>NC_055692.1:17696519-18971519 GCF_017639745.1 Melanotaenia boesemani
TAGATATCTCCCCCAAAAAATGTTAATTTTTTTGTTGCATTTTGTTAAAGGGTCAAATAAATACCTCATATTTAAAAAATTTGACTTTTCTTACCATTTTTTCATGGGTTGGGCCTTAACGGGTGAAGATGGATTTTCCAGAGTCTGCTGTGGAGGAACAAGGGGGTCTGTCCAGAGAAGACCTGAGGTTCATGGACATGGTCACAAAGTCAGTGAAACACATCTATGGTCACTATCAGATTGCCCTGCCTTTGAAAAATCCAAACATCAGCATGACAAATAACAGGAAAGTGAGAGAACAGCGCCTACACCAACTGAAGAGGAGGCTCCAGAGGGACCCAGTGTTTCACATGGAGCATAACACCTTCATTAATGATCTGCTTGATAAAGGTTATGCTGAAAGAGTTCCTGGTGCAGAGCTGGGAAGGAGAGATCGCAGGGTTTGGTACATATCGCACCATGGTGTCCATCACCAGACAAAAGGAAAACTCAGAGTTGTGTTTGATTGTGGTGCTAGTTACAAAGGACAATCTTTGAACAAAGAGCTATTGCAAGGCCTAGATCTAACCAGCTCACTAATTGGAACTGTGACCAGGTTCAGGAGGGAACCTGTGGTCATCATGGCTGACACAGAAGCCATGTTTCACCAAGTGCAAGTGCCCCCAGAAGATGCCGATCTGCTGCAATTCCCCTGGTGGCCACTGAGTCAAGTGCCATGTGAATATAGGATGAAGTTGCACCTTTTTGGAGCTACATCCTCTCCTAGGTGCACCAACTTTGCCCTCAGGGAATGTGCACAGGATTTTGGACATGAGTACAAGGAGGGGACAGTGGAGGAGTTGCAAAACTGCTTCTATGTGGATGACTGTTTGGTGTCAGTTGCAACAGAGGAGGAAGCACTGACCCTCAGTCATGAGCTCTTTTCTCTGCGTGCCAAAGGGGGATTCTCTTTGACAAACTGGCACAGTAATAGATCCGAGGTGCTCAAGGCCATCCCAGAGCCCCACAGAGCTAAAGTAGAGAGACGGTTAGTTCTTGAGTGGGAGTTTGTACCTATTGAAAGAGTGCTGGGTGTGGAGTGGTGTATCAAGTCAGATACCTTTAGATTCAAAATCGTATGGAAGGATAGACCACTCACCCGCAGAAGCATCCTTTCTACCGTCAGCTCTATTTATGACTCTCTAGGTGTGCTCAGTCCCCTGGTTCTGACAGCGAAAAAGATCTTGAGGGATTTGTGCAGAAGAGGAGTTGGTTGGGATGACCCTATACCAGAGACTGTCTCCAAAGAGTGGCTTAAGTGGATGCAAGGGCACTACCTGCTGCACAACTTTGAGCTACACAGATGTTTAAAACCTCTGGAGTTTGGAGACGTTATTACCTTGAAATTACACCATTTCTGCAATGCTTGTGAGGAAGGCTATGGTACAGTCACTTACCTGGAGCCTCCAAATGCACAGTGCTTTCATTATGGGAAAAGCTTGTGTTGCCCCACTAAAGACAATTCCAAGAATGGAACTGATTGCTGCAACAATGGCCAGTCGCATGGACTTCCTGTAGAAGAAAGAGCTACACGAGTCTTCAGGAATCTGTGTTTTAGACTGATAGTGCTTCTGTGCTGAAATACAAAAATAACCAAAGCTCCAGATTTAAGGTGTTTGTTGCTAATCGTATTTCAGGGATACTGAAATCATCTCACCCTGCTCAGTGAAGGTATGTGGATACAGCATCCAAAGATGTCAAAGTGGAAGCATTTCTGAAGGACAAACTCTAGTTAATGGGATCTCCGTTTCTTCACCAACCTGAAATAGAATGGCTTTCTATTTCATCACCTGTGTGTATTTTCACACCTTGAGTGTGTGGACCATCTCTCCCAGGATGATCCATAGGTAAAGAAAAGTGCTGTTGTAAATGCTGTACAAACTGGGGAAGATCCCACTACTCATCTAATCTACCATTATTCCTTTTGGATGTGATTAAAGAAAGCTGTGGCATGGTGGCTGAAATACAAGGAATGGTTGTGGTCCTGTAGCAGGAAGAGGAAAAGGCTAACAGCCGATCAGAGTGAAGGAAGCATGCAACAGCAGAGAATGATCCCGGAGGAAGAAATACTGGATGACAGGAGTAAGCACTGCAATTAGGAGAGTCCCGTCCAAGTGTACCATCTGCAGAAGACTTAACGCTACTCCAGTTTACCAGCAGATGGCAGACTTGCCCACAGATCAACTCAAGCCTGATGACCCTCCATTCACTTGTGTAAGAGTTTACTATTTTGGACCCTTTGAAGTGAGGAGCAGGAGGAATACAGTGAAATAATATGATGTCATATTTACCTGTCTTGCATTGAGAGCTATTCACATCAAGGTGGCACCTTCTTTGGACACCGACTCCTCCATAAACACTGAGACCTTTTATATCAAGAAGAGGACAAGTCCGCGAGCTGCGCACTGACAACGGGACAAATTTTGTGGGAACAGAACGTGAATTAAAAACAGCAATTGAGCAGTGGAATCAGGCACAGGTGCAGGATGTGTTACTCCAAAAGGGTATCAAGTGGACACTCAACCCCCCAGCAGGGTCACATCATGGAGGAGCATGGGAGAAACTGATTAGATCTGTGAGGAAAGTCCTGAACTCCACCCTCAGAGTGCAATGCCTGGATGAGGAGGGACTTCACACAGTGCTCTGTGAAGTTGAAGCCATTATTATTAGCAGGCCCATCACCAAGGCCTCCACTGATCCTAATGACCTGGAAGCACTGACATCGAGCCATCTACTACTGCTTAAAACGCAGCCTTCATTACCACCTGGAGAGTTTCAAGCAGCAGACCTGTACGCACAAAAAAGATGGAGACATGTTTAGTATATATCTGATCTTTTTTGGAAACGCTGGACAAAGGAGTACCTGCCTCTGTTACAGGAACGACAGAGATAGACTGGGGTCCAGAGAAATCTTGTTGCAGGAGATCTAGTTCTGCTTATGGACAGTACCGCACCTCATAATTCCTGGATTGTGGGACGTGTATTGCAAACCTTTCCGGACCGCAAGGGATTTGTTTGTCAAATTCGGATTAAGACTAAAACCAGCTGTTTAGACAGACCCATATCCAAGGTCTGTCCGTCAGAAAAATATTAATATATTTTTTACCTGTGCTGTTTGTCAATGTTTTGATTGAGAGCGTATATATTGCAGACACGTCTGTGTGACGTTATGTCTAGAGAAATGACAGCAGAGCACACAGCCAATAGACAGGAGATCAGACAAAGATAAGTCTCCTATAACTGTAGACTATGTGTATATATAATGTGTTGTTTCCAACTAATTTGTTCATCTATTATCAACCCTAAAAATTTTATTTCATTCACTCTTTCAAACTCTATCCCATCCAACATAATTTCATTCTGCAAATTTGTTTGATCATTTCCAAACACCATTATTTTGGTTTTTGTCAAATTTAATGATAATTTATTTCTATCAAACCATAATTTCATATTTTTTTTTAATTCTATGTTAATCTTCTTTAACAACTGGAGATTAAAGCTAGAACAAAAAGCACTGGTATCATCTGCAAATAAGACCAGCTTTAACACATTTGTTACCTTACACAGATAATTTATATAAAGAATAAACAATTTGGGGCCTAAGACTGCCCCCTGTGGGATACCACAAGAAATGTCCAAACTAGTGGAGCAGACGTCCCCAAGCTTGACAAACTGTTTCCTTTCTGTCAGATAACTCTTGATCCAGTCAAGTACCTTACGTCTGATCCCATATCTCTCTAATTTATACAACAAAATATCATGATTAATTGTGTCAAATGCTTTCTTCAAATCAAAAAATATTTCTGTTGTGTGCAATTTATATCTAGTGAATTTTTTATATCTTCTTTAGAATCTATAATTGCCATTGATGTTGCTCTGACCTGAATCTATTGATTTTCATTAAGTATTTTGTATTTTTCTATGAATTTATCCAGTCTAATTGTAAAAAGTTTTTCTAGAATTTTGGAGAATTGAGAAAGTAGTGAAACTGGTCTATAGTATGTAAATTGGTGTTTATTTCCTGATTTATACAGTGGGATTACTTTAGCTATTTTCATTCTATTAGGAAATGTACCAGACTGAAATGATAAATTATAGATATGCATGTGAGTGGTTTTGAGATTCCATTGATAACTTTCTTCACAACAGTCATATCAACACCATCACAATCTACAGAAGGTTTATTATTACATTTTAGAACTGTTTCAATTATTTCTTTTTCCTCTACTGCAGTGAAATACTTAGAACTTATATTTCTATCAACCAGACAGGGCAGAAACCATCCCTGACGCAGGACAGGGTAGTCCTGCGTCAGGGATGGTTTCTGCCAGTTCTGGCCCAATACTTACGAAGAGTTTAGTAAAACAATCAGCCACATAATTCATTTTATAGTTTTCTGTGTCATTTACAATAAAATATTTATCTGACTAGAAGATGTTTTTTATTACTGTGTTCAGGATTTTCCATATTTCTCTAACATTGTTCTTGTTATTGTCTAATAAATTTTTATAGTATTCTTTCTTTGCTGTTCTTAGGATATTTATTATTTTTTTCTTATATTTTTTATATTTACTTTCAGCCTCTTTAGTTCTTTGTTTCTTTTTTCTACAAGCATTACGCAGTCCCTTTGTTATCCAAAGAAGACCCTCATCTATTAGCTTTTTTTATTCACTTTCTTTAAGGGACAGTTTTATCATATAGAAATTTAAATGCTCTCATAAATTCTTGTATTGTTGAAGATGTCATTGGAAAATATATTGTCTTTTCTTTTTCTTTTGTGGGAATGGATCATTGTGTCTGTTTGGTGTCTTAAAGATGTTTTACTTTGCATGAGTTTACTTTACATTTTTATGAGTACCTTATGCTTGTAGTGTTCCAGTTTCTCAATGATCTGTCAGGGTGTTTTTATTTGAGTTTGACCTCTTTAAAGGACAGTTTTTATCATGTAGAAATTTAAATGCTCTCATAAATTCTTCATAGCCTTCATTTACGTTGTTATTATTATATCCATTATCCCAGTTGTGTGCAATTAGGTCATTTTTCAAAGCCTCTAGTGCTTCAGTTGTTCTCAGTCTTCTGTATTTATTGGTTTTATCATGATCAATAGACTTGCCATCACTATTAAACACTGTGAATACTGGTAAATGGTCACTGATATCACTTATTAAAAGTCCACTAGTTGTATTGTTGAAGATGTCATTGGAAAAAATATTGTCAATAAGTGTTACACTATGACATATTATCCTGGTGGGTCGGATGATTTTAGGGTACAAGCTCATGCTGTATATGTTATTGGTGAACTCTTCCATCTTTCTGTGTTCCTTTGTATTAAGCAAATCAGTACTGAACTCTCCAGTTTTGTTTGTTTTAGTTGCAAATATTTCCTCCATCGGGTCGCTAAACAATTCGACACACGAGCCTGGTGACCTGTACATGCAATTTATAATCAAGTTTTTAGCTTTTTCTCTGTAAATTTCCACTGATACACACTCAAGCATATTGTCTATCACCAATGAAGTTTTTGTCCACAAATAATCCAACTCCTCCTCTACCTTTGTTTCTGCCGTCTATGTGTATAAATTCATACCCATCCAATTCAAAGTCTACTCCTTTTTCCTCAGTAATCCATGTCTCTGACAAAGCAATGATATTGAATGGTTGTTTGAACTGATTTAAAAAGTTCTTGACATTAGCGAAGTTTGCATAAAGACTTCTGCTGTTTATATGTATCACTGATAATTTTCCATCCTTGTTAGTTTCATTATATTGTTTGTCAGTATAATAGCAGCATTCATTACGTATAGAGGTGAAGAAGTTGTTATCTGGGTCAGTATTATATTCCATATCCTGTCTAGTATGATCCGTGTATTGAAATGTTTGTAGTTGCTCACTGTCCTGCTCATTAATTTCCTGGAATATATTACTATTGTCTTCAAGTGAAAATGATTGACTTTGGATGTATGCCATGAACATACCCATTTAAAGAGAAATTGTTCAATAGAAAATGTAATTATTTGTTCAGAGTGCATTTTTTTGTTAGGTGCAAGATAAAGATCTCATCACCTGCTTTTACGCTTTGTGTGCATTATGGAATCTATCAGTAGCAAAGGTTAAAGAGTAATCCGTCATTGAAGGGTTGGTTGTGACTGACCTAAGGTTTAGAAGAATTATGAGGAGATGGAGTCACACGAACTAGCAGTAAATGAGGGCTAAAATGTAGAAAGAGGTGGTGACATTTTTACAGTTGTGTACTTTTATAAGTGTCCACAAGTATTTGATGCCGGACCATCGTTAAACATGATAAACTTCATCCTGTGATATGCTGCACTTTAAAAATGAGTTGATAAACTGTAATGTAATGCACACCCAAGGCTAAAGTTTTAAAATGTAGTGAGCAAAGATGGATTATTTAATATTTCATAGCTAGTATTGGTTAATAACTACTTAATATTTTTATTAGCTATTTTTTTTATAGATGTGGCCAAACCACATAGAAAAGACAACTGAATACTTCTGACTTTTCACAAAGTAATTAATCTTTTTATTGTGAATGCAGCAGTGCAAAAATAACTGTTTACATGTGAATGATGTATATCATTATGGATCTCAGTTTGGCTTTTCCTGCCATCCCCTCCAGTACACCCAAGTGACCCTCCATCCTTTGTTGCAGCTTTGCCTGAGTAGGCAGGGTGGTGGCCCAAGGTGTCGAATAATTTTCTGGGTTTTTGGTTTGTCCCATGAATTGACATGCTTGAATTTTTTGTTTCATCATGTAAATCACTTTGTGTTGCCTTCAGCATGAAAAGCGCTCTATAAAGTTTGATTTGATTTTTCTTTTTTTTTTTTGTCTTGTTTGAATTGTCTACATGTGCTGCTTCGCATTGCGATGAATCCTCGTGTTCTCTAATTGAGAACCGATTGTGGTTAATTTTTTTTATATTCCACTGCAAGCCTTTAAAACATCTGAATGTTTTCTGTAGACGGTCAAAAGAGCTTTGACCTCCTCGTTGGTCCATTTATTGCATGTTCTGTTGTTTTTGTCCATAGCTGCAACAGTATTTTTGTTGTTTTGTTTTTGTTCTTTGCTCTTTTTGTTTGTTTTTTTTTTATGGGTAGGAGCTAAAATGGTTATAGGAACTCAGAGCTGTTACACCTATCTGTCCAAATGCAGGAAAAATGACCTGGTTCCTGAAAAGTCTCTTTTCACACAATACACAAAAAATTTCCTACATTTGGAAAGCCCCTCATGTCTCTGCATAATGAGACAACTTTGGTCCAAACAAAAAGTAGACTTATAAAAATTTTTGGGTCAGATGGGGCATATTTGGAAATGGGTGGAAGGAGATTTGGCCTTAATTTCTTATCCTTTCTGATATGAATCACCTCAGCTTTGTTAAATTGTTCATTATGCTGTTTTTTTTATTTTGGGAAGACAGTGGACGCTATGGTCTTGTTTTTGTAGAAGGTTGTCTTTCTCATAACTTTCTGCATTCGGGTTTTTAAGCTCACCCATCATTTTTTCTTCCCATGATTCAGTTACATTCCGTGATTTCACGTCCATTATTTCTTTATATTGTGTTTTAATTTTATCTTTAAGAATGCAGGTAGTATCATATTGTTTATTTAATTTTCTTTCATTTTTTCTAATTTCCTCTGTGCTTTGTTGTAACGCATTCTCTAGCTGGTGAATTTCAGATTCAGCCTTTCTTAAGAGTTTCTTTGTGTAGGTTAATTCCTTTAAATGTGACAATTCTTCCTCTTTCTCTCTTTTCCTTTCTCTCTCTGTCTGATTAAACTGTCTTTTAAGAGTCAAATTTCCCCTTTCAGTGTTTGCATTTCTCTATCTTTCCATTTTAGTTCATTTAACAGATTCTGTATCTTGTGCTGTTGAGCGTTGTTCGTGATTTCTGACTCCTGACTCCTATCCCTATCAAAGGAACACTGAACAAGTTGTTTTTATTTGTAACCATAGTTGTTATTACCTAAACCCTGCCAGGCAGTGAAAATGTGTTTTAGTGAAGTGAGTTAATCCAAAAAAGTAAAAAAAAGTAAAAAAAAAAAAAAAAAAGTCTTATCTGGATGAAAACAGATTTATAGAAAATGTGCAACATTTGCTGCAAATTCTCAAGGACCTCCACTTGTCTGCTCTGTCTTGTATTTCCAATCTGTTGTCCAGGGGCAGCTTATCTGTAGTCCTCCACCACTTAGTCTTCTTTCTCTTCACCTTCCAAACATCCACAGTCATCACTTTCAAAATAAGGTGAGGGGCATGCCTCATGAATCCAGGCAGACATTCACATTTTTTTGTTTTAATTTTTTTTATTTTTTATGGGGTATGTGTTGGATTAACTTATCTATGAGCATTTTCTTTGGGATGATGTGTGTCCTGTGAATAGTTTTGTTACAAAAATGTTGAAAGGTCTTTTTTCATTACATATAAAACTTCATAAGTTGTACGTCTGCATTGTCATAGAGAGAGAATATGTTAAAGTTTATGTTAACTCTACCAGCTATCTAGGACAGAGCTGGTAGATAATGAATGATCATTTTCCCATTTTGTTTTGGGTACAGTTACTACAGTGTCTAAATATATTACTTTTTTTTTTTTAAGGATTTTGTGAGATTTTGTCTATGTTCTGACTCAGGGAAATGATAAAAGACTGGATCCAGATGACTTGAGGGTTCTTGAGGGGGCAGCCAGTGTAAAGACCTCAGAGCTGGACCGTTGTGGTCCACTTTTTTGGTCTTATTGAGGACTCGAGCAGCAGATTCTGAACAAGCTGCAGCCATCTTAAGGCCCTTTCCCACTACTACCCTCTTATTCCAGCCCGGCACCACCCCACCCAATTTGTAGGTTTTCCCATCAGGATTTTCTCAGGGCGAATAGATAGGTTTGTAGCACCTACTCCACCTAGACCAGCCCATGTTGCACCAGTAACCATATCATACCCATACACGTTTACATGCTTAAATGTATTAAATTGCTGCCATGAGATTAGCTAATTATTTTTTGTGTGTGTTAAAACGCAATTGAACAGGTGGACCTAATAAAGTAACCAGTCGATGTCAGTGACTGACTCTGTTCTCGAAGTTTTGAAATTATTTTAAACTCTGCATTAATTGACAAAAGTGGGCCGCAATTTAAATGCTTAGCTGGATGTTTGTTGAGTCTTTAAAAAAACTGCCAACTGTGTAATTTCCCTCTGCGATAAATAAAGTTTTTTTCATTTCATTTTAACAAAAGTGTCATAACAGCTGTGTTCAAATGTAACATTTTGATGTTGTTTTAATGTCTGTGATTACTCTACCACACTTTTATCACTATTATTTTTTAAAGTTTTCCATGATATGTAACTTAAGCCAGCTGTCTGCAGTTCTTCAGCGTCTCTTCAACCTGAGCCTAAATTTGGAGAAGGTCTCAGGGGGGCCTGGTCCCCCTGGGCCTCTGCCTTGGGGGAGTGCCGGTGAGGCCAGTACCTGCCATCCCTGACCCGCTGTGGCCTGTGCCTCATGGACGTGGGGCTGGGACTTTCTTCTGTCGTCCCCTGGGCAGGTGTGTGGTCATCCCTGTGGTGGACTGACTGGGATTTGGACCTAGGGGTCCCCTGGACTGCCTCTGATCTGCCTTGTCGCATTTTCATGATAACACTCATCACTGATCACTATTCATGCTGATATTTTGCCCTGCATTCACTAACCTGCATGTCGATACCGTCACTGTGTTGTCCTAGTCTTTTTTATAGGTGATCCTGATGATTTTCAGCTTTGTTTTTAAAAATGTTGCAGGTGGTTTTCTGTTACCTTACGGGTGTAGCAGCTGGTTGTCTGGTTTTTCCTGTTTAGACTGAACATCTGATACTGTTGCCTTTTATCTGGTGTATCCTTGTTTTCTTTTTCTTCTCTTTATTTTTCCCCTCTGTTTACTCGCTCCTTTCTTTTGTCCCCACCCCCTTGTCAGGTCCAACATTAATTTGTAAATTCAGCAATACATTGGTGTAAAAATAAAGTATAAAGTAAGTCAAGAGAGGCTTTATATACATAAAACCCCTCTTGACGAAAAAGTTGTTCGATACAACATGGCAGCCAGACCATCATTCTGCTTACTATGATGCTGGATAGGACAAGTTATTAAAAAAAGGACCAAAGAGATGGAGATGTGAACATTGACAACAGACTGGACTGGAAGGCCCACAGCCTGACTGTATGCAAGAAGGTGATGGGCCGACTATTTCCTGAGGAAGCTCTGATCCTTCAGCGTGTACAGAATGAAGTTGGGGATGTTCTACCAGTTTGTTGTTACTAGAATCTTGCACTTCTCTGTCAGAGAATCCAAACCCATGACTGTTTAACTCTGCTTCTTTGCTTTTTTTTCTACATACACCTTAGTTTTACATCTTGAATCTCATATTTTTTGTTTTTCTTTTTTACCCGGATATTTCTTTGTAACTTGTATTTTGTAAATTGTACATTGTAAACAGTATTTCTATATTTATATCTCTATATTTTTTCTCTTATTTTTCTTTTTTTTTTCTGTTATTTGACGTGGATATTTGTTAAGTGTGTTCTGTATACAGTATTTTTGCATCATAGGGTTTAGTTTTACTCTCATGCTGTTGCATATTCTGAAATGCTGCTGTAACACTGCAATTTCCCAGTCTGGGATTAATACAGTATACCTGATTATGATAACTTGTCTACAATGTGCATGTTTGTTTTGTATATGGTGTTTCATTATAGGGTAAATATCTGGCTATGCTCATTTTTCTCTCATGGGAATGGATCATTGTGTCTGTTTGGTGTCTTAAAGATGTTTTACTTTGCATGAGTTTACTTTACATTTTTATGAGTACCTTATGCTTGTAGTGTTCCAGTTTCTCAATGACCTGTCAGGGTGTTTTTATTTGAGTTTGACCTCTTTAAAGGACAGTTTTTATCATATAGAAATTTAAATGCTCTCAAAAGTTCTTCATATCCTTCATTTAAGTTGTTATTATTATATACATTATCCCAGTTGTGTGCAATTAGGTCATTTTTCAAAGCCTCTAGTGCTTCAGTTGTTCTCAGTCTTCTGTATTTATTGGTTTTATCATGATCAATAGACTTGCCATCACTATTAAACACTGTGAATACTGGTAAATGGTCACTGATATCACTTATTAAAAGTCCACTAGTTGTATTGTTGAAGATGTCATTGGAAAATATATTGTCAATAAGTGTTACACTATGACATATTATCCTGGTGGGTCGGGTGATTTTAGGGTACAAGCTCATGCTGTATATGTTATTGGTGAACTCTTCCATCTTTCTGTGTTCCTTTGTATTAAGCAAATCAGTACTGAACTCTCCAGTTTTGTTTGTTTTAGTTGCAAATATTTCCTCCATCCGGTCGCTAAACAATTCGACACACGAGCCTGGTGACCTGTACATGCAATTTATAATCAAGTTTTTAGCTTTTTCTCTGTAAATTTCCACTGATACACACTCAAGCATATTGTCTATCACATATGGTTGTTTGAACTGATTTAAAAAGTTCTTGACGTTAGCCAAGTTTGCATAAAGACTTCTGCTGTTTATATGTATCACTGATAATTTTCCATCCTTGTTAATTTCATTATATTGTTTGTCAGTATAATAGCAGCATTCATTACGTATAGAGGTGAAGAAGTTGTTATCTGGGTCAATATTACATTCCATATCCTGTCTAGTATGATCCGTGTATTGAAATGTTTGTAGTTGCTCACTGTCCTGCTCATTAATTTCCTGGAATATATTACTATTGTCTTCAAGTGAAAATGATTGACTTCTTTGGATGTATGCCATGAACATACCCATTTAAAGGGAAATTGTTCCATAGAAAATGTAATCATTTGTTCAGAGTGCATTTTTTTGTTAGGTGCAAGATAAAGATCTCATCACCTGCTTTTACGCTTTGTGTGCATTATGGAATCTATCAGTAGCAAAGGTTAAAGAGTAATCCATCACTGAAGGGTTGGTTGTGACCAGAGATGCCAGTAACGCGTTACAAAGTAACGCGTTACAGTAATCTGACTACATATTTTAACAAAATATAATCTAACGCGTTAGGATGTCCTACAATGTAATCAAATTACCGTTACTCTTCATATTCGTCCTGCGTTACTTCGGCACTTCCCACTCCTTTCACATATGATTTGAAATCAAGCGCCGTGGACGAAAGTGTATTTATCTAACTCAACACACCTTCTCATTAACGGTGGTACAGAAATTTTATGTACTCGTAAGCATGCAGTTACCTTTCTTCGCTGAAACTTGACCTTTTTAAATCGACAAACACAAATCATTCACTGCACATGACTTTAGAAAAAAATATGATATAGAAACTTATTACCCTGGTGCATGATGGGAGGTCCGCCTCTCCACTTCCCTCATCAGAACCTATTCCAAACCGAATTGATTTTTTTTTTTAATAAGTCCGTTACTATTTCATTATTTTCTCATGTGTAAACGTAAAACATAATGCAGATTTGTCTTATGCTTTTTTTTTTTTTTTTTTTTTTTCGTTTTTTTTTTCCCCCGTAATTTTCAAAACTTGCAAGCTGCCTCTGGAACTGAGGTGGACGTTAAAGTCCGGTTATCGGAGAACGTGACATGAACTCATGTATTTACTTATGATGGTAGGGAAGAAGCACTGAATGATTTACAAAGTTAATAAGAGACTGACTATGTTCATAGAAGGTGAAAAACAATTAAAAGTTACAAGTTGCAAAACATTGTAAAGTCACCATTCGTAACTAATGCACTTTCAGTAAAGTATATGCGAAAAAAAATCGATTGTCATTTTTTTGTTTGGGGGGTTTTAACTAATAAAGTAACTAGTAATCTAACTTAGTTACTTCTAAACCTTAGTAATCAGTAAAGTAACTAGATTACTTTTTAAAGAAGTAATCAGTAATCAGTGGTCAGATTACTTTTTCAAGTAATCTGTGGCATCACTGGTTGTGACTGACCTAAGGTTTAGAAGAATTATGAGGAGATGGAATCACACAAAATTAGCAGTAAATGAGGGCTAAAATGTAGAAAGGGGTGGTGACATTTTTACAGTTGTGTACTTTTATAAGTGTCCACAAGTATTTGATGCCGGACCATCGTTAAACATGATAAACTTCATCCTGTGATATGCTGCACTTTAAAAATGAGTTGATAAACTGTAATGTAATGCACACCCAAGGATAAAGTTTTAAAATGTAGTGAGCAAAGATGGATTATTTAAGATTTCATAGCTAGTATTGGTTAATAACTACTTAATATTTTTATTAGCTAATTTTTTATAGATGTGGCCAAACCACATAGAAAAGACAACTGAATACTTCTGACTTTTCACAAAGTAATTAATCTTTTCATTGTGAATGCAGCAGTGCAAAAATAATTGTTTACATGTGAATGATGTATATCATAATGGATCTCAGTTTGGCTTTTCCTGCCATCCTCTCCAGTACACCCAAGTGACCCTCCATCCTTTGTTGCAGCTTTGCCTGAGTAGGCAGGGTGGTGGCCCAAGGTGTCGAATAATTTTCTGGTTTTTTGGTTCGTCCCACTCCAGTTGTTGTGGTCCTTAATTTATTTGTATTTATTTACTGTTATGTAATTCCATTTTGATGGTGTAAAGGCTTGTTTTATTTTTAATATGCATGAATTGACATGCTTGAATTTTTTTGTTTTAATCATTTAAATCACTTTGTGTTGCCTTCAACATTAAAAGAACTTTATAACTTTATAAATAAAGTTTGATTATTTATTTATTTTTTTGCCTTGTTTGAATTGTCTACATGCACTGCTTTGCAGTGCGATGAATCCTCGTGTTCTCTAATTGAGAACCGATTGTGGCGAATTTTTTTATATTCCACTGCAAGCCTTTAAAACATCTGAATGTTTTCTGTGCCGTAGACGGTCAAAAGAGCTTTCCTTTGACCTCCTTGTTGGTCCATTTATTGAGTGTTCTGTTGTTTTTGTCCATAGCTGCAACCGTTTTTTGTTTTTTTTTATGGATAGGAACTAAAATTATTACGGGAACTGAGAGCTGTTACACCTATCTGTCCAAATGCAGGAAAAAATGGCCTGGTTCCTGAAAAGTCTCTTTTCACACAATACACAAAAAATTTCCTACATTTGGAAAGCCCCTCATGTTCTGCATAATGAGACAACTTTGGTCCAAACAAAAAGTAGACTTTTATAAAAAGCCTTCAGCTTTGTGTGCTGTTTCAACTAAATAATTAGTTGATTAGTTTTGCACTTCTGTGGTATAGGCCTTGATAAATTATAAGACTTAACTCTTTCTTGAAATGCGTTTGGAGGTTTTATTTCGTATATTACAGAAGAAACTTGGAGTTCAGGCGTTTTACGTGTGCTATCCAGGACTATCCGATTTGTTCTTCTCTGTGTGAAGCTTGAGAAGTTGCCAGTCGCACTCTGATCCTCAGACTTCATTTTTTGGTCAGATGGGGCATATTTGGAAATGGGTGGAAGGAGATTTGGCCTTAATTTCTTATCCTTTCTGATATGAATCACCTCAGCTTTGTTAAATTGTTCATTATGCTGTTTTTTTATTTTGGGAAGACAGTGGACGCTATGGTCTTGTTTTTGTAGTAGGTTGCCTTTTTCATAACTTTCTGCATTCGGGTTTTTAATCTCACCCATCATTTCTTCTTCCCATGATTCAGTTACATTCCGTGATTTCACGTCCATTATTTCTTTATATTGTGTTTTAATTTTATCTTTAAGAATGCAGGTAGTATCATATTGTTTATTAAATTTTCTTTCATTTTTTCTAATTTCCTCTGTGCTTTGTTGTAACGCATTCTCTAGCTGGTGAATTTCAGATTCAGCCTTTCTTAAGAGTTTCTTTGTGTAGGTTAATTCCTTTAAATGTGACAATTCTTCCTTTTTTGCTCTATTCCTTTCTCTCTCTGTCTGATTAAACTGTCTTTTAAGAGTCTCATTTTCTCCTTTCACTGTTTCCATTTCTCTGTCTTTCCATTTTAGTTGATTTAACAGATTCTGTATCTTGTGCTGTTGAGTGTCATTCTTGATTTCTGACTCCTTAAGACGATTTTCCACAATAGACAATTTATGCATCAGTTCACCGATGGTAGGTTTCTTCTCAGTCTTTCCAATACCTTTTCTGATTACCTTTGCTGTGGACATATCAGTTTCATATTTATGGATCAAATTATCCATTTTGTAAGATTTATCTTGCAATTTTGTATTTTGCAAGACTGTAGGATTCAGATCGTCCTTTCTCTTGCAATCGCTCATACTCCTGTCGAGTGAAGTTAAAGTATTCTTGTACATGTTTCTGTGGTGTAGCATTTTTACGCTTTAAAACGTCTTACAGGCTTACGTTTTAGGAACTGTTTGCAGAACTAAGAAATTTTGAATTTAAATGTTTTAAGATGTGAGTCATAAAAGCGTTCCTTCCTTTTGTGACGTAACATGTAAACTGCGTGTACACGTGAATTTACGTCGTCGTGCGTCATGGATCAGCTCACGTACCGCAGTTTCGTTGAGAGAGTTTAACGCCTAAACGGCATCCAGAGCCGCGCATGCGCACTGACAATCATGTCGATTGACCAGAGCTGCGCGCAGCCTTCAGTGGTTTGGCAAGCCAAAAGGGCCATAATTCGCCACTTTATTGGCGCGTTTGTTATAAAACGGCGTAAAATACCACTTTCTATGATTAAAAAACAGCGTTAAAGCGCCGTTTTATGTGGCTAAAACGGCATAAAAAATACGCCGTTTTTTAAAGCTTCGATAAACGCTGAAAAATACGACGTTCTTGGTGGTCATTAAACGCCGCTTTTTGTGGCGTTCTAACATGACATCTGACATTTTGCAGGCGTTGTGTTAAAAACAAACAAAAACAAAAACCCGTTCAACATTGTGTCAATCTTTCTGCCCCTTTCCAGCAATCAATGATGACATATTTATTATCAGTTGAGTCCTTATAATCACTAGATTGTAAAGATTTCACTCACGCTATCTGAAACTTTGTATGAAATGGACCTAAAAACTGTAATGTTAATTCCAAATGGTCACCCATCATTAAAGGGTTAAAATGAAACACAGATGAAGAATACAGTGACAGTGGCTTTTTAAAGGAATATATTAACCATAACCATGATCATTCTCTATCCCTGAAAATCCATCCATCCATTTTCTATTCCCGCTTATTCCAATACAGGGTCTCGTAAGGAGTCTGGACAGGTCCCCTGTCTTTCAAAGGAACACTGAACAAGTTGTTTTTATTTGTAACCATAGTTGTTATTACCTAAACCCTGCCAGGCAGTGAAAATGTGTTTTAGTGAAGTGAGTTAATCCAAAAAAGTAAAAAAAAGTAAAAAAAAAAAAAAAATAAAAGTCTTATCTGGATGAAAACAGATTTATAGAAAATGTGCAACATTTGCTGCAAATTCTCAAGGACCTCCACTTGTCTGCTCTGTCTTGTATTTCCAATCTGTTGTCCAGGGGCAGCTTATCTGTAGTCCTCCACCACTTAGTCTTCTTTCTCTTCACCTTCCAAACATCCACAGTCATCACTTTCAAAATAAGGTGAGCGGCATGCCTCATGAATCCAGGCAGACATTCACATTTTTTTGTTTTAATTTTTTTTATTTTTTATGGGGTATGTGTTGGATTAACTTATCTATGAGCATTTTCTTTGGGATGATGTGTGTCCTGTGAATAGTTTTGTTACAAAAAATGTTGAAAGGTCTTTTTTCATTACATATAAAACTTCATAAGTTGTACGTCTGCATTGTCATAGAGAGAGAATATGTTAAAGTTTATGTTAACTCTACCAGCTATCTAGGACAGAGCTGGTAGATAATGAATGATCATTTTCCCATTTTGTTTTGGGTACAGTTACTACAGTGTCTAAATATATTACTTTTTTTTTTTTAAGGATTTTGTGAGATTTTGTCTATGTTCTGACTCAGGGAAATGATAAAAGACTGGATCCAGATGACTTGAGGGTTCTTGAGGGGGCAGCCAGTGTAAAGACCTCAGAGCTGGACCGTTGTGGTCCACTTTTTTGGTCTTATTGAGGACTCGAGCAGCAGATTCTGAACAAGCTGCAGCCATCTTAAGGCCCTTTCCCACTACTACCCTCTTATTCCAGCCCGGCACCACCCCACCCAATTTGTAGGTTTTCCCATCAGGATTTTCTCAGGGCGAATAGATAGGTTTGTAGCACCTACTCCACCTAGACCAGCCCATGTTGCACCAGTAACCATATCATACCCATACACGTTTACATGCTTAAATGTATTAAA
Source organism: Melanotaenia boesemani (assembly GCF_017639745.1). NCBI lineage: Eukaryota > Metazoa > Chordata > Actinopteri > Atheriniformes > Melanotaeniidae > Melanotaenia > Melanotaenia boesemani. The sequence goes on from NC_055692.1 coordinate 17,713,865, forward strand.
TTGCTGCCATGAGATTAGCTAATTATTTTTTGTGTGTGTTAAAACGCAATTGAACAGGTGGACCTAATAAAGTAACCAGTCGATGTCAGTGACTGACTCTGTTCTCGAAGTTTTGAAATTATTTTAAACTCTGCATTAATTGACAAAAGTGGGCCGCAATTTAAATGCTTAGCTGGATGTTTGTTGAGTCTTTAAAAAAACTGCCAACTGTGTAATTTCCCTCTGCGATAAATAAAGTTTTTTTTCATTTCATTTTAACAAAAGTGTCATAACAGCTGTGTTCAAATGTAACATTTTGATGTTGTTTTAATGTCTGTGATTACTCTACCACACTTTTATCACTATTATTTTTTAAAATTTTCCACGATATGTAACTTAAGCCAGCTGTCTGCAGTTCTTCAGCGTCTCTTCAACCTGAGCCTAAATTTGGAGAAGGTCTCAGGGAGGCCTGGTCCCCCTGGGCCTCTGCCTTGGGGGAGTGCCGGTGAGGCCAGTACCTGCCATCCCTGACCCCCTGTGGCCTGTGCCTCATGGACGTGGGGCTGGGACTTTCTTCTGTCGTCCCCTGGGCAGGTGTGTGGTCATCCCTGTGGTGGACTGACTGGGATTTGGACCTAGGGGTCCCCTGGACTGCCTCTGATCTGCCTTGTCGCATTTTCATGATAACACTCATCACTGATCACTATTCATGCTGATATTTTGCCCTGCATTCACTAACCTGCATGTCGATACCGTCACTGTGTTGTCCTAGTCTTTTTTATAGGTGATCCTGATGATTTTCAGCTTTGTTCTTAAAAATGTTGCAGGTGGTTTTCTGTTACCTTACGGGTGTAGCAGCTGGTTGTCTGGTTTTTCCTGTTTAGACTGAACATCTGATACTGTTGCCTTTTATCTGGTGTATCCTTGTTTTCTTTTTCTTCTCTTTATTTTTCCCCTCTGTTTACTCGCTCCTTTCTTTTGCCCCCACCCCCTTGTCAGGTCCAACATTAATTTGTAAATTCAGCAATACATTGGTGTAAAAATAAAGTATAAAGTAAGTCAAGAGAGGCTTTATATACATAAAACCCCTCTTGACGAAAAAGTTGTTCGATACAACATGGCAGCCAGACCATCATTCTGCTTACTATGATGCTGGATAGGACAAGTTATTAAAAAAAGGACCAAAGAGATGGAGATGTGAACATTGACAACAGACTGGACTGGAAGGCCCACAGCCTGACTGTATGCAAGAAGGTGATGGGCCGACTATTTCCTGAGGAAGCTCTGATCCTTCAGCGTGTACAGAATGAAGTTGGGGATGTTCTACCAGTTTGTTGTTACTAGAATCTTGCACTTCTCTGTCAGAGAATCCAAACCCATGACTGTTTAACTCTGCTTCTTTGCTTTTTTTTCTGCATACACCTTAGTTTTACATCTTGAATCTCATATTTTTTGTTTTTCTTTTTTACCCGGATATTTCTTTGTAACTTGTATTTTGTAAATTGTACATTGTAAACAGTATTTCTATATTTATATCTCTATATTTTTTCTCTTATTTTTCTTTTTTTTTCTGTTATTTGACGTGGATATTTGTTAAGTGTGTTCTGTATACAGTATTTTTGCATCATAGGGTTTAGTTTTACTCTCATGCTGTTGCATATTCTGAAATGCTGCTGTAACACTGCAATTTCCCAGTCTGGGATTAATACAGTACACCTGATTATGATAACTTGTCTACAATGTGCATGTTTGTTTTGTATATGGTGTTTCATTATAGGGTAAATATCTGGCTATGCTCATTTTTCTCTCATGGGAATGGATCATTGTGTCTGTTTGGTGTCTTAAAGATGTTTTACTTTGCATGAGTTTACTTTACAATTTTATGAGTACCTTATGCTTGTAGTGTTCCAGTTTCTCAATGACCTGTCAGGGTGTTTTTATTTGAGTTTGACCTCTTTAAAGGACAGTTTTTATCATATAGAAATTTAAATGCTCTCAAAAGTTCTTCATATCCTTCATTTAAGTTGTTATTATTATATACATTATCCCAGTTGTGTGCAATTAGGTCATTTTTCAAAGCCTCTAGTGCTTCAGTTGTTCTCAGTCTTCTGTATTTATTGGTTTTATCATGATCAATAGACTTGCCATCACTATTAAACACTGTGAATACTGGTAAATGGTCACTGATATCACTTATTAAAAGTCCACTAGTTGTATTGTTGAAGATGTCATTGGAAAATATATTGTCAATAAGTGTTACACTATGACATATTATCCTGGTGGGTCGGGTGATTTTAGGGTACAAGCTCATGCTGTATATGTTATTGGTGAACTCTTCCATCTTTCTGTGTTCCTTTGTATTAAGCAAATCAGTACTGAACTCTCCAGTTTTGTTTGTTTTAGTTGCAAATATTTCCTCCATCCGGTCGCTAAACAATTCGACACACGAGCCTGGTGACCTGTACATGCAATTTATAATCAAGTTTTTAGCTTTTTCTCTGTAAATTTCCACTGATACACACTCAAGCATATTGTCTATCACATATGGTTGTTTGAACTGATTTAAAAAGTTCTTGACGTTAGCCAAGTTTGCATAAAGACTTCTGCTGTTTATATGTATCACTGATAATTTTCCATCCTTGTTAATTTCATTATATTGTTTGTCAGTATAATAGCAGCATTCATTACGTATAGAGGTGAAGAAGTTGTTATCTGGGTCAATATTACATTCCATATCCTGTCTAGTATGATCCGTGTATTGAAATGTTTGTAGTTGCTCACTGTCCTGCTCATTAATTTCCTGGAATATATTACTATTGTCTTCAAGTGAAAATGATTGACTTCTTTGGATGTATGCCATGAACATACCCATTTAAAGGGAAATTGTTCCATAGAAAATGTAATCATTTGTTCAGAGTGCATTTTTTTGTTAGGTGCAAGATAAAGATCTCATCACCTGCTTTTACGCTTTGTGTGCATTATGGAATCTATCAGTAGCAAAGGTTAAAGAGTAATCCATCACTGAAGGGTTGGTTGTGACCAGAGATGCCAGTAACGCGTTACAAAGTAACGCGTTACAGTAATCTGACTACATATTTTAACAAAATATAATCTAACGCGTTAGGATGTCCTACAATGTAATCAAATTACCGTTACTCTTCATATTCGTCCTGCGTTACTTCGGCACTTCCCACTCCTTTCACATATGATTTGAAATCAAGCGCCGTGGACGAAAGTGTATTTATCTAACTCAACACACCTTCTCATTAACGGTGGTACAGAAATTTTATGTACTCGTAAGCATGCAGTTACCTTTCTTCGCTGAAACTTGACCTTTTTTAAATCGACAAACACAAATCATTCACTGCACATGACTTTAGAAAAAAATATGATATAGAAACTTATTACCCTGGTGCATGATGGGAGGTCCGCCTCTCCACTTCCCTCATCAGAACCTATTCCAAACCGAATTGATTTTTTTTTTTAATAAGTCCGTTACTATTTCATTATTTTCTCATGTGTAAACGTAAAACATAATGCAGATTTGTCTTATGCTTTTTTTTTTTTTTTTTTTTTTTTCGTTTTTTTTTCCCCCGTAATTTTCAAAACTTGCAAGCTGCCTCTGGAACTGAGGTGGACGTTAAAGTCCGGTTATCGGAGAACGTGACATGAACTCATGTATTTACTTATGATGGTAGGGAAGAAGCACTGAATGATTTACAAAGTTAATAAGAGACTGACTATGTTCATAGAAGGTGAAAAACAATTAAAAGTTACAAGTTGCAAAACATTGTAAAGTCACCATTCGTAACTAATGCACTTTCAGTAAAGTATATGCGAAAAAAAATCGATTGTCATTTTTTTGTTTGGGGGGTTTTAACTAATAAAGTAACTAGTAATCTAACTTAGTTACTTCTAAACCTTAGTAATCAGTAAAGTAACTAGATTACTTTTTAAAGAAGTAATCAGTAATCAGTGGTCAGATTACTTTTTCAAGTAATCTGTGGCATCACTGGTTGTGACTGACCTAAGGTTTAGAAGAATTATGAGGAGATGGAATCACACAAAATTAGCAGTAAATGAGGGCTAAAATGTAGAAAGGGGTGGTGACATTTTTACAGTTGTGTACTTTTATAAGTGTCCACAAGTATTTGATGCCGGACCATCGTTAAACATGATAAACTTCATCCTGTGATATGCTGCACTTTAAAAATGAGTTGATAAACTGTAATGTAATGCACACCCAAGGATAAAGTTTTAAAATGTAGTGAGCAAAGATGGATTATTTAAGATTTCATAGCTAGTATTGGTTAATAACTACTTAATATTTTTATTAGCTAATTTTTTATAGATGTGGCCAAACCACATAGAAAAGACAACTGAATACTTCTGACTTTTCACAAAGTAATTAATCTTTTCATTGTGAATGCAGCAGTGCAAAAATAATTGTTTACATGTGAATGATGTATATCATAATGGATCTCAGTTTGGCTTTTCCTGCCATCCTCTCCAGTACACCCAAGTGACCCTCCATCCTTTGTTGCAGCTTTGCCTGAGTAGGCAGGGTGGTGGCCCAAGGTGTCGAATAATTTTCTGGTTTTTTGGTTCGTCCCACTCCAGTTGTTGTGGTCCTTAATTTATTTGTATTTATTTACTGTTATGTAATTCCATTTTGATGGTGTAAAGGCTTGTTTTATTTTTAATATGCATGAATTGACATGCTTGAATTTTTTTGTTTTAATCATTTAAATCACTTTGTGTTGCCTTCAACATTAAAAGAACTTTATAACTTTATAAATAAAGTTTGATTATTTATTTATTTTTTTGCCTTGTTTGAATTGTCTACATGCACTGCTTTGCAGTGCGATGAATCCTCGTGTTCTCTAATTGAGAACCGATTGTGGCGAATTTTTTTATATTCCACTGCAAGCCTTTAAAACATCTGAATGTTTTCTGTGCCGTAGACGGTCAAAAGAGCTTTCCTTTGACCTCCTTGTTGGTCCATTTATTGAGTGTTCTGTTGTTTTTGTCCATAGCTGCAACCGTTTTTTGTTTTTTTTTATGGATAGGAACTAAAATTATTACGGGAACTGAGAGCTGTTACACCTATCTGTCCAAATGCAGGAAAAAATGGCCTGGTTCCTGAAAAGTCTCTTTTCACACAATACACAAAAAATTTCCTACATTTGGAAAGCCCCTCATGTTCTGCATAATGAGACAACTTTGGTCCAAACAAAAAGTAGACTTTTATAAAAAGCCTTCAGCTTTGTGTGCTGTTTCAACTAAATAATTAGTTGATTAGTTTTGCACTTCTGTGGTATAGGCCTTGATAAATTATAAGACTTAACTCTTTCTTGAAATGCGTTTGGAGGTTTTATTTCGTATATTACAGAAGAAACTTGGAGTTCAGGCGTTTTACGTGTGCTATCCAGGACTATCCGATTTGTTCTTCTCTGTGTGAAGCTTGAGAAGTTGCCAGTCGCACTCTGATCCTCAGACTTCATTTTTTGGTCAGATGGGGCATATTTGGAAATGGGTGGAAGGAGATTTGGCCTTAATTTCTTATCCTTTCTGATATGAATCACCTCAGCTTTGTTAAATTGTTCATTATGCTGTTTTTTTATTTTGGGAAGACAGTGGACGCTATGGTCTTGTTTTTGTAGTAGGTTGCCTTTTTCATAACTTTCTGCATTCGGGTTTTTAATCTCACCCATCATTTCTTCTTCCCATGATTCAGTTACATTCCGTGATTTCACGTCCATTATTTCTTTATATTGTGTTTTAATTTTATCTTTAAGAATGCAGGTAGTATCATATTGTTTATTAAATTTTCTTTCATTTTTTCTAATTTCCTCTGTGCTTTGTTGTAACGCATTCTCTAGCTGGTGAATTTCAGATTCAGCCTTTCTTAAGAGTTTCTTTGTGTAGGTTAATTCCTTTAAATGTGACAATTCTTCCTTTTTTGCTCTATTCCTTTCTCTCTCTGTCTGATTAAACTGTCTTTTAAGAGTCTCATTTTCTCCTTTCACTGTTTCCATTTCTCTGTCTTTCCATTTTAGTTGATTTAACAGATTCTGTATCTTGTGCTGTTGAGTGTCATTCTTGATTTCTGACTCCTTAAGACGATTTTCCACAATAGACAATTTATGCATCAGTTCACCGATGGTAGGTTTCTTCTCAGTCTTTCCAATACCTTTTCTGATTACCTTTGCTGTGGACATATCAGTTTCATATTTATGGATCAAATTATCCATTTTGTAAGATTTATCTTGCAATTTTGTATTTTGCAAGACTGTAGGATTCAGATCGTCCTTTCTCTTGCAATCGCTCATACTCCTGTCGAGTGAAGTTAAAGTATTCTTGTACATGTTTCTGTGGTGTAGCATTTTTACGCTTTAAAACGTCTTACAGGCTTACGTTTTAGGAACTGTTTGCAGAACTAAGAAATTTTGAATTTAAATGTTTTAAGATGTGAGTCATAAAAGCGTTCCTTCCTTTTGTGACGTAACATGTAAACTGCGTGTACACGTGAATTTACGTCGTCGTGCGTCATGGATCAGCTCACGTACCGCAGTTTCGTTGAGAGAGTTTAACGCCTAAACGGCATCCAGAGCCGCGCATGCGCACTGACAATCATGTCGATTGACCAGAGCTGCGCGCAGCCTTCAGTGGTTTGGCAAGCCAAAAGGGCCATAATTCGCCACTTTATTGGCGCGTTTGTTATAAAACGGCGTAAAATACCACTTTCTATGATTAAAAAACAGCGTTAAAGCGCCGTTTTATGTGGCTAAAACGGCATAAAAAATACGCCGTTTTTTAAAGCTTCGATAAACGCTGAAAAATACGACGTTCTTGGTGGTCATTAAACGCCGCTTTTTGTGGCGTTCTAACATGACATCTGACATTTTGCAGGCGTTGTGTTAAAAACAAACAAAAACAAAAACCCGTTCAACATTGTGTCAATCTTTCTGCCCCTTTCCAGCAATCAATGATGACATATTTATTATCAGTTGAGTCCTTATAATCACTAGATTGTAAAGATTTCACTCACGCTATCTGAAACTTTGTATGAAATGGACCTAAAAACTGTAATGTTAATTCCAAATGGTCACCCATCATTAAAGGGTTAAAATGAAACACAGATGAAGAATACAGTGACAGTGGCTTTTTAAAGGAATATATTAACCATAACCATGATCATTCTCTATCCCTGAAAATCCATCCATCCATTTTCTATTCCCGCTTATTCCAATACAGGGTCTCGTAAGGAGTCTGGACAGGTCCCCTGTCTTTCAAAGGAACACTGAACAAGTTGTTTTTATTTGTAACCATAGTTGTTATTACCTAAACCCTGCCAGGCAGTGAAAATGTGTTTTAGTGAAGTGAGTTAATCCAAAAAAGTAAAAAAAAGTAAAAAAAAAAAAAAATAAAAGTCTTATCTGGATGAAAACAGATTTATAGAAAATGTGCAACATTTGCTGCAAATTCTCAAGGACCTCCACTTGTCTGCTCTGTCTTGTATTTCCAATCTGTTGTCCAGGGGCAGCTTATCTGTAGTCCTCCACCACTTAGTCTTCTTTCTCTTCACCTTCCAAACATCCACAGTCATCACTTTCAAAATAAGGTGAGGGGCATGCCTCATGAATCCAGGCAGACATTCACATTTTTTTGTTTTAATTTTTTTTATTTTTTATGGGGTATGTGTTGGATTAACTTATCTATGAGCATTTTCTTTGGGATGATGTGTGTCCTGTGAATAGTTTTGTTACAAAAAATGTTGAAAGGTCTTTTTTCATTACATATAAAACTTCATAAGTTGTACGTCTGCATTGTCATAGAGAGAGAATATGTTAAAGTTTATGTTAACTCTACCAGCTATCTAGGACAGAGCTGGTAGATAATGAATGATCATTTTCCCATTTTGTTTTGGGTACAGTTACTACAGTGTCTAAATATATTACTTTTTTTTTTTTAAGGATTTTGTGAGATTTTGTCTATGTTCTGACTCAGGGAAATGATAAAAGACTGGATCCAGATGACTTGAGGGTTCTTGAGGGGGCAGCCAGTGTAAAGACCTCAGAGCTGGACCGTTGTGGTCCACTTTTTTGGTCTTATTGAGGACTCGAGCAGCAGATTCTGAACAAGCTGCAGCCATCTTAAGGCCCTTTCCCACTACTACCCTCTTATTCCAGCCCGGCACCACCCCACCCAATTTGTAGGTTTTCCCATCAGGATTTTCTCAGGGCGAATAGATAGGTTTGTAGCACCTACTCCACCTAGACCAGCCCATGTTGCACCAGTAACCATATCATACCCATACACGTTTACATGCTTAAATGTATTAAATTGCTGCCATGAGATTAGCTAATTATTTTTTGTGTGTGTTAAAACGCAATTGAACAGGTGGACCTAATAAAGTAACCAGTCGATGTCAGTGACTGACTCTGTTCTCGAAGTTTTGAAATTATTTTAAACTCTGCATTAATTGACAAAAGTGGGCCGCAATTTAAATGCTTAGCTGGATGTTTGTTGAGTCTTTAAAAAAACTGCCAACTGTGTAATTTCCCTCTGCGATAAATAAAGTTTTTTTCATTTCATTTTAACAAAAGTGTCATAACAGCTGTGTTCAAATGTAACATTTTGATGTTGTTTTAATGTCTGTGATTACTCTACCACACTTTTATCACTATTATTTTTTAAAATTTTCCACGATATGTAACTTAAGCCAGCTGTCTGCAGTTCTTCAGCGTCTCTTCAACCTGAGCCTAAATTTGGAGAAGGTCTCAGGGAGGCCTGGTCCCCCTGGGCCTCTGCCTTGGGGGAGTGCCGGTGAGGCCAGTACCTGCCATCCCTGACCCCCTGTGGCCTGTGCCTCATGGACGTGGGGCTGGGACTTTCTTCTGTCGTCCCCTGGGCAGGTGTGTGGTCATCCCTGTGGTGGACTGACTGGGATTTGGACCTAGGGGTCCCCTGGACTGCCTCTGATCTGCCTTGTCGCATTTTCATGATAACACTCATCACTGATCACTATTCATGCTGATATTTTGCCCTGCATTCACTAACCTGCATGTCGATACCGTCACTGTGTTGTCCTAGTCTTTTTTATAGGTGATCCTGATGATTTTCAGCTTTGTTCTTAAAAATGTTGCAGGTGGTTTTCTGTTACCTTACGGGTGTAGCAGCTGGTTGTCTGGTTTTTCCTGTTTAGACTGAACATCTGATACTGTTGCCTTTTATCTGGTGTATCCTTGTTTTCTTTTTCTTCTCTTTATTTTTCCCCTCTGTTTACTCGCTCCTTTCTTTTGCCCCCACCCCCTTGTCAGGTCCAACATTAATTTGTAAATTCAGCAATACATTGGTGTAAAAATAAAGTATAAAGTAAGTCAAGAGAGGCTTTATATACATAAAACCCCTCTTGACGAAAAAGTTGTTCGATACAACATGGCAGCCAGACCATCATTCTGCTTACTATGATGCTGGATAGGACAAGTTATTAAAAAAAGGACCAAAGAGATGGAGATGTGAACATTGACAACAGACTGGACTGGAAGGCCCACAGCCTGACTGTATGCAAGAAGGTGATGGGCCGACTATTTCCTGAGGAAGCTCTGATCCTTCAGCGTGTACAGAATGAAGTTGGGGATGTTCTACCAGTTTGTTGTTACTAGAATCTTGCACTTCTCTGTCAGAGAATCCAAACCCATGACTGTTTAACTCTGCTTCTTTGCTTTTTTTTCTGCATACACCTTAGTTTTACATCTTGAATCTCATATTTTTTGTTTTTCTTTTTTACCCGGATATTTCTTTGTAACTTGTATTTTGTAAATTGTACATTGTAAACAGTATTTCTATATTTATATCTCTATATTTTTTCTCTTATTTTTCTTTTTTTTTCTGTTATTTGACGTGGATATTTGTTAAGTGTGTTCTGTATACAGTATTTTTGCATCATAGGGTTTAGTTTTACTCTCATGCTGTTGCATATTCTGAAATGCTGCTGTAACACTGCAATTTCCCAGTCTGGGATTAATACAGTACACCTGATTATGATAACTTGTCTACAATGTGCATGTTTGTTTTGTATATGGTGTTTCATTATAGGGTAAATATCTGGCTATGCTCATTTTTCTCTCATGGGAATGGATCATTGTGTCTGTTTGGTGTCTTAAAGATGTTTTACTTTGCATGAGTTTACTTTACAATTTTATGAGTACCTTATGCTTGTAGTGTTCCAGTTTCTCAATGACCTGTCAGGGTGTTTTTATTTGAGTTTGACCTCTTTAAAGGACAGTTTTTATCATATAGAAATTTAAATGCTCTCAAAAGTTCTTCATATCCTTCATTTAAGTTGTTATTATTATATACATTATCCCAGTTGTGTGCAATTAGGTCATTTTTCAAAGCCTCTAGTGCTTCAGTTGTTCTCAGTCTTCTGTATTTATTGGTTTTATCATGATCAATAGACTTGCCATCACTATTAAACACTGTGAATACTGGTAAATGGTCACTGATATCACTTATTAAAAGTCCACTAGTTGTATTGTTGAAGATGTCATTGGAAAATATATTGTCAATAAGTGTTACACTATGACATATTATCCTGGTGGGTCGGGTGATTTTAGGGTACAAGCTCATGCTGTATATGTTATTGGTGAACTCTTCCATCTTTCTGTGTTCCTTTGTATTAAGCAAATCAGTACTGAACTCTCCAGTTTTGTTTGTTTTAGTTGCAAATATTTCCTCCATCCGGTCGCTAAACAATTCGACACACGAGCCTGGTGACCTGTACATGCAATTTATAATCAAGTTTTTAGCTTTTTCTCTGTAAATTTCCACTGATACACACTCAAGCATATTGTCTATCACATATGGTTGTTTGAACTGATTTAAAAAGTTCTTGACGTTAGCCAAGTTTGCATAAAGACTTCTGCTGTTTATATGTATCACTGATAATTTTCCATCCTTGTTAATTTCATTATATTGTTTGTCAGTATAATAGCAGCATTCATTACGTATAGAGGTGAAGAAGTTGTTATCTGGGTCAATATTACATTCCATATCCTGTCTAGTATGATCCGTGTATTGAAATGTTTGTAGTTGCTCACTGTCCTGCTCATTAATTTCCTGGAATATATTACTATTGTCTTCAAGTGAAAATGATTGACTTCTTTGGATGTATGCCATGAACATACACATTTAAAGGGAAATTGTTCCATAGAAAATGTAATCATTTGTTCAGAGTGCATTTTTTTGTTAGGTGCAAGATAAAGATCTCATCACCTGCTTTTACGCTTTGTGTGCATTATGGAATCTATCAGTAGCAAAGGTTAAAGAGTAATCCATCACTGAAGGGTTGGTTGTGACTGACCTAAGGTTTAGAAGAATTATGAGGAGATGGAATCACACAAAATTAGCAGTAAATGAGGGCTAAAATGTAGAAAGGGGTGGTGACATTTTTACAGTTGTGTACTTTTATAAGTGTCCACAAGTATTTGATGCCGGACCATCGTTAAACATGATAAACTTCATCCTGTGATATGCTGCACTTTAAAAATGAGTTGATAAACTGTAATGTAATGCACACCCAAGGATAAAGTTTTAAAATGTAGTGAGCAAAGATGGATTATTTAAGATTTCATAGCTAGTATTGGTTAATAACTACTTAATATTTTTATTAGCTAATTTTTTATAGATGTGGCCAAACCACATAGAAAAGACAACTGAATACTTCTGACTTTTCACAAAGTAATTAATCTTTTCATTGTGAATGCAGCAGTGCAAAAATAATTGTTTACATGTGAATGATGTATATCATAATGGATCTCAGTTTGGCTTTTCCTGCCATCCTCTCCAGTACACCCAAGTGACCCTCCATCCTTTGTTGCAGCTTTGCCTGAGTAGGCAGGGTGGTGGCCCAAGGTGTCGAATAATTTTCTGGTTTTTTGGTTCGTCCCACTCCAGTTGTTGTGGTCCTTAATTTATTTGTATTTATTTACTGTTATGTAATTCCATTTTGATGGTGTAAAGGCTTGTTTTATTTTTAATATGCATGAATTGACATGCTTGAATTTTTTTGTTTTAATCATTTAAATCACTTTGTGTTGCCTTCAACATTAAAAGAACTTTATAACTTTATAAATAAAGTTTGATTATTTATTTATTTTTTTGTCTTGTTTGAATTGTCTACATCCTCGTGTTCTCTAATTGAGAACCGATTGTGGCGAATTTTTTTATATTCCACTGCAAGCCTTTAAAACATCTGAATGTTTTCTGTGCCGTAGACGGTCAAAAGAGCTTTCCTTTGACCTCCTTGTTGGTCCATTTATTGAGTGTTCTGTTGTTTTTGTCCATAGCTGCAACCGTTTTTTGTTTTTTTTTTATGGATAGGAACTAAAATTATTACGGGAACTGAGAGCTGTTACACCTATCTGTCCAAATGCAGGAAAAAATGGCCTGGTTCCTGAAAAGTCTCTTTTCACACAATACACAAAAAATTTCCTACATTTGGAAAGCCCCTCATGTTCTGCATAATGAGACAACTTTGGTCCAAACAAAAAGTAGACTTTTATAAAAAGCCTTCAGCTTTGTGTGCTGTTTCAACTAAATAATTAGTTGATTAGTTTTGCACTTCTGTGGTATAGGCCTTGATAAATTATAAGACTTAACTCTTTCTTGAAATGCGTTTGGAGGTTTTATTTCGTATATTACAGAAGAAACTTGGAGTTCAGGCGTTTTACGTGTGCTATCCAGGACTATCCGATTTGTTCTTCTCTGTGTGAAGCTTGAGAAGTTGCCAGTCGCACTCTGATCCTCAGACTTCATTTTTTGGTCAGATGGGGCATATTTGGAAATGGGTGGAAGGAGATTTGGCCTTAATTTCTTATCCTTTCTGATATGAATCACCTCAGCTTTGTTAAATTGTTCATTATGCTGTTTTTTTATTTTGGGAAGACAGTGGACGCTATGGTCTTGTTTTTGTAGTAGGTTGCCTTTTTCATAACTTTCTGCATTCGGGTTTTTAATCTCACCCATCATTTCTTCTTCCCATGATTCAGTTACATTCCGTGATTTCACGTCCATTATTTCTTTATATTGTGTTTTAATTTTATCTTTAAGAATGCAGGTAGTATCATATTGTTTATTAAATTTTCTTTCATTTTTTCTAATTTCCTCTGTGCTTTGTTGTAACGCATTCTCTAGCTGGTGAATTTCAGATTCAGCCTTTCTTAAGAGTTTCTTTGTGTAGGTTAATTCCTTTAAATGTGACAATTCTTCCTTTTTTGCTCTATTCCTTTCTCTCTCTGTCTGATTAAACTGTCTTTTAAGAGTCTCATTTTCTCCTTTCACTGTTTCCATTTCTCTGTCTTTCCATTTTAGTTGATTTAACAGATTCTGTATCTTGTGCTGTTGAGTGTCATTCTTGATTTCTGACTCCTTAAGACGATTTTCCACAATAGACAATTTATGCATCAGTTCACCGATGGTAGGTTTCTTCTCAGTCTTTCCAATACCTTTTCTGATTACCTTTGCTGTGGACATATCAGTTTCATATTTATGGATCAAATTATCCATTTTGTAAGATTTATCTTGCAATTTTGTATTTTGCAAGACTGTAGGATTCAGATCGTCCTTTCTCTTGCAATCGCTCATACTCCTGTCGAGTGAAGTTAAAGTATTCTTGTACATGTTTCTGTGGTGTAGCATTTTTACGCTTTAAAACGTCTTACAGGCTTACGTTTTAGGAACTGTTTGCAGAACTAAGAAATTTTGAATTTAAATGTTTTAAGATGTGAGTCATAAAAGCGTTCCTTCCTTTTGTGACGTAACATGTAAACTGCGTGTACACGTGAATTTACGTCGTCGTGCGTCATGGATCAGCTCACGTACCGCAGTTTCGTTGAGAGAGTTTAACGCCTAAACGGCATCCAGAGCCGCGCATGCGCACTGACAATCATGTCGATTGACCAGAGCTGCGCGCAGCCTTCAGTGGTTTGGCAAGCCAAAAGGGCCATAATTCGCCACTTTATTGGCGCGTTTGTTATAAAACGGCGTAAAATACCACTTTCTATGATTAAAAAACAGCGTTAAAGCGCCGTTTTATGTGGCTAAAACGGCATAAAAAATACGCCGTTTTTTAAAGCTTCGATAAACGCTGAAAAATACGACGTTCTTGGTGGTCATTAAACGCCGCTTTTTGTGGCGTTCTAACATGACATCTGACATTTTGCAGGCGTTGTGTTAAAAACAAACAAAAACAAAAACCCGTTCAACATTGTGTCAATCTTTCTGCCCCTTTCCAGCAATCAATGATGACATATTTATTATCAGTTGAGTCCTTATAATCACTAGATTGTAAAGATTTCACTCACGCTATCTGAAACTTTGTATGAAATGGACCTAAAAACTGTAATGTTAATTCCAAATGGTCACCCATCATTAAAGGGTTAAAATGAAACACAGATGAAGAATACAGTGACAGTGGCTTTTTAAAGGAATATATTAACCATAACCATGATCATTCTCTATCCCTGAAAATCCATCCATCCATTTTCTATTCCCGCTTATTCCAATACAGGGTCTCGTAAGGAGTCTGGACAGGTCCCCTGTCTTTCAAAGGAACACTGAACAAGTTGTTTTTATTTGTAACCATAGTTGTTATTACCTAAACCCTGCCAGGCAGTGAAAATGTGTTTTAGTGAAGTGAGTTAATCCAAAAAAGTAAAAAAAAGTAAAAAAAAAAAAAAAAAAAAAGTCTTATCTGGATGAAAACAGATTTATAGAAAATGTGCAACATTTGCTGCAAATTCTCAAGGACCTCCACTTGTCTGCTCTGTCTTGTATTTCCAATCTGTTGTCCAGGGGCAGCTTATCTGTAGTCCTCCACCACTTAGTCTTCTTTCTCTTCACCTTCCAAACATCCACAGTCATCACTTTCAAAATAAGGTGAGCGGCATGCCTCATGAATCCAGGCAGACATTCACATTTTTTTGTTTTAATTTTTTTTATTTTTTATGGGGTATGTGTTGGATTAACTTATCTATGAGCATTTTCTTTGGGATGATGTGTGTCCTGTGAATAGTTTTGTTACAAAAAATGTTGAAAGGTCTTTTTTCATTACATATAAAACTTCATAAGTTGTACGTCTGCATTGTCATAGAGAGAGAATATGTTAAAGTTTATGTTAACTCTACCAGCTATCTAGGACAGAGCTGGTAGATAATGAATGATCATTTTCCCATTTTGTTTTGGGTACAGTTACTACAGTGTCTAAATATATTACTTTTTTTTTTTTAAGGATTTTGTGAGATTTTGTCTATGTTCTGACTCAGGGAAATGATAAAAGACTGGATCCAGATGACTTGAGGGTTCTTGAGGGGGCAGCCAGTGTAAAGACCTCAGAGCTGGACCGTTGTGGTCCACTTTTTTGGTCTTATTGAGGACTCGAGCAGCAGATTCTGAACAAGCTGCAGCCATCTTAAGGCCCTTTCCCACTACTACCCTCTTATTCCAGCCCGGCACCACCCCACCCAATTTGTAGGTTTTCCCATCAGGATTTTCTCAGGGCGAATAGATAGGTTTGTAGCACCTACTCCACCTAGACCAGCCCATGTTGCACCAGTAACCATATCATACCCATACACGTTTACATGCTTAAATGTATTAAATTGCTGCCATGAGATTAGCTAATTATTTTTTGTGTGTGTTAAAACGCAATTGAACAGGTGGACCTAATAAAGTAACCAGTCGATGTCAGTGACTGACTCTGTTCTCGAAGTTTTGAAATTATTTTAAACTCTGCATTAATTGACAAAAGTGGGCCGCAATTTAAATGCTTAGCTGGATGTTTGTTGAGTCTTTAAAAAAACTGCCAACTGTGTAATTTCCCTCTGCGATAAATAAAGTTTTTTTCATTTCATTTTAACAAAAGTGTCATAACAGCTGTGTTCAAATGTAACATTTTGATGTTGTTTTAATGTCTGTGATTACTCTACCACACTTTTATCACTATTATTTTTTAAAGTTTTCCATGATATGTAACTTAAGCCAGCTGTCTGCAGTTCTTCAGCGTCTCTTCAACCTGAGCCTAAATTTGGAGAAGGTCTCAGGGAGGCCTGGTCCCCCTGGGCCTCTGCCTTGGGGGAGTGCCGGTGAGGCCAGTACCTGCCATCCCTGACCCCCTGTGGCCTGTGCCTCATGGACGTGGGGCTGGGACTTTCTTCTGTCGTCCCCTGGGCAGGTGTGTGGTCATCCCTGTGGTGGACTGACTGGGATTTGGACCTAGGGGTCCCCTGGACTGCCTCTGATCTGCCTTGTCGCATTTTCATGATAACACTCATCACTGATCACTATTCATGCTGATATTTTGCCCTGCATTCACTAACCTGCATGTCGATACCGTCACTGTGTTGTCCTAGTCTTTTTTATAGGTGATCCTGATGATTTTCAGCTTTGTTCTTAAAAATGTTGCAGGTGGTTTTCTGTTACCTTACGGGTGTAGCAGCTGGTTGTCTGGTTTTTCCTGTTTAGACTGAACATCTGATACTGTTGCCTTTTATCTGGTGTATCCTTGTTTTCTTTTTCTTCTCTTTATTTTTCCCCTCTGTTTACTCGCTCCTTTCTTTTGCCCCCACCCCCTTGTCAGGTCCAACATTAATTTGTAAATTCAGCAATACATTGGTGTAAAAATAAAGTATAAAGTAAGTCAAGAGAGGCTTTATATACATAAAACCCCTCTTGACGAAAAAGTTGTTCGATACAACATGGCAGCCAGACCATCATTCTGCTTACTATGATGCTGGATAGGACAAGTTATTAAAAAAAGGACCAAAGAGATGGAGATGTGAACATTGACAACAGACTGGACTGGAAGGCCCACAGCCTGACTGTATGCAAGAAGGTGATGGGCCGACTATTTCCTGAGGAAGCTCTGATCCTTCAGCGTGTACAGAATGAAGTTGGGGATGTTCTACCAGTTTGTTGTTACTAGAATCTTGCACTTCTCTGTCAGAGAATCCAAACCCATGACTGTTTAACTCTGCTTCTTTGCTTTTTTTTCTACATACACCTTAGTTTTACATCTTGAATCTCATATTTTTTGTTTTTCTTTTTTACCCGGATATTTCTTTGTAACTTGTATTTTGTAAATTGTACATTGTAAACAGTATTTCTATATTTATATCTCTATATTTTTTCTCTTATTTTTCTTTTTTTTTCTGTTATTTGACGTGGATATTTGTTAAGTGTGTTCTGTATACAGTATTTTTGCATCATAGGGTTTAGTTTTACTCTCATGCTGTTGCATATTCTGAAATGCTGCTGTAACACTGCAATTTCCCAGTCTGGGATTAATACAGTACACCTGATTATGATAACTTGTCTACAATGTGCATGTTTGTTTTGTATATGGTGTTTCATTATAGGGTAAATATCTGGCTATGCTCATTTTTCTCTCATGGGAATGGATCATTGTGTCTGTTTGGTGTCTTAAAGATGTTTTACTTTGCATGAGTTTACTTTACATTTTTATGAGTACCTTATGCTTGTAGTGTTCCAGTTTCTCAATGACCTGTCAGGGTGTTTTTATTTGAGTTTGACCTCTTTAAAGGACAGTTTTTATCATATAGAAATTTAAATGCTCTCAAAAGTTCTTCATATCCTTCATTTAAGTTGTTATTATTATATACATTATCCCAGTTGTGTGCAATTAGGTCATTTTTCAAAGCCTCTAGTGCTTCAGTTGTTCTCAGTCTTCTGTATTTATTGGTTTTATCATGATCAATAGACTTGCCATCACTATTAAACACTGTGAATACTGGTAAATGGTCACTGATATCACTTATTAAAAGTCCACTAGTTGTATTGTTGAAGATGTCATTGGAAAATATATTGTCAATAAGTGTTACACTATGACATATTATCCTGGTGGGTCGGGTGATTTTAGGGTACAAGCTCATGCTGTATATGTTATTGGTGAACTCTTCCATCTTTCTGTGTTCCTTTGTATTAAGCAAATCAGTACTGAACTCTCCAGTTTTGTTTGTTTTAGTTGCAAATATTTCCTCCATCCGGTCGCTAAACAATTCGACACACGAGCCTGGTGACCTGTACATGCAATTTATAATCAAGTTTTTAGCTTTTTCTCTGTAAATTTCCACTGATACACACTCAAGCATATTGTCTATCACATATGGTTGTTTGAACTGATTTAAAAAGTTCTTGACGTTAGCCAAGTTTGCATAAAGACTTCTGCTGTTTATATGTATCACTGATAATTTTCCATCCTTGTTAATTTCATTATATTGTTTGTCAGTATAATAGCAGCATTCATTACGTATAGAGGTGAAGAAGTTGTTATCTGGGTCAATATTACATTCCATATCCTGTCTAGTATGATCCGTGTATTGAAATGTTTGTAGTTGCTCACTGTCCTGCTCATTAATTTCCTGGAATATATTACTATTGTCTTCAAGTGAAAATGATTGACTTCTTTGGATGTATGCCATGAACATACACATTTAAAGGGAAATTGTTCCATAGAAAATGTAATCATTTGTTCAGAGTGCATTTTTTTGTTAGGTGCAAGATAAAGATCTCATCACCTGCTTTTACGCTTTGTGTGCATTATGGAATCTATCAGTAGCAAAGGTTAAAGAGTAATCCATCACTGAAGGGTTGGTTGTGACTGACCTAAGGTTTAGAAGAATTATGAGGAGATGGAATCACACAAAATTAGCAGTAAATGAGGGCTAAAATGTAGAAAGGGGTGGTGACATTTTTACAGTTGTGTACTTTTATAAGTGTCCACAAGTATTTGATGCCGGACCATCGTTAAACATGATAAACTTCATCCTGTGATATGCTGCACTTTAAAAATGAGTTGATAAACTGTAATGTAATGCACACCCAAGGATAAAGTTTTAAAATGTAGTGAGCAAAGATGGATTATTTAAGATTTCATAGCTAGTATTGGTTAATAACTACTTAATATTTTTATTAGCTAATTTTTTATAGATGTGGCCAAACCACATAGAAAAGACAACTGAATACTTCTGACTTTTCACAAAGTAATTAATCTTTTCATTGTGAATGCAGCAGTGCAAAAATAATTGTTTACATGTGAATGATGTATATCATAATGGATCTCAGTTTGGCTTTTCCTGCCATCCTCTCCAGTACACCCAAGTGACCCTCCATCCTTTGTTGCAGCTTTGCCTGAGTAGGCAGGGTGGTGGCCCAAGGTGTCGAATAATTTTCTGGTTTTTTGGTTCGTCCCACTCCAGTTGTTGTGGTCCTTAATTTATTTGTATTTATTTACTGTTATGTAATTCCATTTTGATGGTGTAAAGGCTTGTTTTATTTTTAATATGCATGAATTGACATGCTTGAATTTTTTTGTTTTAATCATTTAAATCACTTTGTGTTGCCTTCAACATTAAAAGAACTTTATAACTTTATAAATAAAGTTTGATTATTTATTTATTTTTTTGCCTTGTTTGAATTGTCTACATGCACTGCTTTGCAGTGCGATGAATCCTCGTGTTCTCTAATTGAGAACCGATTGTGGCGAATTTTTTTATATTCCACTGCAAGCCTTTAAAACATCTGAATGTTTTCTGTGCCGTAGACGGTCAAAAGAGCTTTCCTTTGACCTCCTTGTTGGTCCATTTATTGAGTGTTCTGTTGTTTTTGTCCATAGCTGCAACCGTTTTTTGTTTTTTTTTTATGGATAGGAACTAAAATTATTACGGGAACTGAGAGCTGTTACACCTATCTGTCCAAATGCAGGAAAAAATGGCCTGGTTCCTGAAAAGTCTCTTTTCACACAATACACAAAAAATTTCCTACATTTGGAAAGCCCCTCATGTTCTGCATAATGAGACAACTTTGGTCCAAACAAAAAGTAGACTTTTATAAAAAGCCTTCAGCTTTGTGTGCTGTTTCAACTAAATAATTAGTTGATTAGTTTTGCACTTCTGTGGTATAGGCCTTGATAAATTATAAGACTTAACTCTTTCTTGAAATGCGTTTGGAGGTTTTATTTCGTATATTACAGAAGAAACTTGGAGTTCAGGCGTTTTACGTGTGCTATCCAGGACTATCCGATTTGTTCTTCTCTGTGTGAAGCTTGAGAAGTTGCCAGTCGCACTCTGATCCTCAGACTTCATTTTTTGGTCAGATGGGGCATATTTGGAAATGGGTGGAAGGAGATTTGGCCTTAATTTCTTATCCTTTCTGATATGAATCACCTCAGCTTTGTTAAATTGTTCATTATGCTGTTTTTTTATTTTGGGAAGACAGTGGACGCTATGGTCTTGTTTTTGTAGTAGGTTGCCTTTTTCATAACTTTCTGCATTCGGGTTTTTAATCTCACCCATCATTTCTTCTTCCCATGATTCAGTTACATTCCGTGATTTCACGTCCATTATTTCTTTATATTGTGTTTTAATTTTATCTTTAAGAATGCAGGTAGTATCATATTGTTTATTAAATTTTCTTTCATTTTTTCTAATTTCCTCTGTGCTTTGTTGTAACGCATTCTCTAGCTGGTGAATTTCAGATTCAGCCTTTCTTAAGAGTTTCTTTGTGTAGGTTAATTCCTTTAAATGTGACAATTCTTCCTTTTTTGCTCTATTCCTTTCTCTCTCTGTCTGATTAAACTGTCTTTTAAGAGTCTCATTTTCTCCTTTCACTGTTTCCATTTCTCTGTCTTTCCATTTTAGTTGATTTAACAGATTCTGTATCTTGTGCTGTTGAGTGTCATTCTTGATTTCTGACTCCTTAAGACGATTTTCCACAATAGACAATTTATGCATCAGTTCACCGATGGTAGGTTTCTTCTCAGTCTTTCCAATACCTTTTCTGATTACCTTTGCTGTGGACATATCAGTTTCATATTTATGGATCAAATTATCCATTTTGTAAGATTTATCTTGCAATTTTGTATTTTGCAAGACTGTAGGATTCAGATCGTCCTTTCTCTTGCAATCGCTCATACTCCTGTCGAGTGAAGTTAAAGTATTCTTGTACATGTTTCTGTGGTGTAGCATTTTTACGCTTTAAAACGTCTTACAGGCTTACGTTTTAGGAACTGTTTGCAGAACTAAGAAATTTTGAATTTAAATGTTTTAAGATGTGAGTCATAAAAGCGTTCCTTCCTTTTGTGACGTAACATGTAAACTGCGTGTACACGTGAATTTACGTCGTCGTGCGTCATGGATCAGCTCACGTACCGCAGTTTCGTTGAGAGAGTTTAACGCCTAAACGGCATCCAGAGCCGCGCATGCGCACTGACAATCATGTCGATTGACCAGAGCTGCGCGCAGCCTTCAGTGGTTTGGCAAGCCAAAAGGGCCATAATTCGCCACTTTATTGGCGCGTTTGTTATAAAACGGCGTAAAATACCACTTTCTATGATTAAAAAACAGCGTTAAAGCGCCGTTTTATGTGGCTAAAACGGCATAAAAAATACGCCGTTTTTTAAAGCTTCGATAAACGCTGAAAAATACGACGTTCTTGGTGGTCATTAAACGCCGCTTTTTGTGGCGTTCTAACATGACATCTGACATTTTGCAGGCGTTGTGTTAAAAACAAACAAAAACAAAAACCCGTTCAACATTGTGTCAATCTTTCTGCCCCTTTCCAGCAATCAATGATGACATATTTATTATCAGTTGAGTCCTTATAATCACTAGATTGTAAAGATTTCACTCACGCTATCTGAAACTTTGTATGAAATGGACCTAAAAACTGTAATGTTAATTCCAAATGGTCACCCATCATTAAAGGGTTAAAATGAAACACAGATGAAGAATACAGTGACAGTGGCTTTTTAAAGGAATATATTAACCATAACCATGATCATTCTCTATCCCTGAAAATCCATCCATCCATTTTCTATTCCCGCTTATTCCAATACAGGGTCTCGTAAGGAGTCTGGACAGGTCCCCTGTCTTTCAAAGGAACACTGAACAAGTTGTTTTTATTTGTAACCATAGTTGTTATTACCTAAACCCTGCCAGGCAGTGAAAATGTGTTTTAGTGAAGTGAGTTAATCCAAAAAAGTAAAAAAAAGTAAAAAAAAAAAAAAAAAAGTCTTATCTGGATGAAAACAGATTTATAGAAAATGTGCAACATTTGCTGCAAATTCTCAAGGACCTCCACTTGTCTGCTCTGTCTTGTATTTCCAATCTGTTGTCCAGGGGCAGCTTATCTGTAGTCCTCCACCACTTAGTCTTCTTTCTCTTCACCTTCCAAACATCCACAGTCATCACTTTCAAAATAAGGTGAGCGGCATGCCTCATGAATCCAGGCAGACATTCACATTTTTTTGTTTTAATTTTTTTTATTTTTTATGGGGTATGTGTTGGATTAACTTATCTATGAGCATTTTCTTTGGGATGATGTGTGTCCTGTGAATAGTTTTGTTACAAAAAATGTTGAAAGGTCTTTTTTCATTACATATAAAACTTCATAAGTTGTACGTCTGCATTGTCATAGAGAGAGAATATGTTAAAGTTTATGTTAACTCTACCAGCTATCTAGGACAGAGCTGGTAGATAATGAATGATCATTTTCCCATTTTGTTTTGGGTACAGTTACTACAGTGTCTAAATATATTACTTTTTTTTTTTTAAGGATTTTGTGAGATTTTGTCTATGTTCTGACTCAGGGAAATGATAAAAGACTGGATCCAGATGACTTGAGGGTTCTTGAGGGGGCAGCCAGTGTAAAGACCTCAGAGCTGGACCGTTGTGGTCCACTTTTTTGGTCTTATTGAGGACTCGAGCAGCAGATTCTGAACAAGCTGCAGCCATCTTAAGGCCCTTTCCCACTACTACCCTCTTATTCCAGCCCGGCACCACCCCACCCAATTTGTAGGTTTTCCCATCAGGATTTTCTCAGGGCGAATAGATAGGTTTGTAGCACCTACTCCACCTAGACCAGCCCATGTTGCACCAGTAACCATATCATACCCATACACGTTTACATGCTTAAATGTATTAAATTGCTGCCATGAGATTAGCTAATTATTTTTTGTGTGTGTTAAAACGCAATTGAACAGGTGGACCTAATAAAGTAACCAGTCGATGTCAGTGACTGACTCTGTTCTCGAAGTTTTGAAATTATTTTAAACTCTGCATTAATTGACAAAAGTGGGCCGCAATTTAAATGCTTAGCTGGATGTTTGTTGAGTCTTTAAAAAAACTGCCAACTGTGTAATTTCCCTCTGCGATAAATAAAGTTTTTTTCATTTCATTTTAACAAAAGTGTCATAACAGCTGTGTTCAAATGTAACATTTTGATGTTGTTTTAATGTCTGTGATTACTCTACCACACTTTTATCACTATTATTTTTTAAAATTTTCCACGATATGTAACTTAAGCCAGCTGTCTGCAGTTCTTCAGCGTCTCTTCAACCTGAGCCTAAATTTGGAGAAGGTCTCAGGGGGGCCTGGTCCCCCTGGGCCTCTGCCTTGGGGGAGTGCCGGTGAGGCCAGTACCTGCCATCCCTGACCCCCTGTGGCCTGTGCCTCATGGACGTGGGGCTGGGACTTTCTTCTGTCGTCCCCTGGGCAGGTGTGTGGTCATCCCTGTGGTGGACTGACTGGGATTTGGACCTAGGGGTCCCCTGGACTGCCTCTGATCTGCCTTGTCGCATTTTCATGATAACACTCATCACTGATCACTATTCATGCTGATATTTTGCCCTGCATTCACTAACCTGCATGTCGATACCGTCACTGTGTTGTCCTAGTCTTTTTTATAGGTGATCCTGATGATTTTCAGCTTTGTTCTTAAAAATGTTGCAGGTGGTTTTCTGTTACCTTACGGGTGTAGCAGCTGGTTGTCTGGTTTTTCCTGTTTAGACTGAACATCTGATACTGTTGCCTTTTATCTGGTGTATCCTTGTTTTCTTTTTCTTCTCTTTATTTTTCCCCTCTGTTTACTCGCTCCTTTCTTTTGCCCCCACCCCCTTGTCAGGTCCAACATTAATTTGTAAATTCAGCAATACATTGGTGTAAAAATAAAGTATAAAGTAAGTCAAGAGAGGCTTTATATACATAAAACCCCTCTTGACGAAAAAGTTGTTCGATACAACATGGCAGCCAGACCATCATTCTGCTTACTATGATGCTGGATAGGACAAGTTATTAAAAAAAGGACCAAAGAGATGGAGATGTGAACATTGACAACAGACTGGACTGGAAGGCCCACAGCCTGACTGTATGCAAGAAGGTGATGGGCCGACTATTTCCTGAGGAAGCTCTGATCCTTCAGCGTGTACAGAATGAAGTTGGGGATGTTCTACCAGTTTGTTGTTACTAGAATCTTGCACTTCTCTGTCAGAGAATCCAAACCCATGACTGTTTAACTCTGCTTCTTTGCTTTTTTTTCTACATACACCTTAGTTTTACATCTTGAATCTCATATTTTTTGTTTTTCTTTTTTACCCGGATATTTCTTTGTAACTTGTATTTTGTAAATTGTACATTGTAAACAGTATTTCTATATTTATATCTCTATATTTTTTCTCTTATTTTTCTTTTTTTTTCTGTTATTTGACGTGGATATTTGTTAAGTGTGTTCTGTATACAGTATTTTTGCATCATAGGGTTTAGTTTTACTCTCATGCTGTTGCATATTCTGAAATGCTGCTGTAACACTGCAATTTCCCAGTCTGGGATTAATACAGTATACCTGATTATGATAACTTGTCTACAATGTGCATGTTTGTTTTGTATATGGTGTTTCATTATAGGGTAAATATCTGGCTATGCTCATTTTTCTCTCATGGGAATGGATCATTGTGTCTGTTTGGTGTCTTAAAGATGTTTTACTTTGCATGAGTTTACTTTACATTTTTATGAGTACCTTATGCTTGTAGTGTTCCAGTTTCTCAATGACCTGTCAGGGTGTTTTTATTTGAGTTTGACCTCTTTAAAGGACAGTTTTTATCATATAGAAATTTAAATGCTCTCAAAAGTTCTTCATATCCTTCATTTAAGTTGTTATTATTATATACATTATCCCAGTTGTGTGCAATTAGGTCATTTTTCAAAGCCTCTAGTGCTTCAGTTGTTCTCAGTCTTCTGTATTTATTGGTTTTATCATGATCAATAGACTTGCCATCACTATTAAACACTGTGAATACTGGTAAATGGTCACTGATATCACTTATTAAAAGTCCACTAGTTGTATTGTTGAAGATGTCATTGGAAAATATATTGTCAATAAGTGTTACACTATGACATATTATCCTGGTGGGTCGGGTGATTTTAGGGTACAAGCTCATGCTGTATATGTTATTGGTGAACTCTTCCATCTTTCTGTGTTCCTTTGTATTAAGCAAATCAGTACTGAACTCTCCAGTTTTGTTTGTTTTAGTTGCAAATATTTCCTCCATCCGGTCGCTAAACAATTCGACACACGAGCCTGGTGACCTGTACATGCAATTTATAATCAAGTTTTTAGCTTTTTCTCTGTAAATTTCCACTGATACACACTCAAGCATATTGTCTATCACATATGGTTGTTTGAACTGATTTAAAAAGTTCTTGACGTTAGCCAAGTTTGCATAAAGACTTCTGCTGTTTATATGTATCACTGATAATTTTCCATCCTTGTTAATTTCATTATATTGTTTGTCAGTATAATAGCAGCATTCATTACGTATAGAGGTGAAGAAGTTGTTATCTGGGTCAATATTACATTCCATATCCTGTCTAGTATGATCCGTGTATTGAAATGTTTGTAGTTGCTCACTGTCCTGCTCATTAATTTCCTGGAATATATTACTATTGTCTTCAAGTGAAAATGATTGACTTCTTTGGATGTATGCCATGAACATACCCATTTAAAGGGAAATTGTTCCATAGAAAATGTAATCATTTGTTCAGAGTGCATTTTTTTGTTAGGTGCAAGATAAAGATCTCATCACCTGCTTTTACGCTTTGTGTGCATTATGGAATCTATCAGTAGCAAAGGTTAAAGAGTAATCCATCACTGAAGGGTTGGTTGTGACTGACCTAAGGTTTAGAAGAATTATGAGGAGATGGAATCACACAAAATTAGCAGTAAATGAGGGCTAAAATGTAGAAAGGGGTGGTGACATTTTTACAGTTGTGTACTTTTATAAGTGTCCACAAGTATTTGATGCCGGACCATCGTTAAACATGATAAACTTCATCCTGTGATATGCTGCACTTTAAAAATGAGTTGATAAACTGTAATGTAATGCACACCCAAGGATAAAGTTTTAAAATGTAGTGAGCAAAGATGGATTATTTAAGATTTCATAGCTAGTATTGGTTAATAACTACTTAATATTTTTATTAGCTAATTTTTTATAGATGTGGCCAAACCACATAGAAAAGACAACTGAATACTTCTGACTTTTCACAAAGTAATTAATCTTTTCATTGTGAATGCAGCAGTGCAAAAATAATTGTTTACATGTGAATGATGTATATCATAATGGATCTCAGTTTGGCTTTTCCTGCCATCCTCTCCAGTACACCCAAGTGACCCTCCATCCTTTGTTGCAGCTTTGCCTGAGTAGGCAGGGTGGTGGCCCAAGGTGTCGAATAATTTTCTGGTTTTTTGGTTCGTCCCACTCCAGTTGTTGTGGTCCTTAATTTATTTGTATTTATTTACTGTTATGTAATTCCATTTTGATGGTGTAAAGGCTTGTTTTATTTTTAATATGCATGAATTGACATGCTTGAATTTTTTTGTTTTAATCATTTAAATCACTTTGTGTTGCCTTCAACATTAAAAGAACTTTATAACTTTATAAATAAAGTTTGATTATTTATTTATTTTTTTGCCTTGTTTGAATTGTCTACATGCACTGCTTTGCAGTGCGATGAATCCTCGTGTTCTCTAATTGAGAACCGATTGTGGCGAATTTTTTTATATTCCACTGCAAGCCTTTAAAACATCTGAATGTTTTCTGTGCCGTAGACGGTCAAAAGAGCTTTCCTTTGACCTCCTTGTTGGTCCATTTATTGAGTGTTCTGTTGTTTTTGTCCATAGCTGCAACCGTTTTTTGTTTTTTTTTATGGATAGGAACTAAAATTATTACGGGAACTGAGAGCTGTTACACCTATCTGTCCAAATGCAGGAAAAAATGGCCTGGTTCCTGAAAAGTCTCTTTTCACACAATACACAAAAAATTTCCTACATTTGGAAAGCCCCTCATGTTCTGCATAATGAGACAACTTTGGTCCAAACAAAAAGTAGACTTTTATAAAAAGCCTTCAGCTTTGTGTGCTGTTTCAACTAAATAATTAGTTGATTAGTTTTGCACTTCTGTGGTATAGGCCTTGATAAATTATAAGACTTAACTCTTTCTTGAAATGCGTTTGGAGGTTTTATTTCGTATATTACAGAAGAAACTTGGAGTTCAGGCGTTTTACGTGTGCTATCCAGGACTATCCGATTTGTTCTTCTCTGTGTGAAGCTTGAGAAGTTGCCAGTCGCACTCTGATCCTCAGACTTCATTTTTTGGTCAGATGGGGCATATTTGGAAATGGGTGGAAGGAGATTTGGCCTTAATTTCTTATCCTTTCTGATATGAATCACCTCAGCTTTGTTAAATTGTTCATTATGCTGTTTTTTTATTTTGGGAAGACAGTGGACGCTATGGTCTTGTTTTTGTAGTAGGTTGCCTTTTTCATAACTTTCTGCATTCGGGTTTTTAATCTCACCCATCATTTCTTCTTCCCATGATTCAGTTACATTCCGTGATTTCACGTCCATTATTTCTTTATATTGTGTTTTAATTTTATCTTTAAGAATGCAGGTAGTATCATATTGTTTATTAAATTTTCTTTCATTTTTTCTAATTTCCTCTGTGCTTTGTTGTAACGCATTCTCTAGCTGGTGAATTTCAGATTCAGCCTTTCTTAAGAGTTTCTTTGTGTAGGTTAATTCCTTTAAATGTGACAATTCTTCCTTTTTTGCTCTATTCCTTTCTCTCTCTGTCTGATTAAACTGTCTTTTAAGAGTCTCATTTTCTCCTTTCACTGTTTCCATTTCTCTGTCTTTCCATTTTAGTTGATTTAACAGATTCTGTATCTTGTGCTGTTGAGTGTCATTCTTGATTTCTGACTCCTTAAGACGATTTTCCACAATAGACAATTTATGCATCAGTTCACCGATGGTAGGTTTCTTCTCAGTCTTTCCAATACCTTTTCTGATTACCTTTGCTGTGGACATATCAGTTTCATATTTATGGATCAAATTATCCATTTTGTAAGATTTATCTTGCAATTTTGTATTTTGCAAGACTGTAGGATTCAGATCGTCCTTTCTCTTGCAATCGCTCATACTCCTGTCGAGTGAAGTTAAAGTATTCTTGTACATGTTTCTGTGGTGTAGCATTTTTACGCTTTAAAACGTCTTACAGGCTTACGTTTTAGGAACTGTTTGCAGAACTAAGAAATTTTGAATTTAAATGTTTTAAGATGTGAGTCATAAAAGCGTTCCTTCCTTTTGTGACGTAACATGTAAACTGCGTGTACACGTGAATTTACGTCGTCGTGCGTCATGGATCAGCTCACGTACCGCAGTTTCGTTGAGAGAGTTTAACGCCTAAACGGCATCCAGAGCCGCGCATGCGCACTGACAATCATGTCGATTGACCAGAGCTGCGAGCAGCCTTCAGTGGTTTGGCAAGCCAAAAGGGCCATAATTCGCCACTTTATTGGCGCGTTTGTTATAAAACGGCGTAAAATACAACTTTCTATGATTAAAAAACAGCGTTAAAGCGCCGTTTTATGTGGCTAAAACGGCATAAAAAATACGCCGTTTTTTAAAGCTTCGATAAACGCTGAAAAATACGACGTTCTTGGTGGTCATTAAACGCCGCTTTTTGTGGCGTTCTAACATGACATCTGACATTTTGCAGGCGTTGTGTTAAAAACAAACAAAAACAAAAACCCGTTCAACATTGTGTCAATCTTTCTGCCCCTTTCCAGCAATCAATGATGACATATTTATTATCAGTTGAGTCCTTATAATCACTAGATTGTAAAGATTTCACTCACGCTATCTGAAACTTTGTATGAAATGGACCTAAAAACTGTAATGTTAATTCCAAATGGTCACCCATCATTAAAGGGTTAAAATGAAACACAGTTGAAGAATACAGTGACAGTGGCTTTTTAAAGGAATATATTAACCATAACCATGATCATTCTCTATCCCTGAAAATCCATCCATCCATTTTCTATTCCCGCTTATTCCAATACAGGGTCTCGTAAGGAGTCTGGACAGGTCCCCTGTCTTTCAAAGGAACACTGAACAAGTTGTTTTTATTTGTAACCATAGTTGTTATTACCTAAACCCTGCCAGGCAGTGAAAATGTGTTTTAGTGAAGTGAGTTAATCCAAAAAAGTAAAAAAAAGTAAAAAAAAAAAAAAAAAAAAGTCTTATCTGGATGAAAACAGATTTATAGAAAATGTGCAACATTTGCTGCAAATTCTCAAGGACCTCCACTTGTCTGCTCTGTCTTGTATTTCCAATCTGTTGTCCAGGGGCAGCTTATCTGTAGTCCTCCACCACTTAGTCTTCTTTCTCTTCACCTTCCAAACATCCACAGTCATCACTTTCAAAATAAGGTGAGCGGCATGCCTCATGAATCCAGGCAGACATTCACATTTTTTTGTTTTAATTTTTTTTATTTTTTATGGGGTATGTGTTGGATTAACTTATCTATGAGCATTTTCTTTGGGATGATGTGTGTCCTGTGAATAGTTTTGTTACAAAAAATGTTGAAAGGTCTTTTTTCATTACATATAAAACTTCATAAGTTGTACGTCTGCATTGTCATAGAGAGAGAATATGTTAAAGTTTATGTTAACTCTACCAGCTATCTAGGACAGAGCTGGTAGATAATGAATGATCATTTTCCCATTTTGTTTTGGGTACAGTTACTACAGTGTCTAAATATATTACTTTTTTTTTTTTAAGGATTTTGTGAGATTTTGTCTATGTTCTGACTCAGGGAAATGATAAAAGACTGGATCCAGATGACTTGAGGGTTCTTGAGGGGGCAGCCAGTGTAAAGACCTCAGAGCTGGACCGTTGTGGTCCACTTTTTTGGTCTTATTGAGGACTCGAGCAGCAGATTCTGAACAAGCTGCAGCCATCTTAAGGCCCTTTCCCACTACTACCCTCTTATTCCAGCCCGGCACCACCCCACCCAATTTGTAGGTTTTCCCATCAGGATTTTCTCAGGGCGAATAGATAGGTTTGTAGCACCTACTCCACCTAGACCAGCCCATGTTGCACCAGTAACCATATCATACCCATACACGTTTACATGCTTAAATGTATTAAATTGCTGCCATGAGATTAGCTAATTATTTTTTGTGTGTGTTAAAACGCAATTGAACAGGTGGACCTAATAAAGTAACCAGTCGATGTCAGTGACTGACTCTGTTCTCGAAGTTTTGAAATTATTTTAAACTCTGCATTAATTGACAAAAGTGGGCCGCAATTTAAATGCTTAGCTGGATGTTTGTTGAGTCTTTAAAAAAACTGCCAACTGTGTAATTTCCCTCTGCGATAAATAAAGTTTTTTTCATTTCATTTTAACAAAAGTGTCATAACAGCTGTGTTCAAATGTAACATTTTGATGTTGTTTTAATGTCTGTGATTACTCTACCACACTTTTATCACTATTATTTTTTAAAGTTTTCCATGATATGTAACTTAAGCCAGCTGTCTGCAGTTCTTCAGCGTCTCTTCAACCTGAGCCTAAATTTGGAGAAGGTCTCAGGGGGGCCTGGTCCCCCTGGGCCTCTGCCTTGGGGGAGTGCCGGTGAGGCCAGTACCTGCCATCCCTGACCCCCTGTGGCCTGTGCCTCATGGACGTGGGGCTGGGACTTTCTTCTGTCGTCCCCTGGGCAGGTGTGTGGTCATCCCTGTGGTGGACTGACTGGGATTTGGACCTAGGGGTCCCCTGGACTGCCTCTGATCTGCCTTGTCGCATTTTCATGATAACACTCATCACTGATCACTATTCATGCTGATATTTTGCCCTGCATTCACTAACCTGCATGTCGATACCGTCACTGTGTTGTCCTAGTCTTTTTATAGGTGATCCTGATGATTTTCAGCTTTGTTCTTAAAAATGTTGCAGGTGGTTTTCTGTTACCTTGTGGGTGTAGCAGCTGGTTGTCTGGTTTTTCCTGTTTAGACTGAACATCTGATACTGTTGCCTTTTATCTGGTGTATCCTTGTCTTCTTTTTCTTCTCTTTATTTTTCCCCTCTGTTTACTCGCTCCTTTCTTTTGCCCCCACCCCCTTGTCAGGTCCAACATTAATTTGTAAATTCAGCAATACATTGGTGTAAAAATAAAGTATAAAGTAAGTCAAGAGAGGCTTTATATACATAAAACCCCTCTTGACGAAAAAGTTGTTCGATACAACATGGCAGCCAGACCATCATTCTGCTTACTATGATGCTGGATAGGACAAGTTATTAAAAAAAGGACCAAAGAGATGGAGATGTGAACATTGACAACAGACTGGACTGGAAGGCCCACAGCCTGACTGTATGCAAGAAGGTGATGGGCCGACTATTTCCTGAGGAAGCTCTGATCCTTCAGCGTGTACAGAATGAAGTTGGGGATGTTCTACCAGTTTGTTGTTACTAGAATCTTGCACTTCTCTGTCAGAGAATCCAAACCCATGACTGTTTAACTCTGCTTCTTTGCTTTTTTTTCTACATACACCTTAGTTTTACATCTTGAATCTCATGTTTTTTGTTTTTCTTTTTTACCCGGATATTTCTTTGTAACTTGTATTTTGTAAATTGTACATTGTAAACAGTATTTCTATATTTATATCTCTATATTTTTTCTCTAATTTTTCTTTTTTTCTGTTATTTGACGTGGATATTTGCTAAGCGTGTTCTGTATACAGTATTTTTGCATCATAGGGTTTAGTTTTACTCTCATGCTGTTGCATATTCTGAAATGCTGCTGTAACACTGCAATTTCCCAGTCTGGGATTAATACAGTACACCTGATTATGATAACTTGTCTACAATGTGCATGTTTGTTTTGTATATGGTGTTTCATTATAGGGTAAATATCTGGCTATGCTCATTTTTCTCTCATGGGAATGGATCACTGTTTCTGTTTGGTGTCTTAAAGATATTTTACTTTGCATGAGTTTACTTTACATTTTTATGAGTACCTTATGCTTGTAGTGTTCCAGTTTCTCAATGATCTGTCAGGGTGTTTTTATTTGAGTTTGGCCCTAGACAGTGTATTGTGTAAAAAGAGATTTGTGTCAGCCCCTTATCAAGCGGGGTCATTTTGGCAAAAACGCCTGTAATATGACCTCTCCAAATTAGAATTACTGCTGTTATTGAACCCTCTGGATTGTAAGTACAGGCTTGAGCTCTTTGTAAAGGTAACACCCTCTAGTTTCAACTACAGCAATCAGAATCACTGTAAGTATTACTGATAACATGTGCTGTGGACTGAATTATTTTACTGGATTATATTCCCTGGACCTGTACGGACAGAATGAGACCAATCTTGATGGGAAATATTGATGTTTGACCTATAGAGAGCCCTCAAAGGTAAGGAAAGTCAACATTTAAACTTTCTGCTTTTCTGTAAAAAAGGCTTTAGTGTTAGCTCTGTGGTTGTTGCGTGTCAAAATGGTTTATATCATCGGAAAGACGAGACTTTGAGCTTTCATTTGATGTGTATATTGTGGGCATTCATGACGGAGGGGCTTGTACACATGGCTGCAATGTTGTTGATTAGTAGTCATGTACCGGGACTGGTACATCTGCATGGTAAGAGGCTAGGGGAAAATTGAGTTTAATTTTCTTGTACTCCTTGATCAGTGCCTTTGTATTGCCAGACAAATATTCTGGGATTCAAAAAAAGAAAATTAAAAATCAAGTTATCACACATGTTCATAGTTTGAATGTTCCAGACAGGTTATTTAATTGTTTATTTATTTATTTATTTATTTTCGTTCATGGCTGCCAGGTTCCAGCATAGTGGGATGTGACAAAAAATGTAAAATGACATGCAAAATGCCAGAAAAAAATCATACTGATTTACAGAAATAGAGACTATGTAGAAAACTTTCCAACATGTAGAGCTGGCGGGCTCAGGTGTATGTCAGTGGCATGAAGTGCAAATAAAGTAGAGCATACTAGTGGCAGCTCCATGCAGGATAATGGAAGAGTGAACCCACTGAAAGCTGGGCCTTTTAGAACCCTGATGCACTGAGTCCAGGTGCTCTAGCAAAAAAGAAATAACCACTCAGGCTGTGGCAACCTATACACAGAAAGCAAGTCAGTACTCAAATACTAGCAATAAAATCTGAGGTCATCACATGGCCAAGTCCATTTATACACTGAGTTTTAAAGGTAGTTTGGACTGACTGAGTGTTGTAGCTTTTCAATGAAGTCATTTGTAAAGTCTAAACGTGTGTACAGCTCTTATTTCTTGTCCCAAAATGCTGTCCCTCTATCCCTACAGCAGACTGGTTTGTTCACCACACTGACTTGCAACCACATTCGACCACTGATAGTCTATTTTTCCACGCTGCACATACTAATCTCGTCATGGCTCTATTTTCATAATAAAATGTATTTTTGCATTATTTGACGTGTCCTTTCCTCATTTTGTCACAGCCTTCCACGTGGGTCGTGACCGTACACTGACCTCTGAAATTTACCAAGCTCCTGTCTTTGTCAGAAAACTATGTGAAGACTAAAGTGTGGAAAAAATTGTCATACAAGTGTAGAACATAAACGTGTGTAGAACATAACAGAATGTGGAAAATTTAGAAGACACAGAAAACTTTTTGGTGGTACTATACAAAGTATGATCTTATTATAGATAGATAGATAGATAGATAGATAGATAGATAGATAGATAGATAGATTGATATTTTCAATTTGAAAAATACGTTTCAGGATTGGCTTGCTTCCAGCAGGAGTGTGCATATGCATGTGCGTATGTGTGTGTGCGCAGTTTCATCTTTTAGAATAATTAAAGTGCTTCCTGACACAACACTCACTTTGACAGGTGTTGCAGATGCAGAGATTGTGGATCATACTGCGGCACATATTCTTGTGGTCCTGGAGGGTAAAGGTGCTGAAATCAACACTAATTCACACTGGCAATGAAAGGGTGTGGTACGTGATGCTACAAGCTACAATATACTCAGTACGTTATCGGTAAAAACGGATGTCGGTGTACGGGATAGGACGTGTGTGAGTAGGTGTGTGTGCTTGTGTGTGTGTATGCGCGCGTTTCTGTACGACTGGCGGGGCGGGGGGGTCTTCCTACCGCAGGGAACGCGGTTGAATCATTGAGCGCGCCTCCGTTGGATCTCCTCTTCCTCCCGTCACACCCACTGCTCGGTGTTGTGGGTTCACCCCGTGGAGAAGGGGAGGACCGACCATCAGCTCACACAACGGCAGCAAGTGCTGCAGTGCGAGCGCAGCAGGGGACTCGGAAGCGAATACAAAAAAACACACACACATACACATAACAGCAACGTTACAGCCGAAACTTGGTCTATGGAGAGATCTGCAGCAGCGCCGTAGCGACGCAGGCCGTCATGGAAGAGTATTTACGGAGGGTCCAGAGCAGACTCGGGGTGAGTTGAGAGCCCTCAGCGGCGTTAACACCAGGTTGTGGGTATAATGAATGAGATCATGACGGGAAAACGGCTACTGCTGTGCTACAGGCGGTGTTCCTGTTGCTGGAAAAGCGCACGACAGAAGCTTCTCACGTACCTTCATCCTCACCCCCCTCAGAAAAGCACCTGTAGATCGTCAGTGACATTACAGGGGAAAGAGAAGCGTGTTTGCTCCAGCACAATGCTCATGTTGTGTTTACCGCAACAGCAATGTGTGCATTTCAATGAGGCACTGGTTTCTAATGAGGAAAGGCGTGACATCAACAAGTTTTAGCCAGAGGCATGTCATTCCATGCTATCTGCCTGTTCTGCAGATAGTCAGAATTTGCATTTGATCCAGGAGCTGTGTGTTCAGGCCTCATGCAAATACTTACAGCTTTATAGACTGAATGGCACAGCCACAAAGAGGTAGTGTTTTTCTTTTATTTTTTTTTCTTATACCATTGGGGCACATCTGTTATGAATATGTGATATTATTTGTACATTTGTGTATACATTAGTGACTTTTTTTTACAATTAGTCTTTCAGTGGAGCAAAACATGGGACAGGCATTCAAAGGGGGAAGCCTTTAAAACTCCCTGCTTTTACCTTGAAGACTTGAGGCCCCCATGTGCTTCTTCAGTTTTAGGGTTTGGCCATAGCATTTAATCATTTATACACTCATCACAAACAAAGATTTTTTTTTTTTTTTTTTTTTTAAGGGCTGTAATGGCTGAACTTCTTCTATTGAGTGAACATGTCCACGGACCTGTTAGTACCAGAACAGCTGCTGGAAGCACATACAGCATTATGACATCACAGGAATGGGTTATCTGTTTGAGTTATTGAGTTAACTAGGTTCTGTTTTTCATGCATCGCAACTGGAAGGGTAAACGAACATGCACACAAAACAAAAACATAACGATGAGCTGAAGCCATTACTGACACCCATGAAAACACAATAATACCTTCAGTCAATCCATACATAATTATCAACAATTTCCACTTTCCAAAGGCAGTATTGCGATAATTTCAAAATGTAATTAAGTATAGAAAACAACATTATTAGTAGATGAAGATTTTTTGTTCTATATTTATGCATGAGGCAGACATAGTAATATTGATACATCGTGTAAAGCATGAACATATATCAAAAAGTCCAGTCTGCACATTCTCTTTGCATTTCAGTTATGTGTTGGAGTCTGAGGTGAAACACGATGAACAAAATGCATTGATATGTAAAACAAAGATGCATGCTTGCATTATGTTTCCAACCACACTGCAGCATTTAAAATACTCAGCTTCTTCTTGTAAACAGGTGCCCATGTGTATCATTCAAACCTGCATGTGACCAACCTGTCTGCAATGACATTTTAAAGAGATATTGAGAGCTTTTTATATTGGATGTACTTCACATAAACACGGTGAAAGCTGCAAAGAAGAAAAGATCAAAGAGGCGAATTCGTAGATCAGAGCGCAGCAGGCTAATTGAGTGATAAGGAGCGCAACTGATGAGTGCCATGGAGGTTTAAGATAAAGTGTAACACATGTCCATTTCCTTTCATCCACACACACATGCTCACTTTATCTTTCTCTCATAGCTCTTTAGTATAAACTTTGATGACTCACTCTTTTGCTGACCACTCTCTATCTTTGCCATTCTCCTTGTGTGTCTTTCCTCTCCACTCTCTGGATGGCCATGATCCAGAACACCCATACCTCTAATTGGCCTGGCTCTCAGTACTTACTAAGCCTATCTCTCCTCTCACTCAGTTTTTCTCTCTATAGCTCTTCATCTGTTGGCATAGAGCTGAAGCAATATGCTGAGTGTACTTTCAGAAACTATCCTGATCAGACTGCACACTAACATATATATGCATATATAGAGAGGCTTTTACTCTACTCTGACTAGCTTCAGTTATTTATTTACTATATGTGCTTCTAGGGAGTGCTTACATTTCTTGCTATTCATCCTTCCAAACGTTTACAACAGCACATATAATTGCTGAGACCTAAAAATAACAGGAATCTAAATTAGCTTCACTTTCCTAATGAAAGCTATAAATTGAAATCACTTTGGTGAACCTGACTAGCCTAAAACATTTATTTAAAAATGCCAGCTTGCTCTTTTTTTTCAGCATCTGAACTCTAAATTATACTTAAAACATGCTTTAAAAGTAACAAAAGTTAAGAATGACAGATTGGGATAAATCTGTCATTCTTATTTGGCTATCTAATAATTGATCTAAAAATGGCGATAATGCATGTGCATTATATTGTATTTTAGTGCTGTGGTGGGCCTTTCTGTATTTAATATTTATGCACTTCCAAAGACATACATCAGGTGAAAATAATTGTTAGAGGATTGTGTTTAATTGTGCTATCACTTCTCTAGAGTAAGCTGTGACTGTAAAGTGGTCAATTTGCTCATTTTGAAGTGCTGTTTGACCAGAAAGGGATATTCTAGACCATGTCCAGAAGAAAAAGAGAGCAGCTGAATGTGGTAAAACAGGCAGGGCGAGCACTCAGACTAAAAGATATCAGATGGCTAATACATGCTCATATACACACACCAGTATTCTCTTGTTGCAGTGGAACAGACACTGGCCTTTTCTCCTGCTAATGCATCACTTCCTCTTCTCAGGCTATCTTGTATTGATTTATTCTCCCTCTCCCCCTTCTCTGAAGGAACTGGTCTCCCTCAACTATACTAACCTCCTCTCTTTCATACACCTTTTCCTCTTCATGCTCTTTCCTTCATTCATTGCTTTCCATTTAATTTTTACTTCTTTGCACCTTCTTTTCTGCTTAGCAGCATTTTTTCCTTCTTCTTTTCCTTCATTCTCACTGTCTTATTTTTTCTCCTTTCCTTTTCCACACTTCCTCTGAATGTCTGGCCCACCCTCAATATTCAATTTCCACCTTTTTAATAAGCCTCTTTAAACTCCTTGGCCTCCTTCCTCCAGTCCCCCCTCTCTCTCTCTGTGCTTTGGTCTTTCATTCCTTCACCTCTCTTTTCTTTCATCCATTTGGCCTTAATGGTGAATCTCTTAGAAGAGAAACAAGACAGTAGCTCAATTTCTTATGCATTACTGCCCATTTTTCATCTACCTCTGGTGTTAAGCTCCCTGAAACTTACATAATATACATGATATATTAACAAATATACTAGTTTGTGTTAGGTTTCTGTGGTGATATGTACGACAGCAGGAAAATTATGGTGCATTAGAGGAAAAAAAGTCATTCTTCAACAAGCAGCACTCACAGCCATTTGCTGTCAGTGTTTCAGCTGGGCTATACTATTGCTGGCCTCTTCTAAGGTACACCATGATAATAGATGTAACAGATGTTAAACTAATTTAGCACTTTCATAACTTATTTAGTCTTCATTCATGTGTGAGAATTACTTTCAGAGACTTCAAATCTGCTAAAAAATATATATTTTTAGATGCAAAACCTGGCATCAAGCTGACAGTTGAGATTTACAGAATCTGGGGCCTTTAATGTTTGCCATATAGAATCTAGCTGTGAAGAATGAGCAGAAAAGGTCCCCATAACTCTTCGTTGCTGTGAAGCTGTACCCTCCCTCCCTTTTGCCATGCTCCATTGTAGCATCTTACAAACCAATTAAGATGCGGTACAGATAGATGTGATATTCGTTGTATCCACATTTTGCTCAGTGATTAATGATGCATGCTGCAGTCCAGGCTTGTGCAAGTGGTGAGTCAGCTTATCTGTTTGAGATTAAACAGGAGAGATTGACAAAGGACAAACACCCGCTTCAGGTTTGGATGGTTGTAGGAAGATTTGTTCAAATTACTGTACTTAAGGCGACTGGATTATTTTGTCTATATAATTTCAGTAATTATTAAAACACAAGTTATTTAAAAGCTTTCCTAACTTTTCCCCCTGTTCTTTAAACATTAAACACCCATTCTGTAATCGGGATGCGCCAGAGTTTCATCAGTTATCTGCCATATTAAAAACTGATATGAAGAATGCCAGTCAACAAATTAAGGAAGAGACATCATTTTCTGCCATTTTCACACAGAAATGAGTGCTTAATCTCTTTAATGGAGTTCTCATTAATGTCCTCTTCACCAAAATGGAGAGTTTGTCTTCACTGTTAAATGAAATGTACAAAAGTCAGCAGTTCTCTAATAAACCATGTTGCCCAGTAAAAGGTGAAAGAGGATCTTCCTGATGATTTCAATTATTGCTTGAATGCTTTTATTTTTCAACCACCAGTGTAGTGCATGTTGAAAAGTGTTCCCTGTAAAGCATGAGCTAAACCTCGCAGCACCATGGTTGCATTATTAATTCATACTATGGTTTTCAAAATGCTGCAGTCATCTAACACAGTTGTGCAGGCCCAGAGAGGTTCGACAGATACGTTATGATGTGTGTGTTCAGCTATCAGATGAAACAGTGATCATCTTGGGTCAACTGGCTCCTGTTTTTGATTTTTGTAAACAAAGATCACATCAAAATGCAAAGATGAGTTCACATTAACGGCCTGTTTGTTTGTGTTTTCAGGCAGGTCTATCGGAGGATCCCATCCATGCTGTTTTAGGTGGACCAGAACCAGATGTTGATACTGTGGCTGCAACTCTGTGCTTAGCACTACACCTCAGCCAGGTATCATAAAATCTATCTGTGTATTTTTCACTTTTAAACTAATGAAAACAGATGTTTTATTGATTTTTTTTCAGAAGGTTGCAGATGGAAGTATTTAGAAACTATCAAGGGTACTACATCTGCAGGTGCACCTGGAATTAACTGATATGAAGTGAATGTTTATTGTCCAAATCCACCCCTTATCCATGTTTAAGAATGATTTACCTTATGCTCTTGTTTGTCACAATCTTTTTTTGTGTAGTACCATTCTATACAAACAACAAAATATATGCAGGATTAGTCGGTGAAACTTACATGTAGATGTACATAAAAAGTTTTTCAACACATTTCCTTTTTGTTTTGTTTTCCTTTGGATACATCTCACCACCATGCATCATTTCTCTGATTATTTTAGCTGTGGCTAGCTCATCGGTTTCCTTTATGTGTTGTATAATGAGAAAATCATCATCCAGTGATGGCACACTCAAAATCAGACATATTCAGTATGTGCACTGCATGTTTTGAAGCATATTTCTATGGCTGACAAGTTGGCTTACAAGTCTGACAAATCTGTACTTATATGCTGTTGACCGGCTTTTTTCTTTTACTGATGTGTACAGTGCTTCTTGTTTTACATTACTCCACCATTGCTTCAAACTCTCACCACAAAGCTAGATTATTTATGTATTTAATTTACTGTATAAGTATTTTTTTATTCCAGTTATGTAAGAGTCAGTTATAGAAATAAACTGACTTTTTTATATTTATTTGATATATTTATTTCCGTAAGATATAGTAAACTAAGACATGGTAGTGAAGGTATTCTGCAACTCAGAATATCTGAGTCCCCCAGGGTGCCTTGTGAACAGATGTCCATAATCCTAGTTTATACTTCTTAAATTATGTAATGTGAGTTCTTTAAAGTATTTTACAACTAATAAATTGAAATTAGGTGTCATGTTAGATGTATGTTTATTGATTTCTGTCCAGAAATTGGAAGTGAGAGCAGTAGATTTAATCTTGATTCAGTTTTATTGAAGCATCTGTCAGCCAATAATTTGTATAATTTAGAAATGATAGAGGTTAATCTTAATGGTCTTTAAGTTAAATTATTCCCTCTCGTATTTTAGGAGGCTTGGCTGTTATTAGAATGATCTCCTATGTTGATTGTACTTTTAATTCATTTGTTTAATTTGTATTGAAAAGATTGTTGCCTCCAATTTTGTATTTCTGTTAAAGCAAGTTTACCTGTGGCATGAAAGGATTGTTCTTTTCCTTTGAACAGCAGTGAATCAGTGTTTTGTAAATGGGGAAAATCTTGATTATACCACATTGTTATATATTTACAGGGCAATAAAGGTGTTTTAGAAGGTTACATGTAAAAGCTTTTTCTTCCTATTTGCCCAGACTACCTCATAATACGAAAATACATAGAAATGAAAGCGCATGTTAAAGGGGAATGGAAAAAGGACAAAAGATGATCAGACCCTCCTCAATTATGCATTCAACAAACTATGCCATAAATATTTAAACACAGCCTAGTATGAAAACACCTTTTAGTTTGCAGTCAACTTTTATCTTCAGAGTTTTACCTGCAGTTTGATCACCCTTTAAGCATGCTTAGGCATCACATGACTGCAAGAAAATAACACAATTCCACTGATTTTAATACTTTTAGGCTTCTGTGTGCTGCAATGTCATAAAGTATGTTATGGATGTAGTATAGTATTTAAAAGATGCATTTAAACAAGCTCATATTGAGTATTTTTGCACGCAAAGCAGGGAAGTGTGCTTTTCCATTAATTTAGGTTTCATATGTGGTGTGTCTGTGTGCTCCAGAAAAAACCAACAGGTGGAGTGTGTGTGCCATTGCTGTGCAGCAGGCGATGTGGCACTGTGTTGCCTGAGGAGACCACAAGGTATTTACAGCGGGTGAAAATTAGCGAGAGCTTGTTGCTGTGGAGGGAGGATGTAGACCTTGTGAAGCTTCATCACACTGGAAAGCTTTCACTCACGCTGCTGAGAGATGGACTGCTAGACAGGTAAACACACTCAATTATGCAAATCAGCCCCAGACCTCTGGACCCAAGTTAGCTTGTAAATCCAGTTAATTTTAATAGTTTACGTGAAAGCAGTTAAACTTTATGCTTCTGTGGACCACTGCTGATTAGTGCATGTTAATGCTTATGCACACTTGTAAATCACAAAGATATACACATGAACAGGGTTTGTATTGAGAATATAAATTTGTTGATGTGATAAAAGAGATTTTGAGATCGTGTGTATTTTCAGGCCTGTGTGTGTTCATCTCTGATGACCCTAAGGAAAGTTGTTTTTATGCAAATGGTTTAGAATCACCACTCTTTCCCTCAGCAGCCACCCATATCCTTTCACCCATTTCTCCACCCTCTCCTAGCTCTGAGCACCACACTCTGGAGTCAAGCATCCTGCAAGTGGTCCATCATGACAAGCTACAGGATGCTGAGAATGGTGGGGCACTGTCCGCAGTGACGACAGTCACTAGAGAGATTCTTCAAGAGGCAGCAGAGCACATCAGAGCAGCGCTGGGGGATGTTCTCAGAGGTGAGGGAGGTGCCACATGCCCCCTGGGGGGAGTAATGGGGCGATGAAGGAAGGACACACAAATCCCCTGACATGACTCGCTTAACACCCACCAGGAGAGATTGAGAGAGAAGGAGATGAGGGGTGGTGAATGTGAGTAAGGAAGAGCTCAGGGAGAGTCCCATAATGTGACTTTTAAAAAATATAAGTTGGTTTGT
Source organism: Melanotaenia boesemani (assembly GCF_017639745.1). Taxonomy (NCBI): domain Eukaryota; kingdom Metazoa; phylum Chordata; class Actinopteri; order Atheriniformes; family Melanotaeniidae; genus Melanotaenia; species Melanotaenia boesemani. Next base: position 17,755,912 of record NC_055692.1, read on the forward strand.
TAAGTTGCCTCGCTCTTGTCAAGTACTTATTTATTCCCAGTAAGTTAAGAAAAGTTGTCACGAAAAAATTTGCAAATTGCAAACATATTAAAGAATGTTTGAAAACTACAAAAGAAAGGTACTAGTCGTAGAAAAAGCAAATAAAAGAAATGAAAAGGTTGTGATATTCGTGTCTGCATCTAAAGTATTTCTTTCTGAGAATTCTTTTTCTTTTTTTTCTTTATTTTCTTTTCTGCAGCACATTTTCGGGTTCATTGGTTCCTTAAAAGGGTAGTATCTGAACTCAGTTCCTAAATTGTGTAACCTTAATGTGAAGTTAAGCATTACGTAGGGGTACAGAGATCTTTTTGGTTATTTATGGCTATTTTTTACATAATTGATTTACTGATATTCACTCATGCAGTACACTGATATTTTAAAGTTTGATTTACAAGAACCAAGCAGTGTGTAGTAGACTTCATAATACACTCCACTGTACAAGTGGCTCTTTTTGGCTTACGACCAAACTGTGTTGTACAGGGCAAGTAACCAGCTCTACAAGAAGGTCAGTCTCGTAATAAAGTCTCTAAAAGGCAAACGGCATGTTGTGCTTGTTATTTAACCTACACTGAACTTATTGTATGAACAAGAGCCAGGATGTATGATGATTGATTGTAACTTTTTGTGTTGTGTGTGTTTGTGTGTATCTAGAGGCCTTGCAACTACAAAGAGAAGCATTGATCAAACATGGCTCTCATTCAGAAGAGCTGGAGGAGCTTCTGAGATCCTTGGAGGAATTGGGGGATGTCACTTTTGGTCAACACGCTCAAGTGGAGCAAAAAGGTGCATTTCTGAACACAGGATTTAACTAAACACAGTAGAAAGAGTAATAAGTTAAAATATGTGAAATAAACCAGGTTGCTTGCTACACGCTCATATTAAGAAATACATGGATACATATGTTGACTATCTTATATGTTTTCATGGACGGTGTAGTGATGAATGAAAAATGAAAATTTGATGGCAGCAGCTTTTTTAAAAAAGTAAACTGGGGTAATAAAACGGGGAGAACTGTGTCATGACTAAGAAAAGCTGCTGGTTCAGCAAATTACAGATAAATAAGTTAATTGCCAAATATTAGTTATGCAATTGTCTATAAAAAAGAAGATCCCAGAAAAACTGAGTCCCTCAGAAATAAAAACTGGGAGGTTTTCAGCCCTGTGAGAGGCTGTAGAAGGAGAAGTATCCTCCTGCTTGGTATTGATACACCAAGCGTGCAGGGTTGTATTAGTGTGCATGGCATGTGAATGCACTTAAACAGAATATTCAGGTTTAAAACAAACAAACAAATAAAAAAATACACAGTATCAAGCATGAAAATGCTTGTGTGTTATTACTGATTTTTGGATGATGAAGCTTAAATCTCAGCACTGATAAATGCTATAACTACACTCCTCAAACCAACAGTCATAAATGGAATAAATGAAGGTTTATGAAATATAATTCCCTCTATTTTCCTGATATAGAAAGGAAAATTGTGGTGATCTGCTGAAATGTAGTGTATGAGAGCTCTGTGAGAGCATATGAATAACCATTATGGTTGATTTTGTCAGGAGGAATTAAAATCTCCTGACAGGTTGATATGAGAGCTATTCTCTACTTACAAAAAACAACAGAAGAGTCTGGGAGCTGTCAGTCAAGTGCTGTCTGTGTGCACCTGTGTAGAATAAATAAAAGGTCTAATTAAACAAGGTTTTATGTAAAAACCCATTTACCGTCTTTGCTCAGGCTGTCAGCAGGTTTGCTTTTTGACTTCCTTGTCGGGTCACAGAGCCTCACTAGAAACCAGCTTTTGTGCATGAAATATTTTCACCTCTGGAGAAGGCATTCATTCTTGTGTTTTTTCTGTCTGTTGTGAAACCGTTTTGTATCCTTTTGTGTGTGTTTTTTATAACTGTTAGTCTGTTTGTGTGTGCTGACTGGATGTAGACTTGATGCGGCTGCTGACAATGGAGCTGAAGGAGTTTTCTGATGGAGAGACGACCATAGCACTCACCTCACTGACCACAGATAAGGAGGTAGATTTGTTTTGTTTTTTTACTTTATTAAAAACATTATAACTCTGCCAATGTTATGCCAAGTTAAATGAAAACTCTAAAATGTGTCTTTATTTATATTTATTCATGCGAATGAACAAGCAAAGGTGTACATTTTTAAAGCTTAAAAATCCACTATGCTTTGTTTATATATAGGATAACATTGGAAAAAACTAATTCATAAACTTATCCCTTAATGTTACTAAATGTCCCCATAAGTTCAGAGGTTTCTTTCTAAAAATTTCATGCTGATCATCCTGGGATATAATGCTGTCCACTTTTCAAAGAAACTTATTATGGCTCACTCCCTTCTAAAAGATGGATGGAAAAGGAAAACTTTTGCAAAAAGAAGAAAATAACACTGTGTTTAACTTTTTGAAAAGTAATTTTTCATGGCTTGATGTGTTACTTACATCACACCTGCACTGTATCACTTTTAGGAGGTGTTTTTTGGATAGTAGTGGAGCCCCTCTGCTGTTTTACATTTGGATGAGATGTAGATGGAGGCCTAAAAGCTGCACACACAGTCATGTATCACTGTCCTCCCTGCTGATATCCAAACGTCTAACACACACGCTGAAACATGCATTCATATTCACACACACTGTGTGATGTTAGTGTTGATTTCTATGTTTGTAAGTCGCTTGCATTGCCTCTTCACATTTGCAGTTGCACACTCTTTCACACACATAGAGGGGCTTTAATACTTTAAGTCTACCCCTTGCTTTTCTTCCTGCTGCAGCCTCTAATGTGTTTGCCCCCCCCTCCACCCTCACCCCACCCAAAACCAACCAAAAAAAATATTCATTATTTCTTTTATATCTCCTTCCCAAAGCCCATTTTTCTCAGCAGCTGCCTAGCGTGTGGTATTAAGCTATGTGTAAAATAAATGATGTCTGTAGCCATAGGGGTATGCCTTTCTCTCTCCCCCCCACCCCCCTGAAAACTACCTAACGTCCAAGGAACATTAAACACCCAGATCCTCGTTTAGCGAATAAATAACCATTCATTTGAATGGCTTTTCCTGTGTGTGCGCACCGGACTTTCTGTGCATATTTTACCAGCGCTGTGCCTACATGCTGCGTGTCAGGAGGGAAACACAGGAGAGATAGAGACAGAGAAGGAAAGAAAGAGAGAGAGGGCCCATTAAAGACTTAATATAGAATAAATGGCCAGGGGCCTGCGTGTCGCCAGCAGACCCCAACTCCACAGCGTCATGGTGGGTTACTAATGACCTGAGATCGGGCTTCAAAATGAACTCCTTATATGCATGTCATTTGCAATGTGTATATATTTATATATTATTTTTTAATTGTGTTTGAAAAGAGAGTAAAACGGTATGAGAGTCATTTATTGAGGGGGCTTAGGGAAGTTCTGCCTTAAATGATTCTTTCGAGAAAACTAAATAAATTAGATTCAATTAGTCTTTAATGGTTTATGTGTTATGTGTTTGTCAGAGTTTGTTCTGTATGTGTGTGTGTGTGTGTGTGTGTTTGACAGCAGTTAAAGAGGACAGAGTTAGATCATTTGAGTATAAAAAAAGAAGGACTAGTGATTGCCTAGTTAGCAGATGAAAAAGATTGTGGGGTAATCATTTTGGCCCTATAAACACTGACTAATGTAGTTTTGCTTACTGGACAAACATACATTAGTCAGACTGGATACGGTTTTATAATAGAAGTACAAATAAAACAAGTTTGATTTTTTCAGAATCACCATTGAATTATAGATTAAAATATTTCTCACAAACAATGCTCTTGTGTTTGGCTTCAATGCCAGAAATGCAGCTTTCAAGTTTTCCACATTTTGTTGAGATTCAGACTCCTCTTCAAATAGTCCTTTTTTTTCCTTCTTTTTTTCTCATAAATCAGCACAGTTCTCTGTGTTGGTAAATCAATGGTTTAGCTAATTTATTCTAAAAAAAAAAAAAAAAACTGAAATATCCCATTTACATGAATATTCAGATGGTTCAGTTAGTGCTTGGTTAAATCACCCTTGGCAGCGATACTGTCCTCACATTTCTTGAGAAATAATGCTACAACCTTGGCACATTTTTCCTTGGTAAGCTTCTCTTTTTGTTCTTGGCGGAACCATTGCAGACATTTTCAGGTCTTTATAGATATGATGTGCCAGTGCAGTTCTAAACTTTGGTTTGGTCACCTCAGCACTTCTGCAGAGTTTTGTCAAAACAATTCTGTGTTTTCTTTGTGGTATACTTTGCTGTTAGACTCAGGTTTCTTTGCAGTTCCCTTTCCCTCTATTTTGACTCATTTTCAAGTCACTTTTGCAGAAAGCAACACAGCATGATGCATTCAGCTGTAGGAATGATATATTTAAGGTGATGCTCGGTGGCAGGTTACTTGTATGCTTACTAATGAAAACTATGACATTTTTAACAATCGAACAGTTTTAGGGACTCTTGGCAGCAACTAGGGGCCTTCTCCACTGAGAACTACACACTTTATTTTGCATTTACACCACTAATAGGGACACTGAAGTGTCATGATAACTAGGCATCAATCAGGTAATGAGTCAAATATTCTATTATGTATACCAGCTCTCATTGAACCACATTAATGTGTACAGCTGTCAACTTTGTTGTAGTTTGAATATTGTCTTTTTTATTTCCAGTTTGTCCATACAGTTCTTTGTAATCAAAACTCTTAAAACCAATTAATGGTTTTCTTCTCTTCTTCATTTGTTTGCTAACTGCACATACCCTGGATCAAGAAACCATTTAGGGAGGTGAAGAAGACTAAACACAGCCAAAGAAAACAATGAGCAAAAGAACGTAGGCACTTGTTATGGAAAGAGGCTTGGCAACATAATTGTCATTATTGTTAGTAGATCTACAGTGCTTTGTTGAAAGTGTGTGTAAGAACTGCAGACCAGTTAAAACTTAAAACTTAAAACACAGCTGACACAGTATGAACACAACTGCATGGTTGTCAACAGAGTTACAACCATTTAGCCCATGCAGATGGAGGTACCATGAATTGGCCTCTTAAAATGCTTTGGAGTCCCATTGATCACACCCACTGAAACTTTCAGATGCTGTTGTAGCAGCCAGTAAACGACAAAGCAGCAAAGGATAAAAGGAAAAAACTTTTTGCTCAAGGCTCGCAATTTTTTTTAAGCAATACCTATAAATGTGAAAAAACAAAGAACCAAAGCCAGTGACTCAATCTGAGGTGGTGCAAGGTACCAACGTCTTGTGAAATACTCTGTTTAAGTCGTATGCATAGAGTTCAAATTAATGAAAACATATGAAAAACACATTATTCAAGTCTTCATGCCAGTGAGTGTGCTTGAGTTTTTCACAGCCCAAAAATTAGCTCTGGCAGATGAAGCTGCAGTCGGATGAAGAGTTGTCATGCTGTGGAGTTGATGAACTGTGGGAAGGACAGGAGCCCACAGCCACACACACACAAACCCACACACATACAGAGCCATGAAATGAGTAATGTGTTTGAATGCGTTAATATGGACATATATTATTGAGTATCGAAGTATCTTCTCATAGTATTTTATCTTCTCTGTTTCAAGTCGTTTCTGTTTTATCTTCTTCTGCCCTTGACACAGGGTAAAGTTGGCATTTTAAGTTGACCTCACATAAACACACACAAATCCACTCTTTCAGGACACAATAATGATTTTAATGATATTTGTTTTCTCTGTGTCGTAAACATAATCAATCATATTTTGTGCTATGTGAATGTGGCCACTGAGTATGCATTAGTTGTGTACATTGTAGTATCTTGATTCATTTATTTTCTGCCAGTTATCAGAAGCTGCCCTCTGCGTAGCTAAGTTTCCCAGTGGTAAAAGGAAAACATCACTTTTTATTTTACTGCGTTTGATGCATCAATCTATCAGTCTATCTTGTGCTCTTTTTGCTATAACCTCTTTCAGGGCAACACATTCCAATCCCTTAGGGGGTACTCCGCTACCTAAGAGAGAACCATGGCCTCAGACTTAGAAAGGCTGGCTCTTATCTCAGCTGCTTCACATTCTGCTAACAACCACCTCTGTGTTTTCCGACGGCCACAGTCTGATGAAGCCAGTGGCATGGGATCATCTTAAGCGAGCAAAGAGGGAATTCTTTAGTCTTAAAATGGGATACCCGGATGTTCCCAGGTATCCAGAATCAGTGACAATCCACATGGAGCCCAACACCTGTGATTACAATAATAGGTTTGAGTGAACACAGTCTTTGGAGTCTTTGTTTTCTTATTTCTGTTTTCACTGTTTAATGAATTTCTTCGTTTTATTCTTTGTGAGTGTGCATAGGTGTTCATCCTGGCATCTAAGCTTTGCTTTAGGTTTCTTTTTGACAACGTTGATTGTCTCTAATGCGTTGTTTGTTCACAGTCCTCCGGCCCTTCTGTTTGTTTATGCAGGGCCAGTTTTGCCTTACGCCACTTGCACAAATAATTATGCTTGCTAATGAAGGGGCCCGCAGCCACAGCACTCAGTAAATGCCTTTCTGATGAGAAGCACTAGGAGACAGCAGGTGCAGGGTGGGCCTCCCAGGGACTAAGATTGAAGACTGGGAAGCCAGGGTGCCCCACCCTCCTGTCTCTATAGTTTTTGTTGTAGGTACTTCCTTAGTTTTTGGTTTTCTTTCTGTCTTGTTTCTCACTTGGTAATAAATTCATGGTTTAAACACAAAAACAATTCCAAGATATGCTCTAAGATGTATATGTATTTATTTGGTTGCGACAAATAATGATACAAAACCATTGTATTTTTTTTAAACAAGTTTGGAAAACTGCTGCACACGGTGCTCATTCCACTGCATCCTCAATATCTCGCACTGATGTTTCTTTCTCATCATTTTGTTGGAAGGAAAAAATCTTCTGATTCTTTCTCTCCCCCCATTTTCCTTCTCTCCCTGTGGCTTCCTTGGGCTTCGAGGGCAAACAAATAACAAAGCAAAACATTTATAGACTCAGTGCTTGCATCTTGGCCCCTAAATCCCTGCACTTAGAGCTGAATGAAGCATGTGGAGAAGGCCCATATGAGACAGACAGACAGAAAGACATTTGGGTTTCTCTCTCTGCAAACTTTCATACCACCCTCCCTTTTCCCTCTTTTACTCCAAAAACTTCATAAGCAGTGATACTCTTTTGTAAGTGTGTGTAAGCAGGAGTGTGAACAGGAGCTGATGACTGTTGATATGTGAGCACATGCGTGTGCGTGTGTGGCAAATGGTATATTCTACACATGTGTGCATGCATTTGCATGTGTGTGTGTTTGAGCAGGGTGGTGTCAGCTCGCTCCTTGCCACCCCATTTACTGTAGCTGTACCGCTGTGATCACAGACAGATGTATAAATCAAACCTCGCTTGATGGATTCATCAGGGTGGCGAAACGATCGCCTGAGAAGAACTCACAACTCTCTTAGCATTCTATGTTCTGACGGAAAGGGTATGCAAAGAGCCTAAATGGATGAACGCTTGATTAATTCTTTGCCGGAGATGTTGGCGACAGCAGGAAATGTGTTTTTGCTTTGACTGTGTTTGCATGGGAATTTACGCACGCGGGGCGTGAGTTATGAGGCCTGGGTTTTGTACCTAAGGCTATTGTGCATAATGACGGCAGGTTGGGAGAACTGCAAGCAGCCGCTAAAGACTTGCTACCTGTGGAGCAAAGACAACCAATGAGAAAGGGAGGGAGTGTGGGTGTGTGTGTGAGTGTGTGTGTGCATATGCATGATGTTGTGAGTACTGGGTCCCAGAGTGGGAGAAAGATGAAGCTGCAAACTGTGAGCAAGCAAGATATGAATAGGCAAAGTGTGACTGAAAAACAGACAGGCAGGTGAAAGAAGGAATAAAAACACTTAAAATTTAAGTAAACAAAAAAAAATTCTAAAAAAGTTTATGGCATAAAAAGCACTTAGGCCATCCATGACAACAAGATTGCACATCAGCAGCAGCAGCAGCATATATGGGTTTGCAGAAGTATTCATACCCCCTAAATATATTTTATTGGAATTTTATGTGAAAGACCAATCCAAAGTGGCACACAGTTGTGAAGTACAAAGACAATTATGCATGATTTAATTTTTTTTAAACAAATAAAATACTGAAAAGTGTGGTGTGCTAAAGTATTCATTCCCCCTGACTTGATACTTTGTGGAACCGCCTTTTGCTGCAATTACAGTCTTTTGGGTTATGTTTCTGCCAGATTTGCACATCTGGTGACTGAAAATTTTGCCAATTCTTTGCAAAACAGCTCAAGTCAGATTAGATAGAGTCTTTTTGAATGGCACTTTTCAGATCTTGCCACAGATTTAGGTCTGGACTTTGACTGGGCCATTCTAACACATGCATGTCTTGTTTTAATCGTTCCATTGCAGCCCCGGCTTTATGATTAGGGTCGTTGTCCTGATGGAAGGTGTACCTCCACCCTAGTCTCAAGTCTTTTGCAGACTCCAACAAGTTTTCTTTTTGTATTTTGCTCCATCCATCTTCCCATCAACAGTGACTTCCTTCCTGCTGAAGGGAAGCACCCCCCCCAGAGAATGATGCTGCCACCGCCATGTTAGGGGGTGGTGTGTTCAGAATTATGTGCAGTGTTAGTTCTCCACCACACATAGTGTTTTGCATTCAGGCTAATAATTTCAAATTTGGTATCATCTGACTAGAGCACTGTCTTCCACATGTTTGCTGTGTTCCCCACATGGTTTCTGGCAAACAGCTGTTTTTGTACTAAGAATAGATTACACACAGGTGGACTCTCTTTAGCCAATAGTTCAACATTTGATCATTCAGCAACCATCAGGCAACTTCTGAAGGCAATTAGTTATAATCAGAGAAAAGGAGGCTGAATACTTCTGCACACTTAACTTTTCAGATTTTTTTATTTGTAAATTGTGTATAATTTTCTTTGTACTTCACAGCTGCGTTCAACTTTGTGTTGGTCTTTCAAATAAAATTCCAATAAAATAAATTTATGTTTGTGGTCGTAACGTGACAAAAAATAAAGAAGTTCAAGGGGTGTGAATACTTTTGCGTGCCACTGTAAATTCCATGTACTTTGTATGATGTATGCTTAGGGTACTTTTTACCGTTTTTATTGTCCACAATAATCTGCTTTAGAAATTACAGCCACAACAAGAAAGTTGTCATTGCAAGTAGCACTTGTTCCAACAAAAATGAGCAAAAATCTCATCTAGCATTCGAAGGATGTCTTTTAAAAAACAAAATATTTTTTTTAAAAAGCTACTTTTGTCAATTGTTCTGCAAAAGTCACTCATATTATCACAGCTCCAGACCCAAACATTCCCCAAATCATAATCTGTATAATGAAAAGGAATCTTTTCTTTAACAAAGTTGCCCTACTTTGAAAATATCCACTCATTTTTTTTCCTTTTGTTTGAAAGTGTAAATGTAGTTTAAAACATTCTCTGTCTAGTGTAATGCCTAAATAAACATACACAAGCATAAAAAACACAAATACTGAATACAGGTTATTTAAACAGAAAAAAGAATTTTGCAGACGATACGCACAAGCTTCCATCTAGGCCAGTAGTTCATGTCACTGTGATATTTGTATTTGCAGCTAAATCTCTCATATTTAGCTGAACATTTTCAGCAAAAATAACAAATCCGATCTGCACCAGCAGTTATTAGACATTTCTGCCAATAAATAATAAACTGTGTCTGGTTATTTTTCAACACCAACTTTTGCTAAACAGTTTAAAAGATGAGCAGGCAACGGAAGACAAGTTTATTTGTATATAAGACTAATCAAGCGGCTTTACATAAGACATCAAAGGCAACGGGTGCAGATGAAGCATTCAAAAACATTAAAAATAATAAATTAATAAAGACAGAAAAGGCTAAAAATAGAAGTAGATAAATGCAAGAAATAAAAATTACAGTGTGAGGGAGAAACAGTTTTAACAAAAGCCAGAGCAGGTGTCCAAATGTTTTCTTGCTTTGTGTTTGTTTTTGTTTGTTGTTCTAAAGAATATTTTCTTTGTTTTCTATTGTTTAACTTAACTTAATAAGTGAAAAAAAATCTAACTTTTTGGTATACAACTTGAATGGATGCACTTCAGTGAAGAAAGCAGCATCACTGCACATGAACATATCATGTCTGATGACATGAAAGTCATGCATGACTTTCATCAAGTTTTCTGACTAATAAAAATGACATTAATGCTTACTTTTTGATTTGCTGTTACTAATACTAATCAGCAATTAAACAAATGACCATTTAATTATTAAGTGCATGGTTTCCAGTGACTGTCGTCTCTGAAACACACTTGCCAGTAAACAAAAAGGAACAAAAGTTAAGAGTTTAGAGGAATGTTCTTTGTGACATCTCAGCAAAGCTCAACAAATGAGATGCAGGTTTCTATAGAAGAATCTTAATATTCTTAGAAACAGTTAGCAAGTGGATTTTAAATCTAACATGTTGATAATTTATAAGAAACGGCAATCTGTGTATCTGGGGGTGGCAGAGGGAGAAGAGGAGGGGCAGCAATATGAGTAGTAATTTACTCAGTTAAAAGCCAAATGGCAGACAGACTGTCGCCCTGCGTGTTATCGCTGAGATTCGCACTCTGCTCGTTTTCTGACTATATTTCCCTGTTTGTGTGCATGTGTGTGTGTGTAGTTGTTTGTGCATATACACACAGTTGGGTTGTAGCATTAGAGTACCAGCATCATCTGTACATTTTTGTTTATAATGCAACGTAAATGGTGGAGACTTTTACAAGATCTTGTACGTGTACATGATTGCTGATTAACTGACATTATAGTTACTAACTGTTGGTGGATGTTTATGTGTAGCTGCGTGTGTTAGAGTTCCATGTGCCTTTACTTGCGCTTTTGTTCCCATGTGAGTGAATATGTGTGTTTTTATTGAATCTTGGGAGGCTTCATTGCACTCATCAGGATATCAGTGTTGAGAAATGGCAGTGTCAGTAAAGTGACAGTTGTGTGTGTGCTCGCCAGGATTGATGGACCTTACTCTGACAGCAGCCATATTGCGTAGAGAGAGAAGGATAAAGGGATGGAGGGTGGAACAAGGGGAGGAGTGTTGTAGCCCCCTCATCCTCGCAGGTTAATATTGACACAGCCTGGGCAGATACAGCGCCTGAAGCTTTCATCAATCACTTTCAGTGGACCCATGCAAATACACTCTCACACAAACAGTGAGAGGGACCACACACACACACACACACACACACACACAGAGCCTATATGAACACAGCACAGACTAAAAATACAGACACACATTCAAACATTATTGTACTATTTGAACATGTTGAATGACGTGGATTCCAGTCAGAAATGTAGAGGGCAAACTTCCATTTTCAGTTCATCTAAATGTATATTTCTCTTTCTTTGTGACACTTCCATTTAAATATGTGCATCAACAATTTTAAGAACTTCACAAAGCAAACAGGCAAGCAGTTGTACAACAAATCAAGATTAATCAAGCAAATATGTTTTCAAGTATCACTTTACAACACTTTATGTGTAACCCTGCGTGGCAAATTATGGTTGCAATAACATTGTTGTTAATCATTTCAGAGAGAAAGAAATAACAAGTTCCCTTGACAAACAAAACAATTAATTAATGCAACTTTCCATCCATCAATCATTGTGTGTGTCACTGAATTACCATAATCTGTGCATGGTGGCTGTTTTAAGAGCAAACAGTTAATTTCCAAACAATAAATCACAAAGTGTCTCTCTACCCCTCTGTGCGCTTTGACAGCTTTGTATCACAGACGCAGACTCACATGAAGCCACTTTTACCAAATTAGATTAAATCAGATGTGCAATAAAAGCAAAAGGTCTAACAAAGTTAGAAACTGCTGTAACTGCATGGGAGGAAATATTAGCTGATAACTGTAAGGCTGCTGTAACAATGATAATATTTTACATGTTTATTTTTTATGTTTTTTGTTTGTTTTTTTTTTTTGTTTTTTTTATCTTTTAGGACTGGCATGGTTATGTGGATAGACTGAAATCACTCAGTTATCAGCATGGCTATGATGGTCTTGTGGTTCTCTTGTCCATCAACGATACAGTTCACCATCCTCGCCAGCAGGTGGCAGTGTACTCAACCAACACAGATGTGCTGAACCAGGTAAAATCAGACCAGCAAAATATCCATGAAACACAAGCATTTCATTAAAAGACAAAGTTATGCATCTGTTTTTCAAGTGTTAAATTAAAGTAGAAATGCAGAATTAGTTTGTTTCAATCGATATGTGTGTGTGTGTGTGTGTGTTTTTTTTTTTTTTAAAGGAAAATATAGGATTTTAAAATAAGTGACTCTCATTACAGATATGCACTGAGCTGGAGGAGTCATCCAGCTGGTCACTTTCCAGTGAACTGGAGGACAGGGAGAATCTCCAAATCTATCACATTCCCATAAACACCTCTTCATCCTCTGGTACTCCTCTTCTGCTGGAGGAAGAGATCTGGGGCCTCCTCAAGGATTTTGTCGACCGACGGAGCTCAGTATTAGCTTGCCACCCCAGCAGCAGGACCTCTTCTACGGAAGGAGTAGCAGGCAGTGTAGAGTTTTCCCAGGGATCATCTGGCATCAATGACATGGATGGTTCTGACACAGAAAGAGCTGAAGAAGGCGGTGGCGATGTGGTGGCTGTAGCAAGGTATAAAAAGTGTCAGTTAAACCTTTAGACTGAGAGTTATTCATGAATTTAAACATTAATAGTGTTGTTTCATCTGTGTAAGTAGGGTGATGGCAGAAGGCGAAGAGAACACAGGAGCTGCAGGAATCAGTACCAGTGGGGAGCTATTAAGTCCTGACAGCGGTATGACCACCATTCGTAGCAGCCGGTCCTCCAAGGAGAGCTCAGTGTTCCTCAGTGATGACAGTCCGGTTGGTGAGGCGCTAGCAGGTGGTCAAGCTGCGGGGCCAGGTGGATTCTTCCTGAGAAATCCCTCTCCCCTTGGGTTGTCATCTCTCTCTCCTCCGGTCCCACCTGAGAGGAGGAAGCACCGCTCCGGCAGAAATAAGAGTGACAACTTTGATCCATTTAGTTTAGACCCATCTCACAGCAGTGAACACCAGACGCCAGCAGGGGGGGGACTAGTCAATTCTGGAGTAGGAGATGAAGGTTCGAGAAGAGCAGGAAGCTCCAGCTTATCGGAGCTTGATGAGCTAAGCCTATTAGATTTCTCTGCTCCCAGCTCATTAGGAGGGTTTGAAACTGGAATTTATTCAATTGATCACCAGGGCCAGTTTTATGGACAGGAAATGATTGACACTATGGTTCCCCCAACCCCAGTGAATAGCCTGGTAGGAAGTCGTCCGCCCAGCAGTTGCGGTGTCAGGTTCTTCCCAGAGGATGTCGTTGAAAGGATCAATGGCCTACAACACAAAGACAGCGTGTCATCATCCTTGTCAGAGACTTGGGATGAACTTAGCTTTGATGCCCAAGGAGCAATGTCCTCAAGTGATAATAGTGCCTGGAATAGACCCAAAGACTCTGAGAGCTCTCTGAACATTGTGGACTCAGTCAGTGATGTGAGAGAAAAAGAAAACAAAGAGGAAATCTTAAAGGCTGAGACTACTCATCAGAAAGCAAGAAGTCTTGAACCTCAACTTAGTCTAATCACTGAGCAGACTGAATCATGTCAAAACTGGAACCCGGACACACTTCTGAAGGATCAGTGGAACCCTGTCACTTTGGCTTGTCTTCAGCTGACACCACCTGAGGATGAAGTAACTGGAAATTACAAAGCTGGTGTCGCTGCACGAAAAGAAGAAACACCCTCATTGTCAGTAACAAAAAAAGCATTAAACAATTTAACACCAGACACATCTAAAGAAGAAGATGATGTTATCCAAGGCAAAAAGAGAGACCAACAGTTGGAGCTTTTAGACTTCTGGACATACTCGGCTCAGAAGGGTTTTCTCAAATCAGATAGTGGAACCACCACTTCTTACCCTGAATCACTAGATATGTGGAATATGACAATCCGGGATGACAGTCTATCGCCTCTTACTACCCCTGAAAATCTGTCTGAAAACTCAAGCTCCTTCAGTGGGCTGAACCCCAATTTTAGGACAGACACATCTGCAGAAAGTCCAATACGATACTCTGATGGTGGAATGGAGATGTGGAACACAACCATACAGGAGGACAGCTCCTCCACAACAACCACCCCTGAAGGACCTGAAAATGGAAAAGACGTTAATCACATGAAATCATTTGATACTAGTGAATTACTTGAGACACATGGAAGCAAACAGGCAGATGAAGACAAAGGAACAGAAGACAAGGTTGTTTGTAAAACACATAGCCAGGTGCCTGAAGAAACTGAGTGGAGAATTAATGAACATAATGTGAAAATAGTGATAGAGGCTGCAGATGGTGTAACAAAGGGTGAGGAAACAGACAATGAAGACATGCAAAGTGTTCAGAGCCAGTGGTCAGAGTCCATCTTGAGGGACTCTGAATCTAAGCACTCAAAAGATGAGACTTCATCTCCACAAAGTACTGACATGTGGGACTTGCCTGTCCATGGCATTGTCACATCCACATCCGAATATGACAATGTAGGAGCAGGAGCATGGAGTCGAACATCCTCCCCTGACAACTGTGCTAGCCTTGTAGTAGACATGATACAGCTAGAGGGACAATCTAGCCCTTTTATAGCTCTGACCAAACCTAATCTAAGTGATGACATGCAGAATCAGTACCAGACTCTTGGTGCTCTGAGAAATGCAGTATCTTCAGATGAAGACCAGACATCCAACCAGGTTTTCTTGTTTGACGGAGGTCTGACTCAAATGACTGAGAACTGGGAAAGGCAAATTAAGAATAATTATGAAAAAGCAAGCAGTGGTGGATTGGATGAAGCTGACTGGAATGAGCAATCCAATGAACATTCCCCATTTGTTGTGGTGGACAACTTTTCTGACACTCAGCATATTTCCGAACATCTGGAAGAAACTGTTGAAACCCAAATACAGACAAGCCAGTCGTTATCCCCAAGCTTTGTGGATTGGGACAGTTTCAAGAAACATGATGGCTTAGAATCAGCTTCATCACACCTTCCAATCAAAATAACCCACTCTGAAGATGACCCTGTTACTGGAAACCATGAAGGGGCCAACAACAATAGCAGTGGAAATTTACAAGACAAAATAATAGAAGCTATATCTCTGGGCTCCAGCCCAGGGGGAGAAAGAGATGCACTGAATAGCCCTGACAACCTTCACACATGTCAGGATAAACTTGGGTCCAGTTCTGATGGAGATTCATGCTCCGGCTTAGAAATGGAATACATTGTGGTCCCTGGCACTGTAAAAGAAATAAATAAAGAGTGGCCTGACAACAAAGGAACAGCATTCAGCATTATGAACTGTCCTAGCCCACATGATCACCAGGAGAACACAGTGCAGAGTAATCAACACCAAATCAGAGGAGCTGACAGTACATCTGGTGCAGAACCAAATGAAGCTGTCTCAACTTCCCATTACCAAACTATCCTTGATGAGGCCACTGAACATCGCACAGTGTCAGAAACTACCAGTTCTACCCAATCAAAAACTAACTCTGCATCAAGACCAACAGAAGGAGTAAATTCCGAAAATGAGTCGAGCACTGTGGCCCGAAGTGTGTCACCATCATTAAGGTATCCGTCAGATCACTTCCTGAAAACCAGGGAGGAAGTTTATGTCCATTCACAGATCTCAATGGAGGATTCAGATGAGGGTGGACAGTCCCCATCAGCGCCTCCACCATGCACTAATTCTTTGGGTGACTTTCAAGTCTGGGGGGATCAGCTAGTAAGACAGGACACTTCTCAAACCACGTCTGAGCCACAGTCCCCTGTACTTACTAACAGTTCAGTCTCTCACACCAGCTCTCTGATCGGCACCCCAGTAAATGAATTGTCCGTTTCTACTGACATAGGACTTGGCTTACCATTCTCTGGAGATTTAATGGAGGAAGAGTGTGATGAGGATGAGCTTGAGGAAGAAGTTGATAAAGAACAAAGAGAGAAGGAGGAAAGACAAGAGTTTGGATCTTCTGACTTACTGAGCTTTAATGAGGTCCTGGTTGGAGGTTCCTCATTTCAACAAACAGATTTACAAACATCTGAGCCAAAATGGGAGGGGTATCTACTGAACAGAGAGGACTACAATGACAGACACCCCAGGAAGACAGATGATTGTGTAAAATGGTCTATTGAGCAACGGCGTGAAGATCATAAAACTTCTGACAATAATTATTCACTTGTTTTAAGGTAAACCTCAAAATCAAATTTGATACATCTTCCCACTTCTCTTAATACAAGAATTTATTTTGTGCTGATTGATAGGTTATCATGAAAGATCCACAAGCAGATTTTTAGCATATTTGCTTTTGTTCACATTAGATTTTTTATTTTCAGACTACTAACCACCAGTGAACAAACATGCTGGTCCACATATGTGCCAGTGCTGCACATACAGACCCTCATCCCTTTTCACACCTCCCCCGCCACGCTCTTCTTTCTCTGTTGTTGTTTTTGTTGTTGTTGTTTTTTCATTTTGATTCTCTAAAGTTTTCTCACTAGAATATCTCAGAAGATTACTAGCATTTATTATCAGACTGTCAAATTTGGGGGTCTGGAAAGTCATCCCGAGGAACTGAATCCACGTGTGTCTATTGTTTGCACATGAAAGTTTAATGTCTTTTTAAATGAATGAATGAATTTGAGATTATAAGTGTGTACATGTGCATGGGAGTGTATTTTATGTGTTCAGCGGCAAGGTCTGATCCACAGCTCTGTGTGTGTGTGTGTGTGTGTGTGTGTGTGTGTGTGTGTGTGTGTGTGTGTGTGTGTGTGTGTGTGTATGAATCTGTTTATGCCTCATTAAATATGCATTACCTGCCTCATTACAGCTGGAGTCCCTCCACGGCTAATGGAAACCGCTCCCCTAGCTTTCCTACAAGGTGCTGGTGTGAGTGTGTGTGTGCAGCTGTGTGTGGAGGTGTTTGCATAGGTTACATCAAGTGCAACAGAGAATAACTTGTCAATGTAACTTCAACTTTACATTTGCAACTAATGTATAAATTTATGTCTGACTGAATGCTGTTTGAGGTTTTAGTTTTAAGGCAGAAATATAATTTTATACATTTTGTGTGGATTTAAACTTTGCAGATAGTTTTATTCACAGTTATCCTGGATATAAACTTTTTTTTTTACACCTTTCTTGTAAAACAGTGTGTTTCGGGTGTCCCCGCCTCTCCCACTTTTTTAGTTAGTTCATCTTTGCATTTTCCTTTCAGGTTTTTGTCCCTCTGCTTGTATGTTGAGAGAAAGAAGTAAAGGGAAGGCAGCAGGAAAGAGAAAGTAGCTGTGGGCAACAAGTATTTTTAAAAATAAGCCACCCTTAGTTTGAAGCAGTACTTTTAAGTTCGACTTATGCCACAGCTGTATTGTTTTTATTACAGCCTACCATTGCTGTTTATAATTTTTGTTAGATGAGCATCAGTACTATTAATGGTAATATTACTTTTGAATGTCACTTTTATTCAATATACAACATGGAATTTATGTGTTACTCCAAATTTATATATGCCACAATTAAGAAAAAGACTTAAGCAAAAGATGAACATATGTATTCTAAATTATAATTCCTCCAGCCTGCCTCCTTACTCCTTTCGCCTCCAATTGCGTTTTATGAAATAAATCATCCTTCAACACCTACTATATAGAGAACTAAATAGATGCACTGGTTTGACTGAGACTAGGAGTCTCATTCTTTCTTGCTAATGGTGCACTTTCTCCCTGTTTTCTCGGGGGCTTTTCTGTGTTTTGGGGACATTACTGCTATCTGTGGATTGGTGAAATAATTTCAAGAATTTTTATTATTTCCTATGATACTATTCATACATGAGCCTTTGCACACACTACCAGTCAAAAGTTTGGACACCCTAAAAGAGGGATAGTGTGTATTTCATAGTTTGTATGTGTCGGCTAACATTTTCTGTAATACATCAATCTGCTTAAGTACTTTTCAATAAGATGGATATGTCTCAGTGTGTTCCATGTGTACTTGCACTGATCCATAATCTCTTGTTCTCATAACAGAAGACACCAAGATGTGAACTCGCTACATTCATTTCAGCCTACCAATGAAAATGCTGCATACCAGTGGACAGAAAGTCAAAACGCAACTCAGGGTCAAACCAAGTACGGTTACAACTACCACCACATTGACCAAAGAACTGAAAACCAGAGCACCTACCCAGCCTGTGCAGATACCAAATCAAATAACAGTCAGGAGAATACCACAGACGTCTATGCTGAGTTTACAAGTGATGTCTCAGCAATACAATACAGTTCTGAGCAGACTGAGAACTATTTTGAAGCTGGAACAAATGCTCAGTACACTCTGGATGATGCACCTTCCAAATGTCAGTACATGGCTGAAACCCAGTATCAGCATGACCCTATGCGCACATCTGAGCTCCAGTACTCTCAACAACAAGCTGATAGCCGAAGTCCATATGAGTCAGAGCATGTTCGTTATCAGTATGATGGACACCAGTTCTACCAATCATCTGACCATCCCGAGACAGAGGACCATGCACAATATGTGCCAGAGGGATATGTTCACTTTCTATTTTCAAGGTAAGTTTTACTCATTTAGACTATATGAGCACCTGCTCACCGAGATCCATTATTAGTCCAATCTGCAAAACCTTTGTGAACTAGCCTTAGAAAAAAACTTGTTTGAAACCATTTTTTCTTTTTTATTTTCTTTCTTTCTTTCTTTCTTGGAAAAAGGATTACTTTTTACATTGTAGGTGTAAGAAAGAGAAGGAGATGAATGCTGGTTTTTCACGGGTTTTGACCTGCATTGCTGTTTTTAACCACAAGGGAGCAGCACAGATCAACTTAAAACTGATTATTTACTTATTTATTTATTTTTTGAGTGGATTAAAGGGCTGTCAGATGAGGCAAACATGGGCATACTGGGAAACTTGTACTGGGATGAGTGTTATTTTTCTGTAACTACAGGACAAGATTTAAAGGGGGACTAGGGCTGAGTTCTTCAGGAAAAGTACCCCTAATGAGTAGGGATCAGGTATATCTTAAAACAGTATTCCCATGCCCATATGTACACTAAAGCATTATTTTCATTAGTCATGTATCCTGTCCATATCGCCTATTTATCAACATAGCTTCAAATGAATTAGATTTACAAGATTAAGGAAGTACAAAAAGTCCACCCAAAATCTATTTTTTTTTCTGAATGATTTGTTTATAATTAAAGTCATGCTGTAGAGTTAATATTCAGTTAAAGTATTCAAGTATTCCTGAGTGCTATATATGCATTAGTGTGTGTTTATTCTGCACTTTAATTATTCCCATTAGCAGTTGCAGCGTGGTGCTCGTTTTGCCCCAGTTTGCAATTATGATGACCCACCTCCTCTTTGGGATACATGACCCTCCCCTGTTTGTTACTCTGTGTGTGTGTGTGTGTGAGAGAGAGAGAGAGAGAGAGAAAGAGAGAGATAGTGTGTATGCATAAATGCACAATAGACATTTCCATATTTAACTAGTCATGTGACTGATTGTGGAGAGTCTGGTTCTCTCTACAATCAGTCTCCAGGCTAGGAGATTACAGGATGCGAGAAAGGTAGGTGCCCATAAACAGATTTTTTTAAAAAGGGAAAAAGAAAGCTTGTGTGTTTCTTTGTATCTGTAATTGTGTGCACTGGTCTCTCTGTAATGCTTTTCTCTATTGTTATCAGGCCTTATGCTAATCAGAGACTGTTAGAGGGGCTTTGGTTGGGGGGAGGTAGTAACACTGCTCAGTATTGTGTCCTCAGCCCACACGTGCAGCCTGGGAATAAGGCAGCGAGTCAGTTTCTCTCCATCTGCTTTGTCACATCTGAAATATTTTACATCCAGAGTCAAGTGAACAGATTGCAAACTCCTTGATTCAGTGACATGGGAACATTTTGCTTATTTTACTTTTTAGATAGATGAGTTTCTTCATCTTGTTTAGCCCAATACTGTGTGTAGTTGTGCCTCTGGTGGCACTGGTCATAGCAATGATAATTTATGTAGTGGCTCATTATTCTATTTCTGTGCCTATGAGCAGACACTCCCAGGAGGGAGTTGGTGCAGCAGGGATGGGCTCCAGTGAGGAAACTGCTGAGGAGCTGAATAACAGAGAAGGTTTGAATTATTTTCATCTATTAAAAAGTTAGAAATGTTTTGTTCTTTCATTTTCAGTGTTTATTCTATATATTGAAAGTAAATGCTCTAAGGTATAAGATTAAAGATAAAAAATATAAATTACAAATAAATGTTTATTATGTTGTGTGGTGGATTTCAGAGCCAATGTAGGACTTTTTTTTTTCTTCTTTAACTTCATAAAAAAAGCGACTGCTTTGAGTTGTGACTTTTTATGAGGCGCTCACAAGTTAACCCACAGTACTGACGATTAAACTAATTCTGTCTGGACAGACCCACCCTCCTCAGCAGATACATCAGGTGGGTCTAATCAGAGGAGAAAGCTGGCAGCTCCGCCAATGAATGTGTCACTGGACCACAGTGATGGATCTCTCCTCTCAGAAGATGCTCTGGACACGGAAGACGAGGCCTTGGATACTGGGGATGATCTGGACGTTAACATTGATGACATGGACACACCGGATGAGGCAGACTCAATGGATTTCAATGCACATGGTAAACTTTTTGATTAAATGTAAACGAGGTACATACTGACTTCAAAATGCTGTTTTGTGTATACGTTTCATTACATATAGCCCATCTCACCTTCAAAGGCAGATTGTAGTTGTTGACACATCATTTACTTATCTCAGTATCTTTTTCTTGACCTCTATGAAAAGGAAAAAAACTGTAAAACTCAGAATAAGAAAAGTACTTATATTCTTGCACCATCCTCTTCTCAAATCTGATTTGTCAGTCGTTCTCTCCACCATATGTTGTCCTTAGAGATTAAACTGTCAGTATTTTTTATAACTACTGTATGTCATTTTCTTAAACTCATATCATCAATGTCACAAACAGCAGACTCACAGGAGTCAGCTGATCTGGCTGCGGTTGCAGCTTCAAGTGATGCTGTCGCAGGCCATCGAGCAGCAGAGGTGAGCAGGGACAGTGGGCTGTGGAGGAGCGTGGTAATCGGGGAGCAGGAGCATCGCATTGACATGAAGTGCATCGAGCCATACAAAAGAGTCATTTCTCATGGAGGTACACAAACACAAATAAATCTAAAATCAGTTTCTTACATGTTTCATAGTTTCTGGTGATTTGATCTGTCTAAATCTTCTCTGTTCCAGTGTACCGTGTCATTTTCCCCTTTATGTTTTGTTCGAAGGCGTTTTTAGTGTTGGAAAAGCCTGAATGGCAACGAAATACTGTACCACTGCAACTAAAACGAAGAGCTTTTTTTAAGGCTGTACCTCTGAAACTAGTTTAGTTTTTATATAAATCTGAACAGTGGAGCAACCATGAATTAATTTGGCTAAATTTGATTAATTTTAATTAATTTTAGAAGCCAGGACAGTGAAATAAAATGATCATTTTTGTACTTTTAAAATGTTTTTTGTTTTGTGTTTGTTTTTATACCCATGATGGTGTTGGGATTCAGCTATTTTGATCATTCATTCAGTTTTGTTATTATTTAAATGTCTCCTGTTTGTGGCTAAGTTTCTTTTTCATCATGTGATTTGTTCCGTTTTGCTTTCCATCATCATTTACATGTGTTAGACCTGTTTTTGTTGCTTCCCTGTGCTTTGCTTTACCAATCAGATCCTTGTGTACACCTCTTGTTTGTCACACCAGCTTCCTGTCTGCTGTATTTGTGTTCTTCCTCTATTTAGACTGAAACAGAGCCACATCAGTTTAAAGGGACACAACTCTGCCCAGCTCTTTTCCATAGAGACCCCATTTAGTATTGCATGTACTGGGCAAAAGCTGAGAAAAGTCCCTCACAAACACCCAGCTATGATAGACATGCGAGAAACAAAAATTCTATTCTATTAATATTGTCTTTTCTGTAAGGGCTTTCAAGCTGTTTATTGAACAAGATGAAAACAGCAGCTTAGAACATTAAAACATTTTCATGAAATATTTTTTGCAACTCATACCTGGTGACAGTGCCATCTTTGTGCATGGGTTTGTGTTTTGTTTTCAGGGTATTACGCTGAAAAGAACGCCATCATTGTTTTTGCAGCGTGTTTCCTACCCGACAGCATCTGTGACAATTATAATTATGTAATGGAAAACCTTTTTCTGTAAGTAAAGCTTCTCCACATTCCTATCTCCACAAGAACATGTAGACCAAAATATCCTAGCGGCCACCATCATTAATTAGCTGCATGAAACATTTCTCTTCTTTTCATGAGAATTGGAGCCTGACTAGAACATGGTTGAGAACAAAGTTTCGATTATTTAGACAAGAAAAGCATCCATTCATGCAAATGGCCTCTTGGACACAAGTCTTCATACTTACTTTTAGATATACAATATCACGTTTTGCTGTAGTTGTAATAATTTCTTACTTCATATAACTCTCAGTTATATAAAGCAAACCAAGATCAGAACTCTGCAGTTAATTGTGGACTTTGTGTAAATTAAACAGCTGTCTTTAACAGATGTTTTTCATTGTGTCGGTATAGGTATGTAATTAGTACCTTGGAGCTAATGGTGGCCGAGGATTACATGATTGTGTACCTGAACGGTGCCACTCCTCGTAGGAGGATGCCTGGTTTCACCTGGATGAAAAGGTGCTACCAAATGATAGACCGGAGGTAATATTGCCACAGGCAAACCCACAGCAAATGTAATGCACAGTGTTGTGTAACTTAACATTTTCTTACAGTTTAGTTCTTTAATCCAATCTGATTACATATCAGACATGTTGACACTGTGTTAAACTGTATTCCAGAAAGCAAAAATTAAGAATTTAAATCTTTAAATCGAAGTGACAACTGATGCAGGAGCTTGATCTTTGCCATAAGTTTTTCCCCACTATCATTATGTTTTAAACAACAACTTTAACATTACTTTGCACATCAGGAGGAAACTTGCCAGTTACTTACTGACTTACTATGTGATAAAGAATGAATAATTTTTTCGTTTTAAGTATTGAATTAAGAATTGAATTGTGCTTTTTATCAGTTATAGTTTTACAGTTTTATCAGGGGAATGGTAGCCTAGTGGTTACAGAGGTGGGATTGGGTTTGGAGAACCAGTATTCGAGTCCCTGTGCTGGCAACTAAGGTAAAAACCACAGTGGGTCCCTGAGTAAGGCCCTGGGCGCTGAGTCCGACAGCCCACTGCTCAAAGTGTAACTAGTGATGGGTTAAAAGCAGAGGACAAATTTCAGTGTGTTTTGCTAGATATGTACTGCCAAATAAAGTTAAAGTTAACTTAGATTTGCAATGGTGAGTAAAAAATAGAATCTATCACTTTGTGCCACATGGTCATCTCTGAAATTCTGTGTATTAACATATTTGAACCATTAGAGTTGAAAAGCTCTATGGAAAAGCTTTGTACTGTAAAGCTAATGTGGTAATGAGACTAAACAAGGGAGGCCTCTGGTTATAAACCACGTCAGAAATCAGTCATATGTTTACTAAGACACTTCTTCCTCTGTTTATTCTGGAGTTGAAATGAATTTATTTCAGAGGTCATCAATGTATATGCCTCATTACTGAGGAGTGTGTTGCACATCTGGAATTATGGCACCTGTACATTTTGACCTATTGCATTCTGTGATTCTTGCCAGAAAATGCTGCATGTCACTGACACCCATTTCATTTTAGGGAGCTCTTTTAGCTCACACCTTTTGCACACAGAGTAGTGTGTTGTGTGTATATAGAGACAATGAAATGTGTAAAAGTGATTTTTGTACGATTTACATTTATTGGAAATATTATTTAATACATGATTTCTTTAGGTTTGTGGTATCAGCTGGTTGCAGTTCCAATTTGTGCCACTAGAAGTCGCTACATCCTAACATTGAGTTTTACACCATACTCCTTTTGAAACATTTATGCTTTCCGTCTGAGATTATAACTGAATCAGAGCGTCTACAAATCATTAACTCTGCTTCTTCTCTGCTTCTTTTTTTTCTCTTTCCCACAGACTGAAGAAAAACCTAAAGATGTTCATCATTGTTCATCCCTCCTGGTTCATTCGGACTTTGTTAGGAATCACCAGGCCATTCATAAGGTCTCACTTTTATACTTGGAAATAATATACTGAATCATTGTAAACATCTCAAACAAATGATTATATGATATATAGATAAATAAAATATTCACTTATTTATATGAGCCACTACAGCCATGATTACAGAGTGGACAGAAATGAAAGTTGGCTGTAGACTACTCCATACAGCAGTTTTAAATATTTTTTTGCAAATCCATCACAGTTACAAATTTTTCTGACTTATATTATCTACAGCTCAAAGTTCAGCAGTAAAATCAAGTATGTAAACAGTCTGCGGGAGCTTGGAGAAATCATCCCCATGGAGTATGTTCATATTCCACCAACCATTCTCAAGTGAGTTTACCTGTCTTAACAATGTTTTTTAATAAATAAGCAAGCATGTGTAGTTGTTTTGTGTGTGCTTAACGTGATAGTTTGGAAAGTTATTTATATTACACAATCTTAATTAGAAACAAAAACTTGAACAAGAAGTCTGCAGAGGCTCGGATAGAAAATTTTAAGTTTCTTTTTACTGTCAAGGAAATAAGTTTCATTTTTACTGCTGCAAGAATTAGTCATGTTTAATATTTACCTGAACTTTTTTCCATACTGCTGTTTGCTTTGTTCTGGCATTGAATGGTCTAAAGGCTTTGGTCTATGACCAATGCTGTAGTTTCAGCTTCAACTGCTTTACAAATACTTTTGTGACACACTTGTTAACTTTCCCATAAAAAAGAAAACAATCAGAGCTAAACTTTTTTAATGTGCCTAGTTTGGCATATTTACACATCTCTCACTCTGCCCTAAGGTATGACAAGAAGAAGGTTTTACACAAATTTGCATGCATGAGGTAAACCACTTACCTGCTTGTATCTATAAGTTGGTACTGTGGGGATCATCTTGAAAATGCCTTGAATGCTGCTAAGAAATTCCCTGTGCTGAAACTAACATTTAACTGAATTGTGGCTGTCTTCTTATCCAATATAAGAGGACACAGATGCTGATTTCTCCATTTATCTCAGTCTGCTTTGTGACTTCCCATTTAAATTGTGTGTTTTTTGTTTTTTTTGTTTTAAACCTTTCATCACATTTTTAGTGGAATTAACACACGGAATAATCCATGCAGTAGCCCTCACTAACAACCTGATATAAAGTGTCAAACCCCAGCTATGTTAACCTGATGTTCTGTGGAATTTCAGTGCAATGCATACAGAAGCAAACTGCAAACAGGGAAGCACAATTTCACAGATGGAACTTTCTGCTAATTCATAGCTAAATGTTTTCAGTTTAGAAATTCTAAGGCACAGTGTTGACTAATTCAAATACATATATATATTTTTTATTTTATTTTTTTAATGGAGGAGGTGCAAAAAGGCCAGACATTCACATTTCTTAGGTCTGACTTGATCCTATGTATTTACAATTAAAGTAATGATAAGATTTTTTCATACTTATACTTATTTATACCTTGTTGCCATATTTCTATATTGATTTGTCCATTTGACTCTTGTGTAACATTTTTATTGTAGCTGCTTTCATTAACATCCAGCTTAACACTGATAGTCACAAAACCTGGCTGACCTGAAGCTCTGTGGAATTTCGATGCATAAGGAATTAGCCAAAAAATATAAAAATAAAAAGGAAGCAAATTTGCAAACTGCCACAAAATGTTTTCAGAGTAAAGATGCAGACACAGGGGTGTAAAGGGGTTGTTTTTGCTCCATGGGCCATTGATTGACTAGACCTGTTGTCGCGAGCTTAAACTAACCACCTTAATATCTCCCTTGAGAGTTCTTTTTTTCAACACACTGAGACAGTAATGTATATGACAAGAAGGAAAAATAGAAGAATAAATCTAATTTTGGCCAGTGGGCCATGTCTCCCACCTGTGTGTATGTGCTTACTGTCACTACAGGAACATGAAGCCTGAGTGACTTCATCTCATTCTTTTAGAAGTATAAAATGTATAGAAAGTATTTAAACATAATGAGGATATTTATCACATCCAATGCATTGTAGTGTATTCCTCTTACCTTTAATGTATTCACTCTTTTCATACTTCATACTTTTTTTTCTTTTCTCTACTCGTCTTTATGTGGCAGCATTATTATAGGCCACTAATCCCCTTCATTGCATGTGTACTGACACAGCTGCACAATCTCTTGTTACCACCACCCCCACCCCCACCCGCCACTAACTATTGCTCTCTGCCTTCCAACCCAATGCTGAAGCAGACTGGACACAGAATTGCAGGAGACGTCAGCTAAGTAAGTGGTAAGCCATCATCAGGGAAAAACAATTTTTGTTTTTTTAGGAACCTGTAGCCTACAACCTGTTCAGGCATCATTAGGAAAAGCTTGGTGCTGCAAATTTAAAAGTTTTGTATGTACTTTGACTCATCAAACTTTTTACTAACAATCAGACACAGGCTCCACTGAGCAACATGCCTCACAAGCTTTTAGAGCAAACTGCTCAAAGGATTGTTGAAAATCCAAATAATTACGCTAATTTAACTACTAAAGGCCCTTAATTAGATTTAGCTGATTGTGGTGGTGGTGAATCAGACTCTCATATTATTTTTTAAATGGGAGTACAATGATCATATTGAAGTTCACTGGCGGAAGGAAGAATGGATTCAATTGAATGCCTGTAAATTTTGACAAGGGAACACTATATAATCTGTAAATAAGCTGAAAATGGAAAGAGGATGGCTTCTAGAATAGTATAATAATCCTTAACTCTACAATGTACTACCTCAAGATTTTCAATCTGAAGATGTCTCCATGGCCTTTACACTCCCTCAACCTAAACCTCAAAGAAAATCTGTGAATAGACCTTAAAAAGAAGAATAGTGCAGGGGAGAGTGGCCAAAAACCTCACAGAACAGAAAGCTTTTGTAGCTGGAATGAACAAAAACAAATGTAAGACTCTTAGTAAGCATTAACTAAATGTGGTACCTACCAAAAGTCTTTTTCATGTCAGTCTTTTTTCCTATTTTGTAACTTCAAAAGATTACTAACCTTTACTTTTTTCTAAGAATGAACAATTATACTTGTGCATGAACATAGATGACATAGCACTGAAAGACACCCATGGCTCCAGAGACTAAATAAATCTGGTTTTACAACAGTTTACCTTATACAGGTGCTCGTCATAAAATTAGAATTGCTTGAAAAAGTTGATTTATATACAGTAAATCCATTCAGAAGTGAAACTTGTATTCATTCCTCACAGACTGGCATGTTTCAGATGTTTATTTCTTTAAATTTTGATGATTATAACTGACAACTAACCCCAAATTGAGTATCTCAGAAAATTTGAATATTATTTAGACCAGGGTTCTCCAACTTCGATCTACGTGAGCTACTGTCCTGCTGGTTTCAGATGTCTCCTACTACAACACACCTCTGCACAAGACCCAGTGATTTGAGTCAAGTGTGTTGCATCAGGGTAGAACCCAAAACCTGCAGGACAGTAGCTCAAGAGGACCGGAGTTAGACCGATCAAAAAAAAAAAAAAAAAAAGGGATTTCTAGAAATGTTGGCCAACTGAAAAGTATGAACATGAAAAGTATGAGCATGTACAGCAGTCAATACTTAGTTGGGGCTCCTTTTGCCTTAATTACTGCAGCAGTGCGGCGTGGCATGGAGTCCATCAGTCTGTGGCACTGCTCAGGCAGGCACAAGTTTTTAAATCTCCATCTCATATTTCAAGAAAATTCCACTGCAGGGAAACAGAAGATTACATTATGCAAACACCTCAATGAAATGGCCTGAGATCGCTAATCTGAAGGATTGTTTGCCATACTTTTACAGGGGTTAATCTAGTTTGACTTGTTTCTGTTGTTGGTGTTGAATGTCAGTCAACCAGTAAAAGATCGCTGGACTTCTTTTCTTGGTTCTGTTTCCTGTTTCAGCTCTTATCTAAGTGGCTTTCTCAGTTCTGATTGGTGAGGAATTTCAGTCACATTAGCAGATGTTGTTATTCAGTAACTAAAACTGCAGTCATGGTGCTTTCTTTAGAAAAGTTATCCATTTTCAAATGAAAGGTTGTAGAATGAGCAAATACAGAGTATGATCAGCCTGATGCACAGCAAAGCTGTCAGTGTGAGTTGTATTATTTGGAGAGTAAAATGTATTAAAAATAACTAGATAGTTTGTCTTGTAAGTTTAAGAGCATGCATGGTCACCGCACAGATGCAAAGTTAACAGTGTTCAGTCTACAGAGACTTTGTTTTTACATCATTTGGATACTGGCACAGCTACTGGTCATATCCATTCTAATCAGAAAACTGTGATGAACTAAGACTTCTTTAAAAGAGATGTACACTTACTGTTATTTATTTTATGACTACAACTGATGTAATTTCCCAGATGCAATACTGTTATTGCCTATGATAATTTTGCTTCAAATTTTTAGTTATGTACAAATTAGTTTAGTTATGTGTAAAAAAAAAACATGTTTTCTTCTCTCTCTCTCTCTCTCTCTCTCTCTCTCTCTCAGAGTCGACAAGGGACACTCAGCTGTCTGACAAGACACTTGGCTGCAGCCCATTTTCTTTCTGCACTTTGCTGTGCTCAGCTTGAATGAAAAACCAAACTGCAGCATGACGCATATGGGGCATTGTTGTTTAAAAGGCAACTAGCAATGGAGCAGAAAGGTTTGCTGTGGTTCAAACATCGGGTGGTTCATTAGACCTGAGGATGCTTGATGTACAGTACAGTAATGTGCTTGCATTGCAGAGACTGTCACTGTGCTGAAGGGGAGATACTTCAAACTGTTTTACAGTACTTGACACATCACTTGATAATGTTGGTCTTTTGTTTTTTCTTGTACTTCATCAGTGTAAGTTATTTTGATTTGGATGTATTTAAAGTAGTTCCTGGTAGTCTTTACTAGCTCCGTTAACTTCATGTATTAATGATCAAAGTGTGTATTTTCTAAAGCCAAAATTGTAATTATAATCTAATATGTTTAAAAAGTTGTATTACATACCATCTGCTTGCAAAAACAAGAAAGATTTGTTCTTCCTGGACAATAAGAACATTGAAATGTAGTAGACCTGTTTGCAGACTCTGTTAGTACAATGTTTACAAAAATGTAATCCACACACAACTTAATTTTGTAATGTAAAAGGCTGTAGGGAATTTAGTAGCATGAAACAAGAGCCAAGCTAGTTTTTTAATCTTTCAGGAGTGAAGGTGTTTCCCTGTGGGGAGAGGGTTTTCACTGCCTTAACATGTCATTCTGCATTTGCAATAATTAAGTCTTTAAAATGATCCACACAGTTCTGTTAAAGCCACATGTCGCTAAACATATGAGGTAGTAAAAATGCAGTTAGTAGTAGCTGTAATGTGCTGCATGCTTCCGCAGTTACTTTTGACATGAGATGCAATCACAGCCAAAAGTAGACAATTGTCAGAGTATAATTTGAGTAATGGCTTTGTCATGCTTGTTGGTGTGTGTCTGGTTGTACATTAATAAAACTAGAAATTGCCTAGATGCAGGCTGAGCCATGTCTACTTTTATTTATACAAGTTTACATGTGGCTTGTGCTGTATAGATTTGTTGCAGAAAAAAAAAAATTATCTACTTCATTAAATATGTTTTCCTCCTGAACAGTTACTTCCTTTTTTAAATTCACTAAGCTACATTAAATTCAGTTCCAAGTGCTTCTTTGTCAATGATTAACAAAGATTTGTTAATGATCTTTCTTTTTCTGGCAATTATGTCCAATTTTTTTCTTACATTTTCCCATGAAGTAGGTAGTGAAAGCCTTTATTTAACAAGCAGTTATTTGTTATTGCTAACCAGGGGTCTACAGAGCCTGGCAATGCCAGTGGATAAACTAAAAAAGAGCTGGTGGAAATCTGTGTGCACAGGTGACAAAACTGTGCTCTCTATTTTGCAATCCGGTCCGACGGGTTGATAAACTATGTTTTCTGTTTTCAGATCTGTGCACGCAGATTCGCTATATGGGTAAAGGTCCATTCTACTACTGATTATTTTTATCTACTGATTTTTAATAAAAATAAACCACATTGGAGCAAATCCTCATCAAAAACTGCAATAGACTAAAATATTCTACAGGGTGTGTAGATTAATTAAATTAGTTTATGATTTGTGAAATTTGTATTGTTTTTGTGAAAATGCAAATAGGCTAATTTTATGACCTTTTTTCTTTTAGACCACATTAGACCAGGTCCTGAAAGAAAAAAAAAAAGACTCTTCAAATCTGGACTGGAATAGTCTACAATGTGTGCAGATTGAATAAAACAGCTTTCGATTTGTGGATCCCTTATTCTATTTGTGAAAATTCAAATTATGGATATCTTATGTGATATTGCAGAACTTTACCCAAATTTCTACCTTTGATCTATAAAAGACATAAGACAACACTGAACTGATTCATAATACACTTTTACCATGTTTTTTTTTTAATTATTTTATTTTTATTTAAGAAAGAAATTAGTGTGATCTGAGAAACCTCACTTTTTTTTTTTTAGTGTTAACAGAAGACTACATTTCTTCATTCCAAGCTTTATTTGCATAATGAGCTCCTGCCTGTCACTATGAAAAAAAAAAGATCAAATCATTATTAATTAATAAGTTATTTTTATCTAGCTAGACTGCCATTTATCCAACAGACCTTGAGGATTGTTCTGACTCGTGGTTGAAAGGTAACAAAACCTGTATAAACTCCAAACCTTAGCAGGACCATGAACATGAATTCACACTTCTTTTAAACTAACTTAAGAACATTTGTTTTTTCTTTTTTTGTTGTTGTTTTTTCTATAAGTCCAACCTAGTTGGTCTTACCAGCTACCATGGTCTTGCCATGGTGCTCTCCCAAACCTAGTTCTGGGAGTGTGTGCAGGTCTGAAGAGTCCTGTACAGGTAAGTCTGAAGAGTGCTGTTCTGACACACATTCTGAGGGTTGCTCAGCTGCACCACTCTCACTCTGCTCTGGCATGGACTTCGTCGCAACAATTTCTCCTTACAGTCCCACGAGGTCCATCCACTATGTAGGAACGGGGGCTGTATGGCACCTGATCACAGATCCGCTTACACCTTGATCTGTTATCCATATTTCTTGTCCTGGAGTAAGCTGATTAAGATGATCTGCTCGATGATGCAGATTGCACTGCTGCATATCTCTCATCCCCTTCTCCTTTTCTTTTTGAGCAACAGCATCCATGTCAAGAAGAGCAGGATTCAGCAGGGTTGGAAGTGTTGGCACCGTGGTGCGAAACCTCCTCCCCATGAGAAGTTGAGCTGGGCCGTATCCATTCTGTAGTTCAGCTTCACCATTACTTTGAGGATATTTTGGGCTGCTGGTGACATGGTGAAAGCCATCTGACTGTGCAAAAGTTGCTCCAGAAAACTGAGGTCCGTTGTCTGTCACCAGCTGTTCAGGAATGCAAAAATGTATTTTAAGTGGTGGATTATATTAGATGATTTTGAGGGTGTGAGCAGAGCAATTTCCACAAATCTCGATGCTTAATCCACTACCATGGGTAGGTTTTGCTTCCCAGCATAAACAAATCTGCTCCCAACATTTGCCATGGCTGGCCGGAGTGTTGGCATCAGCAGCTCTGTGTGGTTCTGTCTCTCACTGCATGTTCTGCACTTGAGGACTTGTTCATTTAGCTGCTGACTTAGCCCAGGTCACCACACTGACTGTTGTGAATGCTCCCTATATTTCACTACTCCTTGGTGACCTTCATGAAGTCTGGTGAGTACATAATTTCTCATGGCTGCAGGGGTATCAAGTCTGTCTCCTTTGAGCAACAGTCAATCATATACTGTGAGAGAAGCTTGTTCTGCCCAAAACAGACTCATTGCAGGTTCACTGTCGTAGTGTGTAGGCTATCCTTCCTCACATATTTGCATCACACGTGCACACACACTGTCTAACTGCAGCTCCTGCCTCAGGTGCTTGCTGGCAGGTTTTCCAAGAGCATATCCACATATATATTTGTATCCTCCAGCAACTCCCTGTCATCCAGTGATTCCTCATTATTCACTGGAGCATGTGACATCATGTTGGCTGTCCATAGATACCTCCCAGAGACATGCAAGATGGAGTAAGAATACCACATGAGGCACATCCTAAACTGTTGGATCCTAGGAGTAAGGACATCCAGTTGCTGTGACCCCAGCAAGTTGTGGAATCTCTCACAAGCCCTAAAGTCTCTTTTTCCACTTGAGCGTATCTCTGCTCCATCTGTACAAGAGATCATGATACATAGGCCACTGGTTGCGACTCCTCATCCCATTTCTGGAGCAGCACACTTCCCAAGCCGTATGATGATGCATCTGCTGAGACTTTGCATTCACGATTCGGGTCGTACATGGCTAGAGCTGGGGTGATGTCCATGCATCTTTCAGGTCCTGAAATGCTTGTGCCTGGTCAACCCCCCCATAGATAGTGATTCTTTCTTGAAAGAAGGTCTCTTAATGGTTTGTCTCTCTCCGCCAGCTGAAGGATGAACTTACCCAGCTGGTTAAACATGTCCAGGTAGCTTCTCAGTTCTGTAACATTTGTCGGTTCTTTCATTTTTCTCACCACTTCCATCTTGCTTGGGTCTGGACTGATGCCATTGGCAGAAACAACATGACCTAAAAAGGTCACTTCTTGCTTTGATAAATCACACTTGTCAGTGTTCAACTTGATGCCCGCCTCCTGCATCCTCCTAAGCATAGCATGTAGGCGAGCGTTATGCTCCGCTTGTGTTCTGCCCCAGACCAACATGTCGTCCATGTGGCAGACAACTCCTTCCAGACCACCTGTAACCTCTGTTGCTATTTCATTTTCGTTTTATGTTTACACTCCATGGCTCCCTGTTGTTTGTAACACTGCCAAGAAATAAAGTATCAACATCCTCTTCCACTTTGTGTACAGTCTTTTGAGTTTTACACATACGTTCGTAATGTCCCTTTTTTCCACATAAATGGCATTTTACTTTCTTAGCTGGGCAGTCTTACTTTAAATGAGATGGAGACCTCCCGCACTTATGACACTGAGCATTTACTTTACGGTGCTGGGTGCTCCGCACTTTACTTTGACTGCTTTCTTGGCGTAGTTTGGTTTTAGCAAACTTACTGCTGCCTTTGTGCACTCTGTCAATACATTTAGCATCACTTGCCTGTGTCCTGGTGTCTCCCTGCAGTGAAGATTGCTGCCTTTTTACTTCCTCAGTCCGCCTTGCCATTTTGATAGCCTTTTCGAGTGTAAGATCCTGGTCAAGCTGCATACATTCTGATGCAGTTTGACCAGGTGCATCTGGTGCTTATCCATCAGACCAATGACTAGCCGGTCACATATTAGCTCGTCCTGTAGTCCCCCGTAATCACAGTGCTCTGCCAGAGCATATAATGCAGTGTTAAATGCATCCACAGTCTCATTTTCTTCCTGTCTTCGCATATTGAATTTGACATGCTCGTAGATTACATTTTTCTTTACTATGAGAAATGCTTAGAAGCCATCACTTACACGTTGGTATGTCCCTCTTCGCTCTGCAGTTATGTTTAGCCGACGCAGGATGTCATCTGCCTCATCACCTATGCAGTTAATCAATGTATATATACCTGATTTTCCCCAGAGCTAGCGTTCAGGCTGCTTGCCAGGCGAAATCTTTCAAATCTGCATATTCATTTGGCCCTTTGCTCAGTGCAATTCATTTAGTGCAAGAAAATAACTAAGGTATAACTTGTTATGATCATTAATATTATAAAAGGATGTTATGGTAAATGGTCAAAACATTAAGGAAGAACAATTGTTTTCTTCTAGTAAATGAGACTATCCTGATAAACCTGCCTCTTGACTTGACAACAGGAACCTGCTTAAAGTTATGTACCGTTTTACCAACATCCTAAATGATCTCCTCTGAACCATGTTCCATGTTAATTTGTAAACTCCTTTTGATAAGATGCTGACTAAAATGGCAACACCCACTCTTGTGCCATTCAAGATGTGTGGCCAAACTGCATTCCAGATGATCTGATAATAACAAGGCAAGGCACTTTATGTGAAAAAAACTTTAGGTGAAAGTTTAATCTCCACTGGCAGTTTGTTCAACTTGTTTGCAGCAAAGCAGCTAAATGCTGTTTCTCCATATTTAGTCTGGACTCTGGTTTGGACTAGTTGACCAGAGTCTTTGGATCTAAGAGCTCTGCTAGGTTTATATTCTCTGAACATATCACAGATGTATTCTGGGCCTAAACCATTCTGGGATTTATAAACAATTAGAAGGGTTTTAAAATCTATTCTGTGACTGACTGGAAGCCAGTGTAAAGATTTCAAAACTGGTGTGATGTGTTCAGATCTCTTAGTCCTGGTTAAAACTCTAGCAACAGCGTTTTGGATGAGCTGCAGATGTTTAATGCTCTTTTTAGGAAGTCCTGTTAAAAGACCATTACAGTAATCCAGCCTACTGGAGATGAATGCATGGATGAGTTTCTCTTGGTCTTTCTGGGAGACTAAACTTTTAATTCTGTGGATGTTTCTGAGCTGGTTAAAAGCTGTCTTAGTGACAGCTTTGATGTGGCTGCTGAAAGCCAGGTCTGAGTCTATCAACACTCCAAGGTTACGAACTTGGTCTGTGATTTTAAGAGCCCGAGTCTCCAGGTGTTTGCCAATGCTGACCCTCTTCTCTTTGCTACCAAACAGAATAATCTCAGTTTTGTCTTAATTTAATTGTAGAAAATTCTCCCTTCATCCAGGTGTTTATTTGCTCCAGACACTGACACAATAACTCTATTGGATTGCAGTCATCTGGTGACAGAGACACATAAAGTTGTGTATCATCTGCATAACTTTGATAATTAATGCTATAGTTCTGTAATATTTGACCCAGAGGGAGCATATACAAGTTGAACAGAAGAGGTCCAAGGACTGACCCCTGGGGGACTCCACAAGTCATGGACACTCGCTCAGATTCATAGCTGCCAATCGTAACAAAATAACTCTGGCCTTCTAATAGGACCTGAACCAGTTATCTGTGATCTACAGTATCATACGCAGCACTGAGATCCAACAGAACCTGGATTGATACTTGACCAGAATCAGTATTCAACCTGATGTCATTAAACACTTTGACCACTGCAGTTTCAGGGCTGTGATGAGGTCGGAAGCCGGACTGAAATTTATCAAGATTTCCACTTTCATTTAAAAAGTCATTAAGCTGGTGAAATACAACTTTCTCAGTAATTTTGGAAATAAAAGAGAGGTTAGAGACAGGTCTATAGTTGTTCATTATAGAGGCATCTAGAGTCCTTTTCTTTAGGAGTGGCTTAATAGCAGTTATCCTCAGTGACTTGGGTAAAATGCCTGATGCCAGTGAGCTGTTAACTATCAGTAGGAGATCACTTTCTACTGAGGTAAAAACTGTTTTTAAAAAGTCGGATGTTATCATGACCAGAGTGCATGTTGTTGATTTCAAATGCCAAACTGTTTCTTGTAGGATTTTTAAATCGACCATTTTAAGTTGCAACATTACA
Source organism: Melanotaenia boesemani (assembly GCF_017639745.1). Lineage (NCBI taxonomy): Eukaryota > Metazoa > Chordata > Actinopteri > Atheriniformes > Melanotaeniidae > Melanotaenia > Melanotaenia boesemani. Next base: position 17,791,685 of record NC_055692.1, read on the forward strand.
TCAAAATTATTTTTGGGTTTTAGACACAGACTAGTTTTCTTGTGTGACTGTGTAGAATTAATATTTTGCCTAATTGTTTTAATTTTTTGGCTAAAAAATTTGGCAAATTGGTTGTATTTCTCAGTGGAAACGAGCTCTGGGCTTATCTGTATAGGGGGATTTGTAAGTTTTTCAATCATAGCAAACAGAGTGCGAGAATTGTTGATGTTCTTGTTAATCATTTCAGATAAATGCAGCTCTCTGGCCTTACACAGCTCACTGTAACGCAGACTTTGTTTGTATAGCTCATAGTGAATTTGAAGTTTATTTTTCCGCCATTTCTGCTCAGTTTTTCTGCATACTCTTTTTAGGCTGGTAACCACAGTGGTGTTTCTCCATGGTGTTTTCTGTTTGCTCAAGGTGCTCTTGATTCTTATCGGTGCAACAGCATCCATTACATTCAAGACTTTCAGATTAAAATGATCCAGGAGTCCATCAACTGACTCTGCACTGGTTGTTGGTATCATAGCTATGGCCTCCACAAACTTAGCACTTGTTTTTTCATTAATGTTAATTTATATTTATATATATATATATATATACATATATATATATATATGTATATATATATATACATATATTTATATTGCTGGGCAACAATTCATTTTTTTTTAATTGTGATTAATTGCATGACATGCTGAAATTAATCACGATTACTTGCCAGGCGAAATCTTTCAAATCTGCATATTCATTTGGCCCACTCCTGCGGCTTTGAAAAGTCAAAGGTCTCTGGTGGCTGAATGTTGAATGTGGGGCTTGGTCCCACTGAGCTTGGTGCACATCATCATCCACCATGTCTTACTCTTTTTTTTTCTTTCAGTTTAAGCCACAGTTTAAGCCACATAGGCATTTCACTTTATTGACTCCGTCAATAACACATTAACCTCACATGATATATGTGGGTCCTACTGCCCTCTACGTACATGCGTTGATTTACAGACGTCATAACTAACGGCCTGTGTAGTTCTTAGTCATAAAATAATGCCATAACATAACAGTAAGGCTGGGCCACATCAAAAGTGCTGACATTGGACTCAAATCTGACTTTCAGCAGCCACATCAAAGCTGTCACTAAGACAGCTTTTAACCAGCTCAGAAACATCAACAGAATTAAAAGTTTATTCTCCCAGAAAGACCAAGAGAAACTCATCCATGCATTTATCTCCAGTAGGCTGGATTACTGTAATGGTCTTTAACAAGACTTCCTAAAAAGAGCATTAACATCTGCAGTTCATCCAAAACGCTGCTGCTAGTTTTAACCAGGACTAAGAGATCTGAACACATCACACCAGTTTTGAGATCTTTACACTTGCTTCCAGTCAGTCACAGAATAGATTTAAAACCCTTCTTACTGTTGACAAATCTCAGACAGGTCTAGAACCAGAATACATCTGTGATATTAATGACTTGTGAGGAGCACCGCTACTAATGCCGCTGACTGAGGATTTTATCTGGATTTTATTTGGTTTTAACGGTTTTTTATATCGTTTTTAACTTTTTACCAGTCGAACGTTTAGCTCCCTTTTTACGGTGGAGAAGGATTGTTTTTAATTTTAACCAGCGAGTTCCTCGCTTTTTACTGTCAGCCGCCGACTGACAGCGTGGGAACGCTGCTGTCAACAAGCCCCAGCCACTGCTAGCTATCGGTTTGAGATGGCTACCCTTCCGGATAACTGCTTGGAACCAAAAGACAAACTGATCACTAACCTGAGGGAAGATATCCGGAAGCTATCAGAAGAGCTGAGGTCCAAGAGTGAAATACTTAACTCTCTGCTGGATGTGGCCCACCAGCAGTCACTGTGCATAGCCTCGCTGAAATCGGCATTTCAGGACACCGTGCCATGGGATCTCGCTACCTCTCCCCGGCCTTCATCCAGCTCCACACCTAAACGATCGCCACTCTGGTCCGAGGTAACATGCCGCACCAAGAAAACATCCGCCCTGGTTTTATCAAACCGCTTCGAGGTCCTGTCGGCACCGCCTCCTGACGAGGGGATGATACCCAGCTGCGCTGTCGGTCCGGAGCCGACCAACACTGCACCAGCCACCGGCTCTGCGCAGACCAAGGCGCCCGGTTCCCGGCGGTCATCCCGGGGCTCATCCTCCACAAAGCGGCGACAGCTCCTCAGAGCCGCGGTAAAGGAAAACGCCGCGTCTCGCCGCAGCCCCGCCCGGAAACACCCTGCCAGGGAAGGAGCTTCGTCTCCGGCGTCTGCTGCCTCTGATACCGCCGTGGTCTCTCCTCCTTTGGCTGCCGCCGCAGAGGCTCCCATGTTGGCTGCTGGTGCCGTGGATCCTGTGAGGCTGCCGGCTGGAGCTGGTCCTCGCGTGCTCGTCCTTGGTGACTCCATCGTTCGAAACATCCGCATGAACAGGTGCCACACATCCTCCCACTCAGGTGCAACAGTCAATGACATCTTCAACTCTGCCCACCAACTGACTCATAAACATCCCACAGCCACAACTCTGGTAATACATGCAGGTACAAACGATCTCAAGTTACAACAGTCAGAAACTTTGAAGGCAGATTTTATCAACCTCATCCACAACATCCAACAGCTAAATACACAGTGCATCATTTCTGGACCACTACCCTCACCACGTTTTGGAGACATTAAGTTCAGCCGAATTCGTCAACTCCACATCTGGTTAAAACATTACTGTCACTCCATTAATATCCCATACATTGATAATTTCACCACCTTTCTCAATAGACCGTACCTCTTCCAATCAGATGGCCTTCACCCCAACTATGCAGGTTCTCAACTCCTTGCTCTGAACATTAATCTCACCCTTCAATCCTGCAAAGCTCTTTCAGACTGACAATCCAGTCAGAACACATCCTTTCCAGTTAACACCGTCTCTGTTACCCATCATATTCCAGTACACATCACCAGTAGAAATTATCAACATTCCCATTTACATTTTCGTAGCTCTGACAGATGTCTCCGTCCTATACAAACAACTCCTGTATTAGATCCATCATCAACAACCCCAAAATTGGACTTACCTACAACTTTTAGAATGGCTCTTTTAAATGTAAGATCATTATCAAATAAATCTTTTATTATTAATGATCTGATTTTAGATAATAACATTGACTGTCTCTTTTTGACAGAAACTTGGCTTGGCGCTGATGCATCAGTTATTCTCACCGAGGCTTCCCCACCAGATTTTAATTTTTTGTTTTCTATCAGGGGAGGTAAGAGGGGTGGTGGAACAGCTTCAATTGCTCAACGGTCATTATCCGCACAACCAATAACACTGACAAACTATTCTTCATTTGAGCATCATTCCTTTGTTTTTAGCAATCCGCCTATTTTAGCTATAACAGTTTATAGACCACCAAATCCTCCCTCTGGTTTTATTCAAGAATTTTCTGAGTTCTTATCTACCATACATATCAAATACAACAAGATTTTAATAACTGGTGATTTTAACCTACACATCGACAATAGTGGTAATCCCCATACCAGTGAATTTTTAAACCTTTTAAATAATATGGATTTTAAGCAGTACGTCACACAGTGTACACACAACAGGGGACACACCCTGGACTTGGTCATAACCTACGGCCTGTCCACTGGTGTGTCCTCTGTTGTTGACCTGGCTGTGTCAGACCACTACTGTGTATTTTTTAACATCACCAGTTTTAGCAAGCGGCAGGCCCCGGTGAGAACTGTGAGGAAACGGTATATTAATTCTGAAGTGGCTGCAAATTTTATTGACATTTTAAATCGAACTCCTGCTCAGATTTTATCTACATCATGTGATTTTACTGTAGATAATTTTAACAAAAGACTGGCATCTGCCATTGACTCAGTAGCTCCACTTAAAACAAAAACATTAAAAACACAATCAAAAACTCCATGGAGAAATGAAGAAATTAGAAAATTGAAAAAAGGCTGCAGGAGAGCTGAAAGAAAATGGAGAAAAACCAAACTCACAATACATTATGAAATCTTACGTGAACAACTCAAAAATTACAATAAAACTGTTAAAGAGGCAAGAACACACTACTTCTCAAACCTAATTACAGATAACAAAAACAACCCCCAATTCCTTTTTAAAACCATCGACCTTTTAATAAATACTGGGGGTAACAAGTCCACCATGCCAACGCATGTGAGAACTTTGCATGTCACTTCATAAGTAAAATCAATGCTATTAGATCCAGTCTTGTATCACAACAAAATTTTAGTTTTAACAGATCTGAAGCATTGTTTTTAGCCAAAGAAACACTGGAGAGTTTTGTCCTGGTTGATGCAGAGATGCTTGGTCGAGTTTTCTCCCAGCTAAACCCAACAACCTGCCTTTTAGACCCCATTCCCACATCTCTTTTAAAAACATTTTATGGTTTCTTCGAGTCTGAGCTTTTAAATATTGTAAACTGCTCTCTTCAGACAGGTGTCTTCCCATCTGCCTGTAAAACAGCTGTGGTGCGGCCTCTTCTGAAGAAGAGTAATTTAGACTGCAACATCCTTGACAACTACAGACCTGTATCCAATCTACCATTTTTAAGTAAAATTATAGAAAAGGTTGTTTATACTCAATTACATGGGTTTTTAAACAAACACAATATTTTAGAAAAGTATCAGTCTGGTTTTAGGACAAACCACAGAACCGAGACGGCCCTTTTAAAGATTGTCAGTGACCTTAGACGTAATTTGGAATCTCAGAAACTTACTGTCCTGGTGCTACTTGATCTTAGTGCTGCTTTTGATACAGTGGACCACCAGATTTTATTAGACAGACTGAGAAGTCTGGTGGGCCTCTCAGGTACTGTTCTTAACTGGTTTTACTCCTATCTGGCTGATCGAAAGTTCTTGGTGAGTATGGATACATGCTCTTCAGGAATCTATGACATAAAATGTGGGGTTCCCCAAGGCTCAATTTTAGGCCCAATACTTTTTAATCTTTACATGTTGCCACTTGGGGACGTCATCAGGAGACACGGCATTGATTTTCACAGCTATGCAGATGATACACAGCTTTACATCGCCGTGTCTCCTGATGACCTAGAGCCAGTTAATACCCTTTTAAACTGTATTTTAGACATAAAGTCATGGATGGCAGTGAATTTCTTGCAGCTCAACCAGGACAAAACTGAGGTTTTAGTCATCGGTCCTGAAGACAAGAGAGAGATAATTTCCTGCAGACTGAAAAACTTCAAACCCTCTCAGTGTGTGAGAAATCTGGGTGTCCTTTTCGACTCTGAGCTGAATTTTATTTCACACATCAGAAATGTCACAAAGACAGGCTTTTATCATCTTAAAAACATCGCCAGAGTTCGCCCATTTCTCTCTTTTGCCAGCACGGAGGTACTAATGCATGCTTTTATTTCCAGCAGGCTAGATTATTGTAATGCCCTGCTCTCTGGTCTTCCCAAAAAGTCTCTTTCTAGTTTACAGTTACTGCAAAACTCGGCAGCACGAGTTCTGACGAGGACCGGGGGGCAGGAACACATTACACCGGTTTTAAAATCGCTGCACTGGCTCCCCGTGCGCTTCAGGATTGATTTTAAGGTTCTCTTACTTGTTTATAAATGTCGTAATGGTCTTGGGCCTTCTTATTTATCTGACATGTTTTCAAATTATGAGCCCTCGCGGACCCTGAGGTCCTCTGGTACCGGCCTTTTAACTATTCCCAAAGTTAGATCTAAAACACACGGTGAGGCCTCGTTTCATCATTTTGGTCCTCAACTGTGGAACAGCCTGCCAGAGAGCCTCAGGGCTGCAGAAACTGTTGATGTTTTTAAGAAGAGGCTCAAGACCTTCCTTTTTAGTTTAGCCTTTTGATTTGACTTTATTCATTTTCTGTTATTTATCTCACCTTATCTTATCTTATCTGTCTCATTTATCTATTTTATTTTATTATATTTTATTATAGCTTCTTAACTGTTTCCCTATTTTATCGTTGTTTTAATCATCAATCAATCAACCTCGTTTCATCATTTTGGTCCTCAACTGTGGAACAGCCTGCCAGAGAGCCTCAGGGCTGCAGAGACTGTTGATGTAGCTTCTTAACTGTTTCCCTATTTTATCGTTGTTTTAACTGTTTTAACATTTTTAACTCCAGTGTTTCTTTATGGGGATCCTAAACTCTGGGAGTCAAGCCTGCTTGGTCTGCCCTCTGCAAACATGACTTGACTGGCTCCTGGTGTGAATGGGTCCCCAAAAATGCCGTTTCCTCACAGCAGCGCCAAGCCAGAGACAGATATTAGGAGTTTGTGTGTGTGTGTGTGTGTGTGGATGGGTGAGGGGGGGTGGGTGGGAGGTGTTTAATCTGTCACATAACTGGGTGTGTAAATGGCTTATTGTTTTTGTTCTGTGATTTTCTTTTTTCATTTTAATATGCATTCATTTATACTATGTAAAGCACTTTGTGTTGCCTTTGCATGAAAAGCGCTTTATAAATAAAATTTGATTGATTGATTGATTGATATGTTCAGAGAATATAAACCTAGCAGAGCTCTTAGGCTAGGTTCACACCGCAGGGCATAATGCTCAATTCAGATTTTTTTGTGAAATCCAGTTTTTTGAGAGTCTGTTCACATTTCCAATTAAATGTGACTTGTATGTGATCTCCTGTATGAACCTTATGTGCACCAAAAGTGTCCCGAATGCGTAGAAGACAAGACGACGTGACAGTGAGCATTCGTGTGACGTTTTCCTGTTTGCGGTAATAGTGGAGCGTTATGTTGCAATTTTAAGTTATTGTCCAACCATAGCAGCACATTTTCAATGGCATCGTTTTAAGAAGGAGATTACAAAAGAGGAGAGCCAGATTTTTGGCCATGGCATTTTGTGGAACAGTGGCAGCAAAGTCTGTACGAGAAATGTGTGAGTACAGAGTTGTAGCCAGAAGTGGTGAAAGAGTGATGATGACTAAAGTCACATGGCAAATGTAGCGGATTTAGGACCACATATCCAAGTGACCTAGGTCGCATTTGAAAAAATCAGATCTCCCTTTTTTTTTCTCTCTCTCTCTTCCTCTATCTCCCTGTCAGGTTCGGCACTGACATATAAAGACTATAGAAAATAAGATTACAATAAAAATAATAAAAATATCAAGGGCAGCCATGTATATAACATGTCTCCCTTGGTAGAGCAAATCTGTCAAGCAAAATATGGCACACAGACCCCCGTTCTGTATGTTAGGATGCTGGACAGGACAGGGTAAAAAGAAAAAAAAAAAAAAGAAAAAATCAGATCTGTGTCGTTCAGACTGTTATAAAAAGATCAGATAGACAGGTCGCATAGGGGCAAAAAAATCGGATTTGGGTCGCTTCAGCCTGCAGTGTGTTGGAGAAAACCTTAAAAATGCATAAGTAATAAAGAACAGGTACTTCTTCCCACAGTATTAAAATAGGCAGGTACTAATTTCCCACTTTCCTAATTAATCAGGTACTGTTCCACACAAATTTCTTTATACCTTTCTCTTTAGGTCCTTCTCCTGCGTGTTCATTGATGGATCAAAATATGACAGACTACTTCTCTCAGTTAACTAATTTATTAATTACAACTGATATGAGAAATGTGCAGTTACAGAATTCTGGATTCGTATTATCTGTCCCATGGACTAATACAATATGGAGTCTGCTGCCGTCACAGTAAGAACTCCCTCTAACTGATCCTCAAATCCTTTATATATGGGTCTTGCTATACACAGTTTTGCTGATTAATGCTGCAGTTGCAGAAGTAGGGTCAGCTGCAGTCATGGGTCCACTTGTGTCCTAAAAAACAGGAACAAGAAGACAACACACAGACAAGAAGGAGATTTCCTCTGGACTCTGGTTAACTTAAACATTTCCTTTAAGTGTAACATTTCACATGTTTTACCAGCAGACACAATTAGTCAGCCCCTCACATGTTCTTCTCACTCACCCCATATGAAAAGTCTCATTGTTGCTTAAACACATTAGCACACTGTTAGTAAGTATATGAGCTTAAAGAAAAGAGATATTTAATATGATTAATAGAGTAATAATATAAATTAAATTAAGTAGCACACTTAAGTAACTCCTTGATGAATATCCCAATAAATTTATTTGCAAGTGTAACCTAGCCTTGGATCCAAAGCTTCTGGTCAACTAGTCCAGACCAGAGTCCAGACTAAACATTTAGCTGTTATGCTGTAAACAAGTGGAACAAACTGCCAGTGGAGATTAAACTTTCACCTAATGTAGACATTTTTAAATCCAGGTTAAAAACATTTCTTTTCTCATGTGCCTATGCCAGAAATTTGCACCTAACTTTTTAACCTATTGTGTCATTTTATTGTAATTTATGATTTTATTGTGACTTTTGCTATTTGTTGCTGCATTTTAGTACTTTTTAATGCTTTCTTTGCACCATCTGTAATGCTTTTAATGTTTTATATAAAGCACTTTGAATTGTCCTGCACATGAAATATGCTATACAAATAAATGGCCTTGCCCTGTAAACAATTTTTTAAAGAAAGATTTTGACAAATAAATGGTCCATCTGGTGCAATCCAGATAGGTATGCAGGCAGAACCATTTGACATTGCAAAGCAAGCATTATTCTTTCTTGTCAGAGCACAGGAAGCTCAAAGAAGAAACTACACTAATGAAAAAAAGACCCCAAACCTGCAATCTGTAATTGATGATATTTGTAAGCAACTTTACAGAAAAACAAACCCATTCATAAACCTAGGTTACAAATGACAATAACAATCAAATCAAATATAAGTAGACACACACTGTCTGACCAGAGAATAAAATCTACCTCAACATTACAAATACAAACAATATATGACTCTAAGAAACTGTATTTATGATATAATAATGATAAATTGGAAGTGTTTCTCTATCTTTAATGTTTCTTATGAGAGTACCACATCCAAAGAATCCAGAACATTTCTTAGTATTTAGTGGCATTCCCATCACGACAATCTATGGATCTTTAGTTGTGAATACTTTTAGGCATGGCATTTTTCTTTAAACTATATTAATCATCTGCAGGAACAAATGAAAATAACTTCTTTAGGCCAGAAAAAACCACCTACTCCCAATCAGCCAAAGCTTTTTGTCTGAGATATTCCTCCAAGCAAAAGATGGCAATGGGGTCAGTATCCACATCAAACTTATTGGCAAAAAGGTGGTTATGTTCAAGCAGCCACTGCAGGTCTCCAGTACCATATACACATACTGACCTGACATGGGTTCCTTTGCACTCTGGGTACACAGCCCCCATTGAATCCTCTAACCCTTCATGCGCCTCCCACTTAACCAGCCGAGCAATTGCATTTAAATCTGACATGTCATATTTACGGTGGGGCCACTTAGAGCCAGGAACACCAGGGACTCGTTGAATGGTTGCCCAGAGATGCTCATCAGGACTGTAAGTGTCTTTGGACCACTCTATCAGTGCATGTATTCGGCGGTCTTTCAACACACTGCGGACATATCCTCGGCTAACCACAATGTAGGCATTTCCTGACATGATGGGCAGATTGAAAGGAGGTGGATCCTTTGTTTCTTTTGTCGTCTGAAAACATTAAAGAAGCAAATCAGCATGATGTTGATCGGTCATTAATTCAGTCTGAACAAAAAGTTTGTGTAATGACCATTAGTCTATCATTCCACATTATCTATAGTCTCCAAAAGACTTACCTGGATTCCTCCATTAATGATCTGATGAACATATGACACTCTCCACTTCTTTTCTGGAGGGAAGCTTTCAGACTCCAAGCTGTTCCCGCCCCTCAGGGCGCGCAGCATCCTTACCATCTCCAAGTTGGTTTTCAGAGGGAAGTCCTGACCACAAAGGTTGATAAAGTATTTCCACTTTGTGCTGGCATTATAGAGATCAGCCATGCAATTAAGGTCAGCTTGGACACGTGGCCAGCCAGCATAGACCACATTCTCAGCCTTGCTGACTAGGAAGACATTGGGGAAACAGGACGCAATAGCACTGATGGCAGAGGAGACTGAAGCTTCTGATTTTTTGTCCACATGAACACAATAAATATTTTGAGGTGCATAAATCGCCCGCAGTAGTCGTTCAAAGTTCTGCACCTAAAATTTATAGAAAAATTGAAGTTAAATTGTTGATTTATTATGTATTTATTTTAAAATGCCATTGCTTTACATGTAGATGCATTAAAAGGGGCATTCCCACCGAGAGTACAGTTAAATGATAACTGAAACAATTGCAGCTGCACATTTTCAGTCTCATATGAGACATAATTAGTGGATCTTTTTTTCTATAATGCAACACAACAAAGTCTTTCATTAGATCTATACAACTCTGAAACATAAAAGACCAGTCATTATCATGTGTGTTGTGTTTCCAAACTGATAAACACACTTGTTTCAGAAGCACACAGAACATGATGTTATGTGACATACGACACCTTTCTGTAAAATGTTTAATTTTCCACTTTAATTAATGACAACAGTAAATCGTTTAGACTTACTGCATAGATTTAGCCTGTTTTTGTTTTTTCCCCCCTTTTAAGTTAAATGTACACTTCAGAATTTTCCTACCTTGTGATGCACAACCATAGAGTAAGCCAGAGGAAAGTCCTCCTCTTCCTTGCTTAATGGGAATGTTACATATTTCCTACTTAACTTGAAAGCCCTGTTAAATTTAAAAAAAAAACAAAAAAACTTATTAATACATGCTTTGTTTAATAATATTACATTACAGAAACTTGTGTCTTGATGCAACTCACCTGCAATCTTGCGTTGCATTAATATAATAGTCATCAGGGATCTGAATACTCTTGCAGAAATGTTTAGTGATAGTCAGTATTTTGGCCTGCTCTACCGCATCCCGGTCTCCCAACAGGATAGCTGGACAGTTGTACTCTTTTTCTGGGCTACCATCATCATCTGCATATTCTAACCAGCTGTACTCAAGGAAGAGGGCAGATGTCCAACCATTATCCAGCTGACTGACAAGAAATATCATCCACAGTGATCCCACCACAACAGTGATCCTCAGTAGCAGGACCTGCCAACCTCGTCTCAGAAACCGCATGTTTTTAAATGTGTGACTTCTGCATGTAGTCCAGTTGCAAATAGTTTAAGCCTTTATATTTAATTTTTCAGACACATTCTATAAAAAAACGTGTCTAAAATGATTAAATACATAAATAGAATAATAGGACACATAAAGTGACTAACATGGACTTGTGTGAATTTAGAACTTATGTTAAAATGTCTGATAGATGCTTTGTCCTCTGGTGTCAGTAGAGATGGTTGTCCAATGTTCCCTTCATTACGGAACCAGGCTAATTATTCACTCCACATGTTATAGTTCCTGAAAGGAATATGAGAAAAATAATATCAATATATCCCATGTTTGTTGACATATCTAACCAGCAATGTTTCCATTCTTTTTAATATACATACTTTAATAAATAATATTATCAGTCAAAACATGAGTACATAACAGAAAAAAGAAAGATTTTGCCAGACTAGCAATGTCTTTCTAAGTTTTTTTTCTACCTTTCTGTCAACCCAGTAGTGTCAGAATTACAGACACCCATAAATTGTTAGTGCAAAATTACAAATACCTTCAAAAAGGGCAAATTAACAAAAATGAAAATAGTCTGAAAAAGCAATAATTTGCACAAGAGACATATACATATTTATCAGTCTACATGTAAGCCTGTCTTCTTGTCACTGGATTAACAAATAACTGAAAGAGCATATGAAACTATCCATTCCCTGTTCTCTGACCACAAATGGAGTGGACAGTGGTTCAAAGGAATTTTGACTTCTTAAAAATATTAGCTTGAAGACCCCATCTTAAAAACCATGTATGTAAAAACATACAAATTTATTCTAAATATCTTATTATATATACAAATCCAAAGAGTATCAAAGTAATTTAATTTCTCATTTTCCTGGATACTGCATAAATGGATGAGACAAAAGAAGAAACAAAACATTTTTTTATCAGCTTAGTGCAATACAACAAAAGAAAATAAATAAGTACAAAGGCAGACAATATCCTAAAATAGATTGACATTCACAGACAAGAGACAGACAGACTTCTGACATAATAAGTTAATGTTTGTGTTATAACTGAAATTCCAGACTCTATAAAGATAAGCCGCATTACAAAACCAGCTGGGCCAGTTTTTCAACCAACAATTACAATGTCACAAAAAAGGTACACAAATAACTATTTATTCCTTCAATTTCTTTAAATTTGAATAAATGCTTATGCAAACCTTTGTTTTGTCTTCTCTTGTCTGTTTTTTGTGTGCACTATAATTGATTATTTAATGACTAAACAGGAATTAAAGAGAAAAGTCACTTCAAAACACAAAAAAATTAAAGAAATCTATTTTGTTACAGAATTATGTTACAGGAGTACAGAATTCTTTAAGAAAAAAAACTGTGACGGTACAAGTGAAAAAGTCAAATGAATGAATCAATAAGATGAGTGTAAAAGAAGATGTAGCTAAAGAAAGAAGCCATTTGTAGTATAAACATATAGTGCAATGTATGAAGCGTGTGGTAAAAACTTGTGATATCACATAGTTGTTAAATAAACAGCAGAATATAGAAATAGCTCTTACCTGCTGTCAGAGCAAAGTCGTCTATAAATCTGTTCTCCTTAATTTGCTTGGGTGTCCTTGGGTGTTTAATACAAAGCTGACATGCACCGACTGGTGTTACACACCTTTGGTATGTTAAAAAGAGCAGCTGAAATTTGTTGTATTTCCTGTCATCATTTTCCCGGAACAATGGTTTACCTGTTTAAGATGGCAATTCACACACCCTTACACAATACAATACCCTAACTTATCCTGTACTTCATATTTGTATCTATGTATATATCTGAATCTTGGTTTTTAGTATTGTTTTTACTGTATGTAGTTTTAGAATTTTTCAATTGTACTAGTCCTATGGCCAGTGTATGCATTAAAATTGTGTTCCAAATGTGCACTAACTAATGTATATTATGAATGACAATAAAGTGGTTATTCTATTCAACTCTATTCTATTCTATTCTATTTGCACCATGCAACAGTGTAGCAGTAGAAAGATGAAACCTCAAATGAAATTAAACCAAAGTGCAGCAAAATACCAAAGCCCAGTATTTAAATTGTGTTGACACAACTGCAGCTGCACATTTTCAGTCTCACATAAGACATAATCAATGGATCTGACTTTTTCCATAATGCAACACAACAAAGTCTTTCATTAGATCCATACAGCTCTAAAAGCTACAAGACCAGTCATTATCATGTCTGTTGTGTTTCTAAACTGATAAACCCACTCATTTCAGATGCAAATAGAACGTGACATGTTATGTGACATAAAAGACTTTCCTGAAAAATGTATAATTTTCCTCTTTAATTGATGACAACAAATCATTTATTCTTAAATATTTCCTACTTAACTTAAAAGCCCTGTTAAAATAAAAATAAAGCCTTTTAATACATGCTTTGTTTACCTTACAGAAAGTTACGTCATGAGGCAACTGACATTCAGTCTTGCATTGCATTATTATATTATAGTCATCAGGGATCTGAATACTCTAGCAGAAATATTTTGGGATGGTCAATTCACATACACCTATATACAATACCCTAACTCATCCTATATTTCATATTTGTATCTATGAATATATCTGAATCTTGGTTTTTAGTATTACTTTTATTGTATGTCATTTTAAAAATTTTCAAATGTACTAGTCCCATGGTGAGTGTATGCATTAAAATTGTGTTCCAAATGTGCACTAACTAATGTATATTATGAATGACAATAAAGTGGTTATTCTATTCTATTCTATTTGTGTGTGTGTGTGTTTTTTTTAATTTTTTTTTTTATGCTCCTGTACTGTTTTACAGAAAAAAAAACTATAAACAGTCAGTTGTCCGTGTAGATGGGATCCACAGCAGTACATCTGGTATTCATCTGGATCTGATCTGACCACCTGTATCAAGTCCTTTCTGTCCTGAGTTGTGCAGCAGCCATACCACACTCATACTGAGAAAAAGGATGCTCTTAGTTGTGGCTCTTTAAACGTTTATGAGCTGTCCATCCTGTCCGTTATAACTTCCCTCGTAAGAATGTTTTTTTATTAGGCTTTTTCTTCAGCAGAGGAGATGTGTTCAGCGACCAGGTCAACGTATATGTAATGTGGAGTCCTATAAAGTTGCTGTTGTCCACGTGCTCTACCACCTCCCCATGTACGAAGAGAAGAATTGGCACTGAATTGCAGTAAAACTGCAAAAATATTTTAGCAATCCACTCTTTCATCCACATGAAACCAAGGAATAGTCGCCAAGAAACCAATCATGTCTGAAACCAGGTACCAAGGTGGATAGGTTTAAAAACCTCTACCTTCTTCGTTCGATCAGGACAGCGTAACTACACAACCGAAGGATATGACGTCAATGTGATGAAAACAAGTCAAACACAACAACAATAACAGTTTTACTAGTGTAAACGTCAGCTCAGTAAAGCCATTTCTATGACCACCAAACATAGTTAAGACAACAAACAATTAAAAGACCAGGTACAAATAATTTGTAAACACAAATTATGGCTCCCAGCGTCTACTCAATGGCATGAACATGGACAAACGACTCCTCTTTAGTACATTATACGTACCGCTGCAGCAGGACAAGATATGGAGGAAGAGGCATTGGACTGCAAGCCTCTGCATGTGGTTTCTCTGCTGGTTCAGAGCAAGTGTCAACCTCGGCTGGTAAAAAGTGAAGCCTATGCGGTAGTGCAAAAAATTGCAGTTCACCCCTTATCTGCTAGGGGCTGGCTATACATTTTAGGATTAATAGGTCAAGTTAACGTTCATGACAGCTGTGAAAGGGGTGAATTTTTTTTCTAACTCATCCTTTTGGATGTTATTTAATCTTGAAATTCGGCATAATTAGGGGCGTGTCCTTTTGGTTGACAGGTATCCAGTAGACAGGTATCCATAAGAAGAGAGAGTGCAGCACAACCGCGGCTTTTAGCCGGCTAACAGCTTGCCTTATCTTTAGCCACCTACCTCCGTTAGCTGGTTAGCTACCGTTAGCTCCAGGTTAGCTTGATTAGCTCATAGCTACAGGCAGCTCAGAGTTTGATTGGTGTCAATCATCCATCCCCACCTTCACAGTCTCCCTATCAGCTCCACCTCTTTGCCCAGTTTTGGATTTTCCAGGAATGAAAACACACGTGACGCTACCAAGATGGCAACGGTGGGAGCGGCTCAATGAGCTTCAATTTAGCTCTTCAGAAACCTACAGGTGACGTCACGGAGTTTCTTTTACATACAGTCTATGGTTCAGAGCCAGTGAGCAAAACTTTGGGGGGGGGGGGGGGACTCTGGTCACGCGCAATTAAAGTCAACTTTATTTTCAATTCTGAATCATGTACAGGACCAACAGAGAATTGAATTTACAGTTCTCTCAAACCTTGGTGAGATGAAAGAAAAGAATGTAAGCCAATAAAAAAATTAAATAAATAAATAAAAACAAGTACTATCACTAAATAAATTTAAAAATATAATAAACAGACAAGGCAAATTACAGTCACTGCAATATGTTTATGGTTATAGTGCAAAAAAAAAAGAAGATTTAGTTAGCTTATGATTTGGTTAAAGTGATTAAAGTGGCTGTGTGCTTGTTCCTGAGGGTGTTTCCAGTAGCTCGGTGTCACATTGTTTAAGTGTTTCCTTAAACTCATTTCTGAGGCTAACAAAGTTAGTACCTTGGTCACAGTGTAGTTGTCGGACAGCTCCTCCTAAGCTGATAAAGCATCTCAATACATTGATGAATGAGTCTGTCGACAAATCTTCAGGCATTTTGATATGGACAGCTCTAGAGTACAGACATGTAAAAATCAGGCCATATCTTTTGTATTCTTTGCAGGCTTTCTTTACAATACATGGGCCACAACAGTCCATGCCACTATATGTAAAATGTACTGAGGCTTCAAGACATTCTTTAGGGAGTTCAGCCATCTGCTAGCTTTCTGTCTGCTCCAGTTTAAGTTTCCTGCAAAGAATACAAGTGTGTACCAGTTTAGCAACCAGTTTTGCTCCTGCTAATGACCCAGAATCCATTGGCCCTAAGCTCCATTTGTGTCTGGCTTCAACCCTGATTACATGTCTTAGTGTTAGGGGTGCAACGGATCATGACTGAACCGTGAGCCATACGGATCACTAGCCACGGTTCGGATCACATGTGTACTGCGGATTGGGTGTGTTTTATTCTGGAAGGCGTTGATTGGTTGATAATTTAAAAAAAAAAAGCCAGGTGTACGTTCACGAGGACAAGACAGTTTGCGCATGTCAAAGCGCAGTGTGTTAGCAAGCATGGCGAGCGGAGGACCAGGAGAGCAAGAACTAGAGAGGCCTCCGGCATCATTTAAATCAGTTGTATGGGAGCACTTTGCCTTTCCGGTCAACTATAATGATGATGGGAGAAGGTTGGTGGACAATACTGTTACAGCGTGTCGGCACTGTGGCATGAGAAAGTCATACGAGCATGGCAATACATCTAGCAAGATCACGCACATGAAGCAACATCACCCGGGTGTGTCACTGACAACGACGGAAAAAAAGTCAACACAGCAGCTAATCACCGGTGCATTTCAGCAGCCTTTCCCTGTAACATCACAGCGGTTTAAAAATATTACAAAATCCATCGGAGTGTTTATAGCGGCAAATATGAGGCCATACTCCCTCGTGGAGAACAAGGGATTTAAATATATGGTCAAAGAACTTGAGCCACGGTACAAAATCCCCTCGCGCACACACTTTAGCACAAAGATCGTTCCAGAACTTTATGAGCAGGAAAAAAAACAGAGTAGCAGAGGAATTATCTAGTGCATCATTCGTTGCTCTCACCACAGACGGGTGGACGTCCAGAGCCACAGAAAGCTACGTGACGGTGACTGCTCACTGTATCACATCGGAGTGGGAGATGAGGAGCCCAGTGTTGCAGACACGCCCTCTCTATGAGAGTCACACCAGCACCAATCTAGCGCAGGTACTGACAGGAGCAGTAGCAGAATGGAAGTTAGAGAGGCCCAAAGTCAACATTCCAGTCACCACAGATAATGCTAAAAACCAAATTAATGCAGTATATGAGGCTGGACTGGGTCCTCAAGTAGGATGCTTTGCACATGTCATCAATTTAGCATCCCAAAGGGGAATCAAAGTGAACCAGATGGAACGTCTACTCGGAAGAATCAGAAAGGTGGTTGCATATTTCCACCATAGCTCAACAGCAGCTCATTTGCTTAAGACCAAGCAAGAAATGCTACAGCTGCCCACCCACAAGCTCATACATGATGTGCCAACAAGGTGGAATTCCACTTATGACAAGTTAGAGCGTTATCTTGAACAGCAGGCAGCTATATTCTCAGCGCTTACTGACAAAGTCCTGAAAAAAAATATCAGAGATATTGTTACCTTGTCTGAAGACGATGTGAAAGTGGCAGAGGAGGTCCTCCAGGTACTCAAACCCCTCAAAATGGTTACATCCCTATTGAGCACTGAGTCAGCACAGTCCGTGTCTATGATCCTACCCTTGAAATCAAGGATTTTACAATCCTTGACCCCAAGTGAGGAAGACTGCACCATCACCAGAGATGTCAAGGCTGCCATTAAAGAGGACCTGGAGCCCAGATACACTGATCCCCCTAATCTACAGGACTATCTTCATAGATCAACTGCATTGGACCCAAGGTTCAAGTCCCTATCCCACCTCGATCCTTCCCTGCACCTCACAACTTACTCTGACCTCACCGCTGAGGTTGTGGCCAGTCTCGGTACTGAAGTGGACTGTGATGATGAGGTAAAAAAATATGAATGAATTACATGAATAGTGTACTGCAGTCTAGTCTTGGCTCTTTTACTTTGAGAAATTATATAATTTAAATATGCATATTAATCTGTTCTAATAAATGTTATTGATACAATTATATTTATACAAAATCTGAAATATAAAATAAAACAATCAATTAAATGGATCAAATCATTGTTTCTACAGGGTCAAGCCAGTGCGCAGTCAGGAGAACACTTGGACACATCTCCTCCACAAAAAAAGTCAGCCATGAAGGAGCTTTTTGGGGACTCCTTTGCAAACAAAATAACAACCAAGACATTTGCCACTACTGTTGAAGAGGAGGTGGCATCCTACCAGGCAGCAGCTGGCATTCCAGTGGATGGGGATCCACTGGCATGGTGGAAAAGAAATGAGTGCAATTACCCTCATGTAGCTAGGATGGCAAGGCGCTACCTCGCTGTGCCTGCTACGTCTGTCCCCAGTGAGAGGGTGTTTTCAGCAGCAGGGGACATAGTGTCTGCAAAGAGGTCTACACTTTCCCCAGACAATGCAGACATCCTTATATTTTTGAAAAAGAATTTGAAGTTGTAAATTCAGGTATGCCTTGCTGTCTTTTACCTTTTTCTTTACTTTTTTCAAGATGCAATGGCCCATATTGCACTTTGTTTTTATATATGGATGTCTTGAGTTCAAAGATGTCATTAGTGTTTTATATTTATATGTGTATATGTTTTGAAGTATTATATATATGTTTTAAAACATATATGTTTTGAAGTGTTCAAAAAAATAAATTGAAAGCATTTATCTTGTTTTTGTTTTTCCTTTTTACTGATCCGAACCGTGCCTCTAAAACCGTGACACGATCCGAACCGTGAGTTTTGTGATCCGTTGCACCCCTACTTAGCGTCGTATTGCCTGAGCAGCCTTCTCACGCTCCTTGACAGTCATTTGTTCACTATGTTGTTTTTGTTTACACCCAAGCCTCTTGATTCTTGCAACCACCTTAAGCAAAGTCGTCCAAGAGAACTGACTCAGAGACCTGTGGATGTCATTAGAGTTATTAGTTTCGGTTGGAAGCACCTGAATGGTCATGACTTCAGGATCACCAGCAAATAATTCTGTTGGAGTGCTTGGTGTTAGGTGTAATTCACATTCCCAGAGAAACTTTGGTCTTTGCAACTATTTCGTTGGGTGAATGTCTGAAGCACAAAGACCTCGGGATGCATGATCCACCGGGTTTTCTGGGATGTCCACATAATATCACTGATCACTGTTTTCTCTGATCAGTTGAACATGGTTTGCAACAGATATTAGAGCCTACGAGTATCATTGTTAATGTACCCAAGCATGACTTGTGAGTCTGTACAGAAAAATTCTTATTCAGTTTTCATGTCAAGCTCACCCTTTAACATGACACTTACTTTTGCAGAAACCACCGATACAGCATGTTCCAGTCTTGGGATACTTTTTACCTTTGAGAGTTCAACCCTTGTTTTCCCCATCGTGAGACTGCAATGGACTTCATCCCTGTCATTTTTGTACCTGAGGTAAGAACATGCACCATATCCCACACAGCTTGCATCCGAAAAATGGTGCAGCTCTACTCTGACAATGTTATGGAAGTCATGTAGATGGTAACATCTCAAAATTCAGATCTCTTTCAACTTTACAAGACCATTTATCCATTTCTTTCATTGTGGCTTAAAATCTTCTGGGAGTAGGTCATTCTATCCGATGTTTTGTGATAAAGCTCTTGAAAGATACCTTTTCCACGTTGAATCCAAGTGGTTCATAAAGAGAGGCAATGACTGGCTGATCGTTCAAGCTAATGTTGAAGCTCAAAGTGTAATCTTTTATCGACCACTGAATGCCAAGAGCATGTTCTAATTCTTCTGATACTTGGTCATAGCCCTTTCTCAAGCATCCAAAGCAGTGCCGGGAGTTTGTGCAAAAGAACTTTTATTTTTATTTTCACAAATACAAATCTTTTTTACAACCATGCAAACCCTTTTTTGCACATTTGCAAACTTAGAAGCCTTTTATAGCTTTGCGCACCACTCCTGCAAGATCATTTTGAGATACAACATATATTCTATATGTTGTTTTATATGGGCCAATATATTTTTTCAGGCAGACAGTGACCGTGACGTTAAATTAAAAAATAAAAATAAAAAGCCAAGCTGTATCAAGCTCAACAGTACGTTCGCTCTCGGCTCGGTCTCTTGTTCATTTGTCACGTGATAGCTACCGAGTCACTGTTGTACTGTTAAACAATGGCAGGGAGGATGTAGGACACAAATCACTTTATTGTGGTGTGTATTTGCTTCCATTTTTCAAGTTTGACTTTCAGTCCTTCTCGTTGCAGTCTGCTTAACACTGTCTCCAGCCGCAACATGTGTTTATCAATACTATGGGAGAAGACCACAATATCGTCCAGATATAACAAAAGGGACTGACCATGTTGTGCCCCGAACATCCTCTCCATCAACCGCTGAAATGTCCCTGGAGCATTGCACAAACCAAATGGCATGCGGTTAAACTCGAAGAGGCCAAACGGCGTGCAGAAAGCGGTCTTCGGCCGGTCACTCTCCTCTACTGGAACCTGGTTGTATCCACAGGCGAGATCCATGGTTGTAAACCAACGGGCACCAGATAGTGAGTCCAAGGTCTCCTCAATTAGGGGCAGCGGGAAAGCGTCCTTCCGGGTCTTTTTGTTCAGCTGCCTGTAGTCAATACAGAGGCGCAGACTGCCGTCCTTCTTCCTGACCAGGACAATTGGAGAGGCATAAGGACTACTGCTCTCTCTGATTACGTGGGATGCCAGCAGCTGGTTTATATGAGACTTAACGGCCTCATACTCAGATGGGGGAATACGCCGGTACCGCTGTCGCACTGGAATGCATGATTAAATTGGTGCAGCCAAGGTCGCCATCAAACGCAGAAAATACTGACTCATACCTACACAACAATGCTCTCACTTCGTGCTGCTCGGCTATAGTAAGCATAGAGAGATCAAGAGACATAATTTTCTCTCTAACTGAACCAGACTCTGCGGTATGGGTCCGAACTGCAGCAACAACCTGTTCTTTCACACAGGGAACTGCCTGCAGTTCTGCTGGTAAGCTAACAATCTCAACAGTGGACAAAACACAAAGGGAGCAACGAGGCTTAAGGGTAACATCTGACACACCCACATTTACTACAGGGACATATACTGTACCCCTATTAACCCTCACCAGAGATGGAGACACTAACAAACCTTCAGGCAAGCCAACCTCAGCATTTAAAGATTCAACCAATGCAGCACCAGCCGACGCTAACACAGCAGAGCAGGTAGCAGATATAAACTTTGTAGTGCCTGCAGGAACCACCACAGGCTTTCTACCACGAAGCTTTGCAAAACTAGTCCGTGTGATAAAGTTCTGAGCCTCTGCCTGCTGACACAACTGGAGGGCGGGAAGCCAGGAAGTAGAAGCCCCTAAAACAGAAGGAAGTTCAAACAAACCAGGACCATATTGGTCAAACAGCTGTTGATAATACTCCTTTATGACGTTCATGCCAATAATACCTGGAGCTGGAGACGAACCAAGCTGTTCCGGAGGGTCTCTAACAACCAAAATCCCCCTCCTGGGAATTAACACCCCACACACCTCAACATCAGGCTTTAGGTAACTGAGATAAGGGATATTTAAACCATTGGCAGCCCTCAACTCCAACCAATGACATACCTTCAGCTTATCTGGGAAACGTTCTCTGAAAAAGCTCTCAGAAATAGTGGTAACCATAGAACCGGTATCAAGAACACACATAACAGGCACTCCAGATAATTTGACAGTAACCTGGGGGCATGGTGCAATTAAACTCTCCCTTAATTCTTCATCCATTTTGGGACCTAATGAGCCTGGACCAACCCCTCCTAATGTCTGGCTCCCAACACTAGGGGGGCTTAGTTTTCCGACAGCAGCGGACCAATGCTGGCTTGCGTCTGGGAGGAGTTACTTGGATGTGAAGACCCGTGGCGGGCAGAACAATGACGGGCAATGTGGCCGGGTTGCTGACACCTATGACAAATTATACTACCAGAACCAGATGACCTGGGCGTGGGAGACTGTTGCATAGCCGCCAGGGCTTTAGTGATCTGCTCCAACTGTTCCTGTTGCTTTTGAACAATAGCAGTCAGAGTGGCAAGTTGTGAAGCAGTAGAACTAGGGGGATCAACCTGAGGAGGTACAGTGGCACTCTGCACTGCACAAAATGAAGGTACAACATTTTTATTTCCTATCCCACCTTCACGCTCCCACGTAATTGCCTCAGCTCTCACATCCAAAAGAGTACATACAGGGTTTTCACGAACATAGCGCTTTAATTCCCTACGCAGATCAGAATTACGCACATTCTGGGTAAACTGGTCTCGCAGCAGAATATCAGAGTTTGCTATGGCATGGGGTGAATTAGCTTTAACTTTGTCCATTAAGCAAAACAACGAGTGTGAAAATTCCTGCAAAGTTTCTCCATCCAATTGCCTCCTTGAAAAAAAATCTTCCTGTAAGGAAACATATGAGTCCTGACAACCATACAGTTCTTTTAAAATGGTGAATACTTTCTCTGGGTCCTCTCGATCTACTGTTGGTCTATATTTAATCTCATCCCGTGCCTCACCTTCGAGATGATCAAAGAGGAAGGCAGCTTGATCTGTGGGCCCGACATGCCTAATTCGCATGCTGGCACGGAACTCCTCTTCCCACTCCTCAACCCCAATACCATGAGTTCCTCTGAAGATGGGACATTTCCGCTCCCTGGTAGATAGATGATATGATCTGTTGTCCCAGTGTTCTCCGACGACACGCGAGCACTTGGTCCAGCTTCTGCAGCATCACGTGCACTCAAATCAACTTGTGCAGTGTCCCGCTCCTTCTGCAGACGGTTCTTCTCAGTCTCCAACTGCTGGACCCTCGCCCGGAGATCTTGCAGCTCCTCTGCCATATCACAGAGAAAATGGTGGGGCCTTGGTCCCAACCAGGTCCCACGATGTGCCAACTGCTGCACTATTATGCTCTCTCTCCAGACAACAATAAGAGAAAAAGAAAAAAAAAAAAAAAAAAGATATATGCTCTCCAAACTACCCCAAACTTACTAATGCCCAACACAACACACTAAACCAACACTGCCTTCTTCTATTTGCCAGATCCTGCCGACAACGCCAGGAAATTGTAACACGGCGGAGATGGGCCCGGATCGTGACTGAGGGCGGGACCACAAGAGCCCACTGGTAGACCAACCCAATTCCCAAAGAATGGTCTAGGGCTCCCTATTACGGAGTACGCAAGTTCGATCTGGCCATTAATTTATAGAAACAAGACAGTGTAGAAAAAAATAATCTCTTTATTAAACAATGTATAAAACACAATACAATAAAACATGTTAAGTAATCTGGGTGTTAGCACAAAATCCACTGCAACCAAAACCAAAAAAACCAAAACAAACCAAGAGTTAGTAAATTAATAACAAAACAAAACCAAACAAATCCCCAAATTACCAAACCCTTAAAACAAAAACAACAAAATAATCTAAAGGGCGTGGACCCTGGATTAAGACATAGGGTAGGTGGGACAGTCAACTAAGGTGCGTGTAACCCAGGTGATAAAGGGTTGAAGTGAAAATGTGCCTCAGCCAATCAGAGCAGAGCTTGCTGCTTGCTCAGCCGTGCTTTACCCAATCAGAGCACTTGTAGGACTGTGAGCAGCCTCTGCTGAGAAACAACGGACAGACGATGGTGACACGCTGCTTGTGTGAGCTGGTATGCTGAGCTGATCGAGCTGTTAACGTTCCTGCTTTCTGAACGGCGTTCATGAGAGTTAAACTCCCGAATTGGCCAGGTATTTGGGTTTGAGTTGAAGCATCGATGGCGAGCCAACCCAGATGAGACTGCCTGATCCTCGCACCTGTTGAAGGATTGGTCTTGAGAAGCTGCTTGCATCCTCCACCATACAAGGATATCCTCACTTTCCTCAAGGTTATGGTGGTAGGATAAGAACACCACAAACTATCAGCCAGAACCCACCATAACGTGAACTCACAACACGTGCACAGCGTTCACCTTAAGACTGACTTGTTGTTATTTTATTTGACTTGACTATTGACCCCAAAAGACACCCTTTTGTCTTTCCAAAGTTGATATCCACACTGCCTGTGCTGTGGAAGGACTCAAACTGTCCAGATGTGAGTGTAATGTTATCTGGTTGTTCTGCTAGTGATGAATGTGATTAATTGATTGTGTGAATATAGGGCTCTAACTATTGAACTGGTTTGTTTGATTTGTTATCATATTAGCCCTAATCTGGATCCAGTATTTACAGAATTTGGATAAGGAACTTAAATACGAGTGCACTCGGGTTGGGAAAATTACTCATCGCTCATTTCTTATGAGGAAAGTAGTTTTTTTTCTAACTATATCTCCTTTATGTGAACCTCAACACTTGTAAACAAGTGACTTTTCATTTCATTTCTGTCATGTTTATGTTGTACATGGTAATACAAGGTACCTGTTAACCATTTTGTGCTTCAGGTGTGTTTCTTAATTATTGCAAAAGACCTCTACCTCTCAGTTGAGTCGAGAACCTTCCAAACAGGGCCCAAAGTTAAGTCAGTCTCCCAGTATACGTCATTCACATTATTAACAGTAAATTATTATTATATCAGGAGACAAGTGCTACATAAAATTTTTGGCGAGCCAGCCAGGAGGTGGAGGATTTGTTTGCAATATTTAAGGACATCAGGAATAAGAGGAAAATGGACATAATCCAGAAGCACAGCATCAAAATCCCAAATGCTGTATTAGTTAGTGGGTTAACTGGGGAAGACCAGGATGAGGAAGTTGTAGATTTCCTGAAGCAGTATGGATCTATTAATAGAATCCTATCAGTAGATGATGATACTTCAGAGTTTTTTCATGATTCCATCATAGAGTATAACACAGGGATTTCTGTTGAGGCTCTAGCATCACACTTGCCTTACAGCCACGTGGCTAAGAGTGGTGAGACTACCTACCATGTACAATCATTAGCCAGTGTTTATACACAGACCAAAGGGAACACTACCACCAAGACATACCTTAATGAGTTGAAAGAGCTTGCTAAACTTACTGGGAGGGATTATGCTGAGGTCCTTAGAGACATGATGACCCACATCAGTGATTCTATCTCTGACATGACTCCGTCTGGACATAAGGTGGATGATCCAGTTCCCCTAACTCCTGAGGTAGTTGTTGGGGACGCCTTAGCCCAGTTTAATACAGACCAGCCTCAAGTGAAATTGGTGGAATCAGGGGCAGACAGATCAGTGCCCTCAGCTCAGAGGTTGCAACTACCTGACATTCCTTCAAGGACCGTGCTTGACTTTACACCTCCCGAAGTGCAACGAGTTGTCGTTGAACATATAGTGAAAAGGGATGAAAGTGCATTGCAGACACAGACACCACTAAGACTTCGTGCATTCTCGGGGAAAATTCCCAGACCCGCACAAGAAACAGACTTTGACACTTGGCGCTCTAATGTTGAGCTGATTCTGACTGATCCCACTGTATCAGATGTGCAGCGCTCCAGGAGGATTCTTGAGAGCCTTTTGCCTCCTGCGGCTGATATCGTGAAACACTTGAGCCCCACCAGCTTGCCAGTTGCATATTTGGAGTTGTTAGACTCTGCTTTTGGAACTGTTCAAGATGGTGATGAGCTCTATGCCAAATTCTTGGGTACCTTTCAAGATGCTGGTGAGAAGCCATCTGCATACCTGCAGCGTTTGCAGGTAGGTTTAAACCTAGCTCTTAAAAGAGGTGGAGTTTCAAGTAATGATGTTGACAAACATCTTCTCACTCAGTTTTGCAGAGGATGCTGGGATAATTCCCTCCTTGCTGAACTCCAGTTAAAACAAAAAAAAGCAAACCCACCATCATTTGCTGAACTGCTTTTACTGCTGCGCACTGAGGAAGATCGGCATACAGCCAAAGCTTTGCGCATGAAACAGTATTTGGGCAACTCCAAGCAGAAAGCCACCGTTAATGCACAGACTGTAAACAGCTGTGATGAGGAAAAAGGTGCATGTGCCTCACTCAATGCACTTACACAGCAACTGAGTAAGCAAGTTGCAGAGCTTCAGAGCCAGTTGGCTGTGCTAACCGTGAAACAACAGAAAAGAGAGACACCCAACTCAAAGAAAGCTCCCAGTAGCAAACCCTTTACCAACCAGAGTCGTCCCAAACTGACCAAAGACCTTGGGCAGCAGACACAAAAAAGTCAAACTTCTAGACCAAAACCTTGGTACTGCTTCCGATGTGGTGAGGATGGGCACATCAAACCTAACTGCGATCAAGACCCAGATCCCATTTTAGTTGCAGAGAAACGTAAGCTGTTAAAAGAAAGACAGCAGAAATGGGACATTGAAAATCCCACAGCTGCTGCCACCCAGTTAAACTAGAAATGGTCTCTATTGAGGGGCAAATGGAGACTACAGCTGAACAAGAATGTCCCAGGAAGAAAAAACATGACCAGCATGCTAACCTTGGACGGTCACAGTTAAATAAATCTGCATGCAAACTTCCGAAAGGTTTAGTAGGATCTAAATGTACAGCCACGGCCAAAGTAGCCGGTATGGAATGTAACTGTTTACTGGATACAGGTTCACAAGTAACCACAATTCCAGAGTCATTTTACAGACAAAACCTCTCTGGACAAGATATAAAACCCCTTCATGACCTGTTGGAGGTTGAAGGTGCGGCAGGTCAGCCTGTTCCTTATCTAGGTTATCTAGAGGTGTTGATCACCTTTCCCAAGGATTTCCTTGGAACTGACATTGACATACTTACCCTTGCACTTATCGTTCCTGATGTACACCCAGGTGTCCAGTCACCTGTGTTAATGGGAACAAATACACTTGACACTTTGTATGAAAAGTATTTGGAAATTAAGACTCCAAATCACTTACCTTTCCCCTATGGCTATAGGGCAGTGCTCAACACACTTGAACTGAGACACAAGCAGAGCAAGGATGGCAACATTGGCTTAGTCAGAATGCTTGGAAGCACTCCTGCTGTGGTTTCCGCAGGACAGACTGTTGTTCTGGAGGGTTCGGCTAACCTAATTAGCCCATGCACAGATAAATGGGCTATTGTGGGGCATCCTTCCCAGTCATCATTGCCTGGTGGCCTTTGTGTAACAAGTTGCCTCATTACTCTTCCAGCAAGCACGCACCAAAAGATACCTGTCGTGATAAGAAATTAATCTGATCAAGACATCACAATCTCACCCAATTGTGTTGTTGCTGAGCTTGAGGCGCTCAATAGCATCTTGCAACAACACAATGTGACTGCCACGGTCAATGCTGAAAGCCATGCAACATCAGGCTTGAGGTTTAACTTTGGAGACTCTCCTATTGCTACAGAGTGGAAAGAGCGCATCTCTAAAAAACTAAATGAGATACCTGAGGTTTTTGCTCACCATGATTTGGATTTTGGGTGCACTGACAAGGTGAAGCATCACATTAAACTCAATGATGAAGCTCCCTTCAAACATCGTGCAAGACCCATACATCCTCAGGACATTGAGGCTGTGAGGAGACACCTGCAAGAGTTGCTTGACACTGGTGTTATAAGGGAATCAGAATCTCCCTTTTCCTCTCCCATTGTTGTTGTGAGAAAGCGCAACAATGATGTTCGCTTGTGTATCGACTATCGCAAGCTTAACACTAGAAGTCCCAGAGAGGGGTCAATTGACCTTTCTACCTTTACAACCCAGAGATGGGTCGATTGACCAGTAGGATTTTAGCTAAAATCCTGTCTTAAGCTGTGAACAGCTTCTTTTGTTTGTAGACGAGTCAATTACTGGCACACCCCAGGAGGGCGCATACTTAGGGGAGACACTGTAGACTCTTGAAACCTGACTGTCAACTTTTGCCCAAAGCTTGGCTTGAGACACTGCTTGGTCCCCTGAGTATGAGATTGGAGTAGACCTCAAACAGATTCAGAAAGGTTTTCCTGCATTCTGGTATATTTCAAATAATTAAAAATATATTTGATATGATATATGATATATACCTCCTCGACACATTTGTGTGCTTTTAGAAGAAAAAAAAAAGATAATCATTGTGGGCCTTCAATAAAAAAGCAAACAATTTAGAATGATATGACAAAATGATGAATTCATATTTTTTTTAAAAATCACTTTAAAAGGTCCAGCTCTCCTCTTTTCATACAAATGAAAAAATACAAATTTTTCAAAATTTTTGACCAATTTTTCAAACTTTCTAACCCAATGTTCATGTACCTTATGTCCAAAAAGCCCAAGCAATGAACAATTTTGAATATTTAAAATGAACATTTTTTGATTGTGGTGGTACAGGCAGGGTCTGTGAGTAAAATGTCCAGAAGCATTAGTGTCTAAGTCAAGAGGGCATAAATGTCAACATGACAAAGATATAAAAGAACAACTGTGAATTTTTTCCAATGCTTTTTATTTTTGTCATAAAAAAAACAACAAAACAGTTAAAATAATGCAAGTAATGAAACAATTTCACAAATATTTACACAAGGCTACAGTGGCATGCCCTTGTGTGAATGGCTTTTCTGCTCTTTCAGCAGTCCGTCTGTGCTAAGTCCAAACATGCTTGGCACTTCCATGGTATCTCCATCCTGCATTTGCCACATGTGTATTTGTAGCAGTCAACACATCTTACAGTTGCGCAATTGTTCTTGCATCGATGGTTGACCTGACATTTTGCCCTTTTCCCAGGGCTAGGTGTGGGAGGTTGCTGCTGAAGCAGTTGCTCCTTATGTGCCTTCTTCTGACTCACATGAGAGTTGGCCAACTCTTTCGCGAGCTCAACCAGGAAGTCCACTCTTCTCTCCTGCACTCCGGTGCATTCCTTATGAAGAACATGAGCGTTCAGTGCCGCCATGTCGATCATGTTGTAGAACACGGCGACTGGCCATCTCCGTGTTCCTGCACGCACGCTGTACTCCCGCACCATCTGGTCCATCACATCCACACCACACTTTGTGGTGTTGTATTGTGTGACAGTGTTTGGCTTCCTTTTGGTGGTATTCTCAGTCTCAACCACATTGTGCATGCTGCTGAGAAGATAGACAGTCTTTTTCCGTTTCGGCGCATATACTGTGAGTGTTGCACCAGTGGTGGAAAACACTCGAGTGGTGAATTTAGTGTGGTCCTTCTGTCTAGTTGACTGAGGAATTTCCCGGTGAATCTTGTTGACTGTGCCAAGGATGGTGGTTTTCCGGCTAAGCAGTCGTTGCGCAAGGGACAGCGATGTAAAAAAATTGTCTGTTGTTACAGTTCTGCCCTTATCCATGAACGGCTCCATCAGCCTCATCACTACACTCTCAGAGAGTCTCTCTCCACTGGGACGACTGGGGTCCTTGCCAAGATATGGCAGGATATTGCAAATGTACTTTGATTTCAAGTCACAAGCCAGCCAAAACTTAATGCCAAATTTGTCCGGTTTTGTTGCAATGTACTGCAGAAAACTGCAGCGAGTCTTTGTCGGGAAAAGCTGTTGATCAATAGTGATGTGTCGACCAGGGTTATAAGATCTGATGCAGTTATTGACAAAAGATTCCCACAGATTAGAAATTGCAGCAAACTTATTTGTCTCCACTCGCTCACTGCGTGTGAACATGTTATCAAAGCGTAGGTGTTGCATGATGTTTTGGAAGCGGTTTCGGGCCATAGTAGCAATGATTCGTGGGTTTCCCAGCTCTGCTGACCAATTGTCACGTAGTGATGGAACTTTCTTCACCCCCCGCAAGATAATAATTGCAATAAATGCCATTAGTTCTGGGAGGTTCATGAACCAATCTGCCTGCTCCTTTTGCCGTGCATGCTGAATGGTCCATTCTTGAATGCTACGAAGCATTTCAAGTGTTATAAAACAGAAGAAGCTTTGAAGACGAGTCCGGATACTTCTTCTGGCCTTAGCAGTTGGCTCTCCATCTGTGCCGTATGGTTCTATTGGGGTGAAATTGAGACATGTCCCCAGCTGTTCTTCATGCCACACTGTGCCATCTTTAGCCATCTCTGTCCTCTCACTTCCCAACCGAGCCCTCTTTTCTGGCAGTGGAGCAGTCTCATCATCTGCAAGGTAAACAATTTCACAATTTCAGAGGACGAAAATAGGATGTTTTGGAAATAAGATTAAAAAAATCCTTTATTTGTACCAAAATGGAGAAATTCCAGTGTTGCAACTCACAGTACAGGACAAAGCAGAAAGAAAGAAATTTGTCATACCAAAAAGTTCAATAATAGTTTCAAATCTTACCTGAAGACTGCTCAGAGTCAGAGTCCGAATCCAGCTGAATTTGTATCTCTTCTCCATCTGAGTCACAAGGGTTTGTATCGCTGAGGATCAGGTCCAATGCCTGCTGAGTTGTAAGCCGCCTCTGCATTTTGCTTCCTTCTATTTGTTGGAGGTGAAGCTAGCTACTATTTATCCCCCTCAGCCCACCATCCCCCACTGCCACAGAATTTACCAGACGTTTCAAGGTAACAAGGAGGGGCTGGATGCAATGGGTGCATTCCTCAGGTAATGGCTGCATTTACAAATGAAGAGATGCTAATTTTTGCCAGCAGAGTCGTCAGTTTGGACTAAAGGTCTTTCGACCCTTCTCTGGGACTTTAGGGAGATATCAAAATTCCTGGGACTTCTAGTGTTAATTTGCAAACGGTAAAGGATGCGTATGCTCTTCCAAAACTCGAAGACACCTTTTCAGCACTGACAGGATCTAAGTGGTTCTCAGTTCTCGACCTTAAGTCAGGCTATTACCAGATTGAGGTTGAAGAGGCTGACAAACCAAAGACGGCCTTTGTCACCCCATTAGGTTTCTGGGAGTTCAATCGTATGCCGCAGGGCATAACGAACGCACCCAGTACCTTCCAGAGACTAATGGAGAAATGTTTAGGTGATATGAACTTGAAGGAGGTTCTCGTCTTTTTGGATGACTTAATCATTTTCTCCAAGTCTCTGGAAGAGCATGAGAGTAGGCTTATGCGTGTGCTCAACCGCCTTAAGGAGTATGGCTTGAAGTTATCTCCTGAGAAGTGCAGGTTTTTTCAGACAAATGTCCGCTATCTTGGGCACATAGTTTCTGAACATGGTGTTAAAACAGACCCAGAAAAGACGGAGGCTTTAAAGACCTGGCCAATTCCCAAAACTTTAAAAGAACTGCGAGCATTTCTAGGCTTCTCAGGCTACTATCGCCGCTTCATTAAGGATTATGCAGCCAGTGTTAGGCCGCTAAATAACCTGACTCGGGGATATCCTCCATATCGCAAAGGTTCCAAGGTTTCAGGGAAACAAGAACAGTACCATGATCCTAAGCAACCTTTTGAGAGCCGCTGGACACCTGAGTGCCAAAATGCCTTTGAGATGGTTATTGAGAAACTTACCACTGCACCTGTTCTTGGTTTTGCAGACCCACAGCAGCCTTACATCCTGCACACAGATGCCAGTACAACTGGCTTGGGAGCAGCATTATACCAGGAACAAGAAGGCAAACTCAGAGCCATTGCTTTTGCCAGTCGAGGTCTGTCAAGAAGCGAATCACGGTATCCAGCCCACAAACTGGAGTTTCTTGCGCTCAAGTGGTCAGTAACGGAGAAATTTCATGATTACCTTTATGGTAGTCAGTTTACTGTTGTCACCGACAGTAACCCTCTGACCTATATACTTACCACTGCGAAGTTAGATGCAACTGGGTATAGATGGCTGGCGGCTTTATCTAACTTCTCATTCAAACTCCAGTTTCGTGCAGGCAAACAAAATCTGGATGCCGATGGCCTCTCTAGACGACCTCATGCAGAACTCACTGACGATATTCTGGCAGAGAAAGAGCAAGAGCGCATAAATCTGTTTGTGAGACGACACCTGACTGATGATGAAACTGCAGAAGTGGTTGACCAAGATGCTGTCTATGCAATTTGTCAGAACCACCTTATTAAGGTCCAGGATGACGCTTGTTCCAGTGACTGTAGTATTGCTCTAGTTGAGTCGCTTACAGTCTCTTCCAGTGTCATTCCAGATGGTTATGCTGAAGAGGATCAGCAGGGTTTGCCAGTCATCCCTATCCTTTCTCACTCTGAACTGAAAGAGAAGCAGAGAGCTGATCCTTCTATTAGAGAAGTGATTGCACAGATGGAACTTGGAGAAAAACCACCGCCCACTGTGCGAAAAGAACTGCCAGAGCTCCCTCTGCTCTTAAGGGAGTGGAACAGATTGGAGCTACGTGATGAGGTATTGTACAGGATAATTCATGATACCAACCTTGTCACTTACCAGTTAGTCCTACCTGAAGAGCTTCGAGCATCAGTTTTGCAGAGTTTGCACGATGACATGGGACATATGGGGATCGATAGGACTTTAGATCTGGTCAGAACAAGGTTCTATTGGCCTCGAATGTCCGTCGACATTGAGCGCAAGGTGAAGACTTGCGACCGCTGTGTGCGCAGAAAAAGTCTCCCTGAAAAAGCAGCCTTCCTGGTGAATATAAAATCTACACGACCACTAGAGTTAGTATGTATGGATTTTCTTACTATTGAACCTGACAGCAGTAACACAAAAGACATCCTTGTGTTAACTGATCATTTTACTAAGTTTGCCATTGCCGTTCCCACAAGCAACCAGAAGGCAAAAACTGTTGCCAGATGTCTGTGGGATAACTTTATTGTGAACTTTGGTATACCTGAAAAGTTACACAGTGACCAAGGTCCTGATTTTGAGTCCAGACTCATCAAGGAGCTCTGTGAGGTTTCAGGTATCCAGAAAATCAGGACCACCCCATATCACCCTCGGGGTAACCCTGTGGAGAGATTTAACCGAACACTGTTAAGCATGTTGGGAACTTTGGAAAACAAACAGAAATCAAATTGGAAAGAGTTTGTAAGACCTTTAGTACATGCGTATAACTGTACTCGAAGTGAAGTCACGGGGTTCACTCCTTATGAGTTGATGTTTGGGCGTAAACCCAGACTACCAGTTGACCTTGCTTATGGATTGCCTCTCCCGGAAAATCAGCAAACGACACATTCCCAGTATGTGCAAAACCTCAGGGCCCGGCTTGCAGAGAGCTATGAATTAGCCTCTCGGAATGCCCAGAAGGTGGCTGAAAGAAATAAGACCAGATTTGACAAAAAAGTGACCAATTCTACTCTTGAAGTAGGGGATAGAGTTTTAGTGAGAAGTGTGCGACTACGGGGTAAGCATAAACTTGCAGATAAGTGGGAAGCAGATATCCACATTGTGGTAAAGTGCTTTGGAACGCTCCCAGTTTATACTGTGCGACCTGAGACCAAGCAAGGTCCCGTGCGGACTTTACATCGCGATCTCTTGTTACCTTGCAGTTTTCTCCCTGTTACAGCAGCAGGAGAGCCTCCTCAGCCCAAATCTGTACAACGGCCGCGGACGCGGCAAACACTGGGTGATACTGAGAATGAAGCTGTCTGTTCCAGTGATTGGGAGGATGAACTTCCCATCTACCACCCGGAGCCTTTGTGTCATACCACCACCAGGTTCTCTGTTGTATATGACCTCCCAAACACCAGAGAAGGGGAAATTGAGACCGATGAGGCTTGTCCTCAGAGTTCAGATCCTTTACTTGGACCCACTGCTGACTATCCGCTGATTGAGGAACCTTATTCACCTGAAGTCTCAGACACTGAAAGGGTGGATGTGGTTACTCCTGATCCTGCAGGGGAATCGACTGACATAACCACTGCAGAGAATGAGGTTCTTGACAGTCAGTTTTCCCCAGAGATGTTTCCTGATAGAGACAGTGCACCAGACATATCAGAAACCCCCTCTAAAGCTTTTCTTGATGAACCGTGTCCCTCCCTGGACATAATTCAGGAACAAGAGAGCGATTCAGCCCCAAGTGAAGAGTCAGAAAACCTTAAATGTCACAGTGATGAAAGTACTGATGTAAACACAGCAGATGTGCTACTAGACAGTCAGCCTGATTTTGTCAGAAACCAGGAACCTGAAACTGTGCTCAGACGATCACAGAGGCACAGAGAGAAACCAAAAAGGTTTCATTATCCTCAAATAGGCAACCCTTTAATTTCCATTGTACAAGCTCTTTTCCAAGGGTTATCAGTGGCTTATACGGATGCTTTAAATGGGTATGACCCAGACTTACTTCCCAACCAAACATTCCCTGTTGTGACTGCACAGCCTGGTAGTACATGCAACGGGACGTGCATGGATTCAGGAGGGGAGGGTGTAACCCAGGTGATAAAGGGTTGAAGTGAAAATGTGCCTCAGCCAATCAGAGCAGAGCTTGCTGCTTGCTTAGCCGTGCTTTACCCAATCAGAGCACTTGTAGGACTGTGAGCAGCCTCTGCTGAGAAACAACGGACAGACAATGGTGACTCGCTGCTTGTGTGAGCTGGTATGCTGAGCTGATCGAGCTGTTAACGTTCCTGCTTTCTGAACGGCGTTCATGAGAGTTAAACTCCCGAATTGGCCAGGTATTTGGGTTTGAGTTGAAGCATCGATGGCGAGCCAACCCAGATGAGACTGCCTGATCCTCGCACCTGTTGAAGGATTGGTCTTGAGAAGCTGCTTGCATCCTCCACCATACAAGGATATCCTCACTTTCCTCAAGGTTATGGTGGTAGGATAAGAACACCACAAACTATCAGCCAGAACCCACCATAACGTGAACTCACAACACGTGCACAGCGTTCACCTTAAGACTGACTTGTTGTTATTTTATTTGACTTGACTATTGACCCCAAAAGACACCCTTTTGTCTTTCCAAAGTTGATATCCACACTGCCTGTGCTGTGGAAGGACTCAAACTGTCCAGATGTGAGTGTAATGTTATCTGGTTGTTCTGCTAGTGATGAATGTGATTAATTGATTGTGTGAATATAGGGCTCTAACTATTGAACTGGTTTGTTTGATTTGTTATCATATTAGCCCTAATCTGGATCCAGTATTTACAGAATTTGGATAAGGAACTTAAATACGAGTGCACTCGGGTTGGGAAAATTACTCATCGCTCATTTCTTATGAGGAAAGTAGTTTTTTTCTAACTATATCTCCTTTATGTGAACCTCAACACTTGTAAACAAGTGACTTTTCATTTCATTTCTGTCATGTTTATGTTGTACATGGTAATACAAGGTACCTGTTAACCATTTTGTGCTTCAGGTGTGTTTCTTAATTATTGCAAAAGACCTCTACCTCTCAGTTGAGTCGAGAACCTTCCAAACAGGGCCCAAAGTTAAGTCA
Source organism: Melanotaenia boesemani (assembly GCF_017639745.1). NCBI lineage: Eukaryota > Metazoa > Chordata > Actinopteri > Atheriniformes > Melanotaeniidae > Melanotaenia > Melanotaenia boesemani. Next base: position 17,826,803 of record NC_055692.1, read on the forward strand.
GTCTCCCAGTATACGTCATTCACATTATTAACAATAAATTATTATTATATCAGGAGACAAGTGCTACATGCACAAAACCCACTACTACGGGCACCATCAACCAATTTGAGCACCATAGACTAACGAGAGCACTACAGAGAGCACTAAACAGAGCACTAAAGAGAACACTAAAAAGAACACTACAGAGAGCACTACAGAGAGCACTAAACAGAGCACTAAAGAGAACACTAAAGAGAGCACTACAGAGAGCACTACAGAGAGCACAGTAGGGAGCAGAGGCAATCTGTTTTGCAGGGAGAACACACAGTTTGCCACAATACATGCTAACCAAGAAACCAACCAGTCTTATCCATACCTTCTTCCCGAGCAACGTAGCTCTACTCCAACGCCACTCCAGATATACCAGCAGCTCCGTCTAGTGTGGAAGAATACACATTAGCCTGGTGTATACACAATTTGCATCCTACAGCGTCATACCAGCATTTACCTTCGCCAGCAAAGCTTGGAGAAAATCCACAGCCCAACCAATAAACCCAGACGACCTGGCTTCAACAAACCACGGCAACCAGCTCGTGGCGACAAGCCGCACCGCCGCCAACACGCCCAAAAGTAGAGAGAGGAAGACATTCCAGCTACCACACCTGTTTATACTCTCCCTGATGAGCCTACGCGGAGAAACGGAAGCAGCACAGCCCGTGATGCCTTCACGACCGCGCATAGGGTCGGAAAACACACCGCCATAATTACCCTGGTGTAAAACTACCCAGTTACACTATGTTTTCACATGGTTTGAATTGCTTGTGGCATTACCAGTAGTTTTGTTGCCTTCAGTATTTACTGCTTGAGAATCGCGGACTTTTTTACAACGCCAAAATGAACGTCATGACTCGTTCAAGATTCGTTCACTTTACTGTTCGAGAGTAAAAGACCTGGGTTAGTGAAAATGTCGTAGATAAATTCTTTATCAAAAGGGCTTGCTGATATTAAGAGTCTGCAGACAGAGGTCTTTAATGATCTTCCTTTATTCGGCCGAACAGGGGGACACCCCTTCAGGATAAAAGACCACGTTCATCCTTTTGCCCAGGCTTATATAGTCTGCTTGCCACTATCTTTAGACACACAGCATCCAGACACGCAGCCTTGTAGGGCTGACTGGTTGACATCATTTTGATATCATGTTATAATGTCATACTATTAATATTCTGCTTACCAAGGACAGTACACCTGTTGTTTTTCATTTCAACTCTGATATATTAATACTTCCACATTTCCCCCTTTCAAATATTTCAGAGTAATCGGCCCTAAGACGATACTCTGAAACTTACAATAGGGAAACCTTTTTACGCACACTTGTCCACACACGCAGGTCTCAAGCATAACATAGGAGCCAATCTGAACCTTCCGTACGAGGGCGAAAAAACCCCGAAGGGAGAAAAAATTCCCCCGTGCCCCCCCTCTGAGCACCGGTAACTTTTGATCTTACTTGACACTCAGGCACGGGTAGGCCAGTGAACCCCTGCAGGAGACCTTCTAAGTACTATGACAGAAATTAATCATACACACACAACAAAGAAATTACATTACAACCCGTTTTCACAAGGATAACCTATTACAGAAGATTTCTGACTACAAAAACCACACGATAGAGTCTTTTTCCAGTCCGGAGGCAAACAGGAGTGTTGGGTCACCAGCCTTCCTTTGTCTGGCTGCCGACCCTTCGTCCAACCGACTGCCGTTATATTGAGACGTCACAGGTCCAACTCAGTACGGACCAATTGGGCAGCCATGATGACAGATGTCTGTTTCTTGAGACTCGTACTCCATGCTTTCCTCAGGGCGGGAACGATGCACATGCCAAACAAGAAAAGAAGGATCAGAACCAAAGCTGACCCAACTCCCACCTTTATCAATACATTTTTCCAGTCAGCCATTAACTGGTCCAACCAATTAAGAGACCAGTCGCTCTTCCCAGCATGCTCCCGCACCTCCCCTCCCACCCGTATTATCTCGTCCATGGCAGATGTAAAGGAATCATCTGGCGCTGTGTTAGCTGGAATAAAAGTGCAACATCTGTCTGAAATACCGAGTCACGGGTAGTGTGTAGATGTGTGCGGGTGCATGCCGGCAAGAGACCTGACTGATAATGACATTTGGCATGTGAGTCGTACTCCCCCTGGTCACTGAGGTCGCTCCCTCGTTGCGCAGTTGCCCCTCTGTTTTCTTTGAGAAGGCCCTGGTGATGGGACGACGTGGTGGCTGTTGCTTTGGGTCCGGATTGGTTGAATTGTCCCTGTCCACATTACTGTCCCGAACAACAGAAGAAACCACAGGAACTTCAGACACAACATCATCGGGCGACAACTCTGAATCTGCCCTGACCGGACTATCTTTGTCAGATGCATGCCAGGCGATACTTCCCCTTTTGGGGGACTGGTCATTTGAGAACGCTGCACAATCCGACCAGTCCCCAGGGCCCGTTTTGCAGTTGTTGGTCGTAGTTGCCAACGAACAATGGTTCAGGTGATGCCAAGCGAAGCTTCCTTCTACCTGGACCGCAGTCGGGGTGACTCGGACTACCGTGTAGGGACCCCGGCGTCGAGGAGTGTTCCACTTTCTTCGAAACTCCTTGATGTACACCTTATCCCCGGGCACCACTGGACCAGATGTCACAGAGACTGGTTTTGGCTCGTTCGCTTTCTCCTGAAAATAAATTGCTTTATGGATAGCAGACAACTGTTTCATATAACTGTGCAGCTCCTTTTCCAACTGCTCCAGAAACTGGGGGCCCGGCATGGGACGACCTGTTAACATTTCATGAGGAGACAAATGTGTGACCCGATGAGCTTGCATGCGGTAACTCATTAGGGCCAGCGGTAATGCGTCATGCCACCGCAAACCAGTACATGCACAAATCTTATTAATTTTTGCCTTAAGCGTGCCATTCACTCGTTCCACCCCTCCCTGACTGGAGGGAGTGTAGATACTTCCATGGCGGACTTTGATTCCGAGCTGGCGCAGAACGCCCTCGTAGACCTTGTTGATGAATGCTGGTCCCGAGTCTGATGAAAGGATGGACGGCAAGCCAAACCTAGGGATCACCTCACGGACCAGGAACTTTATGACTGTTCCCGCCCCCATGTCCTTTGACGGAGTGGCCTCCACCCAACGACTGAAATGATCAAAAACCACCAAAAGGTAGCGCTTACCGTGTACCGGGACCAACATGTCCACAAAATCTAAAATCAGATGACGAAACGGGCCTTCCGGGACAGGAATTCGTGCTGTGGGGGTGACAATACCTTTCCGAATGTTATTTTGCGAGCATATCTTGCACCGATTTAGCGCATCCGTCACCAATGCCTGCAGGTACGGCGCCCAATAACCCTGCTGTTGTACCCGATGCACCACCTCATCTCGCCCACAGTGGTCTGGTTTATGACACTCTGGAATTAAAAGAGACAAAAGTGAGATTGGAGCGACAATCAGGCCGGTATGTGACCGCCATAACCCTCGCCCATCTTTTGTAGCACCCCTTTTTTCCCACATGTTTTGTTCACTCGCGCTGGCACGCGCTTGCATTAGTGTGATATCGTCGGGTGTGACAGATGGTTCCAACTCCACAGCTGGGGCCAAGACGGCGACCTTGCAACCTGAAGCGTGCTTTGCAGCTTCGTCTGCCGCATTGTTTCCCATCGTGGTGATGGAGTTGTCTTTTTGATGAGCAGGACACTTGATAATGGCCAATCGATGTGGAAGCATCATGGCGGAGATTAACTTCATAATCTGTGTTCCATGTCGAACAGGTTTACCATCTGATTTTTGAAAGCCGCGCAGTTTCCAAACTGCTCCAAACAGGTGACAGACTCCGTGAGCGTATGCTGAATCTGTGTAGATATTAGCAGAGGAGTCTTTAGCAAGTTCACATGCCGCAGTAAGTCCGTATAGTTCAGCTAATTGTGCAGAGCAAGGTTGTAAACATTTTTCAGCTTTTATTGTCACAAACGTCCCTTCCTTTTGTTGCACCACGGCGTAGCCTGCGTGAGTTCCCTTGTGGTCTCGAAAGCATGACCCATCTACATAGTACGTGACCTGTGCGTCGTCCAACGGCTCAGATTCCAAGTCCGGTCTCAGTTTTGTGTACCTCGTGGTCTCAGCGACGCACTCGTGTGTATCACCTTCAAATTCAAAAGGTAACATATTAGCAGGATTTGTGGTCTCACATCTCTTAATTGTTACATCTGGATAGGTGAGCAATGGTAGATACTGAAGGCAACGTGCTGTTGTCAGAACAAGTTTACTGTGATTGATCAACTCTGTGATTTTATGATGGGTGTAAATAACCACAGGATATGACTTAGTTATTGCAGACGCCTTTTCATACGCCATGTGAACAGCTGCGAGGCCCTGGTAGCAGGGGGGCCACCCTCGTGCTACGTCGTCCAACCTTGCACTGTAGTAAGCGATGGGTTGTTTCTTTCCACCAGAACATGAATCCTGTGTCAATACAGCCGTTGCATACATGTTGCATCTGTTTGAAACGTAAAGATAGAAAGGTTTATCATATTCCGGCATTTTTAAGGCTGGGGCACTTTGCAGTTCCTGCTTAAGCACATCAAAAGCCAACAGTGCCTCTGTGGTCCACTCCAAAGACTTCTTTAAAGTCTTAGCTTCAGAGGACTTCAGGAGATCCCTGAGCGGCGCCGTCTTTACTGCGTAGTCCTCCAACCACTCCGCGCTGAATCCTGTGATACCTAAAAAGGTCATTAGTTGCGCGCATGTCTGTGGACGCGGTGCTCGACTTATGCCTTTGAGGTGGTCAGGAGACAGAGCTATTGTTCCATGGGAGATTACTCTGCCAAGGAATTCCACCTGAGGCTGACAGAATTGCAGCTTTGTCCGAGAAGCTTTATGTCCACATTCTGCCAGTCTCTGCAGCACTTTGATCGAGTCGCGCTGACAATCTTCAATGGTGTCTGAACAAATCAATATATCGTCTACATACCGGGTTAGGACGCCGCTCAAATCCAGCTCCTGTAGATCCTGACTCACCACGCGATCAAACCACGCTGGGCTGCTTGTTAGTCCCTGGGGCATTCTGGCGTAGCTGTATTGTCGACCTCTAAAGGTAAACGAAAACAGATATCGTGACTCTTCTGCCAGAGGGATACTGAAAAATGCTGAACAAAGATCCACTACTGTGAAAAACTTAGCTTTAGCAGGGATGGCATTCAACAGTGTGTGAGGATTAGCGAAGTCTGCAGCGACATCTTCAAGAATGGCATTGATCGCCCTTAGATCATGGACCAGTCGGTACTTTGATTTATCTGCTTTTAGAACTGCAAGAATTGGGGTGTTACAAGGACTAGAAATCTCAATCAGCACTCTTACTTTTAAAAACCCATCAATTAGGATTCCAATCCCTTCTTCATCTGCGGGTTTAAGTTTGTATTGTGGCCGCCAGGGTAACACTGTACCTGGTTTTATTTTGACAGTAACTGGGCTGGCTGAAACTGCCAGTCCCACATCCGTCTCATGTCTGGACCACAGTTGGTCCGGAACCTGTGTTAAAATATCAGTTTCCAGATCACTGTTAAATCCAAGGGGGTTGGTTTTGCATGTCATCATTATGTTTTTTCCTGGTAGCACCACCTTCTGAGGTGTTGCTTGTAATGACAGATCACACCTAATCCTTAACATTGATCCATCATCTGAAAGAGAGATTAATGGGTTGTCTGTACTTCTCCATGTTAAATGCTCTGCGGTTCTTACCATCGGACCGAGGTCCCTTGAATGGTATCCTGGGTTTACCAACAGTGTAATGTGTGGTGAGGATTGAGTAACACAGTACCATTTATCAATAAAGGTATTGTGGTTTACCTTTAATGCTGCGCCTTGGCCTCCAATCAGGATATATGGAGCCTTCAATTCAACCTTTACACCCTCCGTCTCCTTTTCCCACCTATCCTGAAAGGTTGGGCTGGCTGATGGATCAAAAAACATTGTACAGTGAGGAGGTAAGATTGGAGGAGAACCTCTCGGTGCCTGGGCCCTTACGCATGTTCCCCATTTTTCCAACACTGAACCCACGGGTCCCTCCATGTTTCCCAACCAATAAACAATTGCTGGTTCTGCTTGAGCAGTCATTTGTAAATCCAATCCAATATTTTCCACGTATATTCCCAAAGGGGAGCATAAAATTTTGAGCCCAAGTTTACAAAGTGCATCTCGTCCTAATAAATTGACGGGTGTTTGGTCTGAAACCAAAATGGGTATTTTAATTTCATCATTTCCTACTTTTATTTTAACGGGAGCAGTAATAGGAATCAATTGACTTTTTCCCGAGAATCCTACTGTCTTGACAAAGTTATCTGACAGGGGAAGGTTCTTGGCGAGGTGTTCCTGTATGCATGAGTGAGTAGCTCCCGTGTCGATCATCATAGAAACCTGTTGATCCCCAACTTCTACATTTATCATGGGGTCAGTGCGTGTGTGTAGGATCAACGGGTACGAACCTTCACCCATAGGATTCCCGGGACCCCCCTAAAACCTGAGAGGGTCTTGGCCGAGTGCCACCCAGGGCCCCTCCTCCACCTCTTCTGGGGACAACTCCGTTTCTTCCAGGACCACCTGCCGAGAGGGGCATAAACCGTGGGCAAGCCCTAGCAAAATGTCCAAACATTCCACAATACCAGCAGAGGTTGGATCCCTGCCACGCCCCAGACGAGGGAGTACCAAGCCTTGAGTATGAAGGGCGGAACGGCTGGGGACCACTGGCGGCTTGTGTTGACTCAGGAACTCCAGCAGTCTGACCCGCACCTGGATCTGTGAACACAACAGCTTGAGTCTTTTCTTTCAGCTTGCCTTGCAAATCATTTAGTTGCATCTGAGTCAGTTTCCTTTGAATCTGGAGGTCCTGTTCAGAAGTCTTGCTTAGATCTCTTCTGTATCGCATTACTGCATGAATCACATGATCACGGAACAGCTGCGAGGACATGGACGCCAGGCCAACAACGTCCTCCAGGCGCCGGGTGACTTCCTTTGGCATCGATGTGATCACTGCATTTCTGAAAAGAGTGAGCAAAACAGGATCATTTTCCACATCTTTTTCAGTCTCTAGGCGCCATCTTTTTAACTGCATATCGATGTATGCTGCTGGATTCTGGTCGTCTTTCAGAGGTTCCCCTTTTAAAGCATCAACATCAATTTTATTAGGGTACTTGGTGCGTATTCCTTTCCAAACACCCCTTTATAGGCAGCCAGTTCCGTTCCATCTGCCCTTTCACTCAAAATCCAGTCCAGTTCATTGTCTTTGAAAAACTGTTGCATCTTAGACAACCCCAAAACCTGTGTGAGGACAGCCTTGATGTCGCCTAGTGAGAGTAGTGTTCCGGCCGTGTTTGATTCAAAAGCTTTAACCCATTTGCCCCCTCCTGCGGTGATCTGTGGGAGCCCGGAGACCAAACCTGTCAAGTCCCGAGCTGGCCAAGGGTGATAATCGGCCCTCGTTCCCCTAATCAGGATTGGGAATTCCCCCCCCCCTCAATCTGTCAGGAGGTCTGATGTTAGGCCTATATCTTAAGTCATACTCATCCCTGGAGACCCCTGTGGACGCGCCGGGCTTTTGCAGGCACGCAGGCATGGAAGTCCCACCCCCCGAGGTCGCCCCCTCCACCTCCTCATTTAAGTCATCTATTTCCTGTTCCATCTCAACTATCTGGCTCCGTCCCAACTCACGATGTAAATCTTGTTGACGGAGCCCTAAGTTTAACCAAAAACTGTCCTCAGCTTTGCCCTTTCGAACCAATTCGGTTCGATCTTGGTAACAATTAATAATTCCAGACTGACGTCGCTGCGTGCTACAATGTTTTGGGATTGTCATGTGGGGGGGAGTTTCCTGCCTTTGAGGAGAATGGGCAGAGGCCGGACGCTGTCTGGCCTGGGCCTGGGCTTCTCCAATGTTTGGTGGTAAAGACAGGCTCCTCTGTCTGGAGTTGAGTGGGTCTGGAACAGGAAGTGCCACCTCAGCGACCCTTGAAGCAACAGATGACCTGTCATGAATGTTACTTACGGTTCCCGACATGTCAGCATTAGCTGGTACCCCTGGAAGGCTTTGCCGGTCATCAAGGTTAAAGTTTCCATCTATCTTTATTGTTCCTGTTAAGTTTGGGAAAAGTTCGGCATTAGTACAGTTTTCAGCTTCCCCTGGATTATCTGTATATGGTACCATGGTTTTGACATTTCTTTTAATTGGCTTGCTGATTCTAAATAAGTTTAAAATTTCCAACTCAAGCTCTCGCTTCTTTTGTCGTTTCTTAGAATTATTTCCAGCTTTGTAATCCTCAATGCGATGTTGCATCAATTCACAAATATTTCTATCGAAGGTTCCTGTAGCAGGCCACGGGTCTTTAAGGTTTTTTGTTCTTTTATGCCATTTCTTGGACATGTGTTGAACCTCTTTCATCCTGTGGGGGTAACGGATACAAACAATAGCTTCGGGCGTACTCATCATTATCCTATTCAGTCAACCCTGCTTTAATACAATATGATAATCATGCAACTCAAATGGAATCCACTTGGGTGTGCTGCAACTCCGTGTCCTGCTTCTTGGTGTCAACCCAATGGGAGGAGTTGTGTTCTGTTGGAAGGAAACCAAAAGAGTTCAGCGGTTTTATTTTAACAGGCGTAAGAATAGAACAGCTACATCCTTGTAGCTGCACAAGAGAAGAGCAAAGTTTTTTTCTGTTATTTTTGTGTGTGTATGTGTATTAGCAAGCAGCTTGGTGTCAGATTCCACCAGACCACTCTGGGCTATTTTTGTGGGTTGGGGGAACGGGTCAATGCACTGCAATTCAGGATTATAGCTCTTTTCAACATGCAACATGCAATATCACTGACAGAGGCCTCTGTCTCATGCATAAGTTTTTCAGTATCCCCAGCAGCTGCTTCAATCTCCAATTACACTCAGTCACGCATTCCTTTCCACATTTAGCCACACTTTTACACACAAGCTCACCGGCTCACTCGGTGTCCAGTTTCGCTCAGACACGCATTACACACACATTTGGTCAAATTTACACACAGGCTTTCAGCTCACCCTCAGCTTTTCTCCGTTCAGTGAGAAAGGAAAAGACAGTCAAAAGAGAGTTTAAAGGCTTTTCCCTTCTTATTTTTTCACATAGAAGTTTACTCTCAGTTAGAGGGGTAAAGCAGTCACAAGACAATTTTCAGCTCACTCAGACACCCATTCCTATCCGCTTCACACACACTATCCGCTTCACACACACACACACACAGAAGACATCAGCTGTCATATTACCCTTAGTAAGAAGGGAAGTAACAGTCAACAAACAGTTTAAAACTTTTCCCTTATTTTTTTCACACAGAAGTCACAAGTTTACTTTCAGTGAGAGGGGTAAGGCAGTCAAAGGATAGTTACACACTCAGTCAGTCACACATTTCTGTCCGGTGCATCACACACTATCCGCTTCATACACACACTTCAACAGCTGAACAAATCACCATTAGTCAGAGGGGAATTAAACAGTCAAAACCAGTTTAAAAGTCACAAGTTCGCTCTCAGTGAGCAGTCGAAAGAAGGGATATGTCAACAGTCAGTTTATAAAACATTTTTTCTTTATTATTTAATGTTGCAACAAGGTTTTTTTTTTTTTCACAGCTGTACTGCGCTAAGCCCCTTTTACGCAGATTTCCCGGGTTAACAGAGCTTAAACCTTTCACTACTGGCTCTGTTTAATTTAGGATCAGATTTTTGATCGATCTTTGCACCCTTTTTCCTTATGATCCTGGTCATAAGCTACTTAAGCTCCTTAACTGGCTCCCTACAATACCAGCCTATAGCTCGCAATATTGTGAGCCCTGTATTTAACTCTTTACTAAATTTGGAACTCGAAACAGATCGATCGGTGCATTTTCATCACTTTCACTTTTACTTCACTTTCACTACTATTTTTGTTGCCAATTACTTCTTTCGCCGCTATACTGACTCTCCTCTCAAAATTCCAAGGGGCCTGCGTCCAGTCTACCCCCCGGGTTCTGATAGAGCCCTGAAATATTACACACCCACTGAATCTGGCTCCCCTTAAGTCCAGCCTAATAGCTCGCAATCTCGTGAGCCCTGTGTAATTCACCTTAAAACTGAGCCCCCTCCCACTAATTGGTGAGCCCCTGTTTATTTCTACTTATCTTCTCCTTTTCTGACCTTCCTCCCAGCTACTTCTGGTAAGGCCCTGTCTTCACAAAACTACCCAATATCGCCTTATACTGACCTTCCTCCCAGCTACTTCTGGTAAGGCCCTGTCTTCACAAAACTACTTTATTTGTGTGCACACAAATTTATCTGTCAGCAGAGTCACAGCAGCTGTATAACTAAGTTCAACTTGTAGCCAGGACGGCCCTCCGCTTCGGCTCACTTCACCCAGAAGGATTTAAAATGGGGCTTACCTCCTTAAGCGGTGAGTCAAAGCGGTCCACACGTCCGGCCCCAGCGGTTAACTGGCTGGCTCGCCAAATGTCGTAGATAAATTCTTTATCAAAAGGGCTTGCTGATATTAAGAGTCTGCAGACAGAGGTCTTTAATGATCTTCCTTTATTCGGCCGAACAGGGGGACACCCCTTCAGGATAAAAGACCACGTTCATCCTTTTGCCCAGGCTTATATAGTCTGCTTGCCACTATCTTTAGACACACAGCATCCAGACACGCAGCCTTGTAGGGCTGACTGGTTGACATCATTTTGATATCATGTTATAATGTCATACTATTAATATTCTGCTTACCAAGGACAGTACACCTGTTGTTTTTCATTTCAACTCTGATATATTAATACTTCCACAAAAAGACTCAAACTTCGCATCACTACTGTTGTCCCCTGGTGGCGGAACGATCTACCAAACTCCGTCTGATCCGCAGAGTCCTTATCCACTTTCAAGAGCAAGCTAAAGACTCAGTTGTTTAAGGAGCATTTCCGCACTTAGCTTAACTCTTCTACTCAACAGAATGAGTTAGAAAGATCTGTCCAGCGCTTTGGCTCAACCAAGTACTGAATAAGCTGTGTGCACTTATGCCCAAGTTTATATTGTTTGGTGAATTCGTGATCTCGTATTTAAACAAAATGACTTATAAAAAACGATTAAAATAAAAAATAATATATATAATATAACATATATATATATATATATATATATATATATATATATATTAGTGCTGAGAAACGATTAAAATTTTTAATCACGATTAATCGCATGACATGCTGCGATTAATCGCATTGTTACGCGCAAAATGTCTCTTTCCTTTAAAAAAAGGCCTACAGCTATAAAAAGAAAATGCAGTAAGTTTTGGTTTACAAACACTACATCAGGGGTCTCCAACCTGCAACTCTGGAGCTGCAAGTGTCTCTCTGGACCTTCCACAATGCCTCTAAATACGTGGCTAAAATATTTTTTTTAAATCTATCTTTCTTGTCATTAGGCTGGAAACCATGGACTTTTTTTTCCTTTCTTTTACATCATTTTCCACAAATATCTACATTCCTTAGCAGAAAGTCTGTCTGTCCTCTTTTTTTATAAAGGTTTTATGTTTTTCTTTATTTTAAAACCTTAAAAATGGAAATAAAAATGTGGTTCTTCAAAAATAACAAACATCCTATGGTGGCTCTTCATTAAAAATATATATTAACTTGCCTTTTTGAAAAGTCTCGTAACATTTGCGTCTCTAAAGTAGTTTTATTTAGCTGGCTGAGGGAAAAATGGCTCTTTGGATTGGAAAGGCTGCAGATCCCTGCACTAAACACGTAAACAGGTTTAGCAATAATTTTCAGATAAAATATTTCTTCATATATATTTATAAAATCAAATATTTATGAGAAAGAAGGATTTACTAACTAAAAGGTAAATAGTCAGCAGGATGGATTTAAAGCTGTGTAGCTGCTTCCTTCTAGACACAGAAGGAACAATATGTGATGAATATCAGCATCAGGTGAACAGACAGAAAGCAGGATGAGAATCTCACAGCTTCTAGATGGTGAGGAGAGAGAAATATTCACAATATGCACAATAACTTCCATCCATGCACCTTCAGCGTTTCATTATCCAGGTTTCTGGCCTATAATTTCTCTAAACTTTCATTTTCAGCCTCCGCTACCGAGAGTTAAGGTGTTAACATCTCGTTCCGGGTGTAGCGTCAGGTCTGTAGATGTAACTCTAAACATGTGTGGTATCCACAGAAAGTCCAGAATCACAGCTACCAGCTCAGTAAAACCATTTCTATCACCAGCAAACACAGTTAAGACAACAAATTATTTAAAGCGCAGCTACACATAATCCGAAAAATATGTAAACACAAATTATGTCTCCCCGTGTCCACCCCACGGCATTAACACGAACAAACGACTCCTCTACTGAAAGCTCACATCTCACAGATTCCACAGCTGGAAGTTTAATTTCGCTACGACCAAGATTCACCAAACCAGAGATAGAAGAAGACCCGATTTATGCTTCACGTTTGTATTAGTCAGAAAGCATGTCTTACCTTTGCTGTCTTGCATAAATTAAAACCGCATTTATTTTAAATAATAACAAAAAAGTTTCCGGTCCAAAAATTAGGATGTTCTGTCCATCTGCATGTTTTTTGACAAAGAGAAACGTCGGCTCGTTTTTTCTTCTTCCTGTTCCAGACAGAAAACATCTCTTTATTTAAATAAACCCGCTCGCTCCCGATCACGTCAGACGCACCGCTGCAGCAGGGAAGAGAGTCATGGACGCATCAGTTTTTGCAAAAAGGCTTAAATCAGTCTTAAATTCAATTATTGGAGAAACACAATCAGGATTCATGCAAAACAGACATATCTCTAATAATATTCGTCTTGTTCTTGATATCCTGGATTACTCACACTTGGTTGCTGATAACAGTCTTATACTCTTTCTAGATTTTTACAAAGCGTTTGATTCTGTTAATCACAACTTTATCTTCAGCTGTCTTCATAAATTTGGTTTTGGCTCTTTATTCTGTAGTACCATCAAAACATTGTATAAAAATGCTAACTGTTCAGTCAAATTGAAAAATGGTACCTCCCCTAGATTCAGTCTTAATAGAGGGATCAGGCAGGGGTGCCCAATTTCACCATATCTTTTCCTATTAGCCACGCAAACCCTTGCTGACTATATCTCTATAAATCAGTTAAAAGGTATTTTAGTTTTCGGTAAAGAAATTCTAATCAGTCAATTAGCTGACGATACTACCCTTTTTTTAAGAGACAGCAGTCAAGTTTCTTGTGCTCTAAATCTAATCCAAACTTTCTCTCATGTCTCGGGACTTCACCTTAATGTTAAAAAATGTGAACTACTTCCTGTTAAAGACTGTGCTTTGAGATCTGTCTGTGACATTCCTGTTAAAGAGAGTGTAACATACCTGGGCATTGTTATTTCCAGGAAGGATTCAGAAAGATGCTCGTTAAACTTTGCTCCCTTAATTGATAAAACCAAAAAACGCTTTAACCAATGGCTTCAGAGACTTAAGTCTGAGAGGTAGGGTACTACTTTCCAAAGCGGAAGGAATTTCACGGCTTACTTATTCTGCTTTATCTCTGCATCTAGACACTCAGACCCTTAAATCTATTGACCAAATGTTGTTTAACTTCATCTGGAAAAACCGTATTCATTATTTAAGAAAATCTGTGGTAATGAACTCCTATGCAAAAGGAGGTTTAAATTTTCTTGATTTTACAACTCTAAATAATACATTCAAAATAAATTGGATCAAATCATTTTTAAAAAATCCGTTCTCCATTTGGAATATTTTTCCTTTTCACGTTTTTTCAAGTGTGGGTGGGCTCAGCTTTCTTCTCCTTTGCAATTATAATGTTGAGAAAATTCCAGTAAAACTCTTTGCTTTTCACAGACAGATGCTTCCTTCATGGGCACTGATTTATAAACACAATTTCTCCCCTCATAATTTTTATATTTCGAATAACAAATACATACTTTACAAAAACAAATCGTTATTTTATCATAATTGGTTCAACAATAATATCTTACTGGTGGGACAGCTCTTTAACAAGAATGGACATTTACTTAGATATGAAGAGTTCAACCTTAAGTATAACCTTGCTGTTCCTCCGAAAGAGTATGCTATTGTTTTTGATGCTGTTACTAAGGAAATCTGTGAACTCTTTAAGAATACTGTGACTGATGAAGATGTGTCCTTGTTAACTGTAACTGACACCACTGTTGGAAAAAGCTGTTTCAATTTTGCTCAGAAGATTAACAAAGTCATACGTGCCCTGTTTCAACAAGATGTAATCTCTGTACCTTCTGCTGTCTTTTATTGGAAAAATTTTGTTCCTGACTCACAATGGAAAAATGTTTGGACATTGCATCAGAAGCTGTTAACTAACAATAAGATGAGAGATGTCTCTTTTAAACTTTTGCATAGAATCTATCCTACTAATCAGTACATGGTAAGATATATTAAAACAACTGATCCCAACTGTACGCTATGCAAAGAACACCCAGAAACAATCAGTCACTTATTTTGGAACTGTGATATCACAAAAAAATTTTGGAAAAATTTCATTAGACGTAATATTGACACCAAATTTCTGCTAAAATTTGAACATATCATATTTGGTTTTCATGGGAAAAACATGGACTCGAACAAAAGAGTAGCAATTAATCTACTTATTACATTTGGCAAATTTCATATTCATAAATCCAAATTTTCAACATCCCTAACTTTTTTTCCTGTATTAATTAAAGAAATTGAACTTTATTAATGCACTATATCTAAAAGCTTAAACAAAAAAGCTATAAATACATATCAAAATTGTCTGTCCTTGAATGTTTTTAATTTATGATAATGTATTTTTTGTCATTGGTAATATATGTACCACCCCCTGGCATTCTCGTTGTTAATGTTCTTTGTGTTTTGTTCTATATGTTCTATCTTTGTACTTGTAAACAAAGATATTATCACAATAAAAAAATAAAAAAAATAAAAAAAAAGAGAGTCATGGACGCCATGTTTCTGTCATCAAAGCCAGCGGCCAGCAAAAGAAAAATAAATAAATGAATAAATAAATAAATTTAAAAAAAAATTAAATAAAAAATCACGCACGATTAAAAAGATTAACAGCGTTAATTGAGCGTTGCGTTAACATGCGATTAGCGCGTTAACGTGCCCAGCACTAATATATATATATATATATATATATATATATATATATATATATATATATATATATATATAAAGTAAATAAATAAATAAATTATATGCACTGCCTTTAGTACTACATGACAGAACCTGGGTCCAACTGGACTCACAGCAGGCTGACTACCACTTAATTATGACGTCCCTTCTTGTTTGAATTCTCGCTTGTGTTGTTCTTACTCTCAAATGTAAGTCGCTTTGGATAAAAGCGTCTGCTAAATGACTGTAGAATAGAATAGAATAGAATAGAATAGAATGCACATCCGAGTACATAGATATTCCAGCAGTTTGATAACATAACCTCTCCATATTGACATAATATTCTCCCATATAGTGTTAAACCTTTGACTGAAAAAAGTGAATAACTTGTAGAAGGGTTGAAATTATTTATTCTAAATAGTGTTTTTTTATATATATATTATTATTTTTTTGCAAAATAATGCAGTTTCGTAATTTTGATGAAGGATTTTGTTTGTTTTGTTCAAAGTATTTTACCTCTTTACTTTTTAGAGCATCTTACAATTCCCTGATTTCTTTTCAGGCACTATTTTCTTTTTATTTTGTTTATTGTTTTGTTACATATCTACATGTCTCCATACATAAACTATGTAGCTGCTAAAGGCTTTAGAACTATGAGTTCTAAAGCCTGTGATGACGTGCACATATTCACTAATGCAAACAAACTGATAAAGTTAGTGACAGACTGCACCAATTCATGAATTTTAATCATGAAAGTTTACTTACTAAATATAAAGTTGAAAAAGACAGACATACAGAAAGATAGATGAAAAAATACTATAAGTTAAAATAAAATAGTGAGATTAAACAAATAGGCAGTGAAAAGTGCAAGAACGTCTAATACCAGTACAAAAAAGGTGGCAGCAAGTAGATAAGATCCAAGGAGTCTTGAGGCAAAGGTCAATATACCAATCTCAGCAGGTGCTGGTGGTGGTGATTGTTGTAATAACACTGATGAAATTAGGATAATTGGATGATAGTATACAGTAATAATCATGATACTGTTGTATGATGACAACATCAATAATAAGAACAATAATGATGTAGAACTGAAATTATTTTCAATTTCAACTTAACTGTTTGACGCATTTTTGTTGTTTTTCAATTGTTTTTCTGGGGGATTTTTGTTTTTGTTTGTTTTTATTGTAAAGCACTTTGCTGAATTCCTTGTATGCTATATAAATAAAGTATATATAATTATCAAAACATCATGAGGCTCTTTTGAAAACATTAGACTTCGTGCAGCAAATGTTCCTGATTTCATGGTTAAAATACATTCATATACATTTAATATTGAAACAGCTTCCTTTGTACATTGGAGTGTATGTATGGTATAATGGTTCATTCTTTGGCTGCCTTTGGCACCATCTAATTGCAGGCTCATCTCCCACTTTTACAAGTGCAAAATGTCACATTCATTTCTGTTTTTAACAAGGGATCTATTTGACTCTCTCTTCACTGTTTCATTAAAGTTGCCATTTGACCTAAAACAGCTGCTCTACAGCAGCTTAAATTTTTGCAGAGGAAGTACCCAAGTACTTCCAGCTGGATTTCAGTCTAAGTGGGAGCAGTCTCCTGTTCATCAGCAACATGTTCCTTTGCAGCTGCGTCAGCGTCAGTTTATCATAGTTAATAGTAAATCCAGACAGTCAAAAGAAATGTCACTGCTTATTACAAATCAGTGCATTTACACAGTGTTTTATTGACATTTCATGGGTGTAGCCAGTGTTGCCAGGTCCACTTGTTTTTCTGTGTGTTTGCTTATTTGGGCTTGTCCTGCTTCTTTTATGAGGCCCTCCTTATTCTCTCTAAGCAGTCCACAATAAATCAGTGTCTCCTGGCTGCAGATCGGGAAACATGAACACAACCATCCTTTTTCAGGAACTAGTGCCCACAGCCGTTTCCTTGGTTACCACAGCTGTCATGTTGAACACCCCTACCCACACACATGCATACAACGTCACCTGATAGAGTAACAGAGTGATAATATCTGAGAACAAATAACAGATATATGTATATATATACATATATATATATATATATATATAGAGAGAGAGAGAGAGAGAGAGAGAGAGACCGATATATAAAATAAAATAAAGAGTGAACAAAGAGGGCGCATTGGAAAGTTGGTTCAGACCTCAGCTTGGAGGTGACTCAAAAGCATTCTTTCGATTTTAGTATAAAATGCGGGCTCACCATGCAGCAGGCAGGTACAAAGAAAAACTTTTGTATAAGGCTTATTGGTTTTAATGTCCCAGAACAACATGAGGTGAAGACAGTTTTGATTTGCTCTAAGTTTTACCCCAGATCTTTTGGAGATGAGTTATGTATGTCTCATTATATTCAAAGTTTAAATTTTTAATTTACTTAAATGTTTTACTACGTTGACAATGTTTTGCTCCTAAAATCAATGCTAAAAGTTAGTTTAGAGCCCTGTATGTACACACACACACACACACGTATATAAGTAGTGTAGGAAGTACTAAGATCAGTAGTACAGGTTTGGTGAACTACTTATGGAAGCATTTTATTCCACTTGAAAAACAAAAAGGCTTATTCTTGCAATTCTGTAAGGCACTTTGATTGTGAATTACTGGAAAACTACACAGTAAAAGTGTTTAGTTTGGTGAACAACTCATTGAAGTAACTGTTTTTATTGCACTTTAAATTGAGACGAAAACGCTTATTATTGCTATTGAAGGGACTTCAGCATTGAATTACTGAAAAACTACACGGTAAAAGTAGTTGATAATATTTGTGCAAGTAATATATGAAGTACTATGTCCAGTAACCTGTATTGGGCTACTTATGGAAAAAAGAGATTTAGTTAAAAAATTTTTAATTGTTTTTTCATATCACTAAGACAAAATTGTATGTTATTGCTATCTGAAAGGGATTGAAAGACAAGACAGACACACAGAGAGAAACAGAGGTGCTTTATTTTGAAATCCAGAAGTAATCATTGGTGACGGGTCGCTTTCACCATAAACTTCAGAGTAAAAGCGCACTTGACATACAACAGTGGCTGGTTTGACCATGGATACATGACTGGCAGCTGGCTTGACCACACTACGGCACAGCACACAGACAAATGACACCTCTACTGAAAGCACAGATTCCAAAACTGTAAGTCTCATCTTGCTGTGACCAATTTTAACCAAACCAGAGGCAACAAAAGGCCCAATTTATGCTTCACGTTTGTAAAACATAGTCCTCAGGTTGGGGGGACACGCAATAAAAAAAAATTGACAGATTTACAAACATCTGAGCCAAAGTGGGAGGGGTATCTACTGAACAGAGAGGACTACAATGACAGACACCCCAGGAAGACAGATGATTGTGTAAAATGGTCTATTGAGCAACGGCGTGAAGATCATTAAACCTCTGACAATAATAATTCACTTGTTTTAAGGTAAACCTCACAAATCAAATTTGATACATCTTCCCACTTCTCTTAATACAAGAATTTATTTTGTGCTGATTGATAGGTTATCATGAAAGATCCACAAGCAGATTTTTAGCATATTTGCTTTTGTTCACATTAGATTTTTTATTTTCAGGCTACTAACCACCAGTGAACAAACATGCTGGTCCACATATGTGCCAGTGCTGCACATACAGACCCTCTTCCCTTTTCACACCTCCCCCGCCACACTCTTTCTCTGTTGTTGTTTTTTTCATTTTGAGTCTTGTTGCAAATATTTTTAAACATTATTATTCATTTACTCATCTACATTTTATCCTTAGACTTTAGTAACTACTCATTTACATTTTTTCATTACTCTGCCCTCTTCCCTGTGGGCTGAGGGGCCTGGTGATGTGGGAACACCTATGAAGGTTTCCCCTGTTACTTTTGAGTCCCCCAGACCTGTCTTTCAAGCTCAATATCCCATTTCTGAAAAAGCTATGGCTGGATTGAGACCTGTCATTGCTGATCTCAAAGCTAAACAGGTTATCTATCCTACTTCCTCACCCTGGAACACTCCTATTCTTCCTGTCCCCAAACCAATAACTGACATTTTCAGAATGGCACATGACCTCAGACTCATTAACCAGAAAACCAAAACCAAACCACCAGCAGTCCACCACTTAAATTAATCCCCTTTTATGGAGACCAGGGGACCCTCACAAAACAACCCTTCACCACGGGTTCTAGCTGGGTTCCACCAGACGCCAAAATGCCTCCCCACATATTGGAATTAACTAAATTAGACCTTGATTATTTCCAGAACTATTTCCAACCTATTAGAATAAAACCCAACCTATTACCCGAGGAAAATACAGCCCTTAAAGAGCTAAGCCAAAACAAAAATATCATAATCAAACCAGCTGACAAGGGCAGCATGGTTGTAGTAATGGACAGAGAACAGTACCTGTGGGAAGGCTACAAACAACTCAGAAATAGAACTTATTATTCTAAATTAAATAAACCCATATATCTGGAAACATTTAAATTAATTATTCCTATTTTCCAAAAATTATATGAAAAGAAATATATTAATGCTAAACAACGTAATTATTTAATAGGAGACTCAGAACCCCGACCCAGGCGGTTTTACTTACTCCCTAAAATCCATAAGGAGCCAAAAAACTGGAGCAAGCCTTTCCAGATTCCACCAGGACGCCCCATCGTCTCAGACTGTGGCAGCAAGACCTACAGATCCGCTGAATTCATAGACTATTATTTAAATCCTCTAGCCACTAAACACAGCAGCTATATTAAAGATACCTATGATTTTATAAATAAAATTAAAAACCTTAAAATACCTGATAACTCCATATTATTCACCATAGATGTAGATAGCTTATATACTAATATTGACATTAATGAGGGCGTCCAGGCTATTAAAAATATATTTCATAAGTATTATGATAAAAAACGACCGGATAAACAAATCATACAGTTATTAGAAATAAACCTAAATAGGAGCGATTTTGAATTTAATGGGGAATTTTTCCTACAAATTAAGGGAACCGCGATGGGCAAAAAATTCACTCCCGCCTACGCAGACATATTCATGGCTGAGTGGGAGACGGTGGCACTGGAGAAATGCTCTAAAAGACCCTTGCACTACTACAGATACCTAGACGACATCTGGGGAATTTGGACACATTCAGAACAAGATTTAATATATTTCTAGAAACTCTAAATAACCACAACCCCTCCATTAAATTAAAAGCCACAACAGACCACAACTCAGTCAACTTCCTGGACACGACCACATTCAAAGGACCCAAATTCACACCACACAACCAATTGGACATTAAAGTTTATTTCAAGGACACAGACACACATACTCTACTACACAAAAGCAGCTATCACCCTAAACACACCTTTAGGGGTCTG
The DNA here is from genome assembly GCF_017639745.1 of Melanotaenia boesemani. Taxonomy (NCBI): domain Eukaryota; kingdom Metazoa; phylum Chordata; class Actinopteri; order Atheriniformes; family Melanotaeniidae; genus Melanotaenia; species Melanotaenia boesemani. The sequence goes on from NC_055692.1 coordinate 17,847,389, forward strand.
GTCAAATCCCAGCTGCTAAGGTTCCACAGAATCTGCACCCAAACAGAGGATTTTAAAAGAGCCTCAAAAATTCTATTCTCCGCTTTGGCCACAAGAAGGTACTCAAGGACCTTTCTTCGGTCAACTTTTAAAACATTCCTCCAGTCCAAGCCCATTCAGGTCTCCACTGCTCTGTCTTTTGTGACCACATACTCGCCCTCTACTGTCCTCTTAGTGAACAAAGTAAAAAATAACTTCAATAGAATAATGGAAAATAGACAGCATGACCTTAGAATAATTGGAGCTTTTAGGAAAAACAAAAATCTGAAAGATTACCTGGTTAGAGCAAAAATTAGGTCACTGCTGCAGCCCGATTCTGGCCCCATTAGACACTATTTTAAACAAATTAACTATGTCCAAAATTCCAGTAACAAAAAGGTCTTCAAAATCCCCACTCGGGCCACGGTCTCTTCCCAAAATTGTGTTTATATCATAACCTGTAAAACCTGTAATCCCAAATATGTGGGAGAAACTGGAAGAACAATCCACCTGCGTTTTCAGGGTCACAAACAGAATATTAAAAACCATTACAATACTCACCGCCACGTAGTCCAGCACTTTATCCTCCACGGATGGGACGCAGTCCAGGCCTCAGTACTGGAATGTAACCCATCCTGGTCTGCAGCCCAGAGAAAGCGAGCTGAAAGGGAATGGATCAATAAATTAGGAACCACCCATCCACAGGGCCTTAATGAGAGGATGCCAGCCTGCCCTTAATCAAGATATGGTACCTCTCACAATATCCCTCAAAATAGAATAATAATCACAATAACTATTTATTAATATCACCATATTTTCTGATCCACTCCCCCTCTATTCTACATAATATTTGCAAGATCTAACACCTGGCCAGGACTATTTTTACTTTATCCCAACCTAGTTAAATTTAAAATGTTTTCATTTTTGGCCCTACACCTGACCAGGGCCTTTTACCTAACCCTAACCCAGGGGAATATTAATTTTTAATTTTACCCTTACACCTGACCAGGGCCTTTTCCCTAACCCTAACCCAGGGGAATATTAATTTTATAATTCTACTCATACACCTGACCAGGGCCTCTTACCTAACCCTAACCCAGGAGAAACCTAATACAAGGGGATCTAGCACTATCAATGTATATTCTCAATTATTATGGTGATGATGATTATTACTATTATTACATATTGTCATTTTATCTTATTATCATGTGGAGAAACCTTATACAATGCTGTATGTCTGTAGATTAATAAATACCTCTGTAAATGTCATTTTAATGTTATACAATGACACCCTTGTCGCAGAAAAAAATAACAAACCATTAATACTATTATTATTTTAAATATCCATGCTCTACTGAGGAGTGGGAGCGGATGTGATGGCTGCCCGGGCCCTGGATGGGGCTTACTGTGATGGAGCGTGCATTGACTCCGCCATCCCTAGTCCAAAACCTTGATGTTCTAATCCTAATACCTGCCTGTACTCCATCACCTCCCAGTTCCAGTTTTTCTCTGTCATTGATCTGAAGAATGCTTTCTTTCACATTCCTCTCCACCCATCCACTCTTTGCTTTCACCTTCGAAGGACAACAATACACTTACCGCGTTCTTCCTCAGGGCTGGGTTCTGAGCCCTGGGATCTTTAACCAATGTCTCAGAACTTTTCTGGAGGACCTGGATATTCCTCCAGGTACCACTCTCTTACAGTACGTAGATGACCTCCTAGTGGCTGGAACGGATATGACAAGCTGTCTTAACCTCACCATGTCCCTGCTACAGAAACTGGCAGACGGTGGCTTCAAAGTTTCAAAAGATAAAATGCAGTTTTTCAGACCTGAAGTTCTGTTTTTGGGACGTCTTATTTCTGGCCAGAATCTGACTGTCTCTCCTGATCACAGAAATGCCATTCTTCATGCTAATAAACCTCTTACTGTTCAGGACATGCTTTCTTTTCTTGGCTTGGTGGGATATAGCAAAAATCATATCCCCTCATACACGGAGCGCACCAGTCCTCTCAGAGACATGGTCACAGAGGCTGGTCACCGTAATCTTAAAGCCACACTCTCATGGACTACTACAGCTGAGGAAGCCTTCATTTCCCTTAAACAGGATCTGGCCTCTGCGGCTGCATTGGCCAGACCTGACTACTCCTTACCTTTTCACTTGGACACCTCATTGTCAGGAAAACATGCTCATTCTGTCTTATATCAACTTAAGGAGGGATCTCGCAATATTCTTTGTTATGACAGTGTCACACTTGACCCCATGGAGGTCCGACAGCCAACTTGTGTCACCGCAACTGCAGCTGTCGCTGCTCTACTGGTGAAATCTGCTCCTGTGGTTCAGTGTCATCCTCTCACTGTACACACCCCTCATGGAGTTAGAGCTTTGTTGGACTCTTCTGCTTTCATTCTCTCTCCTCTTAGACGCACAAAAATTTCCCGCATTGTGTGTCAGCCCCATATCACCTTTGAGAGCACCCGTTCTAATGCTGCTGAGGCCTTCCCTGACGGAGAACCACATGACTGTGTGCCCAGAGTTATCTGTCTTTCATCTTTTCGCCCTGGCCTGTATGCCACACCTCTTTCTGATCCTGATCTCTCACTCTTTACAGATGGTTGTTGTTTCAGAGGCGAACAGGGGGAGTTGAGGGCTGGATATGCAGTGGTCCAAGATGTAAATACACAGGGAAAAGATGGACAGTTTGAAACTGTCCTAGCTGAAATCATTACAGATGAACACAAGTCAGCACAAAAAGCTGAACTAAAAGCTATCATTGCTGCCTTAAAATATGCAAAACATAGAAGAGTGAATATTTTTTCAGATTCTGTTTACATTGTAAATGCTGTACATATGGAACTTCCACACCTATTAAACATGCCAAACTCATGAAGGACTTGGCACAGGCTCTCTTAGGACCCACAGAAGTAGCAGTTGTTAAAGTGAGAGCACACACGAAAAGCCAGGACAGGCAAGCCAGAGGAAACACAGCGGCAGATAGAGCAGCGAAAAAACGTCACTGGCTATCGACCACAGCTATTTCAGATGCTACTCTCAGAACAGGAGGGACTGAAGGAAATAGAGGAACAGGAATTGAGAGCATCACCAGAGATCATAAAAACTACTGTTTACTATTCATTTGATATCTAAATTTTTTTTCTCAGACCTTTTTGGGAGCTAATGAAATTTACATTTTTATATTCTAAAATTGTATTGTATTTTTATTATAAAGCAGCACTGTTTAAGCTTATAGGGCAAGTTTCTTATTTTATCCATTTTAGTTGTCTTTAGAAAAATAAATAAATAAATAATTATAAAGTACCCCCCTTTCCGAGATGGTGTGCTGAACCACACAAAGCTATAAATGACTCAGAGGACAGGTCTTATTTCCATACATTCCTTAAAAGACAGATAATGAACCTGGACACTGTTGTATTTACAGCAAAGGCATTAATTTAAAACTTTGAACAGATGAGAAGTCATGTTCTCACTGAAAACAATTCAGCATTTTTTAAAATCATATCAGACATAAGTTTTATTTTAAGACAAAATTTGGAACTGAACCATGTTTGTTTTTCTTTTTCCAAAGCCGACTTTTCAGCATGAAATTGATCTGTGGCTGCTGTTGTATTCAACTATTCTGTTCTCTCTGTGAACGTTCTATTCAGGCTGTGGTTGACAAAAAGTATTCTCCTCCACCGCCTTATTCAGCTCAGTATCCCCTTCTGGAGGTCCAGTCCCTGCTGGACTCTGATGACCCCCTGGATGGAGAACTGTCAGAGGAGGACACAGAGGTTTGAGACCCCTTAACCATATTTTCTGCTGCTGACTTCCTGCTTAAAGATACAGACCGTACTGTGTTGGTTGATGAGGGTTTGAAGCTCCGGGAGACAACGGATCTCTCGTACAATTGCTTTTTAAGGGTTAACCACACAGGAGGATGGTTTAGTGGACTGAAGGGTTCCTTCAGTCCAACAGGGGGAGTTGTTGCAAATATTTTTAAACATTATTTTACTTTAGTAACTACTCATTTACATTTTATCCTTAGATTTTAGTAGCATTTATTAGGCTCTGCTTTTTAATTAATAGAGCTACATTATTATATTGTGGTTATTATTCCTTCACAGCTTACAGATAATGCATTCACAAACAGGACACAAACTCCTACAGGGTTACTGAGTTCAATACTGAGAAAATAAAAAGGAAAAGACTAGGGACCTTGAAAATGTTCTGGATGTCCAGTAGGGAGTGGTTGTAAATATTGTTGTATCTCCTTACTTATCTATTCACTCCTAGCAGAACGGAATTTTCCAGTAACTCAGAAAAGTTATTAAAGAACAGCCTTTGTGTAAAACTGTGGCAACAGGTAGAAGGGAGTCAGCAGAGAGGCAGACAGATAACAAGGCAGAGCGAAGTATCTTTTTCCTTTCAGTTCTGACGCACCTCAGATGGAGGACCTGGAGGAATCAAATTCCCGGAGGAAGGAGGGACCACCTTGCAAAATACACATTCACATTAATGCGCACTACATGCACGCACATAGCCACAATGCTTTGTATCAGTATAAATGAGGAGGATAACTTAGGTAGGCAGGTCTTTTGGCTGAACCGAAGGGTCCCGACACTTCATGTATTAGTGGACCAGAAGCTAAGCTAACAGGCCTCCTCTGACAGAGATATGTATTGCTTTTTATTACTGGCTCAACAAAGAATTGTCAATTCTACTCAATCTCTGGTGTTTTTGCCTTCTTTTAAAAATGTGGATTTTTGAACACTCTTCCTTCTGATGATTTATTTACAGGTGGTGAACAAATAATATTTTAAAACATCAGTCTCTAAAGTTTTCTCCCTAGAATATCTCAGAAGATTACTTGCATTTATTATCAGACTGTCAAATTTGGGGGTCTGGAAAGTCATCCCGAGGAACTGAATCCACGTGTGTCTTTTGTTTGCACATGAAAGTTTAATGTCTTTTTAAATGAATGAATGAATTTGAGATTATAAATGTGTACATGTGCATGGGAGTGTATTTTATGTGTTCAGCGGCAAAGTCTGAGCCACAGCTCTGTGTGTGTGTGTGTGTGTGTGTGTGTGTGTGTGTGTGTGTGTGTGTGTGTGTGTGTGTGTGTGTGTGTGTGTGTGTATGAATGAATCTGTTTATGCCTCATTAAATATGCATTACCTGCCTCATTATAGCCGAAGTCCCTCCACGGCTAATGGAAACCGCTCCCCTAGATTTCCTACAAGGTGCTGGTGTGAGTGTGTGTGTGCAGCTGTGTGTGGAGGTGTTTGCATAGGTTACATCAAGTGCAACAGAGAATAACTTGTCAATGTAACTTCAACTTTACATTTGCAGCTAATGTATAAATTTATGTCTGACTGAATGCTGTTTGAGGTTTTAGTTTTAAGGCAGAAATATAATTTTATACATTTTGTGTGGATTTAAACTTTGCAGATAGTTTTATTCACAGTTATCCTGGATATAAACTTTTTTTTTTACACTGAGCCTTTCTTGTAAAACAGTGTGTTTCGGGTGTCCCCGCCTCTCCCACTTTTTTAGTTAGTTCATCTTTGCATTTTCCTTTCAGGTTTTTGTCCCTCTGCTTGTATGTTGAGAGAAAGAAGTAAAGGGAAGGCAGCAGGAAAGAGAAAGTAGCTGTGGGCAACAAGTATTTTTAAAAATAAGCCACCCTTAGTTTGAAGCAGTACTTTTAAGTTCGACTTATGCCACAGCTGTATTGTTTTTTTTACAGCCTACCATTGCTGTTTATAATTTTTGTTAGATGAGCATCAGTACTATTAATGGTAATATTACTTTTGAATGTCACTTTTATTCAATATACAACATGGAATTTATGTGTTACTCCAAACTTATATATGCCACAATTAAGAAAAAGACTTAAGCAAAAGATGAACATATGTATTCTAATTATAATTTTAATTCCTCCAGCCTGCCTCCTTACTCCTTTCGCCTCCAATTGCGTTTTATGAAATAAATCATCCTTCAACACCTACTATATAGAGAACTAAATAGATGCACTGGTTTGACTGAGACTAGGAGTCTCATTCTTTCTTGCTAATGGTGCACTTTCTCCCTGTTTTCTCGGGGGCTTTTCTGTGTTTTGGGGACATTACCACTATCTGTGGATTGGTGAAATAATTTCAAGAATTTTTATTATTTCCTATGATACTATTCATACATGAGCCTTTGCACACACTACCAGTCAAAAGTTTGGACACCCTAAAAGAGGGATAGTGTGTATTTCATAGTTTGTATGTGTCGGCTAACATTTTCTGTAATACATCAATCTGCTTAAGTACTTTTGAGTAAGATGGATATGTCTCAGTGTGTTCCATGTGTACCTGCACTGATCCATAATCTCTTGTTCTCATAACAGAAGACACCAAGATGTGAAATCGCTACATTCATTTCAGCCTACCAATGAAAATGCTGCATACCAGTGGACAGAAAGTCAAAACGCAACTCAGGGTCAAACCAAGTACGGTTACAACTACCACCACATTGACCAAAGAACTGAAAACCAGAGCACCTACCCAGCCTGTGCAGATACCAAATCAAATAACAGTCAGGAGAATACCACAGACGTCTATGCTGAGTTTACAAGTGATGTCTCAGCTATACAATACAGTTTTGAGCAGACTGAGAACTATTTTGAAGCTGGAACAAATGCTCAGTACACTCTGGATGATGCACCTTCCAAATGTCAGTACATGGCTGAAACCCAGTATCAGCATGACCCTATGCGCACATCTGAGCTCCAGTACTCTCAACAACAAGCTGATAGCCGAAGTCCATATGAGTCAGAGCATGTTCGTTATCAGTATGATGGACACCAGTTCTACCAATCATCTGACCATCCCGAGACAGAGGACCATGCACAATATGTGCCAGAGGGATATGTTCACTTTCTATTGTCAAGGTAAGTTTTACTCATTTAGACTATATGAGCACCTGCTCACCGAGATCCATTATTAGTCCAATCTGCAAAACCTTTGTGAACTAGCCTTAGAAAAAAACTTGTTTGAAACCATTTTTTTCTTTTTTATTTTCTTTCTTTCTTTCTTTCTTGGAAAAAGGATTACTTGTTACATTGTAGGTGTAAGAAAGAGAAGGAGATGAATGCTGGTTTTTCACGGGTTTTGACCTGCATTGCTGTTTTTAACCACAAGGGAGCAGCACAGATCAACTTAAAACTGATTATTTACTTATTTATTTATTTTTTGAGTGGATTAAAGGGCTGTCAGATGAGGCAAACATGGGCATACTGGGAAACTTGTACTGGGATGAGTGTTATTTTTCTGTAACTACAGGACAAGATTTAAAGGGGGACTAGGGCTGAGTTCTTCAGGAAAAGTACCCCTAATGAGTAGGGATCAGGTATATCTTAAAACAGTATTCCCATGCCCCTATGTACACTAAAGCATTATTTTCATTAGTCATGTATCCTGTCCATATCGCCTATTTTTCAACATAGCTTCAAATGAATTAGATTTACAAGATTAAGGAAGTACAAAAAGTCCACCCAAAATCTATTTTTTTTCTGAATGATTTGTTTATAATTAAAGTAGTGCATCGAGCCATACAAAATAGTCATTTCTCATGGAGGTACACAAACACAAATAAATCTAAAATCAGTTTCTTACATGTTTCATAGTTTCTGGTGATTTGATCTGTCTAAATCTTCTCTGTTCCAGTGTACCGTGTCATTTTCCCCTTTATGTTTTGTTCCAAGGCGTTTTTAGTGTTGGAAAAGCCTGAATGGCAATGAAATACTGTACCACTGCAACTAAAACGAAGAGCTTTTTTTTAGGCTGTACCTCTGAAACTGGTTTAGTTTTTATATAAATCTGAACAGTGGAGCAACCATGAATTAATTTGGCTAAATTTTATTAATTTAAATTAATTTTAGAAGCCAGGACAGTGAAATAAAATGATCATTTTTGTACTTTTAAAATGTTTTTTGTTTTGTGTTTGTTTTTATACCCATGATGGTGTTGGGATTCAGCTATCTTGATCATTCATTCAGTTTTGTTATTATTTAAATGTCTCCTGTTTGTGGCTAAGTTTCTTTTTCATCATGTGATCTGTTCTGTTTTGCTTTCCATCATCATTTACATGTGTTAGACCTGTTTTTGTTGCTTCCCTGTGCTTTGCTTTACCAATCAGATCCTTGTGTACACCTCTTGTTTGTCACACGAGCATCCTGTCTGCTGTATTTGTGTTCTTCCTCTATTTAGACTGAAACAGAGCCACATCAGTTTAAAGGGACACAACTCTGCCCAGCTCTTTTCCATAGAGACCCCATTTAGTATTGCATGTACTGGGCAAAAGCTGAGAAAAGTCCCTCACAAACACCCAGCTATGATAGACATGCGAGAAACAAAAATTCTATTCTATTAATATTGTCTTTTCTGTAAGGGCTTTCAAGCTGTTTAATGAACAAGATGAAAACAGTAGCTTAGAACATTAAAACATTTTCATGAAATATTTTTTGCAACTCATACCTGGTGACAGTGCCATCTTTGTGCATGGGTTTGTGTTTTGTTTTCAGGGTATTACGCTGAAAAGAACGCCATCATTGTTTTTGCAGCGTGTTTCTTACCCGACAGCATCTGTGACAATTATAATTATGTAATGGAAAACCTTTTTCTGTAAGTAAAGCTTCTCCACATTCCTATCTCCACAAGAACATGTAGACCAAAATATCCTAGCGGCCACCATCATTAATTAGCTGCATGAAACATTTCTCTTCTTTTCATGAGAATTGGAGCCTGACTAGAACATGGTTGAGAACAAAGTTTCGATTATTTAGACAAGAAAAGCATCCATTCATGCAAATGGCCTCTTGGACACAAGTCTTCATACTTACTTTTAGATATACAATATCACGTTTTGCTGTAGTTGTAATAATTTCTTACTTCATATAACTCTCAGTTATATAAAGCAAACCAAGATCAGAACTCTGCAGTTAATTGTGGACTTTGTGTAAATTAAACAGCTGTCTTTAACAGATGTTTTTCATTGTGTCGGTATAGGTATGTAATTAGTACCTTGGAGCTAATGGTGGCCGAGGATTACATGATTGTGTACCTGAACGGTGCCACTCCTCGTAGGAGGATGCCTGGTTTCACCTGGATGAAAAGGTGCTACCAAATGATAGACCGGAGGTAATATTGCCACAGGCAAACCCACAGCAAATGTAATGCACAGTGTTGTGTAACTTAACATTTTCTTACAGTTTAGTTCTTTAATCCAATCTGATTACATATCAGACATGTTGACACTGTGTTAAACTGTATTCCAGAAAGCAAAAATTAAGAATTTAAATCTTTAAATCGAAGTGACAACTGATGCAGGAGCTCCGATCTTTGCCATAAGTTTTTCCCCACTATCATTATGTTTTAAACAACAACTTTAACATTACTTTGCACATCAGGAGGAAACTTGCCAGTTACTTACTGACTTACTATGTGATAAAGAATGAATAATTTTTTCGTTTTAAGTATTGAATTAAGAATTGAATTGTGCTTTTTATCAGTTATAGTTTTACAGTTTTATCAGGGGAATGGTAGCCTAGTGGTTACAGAGGTGGGATTGGGTTTGGAGAACCAGTATTCGAGTCCCTGTGCTGGCAACTAAGGTAAAAACCACAGTGGGTCCCTGAGTAAGGCCCTGGGCGCTGAGTCCGACAGCCCACTGCTCAAAGTGTAACTAGTGATGGGTTAAAAGCAGAGGACGAATTTCGGTGTGTTTCGCTAGATATGTACTGCCAAATAAAGTTAAAGTTAACTTAAATTTGCAATGGTGAGTAAAAAATAGAATCTGTCACTTTGTGCCACTTGGTCATCTCCAAAATTCTGTGTATTAACATATTTGAACCATTAGAGTTGAAAAGCTCTATGGAAAAGCTTTGTACTGTAAAGCTAATGTGGTAATGAGACTAAACAAGGGAGGCCTCTGGTTATAAACCACGTCAGAAATCAGTCATATGTTTACTAAGACACTTCTTCCTCTGTTTATTCTGGAGTTGAAATGAATTTATTTCAGAGGTCATCAATGTATATGCCTCATTACTGAGGAGTGTGTTGCACATCTGGAATTATGGCACCTGTACATTTTGACCTATTGCATTCTGTGATTCTTGCCAGAAAATGCTGCATGTCACTGACACCCATTTCATTTTAGGGAGCTCTTTTAGCTCACACCTTTTGCACACAGAGTAGTGTGTTGTGTGTATATAGAGACAATGAAATGTGTAAAAGTGATTTTTGTACGATTTACATTTATTGGAAATATTATTTAATACATGATTTCTTTAGGTTTGTGGTATCAGCTGGTTGCAGTTCCAATTTGTGCCACTAGAAGTCGCTACATCCTAACATTGAGTTTTACACCATACTCCTTTTGAAACATTTATGCTTTCCGTCTGAGATTATAACTGAATCAGAGCGTCTACAAATCATTAACTCTGCTTCTTCTCTGCTTCTTCTTTTTCTCTTTCCCACAGACTGAAGAAAAACCTAAAGATGTTCATCATTGTTCATCCCTCCTGGTTCATTCGGACTTTGTTAGGAATCACCAGGCCATTCATAAGGTCTCACTTTTATACTTGGAAATAATATACTGAATCATTGTAAACATCTCAAACAAATGATTATATGATATATAGATAAATAAAATATTCACTTATTTATATGAGCCACTACAGCCATGATTACAGAGTGGACAGAAATGAAAGTTGGCTGTAGACTACTCCATACAGCAGTTTTAAATATTTTTTTGCAAATCCATCACAGTTACAAATTTTTCTGACTTATATTATCTATAGCTCAAAGTTCAGCAGTAAAATCAAGTATGTAAACAGTCTGCGGGAGCTTGGAGAAATCATCCCCATGGAGTATGTTCATATTCCACCAACCATTCTCAAGTGAGTTTACCTGTCTTAACAATGTTTTTTAATAAATAAGCAAGCATGTGTAGTTGTTTTGTGTGTGCTTAACGTGATAGTTTGGAAAGTTATTTATATTACACAATCTTAATTAGAAACAAAAACTTGAACAAGAAGTCTGCAGAGGCTCGGATAGAAAATTTTAAGTTTCTTTTTACTGTCAAGGAAATAAGTTTCATTTTTACTGCTGCAAGAATTAGTCATGTTTAATATTTACCTGAACTTTTTTCCATACTGCTGTTTGCTTTGTTCTGGCATTGAATGGTCTAAAGGCTTTGGTCTATGACCAATGCTGTAGTTTCAGCTTCAACTGCTTTACAAATACTTTTGTGACACACTTGTTAACTTTCCCATAAAAAAGAAAACAATCAGAGCTAAACTTTTTTAATGTGCCTAGTTTGGCATATTTACACATCTCTCACTCTGCCCTAAGGTATGACAAGAAGAAGGTTTTACACAAATTTGCATGCATGAGGTAAACCACTTACCTGCTTGTATCTATAAGTTGGTACTGTGGGGATCATCTTGAAAATGCCTTGAATGCTGCTAAGAAATTCCCTGTGCTGAAACTAACATTTAACTGAATTGTGGCTGTCTTCTTATCCAATATAAGAGGACACAGATGCTGATTTCTCCATTTATCTCAGTCTGCTTTGTGACTTCCCATTTAAATTGTGTGTTTTTTGTTTTTTTTGTTTTAAACCTTTCATCACATTTTTAGTGGAATTAACACACGGAATAATCCATGCAGTAGCCCTCACTAACAACCTGATATAAAGTGTCAAACCCCAGCTATGTTAACCTGATGTTCTGTGGAATTTCAGTGCAATGCATACAGAAGCAAACTGCAAACAGGGAAGCACAATTTCACAGATGGAACTTTCTGCTAATTCATAGCTAAATGTTTTCAGTTTAGAAATTCTAAGGCACAGTGTTGACTAATTCAAATACATATATATATTTTTTATTTTATTTTTTTAATGGAGGAGGTGCAAAAAGGCCAGACATTCACATTTCTTAGGTCTGACTTGATCCTATGTATTTACAATTAAAGTAATGATAAGATTTTTTCATACTTATACTTATTTATACCTTGTTGCCATATTTCTATATTGATTTGTCCATTTGACTCTTGTGTAACATTTTTATTGTAGCTGCTTTCATTAACATCCAGCTTAACACTGATAGTCACAAAACCTGGCTGACCTGAAGCTCTGTGGAATTTCGATGCATAAGGAATTAGCCAAAAAATATAAAAATAAAAAGGAAGCAAATTTGCAAACTGCCACAAAATGTTTTCAGAGTAAAGATGCAGACACAGGGGTGTAAAGGGGTTGTTTTTGCTCCATGGGCCATTGATTGACTAGACCTGTTGTCGCGAGCTTAAACTAACCACCTTAATATCTCCCTTGAGAGTTCTTTTTTTCAACACACTGAGACAGTAATGTATATGACAAGAAGGAAAAATAGAAGAATAAATCTAATTTTGGCCAGTGGGCCATGTCTCCCACCTGTGTGTATGTGCTTACTGTCACTACAGGAACATGAAGCCTGAGTGACTTCATCTCATTCTTTTAGAAGTATAAAATGTATAGAAAGTATTTAAACATAATGAGGATATTTATCACATCCAATGCATTGTAGTGTATTCCTCTTACCTTTAATGTATTCACTCTTTTCATACTTCATACTTTTTTTTCTTTTCTCTACTTGTCTTTATGTGGCAGCATTATTATAGGCCACTAATCCCCTTCATTGCATGTGTACTGACACAGCTGCACAATCTCTTGTTACCACCACCCCCACCCCCACCCGCCACTAACTATTGCTCTCTGCCTTCCAACCCAATGCTGAAGCAGACTGGATACAGAATTACAGGAGACGTCAGCTAAGTAAGTGGTAAGCCATCATCAGGGAAAAACAATTTTTGTTTTTTTAGGAACCTGTAGCCTACAACCTGTTCAGGCATCATTAGGAAAAGCTTGGTGCTGCAAATTTAAAAGTTTTGTATGTACTTTGACTCATCAAACTTTTTACTAACAATCAGACACAGGCTCCACTGAGCAACATGCCTCACAAGCTTTTAGAGCAAACTGCTCAAAGGATTGTTGAAAATCCAAATAATTACGCTAATTTAACTACTAAAGGCCCTTAATTAGATTTAGCTGATTGTGGTGGTGGTGAATCAGACTCTCATATTATTTTTTAAATGGGAGTACAATGATCATATTGAAGTTCACTGGCGGAAGGAAGAATGGATTCAATTGAATGCCTGTAAATTTTGACAAGGGAACACTATATAATCTGTAAATAAGCTGAAAATGGAAAGAGGATGGCTTCTAGAATAGTATAATAATCCTTAACTCTACAATGTACTACCTCAAGATTTTCAATCTGAAGATGTCTCCATGGCCTTTACACTCCCTCAACCTAAACCTCAAAGAAAATCTGTGAATAGACCTTAAAAAGAAGAATAGTGCAGGGGAGAGTGGCCAAAAACCTCACAGAACAGAAAGCTTTTGTAGCTGGAATGAACAAAAACAAATGTAAGACTCTTAGTAAGCATTAACTAAATGTGGTACCTACCAAAAGTCTTTTTCATGTCAGTCTTTTTTCCTATTTTGTAACTTCAAAAGATTACTAACCTTTACTTTTTTCTAAGAATGAACAATTATACTTGTGCATGAACATAGATGACATAGCACTGAAAAGACACCCATGGCTCCAGAGACTAAATAAATCTGGTTTTACAACAGTTTACCTTATACAGGTGCTCGTCATAAAATTAGAATTGCTTGAAAAAGTTGATTTATATACAGTAAATCCATTCAGAAGTGAAACTTGTATTCATTCCTCACAGACTGGCATATTTCAGATGTTTATTTCTTTAAATTTTGATGATTATAACTGACAACTAACCCCAAATTGAGTATCTCAGAAAATTTGAATATTATTTAGACCAGGGTTCTCCAACTTCGATCTACGTGAGCTACTGTCCTGCTGGTTTCAGATGTCTCCTACTACAACACACCTCTGCACAAGACCCAGTGATTTGAGTCAAGTGTGTTGCATCAGGGTAGAACCCAAAACCTGCAGGACAGTAGCTCAAGAGGACCGGAGTTAGACCGATCAAAAAAAAAAAAAAAAAAGGGATTTCTAGAAATGTTGGCCAACTGAAAAGTATGAACATGAAAAGTATGAGCATGTACAGCACTCAATACTTAGTTGGGGCTCCTTTTGCCTTAATTACTGCAGCAGTGCGGCGTGGCATGGAGTCCATCAGTCTGTGGCACTGCTCAGGCAGGCACAAGTTTTTAAATCTCCATCTCATATTTCAAGAAAATTCCACTGCAGGGAAACAGAAGATTACATTATGCAAACACCTCAATGAAATGGCCTGAGATCGCTAATCTGAAGGATTGTTTGCCATACTTTTACAGGGGTTAATCTAGTTTGACTTGTTTCTGTTGTTGAATGTCAGTCAACCGGTAAAAGATCGCTGGACTTCTTTTCTTGGTTCTGTTTCCTGTTTCAGCTCTTATCTAAGTGGCTTTCTCAGTTCTGATTGGTGAGGAATTTCAGTCACATTAGCAGATGTTGTTATTCAGTAACTAAAACTGCAGTCATGGTGCTTTCTTTAGAAAAGTTATCCATTTTCAAATGAAAGGTTGTAGAATGAGCAAATACAGAGTATGATCAGCCTGATGCACAGCAAAGCTGTCAGTGTGAGTTGTATTATTTGGAGAGTAAAATGTATTAAAAATAACTAGATAGTTTGTCTTGTAAGTTTAAGAGCATGCATGGTCACCGCACAGATGCAAAGTTAACAGTGTTCAGTCTACAGAGACTTTGTTTTTACATCATTTGGATACTGGCACAGCTACTGGTCATATCCATTCTAATCAGAAAACTGTGATGAACTAAGACTTCTTTAAAAGAGATGTACACTTACTGTTATTTATTTTATGACTACAACTGATGTAATTTCCCAGATGCAATACTGTTATTGCCTATGATAATTTTGCTTCAAATTTTTAGTTATGTACAAATTAGTTTAGTTATGTGTAAAAAAAAAACATGTTTTCTTCTCTCTCTCTCTCTCTCTCTCTCTCTCTCTCTCTCAGAGTCGACAAGGGACACTCAGCTGTCTGACAAGACACTTGGCTGCAGCCCATTTTCTTTCTGCACTTTGCTGTGCTCAGCTTGAATGAAAAACCAAACTGCAGCATGACGCATATGGGGCATTGTTGTTTAAAAGGCAACTAGCAATGGAGCAGAAAGGTTTGCTGTGGTTCAAACATCGGGTGGTTCATTAGACCTGAGGATGCTTGATGTACAGTACAGTAATGTGCTTGCATTGCAGAGACTGTCACTGTGCTGAAGGGGAGATACTTCAAACTGTTTTACAGTACTTGACACATCACTTGATAATGTTGGTCTTTTGTTTTTTCTTGTACTTCATCAGTGTAAGTTATTTTGATTTGGATGTATTTAAAGTAGTTCCTGGTAGTCTTTACTAGCTCCGTTAACTTCATGTATTAATGATCAAAGTGTGTATTTTCTAAAGCCAAAATTGTAATTATAATCTAATATGTTTAAAAAGTTGTATTACATACCATCTGCTTGCAAAAACAAGAAAGATTTGTTCTTCCTGGACAATAAGAACATTGAAATGTAGTAGACCTGTTTGCAGACTCTGTTAGTACAATGTTTACAAAAATGTAATCCACACACAACTTAATTTTGTAATGTAAAAGGCTGTAGGGAATTTAGTAGCATGAAACAAGAGCCAAGCTAGTTTTTTAATCTTTCAGGAGTGAAGGTGTTTCCCTGTGGGGAGAGGGTTTTCACTGCCTTAACATGTCATTCTGCATTTGCAATAATTAAGTCTTTAAAATGATCCACACAGTTCTGTTAAAGCCACATGTCGCTAAACATATGAGGTAGTAAAAATGCAGTTAGTAGTAGCTGTAATGTGCTGCATGCTTCCGCAGTTACTTTTGACATGAGATGCAATCACAGCCAAAAGTAGACAATTGTCAGAGTATAATTTGAGTAATGGCTTTGTCATGCTTGTTGGTGTGTGTCTGGTTGTACATTAATAAAACTAGAAATTGCCTAGATGCAGGCTGAGCCATGTCTACTTTTATTTATACAAGTTTACATGTGGCTTGTGCTGTATAGATTTGTTGCAGAAAAAAAAAAATTATCTACTTCATTAAATATGTTTTCCTCCTGAACAGTTACTTCCTTTTTTAAATTCACTAAGCTACATTAAATTCAGTTCCAAGTGCTTCTTTGTCAATGATTAACAAAGATTTGTTAATGATCTTTCTTTTTCTGGCAATTATGTCCAATTTTTTTCTTACATTTTCCCATGAAGTAGGTAGTGAAAGCCTTTATTTAACAAGCAGTTATTTGTTATTGCTAACCAGGGGTCTACAGAGCCTGGCAATGCCAGTGGATAAACTAAAAAAGAGCTGGTGGAAATCTGTGTGCACAGGTGACAAAACTGTGCTCTCTATTTTGCAATCCGGTCCGACAGGTTGATAAACTATGTTTTCTATTTTCAGATCCGTGCACGCAGATTCGCTATATGGGTAAAGGGCCATTCTACTACTGATTATTACTACTGATTATTTTTATCTACTGATTTTTAATAAACCTAAACCACATTAGAGCAAATCCTCATCAAAAACTGCAATAGACTAAAATATTCTACAGGGTGTGCAGATTAATTAAATTAGTTTATGATTTGTGAAATTTGTATTGTATTTGGGAAAATGCAAATAGGCTAATTTTATGGCCTTTTTTTTTAGACCACATTAGACCAGGTCCTGAAAAAAAAAAGACTTCAAATCTGGACTGAAATAGTCTACAATGTGTACAGATTGAATAAAACAGCTTTCGATTTGTGAATCCCTTATTCTATTTGTGAAAATTCAAATTATGGATATCTTATATGATATTGCAGAACTTTACCCAAATTTCGACCTTTGATCTATAAAAGACATAAGACACCACTGAACTGATTCATAATACACTTTTACCATGTTTTTTTTATTATTATTTTATTTTTATTTAAGAAAGAAATTAGTGTGATCTGAGAAACCTCACTTTTTTTTTTTAGTGTTAACAGAAGACTACATTTCTTCATTCCAAGCTTTATTTGCATTATGAGCTCCTGCCTGTCACTATGAAAAAAAAAGATCAAATCATTATTAATTAATAAGTTATTTTTATCTAGCTAGACTGCCATTGATCCAACAGACCTTGAGGATTGTTCTGACTCGTGGGTGAAAGGTAACAAAACCTGTATAAACTCCAAACCTTAGCAGGACCATGAACATGAATTCACACTTCTTTTAAACTAACTTAAGAACATTTGTTTTTTCTTTTTTTGTTGTTGTTGTTTTTTCTATAAGTCCAACCTAGTTGGTCTTACCAGCTACCATGGTCTTGCCATGGTGCTCTCCCAAACCTAGTTCTGGGAGTGTGTGACAGGTCTGAAGAGTCCTGTACAGGTAAGTCTGAAGAGTGCTGTTCTGACACACATTCTGAGGGTTGCTCAGCTGCACCACTCTCACTCTGCTCTGGCATGGACTTCGTCGCAACAATTTCTCCTTACAGTCCCACGAGGTCCATCCACTATGTAGGAACGGGGCTGTATGGCACCTGATCACAGATCCGCTTACACCTTGATCTGTTATCCATATTTCTTGTCCTGGAGTAAGCTGGTTAAGATGATCTGCTCGATGATGCAGATTGCACTGCTCTATATCTCTCATCCCCTTCTCCTTTTCTTTTTGAGCAACAGCATCCATGTCAAGAAGAGCAGGATTCAGCAGTGCTGGAAGTGTTGGCACCGTGGTGCGAAGCCTCCTCCCCATGAGAAGTTGAGCTGGGCCGTATCCATTCTGTAGTTCAGCTTCACCATTACTTTGAGGATATTTTGGGCTGCTGGTGACATGGTGAAAGCCATCTGACTGTGCAAAAGTTGCTCCAGAAAACTGAGGTCCGTTGTCTGTCACCAACTGTTCAGGAATGCAAAAATGTATTTTAAGTGGTGGAATATATTAGATGATTTTGAGGGTGTGAGCAGAGCAATTTCTACAAATCTCGATGCATAATCCACTACCATGGGTAGGTTTTGCTTCCCAGCATAAACAAATCTGCTCCCAACATTTGCCATGGCTGGCCGGAGTGTTGGCATCAGCAGCTCTGTGTGGTTCTGTCTCTCACTGCGTGTTCTGCACTTGAGGGCTTGTCCGTTTAGCTGCTGACTTAGCCCAGGTCACCACACTGACTGTTGTGAATGCTCCCTATATTTCACTACTCCTTGGTGACCTTCATGAAGTCTGGTGAGTACATCATTTCTCATGGCTGAAGGGGTATCAAGTCTGTCTCCTTTGAGCAACAGTCAATCATATACTGTGAGAGAAGCTTGTTCTGCCCAAAACAGACTCATTGCAGGTTCACTGTTGTAGTATGTAGGCTATCCTTCCTGACATATTTGCATCACACGTGCACACACACTGTCTAACTGCAGCTCCTGCCTCAGGTGCTCCACGTAATAAGTGCTTGCTGGCAGGTTTTCCAAGAGCATATCCACATATATATTTGTATCCTCCAGCAACTCCCTGTCATCCAGTGATTCCTCATTATTCACTGGAGCATGTGACATCATGTTGGCTGTCCATAGATACCTCCCAGAGACATGCAAGACGGAGTAAGAATACCGCATGAGGCACATCCTAAACTGTTGGATCCTAGGAGTAAGGACATCCAGTTGCTGTGACCCCAGCAAGCTCAGGAGAGGTTTATGGATCTGGAAATGTTTTCCGATGAGAAAGTTGTGGAATCTCTCACAAGCCCTAAAGTCTCTTTCTCCACTTGAGCGTATCTCTGCTCCATCTGTACAAGAGATCATGATACATAGGCCACTGGTCGCGACTCCTCATCCCATTTCTGGAGCAGCACACTTCCCAAGCCTTATGATGATGCATCTGCTGAGATTTTGCATTCACGATTCGGGTCGTACATGGCTAGAGCTGGGGTGATGTCCATGCATCTTTCAGGTCCTTAAATGCTTGAGCCTGGTCAACCCCCCCATAGATAGTGATTCTTTCTTGAAAGAAGGTCTCTTAATGGTTTGTCTCTCTCCGCCAGCTGAAGGATGAACTTACCCAGCTGGTTAAACATGTCCAGGTAGCTTCTCAGTTCTGTGACATTTGTCGGTTCTTTCATTTTTCTCACCACTTCCATCTTGCTTGGGTCTGGACTGATGCCATTGGAGGAAACAACATGACCTAAAAAGGTCACTTCTTGCTTTGATAAATCACACTTGTCAGTGTTCAACGTGATGCCCGCCTCCTGCATCCTCCTAAGCACAGCATGTAGGCGAGCGTTATGCTCCGCTTGTGTTCTGCCCCAGACCAACACGTCGTCCATGCGGCAGACAACTCCTTCCAGACCACCTGTAACCTCTGTTGCTATCCTATTTTGGAAGTGTTCGGGTGCAAAGGCTATTCCGAAAGGCAGCTGCTTGAAATAGTATCTGCCAAAGGGTGTGACGAAAATATGTCAAAATATGACAGACTACTTCTCTCAGTTAACTAATTTATTAATTACAACTGAAATGAGAAATGTGCAGTTACAGAATTCTGGATTCGTATTATCTGTCCCCTGGACTAATACAATACGGAGTCTGCTGCTGTTACAGTAAGAACTCCCTATGACTGATTCTCAAATCCTTTATATATGGGTCTTGCTATACACAGTTTTGCTGACTAATGCTGCAGTTGCAGAAGTAGGGTCAGCTGCAGTCATGGGTCCACTTGTGTCCTAAAAACAGGAACAAGAAGACAACACACAGACAAGAAGGAGATTTCCTCTGGACTCTGGTTAACTTAAACATTTCCTTTAAGTGTAACATTTCACATGTTTTACCAGCAGACACAATTAGTCAGCCCCTCACATGTTCTTCTCACTCACCCCATATGAAAAGTCTCATTGTTGCTTAAACACATTAGCACACTGTTAGTAAGTATATGAGCTTAAAGAAAAGAGATATTTAATATGATTAATAGAGTAATAATATAAATTAAATTAAGTAGCACACTTAAGTAACTCCTTGAGGAATATCCCAATAAATTTATTTACAAGTGTGAACCTAGCCTTGGATCCAAAGCTTCTGGTCAACTAGTCCAGACCAGAGTCCAGACTAAACATTTAGCTGTTATGCTGTAAACAAGTGGAACAAACTGCCAGTGGAGATTAAACTTCCACCTAATGTAGACATTTTTAAATCCAGGTTAAAAACATTTCTTTTCTCTTGTGCCCATGCCAGAAATTTGCACCTAACTTTTTAACCTATTGTGCTTTTAATCATTTTATTGTAATTTATGATTTTATTGTGACTTTTGCTATTTGTTGCTGCCTTTTACTACTTTTTAATGCTTTCTTTGCACCATCTGTAATGTTTTTAATGTTTTGTGTAAAGCACTTTGAATTGTCCTGTACACGGAATATGCTATACAAATAAATGGCCTTGCCCTGTAAAAAATTTTTAAAGAGAAATTTTGACAAATGCATGGTCCATCTAGTGCAATCTAGATAGGTATGCAGGCAGAAGTATTTGACATTGCAAAGCAAGCATTATACTTTCTTGTCAGAGCAGGGGAAGCTCAAAGAAGAAACTACACTAATGAAAAAAAAGACCCAAAACCCGCAACCTGTAACTGATGATATTTGTAAGCAATTTACAGAAAAAAAAACCCCATTCATAAGCCCAGGTTACAAATGACAATAACAATCACATGAAATATAAGTAGACACACACTGTCTGACCAGAGAATAAAATCTACCTCAACATTACAAATACAAACAATATATGACTCTAAAAAACTGTATTTATAATATAATAATTATATTAATAATAATAATTAATAATAAATTGGAAGTGTTTCTCTATCTTTAATGTTTCTTTGGAGAGTACCACATCCAAAGAATCCAGAACATTTCTTAGTATTTAGTGGCATTCCCATCACGACAATCTATGGATCTTTAGTTGTGAATACTTTTAGACATAGCATTTTTCTTTGAACTATATTAATCATCTGCAGGAACAAATGAAAATAACTTCTTTAGGCCAGAAAAAAATCTCCACCTACTCCTAATCAGCCAAAGCTTTTTGTCTGAGGTATTTCTCCAAGCAAAAGATGGCAATGGGGTCAGTATCCACATCAAACTTATTGGCAAAAAGGTGGTTATGTTCAAGCAGCCACTGCAGGTCTCCAGCACCATATACACATATTTGCCTGACATGGGTGCCTTTGCACTCTGGGTACACAGCCCCCATTGAATCCTCTAACCCTTCATGCGCCTCCCACTTAACCAGCCGAGCAATTGCATTTAAATCTGACATGTCATATTTACGGTGGGGCCACTTAGAGCCAGGAACACCAGGGACTCGTTGAATGGTTGCCCAGAGATGCTCATCAGGACTGTAAGTGTCTTTGGACCACTCTATCAGTGCATGTATTCGGCGGTCTTTCAACACACTGCGGACATATCCTCGGCTAACCACAATGTAGGCATTTCCTGACATGATGGGCAGATTGAAAGGAGGTGGATCCTTTGTTTTATTTGTCCTCTGAAAACATTAAAGAAGAAAATCAGCATGATGTTGATCGGTCATTAATTCAGTCTGAACAAAAAGTTTGTGTAATGACCATTAGTCCATCAATCCACGTTATCTATAGTCTCCAAAAGACTTACCTGGATTCCTCCATTAATGATCTGATGAACATATGACACTCTCCACTTCTTTTCTGGAGGGAAGCTTTCAGACTCCAAGCTGTTCCCGCCCCTCAGGGCGCGCAGCATCCTTACCATCTCCAAGTTGGTTTTCAGAGGGAAGTCCTGACCACAAAGGTTGATAAAGTATTTCCACTTTGTGCTGGCATTATAGAGATCAGCCATGCAATTAAGGTCAGCTTGGACACGCGGCCAGCCAGCATAGACCACATTGTCAGCCTGGCTGACTAGGAAGACATTGGGGAAAAAGGACGCAATAGCACTGATGGCAGAGGAGACTGAAGCTTTTGATTTTTTGTCCACATGAACACAATAAATATTTTGAGGGACATAAATCGCCCGCAGTAGTCGTTCAAAGTTCTGCACCTAGGGATACGAAAAAAGACAGTTAAATTTTTGTATTTTTATACAAAACACAGCCTGATGCT
Organism: Melanotaenia boesemani; assembly: GCF_017639745.1. Lineage (NCBI taxonomy): Eukaryota > Metazoa > Chordata > Actinopteri > Atheriniformes > Melanotaeniidae > Melanotaenia > Melanotaenia boesemani. The sequence continues at coordinate 17,869,619 of NC_055692.1, forward strand.
ATGTTTTACTACATTTTGCACAAACAAGAAATATAATTTTATTTCAAGTTTAAAAAAATTTCTGATTAAGTAAATCTGACGCTTAATAGGAAACTTGAGTAAAAAGTACAGACAACAACATAATTTAAATTCAATGTAGTTTATTGTGTAGCACCATAAAACATTGCAAGTAAACAAAAGCCTTTAAAGAAAGTGCTGTCAGGTTCAAATTAAGTGTTGCAGTAATTTCTTGTTTTATGTTATTGGCTTGTTTTTACTTCATACTTTTGCCATAAGAATTTTCTACACTGTAGTTTTTTACTGTTGGTGAAGTTCCTTCTGTATTCATTTCATAGACTAGATTATTTTCCTACTTTCAGTGTCAGTTATGACACATAACACAGTTTTGCCTGTTGCCATGCTAACTGCTTATACATGACCTTTGATTGGAATTAAAGTTTGGATTTTTTTCTAACAATTCATCAAATGTGTCAACAAATGAACTAAACTGTTGGTATAAATTACTCAAAGTATGACCATGAATTGTATCATATCCATATGGAGCTAAACTTTTATACATGGGTGGCAGATGGTGGGCAATCGTGGGGGTAGTAATTAAGGAAAATTAAGTACGGAAATTATTGTGTTCCTTTCTCTAACACACACACACTTACATACACTGATGTGATAACTGTGGTCACATTAGAGAAACATGAAAAATCGAACATCTTTATATTAATAATCTGGATCACAACGTGGAAATATTTGTAACAAGTTCAAAAAGGTCTATAGAAAGGTAAGTTGGTTGCCTTTTTACAAACTGAGGTATGGATTCCACAGGTTGCACAGAGATGGCAAAGCTACTCTCTTTATTTTCTGGTCGATTTTGGGATTTGGGTTTGTTGAGTCCTGCAGTTTATATTTATTTATTTTTAATTATGGAATTTACAAATTTCTTGTTGGACCTGACTGGGGGGACAGAAAAAAAGAGAATAGTGAACAGAAGTGTAGCGTATTCCTGCCTTCGTCAACGGAAACATTTGAACTTTGTTTAATTCACTATTAACTCAACATTTGATGGACTTTCCCTTACAGACAGGATAATTTCCAAAAACTTCCAAAGGGTCAGTTGAAGTTGGAGTCGAGTCAAGTTTTGAGTGGGAGTTTTGGTTGAGTTTTGGAGGAGAAGAGAGATGGAGAGAAAGATGAGGCGGAAGAATTGGGCTTTTGCTGTGATGTAAGCCGCATCACCATGGACTAAGTTCGAGCCTGCATTGGTAAATGAAAGGAAAGTCATCTGTACATGTTTTTATCCTAGACAATTTCTCTCTTTTTGTTTTTGTTTTTACTACTTAACTTCACTTTTTAACTACTTAAGTCCACTTAGTTTATGATTTCGCTTTTGTACACAGGTTTTGATAACTGGTTAAATCAGGCTTTCCACGCTTCAGCACCAGCTCACAAAATTTTCTCCTTCTTTGGTTCATTAAAGCTGGATGCTTTTATTCTTTGTGCTATCCATCGCAAACAATTCACTATCTCTCATCTCTTTTGGGAGGGATATCTACCATTTATTACTATGTGATACATTAAAAATATTATAATGTGGTTTTCTGCTTCTGGGTATCTATTAGGAGACAGAAGACAAGTATCAGCTTGTGTTCAACAGGATTTTGAGCAAAGTTTATACCATAAATTGAAGCAAAATGTCTCAGAAACTGTATGTAACATATATGTCACATTGGGCTCTTATGGGTTAAACTATATCATTGTAAAATAGATCTATTTTTGGATGCACTGATGTACAACAAATTAGGCTTTACTACTTTACATAGAAATACATTTTAAACCAGATGAGTTTAATATAAATATATACATAATGGGTGGGAAAGATTACCAGATAAAACCAGATGTTAGTCAGGAGTATATATATATATATATATATATATATATATATATATAAATGATGATGAGTGTAATTGTTCATGACTGTTGCTTTGAAATTGTGACTTCAGCATTTGCATACCTTGTGATGCACAATTATTGAAAAAGCCAATGGAAAGTCTTCCTCCTCCTTGCTTAACGGGAACATGATGTACTTGCGCCTTAACTTGAAACTCCTGTAAGTACACAATTTTGAAGAGGTAATAATATTGTTTTACAATGCATAAAAGTTGCACAAGTCATGAAACATCTGATTCAAAAGCAACACACCTGCAGTCTGTCGTTGCATTAATGTAATAGTCATCAGGGATCTGTATACTCTTGCGGACGTCTTTAGTGATAGTCAGTATTTTGGCGCGCTCCAACGCCTTCCAGTCTCCCTGCAGGATTGCTGAACAGTTGCACCCTTTCTCTGGGCCACCAACATCAGCTGTATATTCTAACCAGCTGTACTTATGGGTAAAGCCAGGTGCCCAGTCTGTGTTCAGCTGACTGACAAGAAACACCAAACTCAGTGATCCCACTGCAATAGCGAGCTTCAGTAACAGGCACAGCCAACTTCGTTTTAGCAACCGCATAATTTGAGTAGGATGATGTCAAATATGTTGCTTTCACAAAGTGAGTTCTTCTGTAGTTACCACTACACTCTGTAATGTTTCCTTGCCAGTTATTGATTTACTTTTATTACTTTATGAACAATTGTGACTGAAATGATTCAATATGCTGTTACAATATCATGGCACATGGTCTGCTAACTGTTTGATAAATAATTTAGACTTTTTAAAAAATGTACAATCCATGCTAAAATGTCTTAAATGCATTGTCCTCCGGCATTATAGGGGTTATTGTCCAATATTCCTCCATTATTTAGCCAGGCTAGTCCATTGTCCCATGAGATACAGTTCCTGTAAAAAGATAAGAAAATGTATACAAAAAACATGCAATATTTTAGATAAAGTCAACAAGCTTTAATTAAAATTGCACACAACCATTTTTCAGAGGACTTTCAGCCAAAAATAATAACATGAATCAGGGAACCAGTGTTTTTGTGTAGCGTTTACATAGATAAACTGGCTGAAGTTAGTCTGTTTCGGACCTCAGTTAACTTAAAAATGCTAGATAGATAGATGACTTAAAGAATAGAAAAAAATTACATTTAATTCTTTTTTTTTACAGTTCAGAAATAAAAAATAATCATCAATTATAAATCGATACTGGCTGAGAGACCTGTTGGCTCAGCTAAAATAAAGCAATGACAGCATAAATTTAATTTAAAATGACTACTGTCAGTTCAGAAGTGTGACAGCTAAAGGAATTTTGAAAAAGGTTTTAATTGGATTTTGAATATCTACTGGGACTCCTTTGAGAAGCAGTGCTGGCCCGATGGCATCAAAGCAAACTCATTACCAAACATACTAAGTAATTTGAGATGAAATGCATTGTTTGTGAGGCAGACAAACAACATAGTTCAGCTCCTAAGCCAATGACAAAAGAAATTCATTGCGCAACCGCTCCTCTTATTGATGCGATTTTTCAGAAAAAGGATCACCTTCCTTAATTTCAAACAAGTCAGGTTTGACTTCGATTTTTCAATCAAATCTTAAATATAATTTTGAATAACATTGTGTAATCATGCTATATTTTTAGTTCCAGCTACAGACTGAAAAAAATAAAAGTGATTTCTTCTTGTGGTCAATCCGAGTTTTCTCTTCTTTTTTCTCCTCTGTTCTCTTCTATTCTCTCAACACAATTGATTTATCCAATGAGAACAGAGGGAGATTAGATAAATACCACAAATTGTATTTAAGACAACAAAGAGGCAACAATAAAGATGAAGAAAAAAAGCAAAGCGACAAAATGGCTGTACCTATGCAAACGCTATGTACAATTTGCATAGATTTTCTTGGAATAATGAATGATTCCTCTGTAGTTATTATGTGGCATGCAAGTCTTCTGCCCAGTTAATGAAATCAAATAATAAAATTAATGACACATAAAAGTTGTGCTTTCTTAAAAAACAGAACATAAAGGATTTCTATATGATGTAGGAAAAGAAAATCATTCCTACCTCCAATTAAATGTGAGTCTCCTCTCCCATCACGCTTGTCATCTGATAAGCATCACCATCACTTGTTACTGAAATAAACTGACTCACAGTTGGCTGCAAGATTTAGACTTCCCCCAAGGAGTTTTTCAAAGTAAAATATTATATTACTAAACTACATACTGGCAAATAAACCATAAGGTGCCTTAAACAGATACAAAGAGTTTACAATAATAAAATCTATGCCTGCATATAATCCTGAGATAGTTGGTATTGCTTAAATTAATAAAAAGATGCACTGGAGAGTTTCCAGTATGTTCCAGCAAATAAGAAAGAACTGACTAATACAGACAAAGTGCTGTTACTGCATGATAGCAAAGAGTAAAACATTTACTTATATGGAGACAGGAAGAACAATAAACATATGCTGACATATCACATTCAAACGTTGTCTTTCTGACAACAACAAAAACCCTTTTGTTTTTACAAGGAAATAAAACTACCTTGGAAATGAACTGAACTCTATTATAAAACTATTATATTAACTGCATTTTAAATAATTATATGATCTCAAAATCCACCATTGTCTGCTTTTATTTATTTATTTTTATGTACAAGTGAAGGATGGAACAGTTGTGTTCTCTTTTGTTGCTCTAAGAGCGGTAAGGGGGCGGGTAGTTTCATTGTTTAATCAGATGCAATCTGGGGGAGAGAATGAGCTGCAAAATCAAATAATTGGGGCTTCAAAATCTCTACTGACAAATCTACATTTATGCTATTTGGGTATAAGAAAATACAAGAAAGGGGTTTGCAGATATATGTTAAGGACCTTGAGAAAGTTAAGCAACTTAAAATGTTAGGAATGTGGCTGGATGAGAGATTAACTTGGAAAATTTATATTGATAAAATTTGTGTGAAGTGTGGAAGACTCCTTAATATTCTTCAATGCCTAGCAGGATCTGAATGGGGAGCTAGTACTGAGGTCCTGTTAATCCTATACAGATCCATCTTTGATTATGGCTGTGAAGCATATGGCTCAGATGCCCACCAGTGTTAAAGAAGCTGGATGTAATTCAGGCAAAGGCTTTGAGAGTGTGCAGCAGAACTTTTATTTTTATAATATAATAACTTATATTTTTAACAGAAGTTGTGACTGTATTGATTTTGAAGATTAACTCTGGATTTGCCACAGAAATGCTGTTTGCTACTGTTGTTGTGCTGCTACCGCTTCCATGTAAAGGACTACTGATTACACATTTCAGTAATGTTTTTATAGCATATGGACCATCTGACCTACTGTTTATAATTTCCCGTGGCTCCAATGGCTTGGGTGCATTGGTTCCCATTGACAAATCAACAGTAGTGTTTATATTGGTAATGTTAACCTTTGACAAGTGAGGAAATATTTTCAGATCTGAGACTAGCATTTGTTTCTGTGTTGTAATGGAAAAATTATACATATACCCTTATAGTTTGTAACCTAAACTTTGTATGTCTGTGTACTTAGATAAGAATGTAGTGAGCTTCTCCCTTCCCCCTTTTTACTCCTTAACATTAGATAAGAATTTAGTGAGCTTCTCCCTTCCCCTTCCCCCTTTCACTCCTTACATTTCCCTACAATGTTATCAGCTATGTAGAAGAGTTTACTACAATGACCTTCGACCTCGATGTTATCAGCTCATGTTCTGACTCTATATTAACCAAAGCTCACATGTACCTGGCAGACTCACGCAGCCAAACCTTTGACTGTGTGATTCTCATTGCTGATCAGCTCTTAATAAAATACTTTGTTTGATTCTCACTTAGTGTGTGATCTTTGATAACTAAAATTCCACAACAGTGTCCAAACCTTAAGTTGTAGATGAAAAGTGCAGGAATTCAGGTTGGCAACCTCCAGTCTAAACAGCAAATGTGCTGGAACAACTTTCTCCTGTCCCATTGTCAAAGTGAGTTGTTTTGTTTTGTTTTGTTTTGTTTTGTCCTGTAATATTTTGTTTCTGCGTGAGCTGTTCTGTGTAGAATGTAGCAAAACTGCCAGGATCAAGAAATACATAGGTATGCACAGTTTCACTTCTTGTAGTGAACCTTACCCAGACTGAAACAATATTGATATTGATAGTTTGTACAATTGTGACTAATGTGTCCAATACACAGGCAGCCGAAGCAAATTCCTTTAGAAAAGAAATCTTGTCTCCAGGCTTTTTACTCCTGAACTTTTGACAGTTTTTCAGGATGTGAGCATGTGAGAGGGAACAGCAACAAAGTTCTTTTAATGAACCACCCAACACAGGTTTGTCAACAGAGTCAACTGGTTTTATGGTTACGGCGAAGCTTCCCTTTACTCCACCTGAATGTTGTTGTTTAAGTGTGGATGGTTTTGAACTGTCAACTGTCACCGAATCATGAAAGTAAGCTCTGCAGGTGCATCACTCTAGGGCTGCAGCTATTGATTATTTTAATAATTGATTTATAATTGATCGATTAGATAAGCCTTTCCTTTTCCTTTGAAGATCTTGTGACTGAAATGCAACAGAGCAGTAATTGTACAAAAGTTCATAACAGACACATATTTATTTATTACAATAGGCTCAATTGCATTCAACACCATTTGCAGCTACTGCCCTATGTTCTGGCTTTAAACAATGGGAACAAAAAATAGATCATTTCACCAGTAATGACCTTACCTAGTAATATCATTAAAGGATAAAATATAACAAGCTGAATATTGCTTAATCAAAATAAATATAACCAGCATAATTTTCTTTTTGTTTTTAACAAATAAAAACAACAATGTGCCAAAAGTAAATACAACTGAAAATTTAAAACATTCTGGGGTATTTCAATTTGTTGACTGGAGAACATTTTTGTTCTGTGTACCCAAATATGTATATAATTTAGTTTTCTTTAAAGGGAGTCGCCACTTCCTATTTTTAACTTTAAATTACCATGTTCCAAAAATATCTAAATTCTTTTTCATTTTAGACTTGAGCCTTTCACATGATCCTGCCGCCCTTTATGAAACACAAAAACTTACCAATGTTTTATCCATTTCATACTGCTCTCTCACATTTTTATTCATTTTTTAAGATACAGAAAACCAGAAAACCGGATGCAGTTGCAGTTGCAGTGGCAGCGGTGTCACTACTATATGTGCCATATATCAGCACAAAGCTGTGCTTCTTAGCTTTCAGAATCCAATGGAATTACTTTGATAGTGGAACGGTCCATGAGTTATGGTATTTAAATTGAATAATTTGATTATAAGTTTTTAACCCTTGCTCCATAGTATCATGAGCCTTAGTTCTCCATCCTTCTCTCAACTTAAAAGGTAACTTAGACACTTACAGTTTGTTGGTATGTTTAATTTCTCCATAGATTCAAGTTCTTGCATAACATGGCAGCAACCACAAAAATACAAACCATAAAAAGATATGATACCTTTAGCATCCTCTAAATTTTATTGACTGCCATGCTAACACCTTGTCCATGTATGCAGTAGCAATCTTTTCTCTTGTGCGAAACTATGGACACTACGCACACTAAACATGCTGATGTAGCAGAAGGGGAGGGAATTTCAACCAGTTTTCCAGAGCCGAATAATGGCGGCCACCGACTCAGCTGTACCGATGCAGGCGGAGGCTATTTTGTACTGTTGTAAGTATGAAGTTATTCAATCATAATTCTAATATAAAGGGCAGCATGCTATCCATCTCTTCTATCCCTGCCAACAGTTATGGATCTGATTAGAGATGTGACGTTCATGAACGAATCGATTCTTTTGAACGGCTCTTTTAAATGAACGATGGGAATCGATTCACAGCTGTGAGCCGTTCATTTGCGAGCCATTCTTTATTTATACAAATTTTTGACACTGCCTTCATCAAATCAAATCAAACTTTATTTATAAAGCGCTTTTATGCCATAGGCAACACAAAGTTCTTTACATGATTAAAAACATAAGAATAAAAACACTCAATGAAATCTTTCACACAGTCACATGCACACACGTATACACACACACACGCCAAGCCCAATCCCCCCCTCCCCCCCCCTTTTCCAGCTAAGACTGACTGAATGAATAAATAAATAAATAAGTAAATAAGAAGTAGCATAGTTGAGTCAAATGAAAATAAAATAAATAACATGTGACATCATAGACGCCTGATGTCCAACACGCTCCATTCATGTGAAGCATCTATGGGCAGAGAGTATTGTTTGGAAACAATACTGTGAGTTCTATCCAAAACATTTACTAGAATTTGCACTGACTGCTCAGGTTTATCCTTTTTATCTATATTTTTCCTATAATATTTTACACTTGTATAGTAGATTTCATATAGGTACATATTTTCATTGTTTGTCCTTCTTATATATTGTGTAATTTTGTAAGATATTGTGAGAACGAGTCAGTCTTTTGAATGGCTCTTTAAAAGGAACGGCTCCTACAGATCCAGCTCCCTTCAAAAAGCCATAAATCCCATCTCTAGATCTGATTATTTGTTGGAGGCTGCAGTAGAGTTAGCATACATAGATGTTAGCAGTTTTTTAGCCAGTTTTGCGGACGTAGATGGGCTATAAGTGTTAGAAATGATTAATGCTATAGGTTCTGTATGTTTATTCATTATTGTTGAACCTCCAGATTACGCACTGCGGGGTCTTTGGTGTAATCGAAGTGGTCCTTGATCTGAAAACTGATTAGGAAACACCCCTGGTTAGAGAACCGGCCCGTTTCCATGGTACCGCTGACTAAGCCATAGCTGATTGTATATCACTTTAGATAAGAGTCTGAAAAGTACCCATAAAGCACATATAAACATAAACAATGTTTGCTTTCATATAAACTGCCAATGTGTGTTCACCGTAGGTCACTGTGGCATCAAACTACTGAGCCAGCAGTGGCACTGAGGCATTTACCACCTGGGGCTAGGATGCTGCTGTGGAGGAGAGGAGGAGAGAAATGTTTTAAAAAAAAGTTTCAATAAAAAGTTTTCTGCATCCCTGTGTTTTAGCCTCTTCATTACTGCGTTTCATATTTTAAATGTGTCATGTTTGCTGCTGTGCTGCAGCACTGCAATCAAGCTCATCTGCTCCACCTCCCCTGATTGCCCATTCTCCACACCTGCTCCCCACCCTACTTAAACACACTCCAGTCTCTGCTTCCCTGCCAGATGGTCATCTAACCTTGTCTTGTTCTTGAGCTTCCCTGTATTTGCAGACCTCCCCTTTTACGTATGTAATCTACCATCCAAGTGAATATTTATTTTCTGTTGTTCATATAAATAACAAGGAGGGGTATTAGGTAACATTTGTTTAGGTAACAGAATTGTGGTGTAACTTAAGTAAACCAATCTGTAATGATAGTAGTTACTCAGTGGGAAGGCATGAGGGAAGGAGTGTTTGTGCAACGGGTATAGTGACTGTGTTAGTTATTTTATACAGTTGTAATAAAATTGTTTACTGTTTTATGTGTCTTATTATTTATAATAGATATTGCAAATGCGTGTTTTTGTCTACCTCCTGAGTTGTTTTCTTTTGCATAGCTGATCGTTGTTAAATGTGGAACAACAGTTTATAGCACACTGCACATTTATGTACATAGATTATTTACTCAGTTTTTTTTTATCGTCTATCTAGTTTTTTTTTTCAAATTGTTTATTTTTATTTTATACTGTTTTATGGCATTCAGGTTGGACGGCAAAGTAAGATTTTCATTGTTCAGGGAAACTTGTTTCCTTACTGTGCAAATGACAAAGACACTTTGAATCTTGAAATGTATTATGAGAAAAAAAAAACTTTGGCAACATTGTGATGTGTCATAGATTTTTATTTAAAAACGTATTTTCTGTCAGACTTCAGTCTGCTCCTCTTCTGGCACACTAACTCTCCAGCTTTGGAGAGGTTGCACCTGAAAGAAACACAAGAACAAAATTGTAATTAACCAAGTTTAAAATCATTAAATTCTCTGCTGATGGTGATCAGAAACCAGCTTGGTGTCTAAGGTCCTGCAGGTGGTGGTTTTTCCTCTGCAGCTGCAGACTGAGACGTTTCCTCTGATGCTTCTGGTTGAAGTTTATGATTAACTTTAAAGTCTGCTCTTTGCAAGGCTATTTAAAAAACATCTATATAAAGAAAGGGGAATTAAGCTTACCTGTGATGTTAAAGGCACCGCCTGCTCCGTCCTTCTCTCATACTCCGAGCTCCTTCAGCAGTTACCCTGGCAACGGCGTCTCGCGCAGACGTTTGTTTCCCCAAATCTCTAAAAGCTAAATGTGATTCAATATAAGCTCATGCTGATGTGACGCTTTTCCTAAATTTGTTTTCAAAATGCAATGTCGCACAATCGCTACAGAATCTCCTCTCAAAAACCCGCGATCTCCTCAGCGTTTGGAATCTGAGAGATTGACAAGCCCGGTCCCTTCAAAGATCCCGCTTGCTGCTCAATACGCGCTGATGACGTAACGAGGCCTCGTTTGGTCTATCACGTGACATTTGGCATGCTGAATCAATCATAGATATATATAGAACGCTAGATGCCTTATGGCGGAGTCTTGAACGGCATCACAGGTCGGCCATCTTACCACAGGTTCGCTTCCTGGCAGAATCTGTCGAACCTGAGGTAAACCAAGGTAAGGTCAGTGATATGCTGAAACATTATTATTCTTATCTCGATGAAATTTTGACGGATTTACAAATGGTTGGATTTATTAGAAACAGTATTAACGTGGTTATAATCCTGGATGCTTGGACATGTTGAAATCGCAGATTTTCTCTTCAGAAAACGGTTTAGTCAACGTTGTGTATGGCTAGGCTGCTAGCTAGCACCTAGTAATTTTACGTCGAAGTCAGAGGCAGAATTGGTGTTTCTTTTCAATATAACTAAAGTTGCACATGATTTTCAATTTGGGTTTGGTTTGTTTAAAACATCTTCCATTCTTATTTCTACAGGAAATTTGTTTTTCAAAGAGAACATGCCGGACTTTTGTGCAGCTTATGGCTGCGCTAATCATCGTAGTCTTGACACAAGAAAACGAGGCATTAGCGCAATGTGGATGTTGGGTCTTCGGACACCGAGTTTCAGCTCCTAATTAAATATTTCTAAACAATGTGTTTCAGACTGGTTTTCTATGATTTCATATATGTAAATGTAAATTATACTGTACATTGAGGACATTTGATAATGCTGAAGGTTACCGTTTACTGTTTATACCAATATTAGTGGTATTAACCCTTTCAAGCATGAATTATAAGAAACAGTGCCACATGTTTTTTGCATACAGTATTTTACTTCCAGAGACACATACAGTGATGCTTTTTTATTTCTTGATCATATTTTACCTTATTTTTTAAATGTATTTTGACAGTTTATTCAAAATTATTAATTAGATAAGCTTTTCATATTTATATTATCTGGCTATTCTATAAAAATATGGCTATCATTTTTATTTTCCTGTTTATCACTAAAGAAAGTTTGGTTATTACAATGTATGAATTTACATATATAAATATTCATTCTAGAGTAAGTGACAGTGTATTGCATGACTCACTGATGTCCCCTGAAGTGGCAAAATTACAAATATCCACCCAAGAATATACTAGAAAACAGCTGTCAAATAGGTGTCCACCGTAGTGGATGCTACGCATGAAAGGGGTAAATTTATATTGTGTATTCTGTGATTATGGTACATTATGAGCATGCATTATATTGAGAGGCGGATGAAGTATTGTCAGAGGTGGGTAAAATGTTCAGTTAAGTTTATCCCCTACATGTATGGTCTCAAGGCCTCAATTATTCAAGTATGCAGTGTCTACAGTATATACATCTGTGTACAGGGTGGGGATTTCAACATAGAGCCTTTCTTATAGCCTATTTGTAATAGGAAATATTAATCTACCTGTTTCAGAAAATTATTTTTAGGACAACATAATCATTAAAGGATTTCAACATAGAGCCTTTCTTATAGCCTATTTGTAATAGGAAATATTAATCTACCTGTTTCATAACATTATTTTTAGGACAACATAATCGTTAATAACAATTGAGTATAATTATTACATCCACCCATGTTTATAACAAACCAAACCGTTTGAAAATCTGTTGAAATTTGATCAAGTTATGGTCCTCTGAAAAGTACTTTTACACTACCAACAGCGTTATGGGTGAGAGAGCTACCTGTGGTAAGATGGCCGCCAGGCACGGACGTTCGACTTTGTTGGCTGGCAACGCGGACGAGGCATCTAGCGTTCTATATATATCTATGGAATCAATGCTCAGAGACAATGCTCACAACACTTCCGTGTCACATGCTCGACACGTGATCGAGCAGACTGCTCGAGCATAACATCCCTACTCCCTGCTGGTTGCCTGCCTGGATATTCACCCCCTGCTTGGAATGACCACGGAGTTTTTGCCTGCCCCCTTCGATAAGTAGCCTGATATCTGCCTTTTTGTGTATGACCATTGCCTGCCCTCTTGACCATGTTTTTGGATATTGGATGCATGCTGTAACACCTGGAGTTCTTTCAGAATACGGCGACACACAGTCAGCCCAGATCCTCTTGCCACATTCCACCAGACTGCTCCAGTTTCTCTCTATGACTCCTCCTGGTTTAATAAACCATACTCTGTTCAAACTAAGATCTGTGTGAGGCTGAATTTCCGGGTCTTCAGGAGAAACCATTACAAAATGATGATTTCCAGTATAATTGGTTTCCTGTTGCCAGATGTGAACTGTATCAGTGTAAACACCAATGAAAACAAATGTATAATGTAAAGTACTTTAATTCAGGGAAGGTATCTTTGCATATTTAAAAGCTAACAGGTGTGGGGGGAGACGTACAATTACACAAGAATGTGTGTGCTGTCTACATTTGGTGAAAGTTTAATCTCCACTGGCAGTTTGTTCCACTTGTTTGCAGCATAACAGCTAAATGCTGCTTCTCCATGTTTAGTCTGGACTCTGGTTTGGACTAGTTGACCAATATCTTTGGATCTAAGAGCTCTGCTAGGTTTATATTCTCTGAACATATCACAGATGTATTCTGGGCCTAAACCATTCTGGGATTTGGGGTTTTAAAATCTATTCTGTGACTGACTGGAAGCCAGTGTAAAGATTTCAAAACTGGTGTGATGTGTTCAGATCTCTTAGTCCTGGTGAAAACTCTAGCAGCAGCATTTTGGATGAGCTGCAGATGTTTAATACTCTTTTTAGGAAGTCCTGTTAAAAGACCATTACAGTAATCCAGCCTACTGGAGATGAATGCATGAATGCGTTTCTCTTGGTCTTTCTGGGAGACTAGACTTTTAATTCTGTTGATGTTTCTGAGCTGGTAAAAAGCTGTCTTAGTGACAGCTTTGATGTGGCTGCTGAAAGTCAGGTCTGAGTCTATCAACACTTCAAGGTTACGAACTTGGTCGGTGATTTTAAGAGCCCGAGCCTCCAGGTGTTTGCCAATGCTGACCCTCTTCTCTTTACTACCAAACAGAATAATCTCGGTTTTGTCTTCATTTAATTGTAGAAAATTCTCCTTCATCCAGGTGTTTATTTGCTCCAGACACTGACACAATAACTCTATTGGACTGCAGTCATCTGGTGACAGAGACACATAAAGTTGTGTATCATCTGCATAACTTTGATAATAATGCTATAGTTCTGTAACATTTGACCCAAAGGGAGCATATACAAGTTGAACAGAAGAGGTCCAAGGACTGACCCCTGGGGGACTCCACAAGTCATGGCCACTTGCTCAGATTCATAGCTGCCGATCGTAACAAAATAACTTGTTTTGGTCTGGTGTCCATTAATTGCTGTTTACTTTGTTCTGATGACAGATGACAAATGTCTTTGTTGCCTTTTCCATGGTGTGGTTCATACTCATTTGCTTTAGGACTGAGTGGGACTGATGTTGATCACATCCTCCTTTTCTTATTCTAAATAAGAGTTCATGCCATTTGATTAGCATCAGAACATTGTTCCTGAAACATGAAGTTTAGCTGTTGCTGCAGCAAGTTCAATATCAATTTGCTGTTGTTGTGCATGACGCTTCTTTAAAGTTGCCATTTGAGCTAAAACAGCTGCTCTACAGCAGCTTAAATTTTTGCAGAGGAAGTACCTAAGTACTTCCAGCTGGATTTCAGTCTAAGTGGGAGCAGTCTCCTGTTCATCAGCAACATGTTTCTTTGCAGCTGCATCAGCGTCAGTGTGTGCAATAGAGTTTTCCATAGTTAATAGTAAATCCAGTGACAGTCAAAAGAAATGTCACTGCTTATTTCAAATCGGTGCATTTACACAGTGTTTTATTGACATTTCATGGGTGTAGCCAGTGTTGCCAGGTCCACTTGTTTTCTGTGTGTTTGCTTATTTGGGCTTGTCCTGCTTCTTTTATGAGGCCCTCTTTATTCTTTCTAAGCAGTCCACAATAAATCAGCATCTCCTGGCTGCAGATCGGGAAACATGAACACAACCATCCTTTTTTTAGGAACTAGTGCCCACAGCCGTTTCCTTGGTTACCACGGCCGTCCCATCGAACACCCCTACACACACATGCATACAACTTCACCTGATAGAGTAACAGAGTGACAATATCTGAGAACACATAGCATATATGCATATATATATATATATATATATATAGAGAGAGAGAGAGAGAGAGAGAGAGAGAGAGAGAGAGAGACAGACTGATATATATATAAAATAAAATAAAGAGTGAACAAAGAGGGCGCATTGGAAAGTTGGTTCAGACTTCAGCTGGGAGGTGACTCAAAAGCATTCTGTCGATTTTAGTATAAAATGCGGGCTCGCCATGCAGCAGGCAGGTACAAAGGAAAACTTTTGTATGAGGCTTATTAGTTTTTATGTCCCAGAACAACATGAGGTGAAGACAGTTTTGATTTGCTTTAAGTTTTAGCCCAGATCTTTTGGAGATGAGTTATGTATGTCTCATTTTATTCAAAGTTAAAACTTTTAATTTACTTAAATTTTTTACTACGTTGACAGTCAATGTTTTGCCCCTAAAATCAATGCTAAAAGTTAGTTTAGAGCCCTGTATGTACACACACACACACACACACACACACACACACACACATACATACACACACACACACACACACGCACACACACACACACACACACACGTACGTATATATGTAGTGTAGGAAGTACAAAGTTCAGCAGTACAGGTTTGGTGAACTACTTATGGAAGAAACTTCTTTGAAACTTCTCTATCTATCTGTCTGTCTGTCTATCTGTCTAAGAAAATAACTAAGGCATAACTTGTTATGATCATTAATATTATAGAAGGATGTTATGTTAAATGGTCAAAACATTAAGGAAGTACATTTGTTTTCTTCTAGTAAATGAGACTATCCTGATAAACCTGCTTCTTGACTTGACAACAGTTACCTGCTTAAAGTTATGTACCGTTTTACCAACATCCTTAATGAACTCCTCTGAACCATGTTCCATGTTCATTTGTAAACTCCTTTTGATAAGATGCTGACTAAAATGGCAACACCCTCTCTTGTGCCATTCAAGATGTGTGGCCAAACTGCATTCCAGATGATCTGATAATAACAAGGCAAGGCAGTTTATTTGTATAGCACATTTCATGTACAGGACAATTCAAAGTGCTTTATATAAAACAAAGGCATTACAGATATTTAGAAAGAGTAAAAGGCATCAACACATGATCATAAAATAATAAATTACATTAAAATAATTAAAAGCAAGATAAGTTAAAAAAAAAAAAAAAAAAAAAAAGTTAACATGCAGATTTCATGCATAGGCGCATGAGAAAAAAAATGTTTTAACCTGGATCTAAAAATGTCTACATTTGGTGAAAGTTTAATCTCCACTGGCAGTTTGTTCCACTTGTTTGCAGCATAACAGCTAAATGCTGCTTCTCCATGTTTAGTCTGGACTCTGGTTTGGACTAGTTGACCAGAGTCTTTGGATCTAAGAGCTCTGCTAGGTTTATATTCTCTGAACATATCACAGATGTATTCTGGGCCTAAACCATTCTGGGATTTGTAAACAATTAGAAGGGTTTTAAAATCTATTCTGTGACTGACTGGAAGCCAGTGTAAAGATTTCATTCATAGCTGCCGATCATAACAAAATATTTTCTGCCTTCTAAACAGGACCTGAACCAGTTAAGGACCACTCCAGAAAGTCCAACCCAGTTTTCCAGCCGGTGCAACAGAATTCTGTGATCTACATTATCAAACGCAGCACTGAGATCCAACAGAACCAGGACTGATACTTGACCAGAATCAGTCTTCAACCTAATGTCATTTAACACTTTGACCAGAGCTGTTTCAGTGCTGTGATGTATGGAAGCCCATTTCCGTCACTCTGATGAAAAAAAAAAACATAGTATCTCATAATTATGACTTAAGTATCTCATAATAATGAGATACTATCTCATTATTATGAGATAGTATTTCATTATTATGAGATACTATCTCATAATTATGACTTAGTATCTCATAATTATGAGATACTATCTCATTATTATGAGATACTTAAGTCATAATTATGAGATAGTATCTCATTATTATGAGATACTATCTCATAATTGTCCTAACAAGATGGCGCCGCGCGAGTGGCAGCCTGCAACAGCAGCTCCTGCTCACCGTTGAGCTTTTTCTTACTTTTCCTACTTTTAAATTATTTCTTTCTCTTTGCTCTTATTTTTGCTCTTGTGTGCTTTTAACTCCTCTTCGTCATGCACACAAAACTTGCGGAGTTAGCGCTGGTGGCTCTTCTGGTTTTTGCCCTTTTCACGGCTGTGTCCGGAGACCGCACGCAGAGTCATGGCTCCATTGTTTACAGCAGGGATCAGCTGTTAGCCCTGCGCAGCGCGCCGGTGCTATCTGTGGAGCGGCCCGATGTTCCCCCCGAACTGAAGAGGAGGAGACGGGGACGCCGGGCCGGAGCCGAGCGCCGCGCTAGGAGGAGACGTTACCGGCCCGTTCTCCCGTCCATCATCATGGGGAACGTAAGATCTCTAACCAACAAGATGGACGAGCTGGCGGCGCTGACCCGGCACCGGCGTGAGTACCGGGAGAGCAGCCTCCTGCTGTTTACTGAGACGTGGCTAACTGCGCTGGCTCCGGACACGGCTGTGGAATTGGACGGATTCACGCTACTACGGGCAGACAGAAGCAAGGAGAGCGGTAAGAGGAAAGGAGGAGAGCTGGCAGTGTTTGCAAATGATAGATGGTGTAACCCTGGGCACATCACTGTTAAGGAGCAGCACTGCTGTAAGGACATTGAACTGTTGGCTGTGAGCATGAGGCCCCACTACCTGCCGAGGGAGTTCACTCATGCCCTCGCTGTGGTGGTGTACATCCCCCCCTCTGCTAACGCAGATGCAGCCTGTGATGTCCTGCTCTCAGCAGTGAGCAGGCTGCAGACACAGCACCCTGATGCCCTCCTTCTCATCTCTGGCGATTTCAATCATGTTACTCCACCCTCCTCCTCACTGCCCAAATTCACCCAGTATGTCACATGCTGCACCAGAGACAATAAAACACTGGACCTGTTTTACGCCAACACCAAGGAGGCATATCATTCACTCCCTCTTCCTCCCCTGGGCCGTGCCGATCACAACCTTGTGCACCTCCTGCCTGTGTATAAACCTTTTGTGCACAGGCAGCCTGCTGTCACCCGCACCGTTAAGAAATGGTCCGAAGAAGCCGAGGAGGCCCTGAAGGACTGTTTTCACACAACGCTGTGGGGTGTCTTCAGTGATGCCCATGGGGAAGACATCGACAGCCTCACCGACTGCCTGACAGACTATATTAATTTCTGTGTAGAAAACACCGTACCAACCAGGACTGTACGGAGCTTCTCCAACAGTAAGCCCTGGATCACCCCAGACATCAAGGCTCTCCTGAAGGAGAAGAAGAGAGCCTTTCAGTCCAGGAACAAAGAGGAGCTGAAATTTGTGCAGAGGGAGTTGAGGAGGACGATCAGGAGGGGGAAGGACAGTTACAGGCGGAAGATGCAGCTGCAGCACAACAACATCCGTGATGTCTGGAAGGGACTGAAGACCATCTCGGGCTACAAGAAGCCAAAGTCCCAACGGGTGGGAGACCAGGGCAGGGCAAATGGCCTGAACTTATTTTTCAATAGGTTTGATCAGGCACCCGCTCTTCCATCGACCCAGTCTCCTCTGCTGCAAACCCCATCAGCTTCTACTGCCTGCAGCTCCGCCTTACCCCCCTCTCCCTCTCTTACAATCTTTGGCTCACACACCTTCACTTCACACTCTGTCCCGTGTGCCCCTCCCCCATCAACACCCCCCTGCTCTGGTCTGTCCTTCACTACATACCAGGTGAGGGAGGCCCTTAAGAAGACCAGGGCTAGGAAAGCTGCAGGTCCGGACGGCATCAGCTCCAGGCTCCTGAAGTCCTGCACAGACCAGCTGTGTGGGATCTTTGGGTACATGTTCAACCTGAGCCTGAAACTGGGGAAAGTGCCAAAGTTGTGGAAGACATCCTGCATTGTGCCCGTGCCAAAAACATCGCACTCAAAGGAGCTCAACGGCTACAGGCCAGTAGCTCTGACGTCTCACCTGATGAAGGCGCTGGAGAGACTGGTCCTCGCACATCTGCGTCCGATGGTGAGCTCCTTCATGGACCCGCTGCAGTTCGCCTACCAACCTGACATCGGGGTGGATGATGCCATCCTCTACCTCCTCCACACCTCTCTCTCTCACCTGGAGAAGGCTGGAAGCACTGTGAGGATGATGTTCTTTGATTTCTCCAGTGCATTCAACACCATCCAGCCCAGGTTGTTGGTGGACAAGCTGCAGCTGGCTGGGGTGGACCATCACCTCACCTCCTGGATTCTGGACTACCTTACCCACAGACCACAATTTGTGAGGGTGCAGGGCTCTGAGTCGGACCGGCTTCTCTGCAGCACGGGTGCACCGCAGGGAACGGTTCTGGCTCCTTTCCTGTTCACCCTCTACACCGCGGACTTCGCACATAACACACCATCATGCCATCTGCAAAAGTACTCTGATGACTCTGCTGTTGTTGGCCTCATTACAGATGGAGACGACAGGGAGTACAGAGGACTTATTCAGGACTTTGTGGACTGGAGCCTGCGGAATAA
Organism: Melanotaenia boesemani; assembly: GCF_017639745.1. NCBI lineage: Eukaryota > Metazoa > Chordata > Actinopteri > Atheriniformes > Melanotaeniidae > Melanotaenia > Melanotaenia boesemani. The sequence continues at coordinate 17,888,711 of NC_055692.1, forward strand.
CCTCCAGATCAATACCAGCAAAACCAAGGAGCTGGTGGTGGATTTCCGCAGGCATAACAACTCTCCACCTGTACCAGTGAACATCCAGGGAATGGACATCGACCTGGTGAGGTCCTACAAGTACCTGGGTGTTCACCTGAATGACCGTCTGGACTGGTCGGACAACACCAACGCCCTGGTCAAGAAGGGCAACAGCAGACTGTTCCTGCTCAAGAGGCTGAGGTCCTTCGGAGTGCAGCGCCCACTCCTCAGGACCTTTTATGACTCTGTGGTGGCCTCAGCCATCTTCTATGGGATAGTCTGCTGGACCAGCAGCATAATGGACAGAGACAGGAGGAAAATGGACAGACTGGTGAGGAGGGCCAGTTCTGTCCTGGGATGCCCCCTGGACTCAGTAGAGGTAGTGGGAAATGAGAGGATGACTGCTAAGCTGTCATCCATGTTGAACAGCCCATCCCACCCCCTCCAGCACACCCTGACAGCTCTGAGCAGTTCCTTCAGTGAGCGGCTGCTTCATCCTCACTGCGTGAAGGAGAGGTACCGCAGATCTTTCCTGCCTGCTGCTGTCAGGCTTCACAACAAACTTAATGCCCGCTAGACTGAAGAATATAACGAACTATACGGACTTGTGCAATAACATATCATTTATCTTACTGTCCATTTTTCACTGCTGTTTTTGCACTACCCATTACCTTGTATATACATCCCCAGACACACCCCCTGTACTGTGTACAGGTTTTTTATTACATTTAGTCATTTATTTAACTATTTCACTTAGTTTTATTATGTTTAAGTACTTACATTTCTTTTTATTATCCTCTTAAATTGTACCATTTGTTGTCTATTGCGTGTCTTCTGCTGCTGTTGCGCTGCAATTTCCCCGCTGTGGGACAAATAAAGGTTATCTGAATCTGAATCTGAATCTGATAATAATGAGATAGTATCTCATAATTATGACTTAACTATCTCATTATTATGAGATACTATCTCATAATAATGAGATACTATCTCATAATTATGACTTAACTATCTCATTATTATGAGATAGTATCTCATAATAATGAGATACTATCTCATAATTATGACTTAACTATCTCAATATTATGAGATAGTATCTCATAATAATGAGATAGTATCTCATAATTATGACTTAAGTATCTCATTATTTTGAGATACTATCTCATAATAATGAGATACAATGGGTTTTTTTTTTTCGTCAGAGTGACGGAAATGGGCTTCCATAGTGATGAGGTCGGAAGCAGAACTGAAATTTATCAAGATTTCCACTTTCATTTAAAAAGTTATTAAGCTGGTGAAATAAAACTTTCTCAATAATTTTGGAAATAAAAGAGAGGTTAGAGACAGGTCTATAGTTGTTCATCTAGAGTCTTTTTTTTTTAGGAGTGGCTTAATAGCAGCTATCTTTAGTGACTTGGGGAAAATGCCTGATGCCAGTGAGCTGTTAATGTGGAAGTATTAATACATCAGAGTTGAAAAACAACAGGTGCAGTGGCCCTGGTCAGCACAATATTAATAGTATGACATTATAACATGATATCAAAGTGATGTCAACTATTAATATTGGAAGTATTAACAACAGGTGCAGTGGCCCTGGTCAGCACAATATTAATAGTATGACATTATAACATGATATCAAAGTGATGTCAACTATTAATATTGGAAGTATTAATACATCAGAGTTGAAAAACAACAGGTGCAGTGGCCCTGGTCAGCACAATATTAATAGTATGACATTATAACATGATATCAAAAGTGATGTCAACTAATTACCAGTCAGCCCTAAAAGGCTGTGTGTGTGTATACAGAAATAGTGACAGGCAGGCTATATAAGCTTGGAGAAATGAATGTACGTGGTCTTTTATCCTGAAGGGGTGTCCCCCTGGCCGGCCGAATAAAGGATCATTAGAGACCTCTGTCTGCAGACTCTTAATATCAGCAAGCCCTTTTGATAAAGAATTTATCTACAACATTTGGCGAGCCAGCCAGGAGATCCTCAGGGGAGCTGGGAGACTCATCAGATGAGCAGGAGCCGATGAGAGAATCCAGGTCAAACTCATTCAAGTCGATTTTTTCTGACATCCATTCCATGCCCTCGAAAGCATCGTCTTTGCCATCGTCTGCTCCCATGTGGGCGCTGAACAGACTGCTGGCATTCAGCAGGGATAAGGACAGCAGGTCCGATTCTGCCTTGGTCCCCAGGAATGAGGAGGTATGAGTGGGAGGAGGGGAGGGAGACGGGGAGGGAGAAGAGAATGGGGAAAATGACTGGGTCTGATAAGAAGACGGGGAGGATGCGCAGGAGGAGAAAGAGAGATTAACGGGTTCTCTGTACTGTTCCATGTCAAGTGTTCTGCTGTTCTTACCATCGGACCGAGGTCCCTGGAATGGTATCCTGGGTTTACCAACAGTGTAATGTGTGGTAAGGATTGAGTAACACAGTACCATTTATCAATAAAGGTATTGTGGTTTACCTTTAATGCTGCGCCTTGGCCTCCAATCAGGATATATGGAGCCTGTATTTTAACCATCACTCCATCCGTCTCTTTTTCCCACTTATCCTTAAATGTTGAGCTGGCTGATGGATCAAAGAACATTGTACAGTGAGGAGGTAAGGTTGGTGGAGAACCTTCCGGGGCCCAGGCCTTTATGCATGTCTTCCATTTCTCCAACTCCGAACCCAGAAGTCCCTCTATGTTCCCCAGCCAATAAACATTTGCTGGTTCTGCTTGGGCATTCATTTGTAAGTTTAATCCACAACTTTCCACATATATTCCCAAAGGGGAACATAAAATTTTGAGCCCGAGTTTACAAAGTGCATCTCTTCCTAACAGATTGACAGGAGTTTGGTCCGTAACCAAAATGGGTATTTTAATTTCATCATTTCCTACTTTTATTTTAACGGGAGCAGTAATAGGAACCAATTGACTTTTTCCCGAGAATCCTACTGTCTTCACAAAGTTGTTTGACATGGGAAGGTTCTTGGCAAGGGATCCCTGTATGCATGAATGGGTCGCCCCCGTGTCAATCATCATTTGGACCTGTCGATCCTCAATTTGTACATTTATCATGGGGTCGGTGCGTGTATGCATAATCAATGGGTACGAACCTTTACCCGCAGGATCCTCGGGACCCCCCTAAAACTGAGAGGGTCTTGGTCGTGGGCCACCCGGGGCTCCACCTCCACCTCTTCTAGGGACGCCTCCGTTTCTTCCAGGACCACCTGCTGGGAGGGGCATAAAACGTGGGCAAGCCCTTGCAAAATGTCCAAACATTCCACAATACCAGCAGCGGTTGGATCCCTGCCACGCCCCAGACGAGGGAGTACCAAGCCTTGAGTATGAAGGGCGGAACGGCTGGGGACCCCTAGCGGCCTGTGTTGACTCAGGAACTCCAGCAGTCTGACCCGCACCTGGATCTGTAAACACAACAGCTTGAACCTTTTCTTTCAGCTTGCCTTGCAAATCATTTAGTTGCATCTGTGCCAGCTTCCTTTGAATCTGGAGGTCCTGTTCAGAAGTCTTGGTTAGGTCTTTTCTGTATCGGGTTACTGCATGAATCACATGATCACGGAACTGTTGTGCTGGCATAGATGTTAACCCAACGACATCCTCCAAACGTCTGCTGACATCCTTTGGCATTGAATCGATAACTGCATTTCTGAAAAGAGTGAGCAAAATAGGATCATTTTCCACATCTTTCTGAGACTCTTGATGCCACCTTTTTAACTGTGTATCGATGTATGCTGCTGGGTTCTGGTCGTCCTTCAGAGGTTCCCCTTTCAAAGCATCAACATCAATTTTATTAGGGTACTGTTTGCGTATTCCTTGCCAAATCACCCCCTTATAGGCTGCTAATTCTGTTCCATCTGCCCTTTCACTCAAAATCCAGTCCAGTTCATTGTCTCTGAAAAACTGCTGCATTTTAGACAACCCCAAAACCTGAGCGAGGACAGCTTTGATGTCACCCAGTGAAAGAAATGTTCCAGCCGTGTTTGATTCCAAAGCCTTAATCCACTTGCCTCCTCCTGCGGATAATTGAGGGAGCTCTGAGACCAAACCTGTCAGGTCCCGAGCTGAAAAAGGATGATAATCAGCCCTTGTTCCCCTTATCAGAATTGGGAACTCCCTGACATTCCTTTGGTTTCTTCTTCTGGGCGGGACAGGGATCTCGGCAGGGCCAATTCAACCAATCCGGACCCGAAGCAACAGCCACCACGTCGTCCCATCACCAGGGCCTTCTCAAGGAAACAGAGGGGCAACTGCGGAACGAGGGAGCGACCTCAGTGACCAAGGGGAGTACGACTCACATGCCAAATGTCATTATCAGTCAGGTCTCTTGCCGGCATGCACCCGCACACATCTACACACTACCCGTGACTCAGTATTTCAGACAGATGTTGCCCTTTTGGCACAACATAGGCGGAAAGTAAGATCAATTAAGGAACAAGATGTAGAGGGGCATAACATTCCAGTGAATCCTGGGATGGATGATGAACACGGTGCTCAGGGAAAAGAGGCTTTGGGGTCCAGGCTAGACCCTCTGGGCTCAGACTTAAGTGTTTATGTTACCACAGCTGCAGCTGCCAAGAAATGGGGAGTTCACTTTGTAGAGGAGGAGTCCACTCCCCCTCTAGCTGTGGTTCCAGCCCAGGAGCCGGATAAGGTTGGTCTTGTAACAATCACTACTCCACGCCCACAGGCCGGAATAGGTAACCATCAGTCAGTACCAGGAGGACTGGGGTATGAACACTTAGCACGTATAACATCCTTAATGGTTGACCAGGTATGGGCTGCTGCATGGAACACACTGGAAGGTCTATTGGAGATTGGGAAGGTTGTAAGTTCTTACCAGACCACAGTTAACACCCCTGTTGTGAATAAAGTTGATTTTACACCTGAACCGCCGGCCATCGTGGTTACTGATGGCCAACCAGACAATGGGGTGGTTGAGTCATTCACCCTTCCCCCTCAAGGGTTAGATATTTTGGTAAATAGTTATCATGATAAAACATTAAAGGGGGGGGAGGTCAAGAATGTAAAGGGGCAACCGGAAGTACGAGGGTTTAGACCTAGTGAAGATTACTTATGGAAGGAAGCGATGGCCAACACTTGGTATCGCTGGGCTTGGCTGTCAGTAAAGGAAATGACATCGGAAGAATGCATATGGTGCTCGAAGGCGCCTGGAGCCCCTCCGGTTGTTGTCCCAGATAAGTACAACTCTTGGGAGTGTGCCCAGGAACAACGCCGGGTGTGTGAAGAGGAAGCGTTCAAGTCTACAACGACGAATGCTTTCTTCGGGCTCCCGATGTGTGGTATGAAGTGTAGATTACTTTATGGGGCCCAGAGGATGCATGGTTATTTGAATAAATATAGGGGTTACAAAATCCAGGAATTGTGTGAACCTTACCAGGTGGCAAATACCGCCATGGCCCCTCCCACGGGTTACGAGGTGGACTATAACGCCGCATACGAGTGTTTTGCCAGCGGAGGATTTCTCCAGCAAAATGGGATAATGGTGGGTAACACGACGGTAAGATGTAATGTCACATGGGTATTATCATGGTTCCCAGAGTCTGGTGTGTCTCCTCTCTTCATAACTAAAGCAGTATGGTTTGAAAATCCGGAGCCCCCACATCAGGACTGTCAGAATATGTCTATCACGGTTCCAACCCTATTTTGTTTCGGAGACCAATCACATGCGGTCGCTGATAGTTTCTGGTTATGTGGGAATAATCTGCTACGAAGCACCCTACCCCCCTCTTGGGTGGGGTTGTGTGCTACTGTTCGCTTAAAGGTGCCCGCTATGGTGGTATACAATGGTGTAAATATTATTCTTAACTTAAAACGAGACAAGGGCGCGCTGCGTAGGAGTAGGCGTCAGGTCTCGGGTTCTCATGGGGTATATCGGGATGCAATTGGAATTGCTAGGGGGATTCCTGTGGAATTTTCGGCCAGGAATGAAGTAGTGGCCGGCATAGAATCTATACTACCATGGATAACTGTGAATAAAAATGTTAACTGGATAAATTAAATATATTATAATCAACAGCGGTTGTTTAACCACACCATCGAGGGACTGAGTGCGCTAGGAGAACAGCTGCATGAGACTAGCAGACTCGCACTACAGAACCGGCAAGCACTAGATTGGCTTCTGGCAGATATGGGTGGAATATGTCAAATGTTCGGGGAAGACTGTTGTACCTTTATTCCAGCTAACACAGCGCCAGATGGTTCCTTTACATCTGCCATGGACGAGATAATACGGGTGGGAAGGGAGGTGCGAGAGCATGCTGGGAAGAGCGACTGGTCTCTTGATTGGTTGGACCAGTTAATGGCTGACTGGAAAAATGTATTGATAAAGGTGGGAGTTGGGTCAGCTTTGGTTCTGATCCTTCTTTTCTTGTTTGGCATGTGCATCGTTCCCGCCCTGAGGAGAGCATGGAGTATGAGTCTCAAGAAACAGACATCCTTCATCATGGCTGCCCAATTGGTCCGTACTGAGTTGGACCTGTGACGTCTCAATAGAACTACAGTCGGTTGGACAAAGGGTCGGCAGCCTGTGACGAAAGGCTGGTGACCCAACACTCCTGTTTGCCTCCGGACTGGAAAAAGACTCTATCTTGTGTTATTCACGTGTGGTTTTTTGTAGTCAGAAATCTTCTGTAATAGGTTATCCTTGTGAAAACAGATTGTAATGGAGTTTCTTTGTTGTGTGTGTATGGTTACTTTCTGTCATAGTACTTAGAAGGTCTCATGCAGGGGTCCACTGGCCTACCCGTGCCTGAGTGTCAAGTAAGATCGAAAGTTACCGGTGCTCGCCCAGAGGGGGGGGCACGGGGGAATTTTTTCTCCCTTTGGGGTTTTTTCGCCCTCGTACGGGAGGTTCAGATTGGCTCCTATGTTATGCTTGAGACCTGCGTGTGTGGACAAGTGTGCGTGAAAAGGTTTCCCTATTGTAAGTTTCAGAGTATCGTCTTAGGGCCGATTACTCTGAAATATTTGAAAGGGGGAAATGTGGAAGTATTAATACATCAGAGTTGAAAAACAACAGGTGCAGTGGCCCTGGTCAGCACAATATTAATAGTATGACATTATAACATGATATCAAAGTGATGTCAACTAATTACCAGTCAGCCCTAAAAGGCTGTGTGTGTGTATACAGAAATAGTGACAGGCAGGCTATATAAGCTTGGAGAAATGAATGTACGTGGTCTTTTATCCTGAAGGGGTGTCCCCCTGGCCGGCCGAATAAAGGATCATTAGAGACCTCTGTCTGCAGACTCTTAATATCAGCAAGCCCTTTTGATAAAGAATTTATCTACAACATTAACTATCAGTAGGAGATCACTTTCTACTGAGATAAAAACTGTTTTTAAAAAGTGGGATGGTATCATGTCCAGAGTGCATGTTGTTGATTTCAAATGCCAAACTGTTTTTTGTAGGATTTTTAAATCAACCATTTTAAATTGCGACATAACATCAGAATTATTTCCAGGTTTTAGACATAGACTAGTTTTCTTGTGTGACTGTGTGGAATTAATTTTTTGCCTAATTGTTTTAATTTTTTGGCTAAAAAATTTGGCAATTGGTTGTATTTCTCAGTGGAAAGGAGCTCTGGGCTTATCTGTATAGGAGAATTTGTAAGTTTTCAATCATAGCAAACAGAGTGCGAGAATTGTTGATGTATTTGTTAATCATTTCAGATAAATGCAGCTCTCTGACCTTGCACAGCTCATTGTTATAGTTACGCAGGCTTAGTTTGTACAGCTCATAGTGAATTTAAACTTTATTTTTCCGCCATTTCTGCTCAGTTTTTCTGCATTCTCTTTTTAGGCTGGTAACCACAGTAGTGTTTTTCCATGGTGTTTTCTGTTTGCTCAAGTTCTCTTGATTCTTATCGGTGCAACAGCATCCATTACATTCAAGACTTTCAGATTGAAATGATCCAGGAGTCCATCAACTGACTCTGCACTGTTTGTTGGTAACATAGCTATGGCCTCCACAAACTTAGCACTTGTTCTTTCATTAATGTACCTCTTCCTAACCGAAGAGCAGGTTTTTGGACATTCTGAGTGATCAGCAAATCAAACAAAAATGGTCAGACAAGGCCAAGTCAGTGACCGCAACAGAAGAAATATCAACACCCTTTGAAATAACCAGGTCCAGAATGTGACCTTGAATGTGGGTCGGTTCTTTTACATGTTGCCACAAACCAAACATGTCCAATATGGAATTCCTTGACATTACCATCTGTCATGTTATTTATGTGAATGTTAAAATCCCCAGTTAAGATGAAATGGTTAAAATCAGTAGAGATAACCAACAATAATTCAGAAAATTCATCAATAAAATTTACACAGTGTCCTGGACGTCTGTAGATGATTAGAAATAGGATTTTAGGAATGCCCCTTAAAATAAAACTAAGATATTCAAAAAAAGTCCACAAACCAAATGAAATCTCTTTACACTGGAATGAATCTTTAAATAAGGCAGCTTCCTCCCGTTTCGACATTTATTCATAAAACTAAAATGAGGGGGTGCTGTTTCATTAAGAACTGTAGCACTTGTGTCTTCTGCTAACCATGTTTCTGGCATTCCCATCACGACAATCAATGAATCTTTAGTTGTGAATACTTTTAGACATGGCATTTTTTTTTAAATATATTAATCATCTGCAGGAACAAATTAAAATAACTTCTTTAGGCCAGAACAAATCTCCACCTACTCCCAATCAGCCAAAGCTTTTTGTCTGAGATATTTCTCCAAGCAAAAGATGGCAATGGGGTCAGTATCCACATCAAACTTATTGGCAAAAAGGTGGTTCTGTTCAAGCAGCCACTGCAGGTCTCCAGCACCATATACACATATTTGCCTGACATGGGTTCCTTTGCACTCTGGGTACACAGCCCCTATTGCATTCTGTGACCCTTCATGCGCCTCCCACTTAACCAGCCGAGCAATTGTATTTAAATCCGACATGTCATATTTACGATTGGGCCACTTAGAGCCAGGAACACCAGGGACTCGTTGAATGGTTGCCCAGAGATGCTCATCAGGACTGTAAATGTCTTTGGACCACTCTATCAGTGCACGTATTCGATGGTCTTTCAACACACTGCGGACACTGCGGCTAACCACAATGTAGACACTTCCTGACATGATGGGCAGATTGAAAGGAGGTGGATCCTTTGTTTCTTTTGTCGTCTGAAAAAAAGAAAGAGGCAAATCAGCATGATGTTGATTGGTCATTAATTCAGTCTGAACAAAAAGTTTGTGTAATGATCCACATTGTGCAATGTAATCATTCCACATTATCTATAGTCTCCAAAAAACTTACCTGGATTTCTCCATTAATGATCTGATGAACATATGACACTCTCCACTTCTTTTCTGGAGGGAAGCTTTCAGACTCCAAGCTGTTCCCGCCCCTCAGGGTGCGCAGCATCCTTACCATCTCCAAGTTGGTTTTCAGAGGGAAGTCCTGACCACAAAGGTTGATAAAGTATTTCCACTTTGTGCTGGCATTATAGAGATCAGCCATGCAATTAAGGTCAGCTTGGACACGCGGCCAGCCAGCATAGACCACATTGTCAGCCTGGCTGACTAGGAAGACATTGGGGAAAAAGGACGCAATAGCACTGATGGCAGAGGAGACTGAAGCTTTTGATTTTTTGTCCACATGAACACAATAAATATTTTGAGGGACATAAATCGCCCGCAGTAGTCGTTCAAAGTTCTGCACCTAGGGATACGAAAAAAGACAGTTAAATTTTTGTATTTTTATACAAAACACAGCCTGATGCTATGTTTTACTACATTTTGCACAAACAAGAAATATAATTTTATTTCAAGTTTAAAAAAATTTCTGATTAAGTAAATCTGACGCTTAATAGGAAACTTGAGTAAAAAGTACAGACAACAACATAATTTAAATTCAATGTAGTTTATTGTGTAGCACCATAAAACATTGCAAGTAAACAAAAGCCTTTAAAGAAAGTGCTGTCAGGTTCAAATTAAGTGTTGCAGTAATTTCTTGTTTTATGTTATTGGCTTGTTTTTACTTCATACTTTTGCCATAAGAATTTTCTACACTGTAGTTTTTTACTGTTGGTGAAGTTCCTTCTGTATTCATTTCATAGACTAGATTATTTTCCTACTTTCAGTGTCAGTTATGACACATAACACAGTTTTGCCTGTTGCCATGCTAACTGCTTATACATGACCTTTGATTGGAATTAAAGTTTGGATTTTTTTCTAACAATTCATCAAATGTGTCAACAAATGAACTAAACTGTTGGTATAAATTACTCAAAGTATGACCATGAATTGTATCATATCCATATGGAGCTAAACTTTTATACATGGGTGGCAGATGGTGGGCAATCGTGGGGGTAGTAATTAAGGAAAATTAAGTACGGAAATTATTGTGTTCCTTTCTCTAACACACACACACTTACATACACTGATGTGATAACTGTGGTCACATTAGAGAAACATGAAAAATCGAACATCTTTATATTAATAATCTGGATCACAACGTGGAAATATTTGTAACAAGTTCAAAAAGGTCTATAGAAAGGTAAGTTGGTTGCCTTTTTACAAACTGAGGTATGGATTCCACAGGTTGCACAGAGATGGCAAAGCTACTCTCTTTATTTTCTGGTCGATTTTGGGATTTGGGTTTGTTGAGTCCTGCAGTTTATATTTATTTATTTTTAATTATGGAATTTACAAATTTCTTGTTGGACCTGACTGGGGGGACAGAAAAAAAGAGAATAGTGAACAGAAGTGTAGCGTATTCCTGCCTTCGTCAACGGAAACATTTGAACTTTGTTTAATTCACTATTAACTCAACATTTGATGGACTTTCCCTTACAGACAGGATAATTTCCAAAAACTTCCAAAGGGTCAGTTGAAGTTGGAGTCGAGTCAAGTTTTGAGTGGGAGTTTTGGTTGAGTTTTGGAGGAGAAGAGAGATGGAGAGAAAGATGAGGCGGAAGAATTGGGCTTTTGCTGTGATGTAAGCCGCATCACCATGGACTAAGTTCGAGCCTGCATTGGTAAATGAAAGGAAAGTCATCTGTACATGTTTTTATCCTAGACAATTTCTCTCTTTTTGTTTTTGTTTTTACTACTTAACTTCACTTTTTAACTACTTAAGTCCACTTAGTTTATGATTTCGCTTTTGTACACAGGTTTTGATAACTGGTTAAATCAGGCTTTCCACGCTTCAGCACCAGCTCACAAAATTTTCTCCTTCTTTGGTTCATTAAAGCTGGATGCTTTTATTCTTTGTGCTATCCATCGCAAACAATTCACTATCTCTCATCTCTTTTGGGAGGGATATCTACCATTTATTACTATGTGATACATTAAAAATATTATAATGTGGTTTTCTGCTTCTGGGTATCTATTAGGAGACAGAAGACAAGTATCAGCTTGTGTTCAACAGGATTTTGAGCAAAGTTTATACCATAAATTGAAGCAAAATGTCTCAGAAACTGTATGTAACATATATGTCACATTGGGCTCTTATGGGTTAAACTATATCATTGTAAAATAGATCTATTTTTGGATGCACTGATGTACAACAAATTAGGCTTCACTACTTTACATAGAAATACATTTTAAACCAGATGAGTTTAATATAAATATATACATAATGGGTGGGAAAGATTACCAGATAAAACCAGATGTTAGTCAGGAGTATATATATATATATATATATATATATATATATATATATGATGATGAGTGTAATTGTTCATGACTGTTGCTTTGAAATTGTGACTTCAGCATTTGCATACCTTGTGATGCACAATTATTGAAAAAGCCAATGGAAAGTCTTCCTCCTCCTTGCTTAACGGGAACATGATGTACTTGCGCCTTAACTTGAAACTCCTGTAAGTACACAATTTTGAAGAGGTAATAATATTGTTTTACAATGCATAAAAGTTGCACAAGTCATGAAACATCTGATTCAAAAGCAACACACCTGCAGTCTGTCGTTGCATTAATGTAATAGTCATCAGGGATCTGTATACTCTTGCGGACGTCTTTAGTGATAGTCAGTATTTTGGCGCGCTCCAACGCCTTCCAGTCTCCCTGCAGGATTGCTGAACAGTTGCACCCTTTCTCTGGGCCACCAACATCAGCTGTATATTCTAACCAGCTGTACTTATGGGTAAAGCCAGGTGCCCAGTCTGTGTTCAGCTGACTGACAAGAAACACCAAACTCAGTGATCCCACTGCAATAGCGAGCTTCAGTAACAGGCACAGCCAACTTCGTTTTAGCAACCGCATAATTTGAGTAGGATGATGTCAAATATGTTGCTTTCACAAAGTGAGTTCTTCTGTAGTTACCACTACACTCTGTAATGTTTCCTTGCCAGTTATTGATTTACTTTTATTACTTTATGAACAATTGTGACTGAAATGATTCAATATGCTGTTACAATATCATGGCACATGGTCTGCTAACTGTTTGATAAATAATTTAGACTTTTTAAAAAATGTACAATCCATGCTAAAATGTCTTAAATGCATTGTCCTCCGGCATTATAGGGGTTATTGTCCAATATTCCTCCATTATTTAGCCAGGCTAGTCCATTGTCCCATGAGATACAGTTCCTGTAAAAAGATAAGAAAATGTATACAAAAAACATGCAATATTTTAGATAAAGTCAACAAGCTTTAATTAAAATTGCACACAACCATTTTTCAGAGGACTTTCAGCCAAAAATAATAACATGAATCAGGGAACCAGTGTTTTTGTGTAGCGTTTACATAGATAAACTGGCTGAAGTTAGTCTGTTTCGGACCTCAGTTAACTTAAAAATGCTAGATAGATAGATGACTTAAAGAATAGAAAAAAATTACATTTAATTCTTTTTTTTTACAGTTCAGAAATAAAAAATAATCATCAATTATAAATCGATACTGGCTGAGAGACCTGTTGGCTCAGCTAAAATAAAGCAATGACAGCATAAATTTAATTTAAAATGACTACTGTCAGTTCAGAAGTGTGACAGCTAAAGGAATTTTGAAAAAGGTTTTAATTGGATTTTGAATATCTACTGGGACTCCTTTGAGAAGCAGTGCTGGCCCGATGGCATCAAAGCAAACTCATTACCAAACATACTAAGTAATTTGAGATGAAATGCATTGTTTGTGAGGCAGACAAACAACATAGTTCAGCTCCTAAGCCAATGACAAAAGAAATTCATTGCGCAACCGCTCCTCTTATTGATGCGATTTTTCAGAAAAAGGATCACCTTCCTTAATTTCAAACAAGTCAGGTTTGACTTCGATTTTTCAATCAAATCTTAAATATAATTTTGAATAACATTGTGTAATCATGCTATATTTTTAGTTCCAGCTACAGACTGAAAAAAATAAAAGTGATTTCTTCTTGTGGTCAATCCGAGTTTTCTCTTCTTTTTTCTCCTCTGTTCTCTTCTATTCTCTTAACACAATTGATTTATCCAATGAGAACAGAGGGAGATTAGATAAATACCACAAATTGTATTTAAGACAACAAAGAGGCAACAATAAAGATGAAGAAAAAAAGCAAAGCGACAAAATGGCTGTACCTATGCAAACGCTATGTACAATTTGCATAGATTTTCTTGGAATAATGAATGATTCCTCTGTAGTTATTATGTGGCATGCAAGTCTTCTGCCCAGTTAATGAAATCAAATAATAAAATTAATGACACATAAAAGTTGTGCTTTCTTAAAAAACAGAACATAAAGGATTTCTATATGATGTAGGAAAAAAAAATCATTCCTACCTCCAATTAAATGTGAGTCTCCTCTCCCATCACGCTTGTCATCTGATAAGCATCACCATCACTTGTTACTGAAATAAACTGACTCACAGTTGGCTGCAAGATTTAGACTTCCCCCAAGGAGTTTTTCAAAGTAAAATATTATATTACTAAACTACATACTGGCAAATAAACCATAAGGTGCCTTAAACAGATACAAAGAGTTTACAATAATAAAATCTATGCCTGCATATAATCCTGAGATAGTTGGTATTGCTTAAATTAATAAAAAGATGCACTGGAGAGTTTCCAGTATGTTCCAGCAAATAAGAAAGAACTGACTAATACAGACAAAGTGCTGTTACTGCATGATAGCAAAGAGTAAAACATTTACTTATATGGAGACAGGAAGAACAATAAACATATGCTGACATATCACATTCAAACGTTGTCTTTCTGACAACAACAAAAACCCTTTTGTTTTTACAAGGAAATAAAAGTACCTTGGAAATGAACTGAACTCTATTATAAAACTATTATATTAACTGCATTTTAAATAATTATATGATCTCAAAATCCACCATTGTCTGCTTTTATTTATTTATTTTTATGTACAAGTGAAGGATGGAACAGTTGTGTTCTCTTTTGTTGCTCTAAGAGCGGTAAGGGGGCGGGTAGTTTCATTGTTTATTCAGATGCAATCTGGGGGAGAGAATGAGCTGCAAAATCAAATAATTGGGGCTTCAAAATCTCTACTGACAAATCTACATTTATGCTATTTGGGTATAAGAAAATACAAGAAAAGGGTTTGCAGATATATGTTAAGGACCTTGAGAAAGTTAAGCAACTTAAAATGTTAGGAATGTGGCTGGATGAGAGATTAACTTGGAAAATTTATATTGATAAAATTTGTGTGAAGTGTGGAAGACTCCTTAATATCCTTCAATGCCTAGCAGGATCTGAATGGGGAGCTATTACTGAGGTCCTGTTAATCCTATACAGATCCATCTTTGATTATGGCTGTGAAGCATATGGCTCAGATGCCCACCAGTGTTAAAGAAGCTGGATGTAATTCAGGCAAAGGCTTTGAGAGTGTGCAGCAGAACTTTTATTTTTATAATATAATAACTTATATTTTTAACAGAAGTTGTGACTGTATTGATTTTGAAGATTAACTCTGGATTTGCCACAGAAATGCTGTTTGCTACTGTTGTTGTGCTGCTACCGCTTCCATGTAAAGGACTACTGATTACACATTTCAGTAATGTTTTTATAGCATATGGACCATCTGACCTACTGTTTATAATTTCCCGTGGCTCCAATGGCTTGGGTGCATTGGTTCCCATTGACAAATCAACAGTAGTGTTTATATTGGTAATGTTAACCTTTGACAAGTGAGGAAATATTTTCAGATCTGAGACTAGCATTTGTTTCTGTGTTGTAATGGAAAAATTATACATATACCCTTATAGTTTGTAACCTAAACTTTGTATGTCTGTGTACTTAGATAAGAATGTAGTGAGCTTCTCCCTTCCCCCTTTTTACTCCTTAACATTAGATAAGAATTTAGTGAGCTTCTCCCTTCCCCTTCCCCCTTTCACTCCTTACATTTCCCTACAATGTTATCAGCTATGTAGAAGAGTTTACTACAATGACCTTCGACCTCGATGTTATCAGCTCATGTTCTGACTCTATATTAACCAAAGCTCACATGTACCTGGCAGACTCACGCAGCCAAACCTTTGACTGTGTGATTCTCATTGCTGATCAGCTCTTAATAAAATACTTTGTTTGATTCTCACTTAGTGTGTGATCTTTGATAACTAAAATTCCACAACAGTGTCCAAACCTTAAGTTGTAGATGAAAAGTGCAGGAATTCAGGTTGGCAACCTCCAGTCTAAACAGCAAATGTGCTGGAACAACTTTCTCCTGTCCCATTGTCAAAGTGAGTTGTTTTGTTTTGTTTTGTTTTGTTTTGTCCTGTAATATTTTGTTTCTGCGTGAGCTGTTCTGTGTAGAATGTAGCAAAACTGCCAGGATCAAGAAATACATAGGTATGCACAGTTTCACTTCTTGTAGTGAACCTTACCCAGACTGAAACAATATTGATATTGATAGTTTGTACAATTGTGACTAATGTGTCCAATACACAGGCAGCCGAAGCAAATTCCTTTAGAAAAGAAATCTTGTCTCCGGGCTTTTTACTCCTGAACTTTTGACAGTTTTTCAGGATGTGAGCATGTGAGAGGGAACAGCAACAAAGTTCTTTTAATGAACCACCCAACACAGGTTTGTCAACAGAGTCAACTGGTTTTATGGTTACGGCGAAGCTTCCCTTTACTCCACCTGAATGTTGTTGTTTAAGTGTGGATGGTTTTGAACTGTCAACTGTCACCGAATCATGAAAGTAAGCTCTGCAGGTGCATCACTCTAGGGCTGCAGCTATTGATTATTTTAATAATTGATTTATAATTGATCGATTAGATAAGCCTTTCCTTTTCCTTTGAAGATCTTGTGACTGAAATGCAACAGAGCAGTAATTGTACAAAAGTTCATAACAGACACATATTTATTTATTACAATAGGCTCAATTGCATTCAACACCATTTGCAGCTACTGCCCTATATTCTGACTTTAAACAATGGGAACAAAAAATAGATCATTTCACCAGTAATGACCTTACCTAGTAATATCATTAAAGGATAAAATATAACAAGCTGAATATTGCTTAATCAAAATAAATATAACCAGCATAATTTTCTTTTTGTTTTTAACAAATAAAAACAACAATGTGCCAAAAGTAAATACAACTGAAAATTTAAAACATTCTGGGGTATTTCAATTTGTTGACTGGAGAACATTTTTGTTCTGTGTACCCAAATATGTATATAATTTAGTTCTCTTTAAAGGGAGTCGCCACTTCCTATTTTT
The DNA here is from genome assembly GCF_017639745.1 of Melanotaenia boesemani. NCBI lineage: Eukaryota > Metazoa > Chordata > Actinopteri > Atheriniformes > Melanotaeniidae > Melanotaenia > Melanotaenia boesemani. The sequence goes on from NC_055692.1 coordinate 17,905,432, forward strand.
AACTTTAAATTACCATGTTCCAAAAATATCTAAATTCTTTTTCATTTTAGACTTGAGCCTTTCACATGATCCTGCCGCCCTTTATGAAACACAAAAACTTACCAATGTTTTATCCATTTCATACTGCTCTCTCACATTTTTATTCATTTTTTAAGATACAGAAAACCAGAAAACCGGATGCAGTTGCAGTTGCAGTGGCAGCGGTGTCACTACTATATGTGCCATATATCAGCACAAAGCTGTGCTTCTTAGCTTTCAGAATCCAATGGAATTACTTTGATAGTGGAACGGTCCATGAGTTATGGTATTTAAATTGAATAATTTGATTATAAGTTTTTAACCCTTGCTCCATAGTATCATGAGCCTTAGTTCTCCATCCTTCTCTCAACTTAAAAGGTAACTTAGACACTTACAGTTTGTTGGTATGTTTAATTTCTCCATAGATTCAAGTTCTTGCATAACATGGCAGCAACCACAAAAATACAAACCATAAAAAGATATGATACCTTTAGCATCCTCTAAATTTTATTGACTGCCATGCTAACACCTTGTCCATGTATGCAGTAGCAATCTTTTCTCTTGTGCGAAACTATGGACACTACGCACACTAAACATGCTGATGTAGCAGAAGGGGAGGGAATTTCAACCAGTTTTCCAGAGCCGAATAATGGCGGCCACCGACTCAGCTGTACCGATGCAGGCGGAGGCTATTTTGTACTGTTGTAAGTATGAAGTTATTCAATCATAATTCTAATATAAAGGGCAGCATGCTATCCATCTCTTCTATCCCTGCCAACAGTTATGGATCTGATTAGAGATGTGACGTTCATGAACGAATCGATTCTTTTGAACGGCTCTTTTAAATGAACGATGGGAATCGATTCACAGCTGTGAGCCGTTCATTTGCGAGCCATTCTTTATTTATACAAATTTTTGACACTGCCTTCATCAAATCAAATCAAACTTTATTTATAAAGCGCTTTTATGCCATAGGCAACACAAAGTTCTTTACATGATTAAAAACATAAGAATAAAAACACTCAATGAAATCTTTCACACAGTCACATGCACACACGTATACACACACACACGCCAAGCCCAATCCCCCCCTCCCCCCCCCCCCTTTTCCAGCTAAGACTGACTGAATGAATAAATAAATAAATAAGTAAATAAGAAGTAGCATAGTTGAGTCAAATGAAAATAAAATAAATAACATGTGACATCATAGACGCCTGATGTCCAACACGCTCCATTCATGTGAAGCATCTATGGGCAGAGAGTATTGTTTGGAAACAATACTGTGAGTTCTATCCAAAACATTTACTAGAATTTGCACTGACTGCTCAGGTTTATCCTTTTTATCTATATTTTTCCTATAATATTTTACACTTGTATAGTAGATTTCATATAGGTACATATTTTCATTGTTTGTCCTTCTTATATATTGTGTAATTTTGTAAGATATTGTGAGAACGAGTCAGTCTTTTGAATGGCTCTTTAAAAGGAACGGCTCCTACAGATCCAGCTCCCTTCAAAAAGCCATAAATCCCATCTCTAGATCTGATTATTTGTTGGAGGCTGCAGTAGAGTTAGCATACATAGATGTTAGCAGTTTTTTAGCCAGTTTTGCGGACGTAGATGGGCTATAAGTGTTAGAAATGATTAATGCTATAGGTTCTGTATGTTTATTCATTATTGTTGAACCTCCAGATTACGCACTGCGGGGTCTTTGGTGTAATCGAAGTGGTCCTTGATCTGAAAACTGATTAGGAAACACCCCTGGTTAGAGAACCGGCCCGTTTCCATGGTACCGCTGACTAAGCCATAGCTGATTGTATATCACTTTAGATAAGAGTCTGAAAAGTACCCATAAAGCACATATAAACATAAACAATGTTTGCTTTCATATAAACTGCCAATGTGTGTTCACCGTAGGTCACTGTGGCATCAAACTACTGAGCCAGCAGTGGCACTGAGGCATTTACCACCTGGGGCTAGGATGCTGCTGTGGAGGAGAGGAGGAGAGAAATGTTTTAAAAAAAAGTTTCAATAAAAAGTTTTCTGCATCCCTGTGTTTTAGCCTCTTCATTACTGCGTTTCATATTTTAAATGTGTCATGTTTGCTGCTGTGCTGCAGCACTGCAATCAAGCTCATCTGCTCCACCTCCCCTGATTGCCCATTCTCCACACCTGCTCCCCACCCTACTTAAACACACTCCAGTCTCTGCTTCCCTGCCAGATGGTCATCTAACCTTGTCTTGTTCTTGAGCTTCCCTGTATTTGCAGACCTCCCCTTTTACGTATGTAATCTACCATCCAAGTGAATATTTATTTTCTGTTGTTCATATAAATAACAAGGAGGGGTATTAGGTAACATTTGTTTAGGTAACAGAATTGTGGTGTAACTTAAGTAAACCAATCTGTAATGATAGTAGTTACTCAGTGGGAAGGCATGAGGGAAGGAGTGTTTGTGCAACGGGTATAGTGACTGTGTTAGTTATTTTATACAGTTGTAATAAAATTGTTTACTGTTTTATGTGTCTTATTATTTATAATAGATATTGCAAATGCGTGTTTTTGTCTACCTCCTGAGTTGTTTTCTTTTGCATAGCTGATCGTTGTTAAATGTGGAACAACAGTTTATAGCACACTGCACATTTATGTACATAGATTATTTACTCAGTTTTTTTTTATCGTCTATCTAGTTTTTTTTTTCAAATTGTTTATTTTTATTTTATACTGTTTTATGGCATTCAGGTTGGACGGCAAAGTAAGATTTTCATTGTTCAGGGAAACTTGTTTCCTTACTGTGCAAATGACAAAGACACTTTGAATCTTGAAATGTATTATGAGAAAAAAAAAAACTTTGGCAACATTGTGATGTGTCATAGATTTTTATTTAAAAACGTATTTTCTGTTAGGCTTCAATCTGCTCCTCTTCTGGCACACTACCTCTCCAGCTTTGGAGAGGTTGCACCTGAAAGGAACACAAGAACAAAATTGTAATTAACCAAGTTTAAAATCATTAAATTCTCTGCTGATGGTGATCAGAAACCAGCTTGGTGTCTAAGGTCCTGCAGGTGGTGGTTTTTCCTCTGCAGCTGCAGACTGAGACGTTTCCTCTGATGCTTCTGGTTGAAGTTTATGATTAACTTTAAAGTCTGCTCTTTGCAAGGCTATTTAAAAAACATCTATATAAAGAAAGGGGAATTAAGCTTACCTGTGATGTTAAAGGCACCGCCTGCTCCGTCCTTCTCTCATACTCCGAGCTCCTTCAGCAGTTACTCTGGCAACGGCGTCTCGCGCAGACGTTTGTTTCCCCAAATCTCTAAAAGCTAAATGTGATTCAATATAAGCTCATGCTGATGTGACGCTTTTCCTAAATTTGTTTTCAAAATGCAATGTCGCACAATCGCTACAGAATCTCCTCTCAAAAACCCGCGATCTCCTCAGCGTTTGGAATCTGAGAGATTGACAAGCCCGGTCCCTTCAAAGATCCCGCTTGCTGCTCAATACGCGCTGATGACGTAACGAGGCCTCGTTTGGTCTATCACGTGACATTTGGCATGCTGAATCAATGCTCAGAGACAATGCTCACAACACTTCCGTGTCACATGCTCGACACGTGATCGAGCAGACTGCTCGAGCATAACATCCCTACTCCCTGCTGGTTGCCTGCCTGGATATTCACCCCCTGCTTGGAATGACCACGGAGTTTTTGCCTGCCCCCTTCGATAAGTAGCCTGATATCTGCCTTTTTGTGTATGACCATTGCCTGCCCTCTTGACCATGTTTTTGGATATTGGATGCATGCTGTAACACCTGGAGTTCTTTCAGAATACGGCGACACACAGTCAGCCCAGATCCTCTTGCCACATTCCACCAGACTGCTCCAGTTTCTCTCTATGACTCCTCCTGGTTTAATAAACCATACTCTGTTCAAACTAAGATCTGTGTGAGGCTGAATTTCCGGGTCTTCAGGAGAAACCATTACAAAATGATGATTTCCAGTATAATTGGTTTCCTGTTGCCAGATGTGAACTGTATCAGTGTAAACACCAATGAAAACAAATGTATAATGTAAAGTACATTTGATGTGTCTTGATCAGATGTGGAAAAATTGTCTTTCAGGCAAAAACGTCTCTGGACGCTGACTTGAATAATAAAAAGAAGTTTATTACAAAAGTTCAGACATCAAAACAGATTTCTGCAGCAAAATCTGGAGGTCCCAAAGCCAGAACGAAGACCTAAAGACATTATGTGTCGTTCTGTCTTATATAGGGTTTAAACAAAGAAAATTCCTCAGTCCTGTGTCCTCCAATCATAGAGTTTGCCTATAGGATGCTCATTTGCATGGAATGCATGTTCTTGTGTCAATCCAGTCTGTGGGACAGAGAACCCCATATGGTAAAGACTTTAAGTGTGTACCATACAAATGCTATGCTTAGATACCTCACTTTAATTCAGGGAAGGTATCTTTGCATATTTAAAAGCTAACAGGTGTGGGGGGAGACGTACAATTACACAAGAATGTGTGTGCTGTCTACATTTGGTGAAAGTTTAATCTCCACTGGCAGTTTGTTCCACTTGTTTGCAGCATAACAGCTAAATGCTGCTTCTCCATGTTTAGTCTGGACTCTGGTTTGGACTAGTTGACCAATATCTTTGGATCTAAGAGCTCTGCTAGGTTTATATTCTCTGAACATATCACAGATGTATTCTGGGCCTAAACCATTCTGGGATTTGGGGTTTTAAAATCTATTCTGTGACTGACTGGAAGCCAGTGTAAAGATTTCAAAACTGGTGTGATGTGTTCAGATCTCTTAGTCCTGGTTAAAACTCTAGCAGCAGCATTTTGGATGAGCTGCAGATGTTTAATACTCTTTTTAGGAAGTCCTGTTAAAAGACCATTACAGTAATCCAGCCTACTGGAGATGAATGCATGAATGCGTTTCTCTTGGTCTTTCTGGGAGACTAGACTTTTAATTCTGTTGATGTTTCTGAGCTGGTAAAAAGCTGTCTTAGTGACAGCTTTGATGTGGCTGCTGAAAGTCAGGTCTGAGTCTATCAACACTTCAAGGTTACGAACTTGGTCGGTGATTTTAAGAGCCCGAGCCTCCAGGTGTTTGCCAATGCTGACCCTCTTCTCTTTACTACCAAACAGAATAATCTCGGTTTTGTCTTCATTTAATTGTAGAAAATTCTCCTTCATCCAGGTGTTTATTTGCTCCAGACACTGACACAATAACTCTATTGGACTGCAGTCATCTGGTGACAGAGACACATAAAGTTGTGTATCATCTGCATAACTTTGATAATAATGCTATAGTTCTGTAACATTTGACCCAAAGGGAGCATATACAAGTTGAACAGAAGAGGTCCAAGGACTGACCCCTGGGGGACTCCACAAGTCATGGCCACTTGCTCAGATTCATAGCTGCCGATCGTAACAAAATAACTTGTTTTGGTCTGGTGTCCATTAATTGCTGTTTACTTTGTTCTGATGACAGATGACAAATGTCTTTGTTGCCTTTTCCATGGTGTGGTTCATACTCATTTGCTTTAGGACTGAGTGGGACTGATGTTGATCACATCCTCCTTTTCTTATTCTAAATAAGAGTTCATGCCATTTGATTAGCATCAGAACATTGTTCCTGAAACATGAAGTTTAGCTGTTGCTGCAGCAAGTTCAATATCAATTTGCTGTTGTTGTGCATGACGCTTCTTTAAAGTTGCCATTTGAGCTAAAACAGCTGCTCTACAGCAGCTTAAATTTTTGCAGAGGAAGTACCTAAGTACTTCCAGCTGGATTTCAGTCTAAGTGGGAGCAGTCTCCTGTTCATCAGCAACATGTTTCTTTGCAGCTGCATCAGCGTCAGTGTGTGCAATAGAGTTTTCCATAGTTAATAGTAAATCCAGTGACAGTCAAAAGAAATGTCACTGCTTATTTCAAATTGGTGCATTTACACAGTATTTTATTGACATTTCATGGGTGTAGCCAGTGTTGCCAGGTCCACTTGTTTTTCTGTGTGTTTGCTTATTTGGGCTTGTCCTGCTTCTTTTATGAGGCCCTCCTTATTCTTTCTAAGCAGTCCACAATAAATCAGCATCTCCTGGCTGCAGATCGGGAAACATGAACACAACCATCCTTTTTTTAGGAACTAGTGCCCACAGCCGTTTCCTTGGTTACCACGGCCGTCCCGTCGAACACCCCTACACACACATGCATACAACTTCACCTGATAGAGTAACAGAGTGACAATATCTGAGAACACATAGCATATATGCATACATATATATAGAGAGAGAGAGAGAGAGAGAGAGAGAGAGAGAGACAGACGGATATATATATAAAATAAAATAAAGAGTGAACAAAGAGGGCGCATTGGAAAGTTGGTTCAGACTTCAGCTGGGAGGTGACTCAAAAGCATTCTGTCGATTTTAGTATAAAATGCAGGCTCACCATGCAGCAGGCAGGTACAAAGGAAAACTTTTGTATGAGGCTTATTAGTTTTTATGTCCCAGAACAACATGAGGTGAAGACAGTTTTGATTTGCTTTAAGTTTTAGCCCAGATCTTTTGGAGATGAGTTATGTATGTCTCATTATATTCAAAGTTAAAACTTTTAATTTACTTAAATTTTTTACTACGTTGACAGTCAATGTTTTGCCCCTAAAATCAATGCTAAAAGTTAGTTTAGAGCCCTGTATGTACACACACACACACACACACACATACATACACACACACACACACACGCGCGCACACACACACACACACACACACACGTACGTATATATGTAGTGTAGGAAGTACAAAGTTCAGCAGTACAGGTTTGGTGAACTACTTATGGAAGAAACTTCTTTGAAACTTCTCTATCTATCTGTCTGTCTGTCTATCTGTCTAAGAAAATAACTAAGGCATAACTTGTTATGATCATTAATATTATAGAAGGATGTTATGTTAAATGGTCAAAACATTAAGGAAGTACATTTGTTTTCTTCTAGTAAATGAGACTATCCTGATAAACCTGCTTCTTGACTTGACAACAGGAACCTGCTTAAAGTTATGTACCGTTTTACCAACATCCTTAATGAACTCCTCTGAACCACGTTCCATGTTAATTTGTAAACTCCTTTTGATAAGATGCTGACTAAAATGGCAACACCCTCTCTTGTGCCATTCAAGATGTGTGGCCAAACTGCATTCCAGATGATCTGATAATAACAAGGCAAGGCAGTTTATTTGTATAGCACATTTCATGTACAGGACAATTCAAAGTGCTTTACATAAAACAAAGGCATTACAGATATTTAGAAAGAGTAAAAGGCATCAACACATAATCATAAAATAATAAATTACATTAAAATAATTAAAAGCAAGATAAGTTAAAAAAAAAAAAAAAAAAAGTTAACATGCAGATTTCATGCATAGGCGCATGAGAAAAAAAATGTTTTAACCTGGATCTAAAAATGTCTACATTTGGTGAAAGTTTAATCTCCACTGGCAGTTTGTTCCACTTGTTTGCAGCAAAGCAGCTAAATGCTGTTTCTCCATGTTTAGTCTGGACTCTGGTTTGGACTAGTTGACCAGAGTCTTTGGATCTAAGAGCTCTGCTAGGTTTATATTCTCTGAACATATCACAGATGTATTCAAGGCCTAAACCATTCTGGGATTTGTAAACAATTAGAAGGGTTTTAAAATCTATTCTGTGACTGACTGGAAGCCAGTGTAAAGATTTCATTCATAGCTGCCGATCATAACAAAATATTTTCTGCCTTCTAAACAGGACCTGAACCAGTTAAGGACCGCTCCAGAAAGTCCAACCCAGTTTTCCAGCCGGTGCAACAGAATTCTGTGATCTACATTATCAAACGCAGCACTGAGATCCAACAGAACCAGGACTGATACTTGACCAGAATCAGTATTCAACCTAATGTCATTTAACACTTTGACCAGAGCTGTTTCAGTGCTGTGATGAGGTCGGAAGCAGAACTGAAATTTATCAAGATTTCCACTTTCATTTAAAAAGTTATTAAGCTGGTGAAATAAAACTTTCTCAATAATTTTGGAAATAAAAGAGAGGTTAGAGACAGGTCTATAGTTGTTCATTATAGAGGCATCTAGAGTCCTTTTCTTTAGGAGTGGCTTAATAGCAGCTATCTTTAGTGACTTGGGGAAAATGCCTGATGCCAGTGAGCTGTTAGCTATCAGTAGGAGATCACTTTCTACTGAGGTAAAAACTGTTTTTAAAAAGTCGGATGGTATCATGTCCAGAGTGCATGTTGTTGATTTCAAATGCCAAACTGTTTCTTGTAGGATTTTTAAATCAACCATTTTAAATTGCGACATAACATCAGAATTTTTTCCAGGTTTTAGACATAGACTAGTTTTCTTGTGTGACTGTGTGGAATTAATTTTTTGCCTAATTGTTTTAATTTTTTGGCTAAAAAATTTGGCAATTGGTTTTATTTCTCAGTGGAAAGGAGCTCAGGGCTTATCTGTATAGGAGAATTTGTAAGTTTTCAATCATAGCAAACAGAGTGCGAGAATTGTTGCCGTATTTGTTAATCATTTCAGATAAATGCAGCTCTCTGACCTTGCACAGCTCATTGTTATAGTTACACAGGCTTTGTTTGTACAGCTCATAGTGAATTTAAACTTTATTTTTCCGCCATTTCTGCTCAGTTTTTCTGCATTCTCTTTTTAGGCTGGTAACCACAGTAGTGTTTCTCCATGGTGTTTTCTGTTTGCTCAAAGTGCTCTTGATTCTTATCGGTGCAACAGCATCCATTACATTCAAGACTTTCAGATTGAAATGATCCAGGAGTCCATCAACTGACTCTGCACTGGTTGTTGGTAACATAGCTATGGCCTCCACAAACTTAGCACTTGTTCTTTCATTAATGTACCTCTTCCTAACCGAGGAGCAGGTTTTTGGACATTCTGAGTGATCAGCAAATCAAATAAAATACAAAAATGGTCAGACAAGGCCAAGTCAGTGACCTCAACAGAAGAAATATCAACACCCTTTGAAATAACCAGGTCCAGAATGTGACCTTGAATGTGGGTCGGTTCTTTTACATGTTGCCACAAACCAAACATGTCCAATATGGAAGAAAATTCCTTGACATTACCATCTGTCATGTTATCTATGTGAATGTTAAAATCCCCAGTTAAGATGAAATGGCTAAAATCAGTAGAGATAACCAACAATAATTCAGAAAATTCATCAATAAAATTTACAGTGTCCTGGACGTCTGTAGATGATTAGAAATAGGATTTTAGGAATGCCCCTTAAAATAAAACTAAGATATTCAAAAGAAGTAAAATCAGCAAATAAAATCTCTTTACACTGGAATGAATCTTTAAATAAGGCAGCTTCTCCTCCCCCTTTCCTCCCGTTTCGACATTTATTCATAAAACTAAAATGAGGGTGTGCTGTGTCATTAAGAACTGTAGCACTTGTGTCTTCTGTTAACCATGTTTCTGTCAGAAAAAGAAAATCTAAACTGTGAGAAATGATGAAGTCATTAACTAACAGTGACTTGTTGGACAGAGATCTAACATTAAGTACAGCAGCTTTATGAAGTTTACACTGGTCTCTGTTGTATTCTGAGTTATACAAGGTACAGTTAACAGATTAGATCGATTCACCCCACAAGCTGATCATGTTCGATTCCTTATTTTACTAACGCAGGAATCCTACTGGGTCCAGGCTTGATCTCAGAACAGCTGTCACTAGTAGCAAAACTACAGCAAGGACCCTGAACGCATCATGGCATGGATTACTCATCTAATCACTTCCCTGATCATACACACCTGTCCCTGATCCTCTCACTCTGCCACATTCCTACTAGTCCTGCACTTCAGTCACTCTCCCCTGATTGGTTACGACTTTTCCCATTTGCCCACTAGTCCTTATACTCCCCAGCAGAACATTTATTCCTTGTCGGACCTTATCCTACGCACATGAAGGACTCACTCCCCTCCATTCCTGGCTTCCCTTACCCCCCTGTCGCCTCCTTTGTTGTCGGTATCAGCAAGATCCTTCCTCTAAGTTCTTGGTGATTAATAAAGTATTGTTAACCTGCCTTTGTCTCTGAGGAGTCCATGCGTAACAGGAGTAAACAAAAGAAAGTAAAATGAAGAGTTGGAAATTAAAGCAGGCAGAAGAATCACTGTCAAATGCTGGTACGTCACTACCACTAAGTGCAAAACGTTAGTGCTCCATTTGGGTCAGCACTTAACCACAATAGTGTGCACTACAGAAGGTAGTGCTTAGTGCGCACTACCTTCCCTTCCAGTGCACACACGTAAGTGCGTGGTTTGAGACATACTCAATTACTCCATTAGTGGGCAGTGCTGAGTTCAGAGTTTACTCCCTTGACCCAACGTCAGTTTCAGACACCGTTTGGCAGCAGTAATGCAATGCTATAAAGTTGTTTCCAACCACCCAACATACCCTAACTATTCACATATAAGGTGTGTCCCAATTCAGGGTCTGCACACTTCAAAGTGCGGATTTGTCGGCCACATACATCATTGTGATGCGTGAAGTAGTGTCCCAATTCACAGAATTTGAAGGACCCTCTGAATCCACCTTTCAAATCTGCACTTCGTTTGGCCCCAAACTTGCTAGATAACATCTGGTCATTTACTTGATGTTGAGTCCCTGTAGTGTTTGTTCCTCCACTTTGAGATCTTTGGATAGGTCCCTGATGCTGATTTGTCGTGTCACATGGTGTTAAAACCTGAGATTGGTTGTTTTGGTCTGGTGTCCATTAATTGCTGTTTACTTTGTTCTGATGACAGATGACAAATGTCTTTGTTGCCTTTTCCATGGTTTGGTTCATACTCATTTGCTTTAGGACTGAATGGGACTGATGTTGATCACATCCTCCTTTTCTTATTCTAAATAAGAGTTCATGCCATTTGATTAGCATCAGAACATTGTTCCTGAAACATGAAGTTTGGCTGTTGCTGCAGCAAGTTTAATTTCAATTTGCTGTTGTTCCTTTTTAACAGTAGTTCTTGTTCCTCTAGTGCATGACACTTCTTTAAAGTTGCCATTTGAGCTAAAACAGCTGCTCAACAGCAGCTTAAATTTTTGCAGAGGAAGTACCCAAGTACTTCCAGCTGGATTTCAGTCTAAGTGGGAGCAGTCTCCTGTTCATCAGCAACATGTTCCTTTGCAGCTGCATCAGCGTCAGTGTGTGCAACAGAGTTTTCCATAGTTAATAGTAAATCCAGTGACAGTCAAAAGAAATGTCACTGCTTATTTCAAATCAGTGCATTTACACAGTGTTTTATTGACATTTCATGGGTGTAGCCAGTGTTGCCAGGTCCACTTGTTTTTCTGTGTGTTTGCTTATTTGGGCTTGTCCTGCTTCTTTTATGAGGCCCTCCTTATTCTTTCTAAGCAGTCCACAATAAATCAGCATCTCCTGGCTGCAGATTGGGAAACATGAACACAACCATCCTTTTTTCAGGAACTAGTGCCCACAGCCGTTCCTTGGTTACCACGCCGTCCTGTCTAACACCCCTACACACACATGCATACAACTTCACCTGATAGAGTAACAGAGTGACAATATCTGAGAAGAAATAACATATATATGTATATATATATATACAGAGAGAGAGAGAGAGAGAGAGAGAGAGAGAGAGAGAGAGAGAAAGAGAGAGAGAGAGAGAGAGAGACGGATATATATATATAAAATAAAATAAAGAGTGAACAAAGAGGGCGCATTGGAAAGTTAGTTCAGACCTCAGCTGGGAGGTGACTCAAAAGCATTCTGTCGATTTTAGTATAAAATGCAGGCTCACCATGCAGCAGGCAGGTACAAAAGAAAACTTTTGTATGAGGCTTATTGGTTTTAATGTCCCAGAACAACATGAGATGAAGACAGTTTTGATTTGCTTTAAGTTTTAGCCCAGATCTTTTGGAGATGAGTTATGTATGTCTCATTATATTCAAAGTTTAAATTTTTAATTTACTTAAATTTTTTACTACGTTGACAGTCAATGTTTTGCTCCTAAAATCAATGCTAAAAGTTAGTTTAGAGCCCCGTATGTACACACACACACACACACGTATATAAGTAGTGTAGGAAGTACTGAGTTCAGCAGTACAGGTTTGGTGAACTACTTATGGAAGAAATTAATTTTATCCACTTTAAATTGAGACGAAAACGCTTATTATTGCTTTTGAAGGGACTTCAGCATTGAATTACTGAAAAACTACACAGTAAAAGTAGTTGATAATATTTGTGCAAGTAATATATGAAGTACTATATCCACTAACACGTACTGAGCTACTTATAGAAAAAAAGAGATTTAGTTAAATTTTTTTAATTTTTTTAATTAATTAGACAAAATTGTATGTTATTGCTATCTGAAAGGGATTGAAAGACAAGACAGACACACAGAGAGAAACAGAGGTGCTTTATTTTGAAATCCGGAAGTAATCATTGGTGACGGGTCGCTTTCACCATAAACTTCAGAGTAAAAGCGCACTTGACATACAACAGTGGCTGGTTTGACCATGGATACATGACTGGCAGCTGGCTTACCGCACTACGGCACAGCACACAGACAAATGACACCTCTACTGAAAGCACAGATCTCACAGATTCCAAAACTGTACACTGGACGAAAACACCTAAGATCCGGAGAGATCCAAGAGGATACAAGTCTCCGTATCCGCGGCACTTCCGGACTGTTTCCGGGTATATACGGGAAGATTGGTGTGTAACAGATCCTATTATAGGATACCCTCCGTATACACATCTATAATACATCCTAGTATGGGATATGCCGCGGAAACACATCTGTGATAGATCCTAGCATTGGATACCCTCCATATACACAACTTTAAGAAATCCTAGTGTATGGCATTCTCCTATACACGTCTCTCGCAGATCCTACGTCATATTCTCCGCATTCGTTTCTGTGACAGATCCTATAAGATATCCTCCATACATACATCTGGAACAAATCCCATAACCCACCTCATATACAACTTAATTTTGCCCTCTCTGATGACCCTCGTTCATTTTTACCCCTTTAAATGACAGTTTGTTTGAATTATTTATTTATTATTCACTATAACCGTGGCAACAGAAACTCAGACGCCGGGCTGCAGACGCGCCAGATCATGTCTGTGAGGCATTGCTATGAAAGCAGGTGCAGGGCAGCAATCATCTCCTTTCTCTCCACTGATCAGGTCTAATACAAAAGCTGCGGCCGACCGGGCTGCAGGTTCTGTGTTAGAGCCGAGACACGCCAGATCACGTCTTTGACGGGGCGTCGCTATGAAAGCAGCCTGCAGGCATTTTTAACGATTTAGGAAACTATCTGTGGACTTTGACTGTTTGAAACAAAATGACGCATCATCCTCTGGACACACACAAGCTGTAAGAGATGCACCTGCCCTCTGAAATGTTATGTTTGTGTCACGCAACTGTGGCCGACCAAGCTGCAGGTTCCGTGTCAGAGCCGGTTGTCTTGGCAACGCGTCAGAACGAGCGATATTAAATAGTCCACTCATCTGCTTCTTGCGAAAAACTTAGGATTTTAACGGTAAAAAAACGACAATAACACATAAATAATTTATTTAATATTATTATTTAATTTATTTTGTATGTGACCATGGTATAAGTGGGATAATTCCCTTCAAGGTGTCCAACGCGAACGCCTCCGCCTGGATACGTCGTCGGGCATTAGATATACATTTTAAAATACATAACAAATCTCATAACCCAACTCATACACAACTGAATTTTGCCCTCTCTGGTGACCCTCGTCCATTTTACCCCTTTAAATTACATTTTGTTTGAACGACTCATTTACTAAGTACGGAAGCGTGGAGCTGTCACCCAAATTAAAAAAAAAATCGGACCATATCACGTTATAACGTGATAAGTTTATTATAAGAACATAGCCTGTACTGTATGCAGATGTTGTTACGACCTATATTGGAGCAAAATACATTTCATGGAAAATGTACTCATCAAGCAGAAACTTTTCAGTTCTTTTTGACAATGATTAATTGTTCTACTCTGGTTTATTGTTGTACAGAAATGTGGGACAGTTATGAGAAACACGTAGGTCACCTGCCTGCACGCAGTGAGACGGGGCGTGCCTGTGTGTCTGAATTGCCACAGAGCAGGCATCCCCAACCTGGGACCTCTTGAGCCAGTGTCCTGCAGGTTTTCAGTGTGGTTTATTATTTCCAGAGAAAGTCCTAATTTACTACATGGGATTAAGTTTGACTTCATTGGAGAGATTTGATGAAGCTTGGAGGACGCTTGTTAACGTTGCACCCTTTAAGTAGACAGGACCACGTCTTTGTGTCGGCAACTTATTTCTCCCAGTCCCAGCGGTGCATAAAGCCTTTATAATTTTCATTTTTATTGTCAGGAGACAACATGTTATTAACTGAAAGCAGCGCGCACACTCTATTGCCACTCAGACACATGCACGCACCGTCTCACTGCGTGCAGGCAGGTGACGCACCGTGTTGCTTATAACGGTCTTGTGTACAAGAATAAACCCGGTCTGCACCAGCTTCTTAACGACCCATTATTTGAGTCAGGTGTGCTGCAGTATGGACATACTGAAAACCTGCAGGACACTGGCTCAAGAGGTCCCAAGTTGGGGATGCCTGCTCTGTGGCAATTCAGACACACAGGCACGCCCCGTCTCACTGTGCGCAGGCAGGTGACCTACGTGTTTCTCATCCTGGTATTTTCCACAGCGATGTTATGGCATCATGGACCCACCAGGGGGTGCTAATACTGATTTCTTTGCTTGTGTTATTGTATTATTTCTGAATATCAACATGTTGATTTAGATGTCAATTACGAACTTGTTTCACACCGAAAAATAAAATAAAATAAAATAAAATAAAATAAAAAAAAAATCTTGGTGTTCCCATGTGGTCCCAAAGCTCCATAATATAACTCTCCATGAGAAGGTCACGAGAAGAAGCATGTATTACTACATAAAAACAGAGGTGGAAAGTAACAAAGTAACATATTTACTCAAATTACTGCATCTAGAACGTATGGATCTTCTGAACTCT
Source organism: Melanotaenia boesemani (assembly GCF_017639745.1). Lineage (NCBI taxonomy): Eukaryota > Metazoa > Chordata > Actinopteri > Atheriniformes > Melanotaeniidae > Melanotaenia > Melanotaenia boesemani. Next base: position 17,920,520 of record NC_055692.1, read on the forward strand.
TTTCCAAAAATAAAAACAAACTGTCTCTAAAACTCAACATCGGCCTTCCAGCCACAGCTTCCGGCCTTTGTTGTTCAGAGTGAAGAGAGCGCAGATTGGCGCTACAAACTTTGAAAATCCTCCCCTGCTCAAGCTGAGCAAGCGCTTTACAGTCTAATGTTTTAGTATTCACTTGGCAAAATATTCTGTGGGGCATGGCACTTTATTTATTTTCTTATATCGCCAGTCACTGTTTGTTAATTTAGACAACTGACTATTTATGTTTGTGATATAAAGAAAAAAGAGCACAGTTTTGTTATTAAAGAATTGCTCAACATTTTCAGCATCATGGTTACTTTGATTTGGTTTTATTTTCTCTCTTTTACTGTAGTGTTTTAAAAGTTTATTAAAAACAGTGTTGGATTGGATTTATGACTCTTCTTTTGTTTACATCAAGTAATTTAAAGTAACTAAGTAACTTTTAATCGATTAAATTTAGTACTTTTAACTTTTACTTGAGTCGATCTTTGGCGTGTACTATAACTTTTACTTGAGTAGAATTTAAGCAAAGTAAAGATACTTTAGCTTAATTACAATTTTTCAGTACTTTTTCCACTCCTGCATAGAAAATGCTAATGACATAAATTCACTTTTTTTCTTTTTTGCTAATCTTTTGCACATGTCTACCTCACAACAGTTTATGTAGCACACTGCACATTTATGTACATATGATAAAAAAAAAAACTAAGTAAATTTTCTATCTTTATGTTTATCTTCTATCTAGTATGGCATTCAGTGCAGACGGCAAAGTAAGAATTTCATTGTTCAGGGAAACTTGTTTCCTTACTGGGAAAATGACAATAAACACTTTGAATCTTGAGGACATCTAAGAAGTGGACCAGTGGAGCTGTGGACTGTTGTGATTTGTTCAGGTTTGCCAACAACACTGGGTTTACTACTGCTTTTAAGGACAATGTGCTGGAACCAACATTCCACAACAGTCCCAGCAAACCAGCCACTCACCCTCCCCCAGCAGTACAGGAGATGTGGCCTCTTTGAAGCTGCTCACCTCTAAAGGTCCTCCCACCCCCACCAACACCTCTTTGTCCTGAAGAGAGGGAAACAAAATGTCTTCAAGAGCCTACTTATACTTGGAGCCATATTCCAGCACTAGGGTAGAAATAGGGGGCTTATGTCCTGTAAAAACTGTTTGTGTTCTGTTTTGTTTGTGTGTGTGTGTGTGTGTTCTTTTTTCACTTTTATTGTTTTTGCTAATCCCAAGACAAATTCATTGTATGTGCGAAATTACTTGGCAATAAAGACCTATTCTGATTTTGAAATTGTTTATTAGTCAGAGTTGCTGAGTAAAAATAAGAAAATGACTTGAAGTAGCCATGAAGTTGACTTCAGTCATCAACATGCTGACAGTCACTGAGTTGTCCAGTGGGTTTATTTACTAAGAGATAATTCTTTTTCTTTTTTATTTCTCCTGTGAGCTAGTACCTGGTCACTGTTATGCTACATTCATGATATGTCTTTTTGATTTGGTTATCATTTAAGAAGTCTTGATGACTAGCAATTCTGTTTTTGTTTTTTATTATTTATTTATTTTTTTTTTATTTTTGTAAAAGTTTGAGGAGATTTTCTGGTGTGTTTATGTACAAGTGTAACAGTTTGTTGTCTGGTGATGTTGTGGATTGAGGGTCGTTGATTCTGTCTGTGATGTTTTTGTCTTCTTTCTTCTTTCCTTTTTGCTTCTCTTTGCTGTCTTCCTTCTTTTTCTGTCCCTCCGGTCAGGTCCAGCAAGATTACATAGATTCCGCGATTCAAAGTAAATAAATAAATGAATCAGATTATGAAGAGGAGCCTTACCTATAAGCCTTCCCTTGGCAGAGCTAATTTGTTCAGGATGATACATCAACCAGATTATCATTTTGCTGCTATGATGGACAGGACAAGTTAAAAAAAACAACAAAAAAAAAAAACAAAAAAAAAAACTGTGTCATCATCAACTTTGTGTAGAATTAATGGTGGACAGTTAAGAAAAATTGAAAATATGGTTTGTTACATATTTTTGGAGAAACAACAAATCTTATTCCAAAATCATTTAAAAAATGGCAAAAAATTTGATCTTTAAGTTATTAATACTGTTTTAGACTAAACATATCCTTGACCTTAAATGCATCTCAGTGATGACAGTGGAACAACAATGCTTAGTTTCCTCCCTAATTCTTGAAAACTTAACCTTAGTCTTGGTATCACAACAGCCAAAGATTCTTTTCAGTGGAGGTATGTTAAGTTATTAGTCCTAGCTGGGAAGTTTGTTCTCTGCGTGTAACCCATAGTGTTGTTTATGTTCTATTTTTTTTTTTTATATAATTCATTATTTTTACATCATCACCCCAAAACAAATTAATTTTTTGTGCAAACTTGTTTGGCAATAAAGACACATTCTTATTCTGAAACAGTTTATTTTGCTGAGATGCTGAATAAAAATAAGTAGGGGAGACCGGGGATGGTTGTAACACTTTTTGCTGCAACACCTGTAACTCATTGAATTTTTGAGCTACAGTTCTCAAACTCTTATATGAAATACCCACATTTCTTCACTACAAAATGCACCAATTCAAAAATCTGCAAGAACATCACAGACATCGTATGTTAATGTCAAACACATGGTTGTCCTTTGTTACAACCTACCCCACTACCGGGTATGGTTGTAACACATACTGGGGAGGGTTGTAACAACTGGACAAAAGAAGCCTAAACAGATGCCACAACATATAATATGCTTCAAAAATGGATTTATTGAAAAGAAAAAAAAAGATCCCAAACAAAATCTTTCCTCTTTAACTGACAACAGCTCAAACATTCAATGTTCAATGTTTAACTTGAATTAATGTGACTTTGTGTGTGAATAAGCCTACTTGAACAAACTTTCATAACAGGACTATGGCTGCTTAATGATAACTCTGCACTTGTGTAAAAAGATTCAGGTGTGATATTGAGCTTACATACTTTTTGCATATAAAAAACAAAGAAAAAAGAAAACAGGGCTTGTTTGTACATATTTTGTTTGACTATGTTCTTAATCTTAATCACAATATTGACAAATGAAAGTTGGTAACCCTGGAATGCAAGCTTGGTGGCCCCATAGACTACATTGGGTACATTTTACCCAAACCTCCTTTGGCCTTGAACTGCAAGATGGCTCCATGTAAATAATACAAATATTCCCATCATCCAAGGTCTCAGAATCTTCAGCATTGCCTTTCAGCGTTATTATGCTTTTTTTTAAAAAAAAAAAAAAAGCCGCCACACATCTCTCTTTCTTTTTTCCATTGCCTAGACATGCTTTAAAAATAATAAAATAAAAAAAAACAACTTACTTTTATGAATGGGGATGTTGTAACACTGTTAACATAAATGTTACAACCCACCCCAACCCTGTCAGCCAATGTTTAGGTAGCTGTGTTAGCATAGTGATTTGAAATTAGCAAGGGGGGAATGCATCACATTTTGCCTAAAAGACAGCTTTTTCATTTACTGTAAGCCATATGGTTTTATTTTAAGTTGCATAAGTACTAAACTAAATTAAGTGTTGGTAAAAAAAAATTACTTTCTTATCCCAAAATCAGTTTTTAGTCAATAAAATCAGCATGCATGTGTTTTCAGCCTTGTTCACTGCCATGTGAGATTGAGAAGGAAGTGGGCAAACACTGGAATGATCATCTGACTCCTGTCTCATTCTTGATTGGTGAAAATAGTGGCGTTTCAACTCTCCCCATGTTACAACCATCCCCCGTCTCCCCTATCCAGTCAACAACCAAGTAATCAGCTTTGTTTGTTAGAAGATAATAATCTCCTGCTTAAACAATTGAAAATAAAATATACAGAACATAAACTGTATAGCAAGGGGATCAAGTATTAAGTGATATTCAATGAGACCAGTAAGTAAATTAAATCTAGGAGATATACATAAACATATATGAAAAATCCAGGTGTGCATATGCATATACATTTATACATTTAACCATCAGTTAAAGTAAAGTGAGGAAAGAGTCATCTCAATGAAATAAGAATTTTCCCAAAGTAAACTTAGTTTTTAAGGCTTTTGAGTTCTCAAGACCACTGAGGTTGGAGCTGTATTGAAAAAGATCTTGTGGAAACTGTGAAGTCCGGCTTGCTGTCAGCCCTTTTCCTTTTATGAATGTGAAATTTCCCTGAGCAACTACTAACAGCAGGTCGCCGCTCACTCTCCTGTGAGATCCTGCTCAACTGTCGCACATCGTATGACGTCATCGATCAGCGCCAATGTAGTTCTGCGCTGCGCTTCTCTTCATTGTCGTGTTTTCAATTACAGTTCACGTCAATAAATTGTAAAAGTATTCTTCGGACAACGCAAACGACTCTTCTTCGCCCAGACTCAGAGGACACGGAGATAAGTGCCGATGCCAACGGACGATTAATACTTTAATTCTCACATTTGGCGCCCAGCTGGAGCTAGTAGCAGAGCCTGCCGTCCAGTCACATCGGACATTATGTGGAAGTAAGTTGATACTCATTCTTTTAGGCCTTTAAATTGTTTAAGTTGTTATAGATAGTGAGTTACTTAAGTTTAGCTTCCCAGACAAACTTACTGTTATACCCATGTCAGTGAAACTGCAGTAACTTTATTTGAAACTAAGATGTTTCGCTAGCTTTTATGGGTTCATTCATCGACCATTGGCCATTGTTGCGACACGTCCACGTGATCGCCATCTTGGTCCTGGCAAGTAAGCTTCTCATTAAATGAATACAAGTGAACGGTTGTTTCATTTAAACGGGATTAAATATAAAACGTTTGTACATTTTTGTGTGTGTGTTTTAATATTTATTTTATGGTTGAATCAGTTAAAACTGTTTCTTAATTGTTCAATAACCACTGACAGACAATCGAGTGCTTATTGGGATTAAAGTAAGTTAAAAACATAATGGGTGGACAAAATTACTGTCAAAAGTAAAGGTAAAACCGGGAGTAAATTTGGGTGGCTTCTTTTTTTTTTTTTTTTTTCGTTTGTTTTTTTTTCCTGTGTAACACAATAGATATTTATATTATAATTCTCTGGTTTAAAAGGTGTCCCTATATAAAGTAGTAAAGCCTAATTTGTTGTACATCAGTACATCCATATTTTTTATTATAATGTAGATAAAAATGGCACAGAATGTAGATTTTACTCAGTATTTTGATAGCCATTGTCATTTTAAAACACCAAACAACAAAAACTAACACGATCACCTGAGACCTGCGTTTGTAACTAGAAGAGACTAATGATGGAATTAAGCTTTGTTCAAATCCTGCATATTTACATTATAAATGTATATTAATATACATTGTGCCTTTTTAAGAAAAATAAATTCAAAATCAATAGTAGAAACAAACGTTCCCGATCCCATGCTAAGGCTGCAGGTCAGTGTAGAAATAGGATTTACATGCTTTGGTTTCTGTAAGGATTTTGTTCTAATTTTCACAATCAATACCTAAAATGTTGCACAACATATCTGAACATGTTTCAGGGCATTGTGCAGTGTACACCAAGACATGGACAAGATGGCGAAACTGGACGTGACTAAAGCGCTGGAGAACTGGAGGTCAACTGGTGGTGGTAGCAGTAACAGAGGAGCTGTGGAACCACACACTTCACAGCATTTTCCTACAGCCAGTCTGTAAGCTGTTTACTAAACCTTCTTGTTATTGTTGTTGCTTATATGGGAAAATATTGCATGTTTACTGGTGAGTTATCAGTCTGAAGTTCCCTTAGATAAAATGTGTCCACAACCACACAGAAACAACTTATTTTAGAATTATTAACCACTGTAATGAGGTGTAGATTTATTTATTGATCTTCTTACTCTTTTTACAGAAAGTTTCTAGAACTGTCAGCATGATGAGGATCGCGAGGAGACCAGAATGCCTGTACACCCTGAGGTGGTTGGATATGTACACATCAAAAACACTATTTTAAGCAGCTCAGTACAACTATGCTTGGTAGAGAAAACTGTTACTTGGTAAAATGTTTTCTGTATGTTGTGCAATGAGCAGTATGTATCTAAGTGTGTGTGTATAAATATATAGCTTACAGGTAGTACAGAATTATTAAAGTACAGAATGCAAGTATGACGGCTACGTCCCACAATGCACCACATGGGATGACGTGCTTTCCCAAGTTCTCTTAATTGTTTGATCAACACCATCTTGTCCTTTTTGTCTTTTGTTGACAGCAGTGAAATTAATGTTCATGCAAAGAAAATGTTTTTCTGAAGTGGTTTAAACAATAAGGGACTAAAGATGGAAATTAGCTTTGCTAAAGTCATTCATAATTACATTATAAATGTATATTAATATGCAAAAAAAATCTATAGAAACAATCCTTGTTCCCTTCAGTGACTTAGAAACATGGGATTCATATGTTTTGATTTCTGCAATGATGTTCCAATGTTTACAATCAAAAACTGACATGTAGGAAAACACACTTGTAAATGTTTCAGGGTGTGTGCAGAGCACACCTGAAAGTTGGCAAGGTGATGGAGAAAGTGGTTGAACTGACTGAAGCTGTGGAGAACAGATTGGCTGCAGGAGCAGTAACATCAGCGACTCTGCAGCAGATTCCTACAACCCATCTGTAAGTTATTCACTAAGCCTTTATTGTTGTTTTCATAGATTTGAGTAAAACAGATCTAACGTGCATCTTCATACACTGTTACTACTGTTACAACCTGGGATCCACCCCCACCTGGAGGCTTTGAACATTCAGAGCCACTGTGATAAATATCCACACATTGTCCCTATTTTAGAAAAAATGGTAAGGCTGTATGTTAAACTTTATGGAGCCACTGCCTTAGTCAAAATATGTCTGCAAACACAGGCACAAACAAAAAACAGCTGTACAAGCCGCTGTAATGTGGTGTTTCAAAAGTTTGTCAAAATATTTTTCTCACATGATCTAAATTTAATGTGTTTGTGATATTGGCTGTTTTAGCGTGAGGTAAAAAGGATCCACAGGAGTCTGGAGGATGGGCACAAATACAGAGGAAATGAGAGGTAAGACATCTAATACCATTTAGTAGTCTGTAAGTTGATTACAAGATATGTATTTTCTATGCAGCATCACCTTCAGTAGTTATATATTCATCAGATCAGACTAATGATGCTTTAGTGCATCTTAAATTGACTCAGATAAAAAAAAATAATTGCACTTTGATTTTACATATTCACTAACGAATTTTCAGAGTAGATTTAGTATTTGTCATGTTTCATGTTGCTTTGTTGTGTTTTCTGTGATGTAATCTGCAGGTTCACGTCTGAGCACAACTCCGGTGGCACAAATTCAATGTTGTGGACAATTGCAGATGAAGAGGAATGTGACACCTCTTTGATCAGAAGTAAGTAATGACTCTAAAACTTGTTTAAGGTTACTTCTAAAAATAATGCTTATCTCTCCAAAGAAAGACAATTTGTTGAAAAGATCTTTCACATATTAATGTGTCACTTTTTGTGTTTGTAGGAGCAACAGATACTTTGAGAACATCAGGAGGGAATCTAAGTTGTCAGAAGACAAAGTGGAAGAGGATCAGAGGGCCAAAGCTCTCAACAACCGAAGACATAGAGTGAGTTGAATCACTTATAGATTTGTTTATTTTTAAGATCCTTTAGAATGCATCGGATTTGTGATTTGCTTTTGTATCACATTCCAGTGTTGTAGTCAGCAGTTTTATCTCTGGATACAACAGTGTTGTGAAATGTGTTGTATGAACTGTGCATAAAGATGAACTCTCTGGCAGTGCAGAGGCAGTAAAAATGTTTTATGTTAATTTTTTAATGTATACATTTAAAGTGTTCTCATTGACCTATAAATGTCATTCTCCATTGAGAGTAATATCTAATGTTTTCTGTTAAAGCTTTTCAATTCACGCCGATCTGCTGCTCGCTCATCTTAACCAAGAAGGAGTACAGATACCTGGAACGGGCGCCTGCATGCATGATGAGCGACGAGGAGACGGACACTGAAGACAAAGACGTGTGGAAAGCATGTCCACCTGAATGGAGGGCAACAAGACTCACGGACATGTTAGAAAGGTGTCAGCACCACCTCGTTGACCTACAAAAGATGTCCTCCAGGATGGTGCACCGGAGAGCGCCCAGTGGTGTATAGAGCCAGAGGCAGCCGCTGAGAGGAATCAGATTCATTTATTTGAAATAAAACTGTGTGCTTTAATTAAGAAAAAAAGAAAAACATTGGTCTGTTTTTCATGTCTGACATGTTTTCATTCAGCTATGCAGTTTTGTAGATGCACCTGATTTATTAGACTGCTTCATTCTATTCTGTTCCCACTGTTCAGTTAATAATGCTGATATTCTTTATACAGTTTAATCTGACAATGTAATTTTATAAATGCTTGCTGAAACAGTAACGTTTAATTTGGTCAAATGATTTGTACAACATGATGATGGTACACAAACCAAGATTAAAGACTGTCACATTATAACTATGATTGTGATGTTTGAAACTGACTGGGTGATTTTAATGCCTGCTAAGATCTTAAAAGATAAGAACTTAGTACTTTTACATGAAAGGTTACATGCCAAACCATATAATTAATGAAGAGAACCATTAAATCAGACATATTGAAAAAATGAAAAATCCACGAATATCCCGCGGGCATCCGTCAGGGATGTTCAACGTATTTCCCGTGATCTGTGAACATGATCTGCCAATGATGCGGTCAGTTTCCGAGGCGATCTAAAATTGGATCCGCGAGGGATCACACGAACACGCATCTTGTGGATACCTCGCGGGTGAAAATCCGGGTTTTTGGATCTTTAGTGGTCCGGATCCGGAGAGAGCTAAGAATAGGATATGTGAGGGATGCGGCGGGGATTTCCCCGTATCTTGTCCGTATTTGAGACAGTTACGGGCAGATAGCGGCATCGGATCGCTCCGTATCTTGGTACTTTTCGTCCAGTGGTAAGTTTCATCTTACTGTGACCAATATTAACTGAACCAGAGGCAACAGAAGGCCCAATTTATGCTTCACGTTTGTAAAACATAGTCCTCAAATGACTTACCTTTGCCATCTTGCCTCAAAACTTTGCAAGATAAAACCACATTTAGTTCATAAAAAAAAAAAAAAGTTTTTCATTGTCCGTTGGTAGCAGTTTCACGTCCATAAATCCCATTTTTCTGCCCATTTGCATGAGCTTTGACGCACAAAGAGAAATATTGGTTCTTTTTCTTTCTCCTTAAGTGCCAGAAATAAAATCTCTTCATTTTAATAAATCTCTCCTGATTGTTTACATGAGACGTACTGCTGCAGCAGGACAAGATATGGAGGAAGAGGCGGAAGGGGGGGGTTTGGGGGGACACGCAATAAAAAAAAATTGACAGCATTAATTAAGTAATGCATTAATGCTATAATAACACATTAACGTGCCCATCCCTATTGCACTCAAAATTACACTAAATATCACTCCTGCAGCTTTAGAAGTGTCCTCTTTTTTAAACTTGTGGTCTGGAACAATGATGGCCATGGACCGCACACTTCTTTGAAACTAGGGAAGCCAGCTTTTCCATCAGTGTTGTCCTCGGCAGTCGGTTAATCCAATTCCACTTCCTGACACCAAGATAGGTGAAGTAAATTATTTGTTAATTATCAAATAGACCTTAAATGAATGAGTCACTAGCCAAATGGATTGTCTGTTTTATTCATCAGGAAGCAAACATTTAAAAGATTCTTTTCATATCATCTAATACCAGCCTAAAGAGTTTCTCTTTCCCATATAATTTAAACTTAAAATAATAATAATAAATCTTTATTTGTATAGCACTTTTAAAAAACAAGGTTTACAAAGTGCTGAACAGCACACAGCAAAGTAAGGTAATAAAATCAACAAAGAAAACACACATGTATGAGTGACATTTTGAAAATAAATTAAGTAAATAAAAATGTTATAAAAAGCCAGTCGATAAAAGTGTGTTTTAAGAAGTGACTTAAAAGAATAAATTGATGGTGATGGAGAAAGCTCGGTCACCTCTGGTCTTGAGTTTTGACCCTGGCACAGCTTAAAAGGACCTGTCTGAGGATTTAAGGCTGCGGAGAGGCTAGTAGGGTGTCAAAGAATTAAAATGATGCTCTCTCCTCTATCAGAGGCTAAAAGAAGGTCATTAGAGACTTTGAGGAGAGCTGTTTCAGTGCTGAATTTGAAGTGCTTCTTTATCTTTGTTTGTTTAGAAAATACTACATCCAAACAATCCCTACCTTTTCTCAGTATTTAGTGACTTTCCCATCAAAATAATCAATGGATCTTCAGTTGTAAATAATTTAAGACATGACATTTTCTTTAAACTACATATAACAGCTAATGGAACAAATTAAAATAACTTATTTAGGCCAGGAACAATCTCCAACCACTCCAAATCGGCCAAAGCTTTTTGTCTGAGATATTTCTCCAAGCAAAAGATGGCTATGGGGTCAGTATCCACATCAAACTTATTGGCAAAAAGGTGGTCCTGTTCAAGCAGCCACTGCAGGTCTCCAGCGCCATATACACATACTGACCTGACATGGTTGCCTTTACACTCTGGGTACACAGCCCCCATTGAATCCTCTGACCCCTCATGCCACTGCCACTTTACCAGCCGAGCAATTGCATTTACATCCGACATGTCATATTTACGGTTGGGCCACTTAGAGCCAGGAACACCAGGGACTCGTTGAATGGTTGCCCAGAGATGCTCATCAGGACTGTAAGTGTCTTTGGACCACTCTATCAGTGCACGTATTCGATGGTCTTTCAACACACTGCGGACATATCCTCGGCTAACCACAATGTAGGCACTTCCTGACATAATGGGCAGATTGAAAGGAGGTGGATCCTTTGTTTCTTTTGTCGTCTGAAAACATTAAAGAAGCAAATCAGCATGATGTTGATTGGTCATTAATTCAGTCTGAACAAAACGTTTGTGTAATGACCATTAGTCCATCAATCCACATTATCTATAGTCTCCAAAAGACTTACCTGGATTCCTCCATTAATGATCTGATGAACATATGACACTCTCCACTTCTTTTCTGGAGGCATGCTTTCAGACTCCAAGCTGTTCCCGCCCCTCAGGGTGCGCAGCATTCTTACCATCTCCAAGTTGGTTTTCAGAGGGAAGTCCTGACCACAAAGGTTGATAAAGTATTTCCACTTTGTGCTGGCATTATAGAGATCAGCCATGCAATTAAGGTCAGCTTGGACACGTGGCCAGCCAGCATAGACCACATTCTCAGCCTGGCTGACTAGGAAGACATTGGGGAAACAGGAGGCAATAGCACTGATGGCAGAGGAGACTGAAGCTTCTGATTTTTTGTCCACATGAACACAATAAATATTCTGAGGGGCATAAATCGCCCGCAGTACTCGTTCAAAGTTCTGCACCTAAAAATTATAAAAAAAATTGAATTAAATTGTTGATATATTATGTATATATTTTAAAATGTCATTGCTTTACATGTAGATGCATTAAAAGGGGCATTCCCACCAAGAGTACAGTTAAATGATAACTGAAACAATTGTTGCTGCACATTTTCAGTCTCATACGAGACATAATTAGTGGATCTTTTTTTCTATAATGCAACACAACAAAGTCTTTCATTAGATCTATACAACTCTGAAACATAAAAGACCAGTCATTATCATGTGTGTTGTGTTTCCAAACTGATAAACACACTTGTTTCAGAAGCACACAGAACATATGTTATGTGACATACGACACCTTTCTGTAAAATGTTTAATTTTCCTCTTTAATTAATGACAACAGTAAATCCTTTAGACTTACTGTATAGATTTAGCCTGTTTTTGTTTTTTCCCCCCTTTTAAGTTAAATGAACACTTCAGAATTTTCCTACCTTGTGATGCACAACCATAGAGTAAGCCAGAGGAAAGTCCTCCTCTTCCTTGCTTAATGGGAATGTTACATATTTCCTACTTAACTTGAAAGCCCTGTTAAATTTAAAAAAAAAAGCATATTAATACATGCTTTGTTTAATAATATTACATTACAGAAACTTTGGTCTTGATGCAACTCACCTGCAATCTTGCGTTGCATTAATATAATAGTCATCAGGGATCTGAATACTCTTGCGGAAATGTTTAGTGATAGTCAGTATTTTGGCCTGCTCTACCGCCTCCCGCTCTCCCAGCAGGATAGCTGGACAGTTGTACTCTTTTTCTGGGCTACCATCATCATCTGCATATTCTAACCAGCTGTACTCAAGGAAGCGGGCAGATGTCCAATCATTATCCAGCTGACTGACAAGAAATATCATCCACAGTGATCCCACCACAACAGTGATCCTCAGTAGCAGGACCTGCCAACCTCGTCTCAGAAACCGCATGTTTTTAAATGTGTGACTTCTGCATGTAGTCCAGTTGCAAATAGTTTAAGCCTTTATATTTAATTTTTCAGACACATTCTATAAAAAAAAAGTGTCTAAAATGATTAAATACATAAATAGAATAATAGGACACAAAGTGACTAACATGGACTTGTGTGAATTTAGAACTTATGTTAAAATGTCTGATAGATGCTTTGTCCTCTGGTGTCAGTAGAGATGGTTGTCCAAAGTTCCCTTCATTACGGAACCAGGCTAATTATTCACTCCACATGTTATAGTTCCTGAAAGGAATATGAGAAAAATAATATCAATATATCTAACCAGCAATGTTTCCATTCTTTTTAATATACATACTTTAATAAATAATAATATCAGTCAAAACATGAGTACATAACAGAATAAAGAAAGATTTTGCCAGACTAGCAATATCTTTCTAAGTTTTTTTTCTACCTTTCTGTCAACCCAGTAGTGTCAGAATTACAGACACCCATAAATTGTTAGTGCAGAATTACTAATATCTTCAAAAAGGGCAAATTAACAAAAATGAAAATAGTCTGAAAAAGCAATAATTTGCACAAGAGACATATACATATTTATCAGTCTACATGTAAGCCTGTCTTCTTGTCACTGGATTAACAAATAATTGAAAGAGCATATGAAACTATCCATTCCCTGTTCTCTGACCACAAATGGAGTGGACAGTGGTTCAAAGGAATTTTGACTTCTTAAAAATATTAGCTTGAACACCCCATCTTAAAAACCACGTATGTAAAAACATACACATTTATTCTAAATATCTTATTATATATACAAATCCAAAGAGTATCAAAGTAATTTAATTGCTCATTTTCCTGGATATTGCATAAATGGATGAGACAAAAGAAGAAACAAAACATTTTTTTATCAGCTTAGTGCAATACAACAAAAGAAAATAAATAAGTACAAAGGCAGACAATATCCTAAAATAGATTGACATTCACAGACAAGAGACAGACAGACTTCTGACATAATAAGTTAATGTTTGTGTCATAACTGAAATTCCAGACTCTATAAAGATAAGCCGCATTACAAAACCAGCTGGGCCAGTTTTTCAACCAACAATTACAATGTCACAAAAAAGGTACACAAATAACTATTTATTCCTTCAATTTCTTTAAATTTGAATAAATTCTTATGCAAACCTTTGTTTTTTCTTCTCTTGTCTGTTGTTTTGTGTGCACTATAATTGATTATTTAATGACTAAACAGGAATTAAAGAGAAAAGTCACTTCAAAACACAAAAGAAATTAAAGAAATCTATTTTGTTACAGAATTATGTTACAGGAGTTAAGAATTCTTTAAGAAAAAAAACTGTGACGGTACAAGTGAAAAAGTCAAATGAATGAATCAATAAGATGAGTGTAAAAAAAGATGTAGCTAAAGAAAGAAGCCATTTGTAGTATAAACATATAGTGCAATGTATGAAGCGTGTGGTAAAAACGTGTGATATCACATAGTTGGTAAATAAACAGCAGAACATAGAAACAGCTCTTACCTGCTGTCAGAGCAAAGTCGTCTATAAATCTGTTCTCCTTAGTTTGCTTGGGTGCCTTTGGGTGTTTAATACATAGCTGACATACACCAACTGGTGTTACACACCTTTGGTATGTTAAAAAGAGCAGCTGAAAATTGCTGTACTTCCTGTCAGCATTTTTCCAGAATAAGGGTTTACCTGTTGAAGATTGCAATTCACACACACCCTTACACAATACAATACCCTAACTTATCCTGTATTTCATATTTGTATCTATGTGAATCTTGGTTTTTAGTATTGTTTTTACTGTATGTAGTTTTAAAATTTTTCAATTGTACTAGTCCCATGGCCAGTGTATGCATTAAAATTGTGTTCCAAATGTGCACTAACTAATGTATATTATGAATGACAATAAAAGTGGTTATTCTATTCTATTCTATTCTATCTATTCTATTCTGTGTGTGTGCAGACATGTCTGAGTGGGCCTGCAGGGTTCAGATGGTCGGCCTGTGTGTGACAGCTTTGCAGAATAAGCTTCAGTCTGGTCTGGTCATGTGTGTTTTTATGTTTCTACACTGTTTTACAAAAAGAAACTATATAAACAGTCATTTGTCCGCATGTATATGTATAGTAGAGGTATTCCAACCAATAGTACAGTTAAATGATAACTGAAACAACTGCAGCTGCATATTTTCAGTCTCACATAAGACATAATTAGTGGATCTGACTTTTTCCATAATGCAACACAACAAAGTCTTTCATTAGATCCATACAGCTCTAAAAGCTACAAGACCAGTCATTATCATGTCTGTTGTGTTTCTAAACTGATAAGCACACTCGTTTCAGATGCAAATAGAACATGACATGTTATGTGACATACAAGACTTTCCTATGAAATGTATAATTTTCCTCTTTAATTGATGACAACAAATCATTTGTTCTTAAATATTTCCTACTTAACTTAAAAGCCCTGTTAAAATAAAAATAAAGCCTTTTAATACATGCTTTGTTTAATGTTATTACCTTACAGAAAGTTAAGTCTTGAGGCAACTGACATTCAGTCTTGCATTGCATTATTATATTATAGTCATCAGGGATCTGAATACTCTAGCAGAAATATTTTGGGATGGTCAGTTCACATACACCTATATACAATACCCTTACTCTGTCATGGCTCATGCTCCCTCACACCTCCTTCTTCCTGTTGCCCTTATTTGGAGTACGACACTGCTATTAGGACGGCGCAGCTGGAAGACATCAGACTGATTATTCTTCGCGCATAAGAACTCCAGGCGGACCTTCAGTCTTCGCTGGATTATACTACAATCTGTGGTAACCAGTCGTGACCTAAGTTTTGTCTCTGTCTCGCAACTTGTTGTTGACTCTCCTGTGTTTTCTCTACACAAGAACCCGACCTGGAAATTGCCTGTGTTTTCGGAGAATCCTGTCTGCCCACTCCAGCCTGTAAACAGTCAGTTGTCCGCGTAGGTGGGATCCACAGCAGTACATCTGGAATTCTTCTGGATCTGGTCTGACCACCTGTATCAAGTCCTTTCTGTCCTGAATTGTGCAGCAGCCATACCACACTCATACTGAGATAAAACGTGCTCTTAGTTGTGGCTCTTTAAACGTTTATGAGCCGTCCATCCTGTCCATTATAACTTCCCTCGTAAAAATAGTTTTTTATTAGGCTTTTTCTTTAACAGAGGAGATGTGTTCAGGGACCAGGTTAACGTATATATAATGTAGAGTCCTATAAAGTTGCTGTTGTCCACGTGCTCTACCGCCTCCACATGTATGAAGAGAAGAATTGGCACTGAATTGCAGTAAAACTGCAAAAATATTTTAGCAATCCACTCTTACATCCACATGAAACCAAGGAATAGTCGCCATGAAACCAATCATGTCTGAAACCAGGTACCAAGGTGGATAGGTTTGAAACCTCTACCTTCTTCGTTCGATCAGGACAGCATAACTGCACAACTGAAGGATATGACGTCAATGTGATGAAAACAAATCAAACACAACAACAATAATGGCGTTGGTGATCAACTGTGTTTTGGAGCCTTTCCAGACATCCAGTGTCAACTGCCTGCCTGTGAAAATAGCCTTAGTGGTTCATTAGCCAGAATTCTTGTCTATAAATTCTCTAACTTTGTATTCTTGGCTTGACTGTTTAGCTTAATCTCTTGCACCTTGTGAAAGAAATTTAGCTGCATATGGTAATCACTCATATATCCTCATAATAATCACATGCATATTCAGTTTCTTTATTAATTTAATATTGTTAATTAATTCACTTTTACATTTTCATATTGTGTTTTCTCATTCTACAGAGTACTGAAGTTACAGTTTTCATTGTGTGTGAGGTCAGACTGACCACTTTCTTCCCAGAGCTCTGATATGGCAGAGTTGAGACTGGTTTTCGCACCTGCTAGATAGCAATTGTCGTTTGGGATATCAGCTTGTTGTGGTATGTGGGCTTTGTCTGAAAACTGGAAGAAAGTGGCGCCACTCAGTCTTCTATTCCTCATTATTTTGCTGTTTGACCTTCAGCTGGGGACCAGCTTTCTCTCTGATGAATCATCAGAGTCACTTCCGACTCCATGCGAGTCGGGACGATCACTCTCTTACTTGCAAGTAATTCTTTATGCAATACTTCTCCTGTAAATAAAGCTTATATACTTTTACTCATTCCAGACTCTTGGTAATTTTTCTACAACAATTGGCGTTGTCGGCAGGATTTCGCGAATGACCAGGGGGGCTTAAAAGAAAGAATGTAATAATAATAATAATAATAATAATAATAATAATAATAATAATAAAAGGAAGTTGAACTTAGATCTAAAAATACCATAAAGGTTTCTGATGGGAAAAACATAGAGAAGCACTGAGCCTGTAGCAGACAGAGACCCAGGAAAAAAAACAAAAAAAACCTACTGAATAGCCAGATGGTTTTGTTTTAAGTACACTATCCAACTTCAGTCATTTATTTAAATTCATGGCGCTGATAATTCTGCTCTACACGAGAGGCATGTACGGAGAACTGACTTTGAGAACAACAGTTTTTGAGAACATTTTCTTTTTCTTCTATTTCTCATCCTTCATGAGAAAATATATAAGCTGTCAAATAATCTGATCAGTCTGAGGAAATGTTTTGCTCTGCTTCACAATGCTCAATATATGCACAAGGACACGTTTTCTGAAGTTAAGTGACACTCTTTTTGCTCACACACACACACACACTGAAGATTTATTTTTAGCATTATCAAATCTCTGAGAGAAAACACTTGCAACTTTCCTCAGACACATACACACACTCTGTAGGATAAATATTAACCATATTTTCCTTTTTTCTTCTCTTCATCCTCCCTCCGTCTCTGTCTGAGACACCCTCTCCTGAAGCTCACAGGCTGTACACCTGACCCCACTCAGTTCTTCTGCCAGGATAAAAGTCAGCAGAGACCCACTGATATGTAAAAATCACCACCATGTCCTACGAACTGAGACTGATTCTCCAGCAATTACCACCAGAGAGTTCCTCTGCTTCGAGTTTCAAAGAGACCGAAACCAGATGTTTGATGGACATGTAAACATCTGCTTTTGGATAGTGGAACACCATCCATCACAACGCTCCTGATCATGCGTTTTATTCAGAGGACAAGACCAAAGGTCACAAGAAAACTGTGTGACCTTTCCGGCCCAGTTTCCGTTGTGGCGTGGCCACTGGGCTGAGGTGGGTGGTGGGGGCCAGAGGTTGGAAAACCATCCAGGTCTGCTGACCAGAGAGAGAAGATCCATGTGGTGAGAAGGGTCATTGGGCATAAAATCAAAAGGCGGTTTGCCATCTGACTGATCGCCGGCAGAGCTGACTCGGAGATGGAAGCAGTCATGTGACCATGTGACACTGATGGTGAGACCGTTCTGATTTCATACCATAAATAGTTCATGATTTAATACAAAACTCTGTTAATACACCGAAATTTAACAGATCTTATCTTTTATGAAGAGAAGACGCTAAAAGTAAACGAAAGACAGCTTGGGTTCTAGAGTAGGTCTGCACATAAGATTAGTTCACAGCTGGAACAAGAGACACATACATGTACACACACATTTACATGAACAAACACGCACGCTCACTGCAATGAAGTATCTGCTTGCTACTGACGACATGACAACATCACATGACATGATGAGCTACTAAACCTGTCTTGTTTTGAAAACAGAGAACATGTTTAGCGAGCTGGTGGCAACAACCTTTCCTCAGTTATCCAACACTGATCGGCTCATTGTTTTGAAAAGAAAGAGAAATGAGTAAAACAAGATGAAAATAATATTTTCTTTATTTGATCCCTTCAGATGCCTCCTAACGGTGACTCACTGACACATGAATTTATATTTTTTCCCACCGCTGAAGCAGTGAGAGTGAGTAAAACCTTCCTGCCAGAAGTGTAAATGCCAACATACTGATCCTTATGTGCATTTCTGTAAAGACCGAACGGTAGTTTCCCTGCTTGGTTCTGTGTGGTGATGCAAGCTGCAAGTCCCCTGATTTCCTGAGAACTTTAAGTGTGTGCGTGCCACGTGTTTCTGATGTTGTGAATGTCTGAGTTATGTGCTTTATGTACTGAGGAGTGTTTTTTTTGTATGTCAATCATGGGCCCTTAGGCCCAGTGTTGAGATGCCTTTTTCTTTATTCTCTCCAGCCACATCTTATTGCCCTAATGTTACCTTTCTCCTATATCTAAGACAAAGGAACGCTGTAGAAACGGCTGCTGCCTCAGTATGCCTGATCCTGTTTGTGTTATATGTTGTTATTGTCTAATCTTGGATGAGTTGTACTGGAAACACAAATTTCCCTGAGGAATTCCAAAGGGATTAATAAAGTATTTCTGATTCTGATACTGATTCTGATTTGCACAAAAGCTGCTTGTGTGTCTCTGGGTCCTGATTATTTTATTTTTGCTCACAATTGGTTTAAGTTAAGGTTTTGAATATCTTGGTATCTATAATTTATAATAAACCTGAAAGACCTTCCATTTTGCTCTTAAAAAGGCTGCATAATAACTTTCACCCATGGTCTCATGTGTGACCCATAACATGCTGCATTTAGGGGTTATTTGCAGCCACATCCAAATGTACTGGAATGATTTTCTTTGGTATTGATCTGTCATGGCTCATTGATAAATTAAAATGGATAACATGGCTCTTTGAGATCAAGGTCTCAAACATATATAAAAGAAGAAAAATACATGCTATTTTACTTTTAAGAATCAACACTGAAGGCCTGATCTATATTCCAATCAAGCAAACTAAGGATTTGAAATCTGTCAGAAAGAAGAACAAGAACAAAAGAAAAGGATACAAACAATTTGCTTAGAGGAAAATAAATCCCTGGCACTTAGAGAAAATGTTGATTAATAAATGGGAAAAAATAATGCAAATTAAAGGAGCTCCTCTTTTAACTGTCAGCAAATAACCAGATGGAAATTAGTTAAAGTAAAACAAAGGAAACTTGAAAAACTAGTTTAACAAACCTACTTTAATATAGATAAAATAGTTTTTTTCATGGTATGAATATGCTGTTTCACACACACCTTCTCGGGGTTCTGGCTGTCCCACAGGTGTTGTGTAGGTTTGTGGTCACCGTTCTTGCCTGTCTCTTCCTTTCTGGTAACTGGTGTGGTATTTCTTACTTAGCCTTCCTTATTCCTTATGCACGTGTGGCCTCTAATTTAACTATTACACTATTCCTGCAGGCGTCACTCTGGCCTCCATAAGAGAGAGAGGTCAGCTCCATGGTCTAGGTGGTATAATCACTCTTATGGTACTGGTCGTAATGCTTTTCACATAGATCAGTTGGCTATTGAACTTGAGAATCTCTTTTGCAAACTTGAATTTTTCAGGCAGATTGTTTTAACAGGATAACCACCTTGATTTACAGATGCAAACTGCAAAATCTTTATTACTTAATATTGAGCCCTTAGAAGCCTTTTATTGTCATGGCTGTGTGTGTGAGTTTGCAGGTTGGGTTGAGCAGGTTGCCATGGGGACGGAGGGCGGAGGCTGGAGCCTCAATTGACACCACCTGCAGCTCATCAGCGGGCTCGTTAGCCGGGAGAAGAGCTGGCTATTTAGAGTCATGCAGGAGCTCCAGTCTTCGCCAGATTGTCATTCAATGAAGCGTGGTAATCAGGCCTCTACCTACGATCTATTTGTGCTTTGCTCCTGGATTATTGACCTTGTCATTTTTTCTACAGACTAAGACCTTGATCCCCTCAGTTAACCTCAGCACCCAGGATTTTGGACTACTCCTCACATCAAGCTACCTGCCTGCCTGCTCGCCCTGCCTGCAACCAAGCTCACAACACCATCCACAGATAACATCTCCTGGTTCACCCCTCCACAAAGAGTTGCCCGGACCTGGATCAAGCTACCAACACTTATCATTAATAAACATTGTCGCACCTTTCTCCCGGCTGTCTGAGTGTTCTGCTTTTGGGTCCGCTTCCTGGTACCGCGGCTGCAGGCCGTGTCAGTACAATCTGGCCAAAAACCATGGACCCAGCAGACTCTTTTCGAACGGCCCTAACAGACCAAGGGAAACTCCTCGCCGAGCACGAGAGAGCCCTGCACTTAATAGGAGAACAACAGAGTCATTGTAACCATCGCCTGGATGCAGTTTTCGAACAGATACGAAGTATTCACAGTCTATTATCTGTTTCATCCACAGCACCCACCGGACCTCCTCCCACAGCCGCCGTGCCCAGCCCTCCAGCTACTCCAGATCCCGTTTTCCGTGACGCCGCTTTCCCTACTCCTGAGCCGTTCTCCGGGGACATAAGCAGTTGTGGAGGTTTTGTATTGCAGTGCAAATTAGCCATTTCTCGCTCTCCCCGCTCCTTCCCCTCAGACTCCGCCAAGATTTCATTCATCATAGCCCTCCTCCGTGGGAAAGCGCTCGCATGGGCTCTGGCATATTTTCAGTCTCATCAGCTCGATTCAACCCTTTTTTCTTCGTTTCTAGACGACCTCAGCAGTACTTTTGATCACCCCTTAAGAGGAGCCGATGCAGTGAAACGACTGCTGAATATAAGACAGGGAAGTCGACCCGCAGCGGAATTCATCATAGACTTCCGGGTTCTGGCCGCAGAGACGGGTTGGCCGTCGGAGGTCTTAAAGGGAATCCTGCTTAACTCCCTCAACGATCAACTCAAGGATCAGCTGGCTCTGAGGGAAGAAGCCGCCACTTTCGAGGAACTCGTCACCTCAGTAATCAAGGTGGATTCCAGGCTAGCCGAGAGGCGTAGAGAACGCGGAATCCGGATTTCTCAGCTCAGCGAACGGACGGCCGCCAGGCTGGAGATGCCGTCGGGCGGTGCTAGCTCCAACTTTCCGCCTCTACTCGAACCAACCGGAGAGGAGGAGCCAATGCAGGTGGGACGAACTGGTCTAACGGCAAAAGAACGCCAGCACCGTACCCGTAATCATCTGTGTTATTACTGTGGGTCAGCAACACACCTAGTTTCAGGCTGCCAGCTGCGGCCAAAAGACGGTGCCCGCCAGTAGGGGCAGGAGTACTGGTGGGCGGAGCTCAACAGCCGAATCCTCCACGTTGTGTGTTTACTGCAGTTCTCTCCATAGACGGTACAGATCATCAGTTACAAGCTTTAGTCGATTCTGGAGCCGAACAGAACCTGATGGATCCAGATACGGCACATGGTCTCGGTCTTTCCCCCGTCGCTCTGACAAACCCCATCTCAGTGACTGCTTTGGATGGTAGGATTCTCACTACCATCACCCATACTACTGGTCCTCTCTCATTACAAGTTTCCGGTAATCACACAGAGACCATCAGATTCCTTCTGTTTCCTGTTGCTAACAGTCCTCTCATTCTAGGATATCCCTGGCTAGCATTGCACAACCCTCACATCAACTGGAGCCAGAACCGCGTAGAGAGTTGGAGTCTTTTTTGTCTGTCAAACTGCCTCAGATCCGCACGTCCCCCCACTAATTCTCCGGCCCATCCTCCTGAAAGTCCAGTGGATTTATCAGCCATCCCTCCAGTCTACCACGACTTAGGTTCAGTTTTTAGTAAGGATAAAGCTATGTCCTTACCACCACACCGACCGTACGACTGCGCCATAGACCTGGTCCCTGGAGCCACATTTCCGAGCAGCAGGTTATATAATCTGTCCAAACCCGAACGTGAGGTGATGGAGAATTATATTCATGAGTCACTGGATGCAGGCCTCATCAGACCTTCATCTTCTCCCCTCGGTGCAGGGTTTTTCTTCGTCCAGAAAAAGGACAAAACCCTGCGGCCGTGTATTGATTATCAAGGACTGAATCACATAACCATCAAAAACAAATATCCATTACCTCTGATATCATCTGCTTTTGAACCCATCCAGGGGGCCAGGATTTTCACCAAGTTGGATCTACGAAATGCCTACCACTTAGTCCGGATACGAGAGGGAGACGAATGGAAAACAGCCTTCAATACTCCCCTCGGTCACTTTGAGTATCGGGTTATGCCTTTTGGGCTCACAAACGCTCCAGCCGTCTTCCAGGCCCTAATTAATGATGTCTTACGTGACTACCTGCATCACTTTGTTTTCGTGTACCTGGATGACATACTCATTTTCTCTCGATCCCTCACAGAGCACCAACAGCACGTGCGTCTGGTCCTGCAACGACTGTTGGAGAACCGCCTGTACGTCAAGGCTGAAAAGTGCGACTTCCACGTTTCCTCAATCTCCTTCTTAGGATACATCTTCCAGGGCGGGCAGGTGAAGACGGACCCCTCCAAAGTCAGGACAGTGGCTGAATGGCCCACACCAACCAGCAGGAAGGAACTGCAACGCTTTCTTGGGTTCGCAAATTTTTACCGACGTTTCATTAGGAACTACAGCATGGTGGCGGCTCCTCTCACAAGGTTGACCTCAGTTAAGCTCCCCTTCATCTGGACCCCGGAGGCAGGACAGGCCTTCAGCACCCTCAAAGACCGTTTCATCTCGGCTCCCATTCTGGTTCAACCAGACCCTGACCGACAGTTCGTCCTTGAGGTAGACGCCTCCGATTCCGGGGTGGGGGCGGTGTTGTCCCAGCGCTCAGGTAAGGGGGATAAATTACACCCTTGTGCTTTTTTTTCTAGACGATTATCCTCTTCTGAGCAGAACTATGATGTGGGCGACAGGGAGCTGTTGGCTGTCAAGCTAGCCTTGGAGGAGTGGCGGCACTGGCTGGAGGGAGCTCAACATCCTTTTTTGGTTTGGACAGATCACAGAAACCTGGCGTATTTACGAAGCGCCAAGAGGTTGAATGCCCGTCAAGCACGCTGGTCACTGTTTTTCAACCGTTTTAACTTCTCCATTTCCTACCGCCCAGGATCCCAGAACACTAAGCCCGACGCCTTGTCCAGAATCCACGCCACGAATAGGGACTCCACTGAACCAGCACGCATTCTTCCTCCGTCAGTGGTCATTGGAGGGGTCACATGGCAGATTGAGGACAAGATACGCCAAGGCCTACGCATGGACCCGGACCCCGGGAACGGTCCTCCCAACCGCCAATATGTGCCCACATCCGCTCGTTCTGCCGTTCTGCACTGGGTACATACCGCCAAGTTTGCTTGTCATCCAGGCATTCAAAGAACAATAAATCTGGTCAAAAGGCATTTCTGGTGGTCATCCTTGGCAGGGGACGCCAGGGATTACGTCTCAGCCTGTACAGTCTGCGCTCGGAGTAAATCCTCCAACCAACCACCATCAGGATTGCTCCAGCCACTGGAAGTCCCAGGACGCCCTTGGTCGCATATTTCACTTGATTTCGTCACTGGCTTGCCGCCATCCCAAGGTAAAACCACCATACTCACCATAGTGGACCGGTTTTCTAAAGCTGCACATTTCATTCCCCTAGACAAGCTGCCTACATCCACTGAAACTGCGGACCTTCTGGTGAACCACGTCTTCCGTCTCCATGGCATCCCCGCCGAAATCGTGTCCGACAGGGGTCCTCAGTTTGTGTCCAGAGTTTGGAAGACGTTCTGCACTGCCCTTGGGGCCAAAGTGTCATTAAGCTCTGGTCATCACCCCCAGTCTAATGGACAAACGGAACGGCTGAATCAGGAGCTGGAGGCCGCCCTGCGGTGTGTCGCGTCCGACAATCCCTCCACCTGGAGCCGTTATGTGGGCTGGGTGGAATACGCCCACAACTCCCTGTCGTCATCGGCCACTGGTTGTTCCCCATTCGAGGCATCCTTGGGCTACCAACCTCCTTTGTTCCCCACGGAGGAGCGGGAACTGGACGTGCCGTCCGTGCAGCATCACCTGCAACGGGCGCAGCGGGTCTGGACGCGGACTAGGGCGATCCTGCTGCGCACGGCGGAGCGCACCAAACGCCATGCTGATCGTCGCCGTCGACCGGCTCCCGTCTACTCGCCTGGTCAGAAGGTGTGGCTGTCTGCCAGGGATGTCCCTCTGAAGGATGTGCCTCCTAAGCTAGCTCCTCGCTTCATTGGCCCCTACACTATCGACTCCCTGGTGGGTGCTTCTGCGGTCCGGCTCCGGCTCCCCTCTTCGCTGCGTGTCCACCCCACATTCCATGTGTCCCAGGTGAAGCCCGTCCTGTCCAGTCCTTTGTGCCCTCCGGCCAGGCCCCCTCCGCCCGCCCGGGTCGTGGGTGGCGCTCCGGCCTTCTCGGTCCGCCGCATTCTGGATGTTCGCCGCCGCGGCCGGGGGTTCCACTATCTGGTGGATTGGGTTGGTTATGGTCCGGAGGAGCGGTCTTGGGTTCCCCGGCGGTTCATCCTGGACCCTGCCTTGGTGGCTGCTTTCCGCCGCTCCCGGCGGCGTGCTGCTGTTGGGCCGCCTGGGGGCGTCCCTTGAGGGGGGGGTACTGTCATGGCTGTGTGTGTGAGTTTGCAGGTTGGGTTGAGCAGGTTGCCATGGGGACGGAGGGCGGAGGCTGGAGCCTCAATTGACACCACCTGCAGCTCATCAGCGGGCTCGTTAGCCGGGAGAAGAGCTGGCTATTTAGAGTCATGCAGGAGCTCCAGTCTTCGCCAGATTGTCATTCAATGAAGCGTGGTAATCAGGCCTCTACCTACGATCTATTTGTGCTTTGCTCCTGGATTATTGACCTTGTCATTTTTTCTACAGACTAAGACCTTGATCCCCTCAGTTAACCTCAGCACCCAGGATTTTGGACTACTCCTCACATCAAGCTACCTGCCTGCCTGCTCGCCCTGCCTGCAACCAAGCTCACAACACCATCCACAGATAACATCTCCTGGTTCACCCCTCCACAAAGAGTTGCCCGGACCTGGATCAAGCTACCAACACTTATCATTAATAAACATTGTCGCACCTTTCTCCCGGCTGTCTGAGTGTTCTGCTTTTGGGTCCGCTTCCTGGTACCGCGGCTGCAGGCCGTGTCATTTTATAGCTTTGCACACCACTCCTGCAAGATCATTTTGAGATACAACATATATTCTATGCTGTTTTATATGGGCCAATATATTCTTTCAGGCAGACAGTGACCCTGAGGTTAAATTAAAAAATAAAAATAAAAGCCAAGTGGATAACAAGTAACCAGGATTACAACAGACTGTTCACCTTTTCTGTTGTCAAAGTGCTGTGAACTGGCAGGTTACATTTAACTGCTGTAACTGATCTATACTATGCTGCCATATTAGATGGTGGATGAGTCAATAAAATAATATTGAACTTAAATGCTCATATTTTCTCAAGAAGCATTTATCCAGTCAAGGTCGCACGAAGTGCAAACAGTGCAGTGCAAACTTCCCTTATAGTTTTATTAAATGTCTCATTGTTTCAGGCAGGATCTTACCTGACTGAACACACGGCGGAATGATCTACCAAACTCTGTCCGATCCGCAGAGTCCTTATCCACTTTTAAGAGCAAGCTAAAGACTCAGTTATTTAAGGAGCATTTCCGCACTTAGCTTAACTCTTCTACTCAACAGAAAGAGTTAGAAAGATTTGTCCAGCTCTTTGGCTCAACCAAATACTGAATAAGCTGTGTGCACTAATGCCTAAGTTGATATTGTTTGATGAATTTGTTATCTTGTATTTAAACAAAATAACTTATAAAAAACTATTTAAAAAAACAAACAAACAAAATATATATATATATATATATATATATATATATATATATATATCTGTGTGTCATCCACATAACAATGGAAGGACATGTTATGGCGGGCTATAACGTGTCCTAGGGGAAGCATATAAATAGAAAACAGAATGGGACCTAGAATAGAACCTTGCAGTACTCCACAGGCAATGGGGGCAGAGGAGGAAGTAAAATTACCTATGGTGACCGCAAAGGTTCTATCTAAAAGATAAGAGTCAAACCAATCAAGTGCAGTGTCTGTGATGCCAACCCAGGTTTTAAGATGATCAATTAAAATAGCATGATCAACGGCATCAAATGCAGCACTCACGTCTCAAAGAATTAAAATGCTGCCCTCTCCTCTATCTGAGGCTAAAAGAAGCTCATTAGAGACTTTGAGGAGAGCTGTTTCGGTGCTGTGTAGTGCTTTAAAACCAGACAGAAATTTTTCAAAGATGTCATTTCCATTTATAAAACCTAAAATCTGATTAGAAACAACTTTCTCTAAAACTTTGGATAAAAAGGGAAGCTTTGGGATTGGTCTAAAGTTGTTAAAATCATCAATGCTTAAATTAGGCTTTTAGAGGTTGGACCACAGCATGTTTAAAACAAGGAGGGACAACACCTTCTGACAAGAACAGGTTAATGATAGATAAAATGCTGGGCCCAACTGTGCTAAAAACACCTTTGAGGAATTTGGTGGGTATGACAGAGGGATAAATGAGTAAAATTAGTAAAACAATTAAAACACTTGGGAAATTCTCTTCTTACAGTAATGGTGTGACTCGGAGCAATTATTTGATTTCTTATGTCACTGACCTTTTTAACAAAGTGATTTAAAAAACAAACCAAAAAAAAAAACAATTCACACGGTTCTGTAGATGCATCATTAAAATGACAGGGCTGGGAGTTAGTAATTGAGTCTAAAATCTTAAATAAAACTCTAGGATTGGATTGATTTTGTGTAATAATGTTAGAATAAAAAGCTGTCCTCGCTTCTTTGACTGCTTGTTGATAGGATTTAAGACTTTCTTTCCATACGAGATAAAATACATTTAGCCTGGACTTTTTCCATCTTCTCTCATTTTGCCTGCAAATCCTCTTTAACAATTGGGTGTGTTCATTGAGCCAGGGTTAGGTAATTAAGTTAGGCTTTCTCTCTTTAAAAGGAGCAACAATATTTAAAATAGAGTTTAAGTTTTGATAAAAAGAAGAGACCAGCTCTACCAGGCTAAAATCTGTGTTAAGAGCAGTCGAGGAAGATGGGGTAAAAAGTTGAGAAAACCTAGAGGCAGAAGAGGAGTTAAAAACACGAGATTGGAAAGGTAAACCCTGAGTAATAGACTTTGGATAACATTAAATAAAACAGCTTTGTGATCTGGCACACAGATATCCTTAGTTGAAAAATTGCCCTGTGCATGGCCCTTAGAGTGACTGGGAAAGTGAACTGCTTGCGTTAAATTAAAGGAGTCAATAATTTCAATAAAATCAGAAGTAAAAGAGTGAGAAGGGCAACAGACGTGAATATTAAAATCACCAAGAATCAACACTTTGTTGTAGAGGGCCATACACTGGGATAACAGATGAGAGAGTTTTTGAATAAAAGCATTATTGGGTTTCAGGGGTCTATAAAGATAAAAGATAAAATGGTAAGTTGTTCTTAAAAATGGCAGCACCCCCCCCCCCCCCCCCCCCCCCCCCACCCCCCTCCTTTTCCGGACAGTCTTGGTTGATGAAAGAATGAGTAGTCGGGGGGGTTGCTTCAGTAAGTGGTGTGCAGTCTCCTTGAGTTAGCCAGGTCTCTGTTCAAATCAAAAAGTCCAAGTAATTGCTAGTAATAAAATTGTGGCAAATGAATGTTTTGTTGTTGATGGATCTGATATATAAAAGTCCAATGTTTATTGGAGTGGAGCAGGGAGCAGGGGATAATGAGGGACAGAGAGGAACGGTGATAAGGCAGGGAGGAGAAGGTTCTCTGGGGATGAACTGCCTGTAGGGGCGCAGGTTGGTGATGACAGTGATCCTGTGTTGAAGAGGGCTGCATGGGGAACTGGGTTGAGGGGGTACCAATGAGGGGGGAGGGGGTGAAGTGGGAGCAGCGGGGGTTTCAAGTCAATTTTGTTTATGAGTCTGAACAGCATAGATGATGTTGTAAGTTAAAAACCGGTACCCTAGTGAATTGAGGTGGAGACCATCCGCCCTGAAAAAGGCCGAACGAGTCCAGAAAAGATTAAAGTTGTCAATAAAACCAAAGTTGTAAGTAGAGGAGGTGTGCTGGAGCCATGAGTGGAGCGATGAAATCCTGCTAAAACGACCGACCCCACGACCCAGCATGGGAATCGGACCAGAGATAAAAACAGACTTGCCACAAGCTGATGAAAACTCAAAGAGATCCTTAAAGTCTAACTTTGTAATTTCAGACTCTCGACGTGCAGTGTCATTAGTCCCTAAGTGGATAATTACGCTGTTTATAGTGGGGGCCGCTGCCTGCAGCAGCCCTGGTAGTTTGTCCAGCAAAGTGCGCACAGTAGCTGCAGGAAAACTCATGAGTATTATGTCTACACACTTTTCACAAACAGATGTCTGTATGAGACTATTCTATATCAAGCAGGCTGTCCTGATTCCCAAGTGAACTGTTGAAGATTATAGGACATTTCTGCATGCACTTCGTCCAAGTAAAAGCACATAACATGAAGACAAAATAATTACATTCTCAACAATACCAACAGCTTCCAGTCCTTTTGTAATAGCAATTAGACTTTAGTAAAATTTTAATCCCTAACACACAAGTTTTTTTTTTTTTTTTAGAAATAACAAAAACAAGTATAATATGATTCTAAGAGACTCTTTGAAGTGTGAATGATAAAATTTGAAGTGTTTCTTTATCTTCATCTTCATAATCAATGGATCTTCAGTTGTAAATAATTTAAGACATGGCATTTTCTTTAAACTATATATAACAGCTAATGGAACAAATTAAAATAACTTATTTAGGCCAGGAACAATCTCCAACCACTCCAAATCGGCCAAAGCTTTTTGTCTGAGATATTTCTCCAAGCAAAAGATGGCAATGGGGTCAGTATCCACATCAAACTTATTGGCAAAAAGGTGGTCCTGTTCAAGCAGCCACTGCAGGTCTCCAGCGCCATATACACATACTGACCTGACATGGTTGCCTTTACACTCTGGGTACACAGCCCCCACTGAATCCTCTGACCCCTCATGCCACTGCCACTTTACCAGCCGAGCAATTGCATTTACATCCGACATGTCATATTTACGGTGGGGCCACTTAGAGCCAGGAACACCAGGGACTCGTTGAATGGTTGCCCAGAGATGCTCATCAGGACTGTAAGTGTCTTTGGACCACTCTATCAGTGCACGTATTCGATGGTCTTTCAACACACTGTGGACATATCCTCGGCTAACCACAATGTAGGCATTTCCTGACATGATGGGCAGATTGAAAGGAGGTGGATCCTTTGTTTCTTTTGTCGTCTGAAAACATTAAAGAAGCAAATCAGCATGATGTTGATCGGTCATTAATTCAGTCTGAACAAAACGTTTGTGTAATGACCATTAGTCCATCAATCCACGTTATCTATAGTCTCCAAAAGACTTACCTGGATTCCTCCATTAACGATCTGATGAACATATGACACTCTCCACTTCTTTTCTGGAGGCATGCTTTCAGACTCCAAGCTGTTCCCGCCCCTCAGGGTGCGCAGCATTCTTACCATCTCCAAGTTGGTTTTCAGAGGGAAGTCCTGACCACAAAGGTTGATAAAGTATTTCCACTTTGTGCTGGCATTATAGAGATCAGCCATGCAATTAAGGTCAGCTTGGACACGTGGCCAGCCAGCATAGACCACATTCTCAGCCTGGCTGACCAGGAAGACATTGGGGAAACAGGAGGCAATAGCACTGATGGCAGAGGAGACAGAAGCTTCTGATTTTTTGTCCACATGAACACAATAAATATTTTGAGGTGCATAAATCGCCCGCAGTAGTCGTTCAAAGTTCTGCACCTAAAATTAAAGAAAAATTGAAGTTAAATTGTTGATATATTATGTATATATTTTAAAATGTCATTGCTTTACATGTAGATGCATTAAAAGGGGCATTCCCACCGAGAGTACAATTAAATGATAACTGAAACAATTGCAGCTGCACATTTTCAGTCTCATACGAGACATAATTAGTGGATCTTTTTTTCTATAATGCAACACAACAAAGTCTTTCATTAGATCTATACAACTCTGAAACATAAAAGACCAGTCATTATCATGTGTGTTGTGTTTCCAAACTTGTTTCAGAAGCACACAGAACATGATATGTTATGTGACATACGACACCTTTCTGTAAAATGTTTAATTTTCCTCTTTAATTAATGACAACAGTAAATCCTTTAGACTTACTGTATAGATTTAGCCTGTTTTTATTTTTTACCCCCTTTTAAGTTAAATGAACACTTCAGAATTTTCCTACCTTGTGATGCACAACCATAGAGTAAGCCAGAGGAAAGTCCTCCTCTTCCTTGCTTAATGGGAATGTTACATATTTCCTACTTAACTTGAAAGCCCTGTTAAATTTAAAAAAAAAAGCATATTAATACATGCTTTGTTTAATAATATTACATTACAGAAACTTGTGTCTTGATGCAACTCACCTGCAATCTTGCGTTGCATTAATATAATAGTCATCAGGGATCTGAATACTCTTGCGGAAATGTTTAGTGATAGTCAGTATTTTGGCCTGCTCTACCGCCTCCCGCTCTCCCAGCAGGATAGCTGGACAGTTGTACTCTTTTTCTGGGCTACCATCATCATCTGCATATTCTAACCAGCTGTACTCAAGGAAGCGGGCAGATGTCCAACCATTATCCAGCTGACTGACAAGAAATATCATCCACAGTGATCCCACCACAACAGTGATCCTCAGTAGCAGGACCTGCCAACCTCGTCTCAGAAACTGCATGTTTTTAAATGTGTGACTTCTGCATGTAGTCCAGTTGCAAATAGTTTAAGCCTTTATATTTAATTTTTCAGACACATTCTATAAAAAAATGTGTCTAAAATGATTAAATACATAAATAGAATAATAGGACACATAAAGTGACTAACATGGACTTGTGTGAATTTAGAACTTATGTTAAAATGTCTGATAGATGCTTTGTCCTCTGGTGTCAGTAGAGATGGTTGTCCAAAGTTCCCTTCATTACTAATGAAGGCGAATTATTCACTCCACATGTTATAGTTCCTGAAAGGAATATGAGAAAAATAATATCAATATATCTAACCAGCAATGTTTCCATTCTTTTTAATATACATACTTTAATAAATAATAATATCAGTCAAAACATGAGTACATAACAGAATAAAGAAAGATTTTGCCAGACTAGCAATATCTTTCTAAGTTTTTTTTCTACCTTTCTGTCAACCCAGTAGTGTCAGAATTACAGACACCCATAAATTGTTAGTGCAGAATTACTAATATCTTCAAAAAGGGCAAATTAACAAAAATGAAAATAGTCTGAAAAAGCAATAATTTGCACAAGAGAAATATACATATTTATCAGTCTACATGTAAGCCTGTCTTCTTGTCACTGGATTAACAAATAATTGAAAGAGCATATGAAACTATCCATTCCCTGTTCTCTGACCACAAATGGAGTGGACAGTGGTTCAAAGGAATTTTGACTTCTTAAAAATATTAGCTTGAACACCCCATCTTAAAAACCACGTATGTAAAAACATACACATTTATTCTAAATATCTATTATATATACAAATCCAAAGAGTATCAAAGTAATTTAATTTCTCATTTTCCTGGATATTGCATAAAAGGATGAGACAAAAGAAGAAACAAAACATTTTTATCAGCTTAGTGCAATACAACAAAAGAAAATACATAAGCACAAAGGCAGACAATATCCTAAAATAGACTGATAATCACAGACAAGAGAGATTTCTGACATAATAAGTTAATGTTTGTGTCATGACTGAAGTTCCAGACTCTAAAAGGAAGTAAAACAGCATTACAAAACCAGCTGGGCCAGTTTTTCAACCAACAATTACAATGTCACAGAAAGTGTACACAAATAACGGATTCTTCTTTCAATTTCTTTAAATTTGAATAAATTCTTATGCAAACCTTGGTTTTTTCTTCTCTTGTCTGTTGTTTTGTGTGCACTATAATTGATTATTTAATGACTAAACAGGAATTAAAGAGAAAAGTCACTTCAAAACACAAAAAAATTAAAGAAATCTATTTTGTTACAGAATTATGTTACAGGAGTACAGAATTCTTTAAGAAAAAAAACTGTGACGGTACAAGTGAAAAAGTCAAATGAATGAATCAATAAGATGAGTGTAAAAAAAAGATGTAGCTAAAGAAAGAAGTCATTTGTAGTATAAACATATAGTGCAATGTATGAAGCGTGTGGTAAAAACTTGTGATATCACGTAGTTGGTAAATAAACAGCAGAACATAGAAACAGCTCTTACCTGCTGTCAGAGCAAAGTCGTCTATAAATCTGTTCTCCTTAGTTTGCTTGGGTGTCCTTGGGTGTTTAATACAAAGCTGACATACACCAACTGGTGTTACACACCTTTGGTGTATTAAAAAGAGCAGCTGAAAATTGCTGTACTTCCTGTCAGCATTTTTCCAGAATAAGGGTTTACCTGTTGAAGATTGCAATTCACACACACCCTTACACAGTACAATACCCTAACTTATCCTGTATTTTATATTTGTATCTATGTGAATCTTGGTTTTTAGTATTGTTTTTACTGTATGTAGTTTTAAAAATTTTCAATTGTACTAGTCCCATGGCCAGTGTATGCATTAAAATTGTGTTCCAAATGTGCACTAACTAATGTATATTATGAATGACAATAAAAGTGGTTATTCTATTCTATTCTATTCTATTCTATTCTATTTGCACCATGCAACAGCATAGCAGTAGAAAGATGAAAGCTTAAATGAAATTAAATCAAAGTGCAGCACAATACCAAAGCCCAGTATTTAAATTGTGTTGAACAAGTGTGTGTGTGTGTGTGTGTGTGTGTGTGTGTGTGTGTGTGTGTGTGTGTGTGTGTGTGTGTGTGTGTGTGTGTGTGTGTGTGTGTGTGTGTGTGTGTGTGTTTTGTTTTTTTGGGGTTTTTTTTTTGGTTTTTTTTTGTTGTTTTTATGCTCCTGTACTGTTTTACAGAAAGAAACTATAAACAGTCAGTTGTCCGCGTAGGTGGGATCCACAGCAGTACATCTGGAATTCTTCTGGATCTGGTCTGACAACCTGTATCAAGTCCTTTCTGCCATGAATTGTGCAGCAGCCATACCACACTCATACTGAGATAAAACGTGCTCTTAGTTGTGGCTCTTTAAACATTTATGAGCCGTCCATCCTGTCCATTATAACTTCCCTCGTAAAAATCAGTTTTTATTGGGCTTTTTCTTCAGCAGAGATGTGTTCAGGGACCAGGTCAACGTATATGTAATGTGGAATTCTATAAAGTTGCTGTTGTCCACGTGCTCTACCACCTCCCCATGTACGAAGAGAAGAATTGGCACTGAATTGCAGTAAAACTGCAAAAATATTTTAGCAATCCACTCTTACATCCACATCAATCCAAG
Source organism: Melanotaenia boesemani (assembly GCF_017639745.1). Lineage (NCBI taxonomy): Eukaryota > Metazoa > Chordata > Actinopteri > Atheriniformes > Melanotaeniidae > Melanotaenia > Melanotaenia boesemani. The sequence continues at coordinate 17,954,208 of NC_055692.1, forward strand.
GAATAGTCGCCATGAAACCAATCATGTCTGAAACCAGGTACCAAGGTGGATAGGTTTGAAACCTCTACCTTCTTCGTTCGATCAGGACAGCGTAACTGCACAACTGAAGGATATGACGTCAATGTGATGAAAACAAGTCAAACGCAACAACAATAATGGCGTCGGTGATCAACTGTGTTTTGGTGCCTTTCCAGACGTCCAGTGTCAACTGCCTGCCTGTATTTCGGGCTCTTGTGATGGTGTTGATGTTGTGAGGGTAATAGTTGCCTGTCGAGTGCCCTGCTGGACACTGTGTCCTAAAGTCTTGCAAAATATCAGCATATTTACTTTGCACAGATTCTCAGTCTACGCCTTTCTCATTTTTCTTTGCTTTGTAGTCCAGCGTTACTTGAAGAAGAAGCTCGACTTCTTCATCAGTCCAAACAAATGTTTCTCTTTTGCCTTGCACTAAATCCTCAGCCATCTTTTCTTCTTCCAATGTGAACTTCCTGCATCATGCAGTGAGCCTTTATCTGTGCACGTGCTACATCTTGTTCTAGCTTTAATCTTAAATCTTTAATCATCATACTCCTTTGTGGGGATGGTGAAGCCCTTCTCTTAGTTTTGGCCACCATTTTCACACCAAAACTGGCTTCAGTGCCGTGTGAAAATAGCCTTAGTGGTTCATTAGCCAGAATTCTTGTCTATAAATTCTCTAACTTTGCATTGTTGGCTTGACTGTTTAGCTTAATCTCTTGCACCTGCACCCTCCGGTACTGGGAGTTAAGGGGCTGACATCCAGTTTTACTGGTGTAACGTCAGCTCAGTAAAACCATTTCTATGACCGCCAAACATAGTTAAGACAACAAACAATTAAAAGACCAGGTACAAATAATTTGTAAACACAAATTATGGCTCCCAGTGTCTACTCAATGGCATGAACATGGACAAACGACTCCTCTTTAGTACATTATACGTACCGCTGCAGCAGGACAAGATATGGAGGAAGAGGCATTGGACTGCAAGCCTCTGCATTAGGTTTCTCTGCTGGTTCAGAGCAAGTGTCAACCTCGGCTGGTAAAAAGTGAAGCCTATGCGGAAGTGCAAAAAATTGCAGTTCACCCCTTATCTGCTAGGGGCTGGCTCCAAAACAGAGTCAATCCCCATAGACTCCCATGTTAAAAAGACCAACTTCACAGCAGAAATAAACATGTTTAAAGCCTGGTACAAAAAAACATTTTAGGACTAATAGGTCAAGTTTACCTTCATGACAGAAGTGAGAGGGGTGAATCTTTTTTTCTAACTCATCCTTTTGGATGTTATTTAATCTTGAAATTCGGCATAATTAGGGGCGTGTCCTTTTGGTTGAGAGGTATCCAGTAGACAGGTATCCACAAGAAGGGAGAGTGCAGCACAACCGCGGCTTTTAGCCGGCTAACAGCTTGCCTTATCTTTAGCCACCTACCTCTGTTAGCTGGTTAGCTACCGTTAGCTCCAGGTTAGCTTGGTTAGCTAATAGCTACAGGCAGCTCAGAGTTTGATAGGTGTCAATCATCCATCCCCACCTTCACAGTCTCCCTATCAGCTCCACCTCTTTGCCCATTTTTGGATTTTCAGGGAATGAAAACACGCGGCCCAATGAGCTTCAAGTCAGCTCTTTAGAAACCTACAGGTAACATCATGGAGTTTCTTTTATATACTGTCTATGGTTCAGAGCCAGTGAGCAAGAACTTTGGGGGGAAAAAATCTGTGGTCATGCGCAATTAAAGTCAACTTTACAATCATTCCATTACAGTCACTGCAATATGTTTATGGTTATAGTGCAAAAAAAAAAAGATTTAGTTAGCTTATGGTTTGGTTAAAGTGATTAAAGTGGCTGTGTGCTTGTTCCTGAAGGTGTTCCCAGTAGCTCAGTGTCACATTGTTTAAGTGTTTCCTTTTTTTTATTTCTGACGCTACCAAAGTTAGTATCTTGGTCGCAGTGTTGTTGTCAGACAGCTCCTCCTAAGCTAATAAAGCATCTTAATGCGTTGATGAATGAGTCTGTCGACAAATCTTCAGGCATTTTGATATGAACAACTCTAGAGTACAGACATGTAAAAATCAGGCCATATCTTTTGTATTCTTTGCAGGCTTTCTTTACAATGAATGGGCCAAAACAGTCCATGCCACTATATGTGAAATGTACTGAGGCTTCAAGACATTCTTTTGTCCACATAATATCACTGATCACTGTTATCTCTGATCAGTTGAACAAGGTTTGCAACATATATTAGAGCCTACGACTATCATTTAATAGTCACTGTACCCAAGCATGACTTGTGAGTCTGTACAGAAAAATTCTTATTCAGTTTTCATGTCAAGCTCACCCTTTAACATGACACTTACTTTTGCAGAAACCACCGCTACAGCATGTTCCAGTCTCAGGATACTTGTTACCTTTGAGAGTTCAACCCTTGTTTTCCCCATCGTGAGACTGCAATGGACTTCATCCTTGTCATTTTTGTACCTGAGGTAAGAACATGCACCATATCCCACACAGCTTGAATCTGAAAAATGGTGCAGCTCTACTCTGACAATGTTATGGAAGTCATGTAGATGGTAATATCTCAAAATTGGGAAGACCATTTATCCATTCCTTCCACTATGGCTTCAGATCTTCAGGGAGTAGGTCCTTCTATCCGATGTTTTGTGATAAAGCTCTTGAAGGATACCTTTTCTGCTTAAGTTGAATCCCAGTTGTTCATAAAGAGAGGCAATGACTGGCTGATTCTTCAAGCTGATGTTGAGGCTGAAAGTGTAATCTTTTATCAACCATTGAATGCCAAGAGCATGTTCTAATTCTTCTGATACTTGGTCATAGCCCTTTCTCAAGCATCCAAAACAGTGCCGGGAGTTTGTGCAAAAGAACTTTTATTTTTATTTTCACAAATACAAATCTTTTTTACAACCATGCAAACCCTTTTTTGCACATTTGCAAACTTGAATTTTTCAGGCAGATTGTTTTAACAGGATGACCACCTTGATTTACAGATGCAAACTGCAAAATCTTTATGACTTAATATTGAGCCCTTAGAAGCCTTTTATAGCTTTGCACACCACTCCTGCAAGATCATTTTGAGATACAACATATATTCTATATGTTGTTTTATATGGGCCAATATATTCTTTCAGGCAGACAGTGACCCTGAGGTTAAATAAATAAATAAAAATAAAAGCCAAGTGGATAACAAGTAACCAGGATTACAACAGACTGTTCACCTTTTCTGTTGTCAAAGTGCTGTGAACTGGCAGGTTACATTTAACTGCTGTAACTGATCTATACTATGCTGCCATATTAGATGGTGGATGAGTCAATAAAATAATATTGAACTTCAATGCTCATATTTTCTCAAGAAGCATTTATACAGTCAAGATCAAACAAAGTGCAAACAGTGCAGTGCAAACTTCCCTTATAGTTTCATTAAATGTCTCATTGTTTCAAGCATGACCCTACCTGACTGAACACACGGCGGAACGATCTACCAAACTCTGTCCAATCCGCAGAGTCCTTATCCACTTTTAAGAGCGAGCTAAAGACTCTTCTACTCAACAGAATGAGTTAGAAAAATTTGTCCAGCTCTTTGGCTCAACCAAATACTGAATAAGCTGTGTGCACTTATGCCCAAGTTGATATTGTTTGATGAATTTGTGATCTTGTATTTAAACAAAATAACTTATAAAAAACTATTAAAAAGTATATATATATATATATATATATATAAAGTAATCCGAGTACATAGATATTCCAGCAGTTTGATAACATAACCTCTCCATATTGACATAATATTCTCCCATATAGTGTTAAAACTTTTACTGAAAAAAGTGAATAACTTGTAGAAGGGTTGAAATTATTTATTCTAAATTGTGTTTTTATTACTATTTTGCAAAATAATGCAGTTTCGTAATTTTGATTAAGGATTTTGTTTGTTTTGTTCACAGTATTTTACCTCTTTACTTTTTACAGCATCTTACAATTCACTGATTTCTTTTCAGGCACTATTTTTTTTTTTTTTTTTTTTATTTTGTTACATATCTACATGTGTCCATACATAAACTATGTAGCTGCTAAGCCTAATGAGTTCTAAAGCCTGTGATGATGTGCACATATTCACTAATGCAAACAAACTGATAACGTTAGTGACAGACTGCACCAATTCATGAATTTTAATTCATGAAAGTTTACTTACTAAATATAAAGTTGAAAAAGACAGACATACAGAAAGATAGATGATAAAATATTATAAGTTAAAATAAAATAAAATAGTGAGATTAAACAAATAGGCAGTGAAAAGTGCAAGAACGTCTAATACCAGTACAAAAAAGGTGGCAGCAAGTAGATAAGATCAAAGGAGTCTTGAGGCAAAGGTCAATATACCAATGTCAGCAGGTGCTGGTGGTGGTGATTATTGTAATAACACTGATGAAATTAGGATAATTGGATGATAGTATACAGTAATAATCATGATACTGTTGTATGATGACAACATCAATAATAAGAACAATAATGATGTAGAACTGAAATTATTTTCATTTTCAACTTAACTGTTTGACGCATTTTTGTTGTTTTTCAAATGTTTTGCTGGGGGATTTTTGTTTTAGTTTGTTTTTTGTTTTTTTTGTAAGGCACTTTGCTGAATTCCTTGTATGCTATATAAATAAAGTATATGTAATTATCAAAACATCATGAGGCTCTTTTGAAAACATTAGAGTCCATGCAGCAAATGTTCCTGATTTCATGGTTAAAATACATTCTTATACATTTAATATTGAAACAGCTTCCTTTGTACATTGGAGTGTATGTATGGTATAATGGTTCATTCTTTGGCTGCCTTTGGCACCATCTGATTGTAGGCTCATGTCCCACTTTTACAAGTGCAAAATGTCACATTCATTTCTGTTTTTAACAAGGGATCTATTTGACTCTCTCTTCACGGTTTTATTAACCAAGACCTAACAAACGTCTTCCATCTATACCTCAACTGTGGCTCTTTTCTTTGATCTGCATGAAGTGCTCTGTGTAACCTGCCTACCTCATGGAAAGCTGTCTGTCTCACCAGTAGATTAGTTCAAGAAAACAAAAGCAGCTAGTTAACAAACAGCTAGAAAAATTAAGTAGTCAGGACAACAAGCTTAGTGTAAACAGACACTTGTTAAAAAACGTGGCAAGCGACAGAAAAAAAAAGCCCAGCAAAACAGATAGTCAAAGTTATTAAACATACTCAAGTCCATAAAAACCATGCATGAAACAGAAAAGAGAGAGCGAGAGAAAAAGAAAACATATACATATGAACTCAAAGAAAGATCATTAGGATCATTTAATAACATACAGACATTTTAGCCAGTACATCCTCAATCTGGATGAGTAACAGGAGCAGCTCTCAGAAGGATTTGAGATGCTACAATGATACTATTTGTGGAAACATCCAGACATTGCATAAACTTAAACATCAAGTTTCTTAACAGTGCTTCAAGTGTGCTTACTCTTGCAGTGACAAAGGTCTGACTGGCACTCCCTCCTCTGGGGACCTTCAGTGTTATTTGCATGGCATCATTGTGCGCAACCTGTAACTTGCTTCCGAATGGAAGATTTTTCATAAGATGGCAACAGATGGGCCGTGTAGAGTGGTGCACAGTATGCTTTAAACACGGACACTTTAACCTGATAAGAGCAAAAACTAAATTTGCATGTAATGGCGTTTGCCTGTGCATATAACTTACAACATTGTCTGTATATATCATCATCATCACTCATATCCATCCATTCATCCATTATCTTGACCGCTTATTCCATTACGGGTCACGGGTGAACTGGAGCCTATCCCAGCATTTTAACAGGTGAGAGGCAGGGTACACCCTGGACAGGTCACCAGTCTGTCGCAGGGCCAACACAGATAGACAAACAACCATTCACACACACTCTTCTAGGGAGAATTTAGAATAACCAATTAACCTATCATGCATGTCTTTGGACGGTGGGAGGAAGCCGGAAAACCAAGAGAGAACCCACGCATACATGGGGAGAACATGCAAACTCCACACAGAAAGGCCAACGCCAAGGTTTGAACCCCCCCTGCCAAGATTCGAACCGGCGACCTTCTTGCTGCGGTGCTAACCACCACACCACCGTGCAGCCCAACTCATATATGTTTGTTAAACGGTGGCATTCTTCTAATTCTGCCAATCCTTGGTCATATGGCCCTTTCTCAAGCATCCAAAGCAGAGCCAGAGTTTCTGCAAGAGAACTTTTATTTTTATTTTCACAAATACAAATCTTTTTTACAACCATGCAAACCCTTTTTTGCACATTTGCAAACTTGAATTTTTCAGGCAGATTGTTTTAACAGGATGACCACCTTGATTTACAGATGCAAACTGCAAAATCTTTATGACTTAATATTGAGCCCTTAGAAGCCTTTTATAGCTTTGCACACCACTCCTGCAAGATCATTTTGAGATACAACATATATTCTATATGTTGTTTTATATGGGCCAATATATTCTTTCAGGCAGACAGTGACCCTGAGGTTAAATTAAAAAAATAAAAATAAAAGCCAAGTGGATAACAAGTAACCAGGATTACAACAGACTGTTCACCTTTTCTGTTATCAAAGTGCTGTGGACTGGCAGGTTACATTTAACTGCTGTAATTGATCTGTACTATGCTGCCATATTAGATGGCGGATGTGTCAATAAAATAATATTGAACTTCAATGCTCATATTTTCTCAAGAAGCATTTATCCAGTCAAGATCAAAGTGCAAACAGTGCAGTGCAAACTTCCCTTATAGTTTCATTAAATGTCTCATTGTTTCAGGCATGACCCTACCTGACTGAACACACGGCGGAACGATCTACCAAACTCTGTCCAATCCGCAGAGTCCTTATCCACTTTTAAGAGCGAGCTAAAGACTCTTCTACTCAACAGAATGAGTTAGAAAAATTTGTCCAGCTCTTTGGCTCAACCAAATACTGAATAAGCTGTGTGCACTTATGCCCAAGTTGATATTGTTTGATGAATTTGTGATCTTGTATTTAAACAAAATAACTTATAAAAAACTATTAAAAAGTATATACATATATATATATATATATATATATATATATATATATATATATATATATATATATATATATATAAAGTAATCCGAGTACATAGATATTCCAGCAGTTTGATAACATAACCTCTCCATATTGACATAATATTCTCCCATATAGTGTTAAAACTTTTACTGAAAAAAGTGAATAACTTGTAGAAGGGTTGAAATTATTTATTCTAAATTGTGTTTTTATTACTATTTTGCAAAATAATGCAGTTTCGTAATTTTGATTAAGGATTTTGTTTGTTTTGTTCACAGTATTTTACCTCTTTACTTTTTACAGCATCTTACAATTCACTGATTTCTTTTCAGGCACTATTTTTTTTTTTTTTTTTTTTTATTTTGTTACATATCTACATGTGTCCATACATAAACTATGTAGCTGCTAAGCCTAATGAGTTCTAAAGCCTGTGATGATGTGCACATATTCACTAATGCAAACAAACTGATAACGTTAGTGACAGACTGCACCAATTCATGAATTTTAATTCATGAAAGTTTACTTACTAAATATAAAGTTGAAAAAGACAGACATACAGAAAGATAGATGATAAAATATTATAAGTTAAAATAAAATAAAATAGTGAGATTAAACAAATAGGCAGTGAAAAGTGCAAGAACGTCTAATACCAGTACAAAAAAGGTGGCAGCAAGTAGATAAGATCAAAGGAGTCTTGAGGCAAAGGTCAATATACCAATGTCAGCAGGTGCTGGTGGTGGTGATTATTGTAATAACACTGATGAAATTAGGATAATTGGATGATAGTATACAGTAATAATCATGATACTGTTGTATGATGACAACATCAATAATAAGAACAATTAAAGCCGCAAGCGGCATCCATCGGGTCCGAGCGGCCTGGACCCCGCCACCCGATGTTGCCATGACAACAGGTGGTGTAACGCGTTAAGGACCCAACAAGTATGAATCCTGTCAAGTTTGGTGCAGTTCCCACGTATTCCTGTGGAGATATGAGCAAACCGTGTTTCATGGCGAGAAGGTCATTTTCCGTCGGTTGCCACGGTAACACGCTTTCTGCTATTAGAAAGATTTGAATATCGTTTGGTCCCCAACTTGTGAGGAAGCTTCCCACCAAGTTTGGAGTCAGTCGCACGAATCCCCTCAGACTAGTTCGTTCAAATACGATGTGTGTAAAGTGCAAAAAATGGCCAAAAAATGGACGCACACGCCAAGATGGCGGGCACCCCGTTGCCATGACAACAGATGTTTGATTGACTTTTTTGCTCGACTCGGGGTGTTACACGTGTGTGCCAAGTTTCGTGTTCCTGCGTCGAAGTAGACGTTTGTGTCCCCATTATATTGGGGGTAATTTATTTTTTCTAGGTGGCGCTGTTGAGCCATTTTTGCATTGAAGTGTATGCAGTCCATAGAATATTGCAATTTTCGCCGGGCTTGAGGTGTGTGCCAAGTTTCACAACTTTTCATGGGTGTTTAGGGGGTCAAATTAGGGGTCGAAGCGCTTAGGAGGAGAAGTATAATAATAAACATAGCAGAAACAATAGGGCCTTGCCATACTTTGTATGGCTCGGACCCTAATAATGATGTAGAACTGAAATTATTTTCATTTTCAACTTAACTGTTTGACGCATTTTTGTTGTTTTTCAAATGTTTTGCTGGGGGATTTTTGTTTTAGTTTGTTTTTTGTTTTTTTTGTAAGGCACTTTGCTGAATTCCTTGTATGCTATATAAATAAAGTATATGTAATTATCAAAACATCATGAGGCTCTTTTGAAAACATTAGAGTCCATGCAGCAAATGTTCCTGATTTCATGGTTAAAATACATTCTTATACATTTAATATTGAAACAGCTTCCTTTGTACATTGGAGTGTATGTATGGTATAATGGTTCATTCTTTGGCTGCCTTTGGCACCATCTGATTGTAGGCTCATGTCCCACTTTTACAAGTGCAAAATGTCACATTCATTTCTGTTTTTAACAAGGGATCTATTTGACTCTCTCTTCACGGTTTTATTAACCAAGACCTAACAAACGTCTTCCATCTATACCTCAACTGTGGCTCTTTTCTTTGATCTGCATGAAGTGCTCTGTGTAACCTGCCTACCTCATGGAAAGCTGTCTGTCTCACCAGTAGATTAGTTCAAGAAAACAAAAGCAGCTAGTTAACAAACAGCTAGAAAAATTAAGTAGTCAGGACAACAAGCTTAGTGTAAACAGACACTTGTTAAAAAACGTGGCAAGCGACAGAAAAAAAAAGCCCAGCAAAACAGATAGTCAAAGTTATTAAACATACTCAAGTCCATAAAAACCATGCATGAAACAGAAAAGAGAGAGCGAGAGAAAAAGAAAACATATACATATGAACTCAAAGAAAGATCATTAGGATCATTTAATAACATACAGACATTTTAGCCAGTACATCCTCAATCTGGATGAGTAACAGGAGCAGCTCTCAGAAGGATTTGAGATGCTACAATGATACTATTTGTGGAAACATCCAGACATTGCATAAACTTAAACATCAAGTTTCTTAACAGTGCTTCAAGTGTGCTTACTCTTGCAGTGACAAAGGTCTGACTGGCACTCCCTCCTCTGGGGACCTTCAGTGTTATTTGCATGGCATCATTGTGCGCAACCTGTAACTTGCTTCCGAATGGAAGATTTTTCATAAGATGGCAACAGATGGGCCGTGTAGAGTGGTGCACAGTATGCTTTAAACACGGACACTTTAACCTGATAAGAGCAAAAACTAAATTTGCATGTAATGGCGTTTGCCTGTGCATATAACTTACAACATTGTCTGTATATATCATCATCATCACTCATATCCATCCATTCATCCATTATCTTGACCGCTTATTCCATTACGGGTCACGGGTGAACTGGAGCCTATCCCAGCATTTTAACAGGTGAGAGGCAGGGTACACCCTGGACAGGTCACCAGTCTGTCGCAGGGCCAACACAGATAGACAAACAACCATTCACACACACTCTTCTAGGGAGAATTTAGAATAACCAATTAACCTATCATGCATGTCTTTGGACGGTGGGAGGAAGCCGGAAAACCAAGAGAGAACCCACGCATACATGGGGAGAACATGCAAACTCCACACAGAAAGGCCAACGCCAAGGTTTGAACCCCCCCTGCCAAGATTCGAACCGGCGACCTTCTTGCTGCGGTGCTAACCACCACACCACCGTGCAGCCCAACTCATATATGTTTGTTAAACGGTGGCATTCTTCTAATTCTGCCAATCCTTGGTCATATGGCCCTTTCTCAAGCATCCAAAGCAGAGCCAGAGTTTCTGCAAGAGAACTTTTATTTTTATTTTCACAAATACAAATCTTTTTTACAACCATGCAAACCCTTTTTTGCACATTTGCAAACTTGAATTTTTCAGGCAGATTGTTTTAACAGGATGACCACCTTGATTTACAGATGCAAACTGCAAAATCTTTATGACTTAATATTGAGCCCTTAGAAGCCTTTTATAGCTTTGCACACCACTCCTGCAAGATCATTTTGAGATACAACATATATTCTATATGTTGTTTTATATGGGCCAATATATTCTTTCAGGCAGACAGTGACCCTGAGGTTAAATTAAAAAAATAAAAATAAAAGCCAAGTGGATAACAAGTAACCAGGATTACAACAGACTGTTCACCTTTTCTGTTATCAAAGTGCTGTGGACTGGCAGGTTACATTTAACTGCTGTAATTGATCTGTACTATGCTGCCATATTAGATGGCGGATGTGTCAATAAAATAATATTGAACTTAAATGCTCATATTTTCTCAAGAAGCGTTTATCCAGTCAAGATCACACGTAGTGCAAACAGTGCAGTGCAAACTTCCCTTATAGTTTCATTAAATGTGTCATTGTTTCAGGCATGACCCTACCTGACTGAACACACGGCACAGCTCCTGGTCCAGGCTCTGGTCATTTCACGCATTGACTACTGCAACTCCTTACTGGCTGGCCTGCCTGCATGTTCAGTTAAACCTCTGCAGATGATCCAGAACGCAGCAGCACGTCTGGTCTTCAACCAGCCCAAAAGAGCTCATGTCACTCCGCTACTAATTGCTCTCCACTGGCTTCCAGTTGCAGCAACAAAGAGTGCAAAGAGACAACAAAGCCTCAGATATATATATTTATGTTTTACAGACAGACAGACAGACAGACAGACAGACAGACAGACAGACAGACAGACAGACAGACAGACAGACAGACAGACAGACAGACAGACAGACAGACAGACAGACAGACAGATAGATAGATAGATAGATAGATAGATAGATAGATAGATAGATATAGTAACACTCTATAGTTTATGTTCATGTTTGGTTCATCTGTTGTTCTGCTGTGACAGTAATGTCATGGGTGGAAGTCGGCGGGGGAGCGTGCCTGACAAGAGTCTGTACAAGTAGGAGAGAGATAGTTAACTCTTCCAGTTAACCCCAACAGCAGCGTTGCAAGTGGAAATGGGAGAAATGCCTCTTGCCATCAGAAGAGAACAGATGACATGTTGGGAAAAAAAGAAATAAAAGATTTACAGAGCTTTGGATGGACAGCGAACAGGAAAGCAACAGATTTCCAAATAAATCAAGTTTATTTAAGGTTATATAAATTTACTTTAAGTTTATTTATTAGTAGGACAGTTCTATTATCGGTTGTGTTCCCATGGATACTTCCAGAAGCAAGTGTGGATTTCACATTGCTAGACAAGCGTAATAAAAATAAAGGGGTTATTTTAAATTCTCATATAGCACAGGACTATGTTAATCAGTGTTTTGGTTACATCCAAAGTTATACCAATGCATCAAACCATACAGGTTATCAAGTAGGTAAAGCTTTTGTGGTTCCAGAGTTCAATATTAAAAATGGGAAAAGGATTACTGATGGTCTGTCAGTATACACAGGGGTGATGGCTGCATTACTACTGGCAGTTCAGTGGGTGGAAAGCACACGGCCATTAAGATCAATAGTTTGTTCAGATTCCTGTTCATCATTACCAGTTTTATATCATAATCACTCTGACAGTAGACCAGACCTCCTGACAGAGATTACAGTATACTAATAAACATGATGGGTTAGTCATTAAATTTGTATGGATACCAGCTCACTATAGAATAACTGGTAATGAGATGGCAGATAAGACTGCGAAGCAGGCAACTAAAAGTAGTGTAGTTTGCATGAATATCAGTTTTAGCAAGGACCCTAGCAAAACAGCAGCTGAAGGGAAAATGACAAAAGCAGTGGGAGGAAGGAAGGAAGGAAATGACAGTGGTTTTATAGTGTTCAAAGAAAAACAGGAGAGATGAGAAGTACATGAAGGACCAGGAGAGGGCAGACCATAATATTGCCATTGAGATTTGGACATGCAGATTTAAACAATATGTTATGCTTAATAAGGAAGCATCAAACTGGGGGATGTGACCACTGTGAGGCACTGGATACAGTGGAGCATGTTCTGTTGAACTGTAGAAAGAATTAAGTAGAAAGATGGAAAATGGTTCAAGATAGCAACATTTCGGTCCACACTACTGACCAGTTGGTGACAGAAAAGCACTAAATCAATGTGTGCCTACTGCCAAAAAAAGGAAGAAAAGGACATTACCTTTACTGTGAACAATGTTTGCCTAAAAAAATCAAGAATGGTAATAAAATGAGTAAAATTGGCCAATTGTATTGTGCATTATAATAAGCAATAACGTAGCTAAACCACGTTGTGTTGCTCATAAAACTGGAACTTCTTTTAAAAGGCCCAATGACCTACATAAATTGTATAATGACCTTTATTTGGAGTTTATTTATTTGTTTGTTTATTTATATACACTATTGTTTAGAACTAAAACTATTTAAACTAACAGAAATACAATCAAACCTTATGTTTCATATTTAATTAAATCAAATAGTCCTGTACAGTGCTTAAAAGGGTGAAAACTACAATCAACCAGTTTACCTGAAAATCAACTGAAAAAAAATTCGCCGAATGAAGAGTAATAAAGATAATTCGATACCGCTTGACCTCAGGTGCACATTCACTGTGCCTATCACAACACTGTACCAAGATGGCCGCTCTGTCAGCACGCCTCTCCCCTGATGAAGCGCCGTCTACGTACATATTTAGGGTCACGCGGACAATGACATCACTGGGTCCGCTCCTTTACAGTCAGCCAGGCGATGACCTGCAGAGAAGTGATGCCGAGAGGCGGATGGAAGTTTACCGTTTAAATGGAGAGGAAAGCGTCTGCCGGTGGAAAGAGGCCATGTGTTTAAAAGAGGCGTTCTCGGCGAACAAGCCGTCAGATCAGAGCGGGTCATCCAGCTGATGCCCCGACTAATCGCCCGGTTTAAATGACGTGAAAACTCCGCCCACTCGGCTCGCCGCCGGGTCGCCCTGGCGATAGATGGGCCAGACCCAGTAAGAGCATTGCTGGCGCAAAGGCTTCAACACAAACATCTACCGGTTTCTTTCTGAGCTTCACTTTTTGTCACCATTCAGCGAATGGACTTAACTAAAACTAGGACTATCGTCTTTTAAGTACTCTACTAACAGCTCTTTTAGGTTTAAAGCTGCTTTAGAAACTGCATCTAATTAAACTAGTTAGCACTGTTAGCATAGCTGGTGAACTTTCACCATCAATGCTGTGATTAAGGTTCAACTTTAACCAACTCGAACAAGCTAGCCTGACAGGTTAAACTAACAGCGTAGCTAAATACAAGGACGCATACGGATCTGATTATATATAGATATAAAATACGAATTTCAGTCTTACTAGCTTTCTAAGCTTTGAGTTAGCTAGCAGAATAATTCTGTTTGAAAGCCAGTCTGCCTTCTTTGTGTTCGAGGTCATTCTGTCGCTACCTTCTAAGCTAGCTGGTCTTGGGACACTGGTCATGAAGAGCCTCCCGTTTTTCTGCCGAGGAGAGGTCATTCGAGGTTTTGGGAGAGGGAGCAAGGAACTTGGAATTCCCACAGGTGAGAAATAATTAGCCGTCCATCGCTTTTGGCTTTTCAATTAGCTAACGGAGTGCCTACGCAGATAACGTAAAGTGTGAATCGAGTTGTACTGAAATGGAGAACCAGAATTATGACTGACAATAAATTTAACACTATTTGTCTTTTGGTATTCATAGTTTGTTTCATAGTCAGTTTCTCATATGATTTATCAGATACTTGATAGCTGTCCACTGACACAGGCTACCTGAACGGTGACTGCACATATTACGACACATTTTTACGAAACGGCTGTTCGTGTTTTTTGGCTGAGGTAAACGTGAGTTGTGTAACGGAAGTTGACGGAGGCTAAAAGCTCTGCTATCTACTTGGTATGTCATTAATGATGTACCCAGAAATGTGTATAATTAGTACTAGCCTATTCACAGTGGGTGGACGAAACTGTAATTGTGAATATTGATGTTGACACTTTGATAAAGCTGTCTTATTATAAAAAGTGAACCGTAATTTTATGACAAATGCCATCTGTAAGAGTGGGCTGTTTGGTGACTAATGGCCTTATAAATGTTGCCACAATTCCACCCTGGAAATTTTATGTAAAGAATATTTTTTTAGTTTATTATTCAACAATACTTTACCACCTTAAAGAGAAATAAGTTATGCTACCTAAGGTGTAAATAACAAGTTTGATTGCGATACGATATTTTATGAATTCAGTGTTTGCCAATATCACACATTATGCTCCAATTCTGATTGGATCAGATTCAGGATCCAGCAAACAATATTAAACAATATCAGAGTCACGTTTTATTCACATGCTGATTTAACAGTCATTTCCATTAATATTAAATCACAAAACGAAACTAAAATATCTGTTATGATTTAATTTTATCTGTCCAGTAAGACATTTAAATGAAAAACAATCTGTTATTTTAATATAACTACACTGCACCATGTTTTGTATATTGAGCTATAAAATATTTGCCCATTTAAAAAAAAGAATACATTTCCATTTGTAAGCATTACCACTTTAAAGTTTGGTCGCACAGAAGTCAAACATTTGGACAATCAAAGGTTTATTTAGAATAAAAAATTGAAAAGATTCAAGAGAGAAGGCTGGTTAATGGAGGGGAGGAGGCATCTCCAAAGTAATCTGAAAACACACATTTCACAACCTTAGTCAAAATATGATTATTATGATGCCCTGTTTCATTGTTCCAGTGGTTTCTTGTTAATGGTCAGTCTCTTGCCAAGAAACAGGAAGTTAGTCATATACAGCAGAGGTCCCCAACCCTGGTCCTCAAGGCCCACTATCCTGCAGGTCTTAGATGTCTCCCTGCTGCAACACACCTGATTCAAATTAAACGGCTCTCTGACAGGCTCTGCACAAGTCTGCAACTGAGCCATTCATTTGAATCAGGTGTGTTGCAGCAGGGAGACATCTAAGACCTGCAGGATAGTGGGCCTTGAGGACCAGGGTTGGGGACCTCTGATATACAGTACCACATTAACAACACTCATATATTTTAAGATTGATGACAAACCCAGTGTTAACACATTTGCTCATCAGTATCAGCTTGTAGTCGCAGGGCTACCTCATGGCTATAGGGAGTTAGTCCAATGTCATATGACCATTTATCTGAAAATGAGACAATTTGTTTCAAACACAATCAAGAGCACTTTGAAGTGTGGACACTGACTGTTAAGCATAACATTTTTTTTTATTTCGACATTTATTTATGCTTCTTTCTCTTTCCTTCAGCCAACTTCCCAGACTCAGTTGTGGACAATCTTCCTCCAGACATCAGGACAGGGATTTATTATGGATGGGCATGTGTCGGTAATGGCGAAGTATGCAAAATGGTGATGAGCATTGGCTGGAACCCTTACTACAAAAATACCAAGAAATCTATGGTAAGTGGAAGCACTAGCAGTAATCACTCTAAACAGATTAGTAAACAGGTTAGTAAAAAATGTGCAAATTGTAAACCTGTTTCTTAGACGTCAGTCCATGGTTTTAAACCTTGTCATCAACAGCTGTGGACAGTTTGTGACTGCACATTTGATCAAATTTGTATTAACTGGATGCTGTTATGGGTCTGGGTGCCAAAGTAAAGTCAGACTCTTCTCTTTCTGGTATCAAATGGGCAGGAAGATACTGAAGCATATTATATTTAATGTTTTTAACCTTGTAAAACCTTAGCAAAGAAATAATGGGTAGATTTTTTATTATTATTATTTTTTAATCTAAAGTCTTTATTTGTCTCTTAAAATAATAATAATAATGCATATTTGTACCATTTATTTCTCTGTGATATGTCAGGATTATTGTTGTGCCAAAGGTTCCCACCAGGAGCATTGGATAAGTTTCAGATGGTAAATGACAGGTTTTCAGAAGAATTTTTATATAGTAATGTAACACGTCTCAGAAACAATATGTTCTGAATATGATACACACGGGTTAAGAAAAGGGGTTAAATTGGCATACCCCTTGTGAAAAACTATTCATTTTAAAGACTCCATTAATCATACTGAAGCTGGGAATGTCCCAGAATATTATTTAAATTAGGGCTTGGCAATACCACAAATTTTGGTATCCGATACCAGATAAATCCAGGGCAAGTATCGCTGATACTGATACTTTTTTGCTTAAAATTTCACAATCATTTATTGAGTATACCTTTTAATCATCTATCATTATTATTTATCATAATCACAGTATAAAGATTTTTGTCAAATAAAACATCTTTAATGAATGGCAGAACCAAAAAAATTTAATTGAAGTTTTTGTTGTAATTGTAAACAATACAAAATAACACCAACAATGTAACAAAATAAAAAATGATTCTGTTATTCCTTTTTTATAGTAAACAATTGTTTGGGAAAAGTAAACAGTGCAAATTGTCTAAACAGAAGTAAAACCTACTATTGGTTACTATTAGCTTTTTGCCCTCAAAGCACTTTGCAAGAAAAATATCGATCTCACGTCGGTATCAGTTGATACCGACATTAGCCTTGGTATTGATAATATCAATGTTTTGATCGTTTAGCCCAGCCCTAATTTAAATGTGTGCAACTCTGCAAGTTGTTGGCCATCAGCTTATAAACAGTTAATAATAAAATATTGTTTTTATGTCTTGTACCTTGAAGGCATGACATTTTTTGACCAAAAAAAAAAACAACCTTCTCCCATTAACGTTTTTTCTCAGCTCCTCTTAATTTTTTTATCCTTCCATACAAACATGCAGCTATTAACTGGTCAAAATGGTATAAACCAAGATTTTTACTACATATAAATAATATAATAAATATTAAAAATTATATAAAAGCCAACATTAGTTGATGGTTAAGAGAGATATTGGATTGTGAAAACTAATAATTACTATTTTAAAACACAGGCAACCATGAGAATATTGACTCAAGTTAAAATGAAACATGCTTGGACGAAGATCACAAGGTGTAAAGTTAACAGAACTTAGGTTCTGTCTGTACAAAGCGCAAAGGTTTTAATCCTTTCAGTATTTGCTTAAGCTGTTTTTCTTTTTTTTGTTTTTTGTTTTTTTTTTATAAAAAAAACTCAGCCAATATACTGGCATTTTCTAGCATTTATCAAGTTTTGTTTGGTTTGTTTTTTGTTTTTTATCTTAATGAAAGTTAATTAAAATGTTATTTGGTTGTAGGAAACACATGTGATTCACAAATTCAAAGAAGATTTTTATGGAGAAATTCTCCGTGTTGTTATGGTGGGCTACATCCGTTCAGAGACAACCTTCGACTCTCTTGGTATGCCTTTCTCTCTTTGTAACTGGGGATCTAAAAGTTCACATTTTTCATGCTTTCATGTTTAGTTGGTATTAGTATGTATTCTCTCTTTTCCACTCTATGCTTTTCCTACCTTATTGTCTAATTACTTTTTATTATGCACCTTCTAATTTAGCCATAAATGCATATTTTTGTGTCTTTCCTAACAGAGGCTCTCATTGTTGCAATCAATAATGACATTGAGGAGGCCAAGGTGAAGCTGGAGCTCCCAGAACATCGCAAACTGAAAGATGACAACTTTTTCACCAGTACAGCCAGCTCCTTTTCAGACTCAGCCACCACCACTGCATCCACATCACAGACTATTATTAATGGTCACTGACAGCTGGCTTTGACAACAACGCGTAGCATCTGCATTCACATAGACCAACCAGATGAACAGAGAATTCTATAACTCACACACACACACACACACGAGCTGCTCATAACTACAGTCCTATTCTGAAATCTGTCAGCTGATGCCATGGCTGCACAGGCACATGATCATAAACAGACAATCCATTTAGTTGCGTTTTCTTTTCTTTGTCAGTGTTCTTGTTTTAAAGAGCTGTCAAGCATCCTGTATGTTTTTGTTGCAGATAGCCAGTTATTGGATTACATTATTTGTATATATTCACACCATGCTGCCTCTTTTTCCGTCTGATTGGTCCTGCTGTATATGTGACAAAATACAAGATGACAGACAGGTTTGTAATATTGTATATGTAATCAGCAATCCATAAAGTCCAAAAACTCATTAACATATTATTTGCAAATGTTGAAAATTGATGACTCGCTTCAAACCTGAGATGGTTATGAAAAAGTTGGATCATTATTTATAACTAACTCAATAGCCACAATGTTGGATAAATTATCCGACCATTATGGCAAGTTGTTAGGCCATCTGTGTAAAAAGCATATTTAAGTAAAAAAAAAAAATCATGTAAATTTTACAGTATTTAGGTTTCTTTTAATTTTCCTTCCTCACACAAATCCTTTTGAGCGTTATTCATCAATTCCCTCAAAACCTCTCAGGGTTAGAGAGTGTTAAGAATTGCATTTTAAATTGTGCCCACATGAGTATTTGCTAGATTTGAGCCTCTGGACATTTGGTGGTGTTTTGCTATTTTCAGCTCGTCGAGTCAGGAGGTTTCATAAATGATCTAAAGAACACTGTCACCGAATAAGCAAGCAACTTCCCTTACACATGGTTACAGATACTGTCCTGCACAGTAATAGTCAGTAATGGTCTATAAACTGTATGAACAGAAAGTTTTAATAGTAAACTTCAAGACTGGAAAGTTGTACAGCATGCATGCAGTTCCTTATTTCCTTCTCTACAATATAGGCGCTGGGAGTTTTCAGATTCTTAAGCAAATGTGTATCAAAGCAGCCTAAAAACAGGAGTATCTCATTAAAATCTACTTTACTCTGCGCATACCTGAAAGAAAAGCAAACAGCACTACAAGTGTGTGGAGTTAATTGAACTCGATTGGTTTTAATTGATTTAAATATCTAAATCTGTGGGTTTCTGAAGTCTATATGGATTTCATTATTTTTTTTCAGTTGATTAAAGTTATTATTTAGGCAGTAAAAGGTGTGGCTGCATTTTTATGAATGTTAATATGAACACAAAAGTTACAAGGAGCACATTTGCTAATAACTTTGCTGTCATTCTGATTTTTGTATGTTTTGTTTTCACCACTTCCCTAACGAAGGAAGTGAAACTGTAATAAACAGATGTGTTTATAAATCCTGTCAAAGATTTAAAGAAGGAAGCTTTTATAACCTTATATAATATTTTCTCTTTTGCCATGGTTTATATTTTCCAGTCTCAGTTGCAATAATTTACTGTAGTTTAAACAGGGACCTGGGTTACTGCACATAGACTGAAACATTCACCTTTTATGTTGTCTTCAATGTGTTCTACATAACTTTATCAAATAAAATGTTGATTAAATACATTTGTAATTTCTTGTATATCTTTAAAATGTGAAGGCAATACAAATAATGAATAAAGAGAAGCCACAGAAAGATATTTTCATATTCTTTGACTGTTGGTAAGTAGCATACTTTGATGGTTCATTTAAACAGTCTCCTTTTGAATCGACTTACCTGCATTAATATATAAGGTAGCATACTTTTAGCATAGCAAAGATATCACACCATCATTTCTTTCCAAGTTTAATTTTGAACGACCGTGACATTTAGTTAGATCGAAGCCATAAAATGTTTTTAAAGGCGATGTGGGAATGGGATCTAAAAGTTATATATATATATATATATGTGTGTGTGTGTGCGTGTGTGTGTGTCAAATAAAAAAACGTTTATCAACTAAATTCATCAGTATTGTACTCTGGACTGAAATTTGTCTTTTTAAAAAAGGAAAAACTGTCATTTAGAGTTAAAGTAAGAAAAAGTGTAGGCCAGTTTGAGCTATGACACAAATTAAAAGCAGTTAAATTAATTAGCACCTGTGTGTAAGCTATCACAAGTGGATAAGAATCAGAAAACTATAAAATATTTTATTTCATATTATATTTCATATTGGAAACAAAACTGTACCAAAGATGAAATCATAGGCACCCAAAATTAAATTTGGCTACAGCCTTGAAATGTTTCTTGAACCTGTCCAGAGACATTTTGACATTTCTCCTTTCATTTAATCAAATTAGGTCTTCAAATACAATAAAGACTCACTACAGCCCCTTCAATCTCAATTAACCAACAAGTTTTATTACAAAAAGAGAACATTTCCAGTGTCTATCAAACAGGCAAAGAATCTGAGAATCTGAAATGTTTTGAAACAAAATGTCAGATTTTGACAAAGTTTTAAAATCCCTGTCTCAGAATATTTTGATGTTGTGAAGAATTACAGAGGGAAAAATGATAAGTTCTCATTATTGTTTAACACCAAGCTATAACTCACACAGCAGTTTGATCTCTTCATTTAACCCATCGGAAATCATTGCCACTCTATGACCATTAAGAAAATCATGAGCACTCAGATTAGTGGGGAGCTGTATTTGCAGTGTCAAAAGAGCAATTGTGGAGTGGGTGCATTGCTCAAGGGCACATTAGCCATGACTAGAAATGGAGTGGCAGAACTATGATTATTCACTGTCGTACAACATATAAGTCCCTGCTCTATAACAACTTAATAGAAAGTTGTCAAGGAAGACATTTGTCTGCAACAAAAGAAGTTATGTAGTTACAGTCATGCAGCCATATTCACATTTCTAACACAGATCAAAATGCAGCTTTATTAGGAAGCAGTTATTATAGGACATTTTAACTCAAAGAATCACAGAAAAAGAAAAACATTTATGAGCAGCTTCCAAAGATTTAAAACCACTGTATCACTATCTGAAGGAGACAAAACCAGCAAACAGTGAAGCAGCAAAGTCTAAACAAAGGAATGCTTTAGGAAAAATATTTTGGGAAAGTAAGGGAAGTCATTTCTCATGCAACTTTCTGCTGAGGTCTGAACAAATTCCCACCTCTATATCACTGAGGTATACATCTACTAAACCCAAACAAACGGGCTGCCCTGCATAATCCAACACTCAACCTTCATTTTTTATTGTAAGGCAAAAAACCAGAAGTTCACAGCCACTTAGATGTCATATGAACGGCCAAGAACTTTTGTTGAAGGGTACCAACACCAGGCGCTGACAAGCAAATGTAACTTTGCACACACTTACTCACTGATTCTAATGGGAAAACGTGTCCAAACTTTTGACTGGTAGTGTATGCAAGTTATTTTATGTTTATGACAACTATGAAGTGAGTCGTGCATCCTGTTTTTTTATTTTATGCGGTTTCCGTTCATACATTGAATAATATTCAAATTGATTATGCTGAGTTGTGTTATAGAAAATTAACAAACAAGAGTCATCTCCCATGTTTAGTCTGCCACACCTGATGAAGAAGGTAGCGTCGGACAATTAGCAGCCTTCACAGCAAAGGCTCACAGACTTTTTCTACTGAAAAATATTACACATTTAATCATTTTGCTCAACAAATAAACTGACAAATATAATAATTTGTTTCATACAGTATGTTGTAATGGGCCCTAGACATTTACTTATTTATGGAAAGATATAAAAAAAAACTGTAATCTCCACAGTGACCTTAAAGCTCAACTGTTTTGTTACAAGTTTCATATATTAAGAAAGATAATACAGGAAACATTTCCCAACTTTTTGTTGCAGCAAATTCTCACAATGAAAGAAGGCTTACAGTTATCCCAGCAAACAGGTCTGGCTACTAACTGTAGCATTGTCACAACTGTGGCTGAACAGTGTGCATCTTCTGCTCGGCTGTAAGACAAACAGAAAACACTTTTAATATGGCTAAAAATCAATGAGGTTAGAGTTTTAAGGGGAAAATGTTAGTTATATTCATAATTCTTGAATAAATACATATTTCCCTGCTCCATCTAGAAATGTGATAAAAATTTGAAATGCTAAAACAAAAAAAGTTAGATTAGATAAAGATCATGTGGGCCAATGACACAAATGTGCTGTTTCCAAACAAAAAATATGTTTCACAAAACATTTAAACTGCAGAAATGTAAAGAATGGTTCCTGTCCACTTCAGCTTTTCTTTTTATCTATATGAGTAGCTCTCATCATCATACTCCAGCTCAATGTCATCAGTATCCAGTAGTCCATACTTAAATTTACGATACACTGTTCCATCTTTTGTCATATACACAATATCTTCATCATCATCCGCTTCTTCATCATCTTCACATTTAACAATTTTGTCACTGTACTCCCCAAATGAAGAGGTGGTGAGTTGTGACACTTGTCCTCCACTGGTGTCCAGTTTCATGTATCCTCCAGCTCTGGTTTTGGGTGTGACGGCGAGCTTCGTAGTTCGAGCACTGAGGAAGATGAAGATCCCTCCACCCAGAAAGACGATGACCAGAACACAAGCTATGACAAAGAGCTTCGGTGTGCTGCCTAAATCGGCAGCTGGCACCATCAGAAAATTGACACCAAGGATGCACCTCGCTGGAAAGAAGAAGGAACAGGCTATGAGTTAAGTGATGCTGCACATGACAAACTTATTATAACCCCAGTAGCCTATTGGTCAGTGTGCCTGTGCCAATCTCCATGCCATGCCCTTTGTCTTCTTTATGCTTTTGACTTATTTTGCACCTACAACACAATGAATACAAATCAACCTATTATTATATAGATGAGAAATTTTGATCAATTTCAAATTCTTCAAACTAAAAAAGTAAAATAAAAGTAAGAAAGTGGGTAGCACTGAAATTATACAAAAACAGAATTTAATCAAGACACAATCGTTGGTAACCTCCCTAGTCTTAATATTTGTTTGCAGAGACTATGGCAGCAGCAGCATTATCACCTTTAATTTGCTAGAATCTTTATTGCAGGAGCAGATTTCAGTTTTTTCATTTTCAGTGGGATTTATGTCAAGATTTAGGGCAAAGTACATCTTATCTTTTTCAACCTTTTTTACATTAGTTTTATGTATGGAAGAAGAATAGATATATTCAGGAATTCAGCAGTTAATTGCCTTTACATGGTTCTTGCATGTGACTAATCCTGCTTTCAAAATAGTTCAGAAATGCCCACCTTATTACCATATAACAAAGAAATACACAAATAAATGTATAAATAAATAAAAAGCTGAAAAACATGTATAAATGCATGAGGAAAAATATTGAATTATTTACTTATTTCTCTATTTAATTTAAAAAAAAAGTCTATGCAGCCCCACCCTTGCCTATGACGGTATAACCGTGTATATAACACTAAACCTTTCAACTTTTTAACTAGTCACAATATAAAATATAACCACATAAAATAAAAATAGCTAAGTTCATTTAAGTATTTAAATAAACCTTGGCAATGATCTAATGTGCATCACAGTAGGACCTTCTTGTAAGTGAATGCATGAAATGTACTATAGAAATAAACTAGCCTTGCCTTGCCTTAGCATTGTTTGGTATTAAAAGTGTATTAATACTGATGAAATAAGAAGGTCTTTGACATGTTTGACAGGTTTTTTAATTGACTTTGGGAGAAGTCAGTAGCTTAGTACAGGTCATGTAATAAGTTAAACTAAAGCACAGGAGTCAGGTTTTGTTTGAAGATATAGATTTAATCTAACGTGGCCAAAAACTCAAAATTAACCGTGGTTCATTTGATCAGTGCCTTTATTTTATCGTTGGTCATACTTGTTTGCATGTTTACTTATGCAAATGTTTACTGTTCAATTTTCTGTTCTGTTTGGATTTCTTTCTAAAGGTACCCTAATATACTAACACTTCCCGGCTTTTTTGTTGTAGACTGCATGATAAATATGGAATAATGTTTCTGATCATTTTTTGTGGTAAAATCCCTGCCTGTCACGAGTAAATTTTACAGCCCCCTTTTTTCCAATGAATTGCTGTCGTTGTCTATGGTGCTAGAGGCCAACTTAGTTTAGAAAATTCTATGTAATTTAGCATCAGATGAAACTTGTGTCCTTGGGAAATGTATCAGTTGGATAAATGAAACAGGGAAATGGTGCAGGTCTTTAAATAGAAAAATAAGTAGCATGCATAAAAGAGGTCCTATTTACCTCTTGATGATTTGCAGTCACAGCACTCCCAGGGTATTGGCTTATCATTTCCTAATGTCTGATTTCCACAGCAAGTCAAGCATCGGCCATCATCAGACAAGATCTGGCTTGGAGCACACAATAAGCAGTCCCACTTGCTGGGGCCATGGCAGCCTTCACAAGATGAGTCACATGGTTTGCAGTTTGGTTTATCATTGTATGAACTCTGGAGCAATGAAAGGATACACATGAGCCTGCAACTCTCCCTTCAAACACTTGATCTGAAGATACTCTTGCAGAGAAGGCCAGCCAAACTGCAGCTATGCTTTGACATGGTTTTCATTCATTTATGAGTCAAATGTTAAAGATGACTTTAATATGCACAAAAACTCTGTAAATCAAGTAACAGACAAGCTTCTTAACCTCAGTTTCAGGATAGGAGCCTACGAAACACGGGTTGTCACAGATGCCGCTCATGAAGTGGAAGTTATCATAACAGGACAGACAAGCCAAAGCACCCCCACCTGAAAGGAAAATTATATAACACAAAGCACGGTATGACTGAACTAGATTTTCCACATGAAAACTACACTCAAAGCCCATTAGAAGTACATTATTTCATGCACGTTCTACTACGTTAGTGGTTCCCAAACTTTTTCTGCGGGGCCCCCTTTTCATCAATAACAATAATTTCTTGGTGTTCAGGATAAAAAGTCTCCAAGTAGCATTTAAACTTTAGCTTCATGCTGTCAGATGCTAATAATTAGAGACATACAAGTGTCTCTCTTCATTGCCCACTATTTATCTTTACCATTACTTGACCCTAACCTGGTCAAGCCTGGGGTAAGATATGCCTCATCATTTTGTTTTATTTTATTTTTTTTATTTATTTATTATTATTAGTCCATTTACCATTTTATTATTATTATTATTATTATTATTATTATTATCATTATTATTATTATTTGTAGTTAAAATCTTTGTTGTTGATTCGTCATGTTTTGCCCATTGGTACTTTCACAAATTTGACAATGTTTGCTAGTAGTGCAAAAACTATAAGTTTTATGTAGCCTAGCTTAGCCCCCCAGTTTGGGAACCACTGAACTACATTTATATGCAGCATTCACTGTTACAGCTTAAAAAGATGCCTAATGCAGAGGCGCTTTACTAGAGAGAAGTTGACTCCATCTTGTGGTTGTTTTGATTCACGCCACAGCAAACAAAGTAGTAGTTTTCTTTACCACTGCATGTTTTGCAGGTTGGGTGACACATTTGACAGGTTGGGGATTTCTGGGCTTTATAGTAGCCTCCAGGGCAGTTCTTCAGGCATTGTCCCCAAGGCCTCATGTAGATGTAACCTTCCCGGCAGCTCAGACATTTTCCGTTACCACCACCTGAACACTGGGTGCAGGAGGGGTCACATCGCTCACAAACCATAGCAGTCATGTTACCAAAGTGACTGAAAAAGAGGGAGAGTGTCTGTTTAGTTGACAGGCACCACTAGACAAGTGGGGAGGCTTTCTTTGGTCTGCTGTGTGTCTTCTAACCTCAATGGACAGGTTTCAACACAGCTGATGTCATGCTTAAAAAATCCTGGTTTGCAGGTGACACAGTCTACACTGTGATGGCCAACACAAGATTCACAGCTGAAGTGGCAGCGCTCACACACACGTTCTTTGTCCTCAGCATGGTAACCCAGAGGACACTTTTCCACACAGGTGTGATCTGATGGACACAGACATAATGTCAAGACCCTTAGAGTAAATAGTAGGCACACAGGAACACACATTTACAACATTTCTGGAACTTTAGACTTACTCAGTAGGAAGTGTTTCTTGCTGCAGCTGAGGCAGTGGTCGTCTCCTGGACCAGAACAGCTATCACAGTACATGTGACATGGGTGGCATGCCAGTTTCTGGTCCATGTATGAATCCGGGGGGCACTCACTGTACCACACACAGTGTCCAGTGGCATCTATCCGTCTGTTGGAATCACAGCTGAGGCAGTTTGAGGGTGCATGGCCTGAGCAGGTCAGACATGACTTGTCACACTCTTTGAAAAATAAAAGAAAAAAAAAAACATTAAACATAGTGATTTAAAAGTGACATGAAGAAGAAAATCTAATCATTTTTATAGATTTACATTTGTTATGATTATTGTTGGGTGGTCAGTTTCCAATATCCCTACCTCTGCATTCATTTGTATTCTTATCATAGTAAGTGTTATTCGGACATGTAGACAGACACTCTCCATTGTAACGGACAGCTTTCGGGTTGCGACAGACAGCACAGTCATCAATGTGTGGTCCGTCGCATGAGGCACAATCAGTATGACAACGCATACACTCATGCTGTTTCTCGCTGCTAAAGTATCCTTCAGGACATTCACCCACACATTTATCCTCATGGAGGAAGTAGTAATCTACACATCCTGGAACACAGAAGAAAATAAAATGCAAGATAATCTAATGTTAGTTACAATGTACTGATATCTACTGTAGGTTCATAACCACAAATATTATTAGCTCAAAGAAGTGTTGTTAACCTCAAATGACTTAGAAATAATATAATATAAGCAATAATATATAAACAATAAATTATTTTAAAGTTTCTTAAACTTTTTAAAACAATTTAAGGTAAATATCCTTTTATTTTTTCATTCATTAGTTCATTAATTCAGCTGAATCATGAAAAAAGCAGAAAGCTAAAATAATAGTCATTCATTCATCATGGTGGATTTACTTTTTTACTTTTGTCATTTTTGTAGAAGGTCAATTAATTGACAAAACTAGATTCTTATTTTCTTACATTTTGTCACTTTATTTAAAATAATGCATTTTTAATTTGGTAATGTATCATTTGTGAATATCATCCTAAAATTGGATTAGATTTCCAGTGGTGTTATTTATAAGTTACCTGGGAAAAAAAACACAGCATAAATCTTATTTAATGTTTCTTTCTTCGGACTTAAGAAGAGTGTTAGTGCTTGAAACATTAGAGGGTATCTTTGGAAGTATTTTTTCTTGAAGGTGGACTTCTTGTTCAGTTAGTTGTGTCAGCTTTTTTTCTCCCAGAAGTGATCACACAGGGGATTATGCACTTAACCAAACCTTCTGTAGCATCTCTCCTAAATTAATGTTTTGTCCTCCAATATTTTTCTAGGTAAAAAGCAAGTTTTTTTGGTAGTAATTTTCATATATGTCAACTTATGTAAAGTTTAATTAAAAAAAAAACTTATACATACATTACGAAATGCTTTAAAATTGCTTTCACAAGGGTGTAATTGAAAAATGTAACAAAAAATGTTTAAAAATAAACAAAAAATGTACATAAAGTGATGTTTTGAATAAATGATCTCAGCCCTTTTTTTTAAAGGCTTGAGCTGAAGCAAAGGGTGAGCTGATTCCAGCAGATGGCAGCATAATGACTAAAGGTCAAAGTCAAGTTTATTTATATAGCTCATATAAAGCTGTATAAATAAACTTTTAAGTGCTGTACAGATCTGCAGATTCAAATGTAAAATATATTTACTTCTGCAATACAATACAGCCAGAAAGAATAATTTATGTTAAATTTTATTGTAAACCTTTAACATACTCCAAGAAATATGAAATTTAGCTCATTCAGTCAATGTTTTAAGTAAAAATTATATCGCAACTTATTCCTAATTTATTAAGAATGAAAAGCTGGTGTTATTATACAAAATCAAATCCTAATTGTTTACTATGGGCAGGCCAGAGAGACTGGGAAAACAGTGGCACATGTAAATGAGACTTATTTATGCATTTATTTATTCATTTATTTTAGTTATTTAAAAGTGTAGGGTCTAGATTTTAGGAAATAATGAACTCATTACAATTAAAGTGGTCATCTGAAAAGAAAAGTTAAATTTGTGAAAATAGTCAATGGTGTGTTTCATGTTTTTTTTTTTTTTTTGTTTGTTTTTTTTTAATAAAAAATAATAATTTTGGATAATGACAAAAACTTGCTTTGAGCCAAATGAGTTATATAGTCGAGTTGTATATGTCTGAACTTCACTGATTTTTTACATAACTCAATAGTACCACAACTTAAACTTCTGTAATCAGACAAAATGATGGGTTTATCTTTAAATGTTCTTGTAATTTTCCTCAATCTTTGCAGACACTTAGATTGTAAATTAAATCTAATTTCAAATCAGCATCTTTAATCCTCTTCTCCACATCCTCCATGCTTCCATTCACTGCTCCACTGAGCGCACTTACTTCTACACAGGCCGTTCTGATTGCATTCTCTACACTGATCTGAGCAACGGCGGCATTCTGTGTTGTTGACATAGAAACCTTCTGGACAGTGAGGCACGCAGGAGTGGTTCATCAGCAAAAACAAGTGTTTCTCACAACTCAGACAGTGGGAAGGACTTTCCTTACAGGATCCACACTCTGGGGCACATGGGTAGCATTCATCATTTTGTGGAAACCCTCTTTGAACAAAAGAAAAGAGGTATCGTTTGCTGCTGCATGGTGCATGATTATGTGTAAATCAAGTAGTAGGATAACAGGAAAACCACCTCTGACATTCCAGCACACAGTCTCCATGCTGCAGATAAAGTCCTGGCTGACACCTCTGGCACACTTTGGCATCCTGGCATGCAACACACCCCTTCAAGCACTCCTCACACTTGCCAGATGTCATGTTACCAAACATCCCAGATGGACAGTGAGACACACAAGTCTGACGAGCTGTCAAAAAACTTCCTAAAGAAAAAAAAAAAACAACAAACACCACTGATTCAAGGAAATATGAAAGGTTGTCAGCAGTCAACATCTTGGGGGCAGTCTGGAGGTCTGTATTTCTTATTGTTCCACAAAGCATGTCATGACATGCAATCAAGGTTGATGCCAAGCTTTATCACCCTTAGTCACACCACCACCTGATGAAAATATGTGCATTGATGGAATCTGTTCCAGCAAATTATGACAAGACTAAACACTTTCTTGTTTCCAACTCAGCACATACTGTAGGCGTACCTATGTGGCAGCTTCTGCAGTCCTCCTTCCCTGCATCAAAGCATGTCCTACAGGATGGGTGGCACCGCTCACATTCATCCTGACCTGACGGCAAAAAGAAAGCAGGAAGCAGGACAAACAGTGAGTCAAGAAAATTAGAAATTACAGAAAAAGCATGTGAGAGGAGAAAAGAAAATCAGACTAAAGAGTGTGTTATTGTAACAGCAGATTAATAGTGAACAGCATAAAAAAGCAGGATTTCCACTTTCATTTCAGCTTGTAGTTACTGAGGAAAGTTCTAAAAAGTTCATTTTAAAGTACTAGAGACTAATTTAGTTCCTTAGTTTAGAGATTAAATGTATTTATTGACAGAAAAGGCATTAGAGGCATTTAGTACTGAGATGTAATTAGCATATGCCATACGGTTTCTGAAGTTTTTCTCGGGACAAGCGGTGAGCTGTCTGCCCTCTAGGCACTCCCCGTTACTCAGTTTGAATCCGTCCTCGCAGGTGTCACAGTCGTCATATCGTGGCCCTCCACAGGTGCGGCAGTTGCGGTGACATGGCTCACACTCTTGGCTCATTTTGTCCACAAAGAAGCCTTCCTCACAATGATCAACACACTCTCCATCTGGACACACAAAACAATAGCACACCTTCCTCTGTACAGTTTCTCCTTTTTTTTTTTTTCTTTTTTTTTTAAAATAAAATAATGTCTTTTTTTCTTTTTTGTTTCTCTCTAAAAGCCAATAAATTGAGACTTTCACTGTGATACACTTTAAAGACAATAAAAACAATCAGAAAGCAGTACAGACTATGAAATTACTCTTTCTTGTCATCTGAAGAAACAATGCATCATTGTGTCAAACATACCTAAAGAATATTGTGTCCCATTTTGCTGTTATGTGAATTTAGTATCTGATATTTTCAGCACATCTTGGTCTAAAGATATAAACACTTCAAATATTACCATTTACATAGAATCCCTCGATACACCAGTAGCACTGGGACTGGTCACAGACTGCACAATGTTTGTTTTCACATGGAGCACACACCATGCTTTCCTTCACGCCGTAGGTACTATCTGGACATGACTGATGGCAGTCAGTGCCTAACCTAGAGGACAGACAGAATAGCATCAGTATGAAGACTTATTGTAGGGTGTAAGAAACACTGATGTCATCTAAGGACACTTACTGATAGTAACCAGCTTCACATTTGAGGCAGACAGTTTTCTGCTCCTGATCTTTTGAATCCTCTGTTTAAAATAAATAAATAAAAGAAATTATTTTGTAAACCAGCAGGAGGCACTCTAACAGCACACATGAAATTTGTTCAGTTCACTGTAAAATATGCTGCTATGCTTAGATCAAACATAAGGTGAGTGAGATCAGTACAGAACTAAGACATCTAACCAAGAGCCCCCCCCCAAAAAAAGAAAAGTCAGAGTCTTTAGGGCCATTTTATTTGTATCTGCAAGCTTCTCTTAAACAGGTCTGATGGTGCTATTGTTTTCTGCTCTATGTGTGTGCTGTTCTCTCTGCTTGAACTGCAGGCATACTTATGCTCAACACAAGATCAAGTCTAATGTGAGGGCTTGATTAAACATTTTGTTGTGTTTGTTTATTTATTTATTATATTCCAAATGAACATCACAGTGGATACTAATAAGTAATTCAGGTGAATGTGTGTGGCTGATTTTATAAACACACTGAAGGAGGAAGCTAATTTTCCTTCAAACTAATTAATTCCCACTGTCAATCAAAACCATCCAACTGGTAACTCAAGAAGAGCCACGCTGTCATCCCTTTGTCCAACGATGTCAAAACATCTCCAAGGACAGAGAGAGCAAGCAGCGTGGCAAGAGGAAAAGAAATAAAGAATCAGACAGGAGGTAAAGGATGGCTTGAGAAGACGCCTCTGCAGACTATTCCCTTGGGACATTCATCCTCTCCAGAAAAGCCTCCATCGACCCCCACACCCCATTCCTCTTGCTGTCTCCTTCCAGCACCCACAACTTAACACTGCACTGGTTTGCGCTTCAGTGCAGTCGACAAGCCACTACCTGTGAAAGCAATTACTCACACAGAGAGAAACTGGGAGAAAGGAAAGGTGGGAGGGACAGAGGCATTGAAGAAGAGAGTGTGAGAGAGGAGCCGGAAATCATGCCTCCAGGCCTTGTCCATGTTAGAGAGAAATAGAGCCCGCATAAATATTAACTGTGCAAGCTGGAGGAGGGGGGATTTTAGCTGGCATACACATCCTGAAGTATTCACTTGTGGAATGTGCAAGCACTTGCATATTTACAGTATGCATGCAATCACAAGCTACATTTCATGCCAGGAAATGCAAATATTCACACAATCAAGCTTAAAGGTGACCAGCCCTATTAAAAGCCAAGTTGAGCATAGTCAAGAGTGGTGATGAATGTAAAGACTCAAAACAAGCACAGAAATGAGCTCCACTGCATCAAATGAAAAATTAGATGAGCTCAACAGCCCCTCAGTTTCAATAATAAAGCTCCAAATTAAAGGAGTTACGCAAGTGCTGCTTTCTCAAGAGCTATGACATATAAAGGTAAGTAGCCTATTATATGGTATTTAAAAGCGTAAACAAATCAAATGCATGTGTAATGTCTACATTCAGCAACACTGGCCAATGATATGGAAGCAAGAACCTTTTATCCAAATAGGGGGTAATTGAGATGGGTGACAAATGAAAGGAAAAAAAGGCAAGGCAAGATTATTCGTTTAGCACATTTCATGAACAAGTCAATGCAAGGTGTTTTACACAAAACATTAAAAGCATTACAGCGTGGTGCAGAAGAATCACTAAAACAAACTTTAAAAAAAGAAACAAGAACTTAAATAAATACAAAACCCTAAGATAAAATAAGATTAAATGCAAGAGATTAAAGTTACAGTGTGAGGGATTTGCAGTTGCATTGATAAAAGGCAGCAACAACATCAAGTGTCTCAGAAATGTGCTGGGCCTCCACATGCAGCCAGAACAGCTTAAATTTTACTTGGCATTCATCCTACAAGTCTGTGGAACTCTGCTGGAGGGCTGAGACATCATTCTTCCAAAAGATATTATTTCAATTGGTGTTTTAATGATGGTAAAGTGCTATTTTACATGTTAGTCCAAAATCTCCTACTGGTAAAAAGTTGGGTTCAGACTTTGTGATCTTAGACACTGATTCACATCCTTTGTACTCTCATCTAATCACACAGTGACCTCTTTTGCCCTATGGATGGGGGCTCTGTTATCCTGGAGACTTCTTTAAAAAGGACTAAATGTTTAGTCACAGGACAAAAAGTGATAACTCAACACCTTCATACTTTTCTTTCTAAGGGGAATTGTGAACCTATATAATAGTAAAATGCTCCCAACAGAGCTGCTGGATCTCCTTTCTACAACCAGGATAATATCTTTAATTCCATAAAAAGACATCATATGGTTGTTTCACCAGCTTGAGAAAGTTCTAATCATTGAGCTACACAAGACATGTAGATCAATGTTATTCCTGGAATTACACACAGAAACAGAAACATGACTAATCCAGTTATGGAATGTTTTTCAACCTCTAGCTGATAAAGAATTACATGTGTGGGAGATTAAAGACCGAAAAACTGCTGATGAGTTAAAAGAAGGGTTGAAATTACTTGATGGAGATGATAAGACCCACAAAAAGCTGTTGCATTTTATCACAGATTGTCAGGCTGTGGAACTCACTGATAAGATCGCAAACAACAGATCCTGACAAACTTACCAAACAGCCAATTAACTTTTTGCAGCCAATATATATATATATATATATATATATATATATATATAATAAAAATCATACAGTACAAATGCAATGATTTCAGTGCATGTCTATAATTGCTTTTGTCCATTTCCATTGGAATAAATAAAAAGCCTGTTCAGTTATTTAGTAGTGCATGTCTTAATCCTAAAATATCCTAATATACCCAAACAGAAAAGTGTGGATGAACCAAAACAACTGAGAATCCTGCAAATTTCATCAAACATAAGCTTACAATCACATGGCAAAACCTAGTTAAAGCATGCACACATGCATATCACTAGCTTCAGACACCCACTGTTTCATCCTCATTTTAGCCTGAAGCGTCATGTCAAAGCACCCATCATCTTAAATCTCTCATCTGCTGACTGACTTGTTTAGTGTGCAGAATTGTGGCTGGGTGGCAGGAAGGTTGTGCTCTGAGCAAGACAGAAAAAAATCTTCCAGCCAGAGAGCATAATGACATAATAACAGCCCGTCTCCACCTCAGACTAGTTCACTTCACAATAACAACTTTCATTGGTATGTGATAATCATCTCTAAGAGAAGGAAGTCCTTTCATCTTTATGTGGCTTACTGGGTACTAAGATGGTGAGTTGTGAGAGCGCATGGAATCAAATTTACTGTAAAGGGGAGCTTGTGCAGTGTGGTTTACTAAAATTTCACAATATGTGTGAGAAAACAACGCCAAATCTTGTTTTACTGTATACAACTCAATTTTCACCAACTACAGAACAAACCTGTATTTTTATAACTAAACTTGGTTTGAGTTTAAATATTTCCGGGCAGTAATAGAATATTCAACAAAGCATGAGGTGCAACATCAATCACTTGCAACATCATCAATAAACAATTACATTGTCAAATGCATTTAATACAACAAATCCTTATGTTTTGATCACAGGCTTTCCTAAATGTATCCAACCCCTGGGAACAAGGTTGATTTTATTGATCGCTGTGTGCTATGTGACTGATTCTGTTTCTGAAGTTCGGATGAACTTAGTTTTGTTTGGTTGATTAAGAAAACATTGGAATAAGAAACTCATCTACTCACTGTGTTTACATTTCTCACAGCCTTCATCACAGGAGAGACAGTCCTCATTCTCCGCATCTGAAATCTCACCTGATGAAAAAAAAAAATCACTGATGAGTGAAAAGACAGGTGGGGGGGGGGGGGGGGGGGGGGGGGGACATGGTCCCTGGAGTAAATGTCAACTGCTTAATGCTTGTTATCACATTTGTTAAACATAAGGATGTTTAGAAATGGTGTAAAATGTAAAGGAAATCAAATGTTTTTAAAAAAGTGGGGTATTTAGCCATTTCATGACAAATACTACATTAGATCATCTTGAATTTGATTGTAGCAACATATCCAAAGAAAAGTTTGGGATGAGGCGATAAAATGTTGGTAAGGTAAACACTACTTTAAGAAATCGCTGGAGGAATATGCTGTAGATAATTAGATTAATTGGCAATAGATTAGTTCCATGACAAGGTATAAAATGAGCACCTTTAAGAGGCAGAGTCACTCAGAAACAAGGATTAATGGATGTTCAGCGATCTGTAAAACTGTGTTAGCAAATTATGGATTCATTTTAGAAAAACATTTTATGGTTTACCTGTGTTTAACCTAGTAAGTGGAGATACTGTGTTCTCTGACCAGATGTCTGTTGTATTTGAAGTTGTTCTAACCCGTAATACCTTGCGCTGCTGCACCGCGCTGTTGCATTTTTAACCCTTTCACCACTGTATGCTTTTCAGCTGTGTTTGATGTCAGTGATGTTGTTCCTCTAAAGACCCAGAAAAGCAAAGCTCTTGGTTTCAAAACACCTGCCAAACTGTTGTAAACTCTGTGGCACCATTTAAAACCAGGCTGATTAGGACTAAATCTGAGCCCTGAGCTGAATGACACCACTCGAGTGGTCAGACGTGAGGGCAGAAGGGCAGAACACAAGTGGAAAACAGATGAACTAACAGTTAATGTTAAAGGACTGCTGGCATCATTATGAAATAACTGTGAAAGATGCTAAAAGCAAACACCTATCAGATATTATTCTGTTAAACTACCACAAGCAGTTTTTTGTTTGAAACTATTACCAGTGTTCTTAAAGCCCCACACTTTATGGAGGCCCCTGCTGTATATGAAAGCTTTCTTCATTATTTTAGTGACAAAATCACTCTCACTAGGGCTCAGATCTCGCTACCTGCTTTTGATCCTTCAGTTCCTGTCACCTGTTGTTGTCCATCTATTTGAGCCAGTTTGTGTCAAATACAATGAAATAGCAGTTTGGCTTCTGGTATAATCCTAGGAAGTTTTAAACATGCTAGAGTTCAACCACTGATCAAAAAAGCTGATCTTAGATCCCTTAGTGCGTACAAATTACAAGTCCATTTCCAAAGTGCCTTTTTTTTGGAGTTCAGGATAAGATAGTTTATACTCAACTACAGGCCTTTCTGAAGAAGCACAATATTCTAGAGATTTGCCAGTCAGGTTTTAACATAATACAGAATCAGCTCTTCTAAGAGTTTTTAAGTGATATTTTATTAGCTACTGACTGGGGATGGTGTTGTTTTTATACTTCTTTATTTATCTGTAGCTTTTGATACAGTGGATGGTAGAATTGTGATAGATCGTCTGGAGCATTGGTTCTACAATGCTTCAGGTCTCACTTGCTGATAGGACATTTTGTGTCAGCCTTGGTGATTTTGTGTCCTCTTCTGCCCCTATTTTATATTGGTCCCACAAGGATCAGTTTTAGGTCCTCTACTCTTTTAACCATACCTACTCACACAAGGATCCATACTCAGAAAACACGCTATTTCATTTCACTGTTATGCAGATGATAGTCAGATTTATATGCCCCTAAAAAGAACAACCCTTACTCTGTCAGACCACTGCTTCAGTGTCACCATGACATGACAAGACGTGGATGACCCGTAATTTTTTTTCATTTTAATAACGACAAAACAGAGGTTATGATTTTTGAAGGTACGACTGGGTCCTCCCCAAAATATCTGGGTTATTTGGTTCAGTAGAATAAACCAGTCATCAAAAACCTGGGTGTTAAAATGGGCTCTGACTTTAAACTTGATAGTTAAGTTAAGGCAATAGTAAAGTCAAGCTTTTTTCACTTAAGGCAGCTAGCCAAAGTTATTCATTCCATTCCAAAACAGTATTTTGAAACTGAAATCCACAACTTCATCACCACTCAGCTGGACTATTGTAATGGATTGTATTTGGACATTAGTGGGTCTTCCATCGCTCAGCTTCAAATGGTATAGAATGCTGCTGTGCTTCTTTTAACCAGCACATGTAAACATGAACACATTTCTCTGGTTTTAGCTTTGCTCCATTGGCTGCCTGTTTTTTTTTTTGTTTTGTTTTGTTTTGTTTTGTTTGTTTTTTTTTGCCACCTATCAACCTACCTTCCCTACCTACCTTTTTACCACCCTACCTCACCAAGCTCTTTCACCCTTACATACCTTCAGACTCTTTAATATCAGTTGATCAACTGCTCTTGATTGTGCCACGAACAAAAAGTAAGCTCTGAGGAGATTGAGCCTTTGCTGTTACTGGTCCCAGATTGTGGAATGACCCGCCTGTGCATATCAGACAGCCCTCCTCCTGGCTCGATTTTAAGTCTTTTCTTTAAAGGAGCAATAAGCGGAAATTTATCATTTCTAGATTGGAGGAATTAAAAAATGACTATGTGAAGAACTAGAGGTGTAATTTCCTCTAGAGTATAGCATGACGTCACACACCATCTCTCTGTGTTGATCTCCAGCCCTGTGTTTACCAGCCGGTCCAGCTGTGAACTGCCGCTTCCTCCCTTCTCTCTGAGACCTTCGGTCCTCCCTCCCTATAAAAGGCTTCAGCCAACTAGCAATGGCAGTGCATATTTTCGAAGCAAAATGGCGGAGAGCAGAACAAAACATTGACCAGAAGACGACCAACTGTCACTGGCAAAGAAGTTGTCGGATAGAGAAAGGGACATAACCTCAATTAACATTGGCCAAAGAGAAAAGCACTGCAAGAGCTAAAGAAGCTACAATTTAACTTGAAGCTAGTTCTTCTCCTGGACAGTAAGAAAAAACATACATGTTAGAAGTTATTTTGACATGTTTCACAAAATGATCATATTGTTTTGCTCAGTGTGTTTGCACTTTCATTTGCGAACAAGGCAAGTGGGGAGAAGAGGTAGAGGGAGGTGTGGCTCATTACACGCTTTGTTTTGTTCCACAGGCAGCCTCAAAAGCAAACCTTGCAGTGAAACGCTT
Organism: Melanotaenia boesemani; assembly: GCF_017639745.1. Classification (NCBI taxonomy): domain Eukaryota; kingdom Metazoa; phylum Chordata; class Actinopteri; order Atheriniformes; family Melanotaeniidae; genus Melanotaenia; species Melanotaenia boesemani. The sequence continues at coordinate 17,991,727 of NC_055692.1, forward strand.
TAGCTTATTGCACCTTTAAACTCACCTGTTCTCCTTTGCTTTTGACTATCTCGAGATGTTGCTTCTGTTTTTATATTCTACCTTGTCTTTTTCATTTGATTTTGTTTTTTGTGTTTTTTTTTAATGTTTTGATTGATTTTATTTTCTGTGCTTTAATTCTACTTTACAGCACTTTGGTCCACTGTTGTTTTAAAGTGCTTTATAAATAAAGTTGGATTGGATTGGATTGGATAAAATTCCTCAATGTAAAATTGCAAAGACGTACATGGTATCATCAAAAGATTGAGAGAGTCTAGAGACATCTTTGTTCAATGGATTTAGCTTTAGCTGATTTAGCTGAAAATTGATATTAGATACTTGAGCTCTGCACAATTCATTATCCAATCCATAAATGCAAGTTAAAGCTCTGTCATGCAAAGAGGAAGCCATGTGAATGTGGTCACAGAAATGCTACTGATTCTCTGGGCCAAAGATTAAAGAGTCTAACTCTAAATCATTCTTTTGGCTAAAATGCAATGTGCTTATCGTTCAAAGAGTCTCTGCGGATTCAAAAAGTAAGTCATTAACAACAGAAAGAAGCAAAAACACATCCACACCAGGCAGTCTATGTAGATGAACATAATTAAGACATGTAACTTTTTTAGTCTCTTTGTTTACTGAATTACTAAGCAAAAATAATACACACTATGTAATGCAGTTGCTCAAATTATGATGTTTTCGTTTTCATGGATACAATTTTAAAACCAGTTAACATAGTTTACATCCGGTTGAGAATTTAATAATGTACATAACACCTGTCAGTGATTAAAAATGAAAGCTTAAAGAACACAAATGGATAAAGAAACGGACCAGTCACTGAGAACTAAGTAAAAGAAATAGTGAACTGTTTGGTGACAGTTTGGGAACAATCACCTCAGTTTAAACATTTCAGTTCCCATCATTCCCTTTCTGCTAAACAGCAGATTTATACTTTTAAAGATGGAAAGATAAAACTTAAATTTTTATAATGTTAAAGACATATGTTCAAGATTTAGGTTCAATAAGATTTAGGATTGACTGAGAGCATTGCATTTGTTGAAGAATAAAACTAACCCCTAGAAACAAAGTGCCATCATTGTTATTCATTGGTATTTGTGTATTTGTATTCATTGGTGACCTCTGTTGAAACTATCCATCTATTCAGAATTGTTGCTGCAGAGTTAGAAAATTTCATCATCAGTCAATGGTCATATAACTTGTGCAGCAATCCTCACCTTTGCTGCACTCCATTGGGAAGCAATGGCCATTTCTGAGTTTATGCCCTGGCCCACATTGGAGACAGCGATCAGCAGCAGCACAAATGATGCATTCTTCAGGACAAGGTTCACACCGCATCCTTGCAGAGTGGAAGAACCCCTCAGGACAGACTTCTTGACACTGACTCTGAAAGAGGTATCTGGTCACACCAAACCTATCTGAGTGGAAAAACAAATATGAAAAGAGAGCTTTGAAGTGAAGAAAAGTGACTGCTGATGCACAACACAGGTATGCAGACAGACTGAAACTCATACACGAGGTTTAAGACCAAACAGGTTTTAGAAAGCATCTATCTGGGTGGTTAACTGCAAGAATATCTGGCACAGTCACTTGTGTGTGTAGTTGTAAATACAACATTCATATGTGCAAATATACAACACATAATCAGAGAGAAGTAATGGATAAAATATACAATTAAATAAGTGTGTGGAAGCCCAAAAAGCTATTCAAAACTGAACCTTGTATTCAGGATTTTAGATGGGTTAAATGCAAAGGTCAAATTCCTGTGTGTTGGCAAAACAAAGATTATTCTTCTTATTGTACCAAAATTTTTGAGTCCTCTATTTTTAAGTAATCAAAAAACACACATTTCTCTTTCTTTGATTTGGTTCAGGGTATCGATGTCAGTAACATAAAAAGACGTCTTGAATTTCAAAAATCAAATTCAAGCTATATTCCTTCTTGCCATGGTTGCTTAATTTGTGAAAACTTTTCAATGCATACTGGAAATTTAATAAGAGGATTTGGCTTATGTGATTTTCCCAAATAACATATTTAATTACATTAACTTATTTGCTGGGGTTTTATTTCACAGTTGGAGGTTTAGTTTCTGCTTAACTTCCGACTTTCATAGTTAATTTTTGTTTCCACAGACATTAAACAAAGAGGTCCATATTAATCTGTGTGACTTCAATTTCACACCTGCCTCGATCTGTGTGCCAATATTTTGACACATTTAATATCTTTTTGATTTACTGTCTCTTTTTTTTTGTTTCATCTCTTTTTGTTCCTTGTCATGCTTCCATCTTCACTTTTGTCTCTTTGTGTGGCATCAGAAGGGCAAAGCATTGCTATTAGAGGTTAAAATTACCAATTGACAGCTTAGTATGTAGCAGTCCCTAATGTGTGTGTGTGTGTGTGTGTGAGAGAGAGAGAGAGAGAGAGAGACTGGCTAAGATAATAGTAGTTGTTTTGAGAGAGAAATAACAGTGAGAGACAGATAGAGGGTCTATTCACGTTATTATTGTTATGTCTCATTGAGCTTCAGACAGAGCTTCAGGTAAAATGGAACCACATTTGTAAACATAGTTTGACAAACTTTCAGCTAATTGAGAGTGTGCATGTGTGTGTGTGTGGGTGCACATATGATGGTATGTGAAGGGGAAATCTGGTGTTAATTTTCTCTTGGCTGTCTAGTATCTCCAAAGGTGTGTGTAGTTAGGTGTGTAACAGTATCTCCCAAGTGTAAATAAACTCACCCTGATAGCCAAAATACTGTCTGCAGTTTCTTCAGCTGTTATTTTCTAATTATGTCAGGATGTTATCATAGCATGATGTAAAAGATATTTTTATGAACTTTGGATTACAGGATGCTAGGATCCTAACACTTACCAAGGAGTGTGTTTCGTCCTTTGAATAAGTTAAAGAGGCCATAAAATCAAATACACCAGGGATTGCTCTATAACTGAGTTTAAATCCTGAGAGATATTCAATGATCACTACTTCAAAATGCAACACATAAATGACTGATTGCTTTTTTTCAACGCATCTATCAACAGGTCACAGCTGAATTACTGCTTAATTCGATCCATTTACTTTCAGAAGATTGAGTGGTGGCTTCTGACAGTAATGAGCCTTAGCTTGATCCAAAAGCACAATTTCATTTAATTACAGTCAAAGCTATATAAATGGATTTTTAAGTGAATGCCAGTGGACCTGAAAATGCTGTTTGAGTTAATTCAGATACCATAAGTGTTCCTGCTTTATGTGTTTGGGGGAAAAACATCCACACTAACTGTGCTGCAATTGGTGTACCTGTGTCACAGCTGGTGCATTTGTCGGGTCCCTCATCAGTACATGTATGGCAGGTGTGGTGACAGAGCTGGCATTGTCCCTCCATGGCGTAACGACCAGCCTGACAGCGTATAACACACCGTCCTTCATCAAAGAACCTACAGGTGGGCACATCCAAAGTTAGTCTCGTGGTTTAGATTGTTGCAGTGTTTAGAGCATGGATTCTCCATCTGTGTCATATTTGCATGTCAGTGGTTGTCACCTTGTTTCAGGGCAGCTGGTGCAATCCTCGCTCTCTGGACCCGTGCACTGCATACAGGTAACATCACACAGGTGGCACTTTCCATGTTTACTCATGTACCCCCCTGCAAACAGACAACCATTGTGAACATCACATCACCAGCTGCCTGTTGAATGATATGGCATTTCGGTAAGTTCACTTAATTTTTTTTTCATCTGATTTTATGCTGTGATGTTCCTGAGTTGAACCAATTAACAAACAGGTAGTTGCCACGGTCTTCACTTTATTAAAGTTTATCTCATTGTCCTCTAGCTTCTGACATCTGCTGCACAACTAAATCTTTTCTTATTTTCTGTCTTGTTCTCATATTATGTGTAAATAAATTCAAGAAATCTAAAGAGATTTAAGAAACATGTTTCTCTCAGACTTGCATGTGCTTTTACATTAAACAAAGACATGATTTGGATTTTATTTGTTTTGTTTGCACATTGTGAGCTCAAAGAAAATTTGTGTTTATAACAAACACAAAGTTTAAAAGCAAAGAGTGGCTCTATTCTACAGTCAAATTTAAGTGACAATATTCATTTTAGTTGCTTTCACTGCAGAAAATTTCTGCTCTCAGCTTTTTATTTTACTTAATTTAATACATAACTTTAATTTTCTGTAGTGTAGCCATTGAACACAATCGATAAAGAATGGATAATTCAAAAAAACATTTAGCACTTAAACAAAAAGATAAAAAATATCTAGATTAAAACCTTGAAAGAGGGTCCCTGGATCCATTTTCTTGTAGTAACTAGTTTTTTTCTCCCTCACTTTTTCCTTCCAATAGTATCACAGCCACATCCTCTTCTGTTGAAAATGCTAAAAATGTGCGTAGGCTTCAGAAGGCAGAGTACAGTCTGGAAATTTAGTTTTGAGCACCAGAAACTTCAACACCTGGTAGAGTAATTGTTGAGTCACCAAACTGATCAAAAACATCATCTCATTTCAAGTAGCAATGAAACAAACATTGCTAGAGTAATTTAAAACAGTGATGTTTACCTAATGAGATTTTCTCTTTCAGGAGTGGGCAAATACAATTTGTTACCATTTTGCTACATATCTTATCCACTGTTGTGAGAGAATTAAAAAAAAAATTTCTGAAAACCCTTCAACCTTCAGCTTTATACTTGGCTGTCCTGAAAAGAGCTTTAACAAAAGAGGCATAAACATTGTTTCGGGGGTGGATGAGATCTTTCATAAGGCTCTGGATGCTATACAGTAGAGCTGTCTTGGTTGACACACCTCTGCAGGATCACGTGGATTTTGGGGACAGTGCTTCTGGACTGTCAGACTGGGATGGGGGTCTCCCTCTTCAAGAAGGTGAAACAGAAGGTGTGCTCAAACAACAGGGGGATCACACTCCTCAGCCTCCTGGGTGAAGTCTATTCAGGGGTCCTGAAGAAGAGGGTCCCTCGGATAGTAGAATCTCTGATTGAGGAGGAACAGTGTAGTTTTCATCCAGTCATGGAACAGTTGACCAGCAGGGGGCATAGGAGTTCACCCAACCAGTCTACATGTGCTTTGTGGACCTGGAGAAGGCCTTAGACCATGTCCCCTGGGAATCCTGTTCCAGAAGTATGATATACCCCTTTTACAAACTGTCCAGTCCCTGTGCAACGGGTGCCAGAGTTTTGTCAGCATTGCCAGCAGTAGACCTAAGTCGGATCTGTTCCCAGTGAGGGTTGGACTCTTCCAAGGCTGCCATTTGTCACTAATTCTGTTCATAACCTTTATGGACAGAATTTCTAGGCAAAGCTGAGATGTTGAGGGGATCCAGTTTGGTGGCATCTGTATTGGGTCTCTGCTTTTTGCAGATGATGTGGTTATATTGGCTTCTTCGGGCTGTGATTTCCAACTCTCATTGGACCGATTCACAATCGAGTTTGAAGCTGTTGGGATGAGAATCAGCACCTTCAAATCCAAGACCATGGTTCTTAGCCAGAAAAGGTGGAGTGTTCTCTCCAAGTCAGGAATGGGATCCTACCCCAAGTGGAGAAGTTCAAGTATCTCGAGGTCTTGTTAATAAGTAGGGAAAGGACGGAGGAAAGGGAGATCGACAGGCAGATTGTTGCAGCGTCTGCAGAGATGCGGACTCTGCATTGGTATGTTGTAGTGAAGAAGGAGCTGAGCTGAAAGGCAAAGTAGCTTGATTTATCGATCAAGCTACGTTCCTACCCTCACCTATGGTCATGAGCTGTGGGTAGTGACCAAAAGAATGAAACTGTGAATACAAGAGGACAAAATGAGTTTCATCTGCAGGATGGCCAGGCTCTCTCTTAGAGGTAGGTTGTGAAGCTCAGTCATCAACGGGGAGGGGTTCAGAGTAGAGCCGCTAGTTCTCCGCAACATGAGGAGCTAGATTAGGTGGCTTGAGCATCTGGTTAGGATGTCTCCTGAATGCTTTCTTGGTGAAGTGTTACGGGCTCTTCCATCTAGGAGGAGACCCCAGATAAGCTGGAATAAGTGGCCTGGAAAAGGGAAGTCTAGACTTCCCTGCTTGAGAAATGATGACCCGACCCCGGGTAAGAGGCAAGAAGATGGATGGATGGATGGATGGATGGATGGATGGATGGATGGATGGATGGATGGAACATTGTCTCCTATCCCACTTTGGTATTAAACAAAGGTGACAGACACTGGTTCAAGCATAAGGATGGAGCTGTGTGTGTGTGTGTGTGTGTGTGTGTGTGTGTGTGTGTGTGTGTGTGTGTGTGTGTGTGTGTGGGAGAGCATCCTTCAAGGCAGTGGTGAGGTTGTCTGTGCGCTCTGGCTTTCAGTGAAAAGCTCAATTGTTCCTTTGAAAAACAAAAGAGCTTCTTTGTGTACAAACACAACAGGCAGTGGCTTCCCATTCAGTGGAGCTCTGCTGAAACCATTCAAACAGTCTCCGAATAAACGCCGTCACTCTTCCTCACACACACAAATTGTCTCCCTGTCTTTCTATTTGTCTCCCCCTCACTCACGCCAACAAACAAACAGAGAGCCAAGTTCTCAGGGGACGGAAAGCCACACAACTCCACTCAGCAGAAACAGAGACTTTGGACTCCCACTGCCAGACAGGAGAAGAATGCTGCAGATAAGAACGAGGGCCTGTCACTCAGGGGAGTAAAAGTTTTACTCTGTTATGGACTTGGCTGACCTTGTAAGCACACGGCAGTCTCTTTCAGGAATGGGAATTGTTTTGCCAGGCATCACACTGGTACACCCGTTTCCCTAATCCCAATTCCCTGACCTTTCCTCCTCCTGAAACCAAAACATACTCTGTCCAAAAAAGCAGAAAAATATAACTTTATTAGGCCCTGCAGGTCATCAGGATCATTTTATCCACACGGTTTATGTGCAGTTGTTTATTTTTTAATATATTTTTATACATTATTACTTTGGATATACATTATTAATTTTGACAGTGCTTGCTGTATAGGTTTTAAAGCATTATTCCACAGTGGATCCGCATATCTGAACACAACTAGATGTTAAACAGTAAGAATGGATATATTGGCCTAACATCAAGATAAGATTGGTTTACATTTAATCTCATTTAGCCACATTAACACTGAGAAGTTATTAAGCTGGCAATGATTGAAAAAATGTCTTTTTAAATTTTATTTTAATCCTAACCTCTATCTGAAAGACAAATAAAACTGTGTGAAATGGAGGGCTAAATAACTAAACTGTTTATGTATATTTAATTGTTTCCCTTTCATTAAAGTAAAAGTACATGACAAAAACAGTTGTATTGCCATCAGCCAAATTATTATCTGGGTATCAGCCCAAAATTTCACACTCGTTGCATCCCAGTCAATAACTAGAGTTGAATCGTCACCTGAGAGTTATCAAGCAAAAACAAACATTTGTTTGGAATTGTCAATCCAATTGAATCCAATATTTGCGTCCAGAATGATGTCCCATATAATCCTTGATGTACTTCATACACTGCAACTCAAGTGTCTCTGAATAAATGTTATTATACATTGATGGGTGACATGAATAACATTAGGAAGCAATATTCTACTGAGAAGCTTTGGGTTTTTCCATTCATGTGTATCCTCCTTTATCTTAATCCATAGCCCTAAACATTACTGTAGCTTGCCTTGATGCTAGAAATACTCAGGAATGGCTCCACAGACACAAGAAAAGAGGCCTATAGGACATATATACGTAGGCTCCATTGCAGCACGCTACAACAAATCCTAAATTCACTCTCATTAAATCCCCCTCATAAATGTAAACTAGTTGGTAAAACCAACCTTCCACCTTTAATGATGCTGCAACAACTAGAATTGCTGAACTATTTATATCCTCTACTTACTTGTCATTGAGTGCACATGCTGTATATCCTTTGAGATGCTTTTCCTGGGGTTTAATCACTACAGTCAAGTGCTGGAAAACTCATGAGTTTGTCTATTTCAGCAGAGAGTAAAACAGTAAAAGTGAAAGAACTTAATTTAAATGCTAATGGATTAAATCCTTCTGATTTAATAAATTGAAAATGTAATTAATGAGAACTGAAGAGACAAGAAAAATGTGAACAGATTAAAACATTTTAATAAGAACATTTAAGTAAAAAAAGAAAAGATTTTCAAAACTAGGACTTTGAGTAACATTAATAATGCATTGTCACAGATATGCCACAAATACACAATAAAAACACCTTTTATACGAGGGGTGTGTGTGTGTGTGTGTGTGTGTGTGTGTGTATGTGTGTGTGTGTCTACTACAGCACAGATGCAAGTCATCTTAAACAATGACCAAGATTAAATTTTTGTTAACCAAAACAGGGGATTCATCAATCTTTATTAAAAATCATCAAGAAACATAAACAGTGGACAGTACAACAATTCATCTAATACTGTGAATGCTTAAGCTGCAAGCATGAGAACCCACCACAAAATATAAGTCTTAAAACCTTTTTTTTTTTTCCTTTACTATTTCTTTTCAGAAGCCAGCACCTCCATAAAAAAGTTTGAGCTTCATCAGGTAAAGCCCAGAGACAGACAGGATGGGGAAAAAATAACAGGCATCTGAAGTCTTTTGGCTTCTTTTGTAAAAACAGTGGCTTAATATGATGTGCATTTCTGAGCTTTTGGGTGTGCAGTAAGGCTGTTAGTTCAAACATAATGTAAGTGGGAGAAAGAAAAAAAATATGCTGTGTTATTTTTTTCTTGAGCTTGACTGACAATTATTGCTTCTAAATGTACATTTTAACCGAAATCCCGTTTTAGCCCTGATTTGCTCCACATAAGCTTGCTGCCTGCCTTCCCGTCTGTCAGTGATCTTTAGCTGCAGATGAAACACAAAAACACAATATTTTCTGTGCATTGTTGACCTTGTGTCCAATATGTAAAGGAGTAATTTAGTTGATGTGGATTGCAATCATGGAACACTGAGAAGAAACTTCTAAAACTATTTTATTTGAGAACAGTAACATGTAGGGATGCACCGATACAGATTAAAATATCATTACTGGACAAAGTTCCCTTCTGCAGGGTTATACATGGTATGTGGGAAAATCAAACCAACATATAGAAGAAGTTCAGATCCCTGTAACAAGTCTGACCTATTTTTTTAATTTCTTTATCCAACAAAGTAAAAAGAGAAGCTTTAAATTGTTAAGTCACTGTAATGGATGGAGTCAATACTCAGGTTTGGGCCAAAGTTTTATATGAAGAATCTTCAACGTGTGAAAAGTTAACATCGGTACATCCCTTGTACCACAAATTCATTATCACTCACTGCAGCTTTACTCCCTGCAGAAAGTCCTGGAAGGAATGATTATCGACTCGTCCTGTGGTACCTCTTGAATGAATCAATGCTGTCTGGGCTTACATCAAGAATTAATGGCATTCTCCAAACACACCAATAAAGACAAACACACACTCACTATATAGAGGGCAGGTTGTTTTAAGTAGATGAAATGAGGTGATTCTGGTCTGTAACGTGCATCAGTCTTGGCAAACGGTGACAATATTTTGTCTGTAGCTTCAAGTGGTGGATTTACGTGTCTGCGTTCATGCTCTTAAGTGCATGTGTGTGGTATATATGCATCTGTGCGCTGTGTGTGTTATATATAAAAGTGTGAATTTGTCTTATTTCCCCCAAATAGCCAGTCAGCCCAGACACGCATTATTTTCACATTACTGAGTGAGCTTTTTTTTTTTTTTTTCCTTTCACATATATTTACAGGCAGAAAACGTGGCCTTTCCCTACTGTATGTTCACTTTCCATCTGTTTATCGTTAACACTGGAAAGAGAGGAGGAAGAGGAGCCAAAATAAAAATGCACACAGACGTATTCAGCGAATCACTGGCTGAGTGGCTCCTGTTTTTAGCTTTGCTTCATACACTGGCAACACAAAAGAAGGTTCAATTATTTTGGCATCAATGCTTTGGTCACAAAATACCAACACTGTTATTCTTTTGTTTGTTTTCACGTTTGTTTTCATTTGCTCATTTGTTCTTGAAGTAAGTCCCAGTCATTTTACACCTTGAACACGTGTGTGTGTCCCAGTACAGAAAAAGGTAGGTTTGTTGTAGTCCTGTCATCGCACCTCCGATGCAGTCCTTTTAAGAGGCACAAATTCTCTTATAAATTATGTGACTGTGAATGTGCAGGCAGGGGGGTTTTAAGAAGGAAGGGTGGCCCCTGTACCCCCACACCCCCACCTCTCCAGCACTCCCTTTTCGCCCAGTGACTACATCCCGTCACCCTTTTTGCGAGCACGTTCTGCAGCACAGTTGCTGCAGGACTCTCCTCTGGCAAAGATTGTTCTTTTTAACAAGCACGCAGAAACTGCCTTCTGCCCAAGATTCTTCATTTGCTTTCCACACAGCAGGAAGAAGACAGTTTGGAAGGAGGAGAGGGGTCAAACATCCACACACAATCACACACATACACACATGCATACAGAGAAGAACCAATAGCAATATTTCAATGACAGGCAGAACCACGTGATTGGTCAGGAGAGGGTTCAGGTGACAGGAAGAGTTTTTTTTGATCCAATCACAGGTGATGTTCATCGAGGTGGAAAATAATTGCAGTCCAGCGGAGTGATTGAATCCATGTCAGAAAACAGGAAAAGAGAAAAAAAAACAGAGAGAGAGGGAAAAAATGTCACACAGTTAGTAAATTTAAGAATTTTTTTTAAAATTCACAACCTGGTTTCATTTTGCATAAAAGGAAAAAAAAACTCTACAGTGGACCACCAGTCTGTCCACAGCAGAAGTTGTTTTATTTATCAAATGCCAATATATCCATCACCGACTTAACACCCCATGTTAAGTAAGGGTGGAAACAGACTGATGGTGCACTTTAAGCAAAGTCATTATCAACAGAAAGGTCACTCAGTGAAGATATTCCTGTTCTCAGAGCTTTATATCATCATATGGCCATGGGTTCATATCAACTAGAAGATTTTGGCTAAAGCAGCAATTGCATTGCGCATGCACAGCTTCAGTAAAAAAGAGACCATCCCACAAAGCACAGGCGAAAGCAAATAAAGCAAAGAACTAAAAACTGAATGAAAAATCAGAAGATTTTGTCAAGGAAGTTAAAATGCTTGAAGAGAAACTAGACGCTATCAAGAGGCCTTTCAGCCAACGTGAAGTGGCAGAGAAGAGTGAGAACAAACCAGGGAAATAACATATTTCTATTAGAATTAAAAGGACAGGAACGTGTGAGTGTGTATTCTCATAAAGATTTAATATTGTAGTAATATGCAGAACACAAATAAGAAGTACACTGTAGATAAGGCCAAAGAAAGGACAGACTGCCTTCGTGCTTTAAAGCTATAACAGTGAGCTGTTTAATTCAAGGTGCTGCAAAGCTAGAAATACATAATGTAAAAAGGCCACAAGTGAATTATTGTGCTTTGCTTAATATAACTTCCTTTTGCATCTATTTTTCTCAATATTTGAAAAACAATTACTTTCCTGGAAAAGTAAAATGGTCTGAGAGTCTGATTTCACTCTGTACCACTGTGGTTTTTAAATAGCTTTGATTGTTCAGATCACAATTTCTGACATTTTTCATCCAACCTTTTAGCAAAAATATGACTTTTTAAACATCCTGACGCTCTTTAAATTATTTAACAAAATAGACCAGCTTCCTATTGAAACTTCAGTGCAGACCATACCAGCATGCATCACCACTACATATTGGCTGTGAATGGCATACAAAACACACCGAAATACCATGTAATAAATAAGAAAGCTGACAACTCACCATCTTTGCAGATGGTGCTGGCCACACAGGCACCTGCCTCCAGATTGTGACCATTGATGCAGGTGCTGCAATTTCTACTTCCAGGTCCCACACACTCCAAGCAGCTATGGTCACACCTGTCAAAGGTCAGATGGGGAATTATATGCAGTACTGGTCTAATTTGTAGTAAAATTGATTGACCGATGCAGTAGGTAACATAATTTACTGTCCAACTTAAACTCAAACCACAAAACTGTAAACAGGAAAGGAAAGCATTTTAAAGAGAGAAACACTTTTACACTGTATTACTTGTTACAGTGTTCAATCTCTGTCAGTGAAACGCATCACGGCTAATAGCCTGGTAGTGTTAAAATGGCGAATAAAAAGTTATTTGCATAAAAAACGTCGGTTTTGGAGATGGTGTAACCCTACGTACTGGAGCACATTTCACCATTGTCAGCTATATCAGCCCTGCGCAGATGCTGCATGCCACATATATAAATCCAGCCTTATAACCTTGTTCATGCAGTAATGTCCTAAAAAAATTACCGTGTTTACTTCAGAGATTAATCTCTTTGCATTAACGCATGAATTTTGGTAGCCCTAATAAAAATCTATGTATTTGATAAGTGCAGGCTGTGGAGACCCCCTGAAATTATCTTGTGACCCCAGTGGAGGTCAGGACCCTCAGTATGGGAAAGGCTGCTCTAAAAGATACAACTTACTGGTCTAGTTCACCAATACCTCCCAGAGGACCATCGTGTAACTACAATAACAAAGGTATGACTTTACACTGCATCTCGCAGGCTGCGCTGAATCACAATTCCTGACAATCACAATTATCTGAAATAATTAGGCTTGTTTATTAATTTTGATTATATCAAAGTCAATTGTCACAGCTGGACTAAGAGTAAGCTACCAGCTTCCTTGAATGCAGATAAAAAAAAAGATACATCTCCTGTATTTTCTCTGCAACATCTTGCTTTTTGTTTCAGAGATTCCATGTGAAACATTAAAGGTGGAAAATGTGTTTCTGTAACATGTTTTGTAAAGAAAAAGGGAGCTGTGGTCATGCTCACCCAGGTGTTGTGTTCCTGTCAATGCTGTGCCAAGCCAGTCATTTCATGTTGGACTAAATGGCAACTAAACACTTTTTCAACTGCACTCAAAACCCAGATGTTAGTTGATATTAGTGTTTTTTTTTGTTGTGTTTTTTTTTTACCAGTATATATATATATATGATTTTAATTCGAGAGAAATGTAATTATCTTTGTCAGAGTAAGTCTCCTTGTTTATTGTGTAGAGGTGTCGAAAGGTGTGCTGACTCACTTCTTACATGACCTCTGGACCTGCCCATTGTCCAAGATCTGCTCTGACAAGTAATAGCCATTGTTACATGTTGACACACATTTCCAGTCCTCAAGTAAGTAGCCATCTGCACACTTAGTGCATCCCTCTACACCGGTGCCTGAAAAAAGAAAAAAAAAAAAAAAAACACATGAAAACGCTCTTCAGTTAGAGCATTACCTTATATCATCAACAAAAATGTTCTCAAAGTAATGGCCATATCTAGTGTAGCTGGCTGCAAAATTTCTTGTGACTTCCTACCTGCGCAGGTGGCACAGGCCCGATGACAGGGCTCACAAGTCCTTCTGTGGCCGTTGTAATAAGTCCCTGGGTCACAGCTCATTTGACACTTGTTTACTTGAAGACTGAAAAGTGATGACACAAAAGACACATTCATGATTAACTATTTTCAAAACTATTAATGGAAAAGTAAAAATCCAAACCATTAAGTGAAAGTCTTTCAAATGCATCAATTTAACAATAATTTAGATCAGGGATGTCGAAATTCCGTCCTCGAGGGCCACTGTCCTGCAGGTTTTCAATGTTTCCTGCTTCAACACACCTGATTCAAATTAAACAGATCCAACCTAATTTGAGCCAGGTGTGTTGGAGCAGGGAAGCATAGAAAACCTGCAGGATTGTCGTCCCTAAGGACTGGAGGTACACACTGCTGGTTTAGACAAAAGAAACAAAAACTGTAGAAATAATAATATTGTCCCGAGTGGAGTAGATGACAGCAGTTGGCCTGTTTCTTATTTTGACTAATATGCAGAAAATCTATCAATTTGTGAACGATGCTGTATTAATGTAACATAAGTTATTTGAAAGAACCAAATGTAGAAACAGAAGTCAATAAAGAAGCAAGTTTAGAGGCTGTAAAGTCAGTTCTGTGAAGTCACAGAGAGGACAGGTTGGTGAGCTCACTGCTTTGAACTGAAAAACAGCTGGTCTGCGTTAGCTAACGTTTCCCAGAAACAATCTGGTCCCCTCTTCCTCCCTGCCTCCTAACAGAGCATTAATGCTGGACTAAATGGGAGACGGAAGGTTGAGTGTGAGTGTATGCATGTATTAGTGTGTGAAAATCTGTCTTGCTGTGATCTCGAAGGCATTCAGAGGAAATTATGGCCTTCAAGTGTCCCCACCTCCACCTCTGGCTACATTTAAATTTAGGTTCAAGACTGCAATACATTTTAACCACTTCAAGTGTTTCCTTTATGACCTATCAGGAATTTCAGCACTTTTAAACTCTCTATCATCTCTCAGGTCAAGTGCAAGGAAGGTGGCCAAAAAGTAAACAGGAACTTGTTAAAACACTACAGTTTAGATCAGAGGTTCTCCCAAGTAAGGATTACAACCAACAACAGATCCATTATTTGTAGGTCTGCACACGATATGACGAGTATGTGTGTTGGGAGATTCTGGTTAAAGCAGCAAGCCTGAATAAAAGTGTAACATAGGCTGGTTTTTCTTTGCAAATCTACTCCAAGCACCCACTTCCACCACCACAGTTTTGTATTACTTGATAGCAAATGAAACCACATATTTAGGAAGCCAAACAGTATACATTATAGGGAAACATTAAAGTTCACTACAGTTCAGAAAGTTGTCTTCCAGTAAACACAGGATTTAGTGTTCAGTCCCTGTCTCTGTCCTTGTGCTAAACAAAAAGACAGAACTGAAGATGTGAGAGGCAAACTGTAAATGAGGTTTGCTTGAAACTAAATACTCTGTAGAAACTTTATGTCTGATCATGTTTCTTTCTTTTTTTTTCTTCTCCTTTTTATGGGCTGTTTTTTGTTATAAGAAGAACAAAACTCTGATATTGCAGTGCTTTTTCTTTCTTTAAGTGTTGTATGCTGTATTTGCGTCTGCAGTTAAAGCAGGATAACTAGTGACTCACTTATGAAAAAATATTGCAATACAAGTTCTTATCTTTCTTGTCTCCAAACAAAAGAACTTACTGTCAAAACACTAAAATCATCAGTATGTTTTTTTTTTTTTTTTTGACTCGTTAAGCTTTGCTAGATTTGGCTCCCAGCTTACCTCATCCCTGGTTTGCATTCTGTGCAGATATTGGAGGATGTACACCTTTTACAGTTCTCATGACATCTCCTGCAAATGTTGGAGTCTAAAAGATATATATAAAAAAAAAGGTCAGTGATTTGCTGTGGCTCAGAGGAGCAAGGGTCTTACTCTATAGAAGTAATTTGGGAAAAGGAAAAAGATGAGTGTCAAAACCAGGGTGGTTAGTGGTTGAGAATGGAGAGAACAAGATGTCAAACAGGAGGAAGGCTGAGTCTGGGAATAATGCTGCACAGAAAATGCAAGCGTGCATCCTTAAATTCAAAATAAGCATATATTAAGGAAATAGGGTTGGGCTGGGTTACTGGGTCAGGGCAATCACACACTTTGATACAATGAACATGGACGCTGTGGTCCATTGCCCTCAGAAGCAGCAACAATTGCCAAAAAGAAATTTGAATAATAAGTTTTATTATTTTTGAGAAGTCAATGGTTTTACTGAACATAAATATATATATAGATTTTTTTTACCCTGCCCTGTCCAGCATCATAGCAAGCAGAATGGTGGTCTGGCTGCTTTGCACAACAGTGAAAATATCGGCAACCCAATGAAAAAACATTAATATAACTGTAGATGTTGGTGATTGATACCACAGGACAACACAATGACTGTTCCAGCATGTAGGTTAGTAAATGCAGGGGAAAATATCAGGCATAAATAGTGAACATGCAAATGTGATCAGGTCACCCCCCAGTGCTAATTGTAAGTGATACGTCTACGTTTAGCTCTTCATGTTCAGTAAGATACACAAAAAAAAGCATGAAGAAGACACCGTCTTTGGCCCATGGAAACTTTTTAAGGGGATTTTTTTATATTTGCAGATATTTTAAACAATAAAAAGTCAATGAAAGATTTAAAGTGAAAGTCATAACCATTCATATTGAATTAAATGAATATTCAGACTAACTATATTTTGTGTGAGAGCATCAGAAAGCATCTACTTTAGGGCAAATACTGCTGTTCATTCAAATGAGACTTTAAATGCATTCCCCAGCTTTTAAAACTTCGTCTATGACATTATTTTGAGCAGAAATAATAAAATGATGAACCTGAGCAGAAATTCACCTCGTTTTCCTGCCAGATTGATTAAAAAGAAAAAAACTAGTTTGCTCATTTAAAATCACCCCGATGTTCAGCTGTGCCAACATTTCAAAGAGTAAAAGTATCTGCTGCATCTTGGCCTATTGAAATATTATGATTAAACTTGGATCAGATCACTGCAGATCTGTTGCCAGATACTCTGCCAGGACATATACTTACTTGGCTGCAAATATGTACACATAATTATAAGATATACATGGTTTTAGTCTCTCGTTCCTGATCTGCTTTCATCCAGACTGGCATTCAGTGTATCTTGAACAGAAGTCAAACCCAGAAGTACATACATTCATTACATACTGTGTATGCATACCACTGCATAACAGTGTTTATTTTAAGCCAGTGGTTAACAGAGACAAATCATCTTTAACACAATCCAAAAAACAGGCTTTCACCAGATCTGTTTTATGTCAGGTTTCATTCCACTTTAAACTGGAGAGAAAAAAAGACTTCATAACACGTCTTTTTATTCCTGTCCAATTCGGCATGTGTATGAAAACAAACAAGTGGCTAGACGTTACATCAAGGATAAAATAGCATGATTCTGGGCTGGTGAGTGAAAGTAGCTCTGCTGTTTTTTTTTGTTTTTTTTCTTCCCTCCAGAACAGGTGACAAACAGATTTTTATAAAAGTTCAGTAACCCTCCTGATTCGAGGATAATTCTCTTATTCTCAATTTATTTCACTATATTCTTATTTTAAGCGCCTGAGACCGTAAAGTAACAAAAGACCTGGCAGAATAATCCAGACAGAGAAATAATTATCTACCTTGAGTCGATGGGAGCAATTTGCTGCAGCATCCCCACAGCTGTTAAGTGTAATTGAATTTGATGCTTATTACATTTAAAGACAATAAATGCAACTTCAAAAACTAAAATAAGACCTTATTAAAAAACCACAAGTAGGGACCAAGAAACAGTTAGAGAAAATCAAGAACCAGGAAACTAGTTCTTGACTCCATTACATTCCAGTGAGGAGTGGCTACAGGCGGAGCAGCTTGGACAGCAGGAGAACGTACCGATGTCGAGGTAGAAGCCATCGGCGCAGCTGGCAACACATGTGTTGGAGCCTTCGTTGAGGTGGAAGCCAGCCCTGCAACTGGTGCACTGGTCGCTACGACTACCAACACAAGTCTCACATAAGGAGGAGCACTTCTTGCAGCGCTTCCTATCGTCACGGAAAAAGCCACTGGGGCACTCGGAAACGCACATCCTGGAGTAAGAGAAAGTAAAAAAAAAAAAAGAGGACGAAGACAGAGTGAAAAAAAGAGGATCACAAAAGATAAATGCATGAAAACAATATGTATAGATTTTTTTTGCTTAGAGCTTTCCCTAATGATGACTAACAAGCTTCATCACAGTTTAATACCATGATTATAGGCTCATATTGTAAAGCATGCATTATGGACATAATACTGAAGGGAGCATGAGTTCTAGTTTCAATCAGTTTAACCAGAAATAATCACGTTTTCTGTAATGATATCTTTTAATGAGTTGAGGCAGACAGATGCAGTTAGTAGGACTGAGTTCTGTGCGTGCAGGTCAACATCTGCTCTATAACTTCCCAACCCCTTGTCACTACTAAATTTCACCCAGAGGGTCTCTTTCTAAGGTGAAAATGACTTTTAAAATCCTCAAGAGCACAAAACACACGCACACAAAACACTATTTAAGCTTTATACACATACTACAGAATTTTATGCCAAGAAACACATATGGCACTTGTGAGACATGTAATCCATGTGTGAAAGAACACACTGGCATGCATTTTTCTGAAACTTCCACACCTGCTTTCTTTACTATTCTGATATAATTATTTTACTATAAGAGATTACATAAAATACTGTAATTTAACCCAAAGGATAACACCAAATGGAAACTTTACGCTATTTCTTCTGGACAACACTGTCATTAAAGCTTTAACATTTTGGCCACCATTTCGAATCATATATTATTACTACCAAAATCACTAAAATCTGAGGATTTCATGACTTTAATTGTGAAACATGGTCAGACATGGATAGGGATTGTTGTGAAAGCAAAATGAAACAGCTGCATATATAATTTGCCTTGCAGGCCATACTGCACATTGAAATGAATGAAAGAGTTTAACACTTCCTTATAAATGTTTGACACCAATTTATCAATATGAATACGGATACAATTTAACAGTTAAAATATATTTAACAATTCACTCTGAAGCCCAAGTTAAGGTTAGTGAATTTAAAAAGAAAGAAAGTATCTAATTAAATTCAGTGCATAAACAATCATATTAAATTAGTTTAATCAAGGAAATAATCAAGGAAATCTATTCTTAGAATAAATTAATCATGTAACACAGGGAGTTCGTTTAAAATGTCTTCATTGTTTCTAACTGGCTTATAGCTGACTTATAGCTTGAGACATACAAAGTGAAAAAAACTAAAACTGTTGGGTTCCAAAGACTCTCACGCCATTTGGGGAGCACAAATCACCAAACACATACATAGGGTTGTAATTATCTGAACATTATACACAACTGCCACCCTTCCTCCTTCCTCCACTCCCCCAATCATCAATCATCAATTGCTCCCTGTGGTGGCAGAAAAGGGCAGCACACCTCTAAAGTGGGCTAATGATAAGCTACAGCTAAGCTTGCATGTTCTCATGCACCTGCATCACTCTGCCTTTTATTAGCACAGAGACAAGCTGACACAAAGGCAATTACCACAGACTTTGATGCTAATGGGATCCTAAGGGCATACACAAATGTACACATACACACATTTGCATTTACAAACTCACACACAGTCTTAAAAAGACAAGTATGACTGAGAAAAGTGTAATATAATATGTTGTCAGACTGTCATGGTGAAAGTGATCAGTTCCCCACCTGTATGGGTTTTTGGCTCAATGGTGGAAAAAGGAAGATGCATGCAGACAGATTATTATAAAAGTAATTCCACATCTGCTAGACTAATCCTAGTTTTAGCATTTTTACAGGGTTTTGAATTGGAAAATTGATGAGATGATACAAATAAATACGTAAACACTTCTCCTTTTGATCTTATCAGACTTATTTATCAAAAAGTTAAAAGATTAAGTTTGTTTCACAAAGCAAAATAAAAAAAATGAAATAAAATACAAAGGCTGGACAGTACTGGTCAAAACCTGACAGACTGAATGCCTCTGCATGTGGTTTCTCTGTGTTCAGAGCCAGTGAGCAAGAACTTTGGGGAAATAAAAAAAATGTGCTAAAGCGCTAAAAAAATGAACGGCATTAATGCTCTAACGCGATAATAACATTTTAATGTGCCCAGCCCTAGTAAAAATTAAAGAAAAGTATTACTTATGTAACAAAGCAGTCTGACCTGGTGTTGTTTTTGAACTTGAGGAAGTAGTGGAGGCAGTTAATGCAGTTGTGGGGTCCAGGACCCTCGCAGCCATTCTCACTGCATTCAGAGTCACAGGGGCCTGGAGACACACAATCAAATATTTCATTCTTTAACCCTTTAAAGTTCACACCAAGAAAAAAGCAAGATAAAAATGTTCCTTTAAAATCTTCCTGTTCTTTTGGACAAGAATAATAAGAAAAAATTTTTAGCAAATGTTTGAATTAAAAGTTAATAATAAAACGACAATAGAGAAATTATCAAAATTTTAAACAGCAACAACATAACAAACACCTACTTTTGGTATTACATACTCAAACCAGACATAACTCAGGCAGGTTTATTTTCACAATGTTTAAATAAAATTCATTATAATCATTGAAAAAATTGCTTTACTAAAGTGTAGAGCAGGACTTTAAAGGGTTAAGCCCTAAATAATAACTATAATGTATAAAATCACCTCAGTTCTGATGAAACATATTTATTTAAACCACAGTCTACCTGTGTCTACCAAAGTTTGGGAGTTATCACTTGATTCCTAACTCCCTTTTACTGTCTTCTGCCTTTTATTGTTTATTTTACTGTTGCTGCTTACTGTTTTTATTATTATTATAAGATTTTAATTCACCTGTACTGCACTTTGGTTACCTTAAGGCAGGGCTACTCAATTCGGTCCTACGAGGGCCGCAATCCAGCAGGTTTTCTATGTATCCCTGCACCAACACACCTGAGTCAAATTAAGTGGCTCTAACAGCCAATCAGGTTCTACACAATAACTCATTAATTTGACTCAGGTGTGTTGGTACAGGAATACATGGAAAACCTGCTGGATTGCGGCCCTCGTAGGACCGAACTGAGTAGCCCTGCCTTAAGGTATGTTGAAAGCACTTTATAAAGCTTTGACTGAGCGACTGATTGATCACTGACCGTTGTACTCCTCTGCGAATTCCTCATCGATGGGTGTCAGAATGTCTGTAAAACGGGGCTTATCGATGTGTTGAGAAGAGTATGGGTGGACAGACGTGCCGTACAGAACCAGCGACCACTCCTTCAGCTTGCCTAAGAAAGAGACCTTTTAAACATAATCCCTTACAAACAGATATTTCAGCTGATGGCAAGAAGCTGAGAAAATTTAGATTTTCATTGACAGTGTGAGAGTTTACTTTATACTAATGTAAAACAAAACAAAAAAAGTAATCTCAGGCGGTAGGGCAGATATTTAGACACTCTGATTTGACTTTCATGATAACAAAAGAATAGATATTGTGTTATTTTAGTTCATCCAAAGCAACATCACCATCCTTACTGGTTCTGCACCTTCTCCTGATAAAACCCTTAGTCTGTTTAACCTTCTTTTTGTTTAAATAAAAAAATAAAAAAAAACACCAGTAGGTATGAAGGCATACATTTTTTTAATTTAAAATCTGTTAGATTATTACCAGGCACTTTCTGGTTGCGAAGTTGAGAAGGTGAGTCATAGATTTCTAGGACCCAGTCGCCTGCTGCCTTCTCTCCCCAGCAGTGGGTGGTCATAAACTCCCAGTTCTTAAAGCCTTCCATGGAGTGATCAAACAACCTGTGCATCAAATACACACCCATGTATAAACACACACATAAAACAACATCTGAATAGGAATCAACTCAGGTGATGTAAATACTAGATCAATCCCCACAACTCCATAAAGCACAATTACAGCCTCTAATAACTGTGGTTCACTTCAAGTTATAAGCTGAAAACTTAAAATCTGATTTGTCCGAAGGTGTAAATTTAATTGTCAAAAATTTAAACTAAATGCTGAAAACACAGCTTTTTATTATGCTAACTTCATTTGTTCACATTGGAGGTTAAAATATTAAAGCTGGCTTCAACTTTTGTGTAAAACCCACAAATGAAAAGAATAAATAGTCTTCCTGTGAGAAATACAGAATTGCAATTCAGAACATGCATCATCTAAATCCACGGTCACGAACAAGAAGGGGGATGTGAGAGAGTAGAAAGGCAGCCTGCAGAGCATTTTTATTGTTATCTCTGTTGGGCAGAGTTTTAATAAAACTGAGCTTTACACAGTTTTTCTCATCTTCAAAAAGACAGCAAATGGTGTAAATTTCTCCCCAGTTTAAAACTGGTGTCCCAGCCTTGAAGCCTCTTCATACTTTGCAATAAACAGTGTTTGCCGATGCTTTAATAGTAGCATCAATTGAACTAAAATTTGACTTTTTAATGCCTAAATTAGGAGGGGAACATCAAACTTAGTAATTTGTGGGCGAAATAGCTTACATAGCTTAATATTTAACAACGCAACTCACACATCTCTTAATCAATAAGGATCTCTGCGCTCAGGTGATAACACTCCAAAGGTTTGATAATTTACTATCATTCCAAAATATACTTAATCAAATTTTATTTAAAAAAATCAATTCCAATCTGCAAATGTGTTTTAACCTTGCAGATAAGCACAAATCTTCACTTCTGTACCTGTTGGCAAGCAGCTGTGACTTGGTCCCTGAGGGTGAGGTCAGGTTGATTGACAGGTCTCCACGGCGAGGGTGTGTAATTGTAATGCGTACGACTACATGCTCCAGGTAGATCACATGGTTGAAGGGGTTGTCAGTGCAGCCAGTCGCCTTGTACACTGATCGAACCACATGCTCTGGACGAATGGTTCTGCAGGACATAAAAGCAGCAAATTAAGGTGAAGATTAATTAAAAAAAGTATGCTAGAGCAAAGTCCAATATTGGTCATTAGAAGATTGAAAACTTGTCTATGCTTAAAATGGAGAAAACTACCTTTAAAACTTCTCAAGAACCCATAAAATATTTTTCATTCGCAATCAGCTCCAGTTAAAAAAAGTTGGAGGAGCAGATTTATACATAGTAGTTTTAACTCTGATATTTGATTAGCCCACAATCTTCAGAAAGCAGCTCAATAAACAAGATATAGCTGGTAAATTTCACTCTCTATGACCTCAGCCATGATATACCAGACCTTTACCTAGGATCTGAAAAATGTGGTTGGTTCACTCCACTGAGAGTCTCTGACTACCCTTGCAAAAAATGCTGTTAGTGACAGTTACTATCCTTAATCCACCAAAAAATAATACATTAATTGATTTCCAATTAACAAATGGGTACAAAAAAAAATCTATATTTAAGTTTCCTATTTCTTGCCAAATAACTAAAGAATCTGAGCATAATAAAAAGACAAAGACCATTATATACTCTGTCTGCTTTACACAGCTCAGCAGCAGAAAGACCTCTGAGCAGCCAACACAAACATCTAATGGCCCCTTGAAAAACATCTGCGGTATGATCTAATACAATAGCAACACCAAACACAGGTACAGTTCCAGAAAAGGAAACTATGAATACTATCTTGCGAGCAAAAAGAGTTGCTTGGTGCTGCTGCACAGCAACATTGCATCAACTGGATTACAAGCCAGGTTTGTTTTCCAAATGGAAACTACAACAAAAGGTGGATGAATTACACAAGCTAGCAAATTAACACTTAATATGCTTGCTGTTGTCATATTTGACAGTGCCATTTATCCCATATTGGGTATCACTATTAAATTCCCTGTTGCCAGGATAACAATCTCAGTAATGACACATTTTAGTGACAAAGTGATACAGCACAGATGTTTATCTTTCAGGCAGTAATTATAGTAAGATAATGATCGACTGCTTCATTTTGAACATCCGTGAAGATAATTTATACTCACAACTGGCTGATAGATTAATAGAGACAAAGAGCAAGACAGTGGCTTATTTGATTACTAAAAATGTTCTTTATTTGCCACTCTGATCATGTAATAGATGTCCACTGATGATCAATCACCAGTAATGACGTCAATTTGTTTTTTGAAAGGTCGTTAAGATGAAACTGATCATTTCCATTTGGATATGCCGGCAACATTAGTTTAATCAGCCATTTAGTGAAAAAAAAAAGAGCAAGAGTTGTTTAATATTCAAAGCAGCGCAGAGTGAACTGGTTTTAAAGAGTGCCCACAGTTTTAACAGTTTATACTCGTTTTTTCCATTCCCCTTTCAGCTAAGATCATTTTCAAGCTGGAAACCTTACCAACCAATTGAGAGATTAAAAGATACTATAAACAATTTTTTTTTAAAAAAAAAAAAGATGCTGAAAACAGGAAAATGGTATTTCAAGCAGACATGATGGAATAAAAACAGTCTCAATGGACAACTGTCTGGGGAGTCTAGAGCTGATGTAACAGCTTTGGCCGCTCAATTACACAGCTCAGATAGCTGAAACGTACACAAGGGACCAAGCAGAGCAGATGCACAGCTGATTACCACCAGCCTGATTGCACAAAGATCACATACTTTTCCTGTTTCATACTCCAAGTGGAGTGCAGAGATCAGATGTAGACAGGCATTACTAAACTTAGCAGGACCAGCCAGAGGGAGTGAGGGAATACAGCAGGGAGGTGACGTTTGGATTAACTGTATGCAGCAAGAAGCAGCACAGAGTGTGCTACACTATCCAGACTGATGTGCTTACAAATACTGCATGTATAGAACTATCTCCAAAACATCTAAATTTAAAAACTCAGTTTTACATAACAGAACACATTGCATCACAGATAAATTAAAACAGCTAAGAATCAAGGAATTTTTTTTCTTTTTTTCCCCCACATGAGTTCAGAGGCTTGAGGGTGACTGCCTATGACACAAGCTAGACTTTACAAAAGCCACATATGGACTGACTTGTGTACTGGAGCAGAACAGACAAAATGACACTAATAATGCTGCAGTTGCTGGCCACTGAGCCTTCAACTGAAAGCAAACCAGTTCAAGGCCCAAGTTCAGCCAGTCAGCCTAATACAGAACAGTGCTCAGGCTTCCAGCTGCATCAAGAACAACAAGCTGTGAAGCCCTGGCTCCCTCTGTGTAAGAGTGCGTGTGTTTGTGTGTGTGTGTGTTTGTGTGTGTGTGTGTGTGTGCATAGTAAAGGTCTTATGTGAGAACCACCCTGCCAGAACTAATGCTTGGCCCCTATCAAGGTACAGCTTGCACAACCACACTCGGAAACACATGCCAGTTCAAAACACCAGAGACAGAAAAAGTAAAGGGGAAAAAAAAGAGAGAAAAGATTGTACAACTCAGAGACAGTCAAACAGACTGAGACAAAATAATCGGGGTTCTAAGCAAGGAATAGCCATAAATCCAATTATATTAAAAAAAATGTTTCACATCGTTGTTGTTTGAGCTTCCCTGCACAAACTGATCAAACATAGATTTCTTTATGTAAATCAACGAGCATATACATCATTAATGTTACTATTAAGTTAAGTAAAACTATAAAACAGAAAGAATTATTTTATATCGAATGACCAGTCTTTTTTGGCCCCTTATGCTCAACCCATCAAGATGAGTGCACCAGTTCCCATGCATAGAGGACACATCAGGTCCTCAAAGACATGATAGACAATAGTGTGCTTCCAGCTTTCTAACAGCAATTTAAGGGAGATAATTTCTCTGTGTACAAAGTGAGACCAACTTTATGTTTCTCCGGCCAAGGCCCTCAACCCCCAACTGCTCCCCGGGTGCTGGAATCTAGCAGCCCACTGCTCCCAGCAACTATGATGGGTTAAATCCAGATTAAATCCAAATCAAGAATTTCCCAACTTGAGATTAATAAAGTATAATCTTTGACAGCTTGTTTTTGTTTGTGTCTGTGTCTTACCTGACTTGTTTGTCAATACTCTCCACACAGATGTGTTGACCAGGAACTTGCCTCCATCCCTCTGCCTCCTTCACCATCGCCTCGGCATCCATCAGGCCAAAGCCGTACAGGTGGCTGACTGCAGAAACAGTTAAACAGTGGAAAGTCACGACTGAGCTGACCTCCCCTGTGCTGACTGCTGTTTTACAAACCAGTGATGATTTTCTTTTTTATTGTTAAAACTCTGGAAAAGGATTGTGTATTTTTGATGATTTCATTCACTTTTATCTATCAAGTGAATGAAGAAGTCAGATTAAGTAAAAGTATGATCCCAGTATATTATATACAAAAAAAAAAAACTTCAGAACAAATTGGTGTTTTTATTGTTTGTTTTTTTAAGAGACTATTACATTCAAAGTTACATAATAATGGCAAATATGAAAAAATAAGTTGAGTGTTTTTCCAACATTATGTGTGCCGCTAATCGAATACGAATTCTTTTCATACTTCTCCGCCTCCTTTCCCCATTTTGTCACTTGGAAAATCTCCAGTACGCTGAGTCTGCTGCCTGGCTGACCCATAGCTTTCACTTTCTTGGTTTCTCTCCAGCACACACAACACACACATGCAGGTAAGCGTTAATCACACACTCAAAGTTACAAAAAAGCACCCACCACATGGACTCTGACAGATGGCAGCTGGCGCCGCAGTAGTTAGCAAACAAGAACTAAACATTTTTGGAAACAGCTCATCACCCCTCTTCAGTATGGAATAATAGAAGTGCCACAAAAGAGAATAAATCTGCAAAAGAATAAGAAAATAAATGAGGAAATTTACACAGAAATAAATTAATAAATGTGGGTATGTAAAGACAAATAATTAAAGTATAAATAAACGTGGAAATATATGGGCAAAAAAGCTTTTTTTATTTATTTTACTTTTTTTTTTACATATACATATCTTTCTTTCTTGTATGTCGGTTGTCTGTTTTCTTTAATATTCTATCATATTCATTCATATTTATCCTTTAAGATGTTCTTATTTTCTCCATTTTGTTTAGTCTAATTTCTTATTGCTGTGATGTTTCCAGTCTTTGCTTTTTCAATAAGTTTTACAAGAGTCCAGTTTGAGCCAGTCAGCATCTGCCATCTAGTCCTCTGAGCCAATAGGATTTGAGCATGAGGTGCCTGCTTCCTGTTTATCAGCTGTGTTTGTGTGAGAGTATTTAATCTATCACTTATTTAACTTAAAAGAACATCTAAATTTGTTTATGACAAACAGTTTAAATATACTCCTCTATACACTACTATATGACAATAAAGGTAATAAACAGTAAACAGATAGCTCATGCTCATAACCGACTGGTTCGTAGGACTGGGGTGTGGATCCTGAACGTGTCTCAAACCTGATTGGCTCGGAGGAAAGGCTCAGTTAAAGTGGAAAGACTAACTGAAAACAGCAAGCAGTGAGCAAATTTTACTTTACACAAAATAGAACAGAAAAAAGGAAAACTAAAAGGTATAGAAAAATTAAATTATCTAAATAATATATATGCAAAAAATTGAAAAATAGAAATAAATGACTGAGCAACCTACATACAAGAAATAAAGATATTTACAAAAACAAATGTACATAGCTGAAAATAAATGAAAATGCTTTTGTTTTTTGTCATCATATTTCCACGTCTCTTTATTCTTTCATACATTTGCATTTAAATTTCCACATTTATTAATTTATTTCTTTACAAATTTCTTCATCTATCTTTTTATTCTTATGAAGATTTATTCCTACCTCGGGCACCACTGTGATACCATACATTTGAGTCACAAGTTTTGATATATAAAATCTAATTGTATGAAATATTCTGTTAACTCAGACCCATCAAAACTCGTCAAGCGTGAACATTTTGCTTTGTGTTTTTGTTTTTTTTTTCATTGCATTATTATATTTTGTTGGTTGCTTTGCAGGTCAAAAGAAAAGTTGATGTACAAATATAAAATAATGCTTGAAAGTTTGGAAAACCTTCAAATTCCTATATTTCAACAAAATAAAAAAAAATCACATTCTGGAGCATCCTTGTCATGCTAAACAACAAGCAGCAAGTTAATTTCTCTTATGCTATTTAACTGGTTAGGTTTTCAATGTACAACCACTTACAAGGTATTGAAATTAATTATTGAACAATGTGCTCCTCAGTCTGAACCGATACACACAAAAGCCCCATTTCCACCAATAGGTGTGGGTCGAGATGCCCTTTTTTTTAAAAATGCATTTCCACATGCAAACATTGGGAAGTGTACCATAAAGTCTGACCATCCGACTTTTTTGGGACCTTTCCTTTGGGGTACCAATCTAACCAATCCAATCCAAAAGGGTGAAGCTTGACCACCTGCTATCCGTTGATTGGTTGAAAAAAAAGTCACTTCCTGTGTGATCTGGCATTAAAACAAAGCAGGAATGGCTCTTTGTTCAGAGCAATAGATTTTCTTTTTGTTGATTAAATCTCCATTAAAATGACATTACAAAGCGGCATCAAGATGTAAGAATTGTTGAATGACCGACATTCTCCTCCTTAGTTTCTGAGTCGTGCTTTGGTTCTACTTTAAGGAAGGCGCTGCGATAATGTCATGCTGTTACGTAGCTTAGGTATCCATCGCTATCCAGCTGCTACTCGGCCTCTTAAATAAGGTTACGGTTGGCTGTGTAAATGCAACAACATTACAGTTTACAAACCATATCTGCACCCTAACCGTCCCAACCCCCACTCGTTGGTGGAAACAAGGCTAAAGGTTTTTGATGCAACATCAAAAACATTTCTGCTTCTGTTTTTAGGTTATGTAAAACAACTATGGCATGGTTAGAAACATTCATATGCATGTTCATTGAACTGTGTATGTATGAGTGTGTGCACACTTGCATGTGTCTGCATGTGTGAATACCATTGTAACCAGCAGCATTGGTCTTCCAGTCAGGAGCACTTAGATGTCCAGCTCTGGAAGTCTTTACAATGATGTGTTGAACATCTCTCCATGTTAACAGAGGACTAGAAGAGGAGACACATAAATCTTATTTAATATTGTTTCACAACAGAATCTGTAGGAACAAATAATGTTGTATGAACTACGTGAGAAGTGGGGAAAAGAAGTTTACATCTTAACTAATTGTAAACCTAATATCTAACGGACTGAATGACAATTAATACTTATCCTTGTTATGGGAGTAAGTTCAGACAACAAGCAGATAAAATTAAACAAAGAAAAGTTCAAGATAAAAACTTCAAAAAGCACAAAGAGGGACAAATGATTAAATGTAAAATACAGTAAACAACAATATACTGTACGTGGAGGATTTCGTACAAAGTAAATTACAGAGGACGTAGATGGAGAATATTAATGCTTGTTCATCCACCGCTAGTTTTTCAGGTCTCACATGAGAACCATTACTAGAAGGCAACCATGTGTCTGAAGTCCTTTGATGTCCAAACACTACATTAAAAGAAAAACCAGGAAGAAGTGGGTCACCAAGTTTCCTGGGATTCCCTTCCATCTCATATGTTGGCCAGATGCTCTGTTCCCTCCCCTCCTGACATTCCCTCAAAATCTAAAACCGATAGAATTTGCCTGATTTGTTTGAAGCTTTTAAATGTCAGTAATATTTAAGGTCTGTAAACAACCAACTGAGTTTTAGCATCTAGGAAAATACTCTAGAATGAGAGGAAGACAGCAGGCAACAGACTATTGCCTGTTAACTTAGTTGCATAAGATTAGGTATGTTTAAAATCTTGAACATCTGGGGGAAGTCTGCCCGTCACACATTTAGAAGCAGACCTTCACAAATAATATTAACAAGCCACTTTTGCACAAGTTCTTTAATGTTCAGAAAGTTTTAAGTGTAGTTGGAGGAAAATATTTGCATATTGGTGGAAAAAAAAATTAAATAAAATTAACTCAGGCTTGCTCCATATGGGGAGACATCTGATAGTCAGTGATTATCAACAACAAGAGAGCTTGTGTGGGTATTGACTGTCCTTGTTAACCTTTCCCAGTATTGCAGGACAGAGGGGTTTTATAAAGTGGGAAGAATTGCTGCTCATAAAAAAACATTATATCCTAAATCAGGGGTTTCTAGCGCTGGTCCTTGAGGGCCACAATCCTGCAGGTTTGCGATGTGTCCCTATTCCAACACCCCTGACTCAAATTAATGAATCATTGTTCATAACTTCATAGGCTGCTTGTTTGTTGGAGGAGGGAAACATTGAAAATCTGCAAGACAAATCATTACCATGTTTTTATTGGGGGGGGGGACTGTTCTGTTATTAAAAGTCACTGAAAAGGAATACCTGATGCAATACAAGAACTAGAACAAGAAGAAAAACAAGAACAAGAAGTGATCTCCCTCTGGAAAGAAAAAATTTATTTTTTGGACTCATGCCCAGTGAATGGGCCAAAGAATGACAAACATTTGTTCAGTATCTTGCTGATAGCGAGAAAAAAAACCCTCACGCATAAACGGCTCTAACATGAGAGCTCAACTTTGAACATGTGGATGGACATCATGACGGACATCTACAGAACAGGCAGAATAACAGCAGACGTTTGTTTTATGTTGGAAGAAATAGACCAACTTTATATTACACTGCAGGCCGGACTTGAGACTCTGCCAACCTTAGACAATACATTGTGTGTTTCACAAAAACCGCATCTCACTGCCCAAGTTAATGTTCTTATGTTTGTTTATTTACTAGGGTTTTTGGATTGATTATTTTTGTGTGTTGATGTTTCTATTGTAGAGAGAAATTGGACATACATTAAACCGGTTGCCAAATGTCAATAAAAAGGGAAATAAATAATATATATATATATATATATATATATATATATATATATATATATATATATATAAATAAACCTGCAGGACTGTGGCCCTTGAGGACTTTGGACACCCCTGATCTAAATACACTAATAGATAAAGCACTGGCAGGATGTTCTTGGTCCATAATTCTCTTAAGCTCTCATGAGCTCAAATTAATCTAAATCCAACATTTAGAAAATAAACGCCTGAAACCGAAATATCAAGTTAAAAAAAAAATAAAGGGTTGTTGCGCAGATAAGTCCTATGAGAAGTCAGAATTATTAATGTTCATACCAATATAAATAGGCTTAGCTGCCACTGTGTAATTATGGTTCCATTAATGTTTCATAGTCATTAATTAAAAGTGACTTTGGCATCGTTATCTAGGCCATGACCGTCTTCCCATAAACAAGCCAATACTAATTAATGGAGAAGCTCACAGACAGGGGAAAACCAACGGCAAATAAAAAGCCTTATATAGGTTTTTTGGTGCTTCTCTGAAGTGTATTTATGGATGAAAATACACAAGTGTAATCTGAAGGGAGAAGGCAAAAAGCAGAGAGAAGGAGACAAAACATTCCATCGACACGTTACATTATAGTAGTTCAGTCCACTTATAGAAGATTTTGAGCTAAATTACAATTTGGAAACACGCACTCACCGGCCACTTCATTAGGTACACTCATTGCATTTAGGCATGCAGCATGTCTGCATGTCAAGATGTCTTGCTGAAGTCAAAATAAGTATCATCAGAATGGGGAGGGGGTTTCAGTCACTTTCAACATAGCTGTTGGTGTCAGACGGGCTGGTCTGAGTATTTCAGAAATTGCTGGTCTGCTGGGTTTTTCACACACAACTATCTTTAGGGTTTACAGAGAATGGAGAAAAAAATATCCAGTGAGTGACCGTTATCTGAACAGAGCAGAATGGACAGACTGGTTTTAAGATGACAGAATGGCAACAGTACCTCAAATTACCACTCTTTACGACCAAGGTATCGAGAATACCATCTCTGAAAGCACAACACATCGAACCTTGAAGCAGATGGGCTACAGCAACAGAAGAGCACACTTGGTGCCACTGCTGTCAGCTAAGGACAGGAAACTGAAGCTGCAATTCACACAGGCTCCCCAAATTAGACAACAGATGACTGGGAAAACATTGTATGGTCTGATGAGTCTCAATTTCAGCTGCAACATTCAGACGGTAGAGTCAGAATTTAGTGTGGACAACATGAAACCATGTATCCATCCTGCCTTGTATCAGTGGTTCAGGCTGGTGAGGTTGTAATGCTGTGGGGGATATTTTCCTGGCACACTTTGGACTCCTTAGTACCAACTGAGCATGGTTTAAGTGCCACATCTTACCTGAGTATTGTTGCTGACTTTGTCCATCTTTTTATGGCCATAGTGTATCCACCTTCTGACGGTTACTTCTAGCAGGATAATGCACCATGTAGCAAAGCTCAAATCATCTCAAACTACTGAACATAACAACTGACTGTAACACAAAAGCGTACTCCAATGGCCTCCACGGTCAGCAGCTCTCAATCTAACAGAGCACCTTTGGAATGTCATGGAAGATTTACATGATGGATGTGCAGCTGACAAATCTGCAGCAAATATGCGATGCCATTCATGACATCATGGACCAGAAATCTCTGGGGAATGTTTCCAACACCTTGTTGAATCTTTGCCAGAAAGAACCAAAGCAGTTCTGGAGGCAAAAGAAGTCCAAACAGTCCTAGCAAGGAGCATTTAATAAAGTTTCTGGAGAGTGTAAATGTTTACCCTGAAATCTGCTTCTGTAGCTTAAATTTTAAAGCAAACAAATGGAAAAATAAATTAATTTCCACCCATCTGTGCCCATTTAGCCTTCTTAAAACCCTCCCATTCCTTCATTTCAACAGACATGAAGAAAAGTTAAAGAAAATAAGTCTGAAGTTTTAGAAGGTTAGTGTGCTAAAATTATACACTAATTTAAACAACATGATAACGTTTGGGGGAAAAAAAAAAAACAACAAAAAATATTCCAGTACTCCAATAACCAATTCCACAGGACGAAAACTCTGTAACAGATTGTTTAGTGAAGTTCAAGGTAAAAGCATTGTGACATGTTTATCACAGAAAGTTTGCTCACCCTCATTTACCAGATAAGAGCAGATGTTATCAGTACTGTACAAATCTTATCTAAACTGTTTCTCTGTCCCTCTTTCATCCTGTCCTCTATGACTGTATCTGCGTGCATGCAAAAAGCTGAATGAATTGACAGAGAACAAAAGCAATAAAAAAAAGACTTTGGCTGGGAGGAATAAGAAAAGAGCATTGTGACAGTGCTGGAGGCACAGCAAGAATGACAGTGCAAAAGTGAGGGCCAGCAGAAGACTAGAAAGAAAGCAGGCGTGTGATAATCTCGTTGAGGAAACAGGCTTACGTGTGCAGCACTGCCTGGAAACCGAGAATTTTTTCTATAGGAAGGATTTGGATTGGATTATCAAGGTTAATCGATGTGACCTCTGCAATCTGAGCTGCTCAACATGTGATGATGGGCCTAATTCAGAGTCTCTGCACCTGCACTGTTTCCAATTCATGAATTTTATTGCAAATTAAGCCTCTAAATGGATTTCATAGAATAGCTGGCCAGCATGTGCTATGCCCCAAACAGCTGACACCAGCATCTTGAAGGTATAAGTACAAGACACTAAACCAAGTGGAAAAAGAGCTTAATTTTAACAAGTGCATTTGTTACATTTTTATTTAATTTCCACAGTGGAACGACTTTACCTTCTAAATGAGGTGTTTGGTATTGAAAATCCTTTATCAGAGATGTCTTGTTCTAATTTAGTGGATGCTTAAACTTCCTAAATGTTTTTAAAATTTGCAAATGCACCAATTGTGATTATGATATCCTAATGAAGACCGACATCTGCTACTTCACACAGTGATGGTGTTTCTGAATGGGGAACTGTACATCTAAGTATTCTGTGTGTTTATTCATATTCTATATCAATCAACGGCTTTCATTTTTATTGAAGTTAATGTGACTATCAGAGCTAAAACAACCATAAAAAGGCCAGAAGGCAGATAACCACATTAATCAAGCATCTGCAGTAAACAAAAAATCACTTGACAATCACAAGCCTAATCCTGCTCCAGTCTGAAGCTTTGATTTGTTATCTACATGCTTTACACCCTCTCCGTCAAGTCTGGGTGAAAATAACCAGTAAATATTAACAAATGTTTAACATCCTTCTCTAAGCTTTCTGCCTTCACTACTTGCACCAACATAATAGCTATTTAAACAATATTTGTACTTCTCAAACTTGTATTAATGCAGACAAAACACAAAGCACACTTGTCAACTGTTTTGAAGTCCAAACAGAAAAGCGTTGAGTGTGTAAACATTACTGTGTAGTAAGTGCAGGTTACTCGTCTTATGTACTTAAATCATATGATGTAAACAAGGTGCTATAGCCCAGCATCCAGCGGTAACTTTTCTACATGAGGCTGATATGAGGATAAAGTCCAGTTGTCAACTATGACCACTGCATCCTGTTAAACCTTGTACAAATTTTACAGTTTTTCTAATAGGTTTAATTTATTTCTACTGGCCCTTTAACCGTGATGAATAAGTGGAAAATAAATTGCCTCACGTGTTTACCTTTACAAGAAGGCATTAGAGTTTAAGCAAGGGGCCAAGGGATGAAGTGATGGGATGAGGTTAAGTGGATCTTACTTTGCCTCCAGAGCCAGCGCAATGATGGCAGCTGCCATGGGAGCCGAGGCTGATGTCCCTGTGTGACTGTCTGTACACCGGTGTCTCAGGTCTGTTGTGATCTGCAAAGAAGAAGAGGGTCAGAGAGATACAGAGAAACTATAGAAATAATGTAGAGGAAGGCACAGACATGAGAAAAAGAGTAAATGTCAATGAATGGCAGAGGTGAGGGTGCCCCGGCCTTAAAAATGACAGCAGAACAAGAACCAAAATGAGAGGAAGATTGAAGTCATGAGGATCGGGAGGATTTAGAAATGCCTCAAACTAAAAACACAAATTCCAGCTTTGATATGCTGCCATGTTTGATATGATACAGAATTGTGTAAAAACACACATAAACACTCCCCAGGAATCAATTTATCTCATAAAAAGAAATAAAGTAAGTAAAAATAAGATAAAATAAGTTATTAAAGAACTGCATGTTCGCTTTGAATGCATGGACTTTAACCACACAACTAATCAGACAGCTTGACAGTTGGTCAGCCAAGAAAATCTTGGCTAACCTCCAGTCTGAACCTTCATCAAAGGGCCTTTTCTGGACTGAAAAGTTTGAGAGATTATTTGACCTGTGATGATTTTGTAAAATGTGAAATTAGTCTAGTCATGTTAAAGTAGAGAGTACAGTATGTTTTGCAGTAGAAGTTCTACTGTTAAGTGAACAAAGGTACACTGACTAAACTGTAAGTAGTGTGTGTGCATGTGTGTGCTTGCCTGTAGCATCAATATGAGGAATGTAGCATGACACCAGAAGACAAGTTTGCTCTAAGTGATCAACCATTTTTGTTCATGGGAGTGATGTGGTCAGTCTGAGTCAAACAAGGTCACAAGTTAATGCCAAGCTGTATAATACTGCACATGCAAGGAGGCATATTTGTAGCTGGAATAACAAAACTCAAAGTTGTGTGAATGTTGTGAAATTTAGATTCAATAAAGCATCAGACATTTGTACCATCTGGAATCAATTAATTTACATGAACTTAAGTACAGAAACAAAATTCACGTACAGGGAGAGTTTATCTTCACAGATAATGGTCTTTGTCTTGTTTTCCCTGTGAACTAAAGTCTTAATATCCACCGTTTTAAACAGCCATCATTTATTAATGCTCTGTGCAATCAGCATTTCCAAATGATGAACAGTATTTATGAAAAGCAAAAAGGTTTGCAGCTCTGTTCATTGTGATATTAAATCACTCAATAATAGTTGTAAACAAAGGATATTTATGAATTTAGTTAAATAACTAAAACTTTTTATATTGTCTAAGAAGCGTATTGGGCAGAATTTACAAATGCAGCTAGTAAACCGGCTGTTCCACTGGTTCTTCTTTTTTAAAATGATGCTGTTGGTCACGTTGGTCTCGATCACCCTGCCATTCTATTCCCCATGAGGGTAGTTCCTTTCCAGATTTTTAATGCTTTGTAGGTCAACAAAGAAAAAAAAACAGGTTCTGAACAAGTCTCTCAAAAGGGCCAATTCTCAAAATCTACCATAAATATACACACTTAAAAACACATCAATCCTTACAATCTTTCGGTCATAGTTCTCCCCGCTGCTGTACGTGGTGGTCAGTGTGGACGAACATTCTTCCAGGTACCAAGGCTTGCGGCCACTCTCTGCTGTGCTGGAGATGGAGATGGTGTAGATGGAGTTGGTGTAGCCATCACAGGAGCAGTGGTCTCTGCTGCGCCCGCCGTTACCTGAAGCCCACACAAAGATAGAGCCAAGGCCTTTCCTCCCCTGAAAAAGATGCAGAGGCTCCAAGGTTAGCTTTATTATCCCCAGTGGGGCAATTGGTTTTGCAGCCAACTAGACAAGAACACAACAATAAACAATTAAGCCTAACACAATAAATAAAAAGTCACCCAACCTTATTTAAAAACCCAATGACCATAAAGAGAAAAGAGTTTTTAAATCTGATTGTCCTTGCCCATGACATCACAAATCTACGGCCTAAGGGAAGCAATATAAAGTAGTCATAAGGGGGATGACCCCGGTCTGCCAGAACTGAACGAACCTTCCTAAGTTTCCTGGTGTACAAACATCCTTCAAGTTGTTCAAGCGGATTCCCACAACCTTGCTGCAAAGCTTGACGATACCCTGGAGTAGATTTTTGTTGTTTGTTTGGGCTCAAAAGTCCATAAAACATTTTAAATGATGTAAAACGATCAACATTGAAGATTTGCAATAAAGGAACAAACTCCGATGTGGTTACATGAAGAGACTTAACCTTTAATTTTTTAAAATTCTTTTGTTTATTTTTACAAAAAAAAACTAACAACAGCAGGTATGATGCTGCATTTAAGTGAACTTAATTTTATTTTAAAGCAGTTTCTTGATATTTCTAATCCAATTTAGTTAAATCATGCACTAGTTATTCATTTTCCTCATCCTTCACCTGTGTTTACTAAGTTCTACTTTGCATGCGGTTAGTTTTCCTCTGTTCCTTTTGAAAATCTTACATAAACAGTAGTATTAACTAAACTTAAGAATGACAGCAAATCATAAAGAGACAATAAGAAAACAGCTTTACATTTTTTACAAACCAACACATTTAAGACAAGAACCTATGCAATGATGATAGTATTGTACCGTATATGTGTTATTTGTCTGTAACTCTATGTTGTATTCTGTTCTTGACAAGTCTCTCTTAAAAATGAGACCCTGTGTCTCAACATGATAACCCACATAATAAATACACACTTAAAAACTGACACAGGAAATCATTCATGTGCTTTTTAGCAGTGATTAACAGCACACAACACATACAGACATACATTATAAGTGAAGCCCAAAACATGTATGGCAGCTTCTTAAAAATCTAATCTAAATATCTGGATTTAAACCCTGGACTATGTGGAGACACATGGAGGGCATCGCAATGCTGATGATGACCAGCTGACTCATAAAGGTAATACTGGATGAGAAGTCAACAAAAACAACACAGATTGTCAGACCTGAATTTAAAAAAATGCAATAAAAGGATGAATGTAGTGTTTGAGAAGGGATGAGCACGTGACGATGAGGATGACACAAGAGAAAATGCTGACAGATGACAGCGATGAAGAGCAAGGAGGAGAGGAGAGGAGGAGAGGAAAAGAAAGGAAAAATAGAGTAATTATGACCAGGAGATTGAAAGAGAGCAAACAAGAAATACGTGCCATTTATTACACAAATACTAATTACTTTGTTTTCTTAGGAAACTTATTTAAAATCAAACTAGTTGATTAATCAGTTAATTAAAAGATCTTAAGAGTTTTAAACAAAAGAAATAAATACTGAATCAGAGTTTCAAGCTAAGAAATTGTATTTATGACCTTTCCTCTCTAACAAGTCGAACCTACGTACGTGTGGGTTGCCCAACACAAAAACATTTACAACACAGACAAAAACCAAATATATAAACACACATGGCAAAAAGAACATGTAAAACATTGCACATGCAAGGTAAGGCCTGTTTAGATTACATATAGAGCAGTCACAGAGTGTAACTCTACATCTGTCAGTCTCATCTTTAACACCTCAGCTCTACATCGTCTCTTCAGGGTGTCACTCAGGTAGATGTTACACTAACAGGTACGACATCTTAACTAAACTTCACAAACACACTCACAAAAGCATGGCAGGGCTTGAAAGCCTACACTGATACTAACCCAGAGCACCTGGACAGATTTCTTCCTCACTTCGGTCTTGAAAAGCCAGTCTGTCAGCAGCAATGGGGATTCTCTTCTACTCCCACTCAGGCCTTGTCTGTCTTTTTTTTTTCTTTCTTTTCTCTATTTCAGATCATTCCTTTTCTACTTAGACTTCCAGATTGTAATCAGAAAATTAGAAGGTGACTGATCACCTGCCATGACTTCCTTGTCTCACTCTTTCAGAAATCTGTCTGTGAGCTGCCTGTACCAAACACTCTCAGATCACAGTTGTATTTTATTGGATGCAACTAGTACATTAATTCAACCTCTCTTGCCCTATGTTACAGATTTTGACTTCATTAAGCCAATAGCACAGAACCAGCTTGTGGTCATGCCTTCAAAGCCAACAAATATGCAAACTGATGTGTATCCTGCACTTTAATATGAGGATGAGATTCATATATAAAAAATAACAGAGAAGAATCTGTTATGCCAAAGTAATGGTATTCCTTCCATATGAATGCAAATATCATCCATTTATTTGTACACATTTCTGAATGTAAATGTGAAAGCGAACATGTGCCCACCGTGCGGATGCCATTCTCAAACGCCTGCCGGGCCAAAATTGCTGGTCCATCCACAGTTTTTCCATCATCATCAGGTCCCCAACTGGCGCTGTAGATGTCAATGTGCTGCGGGTGGAAGTTCAGAGACTTGGCCTCTACCATGTCTGTTACATCTCCATCTAGCATTCGCACACCTGAACACAGAAACAAGGCACACACAAACTCAGGTTTAATACATCTTCTTGGTATGTACATTAAACCTGCCTTTGAGATTTAATAGGAAGCAGCTGAAACATCACAACAAAATAATAATAAATTTAAAACATGCAGGTCTGCCAAGTATTTTTCATGTCAGTACTCTTGCCCCAAAACAAATCAATAATAACACAAGAAAAGAAAAATTAGCAGATACACATTAAAACAAATATGTTATTGTTCTTTGAATATGCACATTTGTGCAAAAAAAGTGCCTCAAAGTCAAATCAAATTATTTGAATGACCACATTTCTGAAGGAAAAAATGAAGGAAAAAAAGACCTGAACCCCTGGTCCTTATAGAGAGAGGATAGATAGTGGCTCTCTATTGCTGTGAAGGAAGAATTTTGCTGGCAAAATTTGGATCAATTTTTACCAAAAACACTTCAAATTTTGATGGGGGTTACTACATCCCCTTGTAATGTTTCCATGGACAACAACACATGCATCCACAGGGAATGGGGTAAATAATAGAATTAGTATAACCATCTAGTGGAGTTTGGAACCACTTTGAACATGTAGAAGACACAATAAAACTGCTCTTCAGCTATATTTTAGCAACTAGCTAGCAAATAGCTTTTTTCCTTGGATTTACCCACCAAGTCTAAGAAACATAAGGGATCTCCTTTTGGTAAAAAAAATGTTCAGTCAATGTAGGTCTTGACCTACTTAATTGTAGCATCCAATTACACAGTATGAACGAAATTCGAACAAATTAAATGTTTTACTACATATACAAGTCTGAGCTGAATCTTCATAATCATGTCAAAATAGTTGAATACAAATTTAACCAATCACTCACCTCCTATTCTAGCATTGTAGGCAATTCCCACAATGCATTGGGTGTTGTTTGCAGCTGCAGCAACTTCACCCGCACACCGTGTACCGTGTCTGAGGAAAGGGCAGGAATGAAGAGTTTAGTCCCAAATCTAAACTCACCCACAAAATGTATCTGTGTATAAAAACATGCAACTCTTGAAGTAGATTTAATGGACAGGAACACATAAATGCATATATTACTGACAAATGTGTGCATACATATTATACCCGAGCACCGGGTAAGCAATGTGACACCCCCCTTCCCACACACACACATGATTGCTTTAACAAAGCCTAACAGGACTAAAGTCAGATTATGCAGAACATTTAAAAATACACACACACGCGACAGGGTGACATTCCACCAGTAACTGTGGTGGTGACAATTGACCCGGGTCAGCGACTAGCGTAAACAAACATAGCATGTTTGTGTCTGCCGCCTGCTCAAAAACAACTTTCTGAATCTGCACAAACACACATACACACATTCCTCCTGCAGAGAACATCTGCATCACAACAGCACCCCCGGAAACATCTCTGACCGCTGCCATGGAAACTCAGCATCTAGCCAAAGAAATCCCCATGAAAGAGAAGGGTAGTTACAGAGTCTAGGGAAGCACTTACACTGAAAAGAATCTGCGTCACACTAACCTGAATATCTCAGGTTAAAATGATTTAAACTACATTAAAAGTTAAAAATAATTAAAAATAACTACTTTCACGATACAAAAATGTACATACTAAACCATGCTTTCCTTGTACTACTATTAAATAAAATTCAAAAAAGCTTTAAAGTAGAAGTACCATATTTCTTAATTATTAACTTATTTGCATTTACAAACTGTTTAAGATTTCTACACATCAGACATGTTCAGATATCTAAAAATCTTTGTTTTAGCAGTTTGTCATGTTATACAAAGGTTTTAGTCATAAAAGAGTGAGGTTGCATCCTGGACTTGGCCCTAAGAGGAAAGGGAGAAGTTGGTAAAGGTTAGGGCTGGGCGATTAATCGATAAAATCGATAAATCGAATTTTCCATTTCTGGAGATTAATTTTTTTGAAAATCGGGATTTTTTTCCATAGTTATTTAGCGGCAGACTTAGCCCTCCCTCCACACCAGAACGGTGTTTGTCTGACAGATTTTCAGTAAAGTGACCCTTCACTCACGCCTGGGATTTAGCTGTGCGTA
Source organism: Melanotaenia boesemani (assembly GCF_017639745.1). NCBI lineage: Eukaryota > Metazoa > Chordata > Actinopteri > Atheriniformes > Melanotaeniidae > Melanotaenia > Melanotaenia boesemani. Next base: position 18,032,185 of record NC_055692.1, read on the forward strand.
TAACTGCAGTGAGAAATGCTGCTCTCTATGAGATGCAGAAATCATTTTAACCCACAAACCCTAGTTAAGAGACAACCTTCATCAGGGGAATTATTTCTGCAGTGGATCCTGTATGATAAGGATCCAGATGGAAAGAGATCACGGGTGCATTGTGTCGCATATTTCAATGTAAGATATGAAGTCGTTTATATGGTGGAAAAGCTATGACATTATATGCTTTATTTTTGCTAGCATACATCTATATAAACAAATGAATGTTTTTAATAAGTTTATGTTTTGTAAAAGAAAAGGGAAAAAAATCGATTAAAATCGGAAATCGGATTTGGTTATAAAAAATCTGAGATTTTATTTTTAGGCCATATTGCCCAGCCCTAGTAAAGGTTGATGTGGATTGTGGAGAAAAGAGATGGACATCACACTGAGGATTTTACAAAGATCAGGTCAAGCCAGAGCCATCTGTAGCATTTGGTCCAGCTCAAACCATATGCTGCACATCAACATAGGTAAGTACAAAAAATGGAAAGGGGAAAGCAAACTAAAGGATGCACTCATTGGCTTATATGCCACAAAACACGGTAGAGTTTGTATCATGTTGTGGTACGCCATAGCTTCTTCTAGTACATGAGACTTTAAATGTCTGAAATTGACAGTCAAAATCAGAAGATTACCAAGCTATTTTAAGTATAACTTGTTTCTAATGGTTTGTTTAAGGCAAAGGTCTTTCAACCAGACATTTTTACATTTTGCACAATGCAAATGACGAGTCTAGAATGTCTGGACAGAAATTGAAATCTCCCACTTCTATAGGACTCCAGCAAACTTAAAAGTTCTCAAACATCTGGAAGACGAGGAGAGGCAATGCCTAAAAAAAGTTAGAGGTTGTAACTGTTGCCAAAAGTTCTGCTGCTGAACATAAGTGCAGGGCGCATGTAATGGTACCTGAACTTATCTCTTTTTTTAATCTTCCTGTAAGGCAAATTTTCTGATTTCTGGGGTGGTTTGGGTTCATGCTCTGGGATTGCTGCTGATCGCCCGGGTCTCTGGGCCGCCTTAGTCTGCCTCTAGCCTCCGTAGAGGCGTGGTCACATTTGCACGATCACACTCATCATCACACCCATAAAGTTCCTCATGGCAAAGCAAATTTGTTCGGGACAACACAGCAACCAGACCATCATTCTGTTAGCTACAATGCTGGACAGGACAAGTAATAAAAAAAAATAAAAAATAAACTGTTGGAAGTGTGGAAGCCTTTCTTTTACTCTAAAGTGGATATGGGGGAAAAATCTCACTGTCCTGGAGAAGTTAAAACAACTGAAGCAGTGAGGGGTAAAGTACAAAATACTAAATAAAAATTACTGAAAGAACGCTCTTTTATCTATGGTAATGAGCCAAACTGCTGACTTCCTCTTTGAAAATACTTTAACAGTCTCCACTCTGTTCACTTCACTTCAGTAATCCATAAAATCGTCGTCTGGCTATCTTTCCAGTCTTTTGTGTTTGCCTGTATTTTCCATTTTCTACACATCTGTGTCACAGAAACTCATGAGTTTCTCATTTGTGACATTTGCGGACTGGATAATACCAGGAACACTTAGCTTTTTAAAATTTCAACAGATACAAACACTAAAAATCACTTTTAACTCTGTGTGGTGTGCATAAAAACTGTTTTGCGTTTGTTTTATTTAGTTGTTTGTACAAACTATATTTATTACTTTTTGTATTTCAGCCTAACCCTTAAACCTGTGACTTACTAACCTTTGAAACTTCACTTCAATTGGGGAAAAAAAGGTCTATTTTTACTGAAAGCAAAATTGATAGATATTATTATAATATATCTATTATAAGATAGAAAGAGAGAGCGAGAGACTTTTATACATGACAACTGTAAGTGTTGGAAAGATCAGTCGGCCAAGTCTGGGGGTTCAGTCGGGTGAAAAGTCTTCTCTTGCCACAGAAAAGTCATGTAGTTTGAACATACCATGATTTCAAAAGTCCTGAGCATAACAGCAGAATGTCATGTAGTGTGAACAATGTAAGAATACATAATGTGCTGAAATAACCATGGGCCCAGTAAAAGATGTCTCACTAATAGGAGCATAGGTGTCTCTAAAATTCCAATAAACACTTTTGCATCAATTAAACTGATTAAAAACAATGTTTTTAGTACATATACTCTATTTTATTTGATTGAAATTAACAGAGTGCATTTGAAATCTGAGAAGAGTCAACTTTGTGAGTTTACATGTAATAATTTTGGCCTTAGCAATCATGTTCATGATACCATTATCATGACAGATTTTGATTACGCCTCATTAGATTAAGTATTAATGGCAGTAATTTATCATAAACTGCACAGCTTAAGTTGGTGTACATTAAAAACAGATACCTTTTTGAAGCCATACACTTGTGCCTATGGAGTAACGATTCAGAAAAAAGGCTCCAGTGCAAGATGGCCAAAGCAGACTGTGCACATCACAGTGCATACAAATATTGAGCTAATATTTAGTCTGCAGGCGGCCTTCATCTTTCCTGTTATCCTACCAGCTGCAACTCAAGATTTCTCCACACCAGTTAAAGCATATTACTCTACAGAAGCCCAGTGACCAATCTTTCCAGCGCTCAATTAACAACACCCTAATATAGAATAACCTCTGCAGCAAGTGGAAGAATTTAAGTTCAAAACAAAAGCAGACAAATGCTCTTACATATGTCTTAGAAGCTATATGAAAAAATACTAAGAAAACAGACCAGCAGCTATGGGGCAAAAAAAGGTGTGGAACCATGACAGTAGATTAAACTGGTACTTGTACATACTTGGTTCAATTGTTGACATATTTTGGGGAATGTTTAAAAGTTAGAAGACATGAGAGAGTTCCTTGTTACAGACAGATGGCGTACCAAAATGTGTTCCCTCAGAGAGTTAAATATTGATTGATGTCATGATAATTTCCTCCTGTTGTCTTTCAAATCATAACTCTTTTATACACAGAAACATATTTATTTCTAAAAACATTACAATATTCTTACAGTTATATAACACAAAGTCTTCATCTGTAAAAGGCAGTTTGCCAAATGAAGTTTATTCCACAAAATCTAACCGACTATGTGCTTCTCAATTACCAGTTTAATTAGCCAGCTACCTTACATCAACTTTTCAAATTCATTTAGCTACCCTTAAACTAAAATAAGTTGTATTTTGTTATGATAATATGAGGAGTCAAAAAGTACACCAGATGTCTGTCAACACACATAACATCATTGTAAACTATGAATTCAACCCTTAAAAGACAACTAGCTCATTAAGATGCATCTGTGGGCCTCATGTCTCTTTAAGACAATGCATTACCAGCTGGGACTGAGCCATGGCACTTGGGTTGCTGCAGCCAAACACACACATGCACACTCTCAAAAATCACTCACTGAGCCAAAGCCAAGCTGGCACAAAACAAGTGCATGGACAAGCGAGTTTTTTATTTTCCCTCTCTCTTTCAAACACACACACACACACACACACACACACACACACACACACACACACACACACACACACACACACACACACACACACACACACACACACACACACACGATCGTCAAAACAGAAAACCACAACCTACCCACAAATGTCACAATCAAATTCTCTAATGTAACTCATTGCACCCACAACAAAGTCAGGACTCGGCTGATATAAACACACAGCTTTCAGTTGAGAAAAAAAAAAAAAAAAAAAAATATATATATATATATATATATATATATATATATATATTATGCAGCACTTAATAAATATAACTAAAGAAAAATGCCATATTCTTAGTTTTTCCTCAAGCCCATTTTAACAGTTAAAATTTCACAATTTTTAAAAGATTTTCTTACTTGTTCTCATTGGTTGCGTCATATCGAGGCAGGGGATCTGGATCGTTGCTGTTGACGTCATAGCTTGCTTGAGGATCCTGCAAGAGAAACCGAGGTGAGACCTAAAGCATCAAACTCCAAAACTGCTCTTATAAAGATCTGAGGAGAGAAAATGGCAACAGGTAAATCTAATGAAAAAATGGGTCAAAAGATCTTCCAGTCCTTGACAGACTTTTAGATGTTTCTCTGATTCAAAACACCTGACTAGAAATAAATGGAAATCCTGGGCTTAGCACAATGGAGTCTTTTTCTGGAAAAGCATAAAACATAACATAAATGCATTACTTTATCTATTATGACTTAGGTATTTAATTAAAAAAAAATTGAAAATTAAGATTATAATCATCTCTAAACTAATTTTTTGCCACTAATATGTTAAGATCATTACCATTGATTTATTTATCATGAGATTGTGAATGTGTGTGAATGGATGAATGTGATGTATGATGTAAAGCGCTTTGGGTATCCTTCCAGGTACAGTAAAGTGCTATATAAATACAGACCATTTACCATTTACGGTACACATAAGCTCAGTGGCGTGAGTACATCCCCTCTGTTTTGTGCACCTTACACTGGCTCCCTGTCTGCTCTTGAGTGAAATTTAAATTGTTGTTTTTAAGTGTTTGCACTCTACGGGCCCTTCTTATTTGAGTGAGTTATTGTGGCCCTACACTCCGTCCAGAGCCCTGAGGTCAGCTGCCCAGCTCCTGTAGGCTGTCCCTAAACCAGGATGAAAACCCGAGGCGACCGAGCCTTTTCTGTGGCAGCACCCAGACTGTGGAACAGCCTCCCTTTGTCCGTCAGATCTTCTCAGTCTTTCTGAAAATTTAATTCTAGACTGAAAATGCTCCTTTTTTCCTGCCCTTCAGCTAGCTGAACGGAGTGGTCCCTTGCTATATCGCATGCTTTTTTTTTTTTTTACAGAGCGTTTCATTCTGTAATACTGGACTTATTTTTCTACGAAGGTTTGAACTTTGAGGGTGTTTAAACAAGAGAGAAAAGTGTGAAAATGTTAATGCCTGTCTGAGAAAAGTGTATAAAGTGTGTAATGAGGGGTTTTACAGCCTTAAAACATAGATAATCATTGTAAAAAATAAAGCTGACTACTTTGCGGATTTCGTCTATTGCGGGTTAATTTTAGAACGTAACTCCCTCAATTAACAAGGGACCACTGTATGCCATGGCTTGTTATTACTTTTTCTTGATATATTCATTTGTAGTTATTTGTATTTGTGATTGCAGTAGTTATTGTGAAGCACTTTGGCCAACTGAAGTTTCTTTTTAAATGTGCTATATAAATACATTTTAATTGTATTTAACTGAATCGAACTGAATTAATCAAGAATCAATATTACTGATCATTATAAACAAACACAGACATGTAGAGGAAGTTATATCTAAATTAATATACCTACCTGAACCACATACATACAATGGTACTTTCAAAGATTCACACCTTTTCATTGACGACAGCAAACTTACACACACACACACACACTGCCACTCATAGCCACCCTACACGCACATACATACATACACACTCACGTAGTTCTGAATAAGGTCTTGGTGGGTCCTCTCAATGCCGTCATCTAGTATGGTAACCACCACGTTTTTACCCGTGTAACCCCTCTTCCACGCCCCCATGATGTTCATGTCCGACTGACAGTTATGGACATCATCGTTGCAGTGCTGCAGAGGCGAGGTGAGGGGAGGGCAGGTGGAGAGAAAGGAAAACATATGAGATGTGGTTTTATCCACATCACAACCTTTTAACTTACAGATACAATAAGCGTTATTATAAACAAGTCCAAAAATGTTTATGGCAGGCTTGTAGGAAAATTGTTTCACAAAATCTCATATTACGTTTAGAGCAGGATATTAAATAAATTGTAGCATCTGTGGGTCACACAAAAATGACAATATGGGCTGCCAGCCCAACATCTTTATGACTTCACCCGTCTTCTGAGCGGCATGTTAACCATTACAAAAAGGAACAAAACGTTTAGCTGCAAGATGTTGATTTTAGGTCTTTCACATCACACCACTTTCCTGCCAACACTGTGAAGTCTGAGTCATCATTTCACTGCTCAAATAAACAGCCGATTAGAGAAAATAATGACGCTTAATACATCAAATTACGCAGCAGTAGTAAAAAGGGCAAATGGTGAAGGGTTTGAAACGCTCTCCATTTTTTACCCTTTAGCTTTTTTAATTCCATCAGCATTTCATTATAAACTGACTCAGCTGGCTCTCAACCAATTACAGCACATTAACTTGTGTTGTACCAAGTCTGATCTGGTTGGGTTATCATTAGATATTTGGAATAAATCTTTGATTGACAATTCAAAGCAGCAGCCATAAACTGTGCTGAGATTGACATCTTCAGCTCCAACACCCAAAGACAAACTGTGGCAAAATTTTAAGTCTGTCAGAAATGTAAGACCAAACTCTCCAACAGTTGCCATATCCAACATAATGCAAAATAATCAGAGATCAATGCAAAATTGCCCAGAATGCACTGGCCATATTGCACACATAATCCTAAACAATGGAGGTAAAAGAAATGCAAAGTTTAAAAGCTGCACAAATCATATAATAAGACAAAAAAGCAGAGCTCTGTGATCACCATTTCAACTGTAAGCTATATACAAAGCAACTTTTTACATAAACCTCCAAACAAACTGATTAAATGCTGAGAATTCCATCTTTACAGTAGAAAAATAAGACATAAAGCAAAACGTTCTGGTCAAAGTTTCAAGTTATCTGTATTGAGTTAACAATTGACAGGGGTAAGGACACAAGAAAATGTAAACAGAAACAGAAATGATCTGATGGTGTACACAAACCGTTGTGATAAGCTCTCAAATGCCAGCAATGTGAATCTGAGAGCCCTGATCGTGCATGTGACTGCATGTCTGATCTCTAAACGCTGTAACAGACAAACTTTTGCGTTCCTTTGACACATACTTACAAATAAACACAGGATGTCAAACACTGGCCCTTACTAGTCACTTTTCAAACTATGTGAAGCTTAAAATTTCATCACTATGGCAACTTTATTCTTTCATTCAGAGAAAACACAAACAAATCCCTTTGCTCCACAGAGGCAGCAGTAATCAGGACCATCCCATGACCTAAGCAGACCTTTGACCAGCATACTGGATAAATAGAGGGAGCACATAATCCTCTGAGAACAGCAGAGTATGCAGTGTACTTACAATGTACCACATACTGCTCCACTTGGCATCATTATAGAATATGTAGTTTTGGTTGTGGGCAGGGCTTGTCTGGTAAAGGGGTGGGACTGGTTTGTAATCCCTCTTGATCCTCCTCTTCACCACCTGCTGCTGAATCCACTCCACCTGAAACAAACACACAGACAGGAGATATCCAAAACTGAAACGGCTTCGAATAGTAACACACACAAGTATAATGACTCTACAGAGACACTAATCAGGAAATGAGTCAAATTCATTTAGACTTCTTTTTAAATGTTTAAATGTTTAAGGTGTTGCATCTTTAATAAAATGACAGAAGTACAAACATAGTGGCTGTATGTCCTCCTCTTTGCTTCATGTGATTGAGTAAATTGTATGAGTCACAAGCCATTGAAAAAGAATATATGTAGCTAGACTGTTTAATCCCTTGAAACAAGACAGCAAAACATTAGAGGCTTAAAAGAAGTGCATTCTTATGTCCAAGCAATAACATTTTCTTTTTGTTTTGTTGCAGAAAGATCTGAGGCTATGCTCAAGTAGTTTTTATGAAGCTGCTACTGTTCAGCCATATCATCTTTTTGAATTGTCTACAATCACATGGTACATGATTATACATGTGGTCTCACTTAAATGCAATAAAATATTAATAAATGGGGAATTCCTAAAAATGACTGAGAGGAACTAAGGCACATATCATTTTTGTACTGGAAGTTTTAAAACCAGCTTACTAATAATTTTTCAAAGGTATGATTTTACCATTAAAATATTACCTTTTATGTGTTTAACCATCAAAATTTTGCTTGCGACTCATCAGTTTATCCTTTCCTGTCTCCAGGCTGGACGGACTAACACACACAAGCATATTTGAACCAAATATCTAAATGTCTCCCAGGTAACATCAATCTTTCAAAAGTTATAGGCTTTACTTCAAGGCGTGAGGCATTCCTTGGCAGGAGTCTCCCTCCAGTTTTAGGCGGAATTTTCCGATTTCAAAATCAGCAATGCTGGATCTGAACAAGACAGCTGGACCCATTTGCTTGGCCCTGATCGGCTCTTTTTAAACTGTCTTTCTTTGTGTTTAGTCTAGCAGACTTCATCTGTCTTAAAAAGAGTTGACCAGAGACAAGACATGAAGAGCAGTAAAGCAGCCTGAGATGTAAACATTACTGTAACAAAGTATTTAAGTGGGTACAAATTAATTATTGTGCTATAGCTTATCTAAATTATGTCAGGGTTTTATTCATTTATTTTAGGCACTGCAGATGTTCAGATTGTGTCCTGAAAAGAACGAAATTCCTATAAGATGCTCTTTTGTAAAGTCAAAGCATCTTGCTGTACACATGATGTACTGACAAAGAAACTACACATGAAGCAAAAATCAATAAAATAATACTTTATAACACAAAAGTGTTTTTGTGTTGCTGCTCAGTTTGCCAGCTCCACAAAAGTGAGACATTATTGAACGCTGCCCCTCTGTAAAGACAATGCATTTTTTCCACATCAATACAGCTTTAGCAGCCAGCAGAGAAGAGAGGAAAAAGAGAAGAGAATAGCTGACATGATGACTGCAGAGTGATTATCTGGTCTCATACACTGAAGCAATCTGCCAGGATCTCAGGAGAGTTGGAGCACAAGGCAACAAGACGAGATAAGACGAGAGGAGGAGAGGCGATAAAGAGCTGAAGAGAGAGTCCCTGGAGAGCCAGTGAAAGGAGATAGAGCTGGAAGGGTAGGGAAATGAAAACAAATGGCAAGAGAGACCAAAAGCCAGCAAGGGAAAGGAGGATAATTGATTTTAGAAATAAAATCTATTTCTTCACTCAAGTATGTGGTCCTATTGTGATTGTGAAGGAGCCAGAAAAAAAACATTTGCCTAAGTGATGTAATTTAATAATTCTGGGGACCTTCTATGTAAGACTGTGACATAGTTGAGGAAAATAAAAAAACAGGGCAGTGAGAAATATAAGGAGTGGAAACCCAGTAAAAGTCTGATGCTCTTCTCATCTGCCAAGGTCTCAGCTCATTTCACTCCAACGTCTATCAGGACCATCAGCTACAAAGCAACCATTTACACACACTGTTAGTCTCAAAATATCACAGTCATCAGGAACTGTGCATCAATGTATCTTTGCAAAACCATTGGTGTGTCATTACAATTTGCATAAATTATCATAGCAACAGCCACTATCTTTGATTAGTAATGTTACTCTTATCTGCTCTTGTCCACAACTTGGATGGTTATTGCAAAGAGATTTTATGGGATGATTAAAAAAAAAAAATTATTCTTTGCAACTGAGGAAGCGTGAACCATATAATTTAAAACATGTATGTGTTTTACGCTAATATATCCTTAGTTATGGCAAATGTTTGGAAATAAATAAAATCTATTTTTGCATTTACAGTAGTACTCTTTTAATTTTCTTACTGCTACTGTGGTTAAACACTTGGTCCTAAATTTCTATACTTCTTTTCTTTCTCCATTTTTTTTAGGCACCCATTCCTCTCTGTGAGATGACCAGAGGAAGATACTAGTTTTCAATACTTTTTCTAAAACAGTCAAGGACAATGTCATCCTTTGTTGTGGCTGCTAAAAATCCCTGATACTGAGAACTACCTAGTTATCCACATCAATCGTATCACATATGCCAGAACCTACCCAAACAAAGCCAGTGGTGCCTCCCATTATTGCCTGTAAAACCTGCCCATATATCAGTGCTGTTGTTTCAATGCCAATTCTCTGGCTGGCTGTGAGACCTGATTATCTATTCTGTTCATTTAACTACAACTTAGTAAAGAAGGAGATCTGCAAACACCTGTACCTCTTAAATCTTTCTCTCTCTCCTTTACCTTTCTCATCTCTCATTTCACACTGTCTTCCCATCGTTTCCTTTTTGGACTTCAAATCTGCAGATGCCCATTTCTGTCTCAGATGGCCTGTCTTTCTCTTCCATTCCCACTGTTCCTCCCTCCCCCTCTCCCTCATTCGCTCTCTGTGTAAGAGTTTGCAGGTGGCTCTTGCTGACTGGGTCAGTAACCAGGGGAAACTGGGGAAGAGTTCACTTCAGTGGAACAAATGGGAACAAATTGATCCACGTTCACGGCTGTTTGTGTGATGATGTTCAAGCTACAGACAAAAAAATGTAAACTAGGAGTTTGGAAGAAGTTTAGAAAGCGGAAAACTTTCGGCTCAACAGGCGAAGCCAGTTTTTGTACTTTCTCAAGGGCATTCTAGAAACTCAGGATAGAATTGCCCATCTTTTCAAAGACTGCATGAGCAGTAAAGCTGCAGCTGCTTGTACTGTTTAAAGTTCATCTGTTAAACAAAGTCAAGGTAAAAGCAAATTTGGGAATCATTGGTGTAAGGTCACACAAGCCTCTGGCTTGATGGAAATCTATACCTTGAACTGTTTGGAGTCTTAAACATGGGTGTATGCCAATCGTCCCCATATCCTTACAGGTACTCATGCTCATCTGGGTAATGCTCTAAACCTTACTGTTGTCCTTGTTGAGCAATAACAGATAAATATTAAACAGATTTCAAATATTTTAATCATTTAATAACTGGATGTGAGCTTAGACATGTCCTCTATAAGCCTGCAAGTCATAGATACTATAAGTTTGTTAAATTTAATTTAATCCTAACAGCACATTTTAGTGCATCCTAGGAAGGATTCAGTTGCAAACCACACCTGCCCCTCGGTTTTCTGTACACGTCCGGATAAATAACTGCAAGCAACCAAGGGAAACAAGCCAAAAGCAGTATGCTCCTGTAGAATCTCAGACAGTCAGCCACAAAAATACTCAACGGTTTTTTCCCTCTACTAATCTCTGCACAGACTTCAAAGGGCATTATAAAAGAAGAAACAACCACTGCAGTTCTCTAATTATTGTTTACAGTAAACTTGAAATAGCTGGTAAGACATTTTAGATTAAGCAGAGCAAGAATAGATATTCACACCAAAACCTTCAAAAAGCTGTGGTGGTTGAAACACTTTTGTGTTAAACATGTACATCAGGATATTTGTGCATGGTGCAAGATGCAGTGATCGTCTCTGCCCATTTTAAAGATTAAACAAAGTCAAGAAATACGTTTTTGTTTTTAAGTCATTTCTAAGATGAGTATAAATTGTGATATTTGTAACTCCTGTTCACAAAAAAGAAAAAAATAAATAAATGTATGCATTTAAGTACCAACTTTTTACTTTGAATCTCCAAGTTTCCCCTTTTTCATCTGGCACAATACACAGTGGTGCTCTGGAGTTGGGTTTTTTAACTAAATCGATTAACAATAGATGGCAATCTAAGTCAAATACATAAGTGAAAAACCTCAAGATAAGCGGTTGGTGGAGATAAATCTGCAGTCACTGAGGCTATGTCCACATGGCACCGATGCCGGTTCAGGTGTGAAAATGGTGTGAAAACGGTGGCAAAAACTAGTAGAAAGGCTTCAACATCACCACGACACCGCTGTAGTACATACTACAGGTTGTGGGGGGTGCTAAAGAGTAACACTCCAAAGCTAGAGCAAAACAACGCATGCACAGATAAAGGCTCACTGCGTGTTGCAGGAAGTTCACATCAGAAGCAGAGAAGAGAAGATAGCTGAGGATTCACTGCAAAGCAAAACAGAAAAATTTCTTTGGACTAATAAAGAAGTTGAGCTTCTTCTTTAAAAAATGTTTGACTATAAAGCATAAAAAAAACTCGAGGAAGGGTGGATTGGGAATCGGCGAGTGTAAGGGCGGTTTGCTAAAATACTTTTGCGGTTTTGCTGCAATCCGGCGTTGTGAGGATGGCCCCTGAATTACAGGAGAGGATAAGGTCAGACTAGTTGGTGGTTAAATAGGCACCAGTGAAACTACATTAAAATATTGTATGTTTGCTTCTCTTCTTAGTTTTCATGGGTTTAATAAAATGACAATTACAGCAATTAAACATGAATAATTATCTGAGATAACTGCAATCATACAACTATGTAATAACAATTAGTGGTAAGCCTAAATGTGGCACATCAAATTAATTCAAATGGACATTTAGTTCCATGTGTTAGCTGGATACAAATTTCGGATTAAACAGGGATGCAAAATGTCTTATCATTGGTCACATTCCTTTATCTTTTAGATATATGACCAGCAATTTGTATTTAAATACATTTTTCTCTCTTTAATATATTTTCATTTACTCTTAATTGTCGTTAAGCGCTGTTCCTCAAAATGTCTTTTGACCAAGTTTGGTGCTTTGGGCTTCAAAAATGGCCACAGTGTGTCTTCCAGTCTGGGTTAGTCGCAACTTATCATAGAGGAGAAAGAGCAACAATATTTGTCAAGACAGACTGACATTAAACAAGACACACACAATCTGCAAAACATGCAGTGTCCCTGTAAAGAAGGCAGGCTGCACATTTAAAGTGTTGCAACTTTTTCTTCATTGTTCTCATTTCTCTCCTTCTCCTCATCACTTTTATAAAAAAAAAACAGCAGGTCTAAAGCACATCCATCTGTTGGAAGATTGAACTATACTTAAATTACAATTATGACACCCTTAAAATGTTGGAATTTTCAGGTGTGAGATGTTATACAGTCAAAGAGAAAGAAAAACTGGTTTAAGTCATGATCCAGGTTTGGCTATGTGTCATATTTTTCGTTTTTGGATACTACAAAGGACTGTTGGGAACATAGCTTAATGTTTTAGTATCTAAAAAGATACTGAAAAGGAGATACTTCATATGTTGCAATACAAGAGAAACAAATCATGTCAAGAACAAACCTAACAGCTGCTTTGTACCACATTTCCAGATAAAAACATACTTGAGTAACAACTATCTACTGTCAGAGAAAAAAGAACATTCAGAGAAAGTGTAAAACACATTTCTTGAGCTACCAGCCCTGTGGTTTGTTATGTCTCTGTCAACCAGTCAAGCTGCAGTTTACAGCCATGCCTGCAAAACCTGGTAACAAAGAAAAGGCTAACAAAATCTTTTTTCATAGATTATCTTAATTGACAATGATATGCCTCTCAGAGAGGTCATACACTTTATTTTATTAAATACATAAATATGCTGTTCAAACTTCCATTTTTTAAATGAACTGAGAAAAAGTGAGATTTGTTGCAACACCGACAGGAAGGCATGCTGGATTATGTTTGAAGGTGAACTGCAACTTATTTTGCAAGCAGAAGGCAGAAAAGTGAAGAATATGAATGAGGGGAACAAAATCCTGAAAGAAAATGCAGGGTTCTTATCAGAAATGGCGCAGAGTGCAACTGTAATTATGCTGCATGGTTGTTGTGCCAGCTAATAACACAAACTCGCTCCCATGTGTCATGTCAGCATTCTGTGTAGTGTCTTAATTCCTTATGAAGCAGCTTCTTTAGCAAAGGTCAGTTGAGGCAGTGTAGCAAAGTAACAGAGAGAAGTTATTCAGGGTTGCATATGTGAAAATGTGATATATATTAAAAAAAAAAAGGGCTGTCAAATTATTCAAATTTGTGATTAATCACAGCTTACAAGTTAATTAATCATGGTTAATCACCATTTGCCTATAATTTGCCTAATTTTACTGCAAGGTATACCTGTATACCTTGCAGTAAACATCAGATGTCCAAGGGTCAGTAAATGCAGCATGTAATGTACTTCCATATTATGTTGTTCTACATCATCCCTACCATGTTGCCAAATTTATACATCATCATATCACCAACCATCTCCACATTATCACATGGTGAATATGTCTGTCATTAAACCACCAGATGTTGGCAAATTAAGTTAAACAGCTGATATTGATGAAGAAACTGATGAAACTGATTATCTGGCTAAAAACACAAAGGTCTCATTTGTACCCCACTTTTCCTGGCCAGTGCTCCAGCCTTCACCTCCTTCAAAGATTTTCTGGACCCACCACTGCATAGCTGAAGTATAAATCCTTTCTACCACCTGTCAGCTACTGTGTTTGAGAAGGGTCATGCAAAAAACAATACATCCATCCATCCATACATTTTCTGCTGCTTATCTGGAGTCGGGCTGTGGGGGCAGCTGCCAAAGCAGGGTAACCCAGACTTCCCTCTCCCTGGCCACATTCACCAGGTCATCCGGGGGATCCCAAGGCGTTCCCAAGCCAGCCGAGAAATGTAGTCCGTCCTGGGTCTTCCCTGGGGCCTCCTGCCAGTGGGACGTACCCGGAACACCTCACTAGGGAGACATCCAGGAGGCATCCTAACCAGATGCCCAAGCCACCTCATCTGGCTCCTCTCGATGCGAAGGAGCAGCAACTCTAACCTGAGCCCCTCCCAGATCACCGAGCTTCTCATCCTATCTTTAAGGGAGAGCCCGGTGACCCGACGGAGAATACTCATTTCGGCCGCTTGTATTCGCAATCTCGTTCTTTTGGTCACTACCCACAACTGAAAACAATACTTTGATTGACATGATTCAATATTACAATACAACAAAAAAACACTATAGGGTAAATATGTGCCGGTATGAACCATGAACCACTAGTCTCTTCCTCACCTAAACAATAAAAAAACCCTGCAAGAGAGACGGTAGCGACATAAAGGCGATTAGCTGATCACCATCAGCCATCATGATTCCTGGAACAACAGGAGACGGAGAGGAGGAGACACAAGAAAAGACCATGTTTGTGCACATGCAGAAAAAGAACAAAATATATATATATAAAAATGTACATATATACAGGGTTAAACACAGCTAAAGGGGAAAGGCTGCAGTGGCCAAAAGCCATCACTACTTAAATGATTGTAAAATGAGTTTTATAAGGTCTAAAGTACGTTGACCTTTGTCCAACAAATTCTCATCTATTCATCTTTAAGTCCAAGATGTAATAAATACCAGGTGGGTGTTCATGATATGTCACAAGCTTAAGAAATAAAAAGAAGAGAGAGAGAGGGGGGAAACAAAGAGAAAGAAAAATGTATGGCCACAGCTCTTGCCCACATAGAAGCCACAGAATATTTCTACTTCTTGCAGTGAAATTACTCAAAACTGAAAGTTCAATCATCCAGGGATAACCATAGTTGAAGAAACACCATATATCTCACTACTATTTTCAAGTAAAACACATTACACTGACATCCTCGCATGGCTGAATGCATTCCACTTGAGATATGTGATATAAGAATTAAATATACATTGTTTGCATGAGTTTATCTTTGTTTAAACTTATCTCTACAGAGTGGGTGAAGAGGGCAAAAATACCATAACCCAAAGAATTACATTTTTATGAACAAGGCTCTGTTGAAATACACTATCAAAGAACATAAGAATAGTTAAAGTGAAAACAAACTCTGTTCAGGTGAAATACTGTTTTCCAGGCTGGAAAAAGACGTGGTCTTTGACCTGAGATGCAAGTAACACTGTAGTTAGGCGGGTGCCATAAAGTAGTGATCTATGCTTTGCTGTATCACCATGGTAACATGCGTGCCAGTGAGTACTGTGGATGGCAGGGTGCGCCTTTTATGCGACCGTTACGCCCCTCTGACTCACACAAACACCAAACACACACGGCTGTCATTACAAAACATGACTGCAAAACATCATTAGCAATGAGCCAAACTGTGCTCCTGCCAAACTGGTCATCGCATTGATCCAAAACCCACAGACCAGTCCGCAGATTGCACTGTGAGGACAGAAACTGACAGCTCAATTTCTCTCTAATCCACATTTTCTTGATTTCGTTTCTCTAATCCATCCTCGCTTTCTTCCCTTCACCCTCTTTCTCTTGCAGTAGCTCATTTTGTGTTTTCTCTGATTTAACCTCCTGTCTCTGATTCAGTCTTCTGAAGCCTCTCAGTCTCTCCGCCAGCTGGCATCAGGACAAAAACCCTCAGCCACCATGGAACAGTGTCAGGCCCAGGAGGGCAAGAGTACCACAGAAACAGGGATGGAGATGAGTATACTGAAAGCAACACTAAGAGAAGAAAGTAACAAGAGAGTCCAAGGAGGTGAAAACAAAGTGAGGGAATGACAAGTAAAAACAGGTGAACAAATCATAATGGACTAAAAAGAAACAACGAGCCCAACGACAAGATAAGTGCAAAACACAGTCATGGGTGCTGGATTTTCTTCTTTATTTATTTATTTTTTTATCTCAGTCTTGCTCACTTCTACCTTTTCAGTCTTTCTTTTTATAATCACAGTGATGCATCATTACCTTTTCTCAGCAGTCATTCATTTACTTGCAGTCATGCACAGTTGCAAAATTATCCTTATGTACTTGCACTGTTCAAAGCATGCATATAAGGCCACTGCTGCAAGAAAACACTAAATGTCCAAAAGGTGTCTCGTTACCTCAGGATCAAGTCCCAGCTTGTCTAATCAAGCAACCCACTTCTTTAAAAAAGACATACATCAGCAAGTCACAGACTCAAAATGTCAAAATATGCAAAGGGTAAAAGTATTTTTTTATCGTTTTTCTTAAGTATCGTTTTTCTTAAGCGTTGAATGGATTAGATTTCTAAAGTTGGTACTCCAGATGGATTCTGGAAACTAAACAAACATCTGAACATGAAAAAAAGAAAAAAAAAGGTCCTCAACATCCACCAAGTCTTAATCATCAATATGACCAGTTGTATTTTGGTGAAGGTCTACAATCATCTTTTATATCTGTGCATGGGTAGTATTAGAACACACACAAATTCAGGATTGCAGCTCTCTTGTATACAACTGTGACGGGTCTACCATATCAAATCAAACTCGGTCACAAAAAATGTTTAAAACCTACCATTTACTGCAATCCAAGAAATCCTTTGGGGATATTGATACTGCTCCGCTTAGTACTACTAAAGTGAGTATGTTTCTATAATGTGATGCTCCTAACAGTATTTGATTATGCCTCGAGGGTTCTAGCACCAGTTCTACCCATTAGTTGGAGCTCTGAAACACAAGACTCTAATCAAGATTAAATTAGCCTGCCATACAGCAGCTATGCATCCTCTAAAAAACTACACACATGTTGATTCATAACGTATGGCTTCATGGCTGGTTTTGAAAAAGCTTTCTAGAAAATATTGCAGGTTCAGATGTGTTGACTTAAAAACAGACAAAGCAGCACTCTGGCTAAGTTACATCTTACAGCAATACTGTATGTGATATCATCTTGTCAACTTAAACCTCCATTTGTCCATCTCCTCAACACTCACCTGCTTCAGCATTCCTGGTCATGGTGCCCAACTTCAAATTAGCCTAAAACTATCCAATGATAAGTATCACAGTCATATTAAAGGTATTGTACAAACCGAGTTGTGGTTTGGACCAAGAAACGGGATTTTTATGAACACACAGAAAGCCTGTCTATGAGTACAGTGCAAAAAACATTTCTAACAGCGCATTAGCCCAGTGAACAGTGATAACCTTTGTTAAATATTTCTCACTGCTTCTTGGGCCGAGCTGCAGCCGCTGCACTCCGCTTAACAGACCGGGCTGCACATACACAGCAGCGAGTCAAGAGACTGCGCCGGACTCTGACAGCTCCCGTACAGGTGACAACGGCTACACTGGTTACTGTGAGTGCAAGAAAATCCTTGTAAGAAGCCAGTAAGAATAATTTAAAACTCTGCCTGTGCAAACATACAGATAAGCTGTAGTTCAGCTGTTCACATCCTTCAATATGTTTTTAACAACCACAGTGCGTTTGTCAGGGCAACATTAACTGTTTTGGCATTATGAAGTGTTGCAGGAAAAACTAATATATATATATATATATATATATATATATATATATATATATATATATATATATATATATGTATATATATATATATACGTACATACTGTTTTAGATTACACCAAGTAACCAGTTATGACTGCAAGTGTAAAACTTAACATTTTGTTGCATTGCATATTTACAGGCTTTTCAAGACATTAGTTTTTTTCCCCCCTATTTTATTTTGAGAAAGGTATATTCTATGTTTAACCAACAAATATAAATCCATCTATGAAAGTTAACATTGCTGAGTTTGATAATAAAAGGTAGAATAATATGCTTTATCCATCATTATTTATCACTCTGCAGACAAGATTTGTCAGTGTAACATAAGAAAACAGGAAAACTGCCATTTCCCTGCAGCGTTGCAGTTCCTGTCCTCATGAACACTGTGCATACATCAACCCATCCTCGTCCTTCAGAGAAGATGGACAGGAAATCAGGGTCAACTCAGTTGTTATATGAGGTCTATTTAAAACATACCCGGTTTGTACATGCACACCAACAATTAAACTATTCACCTTAATCTAAAGTCTAAAGTATTTATCAGCTTAATTTTAGAATATTACTTCGACTGCAAACGTAGCCAACATCCACACTTTTGGCTAACAAGATTTATTGGATTATATAATATATTTAAAGAGTATCTTATCAGTAAATGTGTAAACACAATTTTATACCACCCTGACTAAAATGTAAGAGCACACACAAGAAATTAACAGTCTACAAAAAAAAAAAAAGTCTATTTCAGAAATGTGTGACAGATATTTTTGGAAAGACATCTTGATTTCTTGAGAGCCACCTGCTTCTTTAAGACTTTCGACAGCCCTTCCTAATCATCATTAGGAGATGGAGTTTGCTCAGTCGCATTTCTGAATGGCAGTTATCAGCAATGAATGTACACACTTTGTTCAAAGCAGTAAAACAGGCTCACCTTGGGTTCCATGGAAATGAAACTATGGCGACCACGACTGGACAATGTTGATCTCTTGATAGTCCGACTGTGGAAGAAGTGATAGTGGTCTTTGAGATCCCCAATCTGAAAAACACACATTTCATCATTATTACACAGTCTTTTTAGGACTTGGTTAAAAAAATTTTAAAAAAATGTATACATGAAAAAATCGATTTATCGATTTTAATCAATTCAAATAAAATAAATTCAATCGATTCATAAAACTTGAAGATCGATGTTTTTATATGTCCTCATTTCCGGCAACGTGACCTTACTTACCGCACTTATATTAGCAGCTAATGCTAACAGGGTGCCGTCACCTTCAACAACAGGAAGTGATGTCATCACACACAGTTCAAAATAAATCAGATATGGTCATTTAATGTCACATTCACTCTAGAACAAGTTTCCACTTTGTCCGTTTATTAAACAGTAAACAGTCTGATGCTATTTATTTGATTTACATGACGGTATGTCATAGCTGTGTCTATGGCAGTGAGAACACACAGACGTGCATGCACACACACAGGTTTCCATCAGAGGACAGAGTGCGCGTGTCGCAATACACTTCAACCAGCTAGAAATCAGACAAAAATATGAGAGCTTTCTAAATTCTCTCAGGCAGGTAAACATGGAAGCATCATGCTTCAGTGAGGAGCAGACGGAGTATTTGTCCTGCTCAAGTGTTAACGCCGATAGCGTCACGGTCGTCGTGGCAACGCGCACAGCTGTACAAACTGAAGTCATTGAAGGAATTTCTGAGTCATATTACGGCTTTAAAAGGATCCAGTATTCTTTGTAGGTTTTATTAACATCAACACGTTATCTGAGATCTGAACTTTAAGAATATTTAGAGCGACTCCACTAAATGAAACAGTTTGATCTGAACATTTAAAATTGAACTTTTTTCCTGTCATGGGTTTTGTTTTTGTTTGTTTGTTTGTTTTTTGTTTTCGTTTGTTGTTGTTTTTTTTTTGTTTTGTTTTTTCCATCACAGCATTTCTGGCTCTGAATCTGGGGAAACACTGTAATGTGTCAGATCAGATTATTACAGTAATCGGATTACTCCCAGATAACTGATTTTGTCAAGTAAATGCACTGTGATAAAAAAAAATTATCTAAGAACGTCTTTAATATTCAAGTAGAATAGGTGGCGTCACATAATTAGCTTTAAATAATCAATATTGAATCAAATTTAATCAAAACCTAATCGAAATAGGCTGTTGTAAATCGAATCGATTAATTAAATTAGTGACGATACCCAGCTCTAATCTTTTTTCTGCAACACTATCCTGAATTGCATTAACAGTCTTTTACCGGTATTTTAATTGTACTCTTTGGTTTTCATTTGTTTAGACTGGGGTCCTGCTGCTGTTCCTTTGTGGATTATGTTGTCTCAGATACTTTTTTTTCCTGGTGTAATCCCAGGATGCCTCTGATGTAAAGACTGGGGCTGAGGCATGTAAGCTTACACTCTTGTACAAAACTCCATGACCTTTTTGTTGGTTTGTAAAAATATTTATTATTTTTTAGAACTTTATGGCTGCACATTTGCTGACATAATGCAGACTGAAAGTAGTACTGCTCAGGTGCCTCTATGATTAAATTCTATGATGGGCAGGAATCCAAAATCCAAGCAAAAGCTATGAAACATTTCCATAGTACTGTATATACAACACATGATTTTAAAGCTCCATAGATAATTAAAAAAAAAAAAACTTGTGTTTGAATGACTTCAACAAATTACCGTAAGTAATTGAAAAAGTGCTTGAAAATACTTTTTGTAAAGGGTGTATTATTATTATTATTATTATTATTATTATTATTATTATTTTATTTTATTTTATTGATTGCTTTTGTTTGTTTGTTTTTTATTTATTACCCACAAAGTTTTCTGCATTAATGAAGTAAAAGCCAAGGTGAGAAATCAAGCTAAACTAACATGAACAAAGATATAAAAACACAAAAAGACAGAGATTGGAAAGTCAGAAAAATATACAGACAAACAATTAGACAAAGGCAGTGAGTGACAGCAAGAAAATAAGGACAAAGGATACGCAGGCAAACAATGATAGACAGACGGCAAGCTGCTGGATGCTGATTAGTTTTAATAATTGATAAGGACCATACAATCCCTCAGATGATCAAACTGTCATGGCTGCCAAGGGTCCTGTGGTGAGTTACTGATCCATGGCAGAAATCCACCACCACAGAGCCCATTAGATCAGTTTTCAGCTCATGTACTTTAAAACATTCTCCAACTTACACACTGATAAGATGAGGAAAAATTAAGTGCCAGTAAGTTCACATCAACAACAACTGCATAGCTTCAAAATTATCTCATCTACAGTTTTTCTCATATTGAGTCAGTTTTATCCTTAAATATAAATGTAAAGAAAGCAGGACTAGAGCTGTTCCTGCAGTAATGACACGTTGTCACGTGCATTTTTTACGATTAACGGTATAACACCAAAAGGAATAGAAATTTCTGCAGAAACTTTGGTTACAAGAAATTATGGGATGACTAAATGTTAAAAAAAAAAAAAAAAAAAAAAACTGCTTATAAAGAATTAGTGATTCAGTGTGTTGCTTCACAGACTTAACTGGAAAAATTTAATTTCCACATCTTTTATACAATCCTGTCCATAACCAACACAGTTTCCCTCAAATAAATCAGTCAGTAACAGCTCAGACCACCCAACTGCAGGTTTCCGTTTTAATTCGATACGGGATCTGTCCAACAGTACAGAGAGTCATGACACAAGATGATGAGTGATCCTACACAGACACACACACACACACACTGCAGGTTTCTGCCTATGCAACCAAAAAATACCATGTGTCAACAGAAATGTGAATGGATTGCAAAATGTGTTTTCCAGCTTCTTGTGACACTGCAACTGCTGCAGGCTTGTTAGAGCTACTTGGTTAAGTGTCATCAAGGAGATCCGCTGACATGCAAACTCATTCAGGAAAACAACAATTTAGGATAGAGATGAAGAATATTCTGATATTCAGCTCCCTGGCTGCAATCAGCCTATGGAATAGGACAACAAGAATAAACATCTTTTGATACAGCTGTATAAAAACATTTATTCATTGTAATCTGATGAAGTTGAAATTTAAAACTTTGAAACTGTTGAGTTGTTTATGAAGTATATATCCTTGTTTTTTTGCTATTAATGAGAAAATAAATGACAAAAACAATCAGCATCGGCAATCAGATATCAGCTAAATAATAATTATTCACATTATATAGGTCTAGGATTTCAAATCTCTAAAGAAAACATGAATAACAAAAACAACATTTCAGAAAACACATCAAAACCAAAGAAGTTCAGTTCAACAAAGTAAGTGTGTTCTGCTTTGTTAAATGTCTTTTTTTCTCTAAAAGAAATTTGATTTTCTGTCTTTTTTCTAAATGCTGTTGCTGGTTTTGTTGTAGTACTTCATTTAAAAGTGTTCTGTTTTCAGAAATGTTTTTGTGATTTATGAAATGTCATGCTCTCTGAAATCTTGTGTTTCTGAGCTACTCGGATCCCTTTCCAAAGAAGCCTAACAGCCAAGAATTAAAAACAAAAATCTGTGAACCAAATAGCATGAAGATAAATTGTGGTTTTATCTGTCATTTCAGATGATGAATGAATACGATCACCAGACATGAGGCATTTGTTAAAACAATCACTTGTCAGCTGTTTTTCTGCATTGCAAACTCTCCACTAAAATTGCCCTGCAGGTCTGACGCCTTCAACAAATGATGTTGCATCAGTACTAACTGTACAAATAATCTCTTCAGGTTTTATTGATCCAAGTGCCTCCTGTCCATGTCTGGCTTCAGATTATGACCCTCCATCTCAGAGACTCCATGTCCATCCCCATCGCTTTGAAACACTAATTTGGACAGATATCCACGTCTGGGGCCTTGTCAGCTGATTTAGACTCAATTTGGGCCAGTGTCTTAGTCTGGGAAGGAGGCTCCATGGTTAAGAGGATTACCCAGAATTCCCCAACGAGATGCTCTCTTACTCCTTGCCAACTCTTTTCATCCATCCATCTATCCATCCATCCTCCTTTCTTTCACTCCCTCATTCTACCATCTCCCAGTGTGCTCATCTTTGTCTATTTTCTTCTCTCCAAGACTGTCAAGAAGACTAGATTGTCCTTCTGCCATGTTTTTCTTCCCATCCCCCTCCTCCTGTTCTCTCTTTAACTGCTTGCTTCCTCTCACAATTAAAACCTCACTTAGCATTCATATAACCATTATCAGTTAAAAATAGCAGTCAACACAACCTTGGCTAACTTAACACGTCTGCATCAAACTACGAACAAAGTAATACAAAATGATCTCACTTAATCAGTTTAACTGCTTTCTCAATATACATGAGTGTTATGTTGATTACAGGGATGTCAGCGTTCACCTTAGTGTGCTGTTATCACCCCCATGGGAGCGGCTTTCAGATGACCCCACTACCAGGAAGTGAAGTAAAACTCTTGTCTATGAGGTGTCAAAGTCCAATGAACGCTCCATATTGAGATGGAAATTAGGGCGAACAGTGGGTGGGGGTAGGGGACGACACTCCACTCCACTAGAGAATTCCTATGGGGGAGTATTTTGGAAAGAGGGGACTCCACACATTAGTTGCTGTCAAAGAGAAGGGATAAACGAGGCCATTAAGGCCTGCTCTCTTGGGAGTACGGTGGGTGGGCAGGCTGGATAAGGTGGAGAGGGAGGAGTGGGGGGGATGCTGTTGACTAGGCTACCCCACAACAACCTGTCAGAATGCCCCCCCCCCTGTTCCCTGCTGTCTGAACGTCGAATGCACGTTGAACGGCTGGCAAGTGCAGGCATGAACTACCATGTATATCGGTTGTATTTGTATGTGTGTGGGGTCCATTTAGTGTGGTCTATTCCCTTTGTTCATATAGAAAACGATTACACTTTAAAAAAAATAGTCAAAATAAGTGAGTAAACAGAGACTCCTTCTCCCTGACATTGACATTCATCTAATAGTAGGTGTAGACAGCAAGAGATTAAATATTACACCTTTTCCCCTCTTTGCATTGGTTTGTTATTATTTTGTTCACAGAAGTATTTGGTAGTCATTATCAACAATGCTCAGTAACCGCCTTTTAAGCCTTAAGTGTTAAATCTAACAAATATTTTAGAGCCTTAGGCTTCGGATGCACAGAAAAAATACATGTATAGAATATTGCTTCAGTAACTTTGATTAAATATGATATTCTACCCTGTAATGGTGGTTGAGCATTGGTAAAAATACCAAACAAAAAAGTTGTCAGCACTGGCTAAATATATGCAACCATATATAAAGAATTAATCTCAGGTGTAAGCAGAAGCCAGATTTTAAGCAGAAGAATGCAGAAGTGCAACACATCAGCCTAGTCCAGATCATGTTAAAATATACATATGTCCAGTTAACGCTTTAAGCTGCAGAGAAGAATTTTATCAATGTTTTTGGATCAATTATTTCTAATAAGGACACATATACTAAATTGAGGACAGAATATCATGATCACACGATATTAGCTGTTTTAAAAGCATGCTGCTTTAAGTGTCACCTTCAGATGTCACTGCCAAGATCATAAACCCCAACAGCACTGGTGAGCCAAGACCACCAAGCAAAGGGGACAGCTGTGGCGAGTTCACTGTGCCTTAAACTGATCTGTGGAAATGCCGAGGAGGCACCTGTTGTGCCATCCTGCTCCTTCGTCTTTGTTCCCTGCAGCTTCCCTGTCCTCGTCCGAGAGTCAGAGTCACCTAAAGAGTTACGTGGAGGTTCGTGGCTCATGTTTGTGCTTCATACCCGTGAGGTCAAACCTCGTCACGTTTTTTGAACCGGTGAAGGATAACAAATCACAATGCTAAGCCCCCTGCTTTTAAGAGTTAAGGGAAACATGGAAGCACAAAAACAGAAATAAAAAAAAGCAACTTTAGTCGGAGCAAGAGACGACCTACCTGTCCCATGTTCCTATAGCCGTATCTTTCCGCTATCCTGTCGGCTACCTCGGGTCCCCCGGCTATCCTGACTGCCCAGTGGTTGGTGTAAATCCGAGCTTTGCACGGCTGGGACGCAAAGCCGAAACTGAGCGCCAGGACGCATAACAAGCTTCTTCTCCAAGCGGCGTTGTGGACCATCTTCCCCCACTTATAACCAGACTCTTCTCCTCCTCCTCCTCTTCCTCAGCCGACCAGACAAACAACCAAACTTCTCTTCTCGCCAAGCAAGACTCTCATAGAAACACAAATATCCGGACAAAATGGTTTAAAAAGAAAAGAAAAAAAAAGAAAAAAAAACACTGAGAGGGAGAAAGAGAGGGACAGAGAGGGGGGAATAAAAAACCCGAAGAGGAAAAAATGCACCTTATCTCCAAACCTCTGCTTTCCACATGGGAGAGTTGGAAGTTCGTGTACCCTCTCTCTGCTCCTCTCTCCCTCTTTTTCCGCGGAGGTCGAGGAGGAAGTGTGCGTGTCCGTGAGACGTGCGTATTCGCGCGCGAGTTCGTGCACGTGTGCGCGCACAGCTCCTCAAAGCTGATATCTCTTCTCCACCAACAACTCGGATGTTGGTCGTTCAGCTCATCGGGCTTTCATGTGGCGAAATGGCTACAGCGCCTCCCCACAAATAACTAGCTGACACTCCGGAGAGTAGAAACAACTAAAGCCGCGGGGTTTCCCTGCCGAACTCCGCTGGGTCTTAAAGATACTCTGTTTGGAACCAACGCTGACCGCCGGTCCGCCAGACTTCTGCAAGGGAGGGGTCAAACTGGGGGCCAAAGAGCTACTTAGGGGCCAGCTTCAAGGGATTCTTTCTAGATGTCCGCAGGGAAAAAAATACAGAATTTTCACTTTAAATCTCACTGGGAATTGTCCTACTTAAATTAAATTTATGCTGTTTTTATCTTGCCACAACTGTCAAGTCGACTTAAAAGACACAGTGACCCACAGAGGGATTATGAAACACTTGGCACAGATGTGTGTTGTATTTCTGTATTTCAAGGGCTATGGGCTTGTGCCTAGTAGGCTCATTCACTAATCTGCCAATATCTGCAGTTAACAGGTTCATTTGCTCTATCCATTAACATCCGTCAGAAGTTACAGTTTCATTTATAGATGATTTTTTTGTAGTGTACTTGTTTTTTGTTGTATGTATATATATTGTTTTGTTGTTGTTTTTCTTTTTCCATCAATCAAACATGACATGCTCTGACAACAAGTAGTGATAAAATGAAGAAAAACTATCAAAAAAAATTTTTTTTTTAATGATTACTAGCTGGGCATGCTACCCGGTTCAGAACATAGATAGTTTCTGTGGAAAAGATGTGCCTGTATGTCAAGCTGAAAAAAACCAGAACAGTCACTGGTGTTTTTTATTCCCCCAAAAGAATCCATCAGTTAACAAGTGGATGCACTACATTTTGGATACTTCTGCTCTATAGGAAATGGATCAGGATTGCTTATCTCTCTGCTAAACCCTTGAATATGAGCAGAACTCAGGTGTAATAACCACTGTCATACTGTAACAGATAACTGCATGTCTGCGTTATGTGCCAACTACTGTCAATTAGGCATTCTGCCCTTCTAACTAGCTTTACTGCACATTTTCCCTTAATCATTGAAGCTAGATGTCATGCCCCCCTGGCAGCACAGGTCACAGCTGACTAAACGCTGTCATTATGGAATGTGCCTGGTATTATCTGCTGTTGAGGCTTTCATTCAAGGCCTTTGTTGATTGATAGCTTTTTGTTCTGCAGCAATTTTCAGGGGATGTCTCTGTGCACAGCAAAAACTCTATTCTGCATGGAACACAAGTGAAAATCAGCATAATTGCACTAATTGCAGACAGTTTTTTGCTGAATGGGCCCCGCTGTTACTTTTCACAACAAGCATGGGGACAAGAGCATCTCATGGTCCCCCAGATGGAGATGAAAGCGACTAAAGAAAAGAAGCTTCCATCGATAGCTCCCTATTCAGCTGGATGGAAGGGTTTGTAATTTAAAGACAAAGACAGAAAAGGAGCCCAAACACAGCAGAAATTTATTTAAGTATGAAATCAAGCACCCAGATCACGAGGCCGCCTTTAGCGCCAGGGCCCCTGGTTTCTATTCAGCTCTCAACTATTGCGATAGCCTGTGTGACAGCTTCACAGCTCCCCGTGATTCTTAAGGGAGTGAACTGGGTGAACCCCAACAAAACATCTTTGTCAACATCCGAGAACAGAGTGGTCATAAAGTGTCAACAAACACTCTGAGGGGCATTCCTGTGAGCATTCTTGTGCTTCTTCATCCTGAAATAACAGGGTGAATCGTGTATTTGGGCCAAACAAAGTTTTAAGGAAACTCACTACACAATTTCACAACTTCCATGTTACATTGCAACAGAAGGCCCCACTGAAAACTGCAGCCAAACGCTGTCATTCACCAAGGACATAGCTAATTTGTTCATTCAGCATCAACCACGCGGTCCTAGAGAACCCACATGATTTTCCTATTTCATCAAGACAGGTGTGTTATCAAACACAAGACACCTCTCTCATTTTCTTCATGTTTCCATGATGAAATTGCCAGTTCCAGTTTTGGTTTTGCTTTAATTTATCAATGTTTTTCTATTTTATCATTTTGTTTGTATGATCAATGCGCATCCATTATTTTCCTCTGGGTACTTTTTAATCTTCTCTTCATATCATGTACCTTTCTCTTCTCTTAGTTTCTTCCTGAACCCCATTACTCTGGTATCTGTATCTCTGTGGGTGGGCTTAAAGGGGAGTTTGGGTTGGCCTTTCAACTTCACTTTGACCTTCGACCTTGCTGCTGTAGGTTCCTGCACTTAATTCACAATAACACCTGCCACTCACCAACTCTCTATCCTCTCTGTTCTGCATCCTATCCTCCCTTAAAGCATCCTTCTCTCCTTCCCTTCACCCTCCCCTTTTTCAGCCACATTCCAGCACATTATAGGCTCTTCTGGGGATTCGCACATGCTTTACATTCAGCACAGACACATTTTTAAAAGGAGCAACAAAGAGAGTACTATAGCCCAAATGAAACTTAGGTGTTCTGAGCTTATTATTACTGTTATCTCGAGTTTTCTTTATGCTCAATATGGCTAAAGACAACCAAATAACACTGAACAAATACATGTTGTGAGAACTAAAAAACTAAGAAAAACTCAACTAAAAAAGAAATTTTGATGGGAGCCAATGCAGCCACAGCTCGCTCAGATATATCTGTTGGCTAAGACATGTATCATCGGGGCAGCCATAATTCAATGAAGGAACCCCTATGTTGACAGAATGGCCCTAATGAGTATGAGAGAGGGGCTGTAGACAGATATACTGTCTGACATGTAGACACACCTACAGTAGGATGTATAGAGTGTGTAAAAGAGAATGAGAGAATAGGCACACTGATACAGCACATATGTATATGACAATGGCAATTTTATTTATATAGCACATTTCACTACATGTAAACAAAATGTGCTTTACATAAAAGAACAAGAAATATAAATACACAAGTATAATCATATATACATATTCTTTGACATACAATCACACACACATGAATACAAAAATACACATAAAAACCAATATAGTTGGTACATATAAACAGACACAACAGTGCACTATTTAACTTTTGCTATTGTCTCAGTGATGTGCCCCCTATCGATGGCTAATTGGGCATCCATTTTGCATGCTACCTGTACTGTGAGCTCTCTCTAGTCAGTAAAAAACAGTCTTATCTTGACTCTTGTGTTATCTTTTGCTATGTCTCTAGCTCTATTTTGTTTCCTGTCTTCCTTAGGCGTTCAAAACAGCCAGTTTGTTTACATCTGCTTGCTTGAAATGCACATAATAGACACCACTGTGCCTTCCCATGACTTTGGAATCCAGAGTTTTAAGACTGAAAAGTTACGTAGTGGGTCTTTAAGAGAAAGCATGTGAGAATAGTAAAGTTTTAGGTTTGGGTTTTAAATGTACACAAGCACTAGTTGACCTCAGGTCAGCAGGTAGTTTGTTCCAGACAATAGGACCACAGTACCTGAAGGTACCTTCATCAGCCTTAGATCTGATTTTAGGAACAAATGGAAAACCTAGAAGTCATACAGTGTGAGCATGTTAGAGATGTACAGAGGGGCTGAGCCATTTAGTGCTTTACAAACCAGTAAGAGGATTTTAAATGTGATATATAGTAGGTATATAGACCCTGAATGACAGCGCAGAATTAGTGACATCTATTATAAACCAATGAAAACTGTTGATGGTTTATTAAGTGAATCTTGTCCATCTGAATTACTACATCTAGGAGGTGTGTGTGTGATTCCAAAGTTACACACACAACTGCCCGTAGCCTGCTTGTTGGCTTTGCTACAACAGAGACATTCTGTGCCTGCTGACTGTGCCTGCACATACTCTGCCAGAAGCAATATCCACCACAGGGCGGAGATTACTGCAGGTTTCTGTGTTTTTATGTACATTGAACATTGAATGTGCATTGTATTAATTTTTCTTCTTTCTCACCACCTCGAGCAGCTGTTAATTAAAGCTATCTGTTCAACCTTGCATCAGTGGAAATGCGGAAGTGACAACTTTCTGCTTCACGCTTCTCCGTGTTAACCAGGCCCACCTCAAATGTCCGGCCAATTACACAATGCTTCTTGGAGCCACGAGAGAAGAAAGTTCTGCTCGGCTGATGTGTCGAGAATAAGCCAAAAGATGGCACCAACCACGTCCGCAAGAGGCCTTCTTGTTGAGGCCTTGAGACATTGAAAAAAGTTATCAGTTCCCCAGACGTATGTAACAGGCCTAAAAGCTCACAGATGAGTATAAGCTCAAAGAATCCCTCAAACATCCAAGTGCTGTTCGCAAACAAGAAGTCTTACCAAAATATCTTTTGAACCGTGAACCAGAATGGTCTGCCCAACACAGAAATGTATTTTTTTTTATCATTCTACAATCCTCTTTGTAGTTTCTATGACAAGTTAAAACATCCCCCATCTCTGCAGTTAAGGAGACAAGCAGAGGAAAAATATAGCAAGGACTGAGTATACCCTCACCTACAAGTTGATTAAAAAAACACAGTAAGACCTATGCAATGATGATTACATTGGATGAAACCCAACAAAAATCCCTACGCTTTGATATATAATATGTGTATGTAGGGAAATCTCTGGGCGTGAGACACACTTGTTTGTCAAATTGACAGAATAGTTCTTTGTGCCAGATTTAGAGTGCATGATGTCATATGCTAGAGCGGAGAGGATTTGGGGAGATTTCTGATTTATCGTAACACGTAACCTCAGATTGTGTCAAGACCATAAAAGATAAAATATTGTTCACATTGAAAAATTATATTATACAGATATGAAATATGTTCACATATCAATTTAATTATGAAAACATGTACAAATACTTTCAAAACCCAATGCACTAGTCTAACACAATATGTATATAAAATTGATTTCCTTTGTAGTTCTAACAGACATAAGGTCACACTTTATACACACTGGTGAGACAAAGTTAAAAGGTGTTCGACCACTTTATAGATGCTCATTGTATACTCTTTTGGTTGCCCTTACCTATCACACCTCGTTTCACACTTTATTTATCACACATCACACCTATTGTTTTGAGTATTGCCATGACATCATCACAAAGCTTTGGTCATTTTATAGAGGAGTTGCTCAGAATATAAACACCTACTGAGATGTTAGAGCAGTTCTGGTATATGATGACCAGGACAGACCCCTTAGCAATTGACAGTCATTGAGCAGTAATTGATAGTCTTATTATCATGATAATCTTTAAAGGAGCAATAAGTGGAAATTTGTCATTTCTAGATTGGAGGAATTAAAAATGGCTATGTGAAGACGTCACACACCGTCTCTCTGTGTTGATTTCCAGCCCTGTGTTTACCAGCCGGTCCGGCCACGCATTCATGTACATTCCTGTGAATACCCACCTCCTCCATTCTCTCGGAGCCCTCGGTCTTCCCTTCCTGTACAAAGGCTTCAACCAGCGAGCAATGGCAGCACATATTTCCCAAGCAAAATGGCAAGAGAACGGAACGAAACATTGACCAGAAGACCACCAGGAACCAATATTACCTTGAAAAACAACAACGGTTGTTGGCGAAGAAGTTGTTGGATAGAAAAAGGGACATAACCCAGATTAACACTAGCATTGTATTGTCAAAGAGCAAAGCACTGCGAGAGCTAAAGAACTTGACTCAAAGCTTGCTCTTCTCCTGGACTGGCAGCAAACCTTGTGTGAAACAATTTAGCTTAACTTTAAGATCACCATTTCATTTGTCAGGGACATGTAAATCCTCTCACATGCCAAGGCCTATGTGATGTGTCTTATGTGACATGCTTTGTAATAAAGATTGTAAAACTATTTGTGTGCATATGTCTCCTTTTCCATTAAAGTTGTGAGCAATTGTCTTGTTAGCATTCATCTGTTCAAAAACTACATCACTTGGAAAATTTTCTGCAGAAATTCACTGTTATCACACTCACTATGCTGCACCAAGATGGAAATGAAATCTACTGGTTTATACTTTTTTTTTTTTTGTGCACTGATCATGAAGCTGTTGTTGCTGCCGAGTACATAGCTCGGGGAAAGTGATAAGACAAAGTATTTCTCAGAAATTCTTTATAAGACAGAGATTTAAAAGACAAGAGCCACTGCTGAACGCATGTAAACAGCCTGCTGGTACTTGTAAAATGGCAAATTACTCCCACAATTCAGAGCATTAATGACGTTGGTCTATATTCTATAGACTTAGTCTTAGTCTATATTCCTGATTCAAATGCATCTTTTGATAAAACTTTTGTGGAGTTAAATTGAAACTGCCGGCAGAGTTAGATGCCGAAATTCGTAACTGAAATGAGAGAAATATAATTTTGTGGGATAAACATAGAAGAATATATATAGATATATATATTATACATGATCAGTTTAAATAGCAAAGCTTTACAATACTTTTTTTAGTGCTTGTGTCCCAAACAAGAAGGTCACATGTGATCAGTCCTATCCAAAGGATTTATCCAAAAATGAGATTTTATTGCTATGTTCGAGTGAGTAGTGACCCATTTGCTTTGGGTTTCTGCGTCAAAAGGTATGGATCCAAAGAAGAACTCTAAAAGCTAGTTATATACTGTCACCTAGTGGTGGCTGATAAGACTACACAGCAGAGAGTACCTGAAAAGAGACATGATTAGGGAACTAAAACATTAACATTTAAACAGATGAATCAATATTAATTATAACACTATCTGATTATCCCCATCATAAAATCCCAACCATCATGAATCGGGACCACCATATTATAGAAATATGAAATATAAATTAGTGGAAAAGTTTTCTCAGTGTAGGGAATGTCTGGCTTACAAACCGTGAACGTTTGTCCTCCCCTTTAGTTCCCCTCCCACCTGCAGCTTTCATTGTGGCAAAATGGGCCATGACATCCAAAGCAGATGGTGACCTCAAGGTTTAACGTAAAAAAAAAATAAATAAAAAGAACATTCCATAGTCTTTTCCCATCAATTTACTCATGTTCTGCCTGACTGTATGTTTAACTCCTCTTAATGACTATGATGGTGCTTTATTCATTTCTCCACCATAACTACCAGCTTCTCCTGCTTCTCCTCTTAAAATGTTCTGCTGCTCTGGATCATAAACCAAGGACCAAATTCATTAATATTTGACTATATCAACAAAATAATTTGAATATTTATTACCAGGTTTTGATTACAAGCTTTGTGTTCAATGGGAGGTGTGTTGTGAATTCAATGTAATTAGTCACCTGTGCATTGCTCAAGCTGGGCCACCATATGGTCAACTGGCTTTAAAGACTTACTCAGAACAGATATACCAGCCACATTACAGAAAAGGTGTGATTCGGTTTTTAGGAGATTGAGAATAGATTAACCGTACAAAACTTTTAAATTTTACAACCTCACATTACTAAATTCTAAAGGAAAAGCCCAAAAGATTCTCCTGAGTTGGATCATTATCATAAAAGACAGCAACAATGAAGAGCCAATGTTGTTGACTTTAGCTTAGTATCATCAATGTTATTACTGAAAGCTTAAAGGAAATACTTTTCAGTTTGCAAACTGCAACAAGTATAGATATGGTGTAGGACCACTTCACTCAAAGTACTCCACCTAACAGAGGAGGTGTCTTTCCAGGATTTCACTGGTAATGAGACCATAATTAACACCTAAGAAATAATGGCCAAGAAAACAGCAATGGGAAAATACAAAGACACATCACTGTTCCAACTGCTCAGAACTTTATTTCCAGAGAAATGAGGGTTAAAATTAAATTAAAATATAAAATTTCAATGGGCAAGTCTGTGTTTAAAAAGGGAAGGTGCTGACACAGAGAGTAGGCAGCTTCCAGAAGAAGGGAGGGAGAGACAGGAAGGGAAGACAGAAAGCCACAAAATTAAGTTAAAGGGGGACGAGCTTGGCCATTCAGGAAGTCGTGTATAAAAAGAAAAAAGGAGATGGATGCAGTTAGTCAATATAAACCCCACCCCCATCTGAAGTGTCCTCATATGAAATCAGTGCTGCTGCTCTCTCCTTTTCCATTTTTTCCTTATTTCTTCCAAGAAGATTTGATAATTTATTCTCTTCACTCCCTCTCATCCTCATTGTAATCTCATTCTGTCTTAATGTAACATCTTTACTTGCAGTTTTGAAAAAAGTAAACAAAGAGTCCTTCAAAAAATAAAATGCTGCAACCACATTTCATGTTCAACTATTACATATACAGTATATATATATATTTATATATATAAATACATACATAAATATTTTACATGTACAACCAATTTTGAAAAGGGGGGGAGAGAGAACCTAAAAGACTTATGAGGACAAGGGGAGATGGGGGAGCAAGGTTGCTCTTTGTGAGGATAGTGTGTCTTTCTATTAGCTTTTTCTTTTTGTATTAGCTTTACACACGCGTTCATGTGCACACACAGCCTTTTGGGGGAGAGGGGAATGGGAAGCAATCATTAATTTGCCCAGTATGGGGAGCTGCCGTAGCTGGACTTGTTGCCTTGGGTTTTCTGCTGCATACCGCTGGACTGGCTGCGCTGACCAGGACCACCCTGTAAAGAAGTTCATATCCATTCAGTTGATGTGATGAAGACAAACAGCTCAAAAGGTTTCTACAAGCCGTTTCCAACCACAGACATTTTCCAGGAAAAGTATGATTAGCATTACTTTCCTGTAGGTGGTTCCTGGATGCTATATTATATCAATCACAGTAGTACTTTATATAGGCTTATAAGTTTTCCTGGAGCAGTTCTCAATGATAACTGCTCAAGGGCTGACAAAATTTTAAACTATTTGGTCAATAAAGCTGGTACAAACTGCAGGCATACAGGTTAGAGGACAAATACAGCATCATCAAGTAGTAAGAGCAACATTTAAAGTTAAATTAAATATATCATAGATGTCCTACATTGACAAAATTCCCCTCTTCATAATTACGAATGAGCATATAGCATGTTTATTAGTTTGTGTTTACCTGTCCATCTTGTGTGAGATGATGGTGCAACAACTGGGAGTGGGGTTGTTGATGTGGAGGCAGGATGTGCAGGAAGGGTGCAGGAGCGTAACCAGGTGCAGTCCCAGGGTTCAGGGGCCCTGTTCCGCCAAGTGCTGAAGGAAGGTTAAAGGGAGGTGGCGTCCCTGTGTGGAAGCCCTGCTTGTCAAAAGACTAAAGAGACAAAAGAAGGCGACTGTAATTAGTACATGAGGTAGATTTCACAATTTATCTGCACTTAACTGAAATTAAATATAGTTTTTCCAACCTGATTAAGAACTCATGCAAGTGGGTTATTCAAACTTGCACTACCAACAGCTCTACTACCCCTTCTGCACATACTCTACATAATAACCACAGTAAATAAAACACCTGTGTTTTGCTGTAGATGGAAGCTCCCATGTCAGGCACTCCACCACCGGTACCCGATCCTGACAATCCTGGTGCTGCAAGGAGGACAGGGGAAAAAAAAGAGAAAGAAAAAAAAGTTGTAAATTTAGGATGCAAGGACAGACAGCAAAAATGAGAAAAAGAAAAAAAAAAAGAAAAGAAATGTAGTTCAGGAGTTCAATAGTAAAAATAAACATGAACTGTCAAAACACAACTATTAAGTGAATCTTGAACATTTATTGTCCATTTCCAGTGTTAGTAGAATGGGGCCAGCCAGTAAGAAGAAGCATATTAAGTAAAGAAGTGCAGAGGCATGACTCTCACTGTATCCCCACCCTTTGGTATGTGCCACTAAATGTGCACATGTAAGAGCTTTCACACACATGCATATACACACCCATCTCCAGGAGGCTCTTGATGGTAGAATCGTCTCCAATTGTGACTAAACCCATTTCCCCCATGGAAAAGCACCCACTGACTTTGTGTGTTTGTTAGGAGTGTGTACCTTTCCCTGGGCCGCTGCCTGCTGACTTGGCCTGTGATTGGGCAGAGCCTCCGTACCCTGCCTTACTGTATTCCCCACCGTGGGCTTGAGACAGGTCATCAAAGGCTGAAGGAGCAGGAAGAGTGTAGAACAGAAGAGGAGCCAGAGCGAGCAGAAGAGAGGGTGGGGGTAGGAGGACAAAGGAAGTGAAAAAGAGATTTGGTGAAGAAAAGAGGAAGAACAGAAGACAGGGGGGCAGGGGAGAGAGAGGCAGTAAGGTAACCTGACTGCAATGGCAGCTGTGTCCAACTTCAGCAGGGGGTTTTAGCTGTGCATGCAGCATAAGCCCAAAAAATAAATAGAGAAAGAAAAAAAAACAACAAAACAAAAATCCACAAGACCAGTTCCACACACATGCAGCAGGAGTTTCCCACTTTTTCTACCATCTTAACACCTAATTTCAGCCAGTCTGCATAAGCTTTCACTTGCCTTCAGCTAAAAAAACTAAAAAAAAATACAAACAAAAAAAAAACACACACACACACACACACACACACACAGTATTAAGTCAGTAAAATCAGTTCAACAACACATCCATATTACAACTACTTCATGACTTATTTAATTTATAACTAAATAGATTTGACTTTAAAGAAAACAATTACTGACTCCAAATAAAATGTGTCATGTTAATTGTCTGAAAACAAAAATCAGACTGGTTTTATACTCGCACAGCGTCTGGTATTTTGTATGCTAACTGTAGGTCACAGAGGCTCTACGTGCACCTCGTCTAGACCTGACATGCACCCCTGCTTGCTCTTCTGATCAGTCAGTTTGCGATTGTGTCAGGATTTCTGGGTCTTGCTGAATTTGTGCAGTAAATGCAGTACAGAAACTACAACACGATGCTGTAACCTATGATCAAGTACGAGAACACATTTCACTAGCATCAGCTGTGCCAGCCCTTCCATATGCAGACACTGCATGAGTATAAAGCCAGCTTGAGCCCTACTGTTGCCTTTTTTTGCTCCTTATCTCACCTGTACCATACGTATGCTGTCCATAACTGGGCTGATGCTGTTGGTGGTACTGATTGGAAGGGTTCGCCATACCCATTGCAGGCTGCTTGGCTGAAGCCGGAGGCACAAAAACTGTGGGGCCATACTGGAAGGCTGACGGAACGCCAGGCATGCCAGCATAGTACGGCAAACCTGTCAAGTTGCAAATTAGAAAAAAAAATATGCAAAGGGGAATAAAGGTAACTGTGCAGCTGAGCAACTGTTTGAAGAAATAA
The DNA here is from genome assembly GCF_017639745.1 of Melanotaenia boesemani. Lineage (NCBI taxonomy): Eukaryota > Metazoa > Chordata > Actinopteri > Atheriniformes > Melanotaeniidae > Melanotaenia > Melanotaenia boesemani. The sequence continues at coordinate 18,068,734 of NC_055692.1, forward strand.
TGCTAAAAAAAACCTGAAAGATAGAACCTACTCAAATTTAACTGCTTTTGCATCTACATTTTTAATCGTGAGAAAAATCCCCTTAAGCTTTTATAGATTTTTCTTTTAACCAAGCTTTACTTGCAGAAACATATTTTTATCCCAGTGCTTTCATGCTTTAAGTGCTCCAGGTTACTCTAACAAAATCCATGTCAATAATTCAGAAAAAGGTTAACTGAAGCCATAAAATTAATTTGGTGGAAAAGCTAAAGGTATGCATGGCTAAATTATGCTAGCGTTCAATCAAACTTTGAATTGCCTTACCAGTGTATCCATAGCCAGGGGGCAGTGGTGGGTTGAGGAAGGCCTGGTTCTGCGTCTGCTGACCCTGGTTCTGACTCTGCCCTTGTGTCCCTGTCTGTTGTGTCTGTTGGGGCTGGGACTGCCCCCCAGCTGTGGAGAGACTGGTCGGAGGGGCTGGGGATGAAGAGTCATTCCTGCCAAACTTTGTTGCCTCACCTCGATGGGGGGGAGAAAAAAAAAAAAAAAAAAAATCAGTGAAAAGAAATAAATGAAGACTGGGGGATTCAAAGACCTTTCCAGTATGTTGTACCATGAAAATTACATACACATATACATACATATATTAAGTCCTTGTAGATTCAATATCATTACACTGCTTGATTAAATCTCCAAGATGCTCAAGTACAAAAATCGTATTCATGTAATTTATGACTAGGTGTGTAATGTCATTAAAGAGGGGATAGTTGTTTAAGTTATTTGGTTCTTACTTAAAACATAAACTCAGGAATATAATTATATATTACTTACCGGAATACGGGTTGTTGACCAGCCCATCTCTTCCAGGGATAGGAGCTGTAGCGCCAGGGAATGTTACACCATAGTAGTCCTACTCAGAGAAAAATAATTAAATTCATACATATCCTTCTATGGTTTAGTAGGTTTTAACAATTTAAAAACAAACCATTCCTTTAATAGTAGACAGCGCTTTCATAAGAAATAAAAGAAATGTTAAACCATAACGAAATGCTTCACAGATGGCCTGTAAACTACACAGCAGATCAGACGATGCATCTTTATAATAATAACTGCAGACTCACCAAAGGAAGTCGAGACTGCAGCATTTGCAAGTCTTCATATCCATAAATCTGCTGTTGAAAGGAAGACATCAGTAGATGATTATTTAATTTGGTAACACATTAGAATCTTTGAGAAATCTCTAAAACATTTAAACAATAGATTTCACTGCCATAACTGTTCCCTGCAAGAATAGATTATTCAGAAAACTAACAGTTACCGGGTAAGCAGGGAGCAAGCCACCAGGGCCCATTATGTACTGGTTGGCCAGGAGAGGGGGCACACCTTGGGCCAAGTTAGGAGGAGCTTTACCTGAAGAAAAGTACCAAGACTAGGGTTATTTTTTCACTTCATTTTAAGTGGCATGGAAAATATAGTGAATTTCAGCTTTGTAAACAAAATAAGAACTTTTGCTGGAAAGATATTTCATTTTTTTAGAGACTACTGCAGGTCAATTCCTATGTCACGGTGATTATGACTGTACCAGAAGTGGTGGTGAGCAGAGGTGCTGTGCGGCTGCCTGCAGCTGAGAGTGTGTTTGTGCCATTCTGAGTCAGTCCAGGTGCTCCAGATTGGTGCAGACTATTGGTAGATGAGCTGCTGATAGTTGGGGTAGCTGATGAACCGGGATTGACAACTTGATTGGACGACGATGATGAAAAGGCATGGAGATTGTTGCTGCTGTCCTCGTTGGTCATCTGTAGGAACAAGCAATAAGTAGAACAGGCACAGGAATAGTAGTAATCTTCAGAAACAGTTCAAGGAAGGCCAGCGTTAACATAACTTTACTGCACAACCAAAAACCTCAAAAACAATAAACAGCATAATGCTGCCAGAAAGGTATGTGATGTGTTTATGTAAATGCTTACTGTGAGAGAAGAAGTTGTGGTGAGGGCTGATCCAGATGGGTGAGTACTGCTCACATGACTACAAAGAGCAAAATAATACTGTTTACATCAGAAGTTTGATTAAGATGATAGAAAACTCGGTGGAAAGCGTTACACATTACAGGATAAAAATACACTGCCTAGCCAAATCACATCTAAATGTTTTATTTGCCCATCTTTAGCTTCGCCAGCATCAGGCAGCCACTGCGGCATCGGGTTTATAAGCTTATGCAATGTCACATTTCTTTCATCCCAAAGATTTTTAGTGGGGTAAAAGTCTACTCACTTGACTCCTTGACACCATTTTTATACTGAATCATCTATCACTCTAGAATATGAGGAATCTGGACTCATCTGATCTTAATCTACTGCTCCAGACTCCAATCTTTATGCCTCATTTTTTTCTGAACATATTTCCTCCTTGAAGAAAATCCTTTACCACTATGATTGACAGGTTTAATAAAGTGTCAAATAGTTCTAAACCCAACCTTAGTAGATACTGCACTCTTTAATATGTGTTTTTATTTGCTTCACGCAAACTAGTAATTTTATTTTTCTGAAACAATTATATCTCCTATACAGCTGTAGAATGTGTCTTTCAACATACTTTAGGAATGAGAAGTAACTCATTGAATAAGTTTGATTGAAATAACTTGTTGCAAGCTAAAATATTAATTACTACACTACTTTTCCCAATGAGAGGCTCTTACCCATTTTTTTAAGAAAGATCCACGCGGTGAGATTTTATTTTGTTTTGGCCAGGTAATGTATGTGCTTGCAACAATTACCTCCAGGAAGAATGTCATAGGGTCCCTTACCTGCTGAGTGAAGGGATGGGTGTCGAGTGGGATGGTGTGACTGCAGGGGAAGGGACATGTTGGCCTGAGCCACTCTCACTAGTCATAACAGGAGACTCTGTTTTTGTTGTTCTAGATGACGATGTAGCTAGCAGAAAAAGAAAAATATTGTTCTAATGAATATTCTTGTACGTTTGTAGTAACAAAATAAGTGTAGGAGAGGGAATACAAAATGATAGTTTTTTTTCCTACCACATGCATTGAGCAATCAACATTATACTAGACTTTATCCAGTGAAACTATTTAGAGCTGACAACGATCAGAAGTACTCACTTTCCTGTGTGCTCTGCGTCTTCATGCCAGTGTAGCCATTCTACGAAAAGAAATATTTAGATGTATCATTCAGCTCTTGTCAGCTTATAGTAGATACAGAGTATTTAAGAAATAATTGTTTGCATTTCTCAGAATATTTTCTTTTGCAGGGTTTCCGCTACATATAAATGATCATGGCACAAAATGAAAGCCGCCATTCTTTTTACTTTGTCATTGGAATTTATAAGCCTACATACAGAAAAGGGTTTATATTTATATAGAGATGTTTATATAGAGGGTTTATGTTTATATAGAGAACTGTGAGGAAACGATATATTACCTCTGAAGTGGCTGCAAATTTTATTGAAATTTTAAACCAAAACTCCTGCTCAGATTTTACCTGCATCATGTGATTTTATTGTGGATCATTTTAACAGCAAACTTAAATCAGCTATCGATGCTGTAGCTCCTCTCAAAACTAAAATAATAAAATCCAAACCCACACCACCGTGGAGGAATGAGCAAATCAAAGAACTCAAAAGACATTGCAGGAGAGCAGAGAGGAAATGGAGGAAAACAAAATTAATCATTTAGAAATTTTTAAGGAACAACTTAAAACCTACAATAAAACAGTTAAACAAGCCAGAACCCTTCATTTTTCCAATCTTATTACAGAAAACAAGAATAACCCCAAATTTCTTTTTAAAACAATAGATCTCTTAATAAACACAAGTTTTAATAAGTCTCCCATGCCTGCATCAGATGCTGCATGCGAGGACTTTGCATGCCACTTCAGAAGTAAACTCAATGGCATTAGATACAGTCTTTCTTCTCAACAACATCTTGATTTAAACAGACCTGAAGCTCTGCTTTTACCTGAGGAAACACTGGAGAGTTTTTTCCTGGTTGATGCAAAGATGCTTGGTCGAGTTTTCTCCCAACACAACAACTTGCCTTTTAGACCCAATTCCCACATCACTTTAGAACTTTTAGAGCTTTTAAACATAGTAAATTACTCTTCAGATGGGTGTCTTCCCTGCTGCCTTTAAAACGGCAATGGTGAGGCCCCTTCTGAAGAAGAGTAATTTAGAGATAGACAATCTTGATAACTACCGACCTGTTTCCAACTTACCTTTTTAAAGTAAAATTATTGAAAAGCTTGTCTTTATACAATTACATGAGTTTTTGCATAAACATAATACTTTAGAAAAATATCAGTCTGGTTTTAGGACAAACCACAGTACCGAGACGGCCCTTTTAAAAATTGTTAATGATCTTAGATCTAACTTAGACTCACAGAAACTTTCTGTCCTGGTTCTACTGGATCTTAGTGCCACCTTTGATACAGTTGATCACCAGATTTTACTAGACAGACTCAGAAGTCTGGTGGGCCTCTGGTGGGTTTTACTCCTATCTCACAGATCGAAAATTCTTTGTATGGATACATGCTCCTCAAAAATCCATGAAGTCAAGTGTGGGGTTCCCCAGGGATCAATTTTAGGCCCAATACTTTTTAATTTGTACATGTTACCTCTTGGGGATGTCATCAGGAGACACAGCATTGATTTTCACAGCTATGCCGCCCATTTCTCTCTCTTGCCAGCACGGAGGTGCTGATGCTTTTATTTTTAGTAGATTAGATTACTGTAACACCCTGCTCTCTGGCCTTTCCAAAAAGTCCCTTTCAAACCTACAGCTACTTCAGAACTTGGCGGCAAGAGTTCTGACGAGGACCAGAGGGCGGGAACACATTACACCAGTTTTAAAATCGCTGCATTGGCTCCCCATGCGTTTCAGGATTGATTTTAAGGTTCTTTTAGTAGTTTATAAATGTCTTAATGGTCTTGGGCCCTCTTATTTATCCGACTTGCTTTTAAATTATGAACGCGGAGGTCCTCTGGTAGCAATCTATTAGTTGTTCCAAGGGTGAGGACCAAGACATACGGTGAGGCCTCTTTCCGTTGTTACGGCCCTCGTCTGTGGAACGGCCTGCCAGAGAACCTCAGGGCTGCAGAGACTCTTGATGTTTTTAAAAAGAGGCTTAAGATCCACCTTTTAAGCTTAGCTTTTAACTAAATTTTATTTGATCTTCAGCTTTTTTTTTTTTTTAATTTTATATATTATTTTATTTTCATTTCATTTTACTCAACTGTATTTATTTTATTTATCTGTTTATTTATTTATTTACTTACTCTTAGCTTATTGTTTCTTAAGGTCATTTAATATTTGTTTTAACTACAGTTTTTTCCTCATGGGGATCCTCCACGCCGGGGGCTCTGCCTGCTCAGTTTGGGGGTTGTTGCTGCGGTGATTGCCCTTGTCTGGGTGGCTGGGGTCCTATACTGCAGCCTTATGACTGTGGTGTGGGCCCCGGTGGCTCTGATCTGGGTGGTTGTCGTGATGGCAGCCTCTGTAAGACATGGGTGGACTGGCTCCTGGTGTGGATGGATCCCCATGATATTGTTTCCTCACAGCAACATCAAGCCAGATGGTTATTACTTTTAGTGTTTTATACTACTTTTAGTACAGAGACAAAAATCAAGGAGTCATGTGCAGAATGGGGGTGGGGGGGTGTGTGTATCTGCTTTGTGTGTATATATGCATGTTCCTGCGTGCAACTGTAACTTTTTTTTCCCTGTTTTGTAGTTTCTTTTTGTTTTAATATGCATAAATTGATTTTTCATGTAAAGCACTTTGTGTTGCCCCAGCATGAAAAGTAAAGTTTGATTGATTTGATTGATTGATATTCTTACCGTCAAAGGAGCAGTAGCAGCTGACTGAATATCTTTGCTTTGCGAGAAGCCAAGATGGGGTGGAAGAGACCTGGAACCACTGTTCTCCACGCGGCCGGCTGTACTAGGAACAGAGGAAGATGAAGGTGGTGCTGTTGCACCGGGAAGCCCAATGGAGGGGGAGGGAGTAGCACTGGGTAAGCCCAAAGATGGTGAAGGGAAGGTGGCATCTGATACAGGTAAGCTGTTCATGTGTTCACTGTTCACAGAAACAAAAGAAACATAGAAAGAGAGGAGACAGATTGTAAACGAAGAAAAATTCCAAGAAGATATCAGGATACCCCTGCTTACTGGGTTGAAAACACGACCTTGTGTACCGAGGCCGATATCAGACAACAGTTGATTCATTTTCAGTAAGAAATACTAAAAATGCTCCCAGGTTAACATGCAAATGTCACACAACATGCAACTCACACACCAATTCAAAACAACACGCACATACCTCACAGCTCCTGGCTTGGAGAAGATGCTGTTCTGTGGTTGCTGTGTGGGAGCAGGAACAGAAATAGTTGCTTGGGCCAGAACAGGGGTGAGTTCCCTGGTTGGCTCAGTCTGTGACACGTCTGCCGATCCACTACCACCTTCAGGCCCAAAGTCGAGAGCTCCAAACTGAACATTCAGGCCAGATATATCGGCTGAGCCTGGCATCTCCACAGCTGATGATGGAATCTAAGATAGACAAAGTAAATGTGTTGTAACTTACTTATAAAAAATTGCAAGCTGAACCTTCAAGTACTACCTTCTCTTGCATGTGATACAAGTCTTCCACCATTACTGCATGAAGCTTTTTATTTCATTTATCTCACCAAAAAGATTTTACCTTTGAGGGAGGAGGAACTCTCCGTCTCTGCGTTTTTAATTGCCGCTGAGGGGGTTCAGTTATTGGAGACTCCAGACCTGACTGCTTATTTCCTGGAGAAGCCCCATCCCTTGCTGGAAGAATAGAGGACTCGTGACCTGAAATTTAAAGCAACGTATTTGTTTACAATACCATCAAAAGTTAGAGAACCACAATCAAACAACAGTCAGAGGACACAATGAAAATACTAATACTTCAATGACATGACAAAACATATACTGATTTAGGACTGTTAAGTGCTCCTTGCATGCAGTACTCCTCTTCAGAAGAAAAAAAAGTAATAACTACACAGTACTACCATCAATTTTCACATGTAGCTATGTAAAACATATCTCATTTGTTGACGGTTTAGCTGTCTATTAATCATAATTCATGAATTATCAATATTTGGGAAAAAAAAATTAAAAAACAAAACAAAAATAGCTTTTCCCCCCTGCAATTTTAATGTCACATGGTATTTTCTCAAGACTTCCAGACCTTTATCAGTAAAGTACACCACACTGCTGCAGTCCTACCTGGTGGTGTGGGGGCCTGTGGTGCATGTGACTGAGACAGACCCAGAGGCTCTGTTGTGGGAAGGATGGAGGACTGTTGCTGCCTCTGAGCCAGCTGGCTGAGCACTGCTGATGGCTCTGGCTGAAGCTTCATTTCCACTGAAGAAAATTGGGAATAAGCATCAACATTCTTGGTTTCAAGAGCAGATGATGGATTAAAAAGTCCTGTTCTAAATTTTGGTGTAGATTTTTTTTAAATCCACCTTGAGAAGAACTTACAATGTTGGGATGTAACAGGGCCATTCTCCACCCTCAGAAGCTTGGCATCTATAGAGGGTGAGGAGGCAGGAGCAGGACTCTGCATTGGAGGTAGTCCTGCATCTTTGGAAACACTGTTGTTGCTAGTTGTTGTCAACATCTGACTGGCTCTCTGACCAAGCCGAGGTCCGTTGAGATGCTCCGATATCCGAATGTCAGAAGTTGATGTCTGCTTAGGTGCATTCAGGGAACCAAAACCAGAACCTATGACTGAGGACTGGGAATACAACAAAGGCAAACGATGAGATAACAATAAAATTAAATAAATAGACAGATAGCATATCATTGTTGTGCAGCAATGCTGTATGTCTGACGTTGTGCATACCAGAGCAGCATGTGCATAGGTGGTGCTAGCAGAGGCAGCATGGGCATAGCTGTTGGCTGTGGCATGTGCGTAGCTGTGTGTTGCAGTGCGTCCATTGTGGTGGGAATTTGTGAACACTAGGCTTTGGCCCAAATCTTCTGCCGAGGGGCCTTCAACTATCACCCCCAAGTCAGAGTCCATTGAACCTACAGCTACTCCAGTCTTGGGTAGTAGGCTAGCCAGATCCACGCTGAGGAAAGGCAGGAGACAAGAGTGCAAAAGGAAGGAAAAAGAAAAGAAAAACAAAGTTGGGGAGAAGTGTGCAAAGGGGATTAGCATGGTGAAGGTTGAATAATATGTATTTCTACAGAAAAAAAAAGTAGTTCTAAGTTGATTGGGACTTTGGGAAGGATGACTTACTTGTGTCCAGGTGTGATGTGGTTTGTTGGAGCAGAAGAGGCAGTGAAAACTTTGGTCTCAGACAACTGAAACAAAAAGACAGTCATCCAATTAATATTACCATATATTATTTACAATATATTTCCTAATACCTACTGCCAAACCATTTATAGATGGTAGTCAGCCACCATTTTGGGACAACAGGACAAGAAATTAAGCAGGTATATTTGAAGAAACATCACTAAACAAAGTTTGTGCAGATTTTTTACATTGAACCATTGCACATTTCTTTCAGATCATTCAGAAATGCTGCCTTACATCCTCATTCCAGTCCTCTGAAGTCCAGTCTTCCCCAACGCCTACCCATGTTCCTTAGCAAAACAAAAACAGACAAGTTAGTGTTGCCACGATCACATTTACTCAATGTGTAAATTAGTTTTCCCCATTCCTGTATTCATTCTGCTTTAGTTTCACACCTAGTAGTTTGGAATTGGTCACTTATACCGAGTGGTAAACTGCTATTTAATGAAGAATCCAACTTTACAAAAAAAAAAGACAAAACAAACAAAACAAACAAACAAACAAAAAAAAACAGCAGACATTAAAAGCAGGTATTAAACTGTGGCATGTTATTTTATGTTATTTAATTTACCAGTTCCTTCAGCCGTTTCATTGCCATCCCCTTCGAAATGCTCCTGCCGAGCTCCAGAGTTAGCAGTGTAGTCAGCTGGATTGAAGGTGCTGAAAGAGTGGGGAAAGGTGGAATACATGTAAAGGTGAGAAATTGTCCAGCAGAGAAGTCCTTCATTTTTTCCCCTCAGAAAAGATTCAGAAATTTGGTTTTCCACATATTTGTTTAAGATATGTGCTTGTAAATCAACATCACCATCTCTTCAGCTTATTTGGGGTTTAAGATTCACATTTATACATATGTTCTTACCCCATTCCCTGCGAAGAAAATCTGTTACCAGCAGCTCCTCTTCCTCTGCCACGACCACCTGGTCCTGAAGGACAGTAAGGACAGATATGAGGGGGAGAAAAAAAAAAAAAAAAAAAAAACAGCAAACTGACCACTGCTGACCCTTCAGTCTCAACTCCTGATGGTGTCACACTTCAGCACGTATAAATAAAATGTCAATGAACTATGCCAGGGATAATACATTATTCCCAATACATTTTACTTAGAAGCACATACTCATGTCTAAGTTCCCTTTCAATCATGTTGAATATTTTCTAAAATGTCGTACTGTTCTAGTGTATTAACAAAAAATCAGTCATTAATTACAAGGAGACATCCCACAATAGACAAATATGTGTCACAAAGATGTGTCACAAATCAAATAATTACCCATAAAATGTTGTTAGCCAAATAAACATCTCAAACCCAAATGTCCCACCATTCAATTTTGAGGCAAATTACAAGTTATTCCAAAAGACAGGCAGCTGAAATCCTGCCACCTGACAACATCTCTGGAACCAAAGACAAAATAGTCCTTATTAAATTTATAAATGTGCGTTACGTCAGTGCTCACCTCTGCCCCGCCCTCTGCGCCCACGGTCTGCTCCCCTCTCTCCAAGAGCCACCTCAAACCCATTCTCCTCTGACCGACCTAAAATCCAGCAGGAATTAAAGTGAGGAAGAAAATGGGACAAGTGACAACATTTCAGACAACGAATTACAAATTGTACACATATTAGTTTTATTTATAAGCCCTTTTTCCTTTCATTACCTTCACGTCCTCGACTGATGCCTCTGCCCTTCCTGTTTAGCCCTCCACGTCCACGACTTGCTTCCCTCTCTGCTTTCTTTTCCCTGTTTTCCTTTATCTCCGAGGGCCCTCCTTCCTTTCCAAGGCCACGCCTTTTCCCCACAGTCTCCCAGGAGTTCTGAAGAAGTTAACAACAGTGTTATTGCTTTGGTTCACTTTATTAAAGATACACATGGGTCCATAGTTTTGTTTTGTTTTTTTAAGAGAAAAAAAAAATAGTAAAATGAGATAAAAATCAAGTGTCACAAGTTTACATGAAGGTTATAACGTCAATAATTCCACAGCTTTAAGTAAAACTTAACTGAGCTTAATGCAGGCTCAATCAGAGATTGAGATCAGTCCTTTAACCTGCACGTACAATTATACATGAGTTTACACAACCTAGCCTGACAAGTGACACTGCTCCATCTGGGCATCTTGAACATCAGCCGCATTCCATCACTGTTTGCTACAGTGAGTTTCCGCATGCTTCCTTCTCTGAAGCTCCCCCACAAATGGGGGAGTGTACACTGGAGTGCAATATGCTTTAAATAGTCTAATTTTAACTGGAACAATACACATACCAAATTTACAGCTCAACTTGCACATGCATTAAGCAGCATTGTCTATAGATGTCCATATCATCAGACAGATTTAATGTCCTAAATATTTAATCACATTACAAACTTTAAGAACGGGACCAAAGAGAGAGAAGTTAGAAAATATTACATTTCTGTCTTCTACCCATACTAAACCATGAGAGCAGACCCTCAGTAACTGTTGAAGGCCAGCACCACATGGAGAAAAGATCACTAGATCATCCACATAAACGGTTAACTATGGTATCACAGTTAACCATTAATAGCTTTGATAAGTCATCCATATAGACATTAAACAAAAGAAGAGAAAAAAATACTTCCCTGTATAACCCCATTACACACATTAATGGGGGCAGACACACAGTTAGTCCATTTTAGGTGTATAAACTGTTGTGTATGCCAAAAGGACAAAATTCTTAAGGACCCCCCCCCCATATATTGCTTAAAAATAACTCTCCATGACTTATGCAGTCAAATGCTTTGGAAGCATCAATAAAACGCATAAAAATAGTGGAATTGTGTCTATTATACAAATTCAGAGTCTCCTTCAAGGCAAAAAAACACATATCTGTACCATGTTTAGCTTTAAAACCAAAGTGGTTATCAGAGGTCAAGACAAATCTGTGATGTTGGCACTTGAAAAAGTCATCAATGCTGTGATCAAATTAATGTATGATTCATATATTTTAGTCTTTGCCAATACAGAAAGAAGGACTAGCCATGTACACAAGTATGGATATATGAAGATGGATTGTTTGTATGTGTATACACTTACTGTGTCAGAGGTGCTCTCAAGTAGAAAATTGATGGCTCTGTTTACGTCTTCATTGCAGTCGTGGAAGGCTACCATGCACTCATCTTGAGTCTTTCCAGTTACTTCAATCAACTAAGCATCCCCAAAAAAAAAAAAAAAAAACATATAATGTATTAAGTTAGAATGATGTGTGACACACCAAGACCCTTAAGCTTGGAAATTCTACAAATACCAAAGATGATTTTTTTTTCTTAATGACTGTGCATGAACTAACCTGTTTGACCTTGTCTTCAAAGTCTGCATCATTTTTGTCGTAGATCACTTGGGCTAAACGAATCTGTTCTGCTGTGGCCTGGTACACAAACAAGGTTCAGTAGATTTCCAGGAGCAAAAATATTTTTTTTACTATCTTTAATGTTAAAATGGTATTCAAGGACTATATTTTCAACAGATTTATACCAGATTGGTAATACCTCACCTGTATCTGTTTCTGTGGCTGTGTCGTTTGTGTGGTGGTGGGCAACGTCTTGTCCCGAGTCCCTCGGCCTTGATTGCTGATCACTGAAGTCATGATATACAGTATATACAAAACAATGTATGTACAAAATAGAAAAAAAATCTGGAGAAAAGATAAAAGAGGGGACAGAAGCAAATAAAAATGGTGTCAGTCCATGAAATGGTCACACAGCATTGTTGTGGTAAAACGCAGTGCTAATATGCATAGGTAGTGCTGTACACAGAATATAAGCTGGCCAAGATTCACTCATATACCATGTAAGACTATAACCCCCATCTGTCGCCCCCAACATCCCTGGTTAAATATAGCCAGCCAAGAGGGGACTGTCCGGGTGTCATCTTACAGCTCTCTCTCTCTCTCAGTTTCCCACACAAAAACACCGTTAGTACCGGTTTCTGCGTGTATTGCCAGATAAATGACTACTGTTCGATCTATCTACTACGAGATGATATTGACATTGCCATTCCATCAAAAGAACTATCTAGACATAAAGAATATACACTTCATGCTAGCCCGAAGAATCGCAACTGAAAGCATAAAGTATACCAAATTCAGTTACAGGGTATTACCCAACAGAAAAACCAACTGACTGTTTGCAAGCATGGGACGTCAAATGATACCGATCGACTGTGCCCACAAATGTTTGACTAATGAAAACTGGCAGAAAATTAGACATAGTGGTTAACTAAAGCCTAATCTTATTTGGGAAGACGTTACAAAACGCCTGACAGAGGAATAAGGGACACGGACAAACGTTCACATTAGGTCACCTAGCTCTTGATAGCTGTAGCCTGGCTAATCGATCGCCTTTGTTTCCGTGTGCAATTCGTGCGTTGTTCCTTTATAAAAAAAAAATCGCCGTGTTCTTCGGGAAGCATATGAACACAATAAATTTGTGATTGGTTAACATACCAAGCAATTCTACTGTTATTTATCGAAACTTTATTGACACTGGAAGACAAAATAAACACATACATGTCAAGTGTGATTATGTACCCCTTTGTGTATACCGAGAGTTAGCTAATGTTAGCAGCAAGCTAACAAATTAAACAGAAAGTCGCGTGTTTCTTTAAGCGTCACAACGGATGGGATCCGATATTTTACTTCTGGTGAGAGAATATAGGGGCGACGACTTGTCGAAATACAATTAGCCATAACAGTTATCAGCAACGAGATTATAAGTGCCCGGCATGTGAACGGCCCGTCCATGTACAATGCAGCATTCACAGTATGGAAACAGCGCTGGCTAGTTAGCGAGATAGATAGCTAACAACCAAACAGGGCGAAGGGTTACAGAAATAGTTCAGTCGAACAAAATATTATCAAAAAAAGATAAGTAGTTCGTCGGGGCGTTTAGGCCTTTGGGAAGATTTTTAAATCTGTCAACCTAATAAATATGTAGTCTTTTTTATTTATTATTTATTTATTTTTTTTTTTTTTTTACTTTACCTGCTAACACGCTTCGCTCAGCCAGCAGGCAGCAGCAGATGCTGTCACGTGACCCTCCGCGCCGTTGTTCAACGTTGTGAAGCAGTTCCTGCCAACCAGTTTCTACTAAGCTGGTCAGATGGTCCAACGCCGCGCGCTGACATGCGCGTTCACGTTTGGAAGCGTTCCTGGTTTTGCAAACAGGTGGAATTTTCATTTTCAGAGACGATTGAAAGTCTTTGAACGGTTTAAGATTGGTGTATTTTTGGGGGTTGGTTTGTTTTAAACTCTTTGAATTACGTATATCTGAAAAGTACTATATAAATAGTTTGAATTGAGTTTATTTACTTCTGCACAGACTTAACCTAATTATTATTTTTCAGAGAAAATCGAGTACACCAGTACAGTAGCTTAAGCGTAGCTTTTAAAAATATCCACTTGCTAAGTAAATGCCTTGAGCAAACCTGAGCTTAAGTTTGAAGTTAGGTTAGCAATATCAGCTATATTTTCTTATCTGTGCCTGTAAATTTTACTCAGAGCCTTAGTGAGATTTACTTTTAAACAGAAAAAGTAATAAGTCAAATGCCAAGATCAGACCTCAAAGTGACAACTAGATCCTTTCCATTGGTTTATCATACATAAAAAAAATCTACATCTAAAATCTACAGTTGTTTCCAACCAATCAAGAGAAACCCAGTAATCCAAACAAAATAAAACTGATATAACTGATATCTACTTCTATAGCCTATTCTTCTTACTTATTCTCTCTTGCTCTGTTGATTTGTATATGTTGTACATAGATTTGTATATTTTGTTTATTATCTGGTATACAGATTTGTATGTTGGTTAGCTGCTTTATTTATTTTTGTTGCTTTATTTATTTTTGTTATCTGAGTCTTTTGCACCAATGCATACCGCTGCAACCCCTAATTTCTCTTTGGGATCAATAAAAATATCTATCTATCTATCTGTCTGTCTGTCTGGCTCTGTTTTATAGGAGTGTAATAACTACATCCAGAAAATTCTACCAAATATATTCAACATGAGAAAAACACATTTAATCAAGTTTATTATTATTATTTTTTTTTAATTTATTTATTTATTTATTTTTTTTGCTAAAAATTATTTTAAAGTATTTCAAAGTATTTCATAACACAGAGGTTTGGGAGAACTGTAATTTAAATTCTCTGTCCTGTACATGCTGCAGAATTGACAATAAAGCTGACTTTGAAAAAGCTTTTGGTAACAACTGTCTTGATGATACACACACAAAAAAACACCAATAAATGAAGTAACTTAAATATAAGAATAAACATGCATCAGAGGAAACTTACTGTGTACTTTTAAAAAGAATGACTTCATATAACATGACGTAAAATGCATGAAGCCTATTCTTTCTTAAAAAACATTCAGTTTACATAATTTAATCACAATAATTTTCTCCTCTTTGGGTTTGGGTTTGAGAGTTCATAGATTGAATAGGTTTCAGGTACGGCTGCAGCTGAGCTTTCATGCTGTGTGCACATCTTGCTTTTCTTTCCATGATTTCTGCCAGCTTGTGGACATATTCCCCCAATGCCTATTAGACAGGGAGACAAAGAGGAACAAAAATTTCTTTGAAATCTGAAGTTCATTAACATAAAGGAGTATATCTTAACTGAACTAACAATTGTGGATGTGATTTAGCCAAACCATGTCATGCTGCTGGCACAAAAGCTTCTTCTCTTTATGACATAAAGCTTCCATATCTTTCAGCTGCTCCAAATGGGCCTTGACAATACACCACCTAATGTTAGATTGGGTGAAATAACGTAGTATTCTGTAGTATTAGCATGTGCAAATCAAATTTACATTTATATTGGATGACTTCACAAAATACTGAGAACTCTGATACTTACTTGGCATGGTTCAAGTCATCCAGGGTAAGCAGATGGACTGTGGGTCTAATTTGCTGATTGCTCAATCTTTCTTGCCTACTTAACTCTGCAGGATTGTTTGGTTCGGGTGAAGTTTTTGAATTGCTGGATTGGTCTAAAAGTAGTGTATTGGAGTGAGCTGAGGAACATCCTGAGTGTTGTGTTGTAATGGAGAATGAATGTTTTTTGTTCTCATCACATGCATATTCTGGTGGATTTTTAAAAGTGGATAAGCCAGTGTTGCCAAAGTGCTGGACAGACGGTAACCTGACAGGAGTGTGTACAGAAGCACAGGAAGCAGCTTTAGGTGGGGATGCACTGACGTTGTTGTTAAAAGCTGGTACACTATGGTTTTTCTGACTATTCTCTCGATTCTGGTTTGAAGCCAGGGTACACTCAGGATTGTGAGGCTTGTTTGTACCTGGACAAAATAAGAAGCTGTTAACTGCTTTCAACACAGACAGACAAACAGAGAGAGAAAGAGAGAAAATGAACACTTACCTATTCCACAGACATTGTTTTTTATGTATATCTGTCGATCAGTATGATTACTATCACTAACAGCAGGATGGAGAGTCTTTTCTTGTGGCAGCTCCAAAAGAGACAGGCGAAATTCTGCATCCCCTTCCTCCACAAATTTCCCCTCCATTTCAGCACATGAGAGACACTCTTTTCCAGTCTCTCCACTCACTCTTTCAACCGGACAGGCTGATGTATTGCTGTTTCCCTGTAGAAACGAAGCTGTTGCAGCCTGTTGGTCCACTTGAAGCAGGGAGATGCTGAGTGGATCCATGATATAGCTAAAAGAATCCACAGAAGTCTCATCTTGAGGTAGAACAGACTTTTTGGTATTGACATCTGGACAGTTGTATGTCTTTGTGTAAGCAGAACATTTTGAAGGTGTGTTAAGGGACTCAGCAGGTATACATCCAACTTTGGCCATGATAGTGACAGGTAAAGTAGTTGACTGATTGGTAACAGAGTAGGTTGCTTTCTTTCTCTGGCAAGTCACCTCTGGAGTATTTTGCAGTGGTAAAGTATGAATATTGGCATTGCATCTAGTATATTTTGATTCGACAGAAGGCTCACTTGGTTTGTTTGAGGTCAGGAGTGTGTAGGCATATTCAGATGGTGAGAGGGGCCTTTCTGCAGGAGCTCGCTGATGCTGAAACTCAAACGGAAGGTGGGTACAGAGGCTGTTGCTGTCATTGCAACTGTAGGTAGATCCTACGCTGTAGCAGTTAGCTGCTTCTTTCTGCTTAGTTCTCCAATCTCCATCATTCGGGATATCTGAGGTATCCAGTCCCTCTGCTTCTTTCTTATTCTCTGCAGGTTCCATCTCTGTGGCTGCTACCCAAGCACACTTCCTCTCTCTCCTTTCCAGTCCAGCTGTTCTTTCATAATCTCTCCTGACTTTTGCTTCACCTCTTGCCTTAACTAACCCACTGCTAACCCTCTTCTTATTTTCACACCAGTCTTGCCTAAAGCTTGCTTCTATTTCTTCCAAAGAAACCATTGAGTCTTCACTACTGCCACTGTTTCCTTGAGCATCCTCATCCTTATTGTTACAGAAGTTTGAAGATGTTTCGGTTTGTATGTGAGTCTCACCACCAGAAGAAGGTATTTGCCCTCTATTATAACCAACTCTAGCCAACCTGGCCCTGCATGCAGGTGAAGTGTCTTCCAAAGCATGGTACATTTGGGCAGAGAGGGAAGATAGAGAGCCTTGAGCAGAAGAAGAGAAAGATTGGCATGTTGGAGATGAGGAGAAGTGGACAGATGGTGAGGCTGATGAGGGTATAAACTGCTGCAGCTCTTGATGATAATGTCTGAGGTGCCTCTTCCTCTCCATTTCATCAATGTAAATATGTAAACCTCTTTCACTTTGCCTCACTACTTCACTGCTTGTGTTTCTGCTGTTTTCCACTTGTCTGCTTGGTTCTATCCATTCTGTTTCCAATCTTCTTGTCTCTTTCATAGTGTGCTGCCAGCTCTCTTTTACTCTGTGGTAGAATCCAGATTCCCGCTCAGTAAAAGCTAGGCAAGCTTTACGAGCTCCTTCTTGTTTTTGCTGCTCATTATTTTCGTGTTCCAACACTGCCCTGCCACTTTTCTCTCTAACGCAGTGATTGTGAGTGTTTCCATAACTTTCATTTTCTACTATCCTGGTCTCTCTTTCATTTGCTCCTTTTCTCCCATGACATTTATCATTCCTCCCCAGCCAGCCTCTAATTGGTGTAATACATTCAAGTCCAATCCCTTTTCTGGCCACTGATGGTGTTTCCTCTCCACATATATTGCTCTTGGGTGTTGAGCAGAGAAGTCTGTCCTCCGTGTATAACTTTGTTGTAGGTGTATTGAAACCAAAAATATCACTTTGTTTCCCTAGGTTTGGGTTTTTAGGGGTCCCAGTCCTGTTACTGCCGCTGCTTTTGTACAGGCAATGTTTGGAGGAAGGTACCATCTTGCTCCCTCTTCCCTTTAATCCTCCTGCTCCCCTCAGTTCCTTCACTCTATTAAAAAAATAAAATAAATTTAAATTATTATGTCACATCATTTAGGCAAAAGTGACTAAATTTCCAGTAACTTGTCAGATATATCAGATTTCTACCAGTATAACTACTAACTCATTCTCACTAAATACTTACCGATCTGCATATCTCAGTGTATTGAGTGTGTGTTCGGTTGCTGGGTGACCAGGAGAAATATTTGCAATCATGCATGTCATTGAGTCACCAACAAATGAGTCTTTTAAAACCTTGAATGAGAATGAAGTAGACTGATATTAAATCACAGGGGAAGTTAGGGGTCGAGGTGGAGAAACAAGAACATCAGGTATGATATTCATGTATGCTTCTATCATTAGACGCTATAATCTTCTTACCAGAGTAAGTTTGCTTTGTCGAAAAGGTGTGTGTGATTCTTCTTTGTCAAGAGAACGAATACATTCTTTAAGCTGAAGACAAAAAAGGAAAAAAAATAACATAAGAAATAACATATTCTTATGTGTCTTGAGTGGGATGTCTGAGTATGTGATGCTGTCTGCAAAACTTACTGCCAACAGACTCTGGTTGATCTCAGCTCCCTCTATACGACTCTGCCTGTCATGTTCTTTGGCGTCTGATGCCCTTTCACTTCCTGCCAGGTCAACGAACCACATTCTGCACAGATACACACAACACGTGCACTTCTTTGCTCAGTCCTTTCGTGCAAATGCTAGTGGTCTTGAGGCTAATGCTGGTGGTCTCCTTACTTTGTTGTAGCCCAGGGCACAAAGCTATTAGGAAAACTGCAAACCATAAACTAAAAATATAACTAGAAGGAAACTCTGGGTATGTAGACCTTCATCAAGTCAAACAGGTCACTCTTTATGGCACAAGTTCACATCTCAAAAGCTTGAAAGCTAAAAAGAAAAAGCAAGTCAAACAAATCATAACATACTCAGCGAAAACAATAAAATGTATAATGTCTCACCTTCCAGTTATCTGCTTGTTTGGATCTCTAAGCTGAATTTGAAGCAAGGCGTGGGAACGAGAGGACAGTGGATTCACACCACTCACCCCTTGTGTTCGTTCTGCTGTACCCTGTGAAATCACCTGGCAAAGGCAACAAGAGGTGCAGGTGATGTAAAAGAAGGGTGAGAAAGTTAGCCATAATTGCCACCTAGAATACAGTAATACTATAGATTTTTTTCTTATTAGATAACATCTGAAGAATTGAAGGTATTTAAGAGTGAGCTGATGTATCTTTGAGGATGTCAGCAGACCCTGATCGACCTTACTGTCGTGTGCTGTATGCTGAACTCCTCTTTCTACCTATGCAGACCTGTTTCCATACTGTCCTTTCTGATTGAAATTAAAACACAATTTTTTATCTCCTGCCATGAATTTTGCAATTAAGATTAATTTTTCTTCTTTTAAAGGATAGATCACTTATTTTAGAATCACAGTCCTTGTATAAATATGCTCTATGTGTTGTGATGTTAATCATCACAAACCTCCAGCAGTGAGCTGACAGAGTCCACTCTGACATCACGCAGCCTTGAAATGTGAACCACTTTTTGTCCATCCTCCCTGGCAAATAACCTCCATAAGGAAAGAGAGATTGAGACAAGGAAATCAAGCTTTATTATTATAACTGAATGAGAGTGAAGATTCTGGTTATGTGACACTCACATTTCTAAAGATTAAATTATCTTAATGGGAAAACTCAAGGACAAAGGTTGTAATGACAACATGTTATGTATATATATATATATATATATATATATATATATATATATATATATATATATATATATATATATATATATATATATATATATATATACAGTACAGCAAGTGGTGGCTGTAGGTAATTGATGAAGTAAAGACGTATTTTCACATCTGCACACCTTTTCCTGTGGTCCAGCAGGTCATACAGTTGACCACAGTAGATTTCAAAGAAACTGACATAAACCAGCAGTGATGAGTATCTGTATGTGGTGGACAGATGAGTGAAAATGTCCTGAACCGCCAGAGCATACAACCCAGGTTTCCCAGGAGACGAGCCGAGCATGGTGTAAGTCTTTCCTGCACCTGTTTGTCCATATGCAAAGCAGGTGGCCTTGCCCCTGTGGACACACATTATGCAAATGCAGTATAGGTGGACTGGAAACCAGACAAAGACAAAGAGCGGAAAAATTTGAGCTGAAACTTTAAGCCGATTTCCCCCTGTACACACAAACACACACAAAAATGTATGGTGCCAATGCACAGCACAAACCTACCCACTGAGCATGTGCTGCACCAGAGGATAAACTGTTGTTTGATACATGTCTTCATTCGAGCTCTCCTCTCCAAAAACCTGATCAAAGTAGAACTTGTGCTGAAGGACAAAAGAACAAGGGACAAGATACAGCATGACATAATAAAACAAGCAAACAATGTTGATCTGGTAAAGCCACAGTTGTAAAATCTATCTAGCATTGTAGGATTTATTTATTGTCTCTGCACATTTACCTGCCGTATGTATTGTGTGAGATCCACGGCTTCTTTGCTTTCATGGACAATCACACATTCTCCACCTGGAGTTGTCACCACATCTGTCTCTCCTCTTCTGCACTCTGCATGTATCAAAGGTCTTTTCCTCACACACACACTAATTCGCTGTCCTCCCACTTGCCTGTATACATACATGTAAAAAAACATGCATGAAATATTTAAGCAAACAGTTGTCATCACATCCTCCAGAAAGGTGAAAGAAAGATGGATGCCACTGCAACTCACTTTTTGTGTGGAGCATGAGTAAAACTCAGTGGCAGTCCATAATTGTAGCCAGCTGTTCCCTTTGCTTCATAAACAGGTATGAGCTTGGCCATGTCTGTGTAGTGATTTGTCTTTCGAGAGATTTTGTTTTTGTCTTTGGGTTTAAATGGTTTGTTGTTAAATGTCTTTGGCATCACTGTTGCAGGACTGGGTTTTGGATTGTTGAATGTCTCTGTGTTTGGTGGTAATCTGGTTTTTGAGTTTAGGGTGGAATTTTCTCCTCTGATGCCTAGCTTATTGCTTTTTCTGCTGGGACAGTTACACAGACAACAACCGCTATGTACATCTAGCTTGCAGTTGTTGCTCTCTTGATTGCCATATAGCAGAGCATTTCTGCTGTGAAGCTGAAGTTCCACAGGTGTGACTGATCCTTTTTCCTGGATGTGCTTATTATTTCTGTTATGACTTGCAAAGGCATGAACAGTATCTGCAGGATGAGAAAACAGCCTCCGCTGAAGATCAGTGGGTTCGTCACTGAAGTCAAGACGTCTTCGAACGTGTGATAGTTTAGCAAAACTGGGTACATTAGGACTAGATATAGCAGCTCCATTTTCATCCTGATCCTCATTCACGTCTTCGCCAGGATTTTGATAATCATCAGAACTGCAACCACCCACTGCAGAATAGCTCTCATCACCTTCATCATCTCCACAAACAATACCATCATCATATGCAAGGCTCTTCGGGTCAAGATTTTTCACTAGTTGGACCAGATGAAAAAGCCGAGTCCTGTCCTCCATAGAGCAAATTCCCAGGAGGGGATAGTCTTCCATGCTTAACCCTGAAATGTGGTCTGCATGGCAAACACCCATCAAAGTAAACCTAAGGGACAGGACAAAGAAGAGGACAAATAATGTTATTGGAGATTACAGAGCAACCATGAGTTTTGATGTCCTATTTCTGCTTACCTTGCGTAGTGACGCTGTAGCCCAACAGCTTTCAGACACTCGTACAGACATATTGTCATTTCCTACACTACCTTTTTCTCTACGTTTCGTCCTTTAGTTCACCCCACCTGCCCTGAGAGAGGCAGACATGTCACTTTAGTCTCTCCATCAGTTGGTCACAAAAAGCAAAGACAATCACAACATAATTATACAGTTATGAGCTAAACTTTCACAGAAAAAATTAAAAATGTTAAAATCTTTGTGCTATCCCATCAACACTACAAAACAGCATGTTTTATCTAGCGATTTCTGTCAGAGAACTATAGCCAATGGTTGCTCTGTATCATTACTATCCCTGTGTTCTGTTGATGGTGAGCAAAACGTGAGACACCAGTATGAGGCTGAAATCTGACACTAGAGTAGGATGGAGCCATTGCACCACCCTGCAGCCGTCACACATTTCTCTACAGTGTCAAATATAAATATAGCAAACACAGCAACTGTTGTGACTTCTACTGTAGATTGGCCAGCAGCTGCACTGGTCTTGAGGTATTGGCCTGACTGAGACCATCTTCAAGACTGTCCCACTCAGTGTAACAACCCCACAGCTCCTTTCCCTCAGGCTTAGCCACAGTCTTTACAGTTAATCCATACTGCAATATCATACACGGTTTTGGGAACAATTAATTAATCAAACTTAAAGTATTATAGCCGTAAAGCATTAGGTAACAAGTACTGATTTTTAGTCAGTTTGATGTTAGAACAACCCCCTCCATAAACAAAAGTTGGTATGCTTTATAAATCATCATTATTCTGCTTACAAATTCATTTCATGTATGACTATCGTAAAAGCATTTAGTTTGTCTAAAATATGATAATATTCAAAATGACTCACTCTGGACTTCAGCTGCGAAAGATAACTGAGAGAACGTGTAATGTTTAACTAACCAAAGGCATTAATTTTTCAATAGGTTGCAGGCTTGAATTGTATTTCCCTACACAGAATGTATCTCCATAACAACGAAAAGAGTTCAAAGCGCTCTCTTTTCCCGCTGTACACGCGAGCCAAGTCCCAGGGAAGCAGAAACGTCAGACATTAAATGTTAACAGATATAAAGGCAGAATTCTAGAGACGACCGGTCCGACCAAACAACGCTCAGTTCAGCATTACATTGAGAGATAATCCATCAAAGGGCTTAAAGCCCACCAGTAAACCCATTAAGACAAAAAGCTCTTGCACACTAAACCATCTACCCCACTGGGTTTATTGCAAACTGAACGACGAGCTATAAGAACAGATGGAGTGGGGATGTCTGTGCTGTGTTTCATACATTGTAGGTGGATTGCATAGAACATACACTATCTGCCCTGAACAATGATGATAGAAACTTTACTGAAAGAAAGAAAGAAAGAAAGAAAGACAGAAAGACAGAAAGAAAGAAAGAAAGAAAGAAAGAAAGAAAGAAAGAAAGAAAGAAAGAAAGAAATTTTATTTGGTTCACACATTTATGGTAACTGATCGTTTTGCATTATTTCTGATCTGAATTTGGCGTGGGTAAAAGGCCAGTCAATCCGGTTAATCAGAGAGTTCCGTGTTTCACTGGGGATAAAATTGGATGTAACACACAACATTAGCTCTTCTTCCGTAAACTCGCTGGAAACATGCGTTCTTAATACTTAGAATTATTTGTTTTTCATCATTTGATACGTGTCCAAATAATTTAGCAAGCCTGTTTGATAAAGATAACGCGTCAGCGTCCCCACGTGGGGCATAATTTAAGCGAGATAAGCCGCATGCTAGGCTCCGGATTTCACTTTTATCTCTTCAAACCGGTTATTCTCAACAACCAGTTTGAAGACCACCAGAGGCGACCTGGGACAATGTCTGTTACCACGACAACCAACTACAGAGCATACGTTCACAGAGTTGTATAAAAGGTAGGTTAATTTAATGTTTAGATTGTGATGTAAATATTGTTCTCTTTTTGTCATTTTTAGCTGATTCTCAGTTCAGTGACATTTTAAAAATATCATTAATAAAGATGGCATAATTTCACAGAAAGAACTAGAACAGTGAGTAACCTCCACGTGTGTGTGTAACTGAATATAAAAACTGACCTCACTCTATGTTAGACAATACTTTAACACGTTTTTATTTTCTCATATTTTGCCATATTCACTATATTGCCATAAGTATTGGCTCACCTGCCTTGACTCTCATGAGAACTTAATAGACATCCCATTCTTAATCAAATGAGTTCAATATGACATTGGTCCACCCTTTCCAGCTATAACAAATTCTTCTGGGAAGGCTTTCCACAAGGTTTAGTTACTTTTTTATGCCATTCCTCCAGAAGCGCATTTGTTAGGTCAGACACTGGTGGTTGATGAGGCCTGGCTCTCAGCCTCCACTCTAGGAGTTGTATTGGGTTGAGGTCAGGATGCTGTGCAGGCCAATCAAGTTCATTTACACCAAACTCGCTTATCCATGTCTTTAAAGACCTTGCTGTGTGCACAGGTGCACAGTCATGTTGGAACAGGAAAAGACCATTCCCAAACTGTTGCCACAAAGTTCAGAGCATGGAATTGTCCAAAATCTCTTTATATGCTAAAGCATTCAGAGTTCCTTTCACTGCAACTATGGGGCCAGCCCAGCTCCTGAAAAACAACCCCAAACTTCTTGCACAGCTGGCATTCTATCACAGTCCCATGCTGGAATTCACTGAGCTCCTGAGAGTGACCCATTCCTTCACAAATGTTTGTAGAAACAGTCTACATGCCTTGATTTTATACACCTGTGGCCATGGAAGTGATCGGAACACCTGATTTCAATTATATGGATGGGTGAATGAATACTTTTGGCAATGTAGTGCATATTTTATTTTTTAAATAGGCTATGCTCCAATGAGAAATTCACAGGAAATGTACAGGAGTTGCTAATAACTATTCAACTTACCTTTTTTCTATAAATCGTGTAATCAAAAAGTTGTTTTGTGTTTTTTTTTATTATCTGATCATTACCAGGAAGTCACCTCTAAGAAATCTTCAGTATGTCCTCTGAGGAAGAGATTTCCCAGAAATCCTCTGCTTCATTGTCTCCCCCTTCTTCCTCATCCCCTCCTTCCTTGCACTTCATCGGGAAGAAGGAAGACATTGTCAAGGCTGGGAGGGTTACGAAGCTGGTGAATGGGTGCAGAGATGTTCTGGTCTTGTACCACCAAGGGCAGCTTTATGGAATGGACATGCGCTGCTACCGTAAGCTTTGAGTCTGTGGGCGTTGTTGATGTTGACATTTCTGCTGCAGCTCATCCCAGTCTTGAAATACTGCAGTGTATAATACATTGTGCTTTTTTTTTTTTTTTAACTGAAAGATTCAGGGGGCGCGTTGCAGTATGGAGACATTGAGGTGATTTTTCTGATATTATGTGTAAATATTAAAGTACATTTACTCAAATACTATATAACAGGCACTACTTGACACAGTTCTGTAAAATAATTAACTATAAAATAACGTTTTTTTTAACAATGTCATTACAGCAACTCATATGTATTTAACACCCAACTTCATGTTATGTCACCGTTAGGAGTTTAACGGACGGCTGTGCATTGTCTGTCCATGGCACAAGTACAAGATCACACTTGCAGAGGGTGAAGGGCTTTACCAAGCTGTGGACGATCCTACAGCCAAACCACTGAGGACTACGTGGCGCTCCAAGGGTGTCAAGCAAAGAATTCATAAAGTCACTGAAGTCAACGGGGATGTGTACATAACACTGAACGACTCCAGTGAGGCCATCAACTCAGATGTCTACCAGACTGAGAAATACAGGACTGTCTTACTCAAAGCACAACCAAAACCCAAACTAAAATAGAGAGATGACAAAGGATTTTTGCAACCCTATGCAACCCAAAATAACTTTCTACTTCAGAGATAGTTCAGGAAGCTTTGTGTGTCTTTTATTGAGATATATTGGCCAGGAGTTGCAGGATATTTGTTAAGTGTAGATTTTAGTATGATCAACTGTCTAGCTTGAGAAACTATTAATTTATTTCCCTTTGCACTGATTGGCAGCCATGCCAACTCCAACTTGCCTCTGTTTTTTTTTTCTTTTTTTTTCAAGTTTAATCATTTCATGTGAAATCTTCTAAACTTTAATTTGATAACTGTTTTTTTATTTTATTGGTGTGACTCATTTGCTGAAAAGTGGATGCTAGGTGGCAGCAGCTTTGAGGATTCAGTGTTTGTGTTTTATTTAACTGTATGAAAACCATTCTACAATCGAAAAAAATATTAAAAATGTTTATCTACACAAATTTGGTTTAGCTGAATTTATTCATTTACACATTTTCAATGTTATACTTTTTAGATAAAGGCTTATTACTGGGATGTGTTTAAATTGAAAATACAGAAGGCATTCGTTCAGCATGCATTTAAAGATTTTGATTATCTTCTACTGGTAATGACTAGTTTTCAATGCAAGATTTCTGTCTTGTTTGGACCTCTATTTTCATTCTTCTATCTGTACGGTTGTCAAATGAATTCTCTGCGCACATTAAGGATTTCCAGAGATATGCCACGCATCAATGCCACGCAGCATATGTGTGTGGCATATATCTGTGTGGCATACAGTACAGCACACAGTATCTGTGTGGTATTGGTGCTCTAAACAAAGTGGACGCTAGGTGGCAGCACTGCACCTTACGTTCTAATATGTATAGTAGAAGAATGTCCGGTCGGTCGCACGGTGATGACGCGAAAACAGTCCGTCTCTATTGTTGCTGTGGGTTGGAGAGATGTTATTTCACATAAATAAAATTATTTTTACTGAATGATATATTGCTTGAATATTTGCAGTTTTAACATACTTTTTGCGCCGCGTAGGTTGTGAGCCAAAGATGGAGGTCGACAGATGATAAAGCTGGAATAACAAGAGTTGACACATTTTGTCTCTTCGTTTTAAACGATAACTTGATGTGATGGCACAAGGTTAGTCTGTTTTAGCCTGACTCGCGTTAAGTGACCATGTTTTTCATGTAGTATTCCTACTTTTAGGGGGTAGATTTGTGAGTTTCTTCCACAAGCTGCATTTTGCTTTAAAAGAATACTTTTAATATATCCTGCAGAGGATGAAATCAATCTGCTGGTCATCGTCGTGGATGTAAATCCGATATGGTGGGGTCAGCAAGCTCAACGTGAGCCAGAGGTATGATGTTAAATTAACTCCTCAATTACAGTTTTATTGCATTTTCATGTCACGTAAAAATCATACACATAATCATTAAATAAATGCAATATAAACTGTCCAAATGGAAGGGGTGGGGGGGTCAAGTATGATATTAAATAATTTTCTTCTGTAAGTTAAAATTATATTAGTGATAAGAAGTCTAAATAATCCATTTTAAAGAAATAATAATGAACAACTATCTTTTACACGTAAGGCTGTTGTGGTCATGAAATTTTGTTTCATGTGTTTTTGCATAAAATTAGAGCTATCTGCTATTTTCTTTTTCCATTATTTTCTTTATTATTGTTATTTTTTTATTTATGTACCACCTTATCATTGCAAATGCCTTGAGGCTTGAGATAAACAGCTCATACAAAAAAAACTTATCAGAAGAAAGGGAGACTGACAATAGAAAACTATTAAAATAGTTTATAACAGTTTTCTGTTGTATTCGTAAATGGAAACTGTTTTAACAGTTTTCTAAAAGGATAATATAAACTCGCATAACTACAATCAATAATTTTTTAGGAACAGTTTTATTCAATTTTATGTATCTAATTGAAATTGTTTGGACACAGCATGAGAAAAAGTTGGTCTAAAGTTGAAGATAACACATGACAAATGGTTCAGTTTTTTAGCAAGGTAAACATTAAGATTAATTCTGAAGTAAGTATGACCCTTTTCTTAATTTTAGAATGGGGTTTAAGACAGTTTTTCACATCATAAACATGTACATATATGCCTTTATACCTAATTAGTTTAGTGGTGTGTGAATGAGTATGATGGAGAACAAAAAGTACCGCGGAGCCTGTATAAATGTATAGTCTAAAAAGTGCTGTATGATTGTTTGTGAATGGGTGAATATAGCTCACAGTGTAAAAGAACTTTAACAATTATGGTTAAAAATTCAGTCCATTAACATTTTCTTGAGTACAGTTAAATTAGCATTTTAAATATGTCCAAACAACACAACTTTACTCTTGTCTTTGTCCAGTTCACCTTGTCCAAATGTCTGGATGCAGTCATGGTGATGGGGAACTCCCACATGGCTATGACCAGGACAAACAAGCTGGCTGTCATCGCTAGCCACTGCCAAGACAGGTAATGTCACAGAACACTTTCCAGCAATGAACAGTACATTTAGTATGTTGCTTTTCTACAATTATATTTTAAAAAAGCAAAGATTCAACTTAAAAGTATAAAAAAATAAATATAATTTTATTAATTTAACTTATCTTTACTTGTTAATCAGTCTCATGACCATAAGATGTATTTTGTCTAACTACATTAAAAGCTGTTGGACTAAAGTACTAAACGGTGCTTGACATTGTTGAGACCACCTCCACATTTATCCACTAAAATATTAGAATGGTACTTACAAACTGATGTGCCATAAGGAGCCATTGCAGAAATAGTAATTGTACCTCAGTTGCAGCATGCTGTAAATAACGTTTTAAATGCAGGATTTTTACTATGGTCTACTACATTATTACATTTACTTAAATATTGATATTGGATATCAGAGACTGAAGTGCAGACTGTCTAATGCTTTGCTTCATTCACTGCTTGTATTAACATCTCTTCCACCCAGCCACTTCCTATATCCTAATAAGAGCGGGGGAGGAGGGGAGAACGGTGAAGATGATGCATCCTCCAGCAGGGATGGAAAATACGAACTACTATCTATCGCCAACAACCTTATTGCAGAAGAGATCAGGAATGTTATGTCGAAATGTAGGTACAAGGCTTTTTTTTCAGGAGGGTAAAATGAATGTAACATATATACAGTCACAACTGTTTGAAATCTGCTGTCTCATGTTCTTACAGCTGAAGTGATGGGGAATTCGACTGATGCTCTATTGGCTGGATCCCTCGCCAAAGCTCTCTGCTGTATCCTCTCAGTAAAAACTTAATACTTTGATACAGATCAGTTGGAAAAAGGAAGTTTAGTTGTGTAGTAAAAGTTTAATTTTGAGAATAAATATTAAGTTATAATTGACTTTTGAATTTCAGGACAAGCTTTACTAATGTAAAGAATGTTTTTTTTTTATGGGCTCATAATTTTTATTTATGATCTGGGACCTACTTTACATGAAAATGTAAAATACTGTTAATCATGACAAAATTTTTACCCTTTTGTTTGTGTTAGGGGAGAAACAGCATTGTTTATTAATTTCTCCACTTCTGTTTTTCATGTGTTAGAGTAGATTATACACTTTGCTGTTAAATCCCTGGCCCCACTGTGTGTGAAAGCGTCCTTTCGTAAGACAATGACCTTCACATTCCCTGTAATGGTAGCCATGTACCTGCAGATATCTCAGCCACCACTACCGCTAGAGGGCAAATCAGAGACACAATAAAGATCTTTGAGAACCGCTAACAGAAAAGATTTATATGCTGTTTTTTTAAAAAAAAATGTTGTGAAGTGGGTATTCAAAGGATTGCTCCTCATCTTTTTTTTCCTGCAGTGTGAAGTAATAACTTTGGCTGAGCTGTGTAGGAAATTTTCCTTAACGTTGAAATGTCCAGATATCCACAGGGTCTCTAAAGACCTGGAGGGTAATATTTTTTTTCTTTTATCAGATAAATATGCCTTACATTCTGTTGTCTTTCCTTGCTCTAAAATCTAAGTTTTCCTTTATTTCTTTAGTTGGACAGGAGATCAAATCAAGAATATTGGTAAGACTTAAACTAATTTAATGAGTGCTTTTGCTTCAGCTGACTTCGAGCTCATCATCTGCATTGATTGTGATGGATAGGTGATAAAAGCAGCTGAGGACTGTGCTCTGCAGTACATGAACTTCATGAATGTGATTTTTGCAGCACAAAAGCAGGTAAAAGCAATAATTTTACCCTGTGTTTGAACATCATTCTTTTATAAATGTGTTTATTGTATTCTTTTAAAAAAAAAAAAAAAACGCTTGTTTTAAAACAGAACATCCTGATAGATGCCTGTGTGTTGGACTCAGACTCAGGGCTCCTTCAGCAGGTATATTCTTCAGCTTCATTAACACGATTGAAGAAGAGTATTTTTACATCATTATAGGAATGATAGGAAGTGTTGAAGCACATTATATCAAAAGGAGGTTTTAATATACAAACAAGCATTCAGTCACATAAGTATTTCTTGTTGCTCTTTATCTTGTCTTTACCTTATAAAGTTTCTCAGAGTTTGCTGATGTGTTTGTCTTTAGGCTTGTGATATAACTGGAGGCTTGTACCTGAAGATACCACAGAAAGCATCCCTGGCACAATACCTTTTGGTAAGTGGATTATAGTTGAACACATTTCTAAGAACTTGTTTGCTGTTATGAACATGTGAAGACACTAGTTTGGTGTTTTGTGAACAGTGGGTGTTCCTGCCAGACGCTGAGCAGCGTTCACAACTGATGCTGCCGCCGCCCGCACACGTAGACTACAGAGCTGCATGTTTCTGCCACCGTAACCTGATTGAAATTGGTTACGTGTGTTCAGTTTGTCTGTCAAGTGAGTGAAATACAGTAGAAACAAAACGCATCACAATAATCCCAGTATTATTGCTCAGAGCTGTTCTGTTATTTTATGTTAAAGCCATTTCTCATCTTTTTTTTTTTTTTTTAGTATTCTGCATCTTCAGCCCCATTTGCACAACTTGCGAGTAAGTCTGTTTTCTTTTGAATACATTTTCAAGAAAAAAATGTTGTTGGTACGAATGACCTTATGTAGTGAAATTTAATCTTAATTTTGCTGAGATTGTTTTTTTTTTTCTGTAGGACTGCCTTTAAAATCCAGTTACCACAGATGGTGAAGCCCAAAAAGAAGAAACTTAAACTACCTGCGTGATTTCTTTTTCCTCTGAAAATGTTGTTAATTTAGTTTCTTGTTGTTCCACTCAGAAAAAAACTGTTCTGTTAGTATAGATTTGTAATAACTTTATTGGCTCTCCTAATGCAGCAAGGCCATGTGAAGATGCGGACGTCATCTGTCCTTTATCCTGACAAGTATTCTTAAATGCAAGGCAATAACTTTCCTCAGAAATTTGGTTAACAAGTTTATAAAGAAAATATTTTACATATTAAACATGCATTTAAACATATGGCCCAAGAATATTTGTTTTCACAAGTCTGTGTTATTTTGCTTGCACTGATAGAAACAGATGCTTGGTGATGCCAACTTTCTCCTTAACTGAATCAATACAAGGCACAGCAATGGAAATCTTTTACTGAATGATCACAGCAAACTGTTTCAAACAGGTTAAAGGGGTGTATACATCCTAAAGACTTCTCAATTTAACCAAAATCTTTAACTGCTTAATTGATAACAAAAGTGCAGTAGTTTATCAGCTTTCTAATATTCCCTGATTTACTCTTATTTTTAAGAGGCTGTCATTCCCAAGAGTTGAAGGTAAGCTGTTGATGTTCACATTCACCACTTTTGTTCATTGCTTCACATCACTGCAAGATTTCATAGCAACAGCCCCAGATACTGGCATCAGAACTCTTCACTGAAACGCTCACCCTTGAACCAAAATAATTGTGTGTACAACAGAATGGAAGTTAATGAAACAGGCTAACTTCATTGATATTTGCTAAGGGCATCCATGTTTGAGAAAAATTTCCTTAAGCCCCCTTTTTATCATGAAGATTAGCTGTTTATCCTAACTTAGAGTAATCAGCACAACATGCTGATAACAAGTGTTGCAACACTTTTTCCCCCCATAAATTACATTCTTAAAATCACCCTTGAACGAAGAAAATGTTTCATGTTTCCAATAAGATACAGAAAAATGAAAATAGAGATATCTGCTGTATTTACAAAATAAGCGTGGAACTATTCAGGGAAGACTTTCCAAAACTGGAATTCTGAAAAAAGTCTTGTGGATTATTGCTGGACTGGAACAATGTTGCATCTGGGGGAAAAAAAATAAAGATTTGTGACTAAATTAGCCCATTTAATAAAAGAGAAAGCTATTACTATCATAAATTGTATATATTCAAAGTGAGTGCACTAAACAGCTTATTTTACCTGCACCACTACATGGGAAACATGATTATTGACACAAAACATATGCAGCTTTTTTTCTTTTATTATTATTTTGCAGACTGATTTTGTTAATTTGATTTAGTTATTTGCTCTTAGTCCACACTTGAGATTATGATAGTGTCTCCTTGTGCACTCACCCCAGCAGACCTCTGCCTGACCATCGCTGTGGGGTCAGGCTCATATGAACTTTCTGGCCAGCCCTGATCACAGTCACACGAAAGGGTTTCTGTAAAAGAACAAGACAGAGCAGCTTACACTTAATTATAAGAAGCGTGTTCTGCAAGATTTTAGCAATAGAAACTGTCAAATCCACATAATATCAGGAAGTATAAATAAAGAGTACAATATAATGCTGAAAAGAGGATCAGGAGAAAAACAGAATAAAATGTGAACAACTGATGAGAGTTTACATTTAAATTTAGCTGAAATCTCAGTATTACTTAAAATATTCAAGGAAAATGCACAAGAATAAATCTGCCACACAAAAGTTAAACCTACTCCTTCGCTATGTTGCACCACAGAAGCAATGTTCTGGAGGTTCTGAAAGTTGTCCGTGTTCACAGAGCCAAACTCAATGACTCCATCACCAACTCTAAGCCCCTTTGAAACAAACAAACAATTATTATAATCTGAGAAAATAAATTGCATTATTTGTCAGTCTTAGCTTCAAACAATTGTGATGGTTCATCTGAAACAACTACTGGATAAAAAAAAAAGCACAGTTCACATCACTCACAGCTCCAGAGGCAGGTGAGCCTTCAGTCACAGCATCCACCCGTGCAAAGGGAGGAGGCAAGGTGACCCGCTGCTCCATCGCCTCCACCTGGGCTTCTGCCTCATCCTGCTCTCTCTTGGCTTTTTCTCGAGCGTGCAGTTTGTGCAAGGCTTCTTCTATCTCTGCCATGATAGCCTTGTGATCATTCTGCAGGCCTGGAAGACACAACCAAGACTTTAAAATGACAGGCTATTAAATCTCTTCAGAGGTTTATATATATAATAGATGTACATATTTAGAACCAAGACTGTCGTGTCATTGATTGTTTAGTCAATTGACAGAATACTAATCGGCGACTATTGTAACACTTGATTAATGGTTTAAGATAAAGTTAAATACAAGACTATTATTCGGTCGAAAAACACAACCCATTACCCGAATACTGTTCAAGAAGTTCACATGATGTAAACCAAGCTATTTTTAAATATGGTTTCAGAGAAAACACCAAAAGCATACGCCTGCTTACATGAAATGTTATGTCTTGCCGTCCTGATTTGGTACAAATTAACATCTGCTCGAGGGTAACCCTCAGCGTCAACAAGGGGACCTTCAACTCCAACACCCTGCTGTAAACAAGAGAACAATCATGTTTAGCTACGAACACCTGTAGCACTAAGTTATCCAGCCTGTGTGTGTATAACTTACGTCTTCTAAGACGTCATAATAAGCTTTAATCTGTTCTTCAATTTCATCTTTCTTTTTTATGAGGCTTTTTACATCGTCCATGGTTATTTCACAAATCCCAGAGCTATTGTCTCCCGTCGTCTTCATTGCTGGTAAGCTCGAGCTCCCTATGACGAATCTACTTCCGGTTTGTTGCTGCTGTTCTTCTTCTTCTGTTCATAATGAGGCGGTGTTGTGTGTTACTGCCTCCAAACGCCCACGGCCTGAAGCCACCAAATATTCCACAACACTTTTAAACACAGCTTGTTGGGAATTTAGTTGCTATCTATATTAAAATCAAATTTTATCAAATTATAGTTTAAAGTTTTTAGAAGTCTTTATACAGCAGTATAAATTGATATCACACAGTAAAAACCACAAAAAATACTATATGACAAATTAAAGTATAATCATAAAAATTTATTTTATTTATTAAAATATTCAAATGCACTTCTACAAAACTACTTGGTACTTTAAAATGTCTAATGCAATTGTTTTATGATATACTTAATCATTACAGTTATGTATTGTCTTCATTTTTTTTTAAAAATTGTTAAAGTAGCAAAGTGTTCTTGTTCATTATTGTGTCTTCTAAATATTAATAAAGGAAATATAAAAAGTCAAAGCGACACTTAAAAGTAGCTGGTTTATTTAAAATCTTAAATGCATTACTGTTTAAACTAATAAAAGGTAATTCAATATGTTTTCACATTGGTAAATGTAAGGCCATTATTTTATTTTTATTTTTTTTAACCCATCATTGAAATATGTGTCAATTCCATTTTGGCCTATTAATTATTTGAAAATCCTGAAGAGACTGTTACTGACTCACCTAAAGAAGTAAGCACCTTAGTAGGGGGCACTGGAAGAACTATATTCTTTCACTTCCCGACTTGTTTGTCATATAATTTAGCCTGAATTATGTAAGGAGCTCCAGAAAATGGAGATAAACCCCTTCACTATAGTCCAAATCATTGACTTCATGACAGACCGGTTTGTCTGGCTGAGAGTTTGTTTGTCTGAAAAGGTTGTCAGCAGCAGAAATGTATTTTTAGTTACTATTCACCCTGCATAACTCAGACTTCCAATACAACCGAAGAGTCCTGTCTGCCCCAGAAATATTCAGATGACTGCATTTGTGAGGTGTATTAGGGATGGACAAGAGGCTGAGTACAGGGAATCTTCTACAAGTATGTGGTAGAGAGTACAACCGGTTTAGCAGCTATCTGTTGGAGCAGCAGCAGCATCAGAGCGAAGGTTAACAACTGAACAAACTGGGAAGGAGGCTGGCTCTCTGCTGGGGGCAAGTTTAGAGTCCCTGGAGCTGACCGTGTAAAAGACTGTTATACATACTAGACAACTCTGTACACCCTTCAAGCACAAAACTGTTTAATGAATTAAGTCTATATTATATATATATAAAATTTATGTTTAAAAAATCTTGAAAAGGTAATCACTAACTATAGCACATCAAATCTGTACTAAAATATTTACATAAATATACTTAATATAATAAAAACTTATACAGGAGTATGTCTAAAAAATGACATTCAAGCTTTCAGATTTAACTGCTTTTCATCACTTTTTGTGATCATCTAAATACAGTAAATATTTTTCATGTATTCAACAACAAAAACAAATATTGATTATTTGTTAGGAAAAAAATATACATTTACACCCAGTCTCTATTATTAATGCTTCATTCAGGTAAGCACTGAATTATTTACACACCTGGTATACTCATATTCCAGTGACTTACTGGTGGACAGAATGTTGCATAAAGGGCTGTGTATCCACAAATACCACAAAAACACCTTCCTTGATTACACAAATCATCTTTAATATATTAGTGGATACCATTATTGATCAAAAGAAAACACTTTCATTTTCTTCATAAACCTTTCAACAGATAGAAACCTTTGTATACAATCTCAGATGGAAAAATGTGTTACAAAGAGTGTATCAAACTGTGAAGGCAACATGTTTACAACATAAGCCTCTCCTTCTCTCACCTGTAGTGATCAATATTCACATTTTTTTGTCACATTAGATTTCACTAAGGTCAGGCACATTGGTACACAAAATTACATGTTATAAAAACCTTTAAAGTGTTACCTAACACCTCTAAGCGTTCCCTGAGTGCTTAATGTTACTTCTGATTACTCTTGCTAATGAAGTGGAATGTGCTTTTTTTTTTTATCCTTCGTCCCCAAATACAAGTGCAAATCATTTCTAGTAACGTCACTGAAACATTACAAGTGTGTTGAAAGAATATACACCAAAGTTTCCATCAGGAAGTTTTCCTTCATCCTCAGATGCCTGAACCCCCCTTTTTTCAGGTGTTGAACATTGTGCAAATATGTTGATGCAATATAAACCTATTGTCTGCGTGTTAGTGCTGATGTAAAGTACCACATTTTTACAAAGCTAACAGTCTGTATCTTGTGAACCCAGGCGCTGATCATTAAACAAAAGCATTGTCTGCTCTTTATCGTCTCCTTGCTGGGATGCATCATGAGCAGAAGGTGAAACTACCTGTGAGACCTCAGCTTGTGCTGTCATCTCCATCCGCACCAGAGCAAACTGGGTTGTTGCTTCATCCAGCTGTGAATGAACTGTTTGGACCCACTTCTGCAACTGTGCATTGAGAACATCTGCTCCTTGGTGTAGCTTCTCTTGTCTGCCTTTTAGCTCTTCCAGTAGATGTTGTGTGTCACTGGCAAGCTGCTGTCTCTTGGTTAATGCAGCTGGAGCACGCTGACCCTGCATGTAGCCCGTAAACTCTTCTGGACTCAGGTTGAGTGCTGGTCCGTCAAGCTTTTCAATGAAGGCCACTGCACAAGACTAAATCAGGGGAAAATTTAGTTTTGAGTTATTAACAAACACACAGTGCTTTGGTATAGTAGCAACTATGCACCTTACCAAGTTTGTGAAGTAGTAGCCGCTTTCTCCTGCCATGAGACTGTGGGGGAGACCAAAACGAATCACGTACTGCATGTTGGAGTGTAGGCGAGGTGGATTGGCCTTAAGCACCACATAAATAAGGCCTGACAGGAAGTCATCAGCATTAGCTGGCTCACTGTTGGAGGTAGAGAGCGCTTCGAAGACGTGCTGACTGCATTTGGACACACAGGCAAGCTTGTCCTGTGGGGCTCTTTTGGCATCCATTTCAATAATGGCTGTTAAAAATAAAAATTCAGATATTTACAAACATGTGTGGGGCTTAACAGGCCGTAATACTGGAAAATACTCATTTAACTGTAGGCAAAACATTAGATTAGAAGCAAATTTCAGCTTTGTCGATTAATAACTGAATAGTTGGCTTAAGTCTGTCCACGTGCTACAAAATCTCCCTTTCTGCACCTTAAAAGTCACGATCAGTACGCATATTCTTGATAAGAAGGCAAATAAGTAAGGAATGATGATTTACATAACCTGTTATAGCAGGCATGAAGGGGTCGCTTGTAACTGGAATTGTTTCATCTGGAAAAGGAACGCTCAGCATCTGTGGAGTGACCCAGTTTAAGGAACTGCAAAGTAAAGACATCAGAGACATTTGAGTTTCAGGTTAGAGGATTAAATCATTGACAGCATTAGTCAGGATTGTCCTAATCTGGTTCTCGAGGGCAACTTCCTTATACACCCAATTCTCCTCAACATCTTGTCTTCAAGTTCTTCACAAATCTGTTTATCATTTAATAATTTGAGAAAAGTGAGTACTTGGCAGGGAAACATATAAATCAAATAAAATCGATCAGGATCAGGGGGAGATCTAAAGCCTGCAGGATTGTGGACCGGAGCTGGACACCGCTGTTCTATGAGATGTTTCTGATTGTATCAGCTGCATACAGTGGTAGCAGAATTTTTGTTATTGACCCTGCTCCCACGCACAAGTACACATATATACGCTTCCATGTGATTTCAGAAGTCATCATACACACCCAAAAATAAGGCCCCTCCAAAAGCCCCTGTGCAATTTGAACCCTGCCCCTGAAATAACTGACTTGAATAAACATAAAAAATTACCGTATTCTTCTCTGGAGAGCTAGGTCTTTCTGTTCGTCATCACAGCTATCATGGCAGAAAACCCATTTGTGCAGCCGTGTCATTATCAGCTTCTCCACATGTTCCATTATCTGAGTGACCTGATCCTCAGGAAAACCTGAAAAAAAAGGGGAAAACATAAAAAAAAAATGCATGTGTGATTTCATAATAAGCAGACAAGAATGTGCTGAACAGACATGTACCCACTTCTAAAATGTTCAGCAAAAGACTGGTAAAAGTCCTGCACAAGGTCCGACTGCTT
The DNA here is from genome assembly GCF_017639745.1 of Melanotaenia boesemani. Taxonomy (NCBI): domain Eukaryota; kingdom Metazoa; phylum Chordata; class Actinopteri; order Atheriniformes; family Melanotaeniidae; genus Melanotaenia; species Melanotaenia boesemani. Next base: position 18,106,119 of record NC_055692.1, read on the forward strand.
CTGTACCGGCAGATCCTGGAAAGGTGGTGTGAATCAACCATCAGGATTTCACATATTAAAGAGAAGAAATGTGAAGTGTGAACATTTTTTTAAGGTAATTACATGGTAAGCTTCCATTGTGTTGAGGAACGCTGTACAGCGGGACTGTAAACGCTGGGAGGAGGGACTCCGCAATATCTTTAGGAAGCCAGTGAAGTCCCCCGGCTCAAGGTTCTGGTAGGCTTTCAGCACTTTTGCGTGGCTTTCAGGAGACTCTAAAAGGTCAAACAGTGGACATAATTTTCAGATTAAAAAAAAAAACTAAGTAGTATGACACAAAGAACAGCTCCTGTTGCTGGCTAAAGTATACACTGAGTCAACTTCAACTTCCAGAAGCACAATCCACAGGCTGAATTTAAACTATAAACCCACATGAGAGTTTGTCTATATACCACATACTAAAAGGAAAATGAAATTTTCTTATTACATAGCTGTAACTTGAACATGTGCTGAGAAGGTGTCTGGTGATTCATGCTAAATACTTGGATTGTGTCTCACTAAGGCATGCTGCTAAATTTACTGGTATATGGCAGCAAGAAAAAAATAAACAGCTTTTGTCAGCCTCCTGTTCATGGTTCACAAGACAAGCCTCAGGACAGCTCTCTGTTCTACTTTAGGATTGCATTTTCTTCTCTACAGTAGCAGCTATTAACTTTCTAAGATATATATCAGATTTTTACCATTGAGCCATTAACTTCTCAATCCCCCAGGCAAATTAAGCGTGTCTTGGAAAATTAACTAGTATGATACAAAGGTATTTTAAAATATCCTAAACTTGCAGACCTACCTTGAGGTTTTGGAGGCGATGAGCTGCCCCAGAAGAGTCTTCTCACTGTATTAATCCGACGACCTTTCTCAATGTTTTTCTTTTCTTCGAATTTGGAGAATGTGGGAAGTCCTCCATCACTGCTCGGTCTACAAGGAGTAACAGTATTAGAAATTTGAACCTAAACAAATTTTTACAAGCTAGGAATTATAAAATAATTGTAAGGTACCGAAATGTCATTTAAGTCTACCTTGTGTCTTGTCTTGGTGTTCCAGCTGGACGCGATTTCTCCCTCCAGCACTTGGAGCAGAAGCCTTGCCACGCAGGGTTTCCATAGTACCCACAGGCATTCTTGCAGAGCAGCTCTTCTTGAGAAACTCTGATTCCTCTTTGCTTATTTGCCCACATTGTAGAGTTCTCTTACAACCAACCTTTTGGAGACAATATTAATATTTCAAATATTAAACAACTACAGTAAAAAAAATAGTGTCAATAACCTAATTATTAGGCAAGTGGCCATTTTGAGACCTAAGATTTGATTATCATCTTATATTTAGGTTTACAAAAGGGCAAAAAAAATGAATGAAAGAAACTTTACTGGTTCTGGAAAAAAATCTGAAACACTAAAGGATGAAAACAACGACAAAACCTTCATCTGTACTGAAAATGGACTGAAAACTATCTCCCACATCTGCTGCCAGTGTCTTGATAATTTAGTAAAGGCCAACTGTGTCATTTATAATTATTATTAGCTACAGTTTATACTTAAAGAATACATGAGTGAGTTTGTAAACATGTCTGGATAATATCATGACAAAGACTATAGGCTATAATTTCTTTCTGGAAACATTTAGTTTGAAGTTTTACAACATTTAGGATTTTCTGTGGATTGAAGTTAATTATGTGGAACTGTGTCCACATAATAACTGAGCACAATGTGTACTTAGGTCTACTCATGATCATGTGGAGAGCAAAGTTTCTTCTGTGATTATGTCTGTATGATTACTCTCAGACTGTTCGTATTAATACACTGGTTGTGCTGAACTTGACATAAACATCAAGAACATGTTTTAGCTTATCATGTACAGCTTATGGTCCACCTGAATCCTAAAATAAAGATGATAAAAACCCAGGAAAACGTAATCTCGAGCACCATAAAGAGGCTCTGGATATCAGTGACAACAGGAATGGAATTCATTTCTGTCTAAACTAATTGAATTTGATTTACTGTCAAGTCCATGCTAACGAGTAGTTTCACAAAAAGAAATAGCCAATTTCGACGATATCTCATAGTAAGACCAAATACAACTGGTCACATGATTTCGTATAACTGTTAAAAGCGAAGCAGAACTCCGTTTATGTGAGTTGGTGCTAGCTAATCTCTAAAGCCGGAGCGGCTGACTGAAAGCTGAGAGGATTGGATAAAAGACCGCCATAATGCGATCGTTTAAAATCTTTAAATCAATCATTAAAATATCTCCTAATTAAATCAATGTTCCTCACCTGTCAACTAGGGAGCGGGTGAAAACATGACAGGCGTTAGCTGCTTTCTGCCTCCTCTGTCATAAAATCTTCATATGTAGCACAATAAAGGTGATAGACCTTCACATCCCATTAAATGACACGACGGGGGAAAAAAGAAGAAGAAAATAAATAAATAAACTACTGATGACAAAATATAATAAAAAGTTTGAAAAAAAAGTTGACGTTGAGACGTAGTGGGAAGTTCAGCTACTTCCAAAACCTCTGCAACCGGAAGAACGTCACGGACAACCCTGTAATGTCGCAGCGATTTCCTGACAGAATTAACTATTCAAAGTAAAAGTATCTTTGGAAGTGGATTAACTTTTCCACAATATCTTGAAATATCACATGCTTGACAAAGCTTACTTTCCGGTGCAAACAAAACATTTTAATTTCCGCTCCACGTGTAACATTCTAAATACTTTAGAATTATCTTTATCTTTGCAGCCTATGTAGACAATCTAAAGTTCTCTGTCTCTATATTTATTTAATTTAATAGAAATATAGTAATGCAATTACATGTGCTAAAGTTTAAAAAAATGCGTCCGTTTCAAATGTACAAAATTAAACTACTGCTGCTGCTGCTACTACTACTACTACTACTACTACTACTACTACTACTACTACTATTTACTGTTTGTGTATCAGAAAAAACGGGTTTCACTGACTTCTAGTGGTGCTAATGTGAAACTGTAATCTGCTGATCTGGAGCCCCTACAAAGACTTATAATTTTGCGAACAGATTTACATGGTAGAGCTATATTTAAATAGGATTGAAACTGTTCTTTTAAATTGTGTGTTGTTCTCCTAACATGTAGTGTATTTATTGTACTTGTTGTGTTTAACCAGATATATATATAAAAAAACATGGCAGTCAAAATATTTTAATATAAAAAGTCTAACCGGAAAATGTTTTGAATTTTTTTTTTTCTTGCTTAATCACGCGAACCATCTGTGTTTCTTTGTAACCAGGCAACGAAAAGCTACGCGCTACAGCTGCAAGTAAACATTAGCATGAACTGATAAAACAACGTAGATAAGTTAAGATTTAGCAAACGATTTCTCAGCATTAAGCTTCAAAATATTACAATATATTTAATAGCGTAATTTGTTTTGTATTTAAGTTTGCAAGATTATTATTATTATTTGTTAGGAGCGAAAACTACCTTCCTCAACTTGACAGAATAGATTAGAAAACTCGTGAGTTAAAAAGAAAAAGTGTGGTCAGTCGTCTTGTGTTTAGACATCATGTTAGAAGCTGAAGCTAAAGAAGGGGAGCCAAGCTCAGATGTCAGAAAAGTGGAAACAGAGCCTGAACTGAAGACGACTGGGCAGTCTCAAGTCTACACTGCAACCAAAGACAGTCTTTTCTCGAAGACAAGGCCTATTGGAAACCAAGCGCTGGTATGTATTGTCTCTGAGCTGAGGCCTTTTTTTGCAAACATGTGCAAAACGTACAAATATTTATTGTTCTGTCCTTCTGCACCCTTGTCTGTAAAATCTATCATATACATACTGCATTTCCCAAAATAAAAGAGTAATTAAGAACTTTAATTGGCTCATGACAATACTACAATTTTTTCTCTTTTTGATCTCCTTCAGTCATTAGAATGGGTCTTTGGGATGAATCCAGCTTTTCCTGTCTTCAGTTTGCAAGACCATGATCAACTGGTGGTCCTTTATGCTGGAACTAATGTTGGGATCATATATAATCACACCACAAAATCCCAGCATTTACTACAGGTAAATATCACTGCCAGAATTTAACAAACTGATGGATAGCGAGGTCTGAAAGTCAGAAACAACATCCACAATCAGTCAATCATATTTCAAGGTAAATTTAGAAGTAAACAGAAAATTTATGGATTTGACACATTTAAAAACTAGAAATTTCCACATACTATAAAAAAGGATAATAAAGATCATCCAAATGTAAGTAAAACAGTTGAATTGTCACGTATAAACTTCTTTGTGTAATCAGTACATTCAGATTTTCCTGGAATGTTATTCCTTCAGCTAAAGCACTTGTTCAAATTATTTTGTTCATTAGATTTTTCCTACAGTTAACAATAAATGTGCACATGTTTCCAGCAGATTACTTACTTTATAGCACTGTGATAGTGGGAAACATGACATCAAAACTTTCTTCCTTCCTCTACATCAAATCAAGACTAGCCTATAGGTTCCTAAAAAGGCAGTGGATGGCTTTATACACTTTGTGTAACCAAAATTAGTACAGTATTAGTATCAATAGTATCTTATGTGCAATCAGAAAGATGTAAAAGAGCACACTAAGGAGATCAGTACTTCAAACTTCATTTACAGAGAGGTGAAAAAGAATTGTAACCACTGATCCAATGTTTGTTTAATAAAAAATGAAAGACTAGTCTTCAAAAAAATCCTGTTAAACAAACATCTGTTAGTGTTGGTCTCAGAGGACAAGTAATGTGTTTAAATTACTCCCAGGCCACTTGTGGTGAGCTCAGGTCTGTTTTTTCTGATGGATTCATACCTCAATTGTAGCAGTAACCAAAGTGTATGGATGAAGATTAACAGATGTGCTGTGAAACGTGCTGCTGGGAATGTTCAAGTGTGGTACAGGAAGTTTAGCTACTTTGTACTTGGTTTGCAGGGCAATGAGCCCAAAGTACAGCTCAAATTTTTTGAAGACTAAACATCTCTGACTGTCAAATACTTTTAGGATAAATATCTTGTCATGCTGGATTAACATGGATAATATGGTGTTGCACAAATTTGTGGAATCCATCCATCTCAAGTTTGTCATCAAGCAACATCAGGAAACAAATAGAAGAAAAAGCATTAGCATATTTTATAAATGACACTTCTCACTCCAAATGTTATTTTTTGTCAAGAAACATTTTGGACCTAGCTGAATGTTTTCAATATGAGGTTTTTGTTGCTACACTGCTAATTCTAAATGTCCATAGTTTAATTCTTAATGTCTTCAGGGTCACTCCCACCCCATCTCATGTATGTGTGTAAGTGAAGATAGACGTTGGATTGCAACAGCAGATCGTGGGTCACAGAGGATGGTGATGATATGGGACTCCTACTCTGGGTAGCTCTCAGTTCTCCATATGTTAAAGCATTTGTTTTTAGACTGAGTCTTACTCTTGACGATATCCCTGTTTGTGTTAAAAACCTTTTAGCATTCCTGTGCAGACATTTTTTGACTGCCACCCTGATGAAGGTGTCATTGCTATGGCATTTTCAAGTGACACAAAATATCTGGCAACCCTTGGTAGTGAAGAAGTTCAAGTGAGTATAACAGCATGACTATACAAATTAATGACAGTGTACACTGAACAGCACACTGCTGTTAACGTTTTTTTTTATATATATAAATGTCTTTCCAGTGTGTCTGCATTTGGGATTGGACCAGTGAGGCACAAAAACCCTTATGTTGCACCAAACTTGATCCCAATCTTGGTTTTCAAGTCAGTGATCTCTTTTCTTTTAACAGTTGAATATCCTGGAATTGATGTAGGAGGTTTAATGTTCAAATGTTGAAATATGTTTTAGGATTACATTATTTTTAAACCAGGGGATAGTACTCAGCTCCTCAGTATCAGTAAAAGTCATGTCTTATTCTACAGCAGGGTAAGTTCCACTTGTATTTGTAAGTTAAGAAAAAACAACAACACAGTTGTAGGGTATACATTTATTGCATTAACCAGCAGGTCTGTTTCCAGGCAAAGGAAAGTCTGCAGTTCTTTGCACTGAAGCTCAAGAAGGTATCAAAATCTTGATAAGAATTTGTGTTTTATGCGTTTAAATAATTTGATAGATGTTTGATCTCTTTATCATTTCAGTTCAGTGACGCAGCTGCAAAAGCTCTTCGTGCTAGCGCATTTACTCAGCCTTCTCCTGATGCTTCTACAACTGTCCACATCGCTGACATGTCCCTCAGTCTGTCTGTGTTTCACTTGACAAATCCTCAGATCCTAACAGCCACTGCAGGCAGCATAGTGGTGTGGGATGTCAAGGACTATTTGACTGATCATCAGAGCCTGCACTTTAAAAAAAAAAAACTAATTCACCTTCAGGACCACCTGATCACTTTTCTCACCATGACTGATTGGTACCCAGAAGCAGAAATTTTCATTGTAGTTGCTGATTGAATGTTGCTTTGTATTTAATGGGTGACTTTTTGTATCTTTTCATCTTACAGCTATATCGTAACTGGTGATGTTTGTGGCCAAATCTACTTTTATGATGAATTATTAAGGGTTCTCACTTGGTACAGTGACTTTAATCTGGACGCTATTGTTTCCATTTCCTTTTCCAAAGAGTGTTCAGATGGATATCTGGAGGACCACACTCTGGAGGCCAATCCATTAATTGTCAGGTATGATGTCCGATCTAATGTATCTTAAACCTATACTGTTTTTTCTTTTTTTTTTTTTGTATTGGGAGAAAATGCAATTAAAATCCCTAAGTAGGCTACGACTTGTTAGTCAGTCTGATGTTTCTTCTTCTGCAGGAACTTTATAGTGTCAACAGTCAGTTCCAAAGTTGTGCATGTAAAAACACAGAACAGCATCCCACAGATTCTCCTGCATGAGGATCATGAGCCTGTCTATGCCTTGGCATGCCACCCCAATCAGCCAGCTGTGGCCATGGGTAACCAAAGGGGCACTTTAAAAGTGTGGGACTACAACAACAAAACAATCATTGGCAGCAGGGTCTTTGAGACAGAGAAGCACATTCAATGTATGATTTTTGACCCTAAAGGTGAGCTAGTTTGCTTCCTTGTTGCCGCAAAACACAAAGCTGTTCCATATATCATTTACCAAGCATTTCCTTTCTGCTCTGTGATTTTGATCTTGTTAAATTCAAGACCTGCACTTTTGTCTCAAAACAGGGCGATACCTAGCTGTTGGTTTTGGCAGTGGAGCTGTTCACCTATTAAATTCCCGCACTTTGCAAAGTGATCCGGAGGAATGTTTCCATTACACAACAGAAAGCATCCACCTCATCACCTTCTCCTTAGACTCACAGTACCTTGCCACTGCGGTGAGCATGTCTTAGAGATATGACTAAACTTAGCTGGATCAGACTGAATGGCTCTAGGATCAAATATGTGATACAGTGTTGATATATAAGGAGGGAGAATACAGGAGAATATGTGTTTAACATGTGATTATGCATTTTAAATTTACTCTTCATTGCTTTAAAAAGACATTTCATTTGTTTGTTTATTTGTTTAAAGTTGGATTATGTGCAGTTCTTAGCAGTCTGTCTAACCTACAGTGGACAGCAGCCTCAGTTTGGAAAATTAAGAAGCTAAGCTGTAGCTTCCCACAAGTGGCCTACAGCTGAGCAAATGTTCAACAGCTAATGCAATTCAAACTTTAAAAAATAGATACTATACTATACTAAGATACTATAAAGGTAAAACTTTTAGAACTATGTAAAAGTTATGCTCAGTGTTATACTATCCAACAAGACTGGCACAACTCTTGACAGACTCAGCTGATCAATAACTAAATACATACATATCCCAACTTTAAAATTAATTGGTTTGTTTTTACTGAAACTTGGCATGAACATTTTTTTTATCCATGTTCATTGTTAGGACACTGGCAAAGCAGTGACAGTGTTCCACTTGCAGAAAAATAAAGATTCCCTTCCTTGCTGGATGTATCTGGGAAGATACTGCTCTCATTACAAACCCATCAAAGATCTTCTCTTTGGGGTCTATCTGGACAGCACCCAACCAAGACTGCTATCTTTGGGAATGGACCGCAAACTGGTATGCCCACTTTGTGCATTCAGCTGTTTTGTAATACAGTTTTCATTGCAGTTTTTTATTACATGTTCCTTTTTATATATATATTGTGTATGTGGAACTGAATAATAGGTGGAGTATGACCTGGAAAAGAGCACTGTGAACAAGCTTCTCATCCTAAGCTCGGAGCATATTGAACAAAGTGCTGTGCCCTTGTGCATGACTTGGTATCCTCCCCTTACAACAGAACAGTTTATTCTCATAGCCTCAGACCAGTACAAGATGAAGCTTTTCAACAGCACAACCAAGATGTGCAGGTTTGTAATGTACTTTAACAAGATCACGATATATGTTATTGACGCTGTCACTCTAAATTATTGGGAGGGATTATTACATGTTTGTGTCATGTGTTCTATAAAAATAGAAAGACTCTCCTTGGTCCTACATTTGGCACTCCCATCAAACAAATATTGGTTCTTCCCAAGTCTAACGAACCCAAGAGAAGCTCCTATCACATGGCATACATCACAGAGGATAAGGTTAGTCTTAAAATGTGTTTGTAGCAGTTTATTGCATAATCTGCTTAATTGTGTTTGTAGTTTTTATTTAATCAAAATGTGGCTTGAAATCATTACAAAAAAGAAAAGAAACAGCATGTTGGACCCTAGCAAGTGCTGTTTTTCAAAGCTTTTCTTATTTCTTATTTACCTGATGCATGTTGTCACAGTGTTCAGTTGAAAGTGAATTAGGTAGTACAGTGCTGTTTCACATCTTTTATATTACCAGTAAGAATGCTTGTATGTCCTGCAGGTGGGCCTCCAGATTTTGCCTCTGGATGGAAACCCTTACAAGTCCAGTGCGCTGGTCTGCCATCCAACAGGGGTGTCTGCCCTTGCCTGCTCCAATGATGGGCAATTTGTTTTTACTGCAGGAGGATCTGACTGCAGTGTCTGCTCATGGGAAATAAACCTGAGGTAGAGTTTACTAATACCAACTTGAGAACAAGAGGAAATGCATAAACTGTTTTATGACGTTTCCTGAAACAGGTCTTCTTTTTATGGTTCGTACAGTGTACTGGAAGCCACGGCCACCATGGGTGGAAAGGACATGGTGCCCTTTTATACTCTCTTAGATGGAGGAAGAGATGGCAGGTTTTACAGGGTGAGTTCAACATTTTGCTTTTACCCTATGAGCAATGAGTGTAAAATAAAAATCAATAATATACTGTAATACCTTGTTGATAGTTAAGCATTATGAAGTGAAAAATAAAGACTCCACAAGTTTTAATTCAGTTGACCTCATTTGCTCAATGCCTCTGCAGATGTTATTATGTCAGCATGCAGCTTTCTGCTGAAAGCAAACTTTTTCTCTACACTGGCACTGTTAAATTGTACCAGTGTATAAACCATAGTGTCACACGGTTTATCTGATTCTTCATGTGCCTTTAATTGATTATCATTTTACATTTATACGTTGACTGCTGTGGCGGTTGAGCGAATATCCACCAACTGGAAAGTTTGTGTCACTGACTTCTTCATTCCACATGTCCAAGTTTTCTTGTCCAAGATACTGAATCTCACATTGGCCCCGAGGTGTTTGTCTATGTGTGAACACGACATAAGCAGTCTGTGTTAAGAATGGTAATTGCTGTGTGCCTGTTAATTGGTGAATGTGGCATGTTGTTTAAACAGCTTAGATTGATCATCAAACTAGTGAAGTGCTTCAGTAGTGAAGATGACAGGTTAGCTTCATCATATGCAATTTAGTATCAGATATGTTGAGTTCTTTAAACTTCTGGAGGAGGTTATTTTTATTATTATTGTTTGTTCACTTGGTGTCTTTAGAGAAGAAACATAAAATTCAGCATTCAAGCTTTAATTTTTTTAAGGCATTATGACATTTCTAGTTTATACAAACCCAAGAGATTAAGATATAAGTGAAAATATTTGCATTTACAGCAACACTATAACCACAGCTTCTCAGAGTTCTGAGTTTTTTCTTTGTCTTTAGGAGATGGAAGATGTTTTCTACTACTGCTTAATCCGTCATCATGGCATTGACTTGATGAAGAAACAACAAGTGCCTACAAAAATTTCCCTGTCAGATGTTCCCTGTCTAATGAGAGCACTTGGGTACTTTCCTACTGAAAAAGAGGTATGATGGACACAACAGAAATACCTTTTTACTCATCAGAACTGCTTTAAAAGTTCAGTTTGTTATTTTTCCCCAGATAGAAGACATGCAAAATGAGGTCAAATTCAGCAAGTACGCCGAAACAGGAAAATATGTGACTGACATTGACCTGGAGGAATTTATTAAGCTGTATGTTAACCACCGGTCAGCTTTTGGCATCTCAAGCAATGAGATTGTCCAGGCTTTTAAAGTCCTTGGTAACACTGACAGTACAGGACGGCATGTTCTGCTAAGACATGAGCTGCTAGAACTTCTTCAAGTTCGAGGTATGCTTAAGACCAGAGAATTAACAAAACATTAGTCTGGATGTTTTCAGTTTTGGCACTGTAAAATTATTAAGAAAAGAGCTCCTCTGTTCTGTATTTTATTATCAGGAGTGAGGATCCACTAAAATGCATAATTTTTATATTATTAATAGGAGAATGCATGACAGAAGAAGAGGTGGCAGAGTGTTTTACTACACTTTTAGGCCTCAATAAAGAGGAAGAGGAAGAGGAAGGCCATGCACTCGGTGAGCATGACAAATATGTCAGCATGTAAAATGAAAACATACAAGACATGAACCGACAATTTCCATTATTGTAATCATCACTGTTTAATGTGTGCATTCAGGTGAGGATTCAGAGTATTCATTGGGGGGTGCAATCCCAGATGAGATATCTATGGAAACTTTTACAGGTTACTTCCTGGGTTTACCAACCCCAGCAGAGCAGAGTCTCAGATCTTCCTCTTCAGAGTGATAAATGCATGGACATGTTAGTTAGTAAAATAAAGCTTTACAGTTACAAGAATTTCATTCTGCTGTTTTTGTTTGTTTGTTTGTTTTTTCGTTGTTGTTTTTGTTTTTAGATGTATTTTTATAACATGTCCTAACAGAGACAATGTATTTTGTGTGTGCATTTAAAATGTGATGAATAAATGTCATTATTAGGGGGGAACTATTTTATTATTTAAAATTACAGTGATTGCGTCAGATTTCTTTGAAACAGTTACTCATTACAAGGTATTAATATAATTTGTGACAATCTATTAGGTTTATAAAGCATGTAACATACCTTGAATATGTCTGGACTACTTTACTGTCAAATATTGTAAAAACATATAAAGCTGGCTAATACTTGGTTGTTTTCTTTAATGAAGTTAAATTTTTGTCTTGTGTTTTAAGGATGTAATATAAATATAATCAAACATAATGTCATGATATTATTATGATTTTTTACATATATTCTGAGCAGATAATAGTTATATAGTTGTATATAAAGCTGGATAAGTATTTCAACCGAAACAGAGGTCCGTGTGTCTGGGGGGGACCCTATTCAGTTTATTTCGGGCTGAGTCGTGGGTGAGGCTCTGATTATGACCAATCAGAAACGCCTCAACACAGGAACTTCCTGCTCCACACAGAGAAGCAGCTTTTTGTCAGCTGGTCTCTGGGACTGGTGGCTACGTCAAGTATCTAACGAGATAACAAGTTAACTTGGCTGCAAATGGCCAATGACAGACGTTATCATGGGTAAGCAGAGGGCTGCGACTTCATGGCACGAGTTTGGCGAACTTTAACAGCTGGACCTAAACGAGTTTCCGTTGGCAAGCCTCATGAAAGGGAGATTTTTTTTGTCCTAGCTTGCTGGCTAACGTTAGCTATTTGTCTGGAGAGTTCCCGACATGGCTACCAGGGAGATGTCTCAACGGCAGACGTACCGTGGCCCACCGGCCAGCATAAAGCAAGAGCAGGATGACGACTCGGACACAGAGGAGACCAACTTGGGGTTGCGGAAGGTAGACGGGCTGGAATCTCAGATCATCCATAGCGGGCACTTCATGGTGTCGTCGCCCCACAGCGAGCATCCTCCAAAGAAGGGCTACGACTTCGATACTGTCAACAAACAGACCTGTCAGACGTATCATTTTGGAAAGGCTAGCACATCGCATATCTCCATTGACGCTTCCCTGACTAAACTCTTTGAATGTATGACCCTTGCCTATAGGTGAGCTACAACACATGCCTACTGTGTATTCCATATGCTAACATTCACTTTCACTTTAGTCCCAGTTAATGTTGAACTCTTCACTGTCAGGCACATGACCATTGTGCACATTGCAGTCACGAGCCTGCTGTTCTTTTAACTTCCTGCTCGACCTATCATTTTTGTTGAGTTCACTGCATGTAACAATGAAGCCATTTACCTACATATCAATGCTCCTAACAGAAAACAGAAATAAAGGGGAAACACTTGGATAGATGACTCCTTTTAGAACACAAACCGTGAAATTAAGCAGTCTTAGGAACATTGGAATCGAGCCAGAAGAGCTCTTATTATGCCCTGTCAACATTACTACACAGAGGATCAGGGCTCATTCTCTCATAACAATTGAAAACGCTTAAGTGGAGACTGGAGGGATTAGATCCAGCCTGATGTCGTCACTTTTGAATAAGAAAGTTGTCAGGGCATGATATGAATTGCATAATGTTTCTATGAGCTGCTGATTAGTTGAGTTACTGTCTGTCATTGTTGTGTGGAACAAGAAAAGATGCAAAAGAAAATAAGTTCCAATTTCCTCATAATTGCAGAAAGAAATGCAGATAAAAGTGCTTATTTTTAAATTAATTTTAAATAGTACATGTATAAGGCACAAGAATATTTATGTTCATTCAGATTATGGTCAGAACCAACACAGTCACAATCAATCAATCAATCAATCACAATTTCTTTGGGGTATTTAAAACATGACCCAGCATGTATTTAAGACCAATTAAATGACTAAAACTTTAGATTTTAAAGATACATGTTGTCTACCATTCATTAAGAACAATTATTGGATGCTCATGCAAACCTGAAATCACATCTAAATTGCTTTAAAATAGTTTCTTTATTTGTAAATCTAGGATTTTTTTTTCTTCATTAGTTTAAATATTTTTCAATTTTTCAATTCATGAATAAATTACTAAAACAGTGACTTATTGACTTGTCATTTCAGTTCTAATTAGTAAAAATGCCAATATATAATGAAAAAGATATTATTTGTAATATAGCCCATGACTAAAAAAATAAACTGAAAGCAGGACAGTGAATGTTAAAATAATGGAAAAGTGTGTTATTACTGAGATGTAAACAAAAAAATGCAGGTGATGTTAGTTGGTTGTAAAGGTTAAAGGAAAAAAACAAGCAGAGCAAGGTTCATGTAACTCATGGTTCTCTATTTACAGCTGCAGTGTTTGTAACACTGGTGCCAGCTGCTATGAGGATTCCCTCTGACTTGGCACCAAACTTGACTCACTGGGAAGTCTATTTATAAAGCAGTTACTGTTCTGTTGTTGTCATTCATCCTATAAAAAGATATGAGTATATAGTATGTGTATGTAATTATTTAAGAACATTTTCTTTAAGAAGAACATGGCTAGATCTGAAAAGTTAACAGTGCCCTTTTGTTAGTGTACCCATCTATAAATGGGTACAGATGCTGACATTATTTGTCACTGGGCTGTTATCTTTGATCTAAGATACTGTAACCATACCAGTGCATACTGATAAGTTCCTCTGATGTTCCTCTGTCTTACATTTTCTGCACAGGTTAAATATGTACTGCATGTACTCAGAATCTCAGGGTACAGATGAGTTTACTTGTTCTTGTGAGACGAGTAAGTCATTCTGAAGGCGGTCCATGGTTTGAATGCATGATAAAAAAGCTTAAGTTCTCATGTCATAATGAAAGAAAATTTTAGGAATAGTTTGAGTTTATGGTTATAGATTTATGAGAAAAAAATTCCAATTAATTTCTTTTTTCTCTTTTAGTCAGTATTGCGTTTTTCCTTTAATTGCGCATAGATGTAAGCAGCTTTTTTGTTTGGTATGTTCACGTTCTTGGTGCACGAATGGCATCATTAGCTCCAAACAAATTCGTCCATCCATTCATTTTACTCTGTTTGTCTAAGGTTGGGTTAGACCTTAGACCACTGGAAAGATCCAAGAAGAGCCAGACTGGACTAAGGGAGTATTTAGTCTGCCTCTTGGTCTTCTTCCAGCTCTGAATCCCAGAACTTTATTAACACCAGATGGAAATTGCTTGTACAAATCCATGTGCTATTTTCTTCTAAAAAGGCCCAAGTAAGAAGGTGTATCTGCAATGCCCAGGTGTATGTGCCTGTCACCATTCAACAATGATGGGCTAAAATCACAAATATTATCTCATTGCCACTTCAGGGTTCATTATAAGTCACCCCTACATCTGTGAGTTTTCTTATTGAAATCTGTAGTTTTAGGGCTGATGTCAATTTTATACTGTTTATATACTGTTCCCAGATTCTCTTTTCAGAGCACTTAGCCTTTTTTTGTGCAGCCGCCACAAGTGCACAAAGTTAAAAATCTTTAAACATTTCCAAAAAACACTTGATGGCTTTTCTTTTAGACAACCAGCCAATTATACAACCAGTTAAAATGGGCAAATGCTGTCACCCTTAACCAGGACAACAGAAAACAAACTTGTTCTTTTTGTGTTTGTCTAACCTGATGACGTGTCACCCAGAAGTGATCAGAAAAGTCTTCTATGTGGTAGCAGATCAGCTGATGATTAAATGTTGATGGTAATATTGATAACTTGATGTTGAGAAACCCTAAAAGCTTGAATAAAGCTATTAAGGTTACTATGACCTGAATGACAAAGAATCTACACCAACAAGATAGCAACAAAGCTCAGTGTGAAAATGACTGCATTCCCTAACCCCCCGACAGGAATCTTACTGAAAACTCTCCTGTATTTCACCTTAAACAGGCCTGGAACTGGGAATCTTGTCATAATATCACATTAGGAGGACTTATTTTTACTGTATTGTTGTCTTAGATGGATAGTGTCACAAACTGACCTTTTTCTGCACTGCTGCTATCTGAGCTGTAACAGACTTAACCAATGACGTATAAGGGCAAGCATCCTGTTTGGTCCTGATGGTCAAAACAAAACAATACTAAACAAAAAAAAAAAAAAAAAACTGTAAATTGACTTGGAAAAACAGAGGTAGGCACTATTTAGACACTGTCCACATATTTTGCTCATAGAAACGCATGCACACAGATTGCTTTTTTTACTTTTTTGATGATAAGCTGGAAGACTGTGCTTCCCAAGCACCCAGTCAGCACCTTTCTGTCAAAGGCACCACTTGCCATAGCAGTTATGTTATGTTATTGGTGATTTTAGGCATATTAAAACCCCCACTCCGAAGTGATTTCACTGTTAGTTTTATTGTCTTTTCAGTGGTAAGCTGGTATCTCCAAAATGGAAGAACTTCAAAGGTCTGAAGTTGCTCTGGAGAGACAAGATTCGTCTGAATAACGCCATATGGAGAGCCTGGTATATGCAGTGTAAGACTTCCACCTTGTCTTTTATTTGGTATCCAGAGATTGTGGGCTGTTGTTTGATATTTTATAAGAGATGACTAAACTATACTTTTTTAAATCTTCATTTAGACAAGTCTGCATTTCAGCATGTGGCCTTTTCAAGCTTTCAGGCTTTGCATTACTTTAGCTCAGTTCCCATGCATGTTTAATACTACATACTTTAACAGTACTTGTAAACCTATATGTGAAATCAAAAACTATGGAACGGGTTAGTAGAAGATTTTTATGCCAGTGATTAGTAGTAAAACCTTTTTCAAAACACACAAACTAGATTAAGGATTGTATGAGCAGTGACCATTTATGTTACACTGTGTATTAAGCTGAAGCGTTCTTTTCATTTCTATGTGATGCTGTGTGCATTTTGATTTTCGATCAAGCAAATCGTTTTTTCACCCCTCAGATGTGGAAAAAAGGGAGAATCCTGTGTGTCACTTTGTAACGCCCCTAGATGGAAATATAGACTCTGATGTTCATCGTCCTGCAGAGGTACAAATAGAAAAGTAGCAACAGAAACGTTGTTGTTTCAACCAAAATCATTCTGACGATCATTTTATGGTCAATCTCTAAAATAATTTAATTTTACTTGTCATTTAGTTTTGTTTCCCGTCTCACTTATTTCCTTTAAGTAGACTTTGGTTTAGTTTTTGTCACTGTCTTTCTTTTACAGGCCATTGCCACAGAGGGGAAAGGCTGGAAAAGAAGGATTGAAATTGCCATAAGAGAATACCACAAGTGGAGAACATACTTTAAGAAAAGAGTAATTTATTGTTATACTTTCCAAAAATACGCCATCATATTTTAGCTTTTGTCAGAGTAACACTGTTAATTTTGTCGCTGTGCCCCATATAACTGTATTTTTACTCTAAACTTTGTTCGTCTAATGTTGCCCCTACTCTTTTATAGCTACAGAAGCACAAAGATGAAGACCTCTCAAGCTTACTTAAGGTATGCAAAACTGTCATGCTCAATACATCAATGTGATAATTAGAATCTGTGTCTATTTAACAAGATGTCAGTACTAATAGATTTAACCCATGATTACCTGCCATTGTTTTTATACTTTGAGATATGATACATTTGACTGCATATGCTGACGTTAGCTTGTAATTTGCTAACAGTAACCTTATAGGCCTTAACGTTAATAGCTTTATCAGTCTGTTGAAACCACAATATTTAGTCATTCAGACTTTGATCACTTTTGTGTAAACGTCACTCCATAACTAAATTCAGACATGCCGTTATATTGATGGAAACGACCTCAGTATTGATCTCTTTTATGAGATTGGCCAGTACATGCAGTAAGACAATGATAAAAGTTTTTATTGATTCAGTTTTCTTACATGTACCACCATAACAATTCAAATTAGTGTGACAAACACGCAGAGGTTGTGTAAAACAGCATGATGGATGGAGGCAGTTAAAAAATATATAACTTGTCTCCATGTTTAATCTTTTTTTTTTTAACCGTTCAGTGTTTTATTTGTGTTGGATTAACTTTATGAACTGTAATGGAGTAATTGTTACTAACTCAAGCAAAGCATGATCTCTATACCTGAAACCAAGATCTCTGCCCTCTAACAAATGTTTGTCATGAGAAATTCTGTGTCCTTAAGGAGTAACGTTTTTCTCATACAAACATGTTTTGCAATAAATACCAAGCCAAAGATATTTTCTACATTGTGCTAAACAAAACTACAATGAGAGCTGTTGAGCAGCAACTTCAACTGTATCTCAGACAGCAGTTTTTTAGGACAACATTTAACCAAACTAACCCACCTTTGCTGAGAAGGCTTGTCCTTTGTGAATGCTGCAGTTCAGATTGTTGAAAGTGATACTTGCATGTTGCTATGTCTGACCTTGACAGATTGTTGTTGCCAAATGTTATGGAGAAGCACCAGGGTATTCATTCAAAGAGATAATTAATTCAAACACATAAAAAGCACTGAGGAAAAGTTAGAAGCAATTTAAGTAAAATGAGAATGGTTGCTTTTGCAGACAGTGTCCCGTATACAGTAATAATTTAGGATTTTCTCCTGTAAACAGAAAACAGCCCTCATCAGCTTGTATATCTCTGCATAACCTTGACACAGTTTTTCTTTGGATTTAGAGTACATCACACAAATTAAGTTTTATTTGAAATACATAATGTTTGACACATTCATTCCCTGCAATCACGCTACACTGGCATTTAAGTATCACTAAATCTGAGAATTAGAAAAGCTGCTGGTCTGATTTCAGTTAAACTCAAGCTTTGCAAGTTATTCTAAATGGGCAGAAAGTGAGACATTTGCCTGGAATAACAGAGTTACTGCTTTTGGAAAATGTATATGAAGGCACATGCTTGCCCAATATATCAGTGGTTATTTAATACTCATTAGGTTGTTTATGAATGTGGATATTATTTCTGAAACACTTGTAGATATTTCCAACAGTTAGCTGGATTTAAATTAATTTATTTATAAAAAGTGATTTGTTTTAGTGTGGATGTAGCCTCAGGATGTCTCAACATCCTCTGACTGAGCCAATGACATTAAAACCAGGAATCTGTATGATCCATATTATCTGTAACAGAATTATTTTTACCTCTTATCCCGGCTATATATCTGGGGGCCAACATGCTGCTCATTGATGCATAATCAATTTGGGACCAGTCCGGTGCCACCCTCTTTATGTGCTGGATAAGAATGTAAAAGCTTACGTGGAAAAATTAACATTTGCACAAAACTTTACAGATAAATGACTTATGTATAAGAGTATTTGCATGCTATACATTAATGCCCCTGCTTTTTACTTGTGCACATAAATGCATGCTTGTGTGACATTAACTGGCTTGGTCATTGCATTTTTAATACTCAAAGGGCCCAGAGGAGCAGTTATCGCTGTTTGGGGAAGTGTCTCCAGACATGCTCCGTGTCTCCTTTTGTCAGGATGAAGAGACTGCTGCACGCCGTATGCCTCGTAAGCATAATGAAACGCCTGCCCCTATGGAGATGGACCCCATCTTTGACATGGATGTTCTGATGTCTGAGTTTTCAGACACATTGTTCTCTACTCTGGCTTCACATCAACCCATGGCCTGGCCCAATCCAAGGGAAATTGGTGAGTAATTCAGAATATATTTATTGTATGATCTGTATAATCTTATTCCTTAAATACCTTGATAACTAATGTTGTCTTAACACATATTTTTGCCATTGTTCATAGCATTTTGTACATAAGTAAAACAAACTTTCTTAAACATTGCAGCTGTAAGTGTTGTCTTGAGACTGGATCTAAATAATATGTATGTACAGTGGTGTAAAAAAAGTTTGCCCCCTTCCTGATTTTTTTATTTATTTATTTATTTATTTTCATTTTATTTTTCTTATTTATTTATTTTTTTTGCATGTTTGTCACACTTAAATGTTTCGGATCATCAAACAAATCTAAATATTAGTCAAAGACAACACAAGTAAAAAGTATGAAAAAGTGGTTACCCCCTACACCTAATAACTGGTTGGGCCACTTTTAGAAGCAACAACTGCAATCAAGCATTTGCAATAATTTGCAATGAGTCTTTTACAGAGTTGTGGAGGAATTTTGGCCCACTTATCTTTGCAGAATTATTGTAATACAGCCACATTGGAGGGTTTTTGAGAAGGAACTGCCTTTTTAAGTTCACGCCATAGCGTCTCAATGGGATTGAGTCCAGGACCCCGATTAGGTCACTCCAAAGTCTCCATTTTGTTTTTCTTCAGCCATTCAGAGATGGACTTGCTAGTGTGTTTTGGATCTTTGTCCTTCAAGTTCGCTTCAGCTTGAGGTCACAAACAGACCACTGGACATTCTTCTTCAGGATTGTTTGGTCGACAATAGAATTCATGGTTACATTTATCACAGCAAGTCTTCCAGGTCCTGAAGCAGCAAAACAGCCCCACACCATCACACTACCGCCACCATATTTTACTGTTAGTATGATGCTCTTTTTCTGAAATGCAGTGTTACTTTTACAAAAGATTTAATGGGACACACACCTTCCAAAAAGTTCAACTTTAGTCTCATCAGTCCACAGAGCATTTTCCCACAAGTCTTGGGGATCACCAAGATGTTTTCTGACAAAATTAAGATGACCCTTAATGTTTTTTTTTTTTTTTTTTTTTGTTTGTTTGTTTGTTTTGGTTTTTGGTTTTTTGCTCAGCACTTGTTTTCGTCTTAGAACTCTGCCATGCAGATTTTCTGCCCAGAATTCTTATGGTGAAGTCATGAACACTGACCTTAACTGAGGCAAGTGAGGCATGCAGTTCTTTGGATGTTGTTGGAAGGTCTTTTGTGACCTCTCGGATAGGGCTGAGCAATCACATGATCGTGCTTAATGATTGCGATAAATTTCTGGCCGATCACAATGATCAGCTGTGTGCCTATTTACTTGATTAAAAATGGTGGAAATGTGCGCGACAACAGCCAATCTGAGTTGATCTTTTCCTACTCCACTTCTATAAGTTGCTGGAGAAGTTGAAGCTAGGCAAGCATGGTGACGGATCATGGAGCTGAGGACAGCAAAATAGATGCCAGACATGACATCGGAGTTATCCTCTAAAGAGGAGGTCACAACGTCCACAAGTTAGTTGAGGAAGTTAAACAGGTTCAAACTGGTGAAAGGTAGCTTAGCTTGCTATAGGAATTTGAGGGGCCTGAGCAGGCAGAGGCAGCGGGGATGTGAGAGCAGAAATCTTATTTACAAAAAACTACAAAAAAATCCCCATACAGAGAAGAAGGTTTAACAGAAACAGCATCACAAGAATTCATTAGTGAGTCAAATACACGAAAAAGGACCTGAGGTTTGTGAGCATTTTAGGAGAAATATTCAGCTTTAGCAGCCTGCTGATAAATTAGAAGAAAATCATGCAACAGATTTTGAGAAATTTGGAGATTGTCTATTTTCCACTTTCTCTCCGTCTGTCTACATGCACGTCTGAGTGTGTGAGTGGACTCATTCAGCCAAGTAGCAACGCTAAGATCAAAAACGGCAAACGGCCTGCCTCTCTCGCTACGTTCCTGTAGTGGTAGTTGCCATTTCCTCAACCGTCTCAGCGGTTTACCAATGTGGGCTGATTGGGGACTTTTCACATTAATGCCAACTCCTAATATCTGTGCAAATTTTGTACCAACCACCCATGGTTTACAACAAAAAAATGCATATTCACAGATTAATCTGCACTGTCAAGTGTGGAAATGGGCACGTATATGAAACCATGTAGGCTATACGAAATCAGTTGGATCTTTTTTGTTGGTTTGTGATGTGCTTTGGAAACATGTGTTAGTAAAACAGGCTAATGATATGAATAAACGGCATTGCAAAAGTTATGTTTAATTTAACCTTATCTCAGCATAGCCGCTCAGCCAGGCTGTTTAATCAATTTACGATTTGAATGATCGCCGAATTTAACCTGTAGATGTAGCAAAGTTAGTTACTCTGTTTCAATGGATGGATGGATGGATGGATGTTACCTTTTCCAGACATAGGCTTGCCGTTCGTTCTTATATCGCTGTACAATGGTAATTGCCGGTAAACAACAGCAAGTGCCATTCTCTTCCAACCGTTTATTATTGGCTGGTCATTCTTTTCTTGATATAACTTTCCAGAAGTGTTCCAGTTTGTTAATTAATAATCAATGCAATAACCATGATGCAATCTTAGGATCAAGCCCCTTCATTGTCATACTTCTTTTTACTACCTTCATATACCAGGAGAGGGTGCAACCTTGTAGGTTTTCCCCCATATCATCCAGCCCTACTCTTGGACGAGTCGTCGCTGCGCTCTTAGCGTTATTTTGGTCGCCGGCCATTCCTGGGAAGGTTCACCACTGTCCTATGTTTTTGCCATTTGTGGATAATGGCTCTCATTGTGGTTCGCTGAAGTCCCAAAGCTTTCTAAATGGCTTTATAACCTTTTCCAGACTGGTAGATCTTGGTTATTTTCTTTCTCATTTGTTCTTGAATTTCTTTGTATCATAATGTCTAGCTTTTGAGGATCTTTTGGGCTACTTCATTTTGTCAGGCAGGTCCTATTTAAGTGATTTCTTGATTGAGAGCAGGTGTGACAGTAATCAGGCCTGGGTGTGGCTAGAGAAATTGAATTCAGGTACGATAAACTACAATGATGTTTCAGCATGGAGGGGGCAATCACTTTTTCACACAGAGCCATTTAGGTTTGGATTTTTTTCTTTCAAAAATAAAAACTGCATTTTGTGTTGTGTTTGTCTTTAATATTTAAGTTTGTTTGATGATCTGAAACATTTTAGTGTGACAAACATGCAAAAAAGAAATCAGGAAGTAGGAAAACACTTTTTTCACATGATGGTATGCTTCCTCCTCCTCTGCCTCCACCTTCCACAGCTCATGCAGGGAATGCAGACATGATCCAACCAGGACTCATCCCCTTACAACCTAATCTCGACTTCATGGACTCCTTTGATCCACTTCAAGGTAGCATTAGAGCACCGCCCGTAGCCTCAATAGCATTACACTCCAACTAATAGTTCACACTTTGTAAGAATCAAGCGCACATGTTCTAGTAACGCTGCTATAGCAGTCGGCTTAGCCTAACACAAAAGGTAGTGTGGTTTTACTAACCTCCAGCTAACATAGAGACTCTTGTTCCAGACTTATTTCACAGCCTCCGTCAGCCCGCCTTCCCCTCTGTTTACCCCACTGCATCATCTGTCACCCCTCTACCCAGCAGCAGCTCTCAGTCACAGGTAAACACCAACCCAAGGCTCAATCCCTAACACACTCCACATGACAATTTGTGCAAGGATAAATTTATCTCTTAAATATATTTAAGATTTGTGGTGCAGTTAAATACAGATTATTGAACATTACTAAACTGTATTTAGCATTTTTTGTACACGACTCTTTTAAACTGATTAACCAATTTATATTCCTTAGGGACTTAATCATTCATTAAATACCATAGCTAAAAATTCAGTCTCTCTGCCACGCTTTCATAATCCTGTGCCCTTCCCTAAAACACATTATTCTGACATAATTAATATTAAAATTGTGTTTCAGAGTTTTTGCAGGTCCATACATGCTTAACTGTGGATACTTGATTAACTTTGAAATACAAAAATATTAGAATAGAAGATTTTCATAACTAAAAGTTTACCTGAGCATTATATCATCATCTACAGGTGCTGCACCTCTGTATTTGATATAGACTAGTTTGTATAAAAGATACGCATCCGACATCTGCACAGATGGAGAAAAATGAGTAAACAGATATTATTATGTCATTAGAATCAGCACCAAGTCAATACTCACCTGCTCCACCATCCTTCTGTGTGATTTCTTTGTGGTTATCTCTACAAATGCTGAGAAAGGATCAGCATCATTAAGACTTTTTCTGGTGGAACTCTGTGGGGAGGGAAAAAAAGCAACTTGCTTGAAAATTTCATCCTTAATAGAGTCCTCTGTCTAAGCCCTCACCTGATAAATTAGTTACATAATGGAAAACCAAATTTTACTCAGGTGCAGCTCAGTCACTGAAGTGAACAATAAGCTGTGGGGTCATGAACTGACCTGAGGAAGGCAGCCTGTCCACTGTCATCATCTAAACCTGCACCAGAAAGAAAGTTTCAAACTAACATAAAAATAAATGGAGCTGCATCACTTCTGTGTCATTTTGTACTACAAAAAAAAGTTCTAAATACATGTCTTTCCTTTATTTTTTTAATCCCTTGTCAGGCCCAGTTGATGTCCTCCTTGCAGCTCTCGCCCAACCAAATCACCCCCGCCGGCCCTCTTCCCATCTCTTCTTCCGCACCCAGTCAGACTGGTCAAGCAAGTGGTGGAGCAGCTTATGAACAGAACTACATGCCCCTGTTTTCTGAGCATGTGGCTCCCAGTCATCAGTCAGCCGTTCCCTCTGTTTCTCAGCCTTTATCCAGCGATTCTGTGGAACAGTGCCTTCCAAGTCAGAACCTGCCTTCACCGGCCCCGATGGGCTCCTCAGCCTTGGACAACAGCTCAACGCTGGATGAGACTGTAGCCCCCTCTGTGATTACACACACAGCTCCCTCAACTGTCACACCGAGCAACTCGGCCACCACCTTCAGCCACATCTCGGACTATAGCTCCATACCTGCACAATCGCAACCCAATCCATCCCAACTCCAACCCCTGGCTCCTCTGCCTCCCACTCCCTTCCAGCCCCCTCAGGGTTTTGCTCTGCCTCGCCCTTATCAGTCAAACAGTGCCAACAAAATCCGCCCAGTGCAAAGAATTGCTCCTGCTAACACACTCCCTTCTTCTCACCTCATCCTCGCAGGTCTGTTTTTTCCTACCCTCATATCGGGATATTTGACCTGGTTTTAGAATTGTGTTACTTTAGCTTAGGTGCCATTAGAGACCACCCAAGCCTTTTCAGTTGAGTCATTATTGATTTACTATTATGATGTGATACACACATTCTTTATCAAATTATTCTGCAGGTGTTTTGTTTTAGAAAAAAGAAAACACCTGCAGAATAATCTGCAGCATGGCTAAATTTAGTAATGAGATACATTTAGAAAATGTTGATATAATTAATCCAGATTTTTCAAACAAAACAAGTTGTTTGCATGCTCTGCTTTTATTTTTAACAGAACAATCTTTGTAAAACTCTCTTTGTAGACAATAATTAAGTGCAATATTTGGCTTGCAAACCTTTTTTAAATATACATTTCCAACTGAACCTATTTTTTATCCAGAAATGTAAAAACCTCATATTATAAATGATAAAATCATAAGTTTGTGTGTATCAATGCAGATATATATCATTTCAACTCCCTTTGCAGGTCAAACTAATGCTGTGATTGTTACACACACACCCCTGAAAGCAGATGTGGACACCACTAATGCCAGTGTAGTCATCACTCCCTCACATCTTGGGCCTGTATGGTTTCATTTTCTTTTTCTTTTTCTTTTTTTTCCAAATTTGTCAAAAATCACAGTGACGATATTTGGATTTGCCTGTTGTCTAAATGGCAACTGCTCCAATTTAAATATCATATTTTGTTGCAGTCAGTCTTGATTTACATTTTATATCTTTATATGTATTTCAGGCATCTGGATTTCATGTATTACCTCAGACACAGAAGTCTTCCCAGCCGATTGTCCCTAAAGATAAGTCGTATCCTTCCAGTCGCAAAAATCAGAAAGCTTCCTCTGGTGTCGGTGAGAATGCTGTGTCCACAGGAAAGTTCCTTGAGACTCTAAATAGTTCTTCCTTTAACAGTATTCATGTTTGTTTTTCTTTTTCAGTTCACAGTCAGCCAGGATCCAGTCAAGGGTCACCTTGTGGGTTAGATCAAGTTCACAGCCCACAGTCAATCATTATCAGCAGCAGCAGCACAGCTCTAATAAAGAATGAGCACAATCAGGTTTGTATTGGTGTGTCTGGGGATCTCCCAGGCTTTCACAGGGTGGAGCTAAGTTGTGCATGAAAAAGAAATTACACTCTTTTGTCTTAATGTCAAAATCAGTAACACTTTCCCTTTTTCTCTGTAATATATGACAGAGCCGAAGGACAACACACATATCTGCTGAACAAAAGAGACGATCAAACATAAACATAGGCTTTAAGACACTCTGCACCCTGGTTCCTACCCTTAAGTCACAATCAAATGTAAGTCTGCAAATCAAAACTACAGTAACAGATTGTACACATGGACAGTATTCAGTTCTAATATTTATTGTACTAACCTGTATTTATTATTAACTTTGTGCCCTTAGATCACAAATGCAGTCACTTTGCAGAAAACGGTGGAGCACATCGGGAAGCTCCAGCAGGAGAGGCAGCAGATGCTGGATGAGGTCAGGAGACTACGAGAGGAAATAGAGGAGCTCAATACTTCTATAAGGTATATAAAAACATTGTGTACTTTCCACCCATTTGACCACTATGGAAATGTTGCACAGACCTTTAGCAAATTAACTATCAACTCTTTCTGTGTCCTCTCAATGCTTAACCACAGCTTGTGTCAGGAGCAGCTCCCTGCAACTGGTGTTCCTATGAGGCGACATTGTTTAGACCAAATGCAAGAGAAGTTTAATGAGTATGTAAAGAGCCGCACTCTTCAGAACTGGAAGTTCTGGATTGTATCCTTCAATGATAATTAACTTTATTATGCTTTATATAATAGCAGCCAAGAGAATTAAAAAAATCTATGCATGTGGGTTTCTTATGTGTCATCACTAATGAAGAGGATTGCAGTACAGTTGCTGTTGTCCATAAGCTCTTAAGTAGACAAATGTAGACAAATTCACTTGTAAAATGCTCTATGCTATAGAGCAGGGGTGCCCAAAGAAGGGCCCGCGGGACAAATTTGACCTGCCCGCCCATTACATCTGGTCCGCTATCATATTAGATATCAAAGCTATTTTGAGTATGTCACACTTGAAAGATGGACTCACTCCTCAATGACAAACTCACCTTGTCAGGGAGCCAGGTGCAACCTAACATTGACAGGCTACTAATGTCCAAAGATCAGCTTTATGTGTCCCACTAGCATTAGCAATTTGCCTTGTTGAGCATGCATTGTTTGGTGTTGGTGACGTTTTGCACCATATTTGGTTACAATTTAGTGCCAGCAATTAATGTTTGTTGTTGGCCTCCCCTTTGATGAACTTTGACGGACTTGCCTCTCATAGGTTTCCAAATAGGGCGCCCTTGGCTTTTGTAAACCCAATGTGGATTAAATTCATTATACAAAGATAAAGCATTAAATGTTTTATGATTGTGGCTTGTTTTTTTTGTTAGTTTTTTTTAATTCCCTCACTAAAGACCTTATGCATTCGTCAAACAATGCTTTTATGTGTCTATCAATTCATACTTCAAAGTTTCAAACAATTTAATAAGTAAAATACCTTTGAATATCCAGAATATAACAGAATGAAAAATTAAATCGTAAAACACAAGGCAAAAACAAAATGATGAAGAGTTGTGGACTCAGACATGTCAAGGAGAATTGCATATATATCTCTCTGTTGTTTAATTTATCCTTGACTTTAATGCATCTCAGTTCAGCATCATTATCAAGCCGCTCTTTGAGTCATTCAATGGAATGGTGTCAACTTCAAGCACAGCGGAGCTGTACCAGACCACACAGCAGTGGCTCGATCGTCATTGCTCCCTTCCTGTCCTCAGACCCAGTAAGTAAAGGAACATTTTTCTGACATGAATTAAAACGTCATTACCCCACCCACTCCATGAGATTGATAAAAAACAAACATATCAGCAGTGGTGGAATCTGCTGATTTGCACTCATGATGGGACTTCTTTGCAGCTGCAGTGTGTGTGTACAGTGATCTGTGTCGTATCTGCCACCATCTCTGTTTTCCGGCACTAGAGGAATCTGTCCTATAACTATTTCATTACAGGATGTTTCAATCACTGTCCTTATAATTATCATGCTTTACAAGAAACATTTGACCCACCCGAACTAATAATTCTGCTTTTGATTGTGTCTAAGTCTGACTTTGATTTTCCCACCTTTAATCACTGATGATCAGCCTTTGCTGCACAAGGTGCTAAAAAGTCAAGTTTATCTCTTCCTCATATAACGTGTCATGTAAGCGGATCATTAGTTGTAACTGAGCTATTGCTCAGTCAGGACATGCAGGGCTCTGCAGCACTTTGGGCAACCTTGGAGTAATAAATCAGCAATCAGTTTTATGACCACTTTTGTTGGCAACATTGAGCATAAAATCAGGCTGAATGTTTTTATGACAGCTTTTCTAGTTCCATTTGATTTATTTATTCATTTTTACTTGAAATTAATGGTTAGTTCAAGTTCAAGGACATTATACTTTTTAATTCTGTTTAACAGTTTTAATTTGTAACTCAAATCAATATCAATAAGATTGTTGTGGATTTTTTTTTTGGTTAAAAAGAAACATTATGTACAAAGATAAATCCACTCCTATGCAGTTTTAATGGAAGGAGAAAGTTATATTAAAATTGTATCAGCCAAGAGTAATAGTAGTAGTAAGAGTAGTGCATCACTTCTAAGCTGAACAGCAACACATTCACTCTTATGAGAAATATACAGCAGTTTACATCTACTTAAATAAAAATGCTGGCCTAACAGAGGAAACTCAATTCAACAAAAATTAATATCCTTTTATAATATTTTTCATTCTATTTTTTAAAATTTTGTATTATTTATTTTTACATCTGGAAAGATCTTCAGCAGTTTTGTGTTCAATCCTTTCTTTTGCTGGGAGGATTGTGTTTTCTATGTTTTCAAAGTAATAAAAAAAGTTCTGTTTTAAAACGTGGCAACATATTTGGCTTAATTATAGTTAATTTAATTTGTTTTTTAGTCTTATTTCAGTATGACTTCTGGAAACTGAGAAGCTAATATTTATATAAATTACATGTATGGAGGACAACATATGTCTTTTACAACTACATTATTTGTATTCATGTATTAATTTATTCATTCAATCAGTCAGTTGGATCTTTTTCATCATTTTGCATCTTTTTTGAAATCAGTCAGCTTTATTCACTTTCTTTTAGTGTAGATAGAAACCTCATGTTCTCAACACTGCTGCAGTGATTGTAATTTTTCTGACAAAGAGGTCAGTTATTACAGGTGTATTCACTTTTGCTTCGATGTATTTCCACGCTCACATTTTTTCCTACATAGATTTAATAAATGTAAGATGTTATTTTGATTATTCGTCAGAGGAAATGCACAACTTTTCAACTCAAAAATGCACAGATAAATTATTATTATTATTATTTAGTGATTTGCACATTAGTGCACTTGTGTTCTTGAACAAAAAAGTTGTCTAAAAGTTTATTTTCTGTTTTTAAACACTTATATAAGATGTGAAAGGGGATTTCCCAAGTTGTCCCTCTTGTCTACAGATAACAGATTGTAGAGTTGTGCAAGTTGTTTTGCATTTACGGTTTACAGCCTACAGCATCACGGTGTTATGACTGTTCGTGTCAAGTTAGAGGACGAAGCTATCTTTACGAAAATAAAGAAAAACAATAGCATGAACACGCTGTAACCCACATTACTCCTAATGTTGTGGAGCAGATGCTGGATTGCTGGATTTAAGTGGCAAAAAATTGATTTAGGGGGTATAAAAATGTAATCTGCTTAACTGCAACTCTTGTAATCAAGCACTAATGTGTAGTAAGACACTTGTTTAATATTTTCTCAGATTATCTCTACTGTGTGTTTTACTGTTTTCCAGTGGTGCTGAGTACACTCCGTCAACTGAGCACAACCACGTCTATTCTGAGTGACCCCTCCATGCTCCCTGAGGAAGCCACTCAGGCCGTCACATCCTCAGATGTAAAGCCATTCTCTCAGTAAAAGTCAAAGTCATCCAGAAGTCACCTGAACTGGTATTTTTCAGTAGTAAGACATTCAGCAAGGCCTACGTCGGCTCCACAAACTCCCAGAGGTGTCAGTGAAATGACAAATGTTGCCTTGAACTGAATTACGTTTATACTAAACGTACAATTATACATGATGCAGTAAGTTCAACTACCTTCACCTACTTTAGGTGACAATCTTCTTAGTACCTTGTTGGTACTTGTGGTTTATTTCTTGAACAACAATATAGATTTAATAAAAATTGTGTTTCTAATATAAAAACACAACATGGTGTTTAAAAAGGGAAATACTCTGAGAATTTTGATAGCATGTTATCTCTTAAAAGCATAAAGGTAAGGATATGATGATTTTTACCAGGTGATGAGATTAATGTGGAAGTCTAGTTTTTGTTTTTTGTTTTTTTGTTAGTTTTTTTGGGGGGGAGGAGGTTATCCTAGAAAGACCTCACACCAAAATGTAGGATATCACCTGAGATATGGTTGTTTGTTGGTTGATCTGTTTCCAGTTAGCACCACACGAGTGAAAGTTTAGTTTAATTTTTCCATCCCACATGTGTTCAGGTTGCCAGTTAACACTTGTTCCTGGTGGTTTTCCGTCTACACCGAACTTCCGCCTTTTGTTCATTCTACTCATTTCTAATGAATTTGACTGCAGTTACACAAGATAGCCGTCATCTTAGAAATGCTACACATGGATGTGTACAGGGGCATGTTACTGCATGATGGAGTGATATTACTTACTGCCCTCATAGGGAGCATAACTGACAGTACAAAGCAGTACAGATTATACATAAATATACTATTTTTACATGTACAGTGGTGCAGGATCAAGTCTGCAAAATGGGTTGATTTGTATTCTTTGTTGGTCACTCAGGGCAACATATGAATGTTAGGATCCTTCTCGACAGGAAGACACAACGTCAGTACAGGGTACAGATTGATTTTTCTTTTTCTTCTGCTCTTTATTTCACTAATTTAAAGTGTGTTGACAAAAGACAGAGAACAAAAACTACTCTTTTATGTGGAAACACAACACAAAAGATGCTCAAAAGCCATATTGGAGATCTCACCCACCCATGCAGTGCAGTATGATGAAGCACTCTGATCTCTTGAGCGGTTGAAGGTTGAGCACCGGCAGATGTAACTGGTATGTTTGATGTACATCATTCTTTAGGTCAAAGTGTCCTTTTCTATAATCAATGCAGGCTGATGTGTCCTTGTTGTTTTTCTTATCTGTAGCTCAGCACTCCTCAGGCAGATGTGTAAAATGTATTTTGCTTTTTTTTTTTTTTTTTGCAGAACTGAGTTTACTATAGAATAAAGATTATTTGATTAGCGTGCAGCTTTTATTGTGAGGTGTTCATTTCCCCGTCAAAATGCCATAAGAAACAAAGCAAGTTGCAAACAAAATTTAGCAATGTTACAGTGTACAGTTGTGCATCTTATGTTGCATTTTGTATGTCATTTATTAATGGTGAGCAGTGTGCTGCTACTTTCAGCAGAATGACTTATTTCCTGTTAAAGCAAAACCCCCCGCCTCTTCTTTTTGATTAGTTCCAGTCATTTGATCAGGTAACACCCACCACTCTGCATCAGCTCAGCTAAAATTAAAAGTTGGAGAAAGTGTTTCATTGCACACACCCTTGTGCATAAGTTGAGTCATCAATATTTTTGTTTTTCCATTAAATAACAAATCTTAAACACTATTAGAAACCACAATAACTGTAGAGACTGTAGTAGTGATATATTGCCCAAGTAAGACCATTTCGCAACACTCTCCACCTCAAGTTTGGATTACATGGGAACTTTAAAACCATATTTGTACCCTAAAATAATTTATTACTTCAAGTAAATGAATGCTCCTCTGTATGCAGCTATTGTTACTTGCAAATGCGAATGTTTCTCTTTACTGTGATCATGTCTTCTCTTACAGAAATGTTAGCATTAACAGGCACCAATTTTCTCCTTGTTTATTGGATCTTACCCTCCCACTTCTCAAATGGTAATTGATCTGTATTTATATAGCGCTGCCCAGAGCGCTTTACATTATACATCACTTTCACCTATTCACACACACATTCACACACTGATGGTGGAAGCTGCCATGCAAGATGCTAACCGGCTAACCACGACCTATCAGGAGCAATTTGGCACTTGGTCTCTTGCTTAGGGACACCTTGCCATGAGCTCGACATGCCGTCCTCAAATGTTTCTGTATCAAACGATGTTGTGGTTCCTATTTTTGTTTGCCATTTCTGTGGGGGAGTCATTGCTTTATTAATGATGTACAGTATATCATTGCAGATTGAATCTGCATTTGTTGTTTCTCCCAATATTTATATGGTATTTTGTTTGTTTAAAGAAAAAGGACAATATTTTCTTATGTTGTGTATGAGTGTTCTCCAAGGTTTCAGATGCAGCATGTTTTAAAATGCCTTAAATGATTCTGTATCACAATAAACACAAGACAAATACACTTGTAACTTGGTTATTGCATTTTTTATATAAATATTTGGTTTTCAAAAATATTTAGTACATAAGTTATTAAAGAATTTTGTATAAATTTATTCTATTTTTAAATAAATATTGAGTTTAATAGTGAACAGTGCATAAGAAAATGAATCTCTAGTACAAATGTTTCATCCAAAAAACAAAAAAAAAACATCCAAAGTAAACTTTCTATGGCAGCTTAAAAGAAAATTAGCCACTTTTTGAACAATCACTTAAGTCGTTCATTTACAAGCTGTAACAGGCACTTGGCATACATATAATTGTAGTGGTCCAGCTCAAAGGAGGGCAGGCTGCAGCTCACATTGCTCGTCTGGCCGCTGTGTCGCTGCTCCGCGTCCAGGAGATACTGGCTGCATGCGTCCAGCTTCCCTGTCAGCTCAGGGATGCGCTCGGAAAGCTGTTTGATGTAGCAGCGATAGGACGAGATATTATGGATCTGCTGCTCCATCACGATCAGGGAAGCACAGGAGATGTTGGGAAGCAGTCCACGGACAGTCTGAAGGAGGCGGACAATGAGTTATAGAGGGAGCAAATACTACACTTCCGTCATTTGATCTTCATTATTTATCTGCATGTGATCATTCAGTTACAGGATGCTGCACTAACAACTGGCTGCATTTACAATTTATCATTAAAACTGATCGAACCAAAAAGGGGTTTCATTGATATTAGTTTTTGTCCTCCTGAAGAGGTCATAAAACCGATGGATAACGTTCCTAATACCAGTTAAGAAACCAAACCCAGACTGTAACCACTTCTCTCTGAGTAAAAACTAACTTTCTTGCATAATCCTTGTTGTTTTTAGTGGACTTATTAACTACAAAGAAAAAAGAAGTTGTTTACAGGCTCGATGCCATAACTAATAGAGTGTAAACGTACACCTAAATGAAATCAGGCCTACTATAAGTTGCATTTTCTCCCTATCATAGAACTACAAAGCATTTAATGCATGAAAAAATTTCTACAACACCCCCTGTGTTCATATATCCACAAGCTCTCATTAGTTGTAGTTAATTTTAATAGAGCAAAAATCTTACAAGATGGTCCAGGGCTTCATGTATCTCCTCACGCGCCATGTTGATGGTTTTGTTAAAGGCTTTTTCTTTTGCTTCATCCCCAACAGGTCGACAGGCTGCTTTCGTAATTTGCAAGCACAGGAAGATAAGAACTACAACAGACACCACACATGAGAGATTAATTAGAAAAGGGTGTTAACACATGCATCGAGATTGTAAAGCAGCA
The DNA here is from genome assembly GCF_017639745.1 of Melanotaenia boesemani. NCBI lineage: Eukaryota > Metazoa > Chordata > Actinopteri > Atheriniformes > Melanotaeniidae > Melanotaenia > Melanotaenia boesemani. The sequence continues at coordinate 18,138,911 of NC_055692.1, forward strand.
GCCACAACCGGAGAGTTTCAGTGTTGCGCAATTTTCTACGGATGTAGATAAGTTTTATGTCTGTTATGAAATAAAGAGGAGAGAAAGGAAAAAGAAACCTCCAAGATGCTTACCAGCGCGGAAAACCATGACAGCTGGAGGTTTCAATCAACAGCAAGTTCTGATACGACTTTCTGTGATCCATCTTTGGATGATCCCTTTTATTAGGACTCCTTAGATAAAAATCTCTATATTCAACATTTTCCTCTGCGTATAGGGTGACACAGGAAAAACCACAATTGTAGGATTCATCTTTAAATTCTGGGGTTTCCCTGTATGGATGGTGATGAAAAGGTACATCTTCTGTAACAGAGGCCTACTCAAATTTAGATAAAATTTAAATAAACTTAGGGATGACAATATTTATAAAATTATTTGCTGTGTCTAATGTTTAGTAAAATATGTTACTAATGGATGTAAAGAAAGTGAAATAAAATTGGAGGTAAAACCTTAAATCTTTTGCTGAAAATTAAGACACAATTTAAGGTTGCACAGCTTGTGATGCTTATATTATAAAGGTAGTTCAATGAACTAAATCACAGCTGACCATCTTGGAAAGGGCCCTATAATATATATTATATAATAATATAATATGTGGGTCTCATCAACTGTGTGAGAATTAAAATGCTGTGGCAGGTCGATGGGAAGAAATTGGGCTTGCACCCAAGTTTAAGGTTAAAAATTCACATGTTATGTTTAAGATTAGGGTAGGGCATTCAGGAAGGGAGCAATCATGGAGACACTCCATAAAAACAGCTAAAGCAGGATGTGTGTTGGAGAGTGTAGAATAGATAGTACTAAAACATAGATGTGGAACCTGTATATTGAAGGGCATAACAGGCCTTTATCAACATCAGTTAAGTACTTACAGTTATTAAGTTAGATTAAATCAAACTACATTACTAATTATTCCTGAAGGAAGATTATATGGAAAAACAAAAGTAAGAAAGAAAGAAAGAAAGAAAGAAAGAAAGAAAGAAAATGTACCTAATATGCTGACAATATTCCCTGATGGAAGTGGATAAAGCATCTTGCCTCACTATAAAAACTGGTTAAGCGTTTAAGATTTTGATGATTGACTTGCACAATATTGGGAAGATGGTTTTAATGTTGTGGCCAATTGCTGTACATTTCATTACAGGGAAATATTGAGGATCTATTCTAATAAATTCAATAAAATGTTCTGTTTTTTATTCTGGCATTTGTGTCTTTATCTCTGAGAAGGTACTGAAAACTTCAAATCAATGTTAAAAGTGGCTTTAAAGTTAAGTTATTAACCATGTTTGTATAAATAAAATCATGATATTCACTCGTTTAGGTTAAAGGTTTAAATTGAACTGTTTGAATACAAAATGAAGACCCTTCACATGAAATTCTTACTGTGAAACTAATATTTGAAAAAAGTAGCTGTAGAACAACATTTGGTTTGAATTGATTTTTTATTCTTGCCATTTACGCCACCAGTGTCAAAGGGTGTATTATCCAGTGAGAAGAGAGCAGCACAAAGCTCACAGACAATACTGGATACATCATTTAGTTTAAATAAAATAAAAACAGGTTGTTAAGCATTCATAAATAAAGAAAACCTGTTTGTAAGCCAATAAATAAAAATAACAGCATAAATAAATAAATAAATATGGTTTTTAAGTGTCAGATAGGATTACGGCTTATAGCATTTTGCGTTTTTGTAAACTTCTATCCATTGTCTGGCAAAGTTAATCATGCGGTGACCCAGATCTCTCATGTCATAAGCATTTGAAGTTGTTACCAGTTTCTGGCATTGTGTCTTATTACATTGACCCAGTATAACTGAAATATCAGAACGATTCATGAAATATTTTCGAAAACTCTCAGTATTGCGAAGGATGTTAGTATGCTGCAGAGCATGGACCTTGATGATTGCTGGCAAGTGGATTTCGAGGTAGGCATTGATGGCACAGAGAGAGTCTCGAATGTCCTCTGTGTTGTTTCTGAAAGGAAAAATGATTCCTTCAGGTGGCTTTGAAAGTCTTGAGTTGTTTGTTTTGGATGCTTCTGTTGGATATAGTTGTGTGATCTGTGGAGGAAATGACAAAGGTTTTTCACAAAGATAATGTTGTGGATTTAAAATTTTTCTGTAAGCTACAGTGAGGATGAAATTTAATTTTATATCATGTTTATTTTTTTATTTTTTTATTACTACATAGCCTACACATCATAAGAACTTATAGTGTGTTTACTTACGTAAGTTTCTTCTGCCCTCTCTAGGTTACACAAAGATAACCCGATGACCATTGCATCAGTTTCTGAAATGTGTCTGGAGGCCACAAAGATGCTCAACATCATTTGGAAGAAAAATAGGAGCACTGTGAAAAAAATCACAAGGTAGAAGTTATGATACCGTCATCTGTATAACAAGACAATTAAAATCTTACTGAAGTCTAACTGGAGTCAACATGATCAAATTATAATCATCATTGCCTTAAGAAAGTTAACAGGTAGTAAACTTTGTACACAATGATCAATAGTAACCATTACTCCCAAGTCATCATCTATAGTTTTGAAACAGCTTACCTGTTTTCAGATACATGCTGAGACTGTTTCTGCTTCTTGTTGAGTTTATTCTCCTGAGCGGGTACAGGCTGCTTAAATAGCCGCAGTGTGGACTTTTTTTTGCCTTGTGTGCCGTCCTGTCAGTTGACTGATGACGCTTTTGTGGCATTATTATCTTAAAAATCTCTTTCTGACTTTTTCCTTTTACCTGATTTTGGGCACTCTTTTACCACGATGGTAAAACTTCTTGAAGGAAATGCAAGCTGAAAGCTCTTGCTGTGCTTCTACAAATTAATCGTGCTGTTGTTTGTCTCAGCGAAGATAATTCTCAATCACATTGCTTTATTTCCCTCCCTTATTTACAAAACATATCAAAGAAAAAGAAAAAATGGATAGTCTAAATGCTAATATTGTTTATTAATGAATAAAGGCAAATATTATTGGTCGTAGTCTAGTATAACTCAACTTAATTCTTTTTAAATAAAAACACCTTTTTCATGTTTGTTGTCCAAAATAAATTCTGTCCATGGAACTATAACATTAAAGATGTATTTTGAGTCATAACAATGCAAATGATGTGATTATGAATTTCCCCAGTAACAAAAATCTTCTAATAAAGGATGAGATTTTATCCTTATCTTTTCATTTAGATAGCATGCCACCGGATGTTAGGGCCTTTGACTCACTTTAACGAGTCAAAAAATGTTAGCTGGAGATAACATTTGAGTGATTTATTCAGTATCCCATGACTCCCCTTTTCCACTGATCATGTAAATGAACAAACTTATAAAGTAAAACTGTTATCTTCAACTTTATCTTAAATTTAATTTAAATATAATTTTAAACAAAGTGACTTAATATGATGTTAGAAATGTAAATGACCCTATCTTATACAAAAGAAAAAAACAAGATGGGTTTACATCTTATTTACAGAAAATAATACCATAACAATGTTGCCAAGAAATGAAAATTCAAAAACATCTAAACTGATTTGTAGGCAGAGTTTGCATGCTGCGGAAACACAACTGTATTTAAACCGAGTTCATTGCAATGACGTGCAAAGTTTACCAGTAAGTTTAGGGGTCACTTATTTTTAAAAGTCTAAAACATGACTAAAGTAATGACATGAAATATACATACTTTTTTAAAAAGTAAGTATAAATACCTGAACAGAGAGGAAGAGATGGCTCAATTAGGTTAATAAGTCGGGTCTATAAGTTTTTAAAGGGGTAGAAATTAAAATGAACTCTGGGGTAAAAATGACCTTCTGTCATTGGGAGAAACAAAAGAGTGGATACAGATGTGCTGATAAAAAAAGAAAAAAACAGGGAATAGGTGTGGAAAGTTGCAATCAAGAAATCTAACTAAATTAAAACAATATACTTTATTTATCCCAGAGGGAAATTACAATATTGTAGTAGTTATATTTATTTATTTATAAAAACAACAATAAGCTTTGTTCTGAAGGGTGATGGCCGCTGGCAGGAATGACCTTTCTGCCTTGCACTGGACTTGACGAAGCCTCACACTGAACACGTTGTCTCTCCACTGTGTCATGTAGAAGATGTAAAAAATCATCCATTATTTTCAGCAGCTTGTGCAGCATTTTCTGGGCAATGAGCTCCAGCAGCTACAAAGTTACCAGCACAGAAGCAGCCTTCTTGATCAGTGCTGCCCCAACAAATGGCTGCAAAGCTGATTGCACTTTCTACAACAGACTTATAGCAGAGTTGCAACGTCTTGGTGCAGATATTAAATTATCTTAGCTTCCTTAAAATGTGGAGTCTATTTTGTGCCCATGAGAGCAGACACTGGGGATTTCAGCAACAATAAAGATTAAATAAATAAATGAAAACTGAGTTTTTAGGTGGGAACACATTTAAAACTCATTACAGTGAAGCTGTAAACTATTTTGTGCTCTTATTAAACAGTTTTATTTTCAAAACATGTAGCCTTAATCAACCCAGGTTGCACCAAAGTGCTGTACAATAAAATTTCAACAACCAAAATAAAACAATAAACATACACACACACATACACACACAAAAAAACAAAAAACAAAAAACAAAACAAATAAACAAAAAAAAAACAGAGTGTGTGAGATTAATGAAATAATAAAACAGGCCAGAAGTAATAAATCCTAACTTGTTGTAAGGTTCCTGGACAGAGTCCCAACTGTTGCCAGGCAACAGGCAGAATTTAGTAAACAAACAAGTGACCGTAGTTAAGGCAGCTATCCATTCATTACCTTATATACGGTAGTAACTGTGTACCTTTATTGTATATGATACATAATCATACTCTGTATACTGTTAACAATAATGAGCTCAAAGACACTTTCTGCTGTGTTAGAGAAGCTAATTCACAGCCTCGGTCTGAATAACTTCCCTTGTGGAAACGGCTCATGGGTAAGGATTTAACTTTTTTTTCTAGACTGACTTAAAAAAAACATAAATGACTGTGTGCAGTAGTCAAATTACTGCTTGCAATAGACTTTTAGAAAAAAAAAAGAAAATACTAACAAACAATTACTCTTCTCAGAGAGAGACCAAAGACAGACCAGAAGGATCAGTTACTTTTTCAACAGCTGAACTCCTGGATCTGCTGAACTGCCCCCGCTCTCCTTGGTGGCAAAATAATGAGTGGAGCCCCCAAGCTTCTCCCCTAAGACAGCTGGCTGTGCTCACACCGGAGCATCTGAACCCAAACTTCATTTACAACTACTTCACTACACTTCGTATTCTGGACAAGGGCGTACGTTTATAGATTTTCTACGTTTTGCTTTGATTGGTGAACAGTTTTGTGATCTCTTGGTATTTGTTTTATTCTGATTCGAGAAAGAATGTCCTGAAATGTTTTTCTGTTAACAGCTGTGACACATCAGAAGATTTTGAGTTGCAATTTTTGTTGTTTTTTATGTCTGTGAGACCATATGCAGTAAATAGACCTATTCAACTTCAAAAGTAATCTGAATATAATAAGAACCGAGTGAAGAAAAAGACAGGCTAATTAGTAGGTCAGCCAATTCTGAACACTGCAAGAATTTTTAATCTGTTTTCATTTGCAAAAAGCATTGAATGTGATAATGGAACTGGTTCTCATGAGTATCTCAAGACAAAAAGCTGTTTTGTGCAGCTGCTGTTAACACATGCACTTCACAGTAGGAAATTTTCTGGGGGAGAAGGTTAAGGGATTATATGCCTGAAATAGGGATCTCAGGCTCTGGTCCATTGTTGGAGCACGGAAACATCTAAAACCTGCAGGACGGTGAGCCTTGAAGACCAGAGTTTGAAATCCCTGGTCTAGAGCACTGATACTCATTTTGGTCCTACGAGGGCCGCAATCCAGCAGGTTTTCCATGTATCCCTGCACCAACACACCTGAGTCAAATTAATGAGTCATTGTGTAGAACCTGATTGGCTGTTAGAGCCACCTAATTTGACTCAGGTGTGTTGGTGCAGGGATACATGGAAAACCTGCTGGATTGCGGCCCTCGTAGGACCGAAGTGAGTATCAGTGGTCTAGAGCACCAAGAAGGCAGGACATGTTAGAAATGATTCATGAAGAGCGTTTCATTGTGTCATAACATTTCTTAAATCCTAAAATAGCCCAATTTCCCTGCAACTTTAAAACACATTATTACTGCATAATGATTGAGCCCTGGACATTGTGTCTGTGTTGCAAAAGGTATCGGTCATTGATGAAGGTCTGTTGAAATTCTCAAAGCTGGAGGAACTGGTGCTGAGTGCTAATCTAATTTCAGAAATCAATGGAGAGAACCTTCCCAGTACAATAAAGGTAAGTCATAGTCCAGTAACAGTGTGTTGTAGCTGCTCTCTGCAGTGTATCAAAACAGTGTGTATTCACTAGGTCAACATATTTAAAGGTTTGAGCCCTTAAATTAAAGCGTGAGACTGATGTTGTAATTCAGCTATGATTAACTGATTTTAAAATGTTTTTCAAAGACTTTGGAGCTACGTGCAAACCGACTGTCTTCTTTAAAAGGCCTCATCAGCTGTCCACCTCCTCAGCTGCAATACCTCACCCTGGCCTCAAACAGTCTGGGTTCTCATCAAGATGTGTTTCATCTCACAGGAAATTACTGGTTAGTTACACGTATGCACATATACATAGGAAGCTGTGTGGTTGTAAAGAGGTAAACCAAATCCAGATTAAATGAAGTTCATTGTTAACTTTTCAATTGGTGACGCAACACACCCAGACAGAACATATCCCTGTAGTTTTTTAGTCTGCAACTTGATTTCACAATTGGGCTAAATTGTCACCATTTTCCACTGGTGACACTTACTGAGGAACAAAGTGATCAGTCAATGATGACACAGTGATGACTAGACACTGATAAGTAGGTCATCTTTTGATCCTGCACTTAAAAACCCCACACCAGACAATTATTTTACCGTGACTAAAGAGTTCCCACAGAATCAGAGCTTATCTTAAATCATGGGTTTACATAGAAACTTAAGCACACAAAGGAGACATAATATAAAAATTTTTCTATGTGCCCGACACAACTTCAAGAGGTTTTATTGAAACAGGAATTCAGTACAATAGCTCCTCTTTCAACTGTGCCATAACACTGCTGATTGAGTTACATTAAATTGGACTGTTTTAGTTGGCACTTAATCCTCATATAATATGTCCTTTTTCTGCTCATATTTCTTAACATCAGTTAAACAGAAGTGTGAAATTTATTAAAAATCTACAAGTAGTATAGTCAGACTAACACAAGTAGGCCCTCGAGCTCAGATGTGTAAATGGCTGCCTCACACATCCTGCTGAGGATAAAAACACCAATCGCTATCACTTTGTGGTTATATTGCATTTAATTTATCTTCAGTGTAATACAAATTTGTGAGAGTACTTTTAAAATGACTCCTTTTAAGTTGCACCTAAAAAAATAAAGCACCTTCAGACATATTTATTATTGCAAACTTTTAATAATTTGTTGAATGATAGATAAATAAACATTGTTACACCCTTTACATTTTACCTTTATTTTTTACTATAAAATACTCCATATAGCTGTCCTGTAATACCAGTGACCTCTCTGACCTCAGGCCACAGCTAGTGTGTTTGGATCTCAGTGATTGTGACTTCCAGGACCAGCAGGCCTTGCTGAATGCTTTAAGCACCCTCCCATGCCTTAAGTCACTGTTGCTTGAGGGTAACCCCCTAACCCTTGCACCAGGATATCCAGGCTTCACTGTGGACAGTCTCCCACAGCTTGTTTGCCTAGACACTTCATGGATCTCCCCTGAGGAAAGAGATAATTTCAAGGGCTTAGCCAAGATGAGTGGTGAGTGTGTGGACTCTCTGTGAATGTGGGCTCCTTTCACCTATAGCTGTCTTATTTAATACACACAAAGAAAAAACTTACAGTTTAAATAATAGGACAATTTTTATTTGTACAGATGTGATCATAGACGTAGCATCGGCCACAGTGACTGTGGGCAGGATGAGGGGAATACCAGACCCACTGATGAGCAAGGATGACAAGGCTTCTGACTTTCCATTTGTCACCTACAGATATTTTATCACATACAAATTCTTTGGTCATCATTCAGCTAATGACATGGTGAAGTTATTAATGTGATTCATATCTGCAAGTTTAAAAAAGTTCAGAACATGCATCTCATTATATATATATATATATATATATATATATATATATATATATATATATATATATATATATATATATATATATAATGTGTGCTAAATCTGATTAACAATCTACAGTTAGAATGAATTTGATATGATTTATATTGTGTATTGGTGCTATGTAAATAAATTCCATTAAACTGAATGAAATACTAATGCAGTTTCAGCATTAGGATGTTTAACTTGAAGGCCTTCTTTTCAAAGTTCTTTTAAACTGAAATGTAGAGAATGAAACTGGAAGTAAAGTAGCACAGATAGCGTATAAGCATTTTCACTATCTTAAACTTTCTTGTGGTGCCCTCTACAGAAACTTGACAGTGAGTCCAAATTTGACACAGAGTCTACAGCACATGTGACAGAGGACGGCTCCATTGACTCAGACCTACAGTCAGACAAAAATGGTGAAAGAGAGACGTCTACACCGGACACTGGAGTCTTCAATGCTGATAAAATCTGCTTTGATACTGTAGGCTGTAAGAAGACTTATAATACTTATTTAACCTGAGCTGGACAAGTGTCAGGCTGACAGCCACTTGCATTATGATACATAAAGCAATAGAGCTGATGCGCTGATTTAAAATAGTCAAAACCTGCACTGTCAGCATGATGTTTATAATGCAGCTTAGTAAAATATATCCTGAGGAATGAACTGAGATTAATCTTTTCTTATCCATGCCCGTGGATGTTGCACAAGTTCCTTTAAAGTCAAAACATGGTCAATGACGAAGCTGATCTTTTCTCATTTGACAGTTATTATAAATGTCCTTATTTCCACATTTTATCTGTGACTTGTCTTATAAATACTAGATCATGACTAGTTTTATAATATCTCTTTTTCAGTGTCACAGCACTCCACATCAAAACTACCATGGTCGGAGTGCATGGACTTCAGTGACACGCAAACATATGTTGTTAGTTCTCTGGGAGACTTCAGAAAATTCCTCCATCAAGGACTTTATCTCAGGCTAGAGGAAGAAAAGGTTCAGAAAATAAGGTATACTGATGTTTTCAAGCGTAAAATGTGTCGGGGGAAACAGAGAAAATTTTATGTTTTAGGTCTTGTCATGGCCAGCAGTCCCTAAAGATGCCCCAGTGGCCAAACCCAGCCAAGCTGTAAAAGAGAAGAAAAGTGGAAAGGGGAAAGAAGTGAGTTTATCATTTCATTTCTGCAAAATCTTAAAATTGAGTTTGTGATTCTGTTGATTAGTTTATCAGGAAATCCAGAACTATTTCCCCATTAACAAGCCTCTCTTGTCTGTTAACTTTGTCTGTTACTATGGCAACAAAAGAGCAAAAATAAACCCAAGGCAGATGTAAAAGAATGAAAAAACATGTAAAATACTTCATATACCCCAATGGGAAATTACACTGCTTTTTAGTGTTTAAATAAAAACAATAAAAATAAAAGAAGCAATTAGAAGACTTTAATGGTTTGTTCAGGAGGGTGATGGCTGCTGACAGGAATGATCTACGGTACTTTACTGTCTTTCATTGGACTTGACAAAGTCTCACACTGAAAACACTGTTTCACACTTGTTTCTTCACTGTGTTGTATAAAGGACGTGAAGGGTTGTCCAGTATTTTCAGCAGCTTGTGCAGCATGCTTTTTAGGACAATCAGCTCCAGCTTCTCCAGAGTTATCCCCAGAACAGAACCAGCCTTTTTGATCAGTTTTTTCAGTCTCTTTGAGTCTGATGCTGCTGCCCCAGCAGATGGCTGCAAAGCTGATTTCAGTTTCCAAAACAGACCTATAGAAGATGTGCAACATCTTGGTGCTGACACTGAATGATCTTAGCTTCATTAAGAAGTACAGTCTACTTTGCCCCTTGTTGTAGATACCTCTGTGTTGCATTTCCAGTCTAGTTTGTTGTCCAGCTGCATTCGAAGGTACAATACTTGTATTACTCCACTACCTCCACCTCTTCTCACAGGATGTAAACTGTGTTTTGTTTTCTCCTGTCATAACAGTCATAAATTCAGGTGGTTGTGGAGGTATCCACCCTGAATTTGTGGAGCTTCTGACAGAGCAGCTGAGTTGTATTAAAAGCACTTGAGAAATTAAAGAACATGATCCTCAAAGTGCTGCCTGGTCAAGATGAGAGTGGGTTCTCTGAAGCAGGTAGATGATGGCATCTTTAAACCCAAGCCCATTACGATATGCAAATTGTAAAGGGCCCTGAAAGGTGTTTCCTTGCTTATTGAGGTGAGCTAATGACAGTCTCTCAAGGACTTTCATGATGTGAGATAGGCAACTGGTCTGTAGTCATGTGGTTCAGATGGTTGAGATTCTTTAGGTACTGGAACAAGGCAGGATGTTTTACACAGCACAGGAACTCTTTTCTGACTCAGGCTGGTGTTGATTAGGTGCTGAAGAATCCAACATCGTTGTTCTGAGCAGGGCTGACACCATGTGGACCTGTAGCCTGATGCTGACCTTCTGAACTTAACCCATTGAACGTGTAGCTCATTAGCTCTGTGCAAACTTCTTCTTTATATATAAACAGGCTGCCCTTACTGCTTTTTATAATTAGTTTTGGTGTAGTTTCAGAGCCAAAGTTACTGATTTAAAGCACTTCAGTTGTTTTGTTTTTTTTTATCTCATCATCTTGCAGACACACATGAAACTGCTTTTGTGATATGCAATAATCAGTGGGTTTCAAGGTTATTCCCCGACATCTGACAGCTGAGTGCTGGTGATGTATGGAAATTCAATACATTTCATCTGCCAGTCCTACTGATGTACCTTTGAGCAAATTCACAATGAACCCCTGTGCAAATCTTACACTCTTATGCTCCTGAATGCTTAAATGTTGAATCAAATGTAAAATGAAACACAATTAAATAAACTGAAAGTCATTTTGACCCACTTGATGAGACAAAAGTTAAACTGAAAATACTGAAATGAGCTTTCAGGGATGAAAGCACCAATGCTACAATAATCTTTGTGTCTTCAAGATGTATAGACGAACAAAAAACTCTCTGTAAACAAGACCAAGCAACAATGTCACTTTCTCTGAGCTCATTTAAAATGACCTCAGATAATGCATAATGCTGCCTTGTGATCCTTTGTGTCTTGTATTCCAGGCTAAAGAGGAGCAATCTGTCTTGTCATAAACCATCATATGCTACTGGCTACACATTCACACTCTGAACAAATTGTATTACAACAACTTGACTAATAAAAGGGACCAGAGGCCAGATGCATAAACATTGTCTATGCACATAAATCATGTGCTTCACCTGTTTTCATGGCTCTTAAGTCATGCCCCATAGGTTTTTTTGTGTTTGTGTGTGCATTTGTGTGTGGAACATATATATATTTCACACATCATCTAGTTAGTACATGAATATATAACACAACAGAGTCATTGTTTGTGGTGAAATGTATTACAATCAAATTCCATATTGTGGCTTTTTCTTCAGCCTCAGGTAAAATCTGCTTCAACCAAAGACAAGTCTAAAGACAAAAAGAGGAAATCTGTACCAGAACTGATCCAAGACGCCCCGATCAGAAGAGTCATTGGCTCTGCATATGTTCCACTACAAAGCCTGGTTAAAGGAGGTCAGAAGGTCAACGTCCTCTGTGACTTTGTTTTCCTGCACACAGACTCTGAGATAGAAGCTTCACAAACAATTGAAAAGGCAAGTTTACATGCTTTAAGTTACAGAGACAAACATCACCTGATCTCTTGGTCATTATCTACTCTGTTAATCTGGTACTGGTGTGGACTATTGATGGTAACAACATATTTGAAAACTGACTGTCAAGCACGACTTGTGGGACAGTCAGCAGGATTCTATGTAGTAAAACTGAGATGAGGTCTTATTTATTTGACATGTGGTCTTCTACACAAATTTGCAGGATTTGGAAAAGAAAATAAAGGAAGACAAGAAAAAGGATGGCAAAGAACCAAAACAGCGAGGACGCAGTAGTCCAGCACAGAAGGATCCAGCAACTTTAAAAGGTTAACTAGAAAATTAAGCAAAATAACATCTGCAGATGACCAAAATATGGCTTTGTCATTAATTAAAAGCTATAAATAATGTTTCAGGAAACACCATTATTCAGCAGTTTCAGAATCAGGGCTGCTTTGGGGTGGATAAGAAGTCATTTAATATTATTTTCATTGTGTGCTACACATTGTTTTAAGAAGGTTATATTCTAAAAGATAAATGTGAAAAGAAATACTTTGTGTGTTTTGGGTTATTAGTAAGCATTTCATCTGTGTCTTTTTTTCATGCACCTTGTTCGATGTTGTACACTGCAGGCAAAGAAAAAGAAAGTAAGCAAATGGAAGACAACTCTGTACCTTTCCAAGTGGAACCAGTGACTGTGGAGCTGAGTGTGGCACTGGAAAAATGGCAGTCAGCATCTGCAGCTCATCTTTTTGTCCTACCACAGCAAAATTCCTAGAACCTTGCAACAAAATTCTGTTTACTTTAGATGTCAGTTTCCAAGTGGGAAACACATTAATATTTATTTTAACCACATGGATTGTTATATCAGATATGTACAGCACACAGATTTTAAAACAGTCCTATAATATTGTACATAAGTTCTTAGTCAATAAATACGATGTATGTGTTTGTGTCTTCTTGTTAGGCAGCTGAAAATGACCAAACTATTTTCTGCCCAACACTGAAATAGATTATCCAGTTATAGTAGGTATGTAGGTAAGTAATCAACATTCAAGCCAGTAACGAAGGAAAAGACTAGAGGCAAACACCTTACTTAGAGTTAATGTGTTGCTTATGTATGTTAAGTTTACAGTCACCCATTTTCAGGTTGGATTAATGTGCAACAAAAATTACTACAAAATAAGAGAGCTAGAGACTGAGAAATACAAGAGGGGCATCCTGTTTATATCCAAGTCATTTCTTACTAGTAGCATTTATTACTGTAAAACATGCAATATAGAATATTCTTAAATTTAGAAGCAACAAGCTTCACTCCTATACAAGAGCAAACAAATCTTGAGCAGACAAAGAAAATATAAAACTTCGACATTTGAAAAAAAAGAAAAAAAAAAAAAGCCAAATGAGGTGGCCAGAGGACACTGTCTGGACACCTCTCAGGTGTTTCAGTAACTAGTCTCTCAAGCTCATTATAAAATCATGGTAAATATTTTTTATGTACAAAGATGACTGTACATAACTGAATGCAGACAAGTGTAAGCAATATAAAGAATCATTTTATTTTTAATTAATCCACAAACTTTATTTTATACAGATATAGTCTAAACATATTCAAAGAAATGCCAAAATTATTCAGATTTTTTAATCAATAAGAAAGTTTTTTGTTTTTTAAAAGGCCATAATAACTGGAACTGAACAATTACAGTAAGTGTGATCTTTCTTACCAATCTTTCAGCAGTCATCTGAAGACCATAGAAAGGTTCTTAGTAAAGCCAAACCGCACTGTTTCGCTGCCCGCCTCCAGACAAGAGCGAGTTTTTCTCAGTTACACTTTAAATTTTTCACAAGTACATAGAGTTTCCAGCCATAAAAAAATAAACTGTAGACCACCATTTTTTGCGCAAACTGACATTTTTTTCAATCAAGTATTTTACAGTTCAAATAAACACCCTTTGTGATATTATCTTTGTAATCCTCTGACGAGCTGTGCAAACAGTTTTAGGATATTGATAAATTAACTGATCTGAGGCAGACCATTGCTTCTACTCTAAGATACATCCACCTACAGTACTCTCACTCATACAGACCCAGAACACTAGATGTTCTCCCTCTACAGTTATTTATAATCACAAACAAAAAAAAAAATTGTGTAGTACTTTTCTGAATGTCTGAATTTTTGGAAAGCTTCTGTGGAGGCCATTCTCCGATAAGAGCGCTTGAGGGTTGGCTTGGGCAACAAAGATGCTTGGCAAAAACAAGCACAAAATGCACACACGCAAACAAAGACCCCAAACACACAGCATAACAAACATGATGTGCAAATATACCGATTGTGCGAACGAGATTTAAAAAGGCTTTAAAAGGTCTGGTCGTCGTTACAGGATTCGGTCCAGTGTCCAAAGACCTCACAGATGTCGCAGTAGGGCCGTTCTTCACCTTTATTGCCATGGTAAGTGGTGTGTGGAGGGGAGTCGGGCATCTGCATTTGTGTGGGACAATCCTCAGTGTCGTGGAGATCGAAGCAGTCGCAGATGTCGCAGAACAGTCTTGGGGGAGGCTTCTTCTTTGTGGGCTGCTTTTCATTACTGTGGAGAGAATGAGCAGCTCTGTGTGAAACTCTGTCCACCAACTTACATTCACACACACACACAAAAAAAAAAAAAAAAAAAAAAAAAAAAAAAAAAAGCTTTAAATGAGCCTTACCTGTCATAGTTATCCAGTTCACCTTGATTATTCCCATTGAGAGCTGCAGCTGCCATTTTCTCTAATTTATCTTTAAGTTCTTCATTCTTCCTCTGGAGGTCAACAATGACTGAATTCAGGAATTCAATCTGTAAAGGAGAAACAACTGTACCATCAACTCAGCCATTAGTTATTTTTTCATAGACCAACAAATACATTACATAATTACAAATTAATTATTTAAAAATATATATAGAGTCCTCTGTTGAGTCCCCCCCCCCCCTCCTTATTACTGTCTATGCCAAGTATTTGCCTCCTTTGACACGGGCAATATTGTAATAAGAAGATTAAATGTCTCGCCATATCCCTCCAAAATTACCCCAGTTTTGATCAGTGGTGAAATGCGACAGTGAGTTGTCAGCGGTAGAGAAATCAAGGCTTGAAATGAGTCAAAAGAGAGTCAACAAAATGCCCATGCTTATGAGCATTTGCTGAGTAACCTTGCATATCTGATGTCTTATAAACCTCCAGTGATAACTGAGAATTTTCATAAAACTGAGTGAAAACTGAATAATCAAGCTTGATTAATCTTTGACAGTTTATAGTTTTTACACCAACTGCATGAGACAAGAGCCACAGTGATAAACATGCACAAGTGAAGCAGATGAAAAACATTAACAAACCGCTGCCTGATGGTGGTGTAGCATTGCCAACATCAGAAACAGTGCAGAGGAGAAGAGTTGGATTTATTAAAAAGAGAAGGGGGAGAAAAAAAATTTTCAAATTAGGACCAACCTTCTGCCAGACAAAACACTTATGCTATCACAGACAGGTAATACAGTATAACACTTTAAACAGAGGGAGCTGGCACGCTGATGGTACACTCATCCAGTGACTGTTGTTGAAAGAATCCTCACTGCTGAGGAGCTTTAGCACAATTTCAAATCAGTTTAAACCCACGTCCCCTCTGTAAAATATTATACTGTAACATGAGTCCACACAGAACTGTAAACTATAGAGTCTATTGATGCAAAAAAGAATATAGTTGTAATCCATTCATTAGTACAGAGTCATTCACAGTTCACATTCACAACATTCAGTAAGACTGTTTCCATACAGCTGCCACACAAGAAAGAGTAATGTCAGAAGATTCAACAGGCAGGGTAGGAAAAAATCATTACACTGAATGTATATGGCAATAAAGAAGAATGGGGAAAAAAAGGATAATAATTATAATAATAAAAAGATCCAGGCCCAACATCTGCTCCATTTAGGATAAGTTAGACAGTACTTACCTGACTTTCTGCAGTCTCCTTATCCTCCCTCATCTTGTCCAAAATTTCATCACCTAGAAAACAAACAAACCAGATTATCATCTTTTTGTTTCCCAATTTAACTACAACTGCTCTTGGTGCTACAAGAAAAAGCAGCTGTGGTCCTGAGTTAATTACAGTGTTACCTGAGGACTTGTTGATGCCGTCAGATCCAGCAGTCCGATCCTTCTCCAGTCTCTGAACACGCTCCTGTAGTTTAATGTTGTCCTGCTCCAAAGCCTGGATTGTACTCTGCAGTGTCTTAGCTGAGGCACTTTCTACACGCAGCTAGACAAACAGAGAAAAAATAACCTGTTCTAACACTGAACATTTCTCTTCTCTTTCAACAAAACAATGCTTTAGAATAGAGCTAGTTTAAGGGCAGGGGGGGTTAATTGATTTGAATCAATTCTAATTTCATTAATTCAATATTCACTCTTAAAACTCTTATCAATTTTTTTTTAAGTTTGAGGTTTTCTGCTCACTATCTCAAAAAAAAACAAAAAAAAAAACAAAAAAAAAAAACGCTATGAACTGAAAGAGATCATTTGTAAAGAAAAAAAAATGTAAGTCACTTTTTTTTTGACCACAGAAGTGAGATCCTGCAAGATGTGCCTTTCAGGTTAAATTTTTTTATTTTACAGCCTAACAAGGCAACAACACCGAAACCTACATACACTGTGTTCCAACTTATTGTTAATTTCTCCTAAATAATCAAGGTTAATGACAGTGAATACAGCTTTTTTTAATCATGAAAAATTATATTGCGTTATGTATAATATGTGGATTATATTGAACAAAACAACCAATAACGAAAACAGCATTTTTTGCCAATCACTCAATACAATATTATAATTATTATTATTATTATTATTATTATTATTATAATAATACAGTATTAAAAATAAATTATTCTGCTTAACAAATTCAAAATAATTAAAGTGGTTGTAAAAAATCTGAAAATGTACATCTAATTTCCTTCAAAGAGCAAATCAGAAAAACATTTTTAGAGCTTAAGTTACATGTTAACATAGAAGCAATTCTTTGATATCATCTTAACTTTTTCCATCCACTGAACTTGGAAATCTATGGATAGTTTCTGCTTGTATCTCATTTTCAGATCTCAGAATTTAATTAATTTTCTGGGCTGCACACTTATAGCTCTGTTAATAATCTTACCTCGCTCTTCAGGTTTTCCACCTGCTGGTCTTTTTCTGAGATTAAGGCACTGTTTTTATGGATGGACTGTTGGAGGGCAGCCTTCTCCTTGTTCAAATGTTCCCTTGAAACGCTTTCACTGTTTAACACACATTAACCAGTTAAATGTCAGAGGTGCAACATACAAACACTGTTGGGTGAGAAAAAAAAAAGTGACCTAAATTTTACCAAATGTTTTTGGGACACATTTAGATCTTTGGAGCGCAAACCTTTTACCTTGCCCTTAGGCTACTACATGTAATTCAGAAATTTAAAGACAAATAAAGATGTTGCTGTCTGGTAAAAATGGGCACTCCACTCAAAGATAAAAATGAACATGAAGAACTAAGACTGTATTTTTCAGGGAAAGAATGTGGTCAATACCCTTGTGGTCTGACATAATAATAGCAAACCAGACTTTTTACCATAAAGGACCTGAAGGCATTATTTGGCAAGCTTAGAAGAAAAAGAACAGTGTGAAATGCCAGCCAGTTAATAACAAGTGTTCTGCATATTAGCAAGTACCAAGCAGATGAAATACCTCATCCTTTTTTAGTGACAGCGTTAAAAAATTACTAAGGTAATTTGGAAAATGCATTTTTGGGGCAAAATACCTAAATAACATGATTATTCCCTTACCTTTGCTTCATCTCTTCCAGTTCTTTTTTGACTTTTGTGTATTCATCTTTCACCTGGAGAGAAAAAGTTAAAAGTTAAAACCTGGGCACAGTCCACTGATCAATGTCTCTAAATATAACAAAAAAGGCTCACCTTCACAAGATCACTCTGCTCTTTGTGATTGTCATCGAGTTTCTGTCTCAGCTTGCTGGTCTCATCTTGCAGCATCTGCAGGGACTGCGTCTTCACAGAAACTGCTTCTTTAAGTTCCTCTCTATTAGACATAAATACCAAAATCATCTCAGCTGTAACATATATTGGCTAACAGAAAAGACCTACTCCCATATCTGTGCACTTACTTAACCTACTCATTGTACCATACAACAGAGACTCGAATATGTCTGCATAACTTCCTAACATCTTGAGCCCAAGACGTACTCACATTTCTTGGCATAGACTCTTGGTCTTCTCCGTTTCTGTGCAAAGTTGTTCTTTGGAAAGATTCAGATGTTCTTGATACTTGGAATTCTCTTTTCTTAGAGTTTCCAGCTAAAACAATAATAACGTGTTTAAAGCTACAATAAATTCACAGCAAATAAGTAATTTGACTGCATTTATCTTACATAGAGCACAACTCTGAAAGGTTACGATACTTGCATTTCCTCTGCTGAAAGCCAGCTCTCACCTGTGTCTGCAGCTCCTGCTTGGAGGCCTGAAGTTCTCCCAGCAAAGACTGAACTTCATTTTTTTCCTTCATCAAAACAGCTTTCTCTTTTGTCAGCTGTTCGAAAGCCTCAGCAGTCTTGCCAGAGGCCTCTGTAGCCTAAACATGAGCAGGATATTTTGCTAAGCTCAACAGTTTAAAATGAAAACAAGCCCACATTTGATCAATATAGACACTCAATTATCTCAAATCTGTCAAATTAGAAAAGTGCCAGTCATTAAATGAAGTTATAATTTGGAATATCATTTCAACATAATTAAAGGAACTCACTCCTTAAGTATTTTAATTAACCAATTCAGAAAATGTTAATCATCCAAAGTACATTATTATTTTAAAATTGATTCTGATTACTTAACATTGTGAATACTGTAATAAAGTGAAAAACAATTGGCATATACTATGAAATACTGTCTCTACAACCTGTGGCCTCAGAACGGAGACTGAAAACCAATAAGCCTGTGTTAGAAGTCAGATAAGGGACACGCCAATTAAAACAGGGACTACTTTAAAAAGGTAGTCCTTTTCACTTTGTAGAGCTTTAAAACAAATGGCTGATTCTGATAAAGATCACTTCACATCTGCATAAATCAAGTAACCCAGAGGCATTTTTACTAAAGATTAGATCGCGTTATAAGCCCACAGGAAAAGGCTGGGAACTAAGTAATAGACAGGGGTTAATGAATGGAGGATGAAAGTTAGACACAAAAATAAAAAGGATAGGAAGACAAACCAGCAAGCATGCAGTGAGAGGCTGACATAGCCCCAGCCACAATAAAATGTGAAAGTCAGTGATTACTACAGGGGAAGAAATACCTCAAGCTGCTTAGAAATGGCATTTTTTAGTTGTGACTCGAGCTCCCTGACTCGCTGGGTGGCCTCATCCCTCTCCACCTCCACGGCATCCTTCTGAGCTGTGAGCTGCGAGATGCTGGAGGAAATTTCTTCTTTCACAACGGCCGAAGCGGATACCTCTGCAAGAGCATTCTTGTATTGTTTTTCTAAGGTTTCTTTTTCAGTTTGTTGGGCCTTGACATCAATTTCTAGCTGTTTCTTGTCAGCTTGCAAACACTTCACCTCTTTAAGAATCTTTGAACGTTCAGCAAGCCACTTTTCTTGGCTTGTGTGGAAAGAGGAAGCCTCCTGCTGCAATTTACACTGGCTCGCTGACAGGTCCTCCTTTGCTGTGGTCAAAGAAGACACTTGTTCGTCCATCTTCTCAAGCTTAGATGATAGCTGCTCTTTATCGCTCGTCAGCTGATTATTTTCTTGCTCTTTCTGCTTCAGCTGTGTTTGCAAGGCCTCCATCTCAAACATAATTGATTTCTTTTGCTCATCAGCATCCTTAAAGTTGGAGGAAATTTCTTTATTTTCCTGTGTAACATTAAACAAAGTTTTTTGAAGTTCCTCGATTTCTTTGGAAAGGCCATCTTTATCAGAGATTGCTTTTATCCGTTCACTGGATTCAGCTTGAAGCTGGGTCTCAAGAAGACCCTTTGCCTCCGACACTGATTTAATCTGACTCTTTAACTCTTGGACCTCCTGAAGCAGTATCTGGTTCTCTTTTTGCAAATACTGAGTTTGTTTTTTAACCTCAGTCTGCTGAAACAGAAGGTCATTATTATCTTTTGTAAGGTTTTCCAGCTGTTGAACAAGATTTAAATTAGACTTCTCAAAATCCACTTTTACTTTACTGTGTTCTTCACCAAGTTCAGCTTTGTCCTTTTCCAGCATTTCAATAACGGAGTGATGCTTCCGCAGTTCACTTTGTAAGTCAGTCATTTCTCGTTTCAACGAAGTCATCTGAACCTCAACTTCATCTCTTTGCTGTTTGGTTTCCTCCAACACTGCTGTTAAATGAGCCTTGTCTTGAGTAATGTCAGCATTTGTTCTGGTGAAACCATCTAGTTGGTCTCTCGCTGTTCGGATATCACCAACTAGCTTCTCACATTCAAGAGAGAGAGCATTTTTTTCAGAAATTGCCTTCGTGTGTTTCTTTTGCAACTCTGCCTTCTCCTCAATCAAACGCTCATAATCCATTTTTTGCTGCTCTAGAGCTGAATCCAGACTCATCTTTTCTTTGCGCAGTTCATGTAGAGCCATCTCAGTTTCAGAATTCTGAACGCGCAACGCCTGCCTCTCATGCTCAAAAGAAGAAGATGCTTCTTTAAGTTTCTCTTTAGACTGACACAATTGCTCTGTTGAGATCTGAAGTTTTTCCTTCACTTCTTGAATCTCTCTGAGAAGCTCTTCCTTTTCATTTGAGACTTTTCTCTGGATTGTAAGCAGGTTTTCTTTCTCCTGCAGAAGCTGGAGTCTTTCAGAATCTGTCACTTGACTGCTCGTCTTGAATTCTTCCAGCATCTGGGCCAGGCTCATTTTACAGGCTTTAAGGTCCTCACATTCGCGGACATTGCGCTCCAAGTCTTTCTTTGTAAGACTGAGCTTATTCTGAAGTTCCTGCTTCTCCGTCTCGAGCTTTTCTTTGTCCAATGCAATGATGCTAATTTCAGAAGACATCGCCTCTTTTTCTTTTGTCAGTGTTTCTGTCAGGGCTTGGAACTGGGTATTCTTCATTGTTAAATCTTCTTTTTCTAAGTGCAATGACTTAAGTTTTGCCTGTAGCTCAGCATTTTTAGCATCAAGAGATTTTTGGGCATTTTTAGCAGCATCCCTCTCTAGTATTAGGTTGTCTCGCTCACATGTGAGCTTTGACCTACTTTCATTAAGATCTTCCGTCAGCTGGTTCCTTTCTTTGCATACGTTTTCATAATCCAAAAGTAGCTGCTTCTTTTTAGCCTCAGTTTGTTGGATCTCCTGCTGATGCTTGAGGACACAGTCATTTTTCTCTGCATTTTGTCTTTGAAGGTTCTCAATTTGGGCCAAGCATTCCTGTGTACCTTGCTGCAGTTCTTTGTTTTCAGCCTGGGCTTCCTGAAGAAGTTGTTTGAGGTTCTCAAGTTCTTTCTTTACTAAAATCATCTCTTCATCTGAAAGGTTGTTTTTAGCCAGCAGCTCCTCTTGATGTTTTGAAAGTTTATCTTTGCTTATCAGCAGCTCTTCATTCTGCACTGAAAACTCCTTGCAGCTCATCTCAAGAGCCGAAAGCTTACTTTGCATTTCTGACAGCTGTTTTTCCAGTTTGCCTTTATCAGCTTTCATGTTCTCATTTCCCTTACACATTTCTTCCAGGTCTAGATTCTGCTTTTCCAGTTTTTGGGACAAATGTTCAACATCATGCTTGGAGGAGCCAAGTTCAGCGGAAAGACACTGGGGAAAATAAAGATGAAAGAAAAAAAAAAAAAGGAGGGGAATATATATCCAGAGTAAAGCATGAATGAATAACAAATAAACCAACCAGATATGGAGATAAGTGATATGCAAATGGAGAGGTTAAGCTGCAGAAGCATCAAAAATGGAAATCACACCAAAAGGTTACAACACAATATTTTGTTTTTCAGAAATGAAAAAGTGGAACATTTTCACTTCATCCCCTTGTTACTTTGAATAAACAAATTAATGAACACGACCAAATTTAACAAACAAAATATGGCTAAAAAATGTGATTGCCAGTGTATGATACTATATAACTAATTATAAAAGTACTTTTAAAAATAATATTTTAAATCAGGAAATACTCCAACATTCCAGCTGTACTTTTTTTCTTTTGAGAATTAAAATAAACATAAATTGTGCAACGTTAAAGTCGATGTTTTCACTGAATGTCTGCCATGTTAGAAAGTGAAAATGCTCCAGTTAAAAAGCAGGTTGCTGAACAATGCTAGACGGAATAGATACCAGAGGTCAAATCAAAAGCTGAACACAGTTTAGTGAATCCAGATTGTATCACACACCCTCACTTTTCTGCACACTTTAAATTTCAGATTTCCTTTTTAGTTGATTGCACTAGTGGGACTGATTGGTGTGGAGCATTTCCTTTTGAATATCTAATTCTATCTCTGTAGGGGATTTTCTTAAGTTCATTTAAGAGGAGCACTGATTTGTTGTTCACTAAAACTGACTGAGGACATATTTTGTCAGTTACTCCATTTGACCAACAGGCCCCTCAAGGTTCACTCGTCTTAACTTGGCTACTATAGTTTCCAAACTTTGAAAAGGGCTCTTATAAAATCTCAAAAAGGTCTAGAAATGATTAGTAAATGCAATTATATATGTCTCATCACATTTTAATGAAGGAAGGCCATGACTGCCGTAAACTTCCATTGCTTATCTTCTACCCCGAGGTACAGTAGAAACTAAGGGATCTGATGTGCATGCACACACACATCTTTCTCAGCTACGTACAAACCAGTTCATGTAGTCGTATTTTGATCCCATTGAAGTGCAATACAAATCTGTGGAACCATGATGAAGTATAAACACTTTAATGAAAGATTTTAGTTTTTGACTTTTGATAAACATGTAAACTTGTCAAATAATGTTATCACTTTGTAATTATGGTTTATAGATTAACATTATATTGAACTTAAATCAGATAAAGCAGACTGGCTCTTTGCTGGAACTCACGGTGGAAAGGGGAATACTGCACAAGCTGATAACATCTTTTTTTAAACACCAGGTTTCTATCGGAGGTTCATTCTGTTTTTTTCCTGCCCACAACAGCAGGCTTAAACAATGACTTTTGGTGCCATGAGAGGGGACTCCTTTAAAATTAAATACTGAGTAGGCGATT
This sequence comes from Melanotaenia boesemani, assembly GCF_017639745.1. Classification (NCBI taxonomy): domain Eukaryota; kingdom Metazoa; phylum Chordata; class Actinopteri; order Atheriniformes; family Melanotaeniidae; genus Melanotaenia; species Melanotaenia boesemani. The sequence goes on from NC_055692.1 coordinate 18,162,024, forward strand.
TCCCTCTGAAGGAAATATGTTAGCTTTTATTCTATTGTAAATATTCTTCCATGTCTTTGAGATCTGATGTGTGCAAAGACTGAACAGGTCTGAATACTTTGTGAAACAATTAGGAGTAATATCAGTTAAATTAAAAAATGGACAGAAATGTAACTGACTGCACAATTGTATTTTTTTCCTATATTGTCTATAAAAACCTCAAATAAATAAATATTTAAATAAATCCCCTTCTAGTTTAATCTAAATGACAGCATCTAATGAAAAGCAAATCATATGCTTGTATGTGATGGGAATGAAAAAAACAATATAGAAAACAATGAAGTGGGATAATACTAATGACTGGTATCAATCACATCACATTTAAAATAGAAAAAAAGAACAAATAGATGCACATAATCTCCCACTGTGTTTTGCAATGCTTGGGTTCATGTTTTATTTGCTTGTTTAAACTGAAATGATTGTGGTTTTATAAAAAAGGCATTTGAGATTTCTGAAATTAATTGTGCTTACCTGAGCCTGTTCCTTGTATAGCCACAGCTCTGAAAGTGTCTTCTCCAACTCCTGGTTTTTGTCCTTGGAAGACGAGAGCTCCTGCTTCAGCTTGTCAACCTGAGTCTGCAGCACCTCTAGCTCCTTCACATGAAGTTCTGAAGCCTGAGAAAGGGATTTCTCTTGTGAGGCCTTCAGCTCCTCAGCAAGGGTCTCACTCTGTTTAACAGCTTTCTCCTAGAGAAAAGGAAACAACCTCAATAATATATATTATATATTTTGCCATTGATTAAAGACATTTTCACACATACAGTGCAGTGATTTTCTGATGACATGGGACAAAGCAAATGTCAGCACCATTTACTCCAGGCTTTTTTCACAGTTTCTTGCCAGTTCCTTAGTTAAATATCCTGGATTAAAAAAAAAAAAAAAATCATTTTTGTCCATCTCAAAATACTGACCAAGGTGGTAATCTTCTCTTGAAGACCACTTAATTGAGTCTGATGAGAATCTCTGGCTTCTTTCAACTCCTGCATTTTGCTAGATTGTTCTTGCTGGAGCTGTTCATTCAAATGTGCCACCTTCTCCTTCTCCTCAGCTACTTCATTCTGTAGGACCTCAAGCCTTCTGCATAATGATATTGAAAAAAAAAGATGTTCAGTGACAGGTAACAAACAGAAAAAATAACCTACCAAAACATGAAATAAAACAAAAAGTAACTTGTATATTGTTTGTCATATACAGCAAAATATTATGTCCACTGATTAGTAAAACTCAAGTAATCAAGTTTGGTACCTTTCTTTTTGTATGAGGTCTTCATTCATTTTTGTCAGCTGTACTGAACTATCACCAGATGCTTTCATCATGTCTGAAATGTCATTTTCCAGCTTGCTTTTGTCCTTTGAAAGCTGCTCAAGTTTTTCATCTGCAGCCTTCAGCTTTCTCTCCATCCCTGATTAAAAACAAAACAGTCTCAACTTTTTCATACAAAAAAGTAAACATAATAAAACAACAATTAATGTTTTTTTTTATTAAATGTACACAGGACAACAAACTTATTGTGCTTACCAGCAAACTGACTTCTTAGAGACTCAGATTCTGTGGTTAAGGATGTAAACATTTCTTCCTTTGCACTAAGCTTCTCAATTGTTTCTGCAAAGAGAGAGAAAAAAAAAGATAAAAACAAATAAAGCTATGGTAGTAGCAGATGAGGAAAAAAAGAGGAAGAAAAAAAATGATCATCATCATTTACCTTGCAAAGTTTTGGCTGATTTAGTCAGATCCTCAGTGCTTTCTGCCAAACTTTGTTTCTGTAGGGAAAAAAAAAATTGTATTAGTATACTGATTATGATGTTATAGTTCAGTTCTGAAATTAAAATAAATTAGCTGATATTTCCTTAATTGTGAAATATATCTGTTTACCAATATTAGAAAAAACAAAATACTATAGAAAATAATGCGTAATAAGAGCACTTAACTAATAAAAGACCAGTGCAGTAATTCTTAAAGGAGAATTTCAATACATGTAACTATCTGGCCCATTTATACATGAAGTTTTGACTGCAAGCAGCTGTCCCTTCTGACGGTTTTCTCCAGCTCTGAACTGAGCTTTTCTGAGCTGGGCCGCTTTCCTCCGCTGATGTGCTCAGCAATCTATTGTCCAACGGGTGGGCATCACTGGCTCAGTTCTGCAATGGTTCAGGTTCTACCTCTATGATAGCAGCTTCTGTGTTGTGATAGCTTTTACCTCCATATCTGCTGCCCTCCCCTGGGGGGGGGGGGGGGGGGGGGGGTACAACAGGGCTGCTTTCTTGGATATTTTCTTTTATTAACTTGGTGCTATTTTCAGAAAGCATGATGTGCCATTTTACATGCTAATGGCTGTCAAGTCTATTTTCCTTTAAAAAGTAATGGTTCTGTTCAGCCTCTCCTTGAGTGACATCAGGGGATAGATGGCACTGAATTGCCTCCAATTTAATGGAAAAAAATACAAATGTCGTGCTTTAAAGCCAGTGGCCCCAGCTGTACCCCTTCCTTTGACTTTTCCTCTCTGGCACCAGATGAAAAATGCAGCATCACAAATTTAGGTGAAAACGGACCCCAGCCTAAATCGTGACTCACAAGTCAATGCTGTGGTTTCATCCTGTTTCTTTCGGTTGTCAAGACAATACAGCTCCATGCTTTTATTATCTCATGCCTGGATCATTGTAACTTTGTTTTTACTGGAGTTAGCCAGGCTTCCTCTTCTACTAATGGAGAAAATGCTGCTGTGCGATTTTTAACTGGTACGAGCAAACAAAAGCACATAACTCCGCTTTTAGTGTCTCTTCATTTGCTTCCTGGTTATCTACAAATCCATGATGAGTCTTTTGTTTTAAGTCTCTTAATGTTCTTGTCTTTTAATTTGTCTGAGCTGCTTCAACCTTACATGCCATCACATGCTCTTAGATCAGCTGACCACACGCTTTTAACTGACCCAAAGAAATTTTATAAATCCAGAGGAGACAAAGCCTTTTCAGTTTCAGTTCCTAAACTATTGAATGAGCTACTGCTTCAGGTTAGACAGGGTTGTTTTAAATGAGTTTTAAAAACACAGCTCTTCCTTGGCTTTCAAGCTAATGGGAGTTATGTGATTTAATGTTTTACCCTTTGTATGTACTTATTTAAATTTTGTATAGCTTCTATGTGGTAATTTATAGCAGTGTAATAGTACTATTTTTTTTTTAATTCTTGTTCTTCATTTGTGCTGTTTAGTGCTTTTTCTTCTCTCTTTTACATTTGTTGTTCAACACTTTGGTCAGCTGTTATGTTTTTAAAATGCTTTAGAAACTAAATTGTATGGTATCAACCTCACCAGGTTTTCAAGCTCTTGTTTCATGGTGTCCTCCTGCTGCTTTACAGTAGTCAGACTCTCCTGTAGAGAGATGACTTCCTGCTTTTTACCCTCCAGCTGAGAGCTCAGTTCACTAACCTACAACATAAGTAAAAAAAACAAAAAAACAAAGAAAAGTGCAAAAGGTTTAGTTTCCCTATAACAAGGCTTTAATACTAACCTGATACAAGAAATAACTACAACTGGGTAAAACTCAGTAAATACTTGATTGTGAGAACTCACCTTTGCACTCCGGGTGTTTCCTTGATTCTGGGTTTCGTCTAATTGACTCTTCAGAGCTGCAACCTCCTGATTACCTTGTGCTAGTTGGCTGCGTAGAGCCACTACTTCTGCTATTTGCTCTTTGGTTTCTCTGTCCTTGTCTTGAGTCTGTTGTGCCAGATTTGCTTCCTTCTCCTCAAGCTCCTTTACCCTAATTTCAGCAGCATGAAGCTTTCCAAGTACATCCTCCATTTCCACAAGGTGTTGCTCTTCTGCTTTTTCAATGCTGGACCGTAGCGACTCTTCCAGTCGTTCTTTGTCCTCAGTCAAGGACAACAGCTGAGCCTTCAGTGCGTTCTTCTCTCCTGTCCAGGCTGAGGTGTCATCTTCATGTTTGGCGGCAGCTTCTTCCTGAGCCAGTTTGTGCTCCACCTTAAGTTTTTCTAGTGCACTTTTGGTTTCCACAAGCTCTTCTGTTTGGGCACCAGCACCTTTGCTGAAGGACACTTTCAGCTCCTCCATAGCTTGCTGGTGAGAGGCAATGGCAGAGTCCAGCTTGGAACGCCAAAGTTCAACAGTGCCAGCATTCTCCTTCTCAGCCTGGCTTAGGCACATCTGCAACTGTTCTTTATCACTAGACAGCCTTACGGATGTAGCCTGAAGCTGGGCAAGTGCCTCACTGTGGACTTTTTCTTGAGCTTCAAGCTTCTCTTTGCATTTCCCTACTTCTTCTTGCCACTTAGCTTCTTGAGATGCTAGCTGATCCCTAAGAGAGTTTATCTCTTCCAGTAGTGGAGAAACAGAGTTTGAGTCTTTAGAACTCTGCTGGACACCAAGACGCAGCTGAAGGTCGGCTACCTCTCTTGTTCGAAGTGAAAGGTCCTTTTCAAGCTCCATAATACGAGATCTTTCGGATACAGTAGCAACCTTTAAAAGCAGAGATCTTGCAATTAAAAAAAGTGCAAGTCTATAAACATAAGCATTATTTACAGTTAAAATTGCCTGAACAAATACTGAGATTTCTTTAAACACCTACTGAACAAATGAGTCTAAAAGTGAAATAAGTCAGAATATTAATCAACTGTTGCGCTCCAGTAGAGGAAGGTATGAAAACCTTTGAACCAAAAGAAGGCCTTACACTGACCTCTTGAGGTTATAAATAGCATGGCCGAAAAATGAAAGTAAACACAAAAAGTAAGTCTGGAACTGCAGCAGTGTGCAAGACATTTACCATCATCAGTTCAACTAAAGAAATTCAAATCACTGAATTACTTCCATCTTAATTATGATTTGGTGAAGATTTGATCATGTTTCATACTACAACATACTATTGGAGTTTGGTAATGAAAGGTGAATTATTTCATTTAAAAACATGGCCTTGTCTTTACGAAATTATATCAACTACTCCAAAAAGATTTTAATGTTTGATTCTAATGACTGTAATACCATGGAGGAACACCAGGATACATAATCTGGGAGGTGGAGCAGGGTTTTAGACTAGCAAAACGCAAGGACACCAAATAAGCAGGACAAATGGATGTCAGGAAGGACTAGGGAAGGACTTAGAAAATGATTTTTGGGGAGGGGCAAAAGGGAAGATTGTCTGTCTGGTTAAGCAGCAATACCATTAAAGCAAAAGTAAGTCCAGGCTGGACAACTTATTGAAAAATAAACTATCTGAGTTGTAAATTCAGGTTGCTGTTTTGATGTTTAAAAATAAGTAATTATAAAAAGTTGTATGTGACAATGCAACATAATTCAGAGTAGATTCATTTAAACACAAGACTGTTTATAACATGCAGGATCATTTAAGCCTTCAAATAAATCTAAGATTTTTTAAGTAAAGGTTGATTACTTGATTCATGTTTTCTTAGTAAGAGGAAGATCATTACTTTTCTTGCAAGAAAAAAAATCATATGGGAAGCACAGTCACCACAAGCTCATACAAATCAGAATTTCGATTACTGACTGGGACCTCTCTGTAAACCTTGCAATTGTTTTGGCCTATACCTGGCTCAGGCCCTCATTCCCAACGCAGCACACCCAGGAACAGAATTCATTACCCTAGTGTCTTCTAACTCTCTTTGGAGTTTCTCAGCTTTGGTCTTTTCAAAGAGCAGGCTCTGTTCAAGCTCCTTAATGTGGGCATGCTCCAGTCTGGTCTGCGTCTGTTAGTAAACAAGGGGGAGAGGAAGAGAACACACCAGTGCCACCATCACATGCCAGCCCAACGCAGACAGAGAGGGAGGAAGACAGGAGAGATAGTGAGTGTGTGCGTCTGTTGTGTAAGAGTATTTAGAAGGTTGGGAAGGGATGGGGTGGGAGTGGTGAGTGGTACATGAGTGGAAATTAGAAGACACCTCCATGCAGAAATATCAGACTGTGCCATAAACATCTGCAAAATGGAATTCTTGTGAATGAGTGATGGGAAATACAAGACAAGCAGCAAAAGAAAGAAACTTGTACACGTATTATGGATGTGCAGGATGAGTATCTAGATGGGAACAGGTTGGAAAAATCCATGCAAAACTGACACCTGGTGAACAAAGCACACTGACTGTTATGATACACAGAAAACTTGATGTGTGTAAAACCAACACATAAATCCTGTTTAAATGACTTCACCACAGAGTAGAGACAAAGTAGTGCTAGTTATTGCTTGATACTATACTGTAACATGAGAGCAATGAATTACATTATTTAAAAAGTTACCCAATGTTGCAGAAGTGGCATACTGGCTAAAAAAAAACCATGTCTTTATCTCAGCTTTAACTGATAAATGAATTGAACTCTCAGCCCTGTCAGTACCTACACTGCTTTCTCTCTTTAGTGATGATGCCATTGCTCACATTGTAATTAGTGACTTATTTAATAAAAACACACCAGTTATCAGACCACCATGTGCAAGAATTGTAACCTACCAAAATATGTAGACCTCATTGAATAAAGATAATCTAATTTGAATTCTTGGTACTGGTAAAATAAAGTAGTTTGATTTCATGAAATCAAAGATGCAGTCTATGGGCACAGTTTGTGCGTTTACTACTACGCCATAATCATTAAAACTTTAATAATACTAATTCTAAATCAAAAGGCACAAGGACTAGCTCAGGTTTTTAAAGGACCCAATTAACTGAAGTGTAACTACTTAGCTAAAATAACACATCCACACAATAAGAATGTAGGCTGGATGTGAATAATAAACATCAACATGTACATTATATGACTCACTTATTTTCTTAGGGTCTTTCAATGATCATAAAAAAAGTCCTTCTAGTAGTTAAACTCTCTGGTCTACACTTACATTACATCTGAATTCTTGAGATAAGCGCTATTCCCCTTTGGCTGTAGTGTGCAAACTGAATTCAGGTCTTTGACTGGGATGTGGTATGACAGGGAAGCATTTCCAGTGGTTTCATGCTGAGCACTGGACCAACATGAAAGACGAGGGCAAGGGGGAAGAACAAGTAAAGATCACATCACTGAACTGTGAGGCATGGAAAATTACAGCTGCGCATTAGTACAACTTCAATAGCTTGAAGTTAAAGCATTATTTTCCTTTTAGTTTGGCCTGGTTACATTGTTAATGCTCAATTGTAAGGGAAAATAAAAAAAGGTTTTTTCCAACCCTTCTGTCCTCATTTTAAAAACAACTCATTTGAGCTTGGATGCCTTCGGGATAACTGAGATGGTCCCTTTGCAATACTGTGGAACAAATAGATTATTTGATCAGATATAAACTTAGATACCACTGGGTTCCAGACCTCTAGACATAATAACCTGGGATGTAAATATGACAAAGAAAAAAAAGTGGGGGTTAATCCGGAAGAGCTTTTAAAGAACCCAGAAGAGTAAAAGCAAATTGCAGAGCAAATCTCTAGCAATTAGGGAATCATTTCATTCCAAATTATTTCTCTCAGAATAGGTAAAGATGTATAGAAAATAATATGTATTAATAATTAAAACATACATACATTATTTGTACAATTTACCTCTCTCTCACCAGGTTAACACTTGTATAACTATATTAAGATCACTGTTAGCAAGACAGCCTGAATGATGTATAGATATCAAGTCTGACTGTGGACTTATTTCTGGTTTTGGAAAATTCTTGACATCGACGTCAGAACCTGTTTTCACCACTGGGTGCATTTGACAGCACATTGCCTGATAAAAGATGAAGTTAGCATCAAACTGTCCTTGTAAATTCAGACATAGAGAGATAATGCAAATGGCTTGACTGAAGCTGATTTCATGCCAACTTAACCTTGAATGTACACTGCATGATGACTAACTGAGGTACAAAGAAAAATAAATGGACTTAAATGGAAGTGGAGTACGTTTAAGCAAAATGAAATGCTGAGAACCAGGACAAGTTGATAGGGGCATGTGTTGCCTCCTCACTAATATTAAGATTCTGAACCAACAAGATGAGATTAGATTAAATGTTATTAGTATGTTTCTCTCTCTCTCTCTTTTTTTTGTTCTTTCACTATCTCTTCTTTTTTTTTCTATTAGCAATGTTGCAAAGTAACTTGCAGAAATATCTATCTCTGTTGTACAATTACCTCCAGGTCTCCTTTGGTAATGCAAGCTTCCTCAACACGAAACTGGAGGTCCTCCACTTTCCTATTTAACAGGACAACACAAACAAACCCCCCAACCCCCAAAAAACATTAAATTTAACAAAGACAAAAAAAAAAAAACTACATTAAAACAGCAAGGTTAAGCAGACTTGAGGCCTTCTTAAGTTTATAAATGTATAACAACCTAACAAGAGTAGTTGTTTTTCTGAACAAAGTAGCCCATTTTTTATAAAAAAAAACAAAAAAAAACAACAAAAAAAAAAAAAAACTAATGCTAACACACTGTCCTGGGTTACGTGTGTCTTTAATCAAATTGCTGGAGAATTCTTACCTTCGCTCCTCCTCTAGTTGGTTCAGCAGCTCCACTTTCTCTTTGTCTGCAGCTTCCACCAAGGCACGCAGCTGATCCATTTTTGCCTCCATCTTTAAAACAAATATGAACAGATGACAAGGCAATTTGCAGAAACTCAAACAAAAAAACAGTATTTTTGGATCAGTGAGTAATCTGACCTGCTCCTGATCATCCCTGAGCAGGGTCATTTCTTGCTCCATCTCTCCAGCATGGCTAGTGACCTTAGCAACTTCAGCTCTTTCCATGTCCCTCTCAGCCATTAGCTGCTCAATATGCTGCTGCTTCTCTTTCAGGGCTTCCTGCAGGGCGGTGGTGCCTGAAATCTTACGATTATACCTTGACGACGTCTCTGTTAGCTGTACAAATTGAGTAAACATAACATGTTGAGAGAGCACAAATTAAAATATGTGTATATAATTTCCTAATATTGCTGTCAATTAACATGTTTGTGCCTCACCAGGCCTGTTCGACTTGGTTTAGCGCTGACAGAAGACGCCACCGAGCTCATGGTACTGATGGATGAGGCACTAGGGCTTCTTTTCAGCCCTGATGGTGTGGCCACTACTTTCCGAACTGTTGTTTTTGCTTTGGCTGGTGTTGTGGAAGGGAAGCCAATGCGTGTGACTTTGTGAACTGGAGCAAATAAGCCATATTTGGGCTGGCACTGAAAATATCTGGGGAAAGATAATTGGATAAAAATTGCAATAACAAAAATGTACAATAATGGAAGAGGTGTGGTTTAAAAATAAAATTTTTCTTTTAATTATCCATAGATGACTTGACTTTTGTACCTCGTGCCTGCCACTGCCCCATCATTCTTTCCTAGAGGTTCATCCAGTTCCACGCCACACCACTCGCCTTTGGCAAAATCGGTTTCTCCAAGGAAACGTACCACTCCAGCCTTTGTACCACCAACCTGAGAAGGAACACCAAACATTAGCCCACATTTAATCCTCTCAACAGATAAAAGAGGCCTAAAAAGTAAATCAGCTTTGCTTGCTAAAAACCCTGAGCGAGATAATTCCATAAAAGCAAAAGAAACAAAAAATATGCAGCTTTGAACAGAATAAGGTCAAATTAACAACATTACAGACATTGTTTCTCTTATGATTATTTTAAAATTCACAGCAGCAAGGTTTATATGATAAGACATGATAATGTTTATAAGGACATTTCCTTAGCAGCCCCACTGGAATTAGAGATATTTCCTTTAAATATAATCTGCTGCACAGTCTTTAGGTTGAAGAAAGGGGGGGGAAAAAACATAGTGGAGGTTTACAAAATTAAATAAAACATCTTTCTTATGTTTACTTCTCCAATTCTCAAGAAAGAGAGGGGTTCCATGAGTCATGTGATTCAAAAATACTTTAACAAACTTTACCAATACACGATCACCCATCTTCAGTTCCCTTTCTCCCTTCTTCACCGATCCAGTCTCTGAAAGGTTGGAGACAGATTCACTGTTGGTGGATACGAGGTTAGAGGATGGAGTAGCTGTTGTAGTGGAAGACGCCTTCTTGACTGCCGCAGCACTTGAGGGTAAGGCTGACTTTGTGGCAGGTGTATGTGAGGCTACACTTCCAACTGAAGGAGTGGGTGATGCGGCACGGGATGGGGGTGCAGTTTGAGTTCCATTAGCTTCTCCCTCTGTTCTGGACAACTTGGAGGGGCGGGTAAATATCCCTCGAAGAGCTTCACACTGGAAGTAGCGCACCCCTGCCACCGACCCGTCATTCTTCCCAATTGGCTCATCTAGGACAATCCCTGCCCACTGTCCAGGAGCGAACTGTGTCTCTCCTAAAAACTGTAGGTAGCCAGGCTTATTGCCATTCACCCATACTCGCTCCCCAATCTGAAAGTTCTCTTCAGCATTCTTGACATCTTCTCCGCCGGCACTTGCAGTTGATTTGTCAGCCACAGCAACTTTAGCTGTGTTAAGAAAGAACAGTTTATCCATTAAGAAAATTACTTAAATTAAACTGAATGACACAGACTAAATTGACTGAACAGAAATTATGTTTAGTTCATTATTAAAAGTTTCATTTTTAGCTCTGCAATGAGAAACCATGTCTAAAACCCCAGTGCTCTATACATGAACAATCTGACAATTCAACCCACCCTCAAAAGAAGAAACTCAACTTTTTTAGCATCAGGGAAATATAAAATATGTAACAATTCAAGCCTTATAATAATACAGCTGGAAATAAATCAGCTTAGTCCTTGCAGTATGATTATCAATGATAGCCACAGTTAAGGAACATTAGATGGCAATATGGAATGTCAAGTTCACCAAAAGCTGAAGAACCTTAACATGCAAAGATTCTTACCTGTGTTTGGGTTGGTTTTAGGGGCTCCAGGTCCAGGTGGCCTAGCTATCTTGCTAGGCACTTTGATCCCAGTGGGCTTTGCTGTGCTCATATTTTCAACAGTAACCTGACCCACGAGGCTTCTGTCCGTCAGTGGGTACAAAATTACCCCAGACCATCAACACAACTGTCCACCTCTGTGATGGCAAAGTTATCTCACTGTTCCGAAGATCAAGCAAACAAAAAAGGAAAAAAAAAAAAATCAAAATGAAAAAAATAAACAAAAAAAAAAAACAAAAAACAAAAAAACAAAATCAAAACAAGCAAAAAGAAATAAAGAAAAAACAAAAAGAAAAATCAACAAAAGGGAGAAGGGGAAAAAGTGATGCTTATGAAAGGAACCCTGTTGAGAAAAAGAAAAAAGAAAAGAAATAGCACCATTATTACATTTTCTTTAAAGACAAATTTCACAAAACACGTGAAGGACCACTGATGGGTAATGTCTAAAGAAACTATTATTTAAATTATTCAACGTATAATAGTAAAAAGCATATCATTTGTTGACAGGAATAATTAACTTTTAATAAACTAGTAAATCAACAACACATATATCCCAGAGGCACAACGACTTTGTTTTTGGTTCTCTGGTAACAGAGACATTTTGTTACTATTATGGCAACAAGCTCTTCTACACACACACAAAACGTCACAGTTATATTTAAAAATACCTTGTCAAAGGCTAACGTATGATACAACAATCTTGAACTTGTGAATAGCTCAACATAGGAAACCTTGATCACAAGACAGTGTCACAAATGTTCTCACTCAATCTGCAATCTAAAATCATGTAAGGCAGGCTGCCAGCTTTCCCAGCCTTCCTAAAATAGGATTACTGTAGAAACACGATCACCACCACCAGCAGATTATCCTGTTTGTCAGATTACCACAACACAGACAGAGATTGGCTGAATGCTCTATTGACACAGAGTCTACCTCTGCCTGCTGTTAGCCACACACTCTAAATGCCTCTTCATCTGGCGGGCTTTAAGTTTCAGGACAATCTACAAGAGATGTGTAGCTTCCAGACTCATTTCAGGGATCGGCTGCATCTCTGAAATGGGTCTGAACTGGTGCACAGAATCACAAAGTCTGATGTTCTTAATAGACATCACTCAGTCGGTGATGGCTAAATGCACAAAAACAAGCAGATATAAGAGTGCACAAACCCAAGCATTCACACTTCTTTTGAGGCAGTTCTTAGTAGAGAATGAAGGGTGGCCATCAGAGGACACGACCTACTTTGGACATAGTGTTCCAGTTTTCTCTTGATGTGTTATGAATGATGCTTAATAATGCCCTCAGGTCAAAAGAAATCAAGAGAAAGAAACAAAGAAACTAGACATGATCCATTTAAACTCAAAAATTCCCCACTGCAGTAACATTAATCTTTTGCCACTGACTCTTAGTCTAATCTGTAGCTTGGGAGCAAACCAAATTCCAATGCTTTGCAAATGTTCAAGGGGATTAATACACTGGTCTATCAAAAAATAAAATTCTTAAACTTAAATCAAATCCCATGTAGTCTGCTTTCATTTCCTCTCCTGTAAATAAATAAAAAAGAGGCAGTTGGAAATGTTATAAAGACAGAACTGAGATTGGCAAACAGCAGCATTCCCAGCATAAACTCAGTTTTCATGATAATATAAGTCTGCTTAAATAGTTTCTAAACGTATTTGATACAGTTACATATTGTTAGTCCCCAAAATAAATAAATATATATATGTGTGTGTGTGTGTGTGTGTGTGTGTAGAATACTATCTAAATAAAATTGATACACAGTATGGTCAGGGGTTTCCTTAAAAAAAAAGAGATTTTGTAATCGCAATGGGACTTCCCTGGTAAAATAAAGGATAAGGAAAGTATACCAAATACTGACTGAAGGGTGGAAACTGCTACACAAGTTCACAACCCAGTGAGCTTTCATTTCAAAATACCTTTCAGCAGGTTAATATTAGCCAATGACTTAACAAATATGGATCCAAGTAATGATCTAATGCTACACTTCTGCATCACACAAGGAGGATCAGTCTTATAACAATCATAATTCTGATACAGCCAAGTCATGAATTGGTGCCACGAAAAACAAACTTGCATCTTGAGAACTGTTTTTACCATCATCTGGTGTAACTCTAACTCCATCTTTGTTTAACATCACAAAACAATCAAAGTTAAAATTCTTCCTTACTGAGGAAACATCTGCTGGGGTGATTATGTAGGCTGCTACTGGCACAGACACAGAAGGTGTAGAAAGGCACAGAGTGAATGAGAGGCAGAAGCATCCGGTGTCCTCTTTTCACATTGAACACAGATTTATGTTTTAGAATGACAATTCTCATATTCTAAATACAGACATTTTTTACTTTTGCAACACTGTTCTGTGAACCACACAGATAATGGTCTCAGACATACGTCAAACATAAGTAAAATATATGGAAGGGTATTATTTTTATTATTATTATTATTATTATTATTATTATTATTATTATTATTATTATTATGTGAGGTGAGCTGCTTGATTAATTATAAGATTTTCATCAAATGGAAGTCATTTTCTCATAAACCTTGGTAAACATTGACAGAATGTGTGCTGAGATTCAAAGACGACTACAAATCTAACTATAGAAATGGAACTGAGGAAATGATTTGGCAACACCCTGAAGCATTGGTCATGCCATCAGCTCAAACAAGCTAAGCTGCTTTTTGTTTGAGACAGAAAAGCTAAACCATAAACGCTTAAGTCGCACGTTTAAACTACAACACGATCAGACCTAGCATGCGCTGGCATACGCTATGTGGGTGATTGGTCAACGAGGTGGCCTGTTAACTTGTATAGTCACCGCTGTCTGTAGCTAACGGAGGTGGTATCTGTTGAGGTGGCACATCTGTTAGAAATAGTGCGGTCAAGTCATTATGTGCCCCTGTAACAGATCAACTTGTCATCTAATTTAACAAAACGACCTAACTAAATTGTGGGTGTTCGGCTAGACGAGGATAGCACGTAAGCATTATATCTGCTAAATAATAATGATCAGAGGCCAAGTATAGAAAGCAAATTCCACAAGTCCAAAAGTCTCCCGCAATGTCACCGACTTTCCAGCACGGAACTGTCGCTGCCACAAGTTCACTCAGCAATACCAATAGCAAAATTTGATCACCTGTTTGGATAGCTTCCGTATAATATGGCCGTACTACGCAGTCCGTTGGCTTAATTGTCACCTCTTCGGCGAAACTAATCCGTTTGTAATCACGGTAAGAAGAGGGGTGATTAGTTGCTAAGTAACGTTAGCAGCGAGGCCCGAGCTGTACACCGGTGATCAGGACCAAAGGAGAGGTTGGTTAGCTAGTTAGCTTAACTAACGCCTCAAGTAACATCTACACTATCTGGACAACTTTCTCCCAGGGTTCACTCTCGTTCTTAAGCCCCAAATGAAATGTCAAGTACATGAAAATATGACTTCGTCCGTGAGCTGCTACTGACCTGATATGTTCCCTGTACAAGCTCCGTCTTCTGGGAAGAAAGATGATGAAGCTAGCGAGCTAAGTGCAACACCGCGACTGCTCGGATCATGCACGGAGAACCAGACACAGCCCAGCGTACGAGCACGAGACGCCTGTCCAACTGCAGACAGGAACGTCAGGGTGGGTGCTTACCAAAGATGTTATGTTCAGCAAGATGCTACACTTAAATCAGAGACGGCGCTTTTATTTCCACTAAGAAATATGCTGGCAAAGGATAGGTTCATATGCGTTGATAATCACTCTCAAATTCTACATTATGGTTAATTTACTAAACCAGGGTTATTCAGTTCGGTCCCACTGGGTCTGCAGTCCAGCAGGTTTTCCATGTATCCCTTTATCACCTGACTCAAATTAATTAGTTTGTGCTGAACTTGATTGGCTGTTGGACCCATTTAATTTGATGCAGGTGTGTTGAAGCAGGGATACATGGGAAAACCTGTTGGGTTTCGGACCATTTAAAAACAGATAGATGGAAACATAAGAGTAAAGGAATCTAAAAATGTCAAGTGGTTGCTCAGATCACCTGTTAGCCATGTATTTGTGAAATTAAATGTTCTTTAAGCTCAAACGTTTAATATAAACATATAAACTTGTCTCCCTACATACATACTTAACAGCTATGCATGTAGGTGTGTATCAAACTAGTGTGTGCATATTGTGTGAGCATGTAAGTGCAAGTAGTTTTTGAAGAAAGTAATAAAAAAAAAAAAACACTGAAGCAAAAACAAGCATGTTTACTAGATGTTTTAAAAACGCTACAACTGGGATAACAAAAAGAGCCAATTAAACATCATATGAAAGCAGATCAGTAATTATACACATTTCACAATAAAATAAACAAATCAAGTAATGCTGCAAAAATGTGAAAATGATAGAAGCTAATTTTGTTATAGCATCCCTAAAAAGACTCCCTTACAACATTCTTACAGATCAAATGTATATACATCACAAACACAAAAAGGCTTAAAAAATCTTAACTGATGGAAATGAAAACAGAATATTTTGAAAAAAAAAAATGATAGTATTTTGAATGATGTTATTTTTTCTTTGACAAACTTCGTGGAGAGCTTTTGAGTAAGTCTCTGATCCTAAGGTATGTTCCTGTGGCTTCTGCTACTTCTGTAAATTCAGGTGTTTCTTCAAATGGAACAATGCCAGCGGCAAACCTGCTTCGATGAGGGACAGCTGTAACCTTCTCCACATGCCCAGGAGAAGCACAGTCTCCAGATGCCAAATGAGATAACTCTGGAACAGGACTCTGTGGACTGTCATCTTGGGATTTGATTGGACCAGGGCTCTGTGGGCTATTATCTTGGGATTTCACAGGCTCTGGGCTCTGAGGACTGTCATCTTCAACTTTGAGAGGCCCAGGACTTTGAGTGAAAATGTCTTGCATCTCCGGTTTCCTTTGAATTTCATTACTATGGCAAGGTTCTGCAGGTCCCAATACATCCATTACCTCCTCGGTCTCTTTCATATCTGTGTCCACATGTGCAGGTGTGGACACACTTGGTGAGCTGGGTGCAGGTGTTCCCAATGCAGGTGTCTCACAGTCACTATTTGTGGCAGTGTCAGCATTTTCTAGAGCAGCCCAAATCTGCCTCTGCTGCTCCTCCAGTTCCTCAAGAGTAAGCTCATCTTCTGTTTCCTCAACAGTCTCATCAACTACTGTCCAGTTACGCCCTGGCAGAGCTGGCGAGCCATTGGTGGGTGTCAGTGGAGGTGTACCTTTAGGAAGAGGTGGGGGGGTGGGTGTAGCAGGGGGAGTGCCCTGGGGTAAAGGAGGGGGTGAGCTGAAGCAAGGAGACCCGGGGGGCGGAGGAGGTTGGAAATGGAAGTCGCCAGAGCTATGACAATAAGGTGTTCCTGGATCTGGAGAAAAGAAGAAATATATAAATAAAAATCCATCAAAACTTACAAAGATTGGTTGATTAAACAAAGAAAAAGCCGATTCAGCTAAAAAAAAAAAATCAATAGAAACTGAGATGAAGAAAATTGCACGACTGCAAGCTAATGAATTTGTTATAGTTTAGAACATCTATGATGCATACCAAAGATTAACAGTTACCTGATTCAATATCCATATCTGAGCTTCTGTCTGAGATCCGATCAGGGCTTGACTTATTCTTCTTCCTTTGCTGTGGGTAAGAGTCGAATTCTTGTTGTCTTTTGTTGCTGGTGGCACCAGGCTGCTGATAAAAAGGGAAGAACATGCTATGTGACTACTTCATGGTACTAATCAGCGTGTATAGTATACAGTATAGTATAGTCATTGCATCTTCTCTCCACCAGTGTAAAATAAAAGATAACTGCTCCCTTAAGAGTAGTATAACACTTCAAATAAAGATGTTTCAAGTGACTGAGTAAGTGAGGTCTAACGATAAGAACTGTTCTCCAAAGCTTAGTACCACAGACAGGCAGACATAATAAAATTAAATCATATCTTATCTGGGTTTATAACAATCATATAACAAATAACCCACACTGGGTCTATGAAGAAATACATAAACATAACCTACAGTCTTTGCTAAAGTATTGCCCTGTGATATTAAATAAGTATACTCAAAGCTAAATAGTTGTTACAGGATTAATGAGTTTTAGCCCACATGTTTTGAGAGAAAAATCTAATGCTTTTATACAATAAAAGAAATACCTGAGGAAAGTTGCTGGACAGGTAGGCTGCATAGTTTTGCTTCATGTGGCTGCTTTGTATTGGAATCGAACCATACTGCATGAATTCCTAAAAGTCAGATATGTAAAATTTAAGAAAACAAATGGGGAAACAAAAAAATAATAATATTATACATATAGTATAGTACAGTAGTATGACTGTGTTGTAAGACTTACATCTTTCATTTTGTAAGGCATCGCTACATTAAAGCCTGGGAAATCTACCAGTTTGGAAACGTCATAAGAGATGTTTTGTGCATTATTGCCATCTGTTACACTGCCATCATTGGATACTGCAAAAGAGGAAAGAAAAGATTAAAAGAAAAAATATATATATTCAGATTCTTTTCATTTCAAAACTAAACTTCCATGTAAGTTACTACAGTTACAACATGATAATAGTTTTAATTTCTTAAGTGAAAAGGACCTACCATTTCCATCATATAGGGATAAACCTGAGTTCTCCATCTCTGCCTCTTTGAGCCAACCTGGTGGATAGCCTAGCTGCCTCATGCGATAAATCAGGGGAGGTAAGGTGTTGCCATCAATTCCCAGAGCTGCCAACAACTCCTCACTTTTCAAAAGCACAATGCAGCAAAAAAGAAAATATCATTACATGATCAAGATTCAATTGTTTAATTAGATGTTGCATTTGGATCAGATTTGTTTCTGGTGTACATAAAATAAAAACCTGCCTCATGACTCCAGGCTTGTACTTGGCAAACCTCTCCTCTACTTCATCTGCATGGTATCGCTGGTTACTCTGCATGCCCTGGTTGTTGTTCTGATTAAACTCCTTTCTTCTCTCGTTAATTGCAGCCATGTCTTTAGGCTGGGGTAGTAACAAAATAGTTAATGAAGATCTGACTCTTCTGTGTTTACTCATATCACATTAATAAATCAAGAATACCTTGGGACAGTCTCTAAGCTGATGACTGATGGAGCCGCAGTTGAAACACATAGACTTCGGTCTATAAAAAGCAAAATCAATAATAGGTTCATTAAATAAACAAAGCAGGTTAATATAGGAGTATGAAAATTAAAGAAAGATTAAAATATTATGGTCATACCTTTTGTCTTTCATTTCTATTTCCTGTCCATTAGTTCCAATGACCTGGTTAAAAACCTGTTGGTAACTTGGCAACAATTCAGGAATTATATTACTTTTGTCATGCTGAACCCATTTAGTTGTACTGTGTGCTTAAATATGAAAGTAATAAAATAAGCATATCCTTATAAAAATCAAGATATCTTTGCTATTAATTTTTTTTTTTTTTTAAACTATATAGTTCCAAGAGTGCCAAATGTTTTTGACAAAGTGACAATCTATATTAAAGATACGTTGGAACATCCCATCCATCTGTCAGTTGGGGATTTTCATTTACCAGTGGCTGTCCAAGCTTGTCAACACTGAAAGAAGTGAAATATAATACACTTCCAACGACCTAGGAGACAAAACAGTACAATGAAATATCTGATTCTCTTCTCCATTTGACAATAAATTCTGTACTTTGTTCCAAAGCAACAGTAAGTACTTACTTTAAAGGCCTCTTTTGTTGTCTTCACACTACTGACAGAAAACTTCTGTGGATCTTCATCCAAAGCAAAAGCTGAACTCTTCAAAGAGTAATGTTTGTTTAGTTAAACAGCAAAGTTGTAGCATCACACACACACACACACACACACACACACACATACATATAGGGCTGAATGGTCATATGATCGTGCTTAGTGATTGCGATAAATTTCTGGTCGATCACAATGATCAGCTGTGAGCCCATATACTCGATCAAACATTGGGGAAATGTGGACGACAACAGCCAATTAGAGTTGACGGTTTTCTACTCCACTTTGTAGAAAATTTGTAAGTTGCTGGAGAAGTTAAATAAAGGCAAGCAGAATGACCTAACGTGGAGCTGAGAGCAGCAAAATAGATGCAGGGGTGATGGGAATCCGGCACCGTGCTGGAATTCTGGCATATGGTAATTGGTGATGGGTGGGGAAAAAAAAGTGGGATACGTGTGCAAGAAAAAAATTTAAATAAATAAATCGGCGACTGCTAAACAGAAACTTCTTGCTCTCAACCATAACCGTCATGTAACAGTTGTTGCTTCTCCAAACACTTCCCATCGCTGTCAATGACACTTCTGTGCTTTTCTGCAACCAGTTTGCGCATGTAGCTGCAAGTGACGAAACTGTAATGTCAGCTCCAAATTCGTCTATTAGTGGCATTTATGGCAAGCCTTACAGGAGCTGGTACAAAAGATTAAAAATATTGAATACCCATTTCTGCATATTATACTTTCAAAAACTGATATACGCCACAAGTGGAAAAAAGCTTGCCAATTGTGAACTCTTTGGTCTTGTGGCTGGGTTGTTTTTTTTTGTTTTTGTTTTTTTTTTTGCTAACCTGTGACTCAGGTTACCCTATTTTTACAGCAGTGAAAAAGCCTTAGGTGGACTGATTTTGGTATTTGTTTGTGGTTATAATTTGGTTTGTGAACTGCTTTAGGCTGTAGGTTTATTTGTTATTAGTATAATGCTTTTGTTGGGAGTGTTTGGATTTGGGTTTCTTTGTCTTTTGTTTACAAATTGTGTTCTTTTAGTCCTTTTTGTTGTTTAATAAACCCCTTTACAATATTATTTCTTGTCATTAATGTTGCCACCCCCTTTCCCTATCTGAGCTAAGGCTATACTGGCATGAGTCGGACGCCGTTCATAATGGGCTCGACACACAGGGGGCAACCAGCGAAAAGCAGCAACGGCGGCAGCATCCCACTCTGATAGCTTGTCTCCAAAAAATTTGATTAGGTATGACATTGGAGGGAATTTTGACATTTTTTAAACAGTCCGTGACAGACAAGGCATCAAGGATGAAGAGTCAGAAGATTTTGCTCGAGTTGACAGAAATCTTGATGTTGACTCTACAAAAGAGAAGAAAAACCCTAGGTTCATCCTATTTTTACAAACTAGAAAACAGCATGGTGAATATCATCATTTGACGAGGGACCTCAAAGCTGATCCAGATAAATCCAGGACCTATGTTTGGACAAATTCACCATACGGCTGTCTTTTTATTTACAGATGTTATAGAACTGACAGTATTTAAAAAATCGTGATCAAAATCGAGATGGACAATATGAAAAAATATATTGTGATCATTTTTTTTTTTTGCCATATAGTCCAGCCCTACATACATATATGCAAACACTTTTCATGTTTTGTTGTTCTGTTGTTGCTGCTACAACAATTCAATTTCCCTCATGGGATTAATTAAGTTTTCTGATTCTGAAACACATTAATACATTTAAAAGCATAATTTTATCAAATACCTGCGGTTTCATGTGAAACAAAGATTCCCTCTGTTCATTACTTGGTTTCTGATGCTTCAAAAACACACTGCAGATGCAGTCTTCAATTTCTTGACGACACCGCCTAGCAGGGAAAACCTGATTAAAATCATGTCAACTGAACATAATCTGTAGTCATTCATTGTTTAAATCTTCTAAATTGTGCGAAACTCTGCTTACTTTGATACAATGTTATTTGTAAAAAGCAGCTGTAGAAGTGGTCCGTCGATGTTGACATCTTCAATTGTGATGCCGCTGTAAAACCAGGAAGAAATTAACCGTGGCATAGTTAGTGAGTGGTTTCGTTTCACTTGATTTGAGCAATAACAAATGTCAAAACGAACTTTACCTTGGTCGTGTCAGGATATTCAATTTACGCCGTAAAACTTTATGTGGATCATTAGTTAAGAAAGCAGACAGAAATGCAACAAAAACATTGCACCTACAGCTTGTGTTTTTTCTGTTTTGGTTACAGACGCGAAGCTCATTGTGCTAGCAGACATGCTACATCTACAGTGCTAGCATACGCTCTCATAAGGATATTCTCCGCAGTGAGTCTTTCAATTTTGTCTTCACACTCCTCAAGCCTGCTCCGAAGTTGAGTCGTCTCCTCTTCGTTTTCTTCATCGCCATCTGGAAAGCGAATATGCCTGGGGGGCAACAGTGCATTATCATCAAGCTGCTGAAAGAGCTCACGATCCCCGAAATCAACTTCAGCCATTTTTTTTACGTTAGTCTGTGGATGAAAACGCCAGTTCGGAGGTCATAGCAACTGCTGTTCACATTCATTGGCCATCCTTAGGTCACGTGTCGCGGAAACGGTGTTCAGGGGTTTCTTGGCCACAAGTACGTATAGCAGGTTTCACGACTCGTGTGATAACAGCAACGTCGTAGTCCTCCTAAAATTATCCTAAGAAAACGAACAACTCAAGGCAGACAATACATCAGAGCAGTTACAGCCATAAGTATATCTATTATTATTAACTGTGTAAACACAGACATATTTTTGTTCTGTGTGAGCATTGAAGGCTTTAGTCACTCCAGTTTTATTTATGTCACATTTTATCTGGTGCGGTTTGTTGCAGCTGTTTTGAGTTCTTTTCTGACTTTATAGTGTGCTCATCCTGACTGATTGGGAAGTTCTGTTTACTTTTAGCAATGTCAGGCTGCCCAACAACCCATTTAACTTTACCGCAGTGGGACGGGGGTTCTAGGAAAATTCGCTTTATCTACTTGGTAAATTTAACATCATTCAGACTTACAAAATGTCCCAACCAGGTGAGTTGTTTGCCCATATGTTTAAGGTATTTTATTAGGCAAAGGTGGTAGATTTTCTGCAGTACGCGCCTTATAAGCCAGGAAAAACACTAGAGCGCGCTGTGCCATTTCATATGTATCATTACTAGATAATTATTAGACGGACCACCCGTTTCATAGATGCTTTAATAAATAATATAAAAAATTAAATATAATTGGAGAAAACATGTTTTAAAAGTCTGCATTTACATTAATTCTGTGATAACAACACACATGCACACACTATCATAAGAATGAAGAGAGCAAAAAGGTGTTTCTATATTTGTCCTCTCCAAATCAGGGTCCAGTGATTCCACTCTATTTGGGAGCTGATCTCCTCTCCAATACTGACATCCGGACAGAGAACCATCCCAGGTGCCATGCTAAGTTTGCCAAGAAAGGACTTGCCACAAAGATCAATTTATCCTCAGGTAACATAAAGAAGAGAACATTGTATTAAACTGGAGAGAAACCTCAGTGACTTAATTGTGGACCTTTTTTTTCCGTCCTCCACCTTCCTCAGCATTTAGATTCCAGGGCTTAAAGGTACCTGCTGCAAGTAACAGCCTGTGGTTTTACAGCATTCAAGGACTTTTTCGAGTGGCCTTTGAAATGTATAGTAAACAAGAGCAGTTGGTAGTGCTGGAAAACCTCCAGGTACATGAATATAGTGTACATCCAAATTATGTACTCATTTTATATACACGTATAACTGTTAACTTATGATTTAACATGATTATCTCTCCTTTATAGGATATTTGGAAATCACAGATCAATGACAGCCCACTGAAAATGAATTACAACCTCAGTGTGCAGCTTGATGTTATGGTTTCCACCAGCATTTCTTTTACACAATCAAAAAGTGAAACATCTCAGCCTCATTCCTGTCAGGTTGTTGGGGAACTAATGGATGTGTGTAGCAGTGATAAAGCTGATACGTCAGCAGACCATGATTATTGTTCTTTCCCTAAGCGTAGCTTGCAAACTGAAGAAAGCGAACCAATTGTGTTCACACTGAGAGAAAAGTTGCACAGCTTGGATGATCAGCTCTCCTCCCAACCACATAGATGCACCGCACGACTGGAGACCATCTTACTTATTTTGGAGAATATTGATCGGTACATGAATGACAATTTAGAGGAAAAGGATGCAGCAGAAACTGTGTTAGCTTTGTTAATGGCTAAAGACTGGGCGAAAGACTCAGTATATTCAAGTTACCTGCTTACTTGCATGGGACGTTGGCTTGGCCAGCAGTTTCATGCAGCCAACAGCACCATCAGCCAGAAAGTAGAGTGCTTTAAAGTTCAGCACATTGAGCAAATTAGTGATTTGCCCCCTGCCGAGGAACTGGCCACTGAACTTTTCCCTGAAGCCATGCAAACACTGCTGCTTCATTGGATGGGCTTGTGTGAGGAGTCCACGTTGGACAAGAGACACAGTGAATACCCAATTCTTCTCCTTATCCTTGAGTTTGCAAACCATAACCTCATCACTGGTGTGGCACATGTGCTGTACTCCAGTCTTATATGTAAGTGAGTGGATTATCATACAGGTACCAACAGAAGAACATTTCAAGTATTCTGACTTTGTCTGTTCCTTTTTAGGATCTTTTTTTTCATTCAAGGTTTGGCAACTCAGCATAAATATAGTCTAATTCAGTATAACCAAATTTATTTTCAAAATTTTTCCCTCCTTTCCTTTTTGCCTACATTTTATTAAAATACTGAGAACACACTTAGTAAATAAAAAAAAATATATCTTGTTCAAACAACCTTTTTGTTGAAATCTTTGATTTGTATTTTTGACTTAACTTTTATTGGCATTTGCTTTACTTATTTTATGTACAGCTGTTTGTCTGCAAAAAGCACTTAATAAACTTTATATTTTTAAGACTGTCAATGACTTTAATTTTCTTAGACATCTGCAACATGTTTAGGACTGGAAGTTACGTAAAATGCAGCATAAAAACTATGATGTTGACCCTTTTGATACGAGTGGGGGGAAAAAGAAAATCACTAAGGTTTTTTTTTGTAGTAAAGACAGGAATGTGTTTATCACTTTCCAAAAAAAAAAAAAAAAAAAGGGGAATAATCATTTCAGTTTTAGGGATTAACATCAACACGCTACTATAGCTCAAAAGCTTGCATGTTACACACATTGTGGTACTTGCTCATCTGTGAAGGCACCATTATTATTGCTTGAAAAGTACTGAACCGCCTACAGCTCAGACATGTCTCCAGAAGTGACTAGTGTAGCTACTATGAAATTAAAAATAGAACAAAGGTAGCTCCAAACTATTTAACAGCTAAAAATTCTACAATAGGGAACATTTAGTTAAAAACAGAAACACTGCTTTACTCTGTCAAAACCAGTCCCAACTCAATTATAAAATTTTTCCAACATTTACAGAATGTTTCTAATGGTCATTTAAAAAGTTAAAACGTCAAAATCATTGAACTTCATATTTTAAACATCATGCTAATTTTTTCCTGTGATGAAAATATTTTTTTATTAAAAAAAAAACAAAAAAAGAAAAACAAAAAAGCTGTTTAATTCACAAACATGTCAAACATTCAGTTACTCCTGTCAAGCTTACCGCTGTTCATGGCAATTCAGAAGACGATACTTATTTCAACTGATATTTTGGTTTTCCTAATCAGGAGGAATGGAAATACAGGATTCTGATAATGCTACATCGACCTTGGATGCCTTTAGTTACATGAATGTAAACAGTGTCCACTTGAACCACATCAAATTCAAATTATGCTCAGACCATCACATCAATATATATCTGAATAATAAAAAAAAAAGCTACCACATTATTGAAAATATCTACTTTTCCCAGCATCAACCAGTCAACATGTTTCTTTGCCTAAAGATGTACAGTTTAATGACACTGACAACCTCAGTGTATGGCTATTTACATTATGTTACAATATGTGAGAACTTTGTCTATAAATAAATTACAGATTCAGAGCAACATCCATGCAAGCTTAAGGGCTAGCGATGAACTGGTATTCTTGTACGATCTGATGAGTTGTGATGAAAGCTGCAGTTTGGCACTAGACAGAATCCATTCCACGTGAGAATGAGGAGGAAAAGCCGAGGCCCATTCCCCTCTGAGTGTGGGTCTGAGAGCGAGCCATCTCATACTGAACATCGAGATTCCTAAACACCTCCTCCTGCTTCTGAAGAGTCTTTAGGCCTTCATCATTAAGTGGTTTGGAAACTTCTGCCTCTTCATCTCCCTGCAGGGGAAAATTTCAAATTGTAGCTCAGACAGTTATAGCTTGTAAAACTCAATAGTAAGTAAAACAACATACCTTTATACCCATTAGTTTGCGGAATTTAACATTTTGGTCCTTGTTTCCAAAGTTTAGCTTCTCCCACAACTCAGCTGTTTGGGACTTGTCCTTTAACAGTAAAATAAATAAATAAATAGCATAATTTAATTACAAATATATTCAAATACTGCACATAATTTTTGTCTTGTTTACAGGTTAAAATATGCACAAACTAATTTAAATCTTACCCCATCCTTCTTTCCCTGCCATAGCTTTTTCCTCTTCTTCTCCTGCTCTGCAAACTTCATTGGGTTGACAGCAGATGGGTTATAATAGCTGGGCACAGCAATACCGGTCTCTGCCAGGGTTTTGGCTTGAAGGGCTGCCATCTGAGCTGCCATGGCAATCTGAGGTGTGACCTGTGTCCCAGAGGCCAGGAGGGCTGCCACATTGAGTGCAGGGTTTGAAGCTGCCGCTGCAGCAGCAGCAGCTGCAATAGGGGCAGCCACGGCTATCAACAAGCAGACAAGTATAAGCAACAGAATCATAACAGCTTCACTGAGGTGTTTCAAGTGTAGACAGCAAAAGCATCTCACCTGCAGCAATCTCCTGTTGTTGCTGCTGCTGCTTCTCAAACATTTCTTTCTCCTTCTGCTCCTGTAGTTTCTTGGCTCTTTCCAGTCTGAAAAGTATCCCCCCCAAAAGAAACCCCACCAACAACAAAAAAGAAGTAGGATCATTTTGTTAAGCTGGTTTAAGAACATACTGCAAACACAGCAGAAAAAATGACAAGGTTTCAAATAAACAAACACACAAAAACATCCACCCACACAACGTGCAAACCAGAAAACTAAAATGCTGCTGTTGCTTTACCTTCTAGCCAGGGCCTCTTGTGCATCCATTGCTGTGTTTCGGCCACGAAAGATGGGTGGACTAACAGACCTGCTTCGACTTTTTTTGTGAACTTTCTCAGTCCTCTTCTTTCGCTCCCTGGAGGGGAAACCCAAGTGATTCAATAAATACCCCATTAATGACATGGAAAACGAAAGACGGTCATAAAACAGAACAACATTAGAAGAAATGCTCCCATTTAAATTAAACTCACCTGCTCCTGCTGCGACTTCTGCTATGATGACGGTGTTTGGTCCTTGAACCTGAGCGAGACCTAGCTTTCTTCTTCTTGTCCCGACTGCGTGATCGCGACCGCCGCTTGTCCTTGCTTCTGCTATGGTGCCGTCTAAAGTAAGAAAATCCATCAACACACACAGGAAATGATGAACGTGAATAAAATGACTAATGTAAATTATTTTTTGGGGTCAAATGTAAAAATGTTAATTACTTATTTTATTAGGAAAGCTATGTGGCCTGCTGAACTAATCTAATAACACTGTTTTTATCAAACCAACCTTTCTCTCGAGTGTGACCTTGATAAACTTCGACCCCTTGACGACTTCCTTTCCTTGCGCCTGGCCCGTTCCTCTCCATTCTCTGCAGAAAGTCTCTCTTGCACATGCTGCTCATCTGTTTTCCTGTGCGATTTTGATGGCTTCTCAGAGTCCCTCTTTCGTGCCTGTTTTAAGAAGAAGTTGTCTCTTTCAGGAAAATAGTGCAACAAAAAGAGTTAGTACCATGGCGTACAGCAGTAAGTATGTCATATATTTGACAAGCTAAAAAAAATCCTTGTCATTTCAAACCTTTCTTTTTAATAATCACAGAAGATCATTCTCAGAGCAAGACTGCAAATGTGGGCGTTTCTGAGTATGCACCGTTTTGGCTGCCGCCATTTGAAAAAAGTTACAAAAATAAAGACAGCATGTTTGGAGCCTCCTTTTAGATTCAGCAGTGTTCATGCAAATGATTAGTTCTCATTCTTGAGGTAGATGAGAATATGCAATTTATTAATCTGGCAACAACAATTCAGTGCAATCTGGACACTCAGAATTTGCACCCACTGAAATGTTGTAATAGGGATGGGCATTCAACTTCAATTAAGAATGAATTATTCTAAAGATTCAATGAATGCCCATCCCTAGCTGCAAGAGATGAAAAATTAATACCATTTTTCTGCTAATAATGTGAGACAAATAGGAGTTTGAATGGCAAATAGTTACCTGTCCCAGTAGTAGGCATATTATTTTGCTATGTCAGCAGGGTCCTCTGTTCAGTCTCTTCGTGCATTAGCACGCTGAGTATGATTTATTGTAGAAATGTTATCATGTGATCTACACACAAGATTTAACAAAAAAAAAAATAAAAAAAGAAATAGCTACTCTTCACCATTTAATATGGTTAAAAATAAATGACAACTATCCAAGGACACAAACTTCCTTTGAGTTATATGAACATAAGAATGGCAAAAAAAAAAAAAAAAAAAAAGGTACCCTGTCCATGTCAGTACATGGCCATCTTTTTCCTATTTTGAGTCCTTAACTACTAAAAATACATTTCACCTAAATAACATACTCACCTCGACCTAAGACTAGCAGCTATGATTAAAATACAAAAATAAAAAAAAATAAAAAAATTAAATATATCTAATTATAGAAATAAATGTATCAATTACCTCTTTGCTCCTGCTGCGACTTCGTCTGTATTTTCTGTCACCTGGAAAAAACATTTGTCTTTTATTATTTGCCAGAAGAAAAGAACTTTCAAAGACTGCATTTGAACAAATTAACAGCAAACAGCTGCATGCAATTAGTGGACAAAAACACTAGAAGTGTAGAGAGTCACATTTTGTTTTACATTTATAGTAAAGGGTACATAACTAATTAGAGTTGAGCGATACATCTTGATCACAATGTTAATGGTGTCTATTTCAAAAGTATACCAATGATGACCAGGGACATCCTGTCTTTTGCTCTAAAATATGAAACTGCTGTTGTAATTCTTAAATGTGGATTTTATGTTTCTTGTTGTTCTTATTGTTGCTGATATTTTAATGGATATTTATAGATTCTTTTTTTGTATGACTGCAGTCTTGTCTGTGATGATTGCTGACTCGGTGCTCTAGTACAATTTTCCGACCAAGTTTGCATGTTGTAATGATTTGTTTTTCATCATTTTTAAAAAATCCAAACTATTTTTAAAGTACTAATGTAATGGGGGCTTTATTGTGTTCACTTGGGCAGTTTGGGAAGGTAACACGGGTTCGATTTTGGTCTCATCCTGACTTTCATTGCTCTCTTCAGCGTTTTCCCCTTTATTCTTTCTTTTGGGTTTTGTTGGCAGTTAGCAACCAGCTTAGATGTGTTTTAAAGCCAAATAGTGAACCAGAATGTGCTGAGGGACACACAGCTGGCTCTGTAGATGGACTGGCTAACAATGTGTCATGTTCATCACTGAGATTGATGTAAATTTAACTGCATTCTAATTTTTAGTTTTATTCCCAGTTACTCGTTATGAAAATGCATGTTTTGTCAACCAACAACAAAGTATCTCTAATTTGTCAGCAAAAGCTATTAAGTCACACATAAATTTCCAGAAATGTGTGGTCTGCATGAGCAGGTGGAAAAGAAGTCTACTGATGGACAGGGGGCTTGAGAGAACACCGAAGATTTTTCTTGTCTCATACTTATTCACAGAGATCAAAATCATTTGCACTGAGATCTAATTTAGACAGAGTTTTATCACCCAGCCTTGTAATCATCAATGTAATCATCTTATGTTGAGATGTTACTTTAAGTATGAAGAAACAATCTGAAAGCTTACAAATATTGGAAATTTTATATTTGTAGCTAAATGTGTGCAAGCAACATTCAACTGAATACTTTTTGTGGCAAATTAATTCTGGCATTTTCAATACTGTCTGTGAACTGATTCTGCATACTTACGTTTACGGTCCCTGGAGCGTGACCTTGACCGTGAATGGTGGTGTTTTGAGCTTCTGGGAGATCTAGACGACTCCATATTGTGCTTTTTTCTGTGATGAACTGGAGAGCCCGATCTGGTCAAATCAACAGATTCATCGTCACTTCCCTGAAATGAATTAAGACATGAAATCAAGTCAGCAAATGAATGCAGTTCAATGCATTTACGTAGCACTTTGCCTGTCAGTACACAAAAAAGACAGTGTTGAACATTTTCTAATGTTCAACACTGTCTTCCATTCCATTCCCCCTCCCCTTCTTCGCAACCTCCCCTGCCCCACAAGTGTTTTTTGGCACTTGTCGAGCCAACAATGAATCAAGCGTGTTGCTGTAGAGAAATATTCAAAACCTGTTGGGCACTGGCCAAAGAGCTCCGGAGTTGGTGATCCCTGTTCTACGCCAATCAATCCCACTCTGAATCCACCAAAACCCCAAACAGTAGGTAACTACCAAAATACAAGCACCATACAAAGGTTGAAGTCAGTTTCAGATTTGGGGTACAGTGCGTTGTTAAAACACTTTCATAGAACAGAGGTTCTTGATTTCGACATGCAAGACACTTTTCCAAGCGGGAAGTTAAATTTTATAACTACAGCACGCACAGTCAGGTATCCTACCTCCTACCCAAATCATTTTAAAGTGCGTGTCTTCTCATACACAAAAACGATTTCCATTTCGCACACTTGTTAACTGCTGGTTCATACTGATGTTAGTTTGTGTTCTCTAGTTATAAAAAAAAAACACATATATACAGTCGTATGGCTTCATAGATTTGACCAATTAAGTTTCCACTAACTTGACGTCCAATGCAGGTCAGCTAAAACCCTCCACAGCCTCCATATCTCATCTACAATTATTTTAACGATAGCTAGCTTGCTAGGCTAACCTACGCAGACCGCCATCTTTAAGAAAACATTTTCAGCACATCAGTGAATTTAGATGAATATTACACGGAGACTTCTTCATTCATACATGCCTCGTTGTTTTTTGATAAAACAATACTAACCGACATAATCCAGAAACTCGGTTTATTTGCGTAATAAGTATTTTGATTTAGTAGTCAACGAGAACGGGCTGGTTGCTGATATTTGCCAGGCCTTCTTCTTGCTCAGCTAAACCAGTGTAGGTTGCCAGATTGTCGCAGTTAAACCCAGAATTCATGCAAATGGGTTGTTGAACCAACGCTAGCATTACGAACCAAAAACCATGGATTTTGGAAATACAAACTCACCGATTATTTAATTAATCGAATTTACAAGTTGTGTAACATAGAGTTTTTAGAATTAGATAAATTGAGAGATGGACATTGTATTTTTTTAACAAACACACAGCAAGCAGAACCGTTCTAAAACGAATATATAACTAGATAGATATCATGAAAGAAATAAAGGTTTGATACATTTGAAAAGACAAATATTTACACTACGTATCTTCGATCGAATCTGGCAACCCGGAAAGCTCTCTGGTTATTTCCCTTATCAAACATTACTATTCCCAACATCAAGTATTTCAGGCAGTAGTCAACGTTAAGTTTCGTTAATACATAAGTAGAATTAGCAACAATATTGTCTGGTTTAGATTAAATAAATGTAACGGTAGATTGTTAGCTGTTAGATAATTTCTGTTGGTACTTACAACGGGAAGTAGGATATCGCCGTAGCCCAGAAAAGAAACTGTGCCTGCAAAGCAAAACGCAGGGTATTTTCCACATGCACTCTTACCATCCTTAACACAAACCCGCCAAATTCTGAAGCTAAGTCTGTCGATATGTTGATGGTGTTTTGTTATTGCTATCTGCTTCTGACCGTAAATTGGTAGGCTCTGTTTAGCTAAATCCACATTTATCGCATAATGGACATATTGTATGTAGAGATCGATTATTAGATATGTGCAGTTTATGTTTAATGAATAGATGGTTTTGTAAAAATATCTGCTGAATCTAGCATTAGCGTCAGGCGAACGTTAACATACAACAATGTTAGTTAATTATAGCAGGGTTTGCTAACATGGAATAAAGCTAATAAATAAAAATAGATATTTGGTTAAATCTCTGTCATTTAATCCAGCTTCACGAAATGACGATGTGGAGCGACGTTGAACTTCTGACCAACGAGGATACAAACACAGTTCGCTTTGACAGTGTGTCAAAGGAGGAAAATGGGAGCAGTTTGTACCAGGTGGATACACTGGTCAAAATATCCGCTGTCAATCAGGTAACCAGTAACTGGGTTTATATTACACAATCAGTCATGCTTTCTTGAATCTCTTTTGCTCCATTCATTCTCATGTCTATATATATATATATATGTATGTGTGTGTGTGTATGTGTGTATATATGTATGTACATATATGTATGTATGTGTATATATATATATATATATATATATATATATATATATATATATATTATACAGTCATACAAAAGTAGTACAGTAATTGCTGGTTTTTGCAGGTGCAGGCAGATCCCCGCATCTTCTCCTGCAGCGGTTCTAACTGGAGTATTGTTGTTGTTGACAAGACAGTGATCCTCTTTGATCAATTCTATCAGACAATCCTACTGCTTCTCCACTTTGGTACAGCATCACATTCTTTGTTCCAGAGTTCATATATACTCTTTACTACATGACATGGCAGTTTGTGTGGCTGTATTAAATTCAACTTGTTTAAACATTTCAATTATACACCAGTAAATGTTAAAAATTAATTTAAGGATACTATAAACTTTTCTTCATTGGTCAGACTTCATTAAGTCTTTTCACAATTGCAATTTAACCTGTCACAGGAACTTCTGCACATAAAATGGTAAGATTTGTTTTTCAGAGTCTGATGTGGATGCAATAGATGTCTGCCTGGATGGACAATTTATGTTGGTGTGTGAAAGAAATGGAAACCTTCATTTGATCTATGTTCCGCACAAAAAAATCTTCCTCACCAGGGTATGCTTTTTTTGTTTATTTGTCAATTGTAGGAGTAATAGGAGGTGTCAGTTGATGTTGCATTTGATCATAGTTTGTGTTCTATTGCATTTTACCCTCTTATGATGCTGTGTTCTTTTCTGTATCTCCAGGCTTTGGTTGAGAAACCATCCAGCGATGATAAGAAAACCTACCGCTATCTCATCATAGATGAGTACCAGTCATCCTCAGGTAAAAATGTCCTTATAGATATAATAAGAAACTGTTCTGAGCTGTGACACCTGATTATGCTTTTTAAATCTGAAACCTTAATGGTGTACTTCCTTTGATAGGGATGTACCATGTGTTCCTTCTCCTAAAGGATGGATTTTTCCACATTACAAACCTGGCTTTGACAAAAATCGAGACAGGTATTAAAAGTTTTATATGCAAACTCTGCTGTCTTTTTGTCATCTCTCTTTTGACCATTTGATCCTTTTTTTTGCCATCCAGCGATTGAACAAATGGATGTGGGAGCTTTGAAAGAGGTATGTTAAGGCTATTTTCTTTTCATGCAATCAAAAATTAATTTTTCGAATTATATAAAATAATAGTAAGTAAAAATAATCCCACTTCCTTTCATTCAGCTCCAGAGTCTCATCAAGATAGACTTTTGCTCTACAAAGGATTACCATGACGAGGCTTGCAGCACAGCAGTGATGTTCAATCTGGGCCATGAAGTTCACCTAATCATTGGGGTCAGTGATCACAAACATTTTTAAAAATGGGTTCAACATCTGTAAATGCTATACATAGGTTAAATGGGTATTAAAGCATACTTGGGGTGGCATTTTAAGAAATTTAAAATACTAAACATTCTGCTTCAATTTTATTTTATCACAGTGATTTATTAGAAATCTGACCATTTTGAATAAAACGTTAACACTCCTTTGTTTGTAGATATTCCACAACTTGGTTTTGTAGGTTAAGATTTGCTTTGTAAAAATCTTCTTCCTACTGAGGTATTTCTGTTTTCTGAAGCATCTCAATGCTAGAGAACAGATATAAAAGCTAACTTAACCACATTTAGTATTTGTAGTAATTCAGTTGCACTTTTTGTTGCAGTGACAATAAAGTTCTATTCTTTTCTAGTATTTAATATTAAATGAAGACAAACTTCAAGATAAGCTTCAAGTATATCTTTGTAAATTCTCACAAACATTTTCAACCCTTTTTAAATGACAAGAACACATTAAACACATACAATTTGTCACATTATTTGACAGGGTGATAAAGAAAATGCTGTGACTCACTGGAAAATGGATTCACTTCAAGGAAAGATGCACTTCTTTCATTCAATAAGTAACAGCTTAATACCAGGTAAGCTTTTTGTTTTGGGGGAGAAAACGCTGAAGTATTTGCTTTGTAGATGAAGATGCAATGAAGTATTTTAACTTATGGGACAGCTATGGAAAGAAATAGATACAGCAACACAAACTGTGTGGGTAAAAATGTAAAGTACCATAAGACCCAGAAGAAGGGGTCAAAAGCACTTTTCATGCATCTATTGTTTACTTTGCAGGTGTGAGGAAGATGGTGGTTTTGGAAAATCTCTTGTACATTCTTGACACTGAGGTGAGTTGAGTGGCGTCATCTTTAGCTGTTTGAACTAGTGCTGGCTGTATTTATGGTTTAAATCTGCCCCCACTTTGTGGTGCATATTGTCTCTTTTGCATCAGGATGTTCTAAGTCTTTGGGACCTGCATTTTCTTGTCTTGATTCACTGCTGGCCAGATCTTGCCATTCATGACTTTGAACTAACCACAGAGTGTAGCTCTGCCTCAATGGTGGCGTAAGTATTGCTTTGTTACAACTTTGTAAATGCCTCCTTTACACATTGCTGAAAATGTAAATTAATTGATTTACAGCCAAGACAAGGGCAGCATGAAGATGATTATGCTGACAAAGCAAAACAACAGTCAGGTAGCAGCATACATTTGTTTCAAACTTGTACAGTTGATCTCTGTTAGGGCAAATTCCTGAACTTGACACACTTGTTTTTATGTTTCAGATCAGCTCATTGCAAATAAGATGTCTGCCCTCGATGACCGTTTGCTACTCTCTTGATGTCTCCTCAGTGTCCTGTCTTGTACAGTTGAAAACAAACATGGTAAACATGTGACACATATTAACCTTCACATAGATTTTGATCTGTTGTTTATTATGGTTAATCTTTCTACACTTTCAAGTCAGTTGTGCTCTCCTTAAATTGCAGGATACAATATATTTGGTTGAGGGGATTTGTGAGAACCCAGAAAGGTGGAATGACTTTTTTTGTATTATCATTTTTTTTTTATATGATTAAGTCTGTAGACGTATATTCAGACATTTCTTTCTTTCTTTCTTTCTTTCTTTCTTTCTTTCTTTCTTTCTTTCTTTCTTTCTTTCTTTCTTTCTTTCTTTCTTTCTTTCTTTCTTTCTTTCTTTCTTTCTTTCTTTCTTTCTTTCTTTCTTTCTTTCTTTCTTTCTGTCTGTCTGTCTGTCTGTCTGTCTGTCTGTCTGTCTTTCAATAGTCGTGGAGAGCCCATAGCTTCTGTTGTTGTCAGATGCTTCACAGAGGCTTTACCTGAAAACAGGTATCTAATTTTCATTTGACACCTTTCTATATTAATAAAATTTGGGCCATGTAGTCTGTTGTTATTTATTGCTTGTTCTTAACTTTGTTTCTAGACTTAGCAGACTTCTTTACAAACACATGTTTGAAGAGGCTGAAAAGTTTGCCATCACATTTGAGCTGGACTTAGAAGTAAGTGTTTATGTTAGCAAGCAAAAGTTAAATAAGGACTCCCATCTATCCATATATATATATAAATATATATATATATATATAAAACATACACACACACACTTCTCCCATTTATATATAGCTTACATTCTCATTTTCATTCAGCTTGTGTACAAAGTGAAGCTCGACGTTGTGCTGGAGCAGCTGGCCTCTGCGTCCGTGGGTGGCTATGGACAGGATGTGCTGTCTGAACTTGTAGATGAAGCCAAGGCTAACCTCATGAAGATCACAGTAAGTGTAATGGAAGTGATTTAGTCTAAACTTTTTTGACTTGTCAAAATGGTGGAAACAGAATTTCTTAGAGGATATTTAAATGACTGTCATGTCAGGACTGTACTAACAGAGGGTAAATCTTTTGTAGGACGAGCAATATGTGGAGGAATATTGCCTCAAGGCTCCGTGGCCAACCTTGGAGACGGCAGAGAAGATGCTAAACCATACTGCCACACGATACCCCTCCTTACAGATTCAAGAGGCCTTGAGCAGGCTGGCAACATTCTGCAGCTTGCATGGCTTAGAAAATTTCAAGTAAAGTCAACAATCAATTTAGTTTATTGACGATAGCCAACATTGACATTCATTCATTCATTCATTCATTCAGTTATTAAGTTAGTTAGTTTAGCTATTTAGTTATTTATTTTTATGCTATCCATTTTCCATATTGTGGTCCAATATTGAGATAGCTATATTTGAATTGACATTTTTCTTACCTATAGTGGAATTGCCTGGATTGAGTTTCTGAACAGCACTGACAATCTCGGAGACGTTCTAACCCATCTCAGAGAGGGAGACTTGAAGGGTGCCCAACTCCTTTGGCTCAGATATGAGGTAACAATTAAACTGGAGTAGTGTTTTGTTTTGTTAATTTCCTACTTATTTATTAAGTAAGCCGGATTACGTGATCCGCCATCCAGAAAAAATGGATTACGAAGTCTGAATAGCTTTTATCCAGATTACATTTTTTGAACAACCAGCCCAAAGACATTACATCATTTTAACAAAAGAAGTGTACCCCAATTACACTTACCTAATAAAAATAATAAATGCCTGATAATAAAAAAAAATTGTAGTTACAAGAAAAAAAAACAAAAGCGTTTAGGTCAGATTTAACATTTTTTCCTGGCGGTTTTGTTTTAACAGGGACAGATTGCTGCAGATTTTGATGAGAACAGTCTCGAAGCAGTTATCAGTACCATCCCAGAAGATATGCCATCCCAAGACCTCTGTCCTTGGCTTAGGACAGTTTTTGTTCCTTTTGTGAGAAGAGTGCTCCCAAGAGGACAGGTGGGATTAATTTGTACATAGAGTTGTTTTTACCTTATGGTGCTGTACTTCATAATATATTTTCTACATGTGTTTACAGAGAATCTTGGCTAAATGGCTCGAGCAGAAGGCAAGGAATTTGGAGCTTACTGAAAAGGTAAAAGAGGAAATGAACATAGACATGAAATTTAAATAAAGCTTATGTGATTGATAATTATCTTGCATAGGGAAAAACATAAATGTGCTCACTTTGCCTATTTTGCTTGGGTTGTACATGGAAAACTTTGTTTTCACCTCCCAGGATTCCTGGCCTCAGAATGGGCTGGACTTGGCAGTTCTTGGCCTCCCCTCATTATGGACCTGGATGAAATCTGTGGTAAGACATATTGTTTGTGTTATTTCATAATAACGACCAATTTATAAGAATACAGTTCTGCTTAACTGTCACAATGGTTAGTGTTTCACAAATTATTGCCGTCTTTTTAAAGGATAATAATGACGGTGCAGAGGAGATGGAGAACCTCAAGTCTCTGGTGGCCAACCTCCGTCAACTATTGGACCTCGACCAGAAATACAAATGTAGACTTTCACTGTCAGTCTTAGAGAAGGTTTGTCTCTTATTAGTGTTGTTAATCTCAGGTTGCACCAAGTGGCACATTGTTTTCTCTAGATCTTAATTAATCATTTCAGATTAACCATTAGCTGAATTGGCTAAAAAGATTAAGCTCTCAACTCTGTCAGGGTATTTTAAAAAAGCACCTCTCCCACTGTTCAAAAACTGCATAACACCAGTAAACATCTGGGATTCGTGTGAAGTGTAAACGTATTCAGTCAGTATCCACCCAGTGACACCCAGGTGCACATGGTTGCACTGTCTATGATGTGTGTAACTGGGTAGAAACTATCCACTGCACAAAATTAAAAGTAGCTGAACCTTTTTAGTTCATCTACCAGAAAATGCGTAGGAATTCAGACAGCTTTCCTGTGCACATCTGTCTATGCACAAATTCTCCATCTTGTATCTTTGGTTGAAATTATGTTTGAGTTCAGGATGGGTTACTTTACCTTTAATTAACATGTAGAAAGTTTCAGATTTAGCAACATCTGAAATGTGTCATGTTGTTCCCTTTATATGTATATGTAGGTGAATTCTGTAGTGAGTCATGCTGCTTTTCCTCTGCCATATTTCCTCATTTATCCATTTCAAAGGGAAGTGTGTGGAGTATAGCATTCTTTATGCTGGATAAAGCTCCTGCTCCTGAACTGATTGCCACCACAGTGGAAAACTGCATCCTGCCATATGCTGAAGAGCACAACATTCCTCTTGATGAGTTACTGCTACAGTACATGAAGGTAAATCCCCTCTACAGCCAGTCTATTAGTTTTCTAGATAATACATAATGACTGTATTTCTTTATCCAATCTGGTCTTGGCAAGGATCTACTGGAACGCTGCAGTTCTCAAACCACAACACTTTTCACGGAATGGGAAGCCAAAGCAGTGGCTGTACTTGGCTGCATGTCTGACACTGACGTAAGTTTGTTCAGCACCATTACAATTACAGCTCACATCATACTCATGGTTCATTAGCATAAATAATCAGCAGCAAAAACACCAAAGGGTAAGAAAGACACTGAGGTTTGTGCTGGAGTTGTAAACTTTTACATGTTTTTATTTTCTGCCAGCTGATGGTGGATGCTGTGCTGGAGATCATGCAGAAAGCTGTGGTACCCTGGAGTAATGTGGTGGAAAACCTTGTGCAGCAGTATTTAGAGATGGATGGGCCAAAGTATGGTTACACCGTTTTTACTGGGAATAGTAATTAACTTAATCCAGCAGAATGATTTTGTTCTACTTCCTTTTTTTTTTTTTCAGACAAGAGCTTTTGAAGGAGAGCTACCGTCTGATGGAGATTAGGAAACTTCTTAGAGGCTATGGCATTCGCAGCTTTAACCTCTCCAACAGCACTCAAGTGATGGTAATCCGGATTTGACTCATTAAGTAATGTATACCTTCTGTTTTACTTACCAATAAAATAACAACCCTTTGCATATGTGTTTTCCAGACACTGATAAGATACATTCTGAAGCAAGACTTGCCAATGTCTTTGGAGGACTCTCTGACATTAGCTGAGGCATATAAACTACCCATATCTCACATAAATTACCTCTATCTCATCCAGCTGATAGGCCAGGGCAAGGTAAGTTAAACCAAACAATGGTTTAATCACAAATTATTATTCATGTGTATTTTGCTGAGGTGTTGGTAGAAAGTCTCTTATTCTGCTTTCAGACTGAGGAGACTTTAACTGTCCTGAAAAGGCTATCATCTGCAGAGGTAGTGTGTGTGATTGAGCGCCTCACATCGTGGGCTCGACTGCAGCTGGAGGACAAAAACCATATATCTGAGGAGGTGAGGATAAGAACAATGGCTTCGGAGCTGAAATATCAAGAACAATGAATTCGTATGTTGCTTTTGAAAATGATTTTAAGAAGCATATGTTCAAAATGTAGGTCAAACATTGCATTTTTTCATCTGCTTCTACACATATAAACTGATAATACAGGAGTAAACTACCCGAGCAGCTTTTTATTTTAATACTCATTTAGATGATGCAGGCACATGAAGAATAATTTGTGTCTGATAGTATACCATAAATGAAACTAAAAGTATTGACCAGTCCGTAGAGAAAGCAAATGTGTGTCATGCCATGTAAGATTACAAAGAAAGAGTGAGAGTCTTTATAAGATAGATTGCAGTACAGAGGAATAAGATAAATACAAATCCATGTGCTGGACTTGATTACTGATCCCAGGCTGATACACAACATCTACTGACATTTTTTCCAAATTGTAAACTCTGTTTTTGGACAGAGAAATCTGTGTATTAATCCTTTAATGTCATGTGTATCATATTTGATACATATTGTTCTTTTGAGCTTTTGTATCACTTTAGGGTAAAAACTTTGCTCAAAACCCTGAAATAGACAATCTGATACCTGTTTTCTGTTCCCTGGTGGAGACCTTTGGCACTACAATCATTTTTACATATTACACAGTAATAATTGATAAATATATGCAATTTATTTATTTTTATTTTGTTTAAGGGTCCAATTTTTATTTATTTTATTTTATTTTTTTTAACCACAAATCAACATTACAAACATACCCTATAAAACAGAACATTGAAACTGTAGTAACTTTCAAATTGTGGAAAATGATAGGACACCATTTTTATTTATTTATTTAATTTTTATTCAGACTTTATTTAGCCAGGTAAGTCAGTTATGAACCAGTTTTCATTTACAATGACAACCTGGACCTGGAATGATGATTACATTTTTTTCTCCTGGCCTGTGTTCAATAGCACAAGAAACAGCAGATGGTCATAGCTCAGGTGATGGTGGAGGCACTTAAATACCTGCATATAATCCAAAAACGTAAGTATTTTCTCAAAACTGATTGATTTAAAATATTGGAAATGTGCACCTGAATTTCCAAGAGTTAATCCAAGCCACGAATCATGTCTTTTGTAGACAATGCTCTTAAATGTATGGAGTGTGAGAATGACCTCGTCATGTTTAAGGCAATTGCCCACCTACAGGTGAGCCCAATTTTAAAGATTGTTGGAAATATTTTAAAATATATATATATATATATATATATTTCCCTGTTTGTTGGTTGGTTGTTTTTTTTGTTTGTTTTGTTTTACCTGCAGCCTTTCTTTCTTATTCCTCAGGAGGACTTTGATGTTTTCTTCACCCCCTCAAACTATGAGGATCCCGACATCCGAAAAGAGATCCAGGAGCGTCACATCACAGCGTACGAAAACACTCGGGCCCATCGCTCATCAAAAGGCAAGGCTTTGATAGCTCCAGTTGTGGCTAATGATCCAGATGGGAAGATCAGGACCATCTCCACCGAAGCTGGTTTACGTCGGCTTGGAAGGCAGCTGCAGCGCACCGAACAGGAGCTCTGGTCTGACCTGGGCTTGCGAGCTCTTAGAGTGGGGAAGGTGGATAAAGCCCTCAAGATCTTCAGGTTTGTATGTGTAGATACAAACCAGTGTGTATGAATCCAAAGATTCAAAACTAATAAAGTAAAAGATTATCAATGAAACAATTATGGGATTATTACAAATGTAAAGTTTTCATTTATTCCTCCTTCTTACTGTCTTTAGCGAGCTGTATGAGCATCACAACAACAGCAGCACAGGGAAGGTTTTGTTCACTGCTGCCAAGACGTTATGCCAGATGCTGGAGGGAGACGTACCCATGGTGCTTCCTGAAGACATGGACCTACCAGCAGTCATCCACAATCTGGCCTGTCAGGCTATTACTGTGTGTCACTCAGGTAAAAAGCACATATGATATATTTTTATGGCTGTTTTATATCTTCTCTTGTAACTTCTGAGGCTAAAAGCTCATTCTGACTCAAGCATTGCTGCTCTACTTCTTTAAATAATTTCTAATTAAAAAAATCCCTAAAGATATTGCATACTAATTGT
This sequence comes from Melanotaenia boesemani, assembly GCF_017639745.1. Taxonomy (NCBI): domain Eukaryota; kingdom Metazoa; phylum Chordata; class Actinopteri; order Atheriniformes; family Melanotaeniidae; genus Melanotaenia; species Melanotaenia boesemani. The sequence continues at coordinate 18,202,407 of NC_055692.1, forward strand.
TACAGACTTGCTCCTGGATTGCCTGGAACTTTGCAAGTGCACACGGGTAGCTATGGATGTTTATCATCAGTGTCAGTTATCAGATAACTATGGCTTCATAGCCAAGGTCAGTACCCTATATTTTCCTTAGAATGGCACATTTACTTAATTTCTCGTGGTTTGATGTGTTAATTTACTTTTTATGTGGGTAAAAAATTGCCAACTAGGATTCCTTTGAAAAAAGAGTTTTTGTTTGAATGTTAGGGGAAAAAATTAAATAACAGATAAACAGAATACCTTAAATTAATCTAAATTTTAATGTGCAATATCACAGGATTTGACTTTGGAGGCAGAAAAAGACCCCTACTCTCAGTGGAGCTTTCAAGATGTTTTTAATGAGGATTGCATAGTGTTAGATCCAGTGTCTGTGCTCCCCGTGCAGTATGAAATTACCAACTGCATGCTGCCTACTTCTCAGGGTAAGATACTTTAAAGTTATCATGTCATACATTTATCAAGAATTTCCTTAAAAAAATGCAGAATGCAGTTAATTTATTTCATCAATTACTTCTATAATGTCATGCTATTTTTGTAGATACCAAACTCTACCCACTGGACTGTTCCTGTCTGTCATACTGCTCGTTTGAAGATGGTAGGTATTTAATTTAAAATTATCCTTTCACTTTCTTCTTTAAACTGGGATTTTAATAGTTTGTCTTCTGTTGTACCTGGTCTTTATGCAGGTTCAAACTACTTGCAGACTCTCCTTGGTCCCCTTGCTAATATGTTGCAAATGTTACAAGAGTGCAGTCAGCTAGAGCTGGCGCTCAGAGTTCTGGTCAACTCTTATGGCAGCTGCCTGCAACATGTCACTTCAAATGTTATGGACATAAAGCTAAGTATGCAGGTATGACTGCATCACCTACATGACTAATTATATTACTATAGTTTGATGTGATAACAGGTTAAATATATTGTAATGCTCGTTCTGAAACCACTGGTCTAAACTTGCTTGTCTTTCAGCTTTATGATGCACACGAGCTTAAGAAGTACAATGTATGCTTAAATGATCTTCACAAGACAACAACATCCTCTCTGAATGCTGTGGCTGTGGCCCTTTTGAACAAGGCGAGTGTGTTGAGCATAATGTCAGAAAACGGTAGCTTAAGATTCCCAAAATTTTAGTGTTTTACTAGTATTTTTTTTTTTTTTTTGCGTGTTTTTTTTTTTTTTTTTTTTTTTTGTGCTTCAGGTGTTCAACTGGAGAGTGGTTGACTGTGATTTGGCTATTGGACTCAGTACACTCCTCTCCAAAGCAGAAATCCTCAAAATACTGTGGAAAGTTATCGACAACACTTGGCAAAACTATGACAAAATTTTGGTAAGCTGCATAATATTGCTCATGTTCTTGTCCTTAGTATTGATGAGGATAATAATGAAAGCACTACATCAAATAGAAACTACTAAAAATAAAAGTGTTATATTTTTTGTCCTATGGTGTGAATCTTGTTGCATTATCAGAGAGAGAGGTTGGTGCAACACTCATCTGTTTACAAAAGTCAGGCTGCAGAATCATCTAATTTGTTTTCCCTGTAGTTCAGTCCATGAAATTGGTATTTGCTGTCATAATAAATAATTAAGTTGTGTTGAAAATAAATAGATTGTTTGGGAATAAAAATCTGTTACATAAACATGCATATACAGACTTTCAGTGTTGATTGTTTCAGGCTGTCGCGAAGATTGGCGCCAATCTCTGCTGCTTGTATGATGAGCCAGAGGAACAAAAGAAGTTTCTCTCTGTCATCACTGATGCCGAGTGGGGCATCAAGCTTGGCAAATTGGGGGTATTGCAGTTTTTAAATTCAGGTTTTCCAAGGACACTGGTTTGAACAAACAAGTTTTTATGTATATTAAAGTATTTTAGTTCTTTCTTGTTTGTAAATTCCTATTTATTATGTCCAATCTTCCTTTATCTCAGATATCTATCCAGCCAGTGTTCCGGCAGCAACCCGAGATGAAAAGTAGCCTGATCCCTGTTTTAGTGAAGAACAGGAGAATAACCCCAGACATCATCCTCCAGTACATCAGGTCAGACACTTGCTTTCTATCATTGCCTTTTTACCATTCATAAGAAAAGGGGGAAAAATGTGGAGAAGTAGGTATTGACTGTTAAAAGTTTTCCCGCTGCAGTACCTTTGGTCTAGACCGTGATCTTGTGATCAACCAGTACATTACCACCTTACTGCTGCTCCACGACGACGAGGACAGTGGAGATTCCTTTGGCTTAGACCTGGAAGAGGTGCAGCCTTTATGTCCTGCCGCCACACTGGAACGAGTCCTGCAGATAATTCCAATGTTACACAGCACCAGTGAGCTCACTGACAGTCTCTGTGCGGTCCTGTTCAAGGTATGGTGACAAATTACTGTAGATGATTTTTTTTATAAATTAAATAATAGAATTTTTAAATCAGTACTAAGCTATTAGGGTATTGGGGACTAAATTGAAGTTGATATTCATTTGGATCTTTTGTTCTTCTTTAGCTAGGCAATTATGAACTGACATATTAATAAAGCAGTTTTAACTGAACTGGACCAAACTGTATTATAGTGACGTGATTTCAATTAGACAATGTGTAATTTAACTTGAATAAATGAAATGAGTTGAATACTAATTTGCCTCTAATTAGATCTTTGTTTTCAAATCATTTCAATAGGCACAGTCCTCTTAAACCCTCGCTGAGTGTTGCAGATCATGACATTTACATCACATTGACCTTGCTCACAAGTGTATGTTAACACCATGAACTGGCTCCAACACACAGTTATTTAACCTCCAGCTTGTTGCTTGCTCTACTCATAATTTGTCCCTTTAATGTTCTTCTTAGTATTCATGCCAGGGTTTCTTAAATTAGTTTAACTAGAATCTTATTTATTATTTGTAACCAGCTCTGGATAAAATTGCCTATTAAATTGCTACATGTGTAACTTTGAAATTACACAGGCTTGACTTTTTACTATAAAAAACAGTGAACAACACAGTTTTATAACTGTTTTGTTGGTGTTTTGGTCCAATTTAAAAGTTGAGCTTCTCGTTTAATCTTTAAAATGCCTTTTCACACAGCTCAGCCCTTACAACTACGAGAGAATAGAAACTGTGCTGAAGATCATACAGGCTGCAGATGAGAATGTGACCACCTTATCTATTAGTCAGGTAAAAATATATATTGGCATGTTGTATGCACCATTTATTTTTCTTTAAATATCAATTGTAAAGAGTATACCCTTAAATTTCAATCCACAGGCAATGGGTCTCCTTCAGCATCTGAAGTCCTACAAGAGGATTTCTCCTCCCTCAGATGTGGAGAACACATATCTTCTTGAAAACGGAGTGCTTCCAAGCTCCCTGTCCAACAACAGGCTTCCCTTCCACCTTCTCATGCAGACCAAACATTACTGGAAAATTATCTGTGAGTTAGTAACTTGTACCTTTATTAAGGTTGACAAATTGAATGTGCTCTGTTCTTTGGTTGACAAGATCTGTGTTTTCCTAGGCAAAAAAAAAAAAAAATTGAATCGCTATTAAATTTACATAAATTCAATCGATAAGCCTGACACGTTTTCACTCAATCCATTTCCAGAGCCAGCTGTTTATCTCTGTTTTTTTTAGATGCATCGTGATGCAGACATCGACAATTCAGTATATAGTGTACACATAACTGTGTGAAATGTAGTGCTCTGCTTTAAAAGCTAGAGTTAAAAAAAAAATAAATAAATAAAAGCTAGAGATGTAGGGATGTAATTCTGCTTTTCTGAATGCGCAAACAAACTGATACAGATCAAAGAAGTCATCTCTAGCCCACCAAAAAATGTAGTTCTTAGTTCACTTCAGATGAACCACAACAAACCACACTGTGGGTTAAGCACTAGGCATCATGGGTAAATAAAACCAAAAGATACGTGCATGTGGGATGATAGGTGACTCTGGCCAGGGGTTTAGTGTAGAAACATGGTCAATCTAAAACTGCTGGGATTTAATGTGCCTTCATGTTCTGCTCTTATGTTGTCTTCTTCGTTGTTTGTCACGACAAATATGAGAAACCACGTTTCATATTTCCACTCGGAAAGCAGTAGAAGTCAAGCAGTCACATGAAAAAAAGATCAATAACCATTTTATATTCACATTGCAGCCATCTAAATTGTTATTGAAATGTGATGTCCCTAAAGTTTCCTACCTGCACTCAGCACTCAGTCCACTAGATGATGGTAATGCAACTGAAAGCTGGTTGCTAACTACCAACAAAACAATGAAAGGGGCGAGTGAGCCAAAAAACATCCATTTGTGTGCCTAACATAGCAGCATAATAATAAAACACCAGTAAAACGGCTTTAAACAGCAACAATAAAATAAAACAAAGAAATTCTACAGCAGTATACCTTTACATAAAATCCAATCTCTCTTTGTTGCATAATTGGTCATTGTCTGTAGATCTCAGTGGTCAGGAGGAAGTCATTTCAGTTGAAATTGAATTCACGTATTAGGAAAAAAAAAGAAGCGCATTTTTTCGAAAGAACTGAAGAGGAAGAAGTGGGAGAACACCTTTTGGAAAGACTTAAGCTGTATTAATATCTGCTCAGTTGCCTGGAAGTAATCCTAGTGAAGCAAGAAATGATGAAATCAAAGCCTCATAAACTCAACTGAAATAACTACCTTTACAAGTGAAATTCGCTCTCTCACACACAATAGAATTTCTATCATACTAGTGAAATTTGATTTTAGAAATTTCACTGTAGTGTGTGAATGATTTCAGTATGATATGTGAGAGCATTTTAATATAGTAAATAAGAGGCAGTTTCAGTATTGTGTATGAGAGGTTTCACTATAATGTGTGAATGATTTCGGTATGATATATGAGAGGTTTTGGTATAATGTGTGAATGACTTAAATTTCACATGTGTCTGTGAGAGGGTAATTCTGAATAATGTCTCAAACGGCCTCTTATAAATCTTTAGTTCTATTTTTTTTAAAATCGGGAATCTTTCTTCCACTTCAAGAACAGATTCTTGTTAGGATAAAGGGATCCATTATTAACCATATAAACTACTTTAAACACTATTCTAGGATTATGTTATGTATCAGTTGTGAGTAGTAAGCTGATTTTGCATCCTTACTGCTTTCTGATGAACTGAATGAAGATAAAGATCATTGTTAGCGTACTCAGATTTGCTGGTGTTCCACTGACGTTTTAATTTAGTTTTTTTTAGGGTTTGAATGTGATAAATTACCCAAGGGGCTAGATATTGTTTCCAGGTTTTAAATGAGACAGTTTGGTCAGGGATGGAAAGGCAAATATCATTATACGATTGCAAAAGGGCCTTTGATCTGCGCAATGGATCAATGTGATTACAAATGACGAAATAAAGGTATTGCACAAGGTCTAAGGTATGGCCTTTAAAGTGTGCAGTCTCTTTCACAGATTAAGTGAGGTTGGAAGAGTCTATAAGATCTGAGAAGTCAGAGGAACGAGAGGGACAAAATACATGGATATGAAATATAAGAAGGAAACTAAGTCTAAATGAGAATGAGTGTAGCAGAAGAGAGCCACAAAAGCACAGGTGAGACTGAAACCCAATTTATCCAAGAAGGTAAAAAAAAAAAAGTAAAAAAAAAAAAAAAAAAAAAACGCCACCGTGTCAGTAATATGGATCCAGTAAAAATGATGAAGGGCATATTAATATAATGTTCTAATTTTGTTGTTGGTCACCCAGCAACAACACGCAAAGCATGAACATACAGCCGATGCAACTTGGTATTTTGTCAGACAGAAAAGCATCAGCTCATCATTTGTGGCTGACACCCTGTTTGGAAAAAAAGAATAAATAACCAAAGAAATTATAACATCAGTTTCATATTTCATAGGAAGAGACATGATGCCCCTTTACAATCATTATTAGTACACATTTGAAATTGACAACATTAACAAATTATAGTGTGATCAAGATCTTGATTGAAATATAATAAATATATATATATATATATATATATATATATATATATATATATATGTGTGTGTGTGTATGTATATGTGTGTGTGTGTGTGTTTGTTTAAATTCATGGTTCACGAAATATTTTTGTGTTTTCAGCCCCTGAACTGAGTGAGGAGACCTTCCCCACGCTACTTCTGATTAGCAAACTGATGAAGGCAAGGCACAGAAATCTAAGATGTAACATTACTTTGTATGATATTGATGGTTGTTGTAAATTATTAAAACCTTCCTGTCTCTTTCCAGATGAGCCTTGACAAATTATACATGTCTGCAGCATACCATACGTTTGAGAAAAAGATGAAACCCTTACTCTTGGAGAAAAGAAAAAAGGGTCAAAGTCATACCTACAATAAGGAGACTTTTAAGGTGGCCAAGACCATGATGAAGTACATCCAGTCCATTCAAAGTCCGGAGTGGGCTGCTGCTACAGCTCACAAGATAACCCAGGAGCTTCCTGCAGGTTTGAGTGGCAAATAAATTATCATGTTATATGGTTTACTTATACACGCACTTAATTGTTTCTTGCGGTTTTTTGTTTTTTTTTGTTTTTAAGGTTACGAGAAAACACAGTCACTTAGGTTCTGTTTGGCCCTTGGGGACACTTGGCTTAAAGATCCCAACCTAGAGGTCTGTGATTTTAGTTTTACTTGTGGATACATATATTATTAGAGTCGATGCCTCAAATCTTTATCTATAATGCTTTTGGTGCATTGCTTGGTTTTCTCCTTTCCGACACTTCTCCTTGGCAGGAGGCTGCACGAGCCCGAGGGGAGACATTTCTGTCCAAGCTGAAGCTGCAGTTTCAGCGTACTGCTACAGAGAATATGCTGATAACCAGTCAGCTGAGCAGCCCGGAGCACCTGAAACTGACCGGACTACCAGGCAAGCTCATTGTGGCTCTGTACGAGCACAGCAGTATGGAGCAGCGTTACAAAGAGTCAGGAGGGCAAACTTATCCTGGTGAGCAAGCTTTACCAAAATACCCTGAAGCAAATTAATATTTCACTTCAGGTTTGAGTTCATATTTACTTTGATGTTGTCAGCTTTTAGGATGTATTATGCTTTCTAACCCTCTTTGATCTGTTTTCCCAGTTTTTATTAGTTTCACTATTGGCTATGGATTATAATTACAATTAAGACTCGTTATTTATTATGCAATGAATTTTCAGAAAATTGTGTGTGTGTGTTCACTTCTTCACTCCTGATCTTGCATGTCTCAGACATTCACGCTGCTGTGAAAGAAATTGCAACAATCAACAATGTGGATCTTGTGAAAGTCCACAACATGTTGTTAGAAAAATGGATCTGCAAAACGGGCCCAGCTGTGGCCAAGGTTAGTCAATAATAACCTTTTTATTGATTAGCTTATCAGTTTCTGTGCATTTTCTTTCAATCAGTTTTTTCTTTATCAGATTTGTTGCTGAATATTTCTATACATTTTATGGAATTCATTTCTTTTTTAAAAGGAAATAGGAAATCAAGAAAATGTCAGCAACATTGAGGATGATCCGGATTTAATGAGGTAGTTATTATTATATTTTGCAATTACATACCCTTTTATTGGTTTGTTATTGGTAGAAATAATTTGAGGAACTATACACTTTATATCTTATATCCTTTGTCATTTTCAGTTGCCTTTCTCTTATACATTACATTGGCCTGTATTTTACTTTATATCTCCACTGATGTGGTTTTTTCTCTGTTTAATACTCTTAGAGTGGTGTACATGCTGCAGTCCTACCCCATGAAAGATGCTGTCCGTCTACTGAGTCCCATCCTGTCAGCCGAAACCTGGGTGAGTTTAAAAGAATATTCATAGGTCAATATAGGAGAACACTGCCATAGACAGTGGCTGATATAATTTTTTTATTATTATTATTTCTTTCTGTAGCCCTTTCGCACATCAGGACCCCGTCTGACCTTCTGCCATCGGACTCGAGCCCTTCTTTGTCTTGTCCGTCTCACTGATGCAGCAACACTGGAGGCCCAGTTTCAGATCCCACGGACCAAACTTCTGTAAGACTGCATGAAAACAGTTAAAAAGTAGGTTACCATAAAAGAGCTTGTGATCATCAGTGTTTTGTATTTTATATTCCCATGCAGATATTACCTGAAGTCCTACATATTTGTTTCACAACTGGAGGCATTGAACATCCCCTACACAGTACAGTCCTTCCTCAATAGTCCCAAAGAGGGCTTAGTTAAAGGGCTGTGGAAGAATCACAGTCATGAGCCACAGGTACATTCCAAGCAAACACACTGGAATGAATCCAGGCATTTGCTTCATTTTATATTAACTAGATTAGCTACGCAGCCATGCTGGAAAAAAATAAGACATTTTTTATGTTTCAGGCTGTGCGTCTGGTGGCAGACTTGTGCCTGGAGTACCAGGTTTATGACCTTCAGCTGTGGAACAGTCTACTTCAGAAGCTGCTAGGCTTCAATTTGGTGAGACATCTGCACACTGTTAAGTAGATCTAAATAAAGGTAGCTGATGTTCTGAGGTCACGTTTCTACATGTGTGTTTCCCCTCTGCAGATTAGCCACCTTCAAAAAGTGCTAGAAGCAATAGCGGCTATACCGACTTTGTGGGAGGTAATACTGCAGTTTATCCATTTTAGTGTTTTCTTATTTGTAAAGTGTAAAATGCAGCTGAGGCTTGCATAAAATGATCTTTGTTGTTTTAAAAATAAATTGACACTTGTGTAGAGTTTTTTTTGTGCTGAAAGTCCGATTAATTGACGTATCCTAACCACTAAGCTAACGGATTTCCTGCTGGAGCTGGTGTCAACTCAAAAGTAGCAACATGATGAAGAAAAATTAACCATAGTAAAGTGACCTAATATTCAGACCTTTTTATATATACATGTTATTTTCAGATTTCAAGTTTCTCCAGGACTTGGAAGAGTATGATTTTGGCACCTTTTGTCTCAGGTAATAGATTTACAACTAAAATTATTGTCCATTTAACCCAAAAAGTAGTTTTATTTGTTCATATGCTGACACATTTATTATTCAGTGTCTTGGTAGAATATCTGACACTGTTCATAAGATACCCCCAACACACACAAACACACTCTTTCCTAGTTGTTATACAGTTTATATTTTCATCAAAACTGTGACTTATGATGGCATAATATTGCTCATATCCCATAGATGGCATTATATCAGTAAATTACTAAACTAGCTGCTTCCTGACTCCTAAAGGTCTGCTGCTCAGAAGAAACCTAAGTTTATTTTTTATATGTTTGTACGCCAGCTTTAGATGTGTAGTTTCACTTGTGTTAGCATTAAAGACTACTGAGTTGTTGAGCCACCTTACATGTGTTTTGCAAGTTGAGGGTGTTGATACAAAAAGGAGAAGGGGCATATTTAGTTTTCTTAGTAGTAGTTTTGCAAAATTGCGCTTTCAGGAAGCCTCTTAATTTTCATAATGTCTACGTTTGCACCAGTCATCATTTCTCTAGAATATTCCTTTTTGTCTCGTGTCTTTTGTCTGTGACAGCTTCAGTTCCTCTGAGCCCAGATCAACAAGCAACACTCTACAGGACCTTTGTTCTCTTGCTCAAGTATGTTTTTACTACTCTACATTGTAAAGGAATGCTGCATGCTCTGTATATACAAATGGGAATAATCTATGTGCAGAAAGATTTAGACTCAAACTAAATAATTTTTACTTAAAGTTTTTACATTTTGCTTCAAGTGGAGACTTTCTTAACCTCCTGAAAATACATCTGTAGCTGTTCGCAATAGCATTGAGTAAGAACATCCATCCACTATATCCAGTCAAGTCAAGAGCACCCTCCAGGTAGTTGACACATCATTATTCAAGACTACCTTAAAGAGAAAAAGCTGCAACAAAGGGTTTTCCACAAACCATTCATAAGCCTCTAGATGTTAGGATAAAGAGATTTGACTAGGTTAAAAAACATTTCGCAGTATCAGGCCAAGTCAAGATTAAAAGTCTTTAACAAATTAAACCCCACATGTTATGGGAAGAAAGAAACATGTATATTGTCTGCTCCAGCTACTGTTAAATGCATCAAAGCTGACTGGATGGTGATTTAAAGTACAGATGGACAATAACCTGAATCCAGCTGGATCAAGCTGCATTTCATTGCTGAAAACAAAACTACAAAAGAGACCCACAAACAATAAAATGAAGGCAGTTTCAGAAAGTTAAAAAAAAATAAAATAAAAATTTGTGTCAGAATACATTATTATTGGGCCTAACTGTGAGGGTTATGATTAGCTTCACATCAGTCTTTTCAAGTGTTTTTTTTTTTTTTTTCCTCCAACCCAAAACCAATGTTATTAATCAGTCCGGTCACATTAAATGGTAGCAGGTACCTTTGACAATCTTTAATCAGCTGGAAAAAGCAAAACAACTATCTTTTTCTGCAGAAATGTTTTTGTCACCAGATACCTTGGAAATTTAGTTATTAGTCGTATAGACAAACATATATACATACATTCATTTTTATCTGTCCCACTTGGTCCTATATGGTTTTAACTATAGTTTCAAAGCTTTACCAATGAGTGCACATTTATTTGTTCTTGATGTTTCATTTGCAGTACAATAAATCTGATGTCTTCCCTTTTTTATATAACCCCCCCCCCCCAAGGTGCCCGTTCCTGTTGAATCTGGATTTGATAGGAATTGCCAACCGCTTTGCTCAGTTCAATCTATCTGCCTTTGCCCTTGGAACCCTGCTTCTCATCCCCTGTGCCAGTAAAAAGGAGCAGCAGATTCAAGTAAGTGTATCCATGTTGGTCAACATGTAAAATGAGTCATAACCAAACTCTGACGTTTTGCTGTTTTCAGGGCTTTCTCTCTGTATGCAACCCGGTTGCTGTCCTTGAGCAGGTGGAAGAACTCATGAACACCGGAGAACTGGCTGGAATACCTTCACAGGTAGATGGGCTTTTTAGACTTTATTTGAAATGTCTTTACTATATTTATGCAGGTAAGTCACAACCTCTTTTTATTTCCAGACAATATGCTGTCAAAACAGCACATATTTATCACTTTATCAACATGTAAGTGTTGAAATAATGGGAAAATAAAAGGATAGTAATACAAGCACAAGAAAACTGCTTAACAAGCTATGATTTTCACTAAGAAATCCAGGGGTATAAATAGATAATTATATAAAATGGGTGAGATTACCCAAAAAGCTTTTGATAGGTCCCCCCTCCCCCGTTTTAAAATTGAGTTAGCATATCTGATCCTTGAATCCAACAAGTTATATCTGTGTTTAACCTGTTTATGTAGTTTCATTCATTATTGGAACTAAAGGAAAGAAAATTTAAATTACTTTGCCATTTTAATGTATGATTTAATTGCAGCTCTGTATCCATTTTTTTAATCTTTTAAATTCAGTTTTCAGCTAAAACAGGAAAAGAAAGAAAAGAAACACGTAAGCTGAGGTTCTCAGTACCAGTACGATTGGTAAACAGGAAGTTATGTTAGATGAGTAAGATGGTGTGAAGTTAATACAGATATATACTTGATGTTAGCATTTGTAAACACATGCAAGCTTCAAGTGGACCTGTTTGATGTTCTGTAATAAACTTACATGTAAACAAAAACGATGTCTGCTGCACTGAAATATAGCAGTATTATCTTTTCATTTAAAATGTATTCTTGTTACATGATATCACATTATCACCTTTATGAAACCCTTAGATTAGAGAGACAGTGTTGACGTTCATCAGCCAGAATGGACAGTACCAGAAACTGATGAAGACCAAACACTTCAACCATCTGAAGCAGTTCATCATGTCACGAGGCCACCCTAACCAGGTGAAGGAGTTGGCAGATTACCTCACCACCCAGAACTGGTAAGTTTTGTGTGTTTGATCTACACCAAAAAAGTGACAAAGACACAGACACAGGTGTTTGTCTCCAGTAATTAAAAATATTTAATGCCTCAAACAGGATTAGACTAATAAAAAGTTACTGTTATGTAAGATTTAGTCATATGAGAATATAAATACAATCCTAAAATCCTAAAGATTTTCAGTCAGATACTCCTTGCTTCCTGCTTTGGATGAACTCAAAACAAAAACTTTTTTTTAGTGTGTTAATGCATCGTGCTGCTGTCACAGCCAAAGATGAACATGCAGTTTGCTGGTTGTGCACAGGTCTAAAAAAGAGGTCTTGAAGCTGAAGTGTAATAGGCGATGGGCCGAGGCCGCTTATCAGCTTTAGTTTTTGAAAATAATGATCCCCAGTGAGGGAGGACCTGGATCTTTTATATTTTAAAGCTTGTTTTTTTTTTTTTCTTTCTTGATCAGATTTTGTTTGTTGGCACTCGTAGTTCTTGCACATTTTTCTACAGTCATACTTAAAAGTCTGTTAAATTTACTGGCAAACATTGCAGCTTACTAAGTTAATTGAGCAAATGGCATCAAAAGCTAAAAATTACATGACGTTATTCAGCCAATTAGATGTAGATATGTGAAGACCAGCTGTTGATCTCAAGAATATCAGCTGGTGGAAAGGTGGTGGACGCATCTAAAAACCTTGTTCATGTGCTAAAGAAGCAGCTTTTGTTGGTATCATTGTTTGCCAACCGCCAATAAAACTGCATAAGAAGAAACTAAGTATTAAAGTTGCTCAAAAATGCTATCTGTGCTATTTATTTGATGCATAACTTTGGCGAAGTTTATTTTGTGTAAATGCTAGTTCTTGTTAACGCCTGCTCGATTAATTGATCAATTAATTACACAAATGTGAAGCTCAAGAGATCTGAATCTATATTTCAGTATCTCTGTTAACAAATTAACATCACGCAGGGCTTGAAGTATTCCGGCATCGTGCCGGATCTTCTATGATTCAGGGCGGAAAAAACTTAACTATGGGTATAGTGGTTGGGGCTCTGAATTGACTCTGAATTGTAGAAAATTAATTGAACAATGAACAATGTTTAAGTCGGAAATTACAGGTATTCATCTTCGAAAATAAGCCGAACTTGCTGCTGCATATGTTTTCAGTGTTCAGCAAATAGTGACAATATACCACACTTAGTTTTTCTCCGCCGAGTTAACCTGTAGCGTAAACGTTATCTCCGAGTGGTCTTGAACGCAGCATTCAAGTCGATGGTTGTTTCACCGACATCAGATTTTTAAAAAGGGAGAGTAAATTCATGAAGCCAGAGAAAGGCGTCCTAATTGACAACGGCCTTAGAAGAAGGGGTGGAGACGGCAAGCTTTTTGGGAGCTGGTGCCAGAAATTAAGAGAGCCAGGTAGGCTTACTTGTTTCTGTGTTGTGGTCGAAGAAGCTGGTGTATGCAACTAGCGCAAAAAAAGTTCTATGACGCCACGAAGGAGACCTCTGCAGCATTTCGTGCTCTCCAACATACAAGTCGTTTGCCAGGTGTTGCGGCCTAAAGTGAATGTCTGCCAAAAATTGATTATACGGCCGCGGGAGCGCGCGCTGCCTGTTAGCGTCTTTTCGCTCAGCTTCTATCTGTTGTCTGCGGCTCCTCCTCTCGGTGTAAAACCGACATAGTACGCGAATGCAAGTGACAGTATGTCTAAATTAACAAAGAAAGTATGATTTTGCAAGTGCTTTAACGGATTTATTAACACTGCAGATGAAGACGTGTTGTAATCAGAAACGATATCCAGGCATGTTGCTGCTTCACTGTTTAGGTTTCATGCGTTTGTCTCATGCTTGTTTATTGAAAGTATGTAAAGTCCAGTAAGAATATGATTTGTGTGCTGATTTACAAAGTTTAATTTCCACTGATGTTCATGACTTATTTTATTTATTAGAGTTCATTTCTTGTTAATAAAATTCAGAATCTGCATTAAAGTGGTCTGATATCAATCAAGAGTTATACTGTGCACATTACTGGCCAAGTAGTACCTTACACCCACCTCTTATCCTTTTAAAGTGGAATTTGGTCTCAGAATAATCGTTTTAACATATCAATAGCTGATCATGGGCCCTGTAATTGTCAATAAAACAAAAAATGTTGCTTGAAATGACTACAGTATGTTCAGGTGAGACATATTTTACAGATGAAAGTTCGGAAAAAAGTTCAGGCTCAGGATTTTTTTTTTTACTTTAAGCCCTGATCACATCTTCCACCAAACCTGCTGTGAAATAAAACAAATTGTTTGAGGTTAAACTTGTGGTCATTTGGCAGCTGGCCAGCGTCAGTCATTAAGAGCTTAGCCACATGTGTAAATATAATTATTGTTTCTGTTAATGTTAGTTTATTTAGTGTATATTACTGGTGTTAACATAATGTAAATAGCCAGAGAGAGAGATCGAATGAAAGGAAATTCGATGAGCATGGGGCTCAGGGGGCAAAATCCAGTGATACAGTGATAGTTATTATATTGAGTATTTTTACATAATTCTAAGAATACAATAAGCTTATGTTACAAGTTAAAGAAAAAGTTTGGTTCTCAAGTTCAATGTACTTAATATCATTGTGCCTTGATGCCAATTTCTTTTTTTCTTTTTTTTTTTTTTCTTTTTTTTCCCCCCTCCACAGATACACAGCTGAAGTTCAAGATTCACACTGATTTAAATATTACTTCCTCATTTGACACCCATACCTCTCTTTCAGCCTCTTTCTGAAATAAAGATGCCTTTTCACTTCTTCTCTGGGCTCGTTTTATGTTTGTAATAGTGAAGTGGCTGTAGCAGCCTCTGTGATAGCCACTGTTGGCAGGATGTGCAGCAGGTTCCTGAAGTTTAAAGTTAAATTATGTATAAAGAAACAATTGGTAAAGGTAATTTCCAAAACTTGCAAAACTGCAATATTAGTTTTAAAAAGTTTTTTTTACAATTCCTTTGGTCCAGGTGGATTTTGGTACACATTAAAAACTATTACTCATAATCTGGTTTTCCAAATTCAGTAAAGCAAAGAAATTAGCCAGTGGAGAGGAACAGAGGTTCTGTCAGTGTGCTAAACATCAGTGCTGTTATGAAATGCTGTCAGATAAAAGGTGTGTATGGATTTTTAATTCTTTCGATATTATAATGTAGTGTAATTTTAGTTGGCATGTCCCAACTAAAACTGTCTTGAAACTTGACTAGGACATGAACCTTAAGACTTGAGACTTGATAAAAATTACTTGTGTGTAAATATACCATTCCTCCTCAGTCATTTTCTTTTAATCTTTTCTTCAGTCAGGATGACGCTAACTTGCTTACTCGAGAGCACCTGAAGCGCAGCATCAACGAAGGAAAACACTAACCTTCACAGGAACACTTGAAGGTAATAATATAATCAGCCCCATGGGTGCATTAGTTGACTGTGCTAAATTTCTATCACACAACTGTAACCAACACAGTTTTATAAATGTAAGTTGATCTACTTTTCAGGAGGTTCGTAACATGCACGATGGAGTACTGGGATGAAGAAGTACATTTCTTCTGTTGTATGTTGACAGTTTCTCAGCCTGCCTTGTGCTAAGATGCTATACTTGCACATCACATGTAAATATCTTTTTTTGCTCATGTAATATTTGATTAAATTGTTTTCTTATTTTAAAAAGAATTGTTAAGAAATCATTCAAATCCTTACTTCCTTACAGCTTGTTAATTTTTATGTTATTTCTGGGAAACTGATTCATTTAGACCAGAAGAACTGCAGATTGTTGTCTGTTCAAATGTATTTTAAAAAAACACCACCCCGGTCGCAGCTCTGAGGTTTAGTTGCTTTACTTTAGGGAGTTTTTTTTTTTTTTTTTTTTTTTTTTACTATAATCTCGTGACTAAATAGCTTCTGTTTTCTCAGTCATTTAAATACCTACATAGACGTCTGCGTCTACAATGATACCCTTCTGAGAATTGCAGACAGCAGCATATGGGTTGCTAATTACAACTCTTTCTGTGTCATCCCCAATTTAAAATCACTAAAGTTTTAGCTTCACATTTACTAGAAGGACAATCAGAGAAAGTCTGGAGGTGTAAAAATGGGTCATGTCAGACTTTTTGAGTGAATTTTTTTGCGAGGAAAAAATATCAAAAGAAGATATTTGTGAAGTAATGTACCACACTTAAGAGCCATCACACCTCAAAAACATGGAGCCTGCATGGTTTGGATTAGGGGGAGCTAGGAAACACCAACGAATGATCAGAGGTGATTAAAGAATAGTACACCTTCAGGTGGTATTTAATCATATTTTCCATTGTCTTCCTGTTTTGTTTGATTGTTTTTCTTGAATTAGAAGGCATTAATTTGTCAACGTTGTGAGTCAATTAAATTAATTCATTAAATAATCCAAACTACATAGGTGGTCCATTCCATATCTTTCAGCACTGGGGACAGCAGCATTGTTGTGTGCTGTGAGCCTCACGAACAGCAACCACTCCATTCTCCTGCTTTCTGTGGTATTTTAAGAAGTTTTGTTTAAATATGAGATGTGATCAAATCAGCTGCATTCAGTAAGAGCAAAAAATGTTTTGCCAGTAACCCGGTTTTTGACCGCGCTGCTATGCACTAATATATATGCACGTGCAAGTGGCTTGCAAACTTGTGGTTCATGACTAATAAGGCTCCCCCAAAAACCCCTGTGAATTCAAGCCCTGGGAGTCTTTTATAGATAGGAAATAGTGTAAGCCACATGATCTATGTGAGTTGCAATAACTTCATTTCCTTAATTGAAGTTGAGATGTGACAAACAATCTGATACTACATATTTTAATCAATTTTTTTGGAGGGCGGGGGGTTGCTCAACTTCCTCTGTAAAGAACTTCCATGTGTTTCTTGTTATTAGAAAACTAAATGTAATAAAAACATCTAAATTATGAGAGTGAAGAGCTTTATTGTTTCAACAGGAAAGGAAACAGCAATGACCTAATAGACATTTTGAGTTAACTGCCTACAAATTACCCATAACTCATCATGTCCTGATAACAATGATCATTTTAAAACCAAAATCTACAAGACTTAATCAATTAAATGTCATTTAGCTTTTTCAGAAAAAGAAAATATCCAAAAAGACAATATATATAAACAATTATACATATATAGCTCTATAAATAGTGCATGCATATGCACAGATATACTGTATGTGCATAAACAGTATACATATCTATATTTACATACTTTCTCTGGAAGTATTTGGTAATATTCTCTTAACATTCTGCATAATTATGGACTAAATTTCTCACATAATATAAGGTCATGAAGAAAAGTCATGTCAAAGATTTTTCCAGATGGAACGTGAACTTAAATTTGCAGAAGAAATGCTTTTAGCTAGATATTGGAAAACAAATGCACTTAAACTAGAAGATTATAGAAAATAAAAATGTTAGCTGTTACACATACGCGACATTAAATAAGCTTAGCATTTGCAGGTTCACAGATAAAACTTGTTTCCTTGGTTTTGTCATCACAGCTGGCTGAGTGACTGCGAGCCAGTTTCTCGGGTTTTCCTCTCTGTGCTTTCAGCTGTGTCCATCTGAGGCAAATTCAGAGCTTTCCTGCAGATGTTCTTAAAAGCAGGGCTGGAGAAGTAGTAGACCACTGGATCCAACACGCTGTTGAGGTAGGTCAGAGTGATGGTGATGTAAAATACAATGGTCAGGTTCGCCGCAGTATCATGGTCATTGGCTTTTAAAGAATTTGTGATCCAGGTCAGCAACAGTGCGATATTGCTTGGGAGGAAGCAGATGATGAACAAAACCACCACTATGATGATGAAGTATAGAGCTTTCTTGAACTTTGCATGTTGAGCCATCTGTCTTCCTCTCAAGTGACTGATAATGTGGATGGTGCAATAAAGGATGACAAGCAGAGGCATATAGAAGGAAAAAAGAAACGTGAACTTGTGCCATGACTGAGTACTTGAAGCCATAGTATCAACCATGAAGCTGTCACAGCTATTTGTGCTGTGTCGCAGAGTGAGGAGATGAGCTGTCATTGAAACAGGAAGCAGCCACAGTCCAAGAGCACCAAGTATGGCTTTACGTACACTCAAAGAGTTGATGGGGTGATGAGGATGCACCACACGCATGTACCTGTCTACTGCAATTGCCATCAAGAAGAAGGTGCTCCCGCTGCGATTCATTGCCAGCATGAAGAGGCAGATGTTACACAGGGAGGTTCCATACGTCCACTTCATTTCAGAGTTGTAGTAGATGGCACGGAGAGGCAAAGCCAAGATAAGCAGAAAATCAGTCATTGCCAGATTGAACAGTAGCACCGTGCTGCTTTTCCAGGGCCTCAGGTAGAAGCAAAAGATCAAAAGAGCCAAACCATTTCCCAGGAGCCCCAGAATAAACTCTGTCACCAGCAGTGGAGGAAGCACCGTGATCAGAACAGCCCCACTGAAGTTGCTGTGCATGTTGAGCTTATGCTACCTTCCTGTCTGCGGATTGGAGAAATGGCCCAGCAAGGGCTGCCTGTATTCTTTATAGGGAAACAAACACCAACACAAATAAAGAGGTGGTTTTGGTCCCTTTTGTGTGTGTGTGTGTGTGTGTGTGTAGCAAGGTGTTGACAGGAAGCCAAGAAGTTCTGCTTTTCATATGCTGCAGTGCAAAATGAGTTATTACTCTTGCTAAAACATTACATATTTTTATATTATTTTTATATTATTTTTATAATATATTATTAATTACAAACAAAAGTTACAAACATACATTTTTCTGCCACCTCAGATTAAAATGGGCAATAAATGTTAAAGCTTTTGATAAAAATTCCAAGTCCAATTGAATCTAATCAAGAGTCATCAAATCAAGGCTTAAACATTATCACAGGGGTTGGAGAGATTATTAAACCTTACATAGTGCCTCTTACAGAGAATGAACCCTGTAATTTTTGTAAGTGTACTTCTCATTTCAAGTGTACCTACTATTAACTCTTCAAGGAAATGTTTCCTGAGAGCCTATACGAAATGTATATGCAAATGTCTTTCTTTTAACTCGATTTATTTTCACATAAATTTTTACTTCTGCATTTTTTTGAACTGATGTGTGAAGACAGCTTTTAAAAACATGTCTGAACAACAAAGGAAGGATATTGGAAGCCCTGGTCTACCCTGGTGAAAACTCTTTTCAGTGACCCAGTCTGCTATAAAGCCTGGTGGCAGCATGACATTTCTAAAGATGCAGGCTGTCTCATGCAGAAGATGATAAACATATCATGCATATGTTCAAAAAAGTGCCAGAATTAAAGATTCAAACACAAAGTTTAAAGGAGAGACTTGAGGAAAACTAGAGAGAGAAACTGGACAAATTGAACTGGGATAGACACCTTCCAATGGTGTACGGAGTGCATTAATGTATTTATTGCTGCTTTTTAATTTATTCTGCTCCTCCAAACTGTTTCAAAAAAGATGTTCTTGATCAAAATTATTTAAGTCTGTGATGGAAATGTGCAAAAAAAAAAAAAAACTTTTACAAAAGTTAAAATATTTGTAAGACTTTTAAATCCATGCACATCAGATCAATTTAGTGATTCAGATGGATGAATTCAAACACCCTAAAAGGAGCAGAAGCATGTAAAAATGTGCTGTCACGAAGAGATGCTTGTAATGTAGAACTTCAAAGAAAACCAAAGTGTGAAGCCTTTGGTGTGATGCAGAAACATCAGGGTGAAGTGTCATCCACAACCTTTTTTTAAAAGCGCATATCAGATTTTCTATGTAAAGATTCGTTTCATATATTTGTGTCTTCTCTATAATGTCATAGGAAAAAGAAAAATGTGCAGAGGAGGGAAAATTAAGTTTAAGAACTGACGTTTTAATTGGTGTAATCGCTTTTCTGCAAACATTAAAGATCAATAAGATGCTTACATTTGTGTGCATGAATGGTTAAACAAGCTCTCATATCGTAATAATATGAGTTTAGCACATTTCCGTATTAACTTATTAAGCTCTGAAACAGCATATGGAGCAGCCTGTTTCCTCAGCTTTTAATGGGTTATGTGCCAAACCTAAACCTTTGACTCCTGCAATGAGTCTGTTCTGTTGTTGGCATGTTTTTGGTTCTGCAATCCCATAGAGAAAAAAAAAAACACTACAAATTAAAAGGGCTGAAAATTTGTTATCAGTGATTACATTTGTTCAATAAAGAAAAAAGCCTGTACTCCACTAGGGATGAGGTGTTGCTGAAAAACTTTATGCTTTCTTGTTCTTTTTTTTGTTTGTTTGTTTGTTTGTTTTTTGTTTTATTTTGTTTTTTTTTTGTTTGCTTTTTAAACATCTATAGAAAAGTATACTCCAATTCCAAAGTAAACATGGGCATTGAAATAGTTAGGACAAAGATTAAAGTTCAAGCAAACTATGCAATCAACTTTCATGTCTCAAAGAGAACAGGATGAAGGAGTGTTTTATTCCTGTCCCCCTTTCTAGTCAGAGTTCTCTCAACCAGTTGTTACACTTAATCGATTAAATATCATTTAGCTTTTCCAGAAAAAGAAAATAACCAGAGACTATATATATATATATATTTATTTATTTATTTATTTCTCATTCTTTCTCTGGAAGTATGTAGTTGCTTATCAAGACATTTCGTAGCTTCCTTTAGAGGGAACTTTAAAATCTTACATCTTATGTCTGGTTTAGATATGATTTGCATTATAGCATCCATGTTTTATCTATTTAAAATATATCATACTCAAAGTATATAGCAGGCTTGCCAGTGTGTTAATCTTTACTGCTGTCTAGTGGATGCAATGTGAAAATGCTTTTGCTTTTAATTTACATCCTTTGAAGGACAGCTCCCTGAGTCATTGCTGTGTAGTGTGGGTGGGGGTGTGCTACAGTGTTTTTCCTTTGTTGGTAATGACAAAGAAATGAGTGAGTGTTTTGCACAGAACAAACACACAAAATATATATTTTTTAAAACAAGCAAGAAGTGCCTTTTTTTACTGAAAGACTAACACCAGCAGGATTTTTCTCATATGATTATGCATATCATTGGAAAATGATAAAGATTAATAGAAATATTTCAACTTTCCATTAAAGGCCTGTCATTTAGTCACTAAACCAGTCACATTCTTTTTGTGTGTGACACATGTCTGTGGTTTTTTCACGGATGTGAGCTGTGCTTTGGCGGGTTGGATTCAGCTGTTTAATGTGTGTGTTCAGTGTTCATGCCACAATAGAAAAATGTAAAAGAGCTGGTTTGGCCTGCTGGACAGATGAAATTGTCTTTTTGTTTTCACCAACTGTTCTGTCAACCCTTGTGTTTTCCTTTACCTGCATAACTGGGAACAAAGCACAGCTGGCACTCCACCCAGCAAAACAAGCAGCAAATTCCAGTCTTACAACTATGAAGAGGATTGAAATGTATAAAAGAAATGATAGTTTTCTACACTTCTGCTATTGTCAGATAGTGGCAATTGTATGGGTTGAGGAGTGACTACGATGATCATTTAAAATCAAAGTAAAAGGAATCAATAAAAACTGCAGAATTTGTGTTTAGGATTAATTTCCATGTGTCTTGTTTGATTTTGTTTCTGATCATTTTAAAGCTCCAGTGTAATAAAAAGAAAAGGAGTTATAACTTAAAGTGAATCATGTTGCCCCACATATGGTAATATGGGTCATCATTCAGTCTTAGAATTAAAAAACTACTAAGAGGAAAGGTTACTTTATGAGGAGGAATAAGCAAATAAGAACAAATGTAATCAGAATAGAGGGAAACACTTTTCAGATGGCCAACGTGATATTGCCTAATAACACCCTGGTTTTAGTAGTCCAGAAAAATAGCTATCAGCATCCCAGAATTGACCCCCAATCACAATGAAGCTGGGCCAGGTCAGTAATTTCTGAAATTCATATAACCACACATCAGACTAGCTACTATAATCAAACCTGAATTAACATGGTAAATTAGCTGTGAAGTCATTCAATCATATAAGTGTACCTACATCCTCTTATTCATATGTAATTTCCAGGTGTATGTTATCAGTGCCAAAACAAACACAGTAGAATCGTGTAATAATCCCATTGCATTTTTATTTAAATGAAAATGGAGTCATAGTAATGGGATACTCAGGAAGAAAATACCAAAAGAGTCTAAACTCAGAGGAGGAAAAGCTGAAGCTGGTCTGTGTGAGCGTTGCTGGTGAAGAAAAAAAAACAAAAAAAAACAATCTGCCTGCATGTGGGAGGATGTAGGCTACAGAGGGCTTGGTGATGATGATGATTTCCCCCTGCTTTGGGGGCGGAACCATCTACGTAATGCAAGGCAAACATTCGCGATTGCTTTTCCTCCTTCCTGCAGCCGCGGCGCATCAGCGGTAATGAAGCCGCAGCCCGGGGATACCTCACACAGTCTAGCTAGGAGAGGAAACCGCGGCGGTTTGCGCTCGTTAACATTTAGTTGCTTTTTTCTGCACTGCAGGAGAAAATAATCATTTTTTGCTGAAGTCGTTATTGTAGAAACACTAGGATGAACAGCATACGGCATGTGCCCTCACGAGTGAAAAGCAAGCGGACGGAGGCCAACCTCGGAGCGGAGAGGGATCATTTTGACAAGCAGCAGGTAAATGTGAAGATCAGAGGGAGAGGGGTGGATTCAGTCTACTTGTGAGATGGGAAACCTGCGTCTAATTTAGGCATGTTGGGGTTTTACCGCATAGGCCACATGTCAAATTTCCAAATAATTGGTAAAGTGGATGTTTATTGAGTGAATAGTAAAGAGGAGGCAGCTTTTTGTCCCACATCTAACAAAATACCCCTCCGAAAACATAGACGATTTTCCCTTTGTGAGGTAGTTAACAATACAACTTTAACTGGAGGAATGTGATTCACTGGAAAAGTAGAGAGTGAAAACGTAGTTTCTCACGCATTTTTAACGAAGTAGATGTTCTTGACATTAAGACTGAAAGTCAGCCAAGTTCACGCCATTCATTCCACAGGGAAGTCTGTCTAGTCCTTCCTGTTTGGCCACCTTTCCCCCCCAATCCATTACAGACATGTCTTTCTCTCTTTTAAAACCCCCTTGATGGATATAGCACTTAGAGAACATGACAGAAAAGCTTTTACATCTTCACATTACTCTTAAGTAGTATTATTTTGAATGTGGTTGCAGAAGAAGAATAAAGGGCTTGTATCCTTCACCAGACAGCAGGTGCTTTGTGGCAGTTACTTCTCTTGAAAAAGTTTTGCATTGTCCATGCTGAGTAATTTAAAGTATTGTTAGCCAAATTCTTAAAACAGCGAGTCATCTTGGGAGTTACAATAAAACACACACCCCAGTCTGACTGCGAAATATGAGATTCACACCAGGTTGAGTAACAGACTGACTGTTCAGCAGTTCGGCTACAGTATTTTGTTTTCTGTAATGGGCTGAGCCTTTGCTTAGCTGGGCGTGTTTTCTGTCAATATTTTATTTAACTTTGAAGCATGTATGAAGACGTGGAGCTGAGGTGCTTGTGACACTTAAGGAATTAAATGTACATTCAAGGAGATTATATTCAAAACACATTGGTTTCATAACAATATAATTAAACATTATGTTGTCAGGAGAAAACTGATTATTTTTTCTTTTTAACACAGTTTTAGTCTAAACAAAGCTGATTTATATGCAGAAGTAGCAGATCTTTACTGTGCAATCCCAAGATGGCAACAGTAGTTTGTGATGCTGGTTAAAACCTGTTACGCTGGTGGGCAAAACAAATGTGTTTAACCTGTTTATGCGTATTAAAATAAACCTTTTGCAATCATTTTTGATTGGCCTAAATTTGCTTAATTTTTGGAGTTGATTCAGCTAACATGAAGATTAAGAAGCTGGGTGAAACCAATGGAAATTACCTGTTTTCCCCATTTACTTCCCAAAAAGTTTATATATATATATATATATATATATATATATATATATATATATATATATATATGAGGCCACCATCAGTCACCTCCTCTAAACGGATGACATCAAGCTGTACGCTAACAGTGAGCAAGACATTGACTCATTGATTTATACCACCAGGATCCACAGCAGGGACATTAGAATGTCATTTGGACTGGAGAAATGTGGCCGAATGGTAACAAAGGGAGGGTAGGTAGTCCATACTGAGAGAACTGCACTCCCAGAGGGCAGAATAGCAGATGTTGAGGAAACCACAGGTAAATTGTAACCATGGAGAGGCCACAAGGTAAGTTGCAACAGTCAAATGTCTACAATGAGTAAGGCAAGTCCTGAGACATCAGCTCATTGGCTAAAACATCAGCTGTGCCCTGCCAGTGATCAGATACCCATCTGGGATAATCTGGCTAAAGGAGAAAGTTCAGACCACAGATGTGAAAACACAGAAGGTGTTCACCATGCATGGAGGGTTCCACCCCAAATCCAGTGTCCAGAGGCTACACAGTAAGCGCAAAGAGACGAGGCACTTAGTGAATTCCTCATGCAGTGGTTACAGGAGGAGAAGGAGTTGGAGGAAACATTGTGGGAGGAAAAACCCTTGCATGGGATGTACCACCGACAGACAGCTGTAGTGTCAGATATGATCAAGTCCTACCAATGACTAGAGAGGGCTGGACTGAAGGATGGCACAAAGATGCTAATCATGGCAGCACAGGAACAAGCCTTGAATACCAGGGCAATCGAAGCCTAGATCTACTACACCAGGTGCGGGTTGTGTTAAGAGGCCCCCTGAAACAATCCAGCACCTTCCAGCAGGGTGCAGGATATTGGCAGGCAAAGAATACATAGAACACCATAACCAGGTAGTTGACATAGTGTACAGAAACATCTGTGCATAATCTGAACTGGAGACCTCTAGCCATCCCCAATGATGGAAATATCCAGAAACTCGAGAAACTGGAGAAATACCAAGGACTCAAGGAAGAACTGGAGAAACAAGGTGAAAGCAATAGTGGTACCAGTGTTCATCAGAGCACTGAGGGCTGTGTCCCCCACACTGGAGAAGTGGCTCCAACAGATACCTGGAGAAACATCAGACATCTCCATCCAGAAGAGTGCAGTCCTAGAAAAAGCTAAGATACTGCGTAGGACCCTCAAGCTCCTGGGACTCTGGTAGAGGACCAGAGCTTGAGATGAATGGCCATCCAGCCTACCCAGGGGAAATGGGTGGGTGAGGAAAGATCTGACCAGAGGGGCAGAAAATGAGAGTGAGCAGCAGAAATGAAAGGGAGAATAGACAGAAAAAAGAGGAGATAAAGTACACTAGATAGCATGCAGTGGCCTTTCAATCCAAACATAGACACAAGACTACAAACTGCTACACCTGTACAGAAACATAAGAGAATTTCCTACAGCCTTTGCAGAAAAACAAAGCTGACAACCATCAGGGGCACCAAAAAGAGACGAACAAGCTAAAAAAAAAAAGTGAATCATATCTAAAACCAAACAAATGCTTTCAAAGATGCTAATAGCACTAATTTAAATTAAAACAAGAACAAAATGAACAGGAAATTGAAATGCTTTTTAATTATAATTTGTGATTAAATGACTTGTGTATATTATATTTTAATAAGAGGTGGATATAGCAGCTATAGAATTGCCTACTGATCTGTGGATTAACATTTTGAAGCCTTCATGTAAGCAGTCAGAAGTGACCATCGACCAAGTTGGGGGAAAGCTGGTGAATTTTCTCTGAAACCTGATTGAACACAAATCTTAAGTCAGTGGTATTGAATTTTTAAGGCACTTGGGCATTGGTGTAACACACAGGTGTCAAACTCCGGTCCTTGAGGGCTGCTACCCTGCAGATTTTTGTAGTTTTCTCTGCTCCAACACACCTGACTGAAATGAATGAGAATGGAATTACAAAAACTTGTCAAGAAGCTGTTGGATCTGTTTTGATTTGGAATCAGGTCTTTTGGAGCAGGGAAACAACAAAAACCTGCAGGATAGCGGCCCTCAAGAACCAGAGTTTGACTGATTTAACATATTTCAGACACACTGTCTGTGTCCAAACATCCACAGACAATCTAGGACAGTGTTTCTCAGTTCAGTACTCACTACCCTGCATGTTTGAGATGTGTTCCTACTCCAACACACCTGATTCAGATTCATGAACTTCTTCATCAGTTTCTTTACAAGCCTGTTAACGAGCCATTCATCTCATTCAGGTGTGTTTAAAGAAGGGTTACCTGTAAAAATATGCAGGGCAGTGGGTCCTGAGAACCAGGATTGAGAAACACTGATCTAGGATTTGGTAGAAGGGTAGTCAAACATGACTGGACCTAGCTGTGAGCAATCTGCAGCTAGCTTGGTAGCGTTATACTGTGACTACTACTTAGTTATTTAATGGAGATAGAGAAATTACTATGACATTTATCAGACTTTTCCCTAAGTGAGGAATTAACATTAATAGTAAAATATCAATGAGTATTGTTTAATGCTGTAACATATTTGTTGATTTGAATGGCAAGTAATGACAAGTAGGCACTGGTACACTTCCAAAACTACTGTCTTCCATATTGGGAAAAGCACATATTGCACAAGTTATGTGTGACAGAAGTGTCGGAGCCTCAGGGAGGATTGGGATAGATCAACTAATTTCAGCTGCTGCTCTTGTTTATAAAAGGCTACAGAGTTCAGCTACTACAGCTCAGCTGTAGTGGAGTCTCGGAGCCACATGTTAATGAAGTCAAGGATGAATTGGTCTGACTTGACTAGTAATGACTTGACTTGACTATCTAATAACTCACAAAATGACCAATTTAGTGTATTTATATAGCATACTGGTGCAGCTTATTGGTTTGAGTATAACCTGTAATATCAGAGAGGGTGTTGTGACTTGGTTGGGGTTTGTACCGTCGTAGTTTATCAGCTGTGCAGATTCATCTGCTGAACTGATTGAAACTCCTCTGCTGCTTATTACCCTCACTCTCCTCTCCTCTGCTGCCTCTGCTTTTTCAGTCGACCTCAGTACCAAGGTGAAATATCTCTTGCAGCGTCCTGTGTGTTTGTGTGTGCCTGTACTGTAGTGTTTGCTTTTCCTCACTCCCGTTGCCTGAGTAAGAGCCCATGTGGGAGAGAACAGGGCAGGGGGATGGGAGAACCAGAGGGTAAACAGTCACTACTACCTGGAAGTGGAGGCAGCATTAAGAACACGTGTGATTTATGATGTTTACACTCTTAATAAAAAGCTCTTTTTATTTCATTTTATTTATTTATTTTTTGTGGTGAGATTTTCGATCTTGTAGCTTTATCTTTGTTGTCTTTATTTCTTTTATTTCTTTTTAAAGTTTGTTTTTAATGTACTTTCTAATGCTTTCTCTGCACCCCACTGTAACGCTTTAAATGTTTTGTGTAAAGCATGTTGAATTGTCTTGTTCATGGAATGTGCTATACAAATAAACTTGCTCTGGTGCTGGAGGACAACAATCCTGCAAGTTTTTGATGTTTGCCTGCTTCAATACCCCCGACAGAAATTAATGGGTCATTGTGCAGAACTTCATAGGCTGTTGGATCTATTTAATTTGAGTCAGGGGTGTTGAAGCAGGGACACACCTGCAGGAAAACATCCCTCGAGGACCGATTTGACACCCCTGGTTTACATGAATATCATGTGCCAAACATTAACTAATTTGCCAACTGTTCTAGAAACAGAATGGCTGATGAAGAACGTGTTGAATATGTTCATGTGCTGAAATAATTGAATTTGGCATAAAAGTGAGTTATGACCTAATAGGACATTATGACTTCTGCAATGTTCAGTGGTTCACTTGATTCTTCTGCGTTTCCTAAGGTCATCCATTCACGCTGCTTCCAACATATTTTCTATAATATGTTCAATTATACTCAAATTTCATTATCCAAGGAAATTCTTGCAATGTTTTATGAAAAAAATCTGTATTTTACTTTTACTGCTTTGTTTGCCCTACAGTTGTAATCGGTGTTATTATTCCTGAAGTTTAAGATGAATATTTTGTCTTAATTGGAACCCACCTTAAAGTTTGTGGGATGGCAGAGGAAATTTGGTTGTTACTTCAGTATGCATCACAAAGATAAGCACAGTATCTGTTCTGTTAGGGGGCTGAGCAGGAGAACACATGATGTGTGGGCTCCTGTCAGGTTTATTGCTCATGTTGATGTAGAAGGAGGTTGTGATGGTTAAATCAGAAAAGGGACACAAAAGCAGTCAACCACAAGAAGTTTATTAAAAAAAACTTGAAAAATCACTTTAATTGGAGAGAATATTAAACTGAATAGTTTCCACATTTTAAAATGAACAATATCAAGTATACGTAATACTGAATTATGCTTCTCCTCCATTGATGAGGTCTCTGGTCAGTGCACCTGCCAGTTGAACTGCCTCTCTGTTTAACCTGAGCTGATAGGTGAGCTGTGTTGAAGTCTGGCTGACCTTGTCAGCCAGATCCCCTGCAGCAGTCTGTTGAATTAAGCTGATAAGGACCTGCAAGAAGTGTTCTTGCCTCAGGGCATTATGTTTAATGAAAGGTAGCTAGGGTGTAATGTTGATGCTTTGATTTTATTAATTTCATACTCTTTTTTTTTTTTTTTTTTCAACTAAACTCATGGACACCCTGCTGAACAACAGAGAGATGGTAAGCAGAGGCACCTTAGATTAAAGCAGCTTACAGTGTTGGTGTGTGCAGATTGTGGAGTGAGTGTGTTACTTCAGAAATGCTAGCTGGCAATAGACCTTATGGCTTGCCTTGGATTAGTCCAGCCCATCCCTCCCTCTCATTTCTCCACTTCTCCTCTCTGCTGGTTTGGCGTTTGGGGGGGTAAATTTACTGTTGTTAGAACCAGATGCAGCTCTAAGATTTTGGGCATCACACTATCGACTAAAAGCATGGCTACAGCTCTTGGACTTAAGTGCTTTGTTAGTAGAAAGATTGGATTTTCATCTGACTTACCTTTGATCGTGACATGAGGAAATGGTATTATGTGTCTTAGGAGCTGACCAGTGCGCTGACAACCTGGTGGTTAATATTAGGCTTGGTAGTGAAATTATTGTGGTAGTAGTACAGCTTCCCAAACAAGTAGTTCTCTTACAGTTTTAGTAAAATAATTACCTTTTAAAGTTGTAGTTTGTTAATTTAATAGATCAGTGCTAAATTAATCTGTGATTTTAAGAGGTTCTTTTTAATAAAAAAAAATGTATGTATTGATGTTTGACTTTACATTTTCTAAAGTGTCTTGCAGAGCAAATGAAATAATGAGCCAGTATTTATCCATAGTAACTGAAGGGCTGCTGGTTTGATCCAGTGCTGCCAGTTCCCACTTTACCTTCCTTGTGGACTTGAAATTGGCTACACATTTTTCTTCTGATGGTACACTATAGGTTGTATGTTGTCTCCCCCACCCCTCCTCTGAATTAAATTTCCTTTCTGTCCTGTATCACTACATTCTTACCAGCAGTCACTCTGAATGTACTATGAGCGTCTCCCTGCAGTCTCGCTGCTCAGCAGCCATCTGTTGGGGCCTATGTGCCAGGCTCTGTGTGCCAGAGTGCAGCCCCCATCCAACCCAATCTTCTACCCCAGCTGTCGGCTTTCCTCCCCAACAAACCCCTCACTGTCAAACAAACTTCCACACTAGCGTGCTGCACGTGCCTGCGTAAACGAGGGGCTCACAGTTAATTTGCGTCAGAAGGAAGCGGGGGGGGGTTTGGGGGAGAGTTTCCTTTTTAACCAAAGCACCCCTCTCTCAGTTTGAGCCTCAGTTTTCAGTCACAGTGCCCTCTCTGTGTTTTCTTGTGTGATCATATATGTTTTGGTGGTTGTATGTGGATCAGAGTGGTTACTCAGGGATATCAAATCAATTTTAAAAAATGCTACTAGTGTTTTGTTAAAGATTCTCCAACTGATATCTTACTGTAGTTAAAAACAAGGTGCAACATGGATTTCTAAGCAAATGTGTAAGGATGAGACCATATAACTGCGGTCTCAACTATGTATTATGATTAAATGTTTATGTCCAAGATGAATTAGACTGAGATAAAAGATTGGACCAGTAATGCCTAAACTGTGTGTTGGATTATTCTCTTATATAACACCGCTTGTTGTCATTGCAGAGCTATGATGGAATTAAGCTTAATATTAGATATTTCTGGAGTAATTTCCCTTTGTCCTGACAGTTTTATTCTGTTTACTTATCTTTTGCATGTTATTACAAAGATTGGGACTGTGTTGGAAAATCATCATTTGGTCATGTTGATTACTTTCAGTATTTAGTTACAACTCAAGATAGGACCACTGCACAATTTTTGGAGTCAGTTTAGTTATGATTGGCGTTGCTGTATTTCAAGATAATTACGCTGTAGAACCATCCTAGCTTTGATCATTATGTAATCATGTGTTTTTGTAAGTGGGTGATTTGAATCTCTCTTGTATGATCCCAAAAGGCAAGGTGTTTTTTTTTTTTTTTGTTTTGTTTTGTAATTTCATGTGCTGGAATAGCCCTAGAAAAAGTGTTGTCTTGAACTACTGTGTTCAGTGTTCTTCATGGAGGTGCAGTTCAAAATGTAGATTCTGCACATCCCTCCACTTTGTAGAAGTCTCCATATTTGGCTTGTATTAAAGTCTAAACATTGCTGATGTCTTCACCTTTTTTTTGCCTACATGCAAGTAATAGTGTACCATGACACCATAGCTATACAAGCTTTGCTTTTACACTTCGGTGTCAGTGAGGAATTCAATGCAAGTACCTTTTAAAACTCTACCCCGCTTGGTATTTATTTATCTAATTTCCTTTTTCATGGCCTCTTGGAACATAAAATCTATAAACTGTTTGCTCTATAAAACATGGTTTCAAGAATGGGTTTACCAACATCATATTTTAATTTTTAGCATCTAAAAAAAAAAAAGATTATAGCATAGGCTCAACAACAAAACATCTACCTCTAAGTACGATTGTATTATCTTGCTGCAGTGCTTGAACAGGGCAGCTGAAGCAGAAGACCCTCAGTTAAGACTGATTTGACTTATACACTGAGTAGCTTCTCATTTCTTAAGCAACCAGGTGGAAAGACGCATCCCGTAGTCGTGGAAAAGATGTTAGTCTGTTTATGAAGGGTCAAATCATTGGCATGCAGCAAGCAGAGAAAACATCTAATGAGTTTACAGAAACTACTCAAACTGGGTTAAGAACTGTCCAACACATTATTAAGAACTGGAAGGATAGTGGGGAACCATCGTCTTCATGGAAGAATTGTGGTTGACTGAATGAAAGTGATCGGCCATCACTTAAACGCTTGGTGAAATCACATCAAAGAAAAACAACAGTAGAAATCAGGGCTATGTTTAATAATGAAAGTAAGAACATTTCCACATGCACAATGTGAAGGGAACTCAGGGGATTGGGACTGAACACCTGTGGAGCCATAAGAAAACCACCAATCAGTGAGGCTAACTGGAGAAAAAGGTTTCAGTTTGCAAGGGAGCATAAAAGACTGGACTCTGGACCAATGGAAGAACG
Organism: Melanotaenia boesemani; assembly: GCF_017639745.1. NCBI lineage: Eukaryota > Metazoa > Chordata > Actinopteri > Atheriniformes > Melanotaeniidae > Melanotaenia > Melanotaenia boesemani. The sequence continues at coordinate 18,233,777 of NC_055692.1, forward strand.
TCATGTGGTCTGAGTCCAGATTTACCCTGTTCCAGAGTGATGGGAGCATTAGGGTAAAAAGAGAGGCAGATGAAATGATGCAGCCACATCATGCCTACTTCCTATTGTACAAGCCTGTGGGGACAGTGCTATGATCTGCGATTCAGCAACCTTATGTGTCCTAAGAATGAGATCAGCTGATACTTGAATATACTAAATGACCAGGTTATTCAATCAATTGAATTTTTTCTTCTCTGATGGAACAGGCATGTTTCAAGATGACAATGCCAGGATTTGTTGGGCTCAAATTGTGAAAAAGTGGTTCAGGTAGCATAAGACATTGTTTTCATCCATGGACTGGCCACCACAGAGTCCACACCTGAACCCCACTGAGAATCTTTGGGATGTGCTGGATAAGCTTTCGCACAGTAGTCAGGCTCTCCCATCATCAATACAAAGTATTGGTAAAATATTAATGCAACACTGGATGGAAATTCATCTTGTGACATGGCAGAAGTTGTTTTTAAACAATGCTACAGCGAATGTGTGCCTAATCAAAGCTAAAGGTGGTCCAACAAAATGTTAGATGTCAGTTAATTACATCCTCAGGATTTAAAAATATTTTCTTATAAGATATCTTAGGTTTTAATAGGTTTCCCATATAAAAATTATTATAATTTTAATAGGTTTCTATGTACAGTGAGAGCCATGAGTCCATCTGTAATCTGTGTAACACAACACAATGTTTCTCTTATTCATTCCTGTCATTGAATTGCAGCTTTTCATGTTATTACACAAAGTGTTATGCATTTTGGGTTTTTTGTGCATCATTGCACATTATATATTGCCTTGCACTTAAGCAGCATTAAAAAAAAAACTTCAAATAGAAGAAAACTTGATGAATTTAAACAAACAGCAATAGCTTGATATTTATGCACATTGCCATGAAAACGTGATTGTTGGATGTTTTTGCAAGCTCTATAACTAATGTTATGAAGATGTACAAGATCTAACCTAAACCCCTCTCCCCTCAGCTCAGCAGCATCAGCAAAGCCATCACCAGCACAGAGACGCCTGTGAAGGAGAAGCATGCGCGACGTATCCTTAATAATGGTTTCAAGAGTTTTTCTTTGTCTTTTACTCTGCATGCAAACAAATCTTATACAATCCCAAGATGTTGTCAGATTATTCTTAACAGAATATCATTGCTACAAAGCACGGTCCCATATGTTCAGAGTTCTGTTAACTGGTTTTGCACAATGTGAAAAAGTCAACCATTTAAAATTTTAGCAAAATAGGCTAGTGGAGCTGATTTGATACAGGAAGACTAAATATTTCCAGTCAAGATAAAGAAAGCCTTTGAACAGATTTAGCAGGAAGAAAAATTAAGTGGTTTCAGTAATCCAGTGTTGGTAACAAGAATGCAAAATGATGCTCTGATTCGGTCGGAGCAATAAGGATGTGTACTTTAATGATATTTTTGAGATTAGAGAAAGTTATTTTAGTGGCGCTGATAGTGTGTTTGTTTTTTTGGAGGCTAAATAGAGGCAAATCTCGAACCTTTTGAGTTTTTTTTTGGCATCAACAACTGACCTCAGGTTTTGCATAACTAAACCAAAGAGAGGTTATTCTCTGTCTAGTCTCTATTCCAACTGTATCTCAATTACTTGTGATATAGTGAAGATACAGTTGAACATAAAAAATTATAACTTATTTCACTGAAGATAATGGAAGTTTGTAATGAAAACTTCTGCCTGGACTAAGCACCTTCTGCTGAGGGTAGACCAAAAAAGAACAAAATACTTCAGTTGGTTTCCAGGAAGCAGACTAAGGTCAGAGCTATTTGATGTTGTTTGACATGCTGTGTGAGCTTGTTCACTGAGGCCGTCTATAAACAAATAATTAAAGATGATTATGCGGAAGCCATAAAGACTTAGATCTTATGATGTAATTTATATTCATGATGACAGTGCTGTTTAAACACATTGTAAAGTCATCATGAAACTGTGCTTCGGAAGAATGTTCCTTTTCCTGATAGTTTTCCTGTTTCAACGGCATGCTGGTAGTGTAACCGGAAGAATAAAGTTTGAGCACAGAACTCAGATGGTAGTCTTGTTTTAAGCTTCCTTTTTCTGTGTACTCATTAAGATTGATTTAAATGTGTTGACTGGAAATTAGATGTGTAAAAATATGCGCGAACAAAATATGTCAAATTTAAGGTGTTTAACATTAAAGAAGTCTGTTTTGTAAAATGTCAACATAATCAACAAGAAGAGAGCATTTTTGTGACTTCATCAGTTACCAGTTTAACTAAGTTAAGTGGTAGTTTTTCCTCCCTAACGACAACAAAAAACAGGAATCATCCTTGGGACCCACAGGGAGAAGGGAGCCTTCACCTTCTGGTCCTATGCACAGGGTTTCCCTCTGCACAGCAGCTCCATCCTTAGCTGGAAGTTCTGCCATGTACTGCACAAAATCCTACGGGATGGGCACCGCAATGTAAGCAAAGTTCTTTCCCCGTCTTTCTGTTATTATCCACTGCATGGCTCCAACTTTATAGGCTGGACATAAGAAGGATGAAGATGTGAACGACTAAAAACTCAGATGTGATTTGTTTTGTGAAAATTAATATCATAACTAAAAGAGAGACATAATTATAACAGAATTCAGGGTGTTACTAGTTTATTTACGCTGTCACTTTCACAGGTTCTACAGGACTGCATGAGACATCACAGTTCTCTAGTTGAAGTCGGAAAATTATGGGTGAGTTTTAGAACCTTTTCCTTTTTTTTAATAACAAATATTTTCTTTTAATTACCAAAACTTTAATCTTATTTCCCATCTCTTTTTTTTTTTTTTCCAGGCCCACCTCCATGACAAATATGGGCAGCTGGTGACTCTGTACACCAAGCTGCTCTGCACAAAGCTGGAGTTTCATATGAAGGTAAATGTTTTTTGTAATTTATCAAACAAATTTAATGTAGCAAAACTGTTAAGAAATTCAAAATGTGAATAAAAACTGGCAATAAATCTCACAAATTGCATGCAGCATTCAGAAATTCCACCGAACCTGGAGGCCTCAGATGAAGTACTGGAACGCACTGCAGGATCTGACATTAATAATGTGTGAGTTGCTTAGCACTGCAAAAGTAACTTTTAATGTGGAGTTGCCATATATTGCAATAATCTTCAAACCATGACCACCGTTGTGGCTACTCAACTTTGTGCATGAAATAAACAGACAAGCTGTGCTGCTCTTTAATTTCAGAGAGTCACAGCACCATTGTGTTTGAGTGGGGCCTCTTTTCGGTCTAACGAAAGTATCAACTTCTCTCCTGCAGGTTCCAGCTCACAGTGGAGGTGTTTGATTACATGGACACAGAGCTACGGCTGGCTGAGACAGGTGAAACAAAAACTCCTCCCACCTTTTTTTTCCCCCTATCTGACTTTTCCAAGCAGAAGAAACCTGAGCTACAACTGAGGACTACTGCCCTTCTGACATTATATATTTATGCACAACCAGCTATGAGCTTGTCAAGAAAGAGAGTTATTGTGAGCTACTCATGGTCTGCTTGTTTTTACATAGACTGTGGTGCCAAAGTCAAGTTTTACCTCCTCTTTCCCTGATTTTAACTGATGAGGAAATGCCTGCAATTAGATCGCATTAAAGTAATTTCCTCCTCCCAGGCCTGCAGGGTGGAGGCCTAGGATCACAACACTATAAACAAATATTGCAGCTAAATTGTGAATGAAATGGGACATCTCTCTGTGTAAGCACTGTGTTTAAGATTTGTAAGAATAAAAGCTCTTGAGCAGGTGTGCTTTATTTTACTAGTAGTTTATTGCAGAGTTCCTCTGAGTGTGTAAAAGCCCCATAAGTAGCCCAGAGTCCAGAATTCAAACAGTGCAGCATATCCTGTACATAAGTTTCCTTGATAAGTCTATAAGTATATCAACAGAACGTTCAGATTATCAACAATACTTAAATGCTCTTGTCTTTTTTTTTCCCTCTCTCTTTCCAGTGATCAGACAGCTGAACACATCCATTGCTATCTCCACTCTCACATCAGGCCAGTGTCGCCTGGCCCCACTCATCCAGGTCATCCAAGACTCCAGCCACCTTTACCACTTCACTGTCAAGCTGCTTTTTAAGCTGCATGCCTGTAAGGATGGTTGTTACAAAGGATAACTATTTATTCTGCCTCCTCCCTTAAAAACAGTTTTTAAAGGGATGCTACTGAAGTAATTCAACATATTACACCCAGTCTTAAGTCATGCCGTATAATTTTAGGTCTCCCTGCGGATACCTTACAAGGACACCGCGATCGTTTCCATGAACAGTTCCGCAGGTAAGTCAGCAAGAGAACAGTGACAACATTGCAGGGCTTTTTTCCCATTTTTTTTTAAAGGAAAGAGAAATCTGCAACATAATCTTGCCCCACCCAGTCACCACAGTGCATATATAGCTATCACGGTATCCCAACCCCCACCCTTTGTCACCATTTGTTTTCTGGTGTGTTCACAGCCTTTGTGGCTCGGGCAAAGCTGTCAAAGGATTATCACAAATTGTGTAGTTTTAAGTATACATAATGCTTTCTGTGACTTTTGGTACTGTACAGCATTTACCTTGTATACAATTTGAGGTTTCACAAAAGACAGCAAACCATTGTGAGAGAAGTAAAATTAACAAAAAAAAAAAAAAAAAAAGATTATCTGAAATGAGTGTATAACATGCAGTAATTTTTTTTGCATCAATATGAAGTGAATATTTGAGCAAGTTTAACTTATTTTCCTTTCTCACACAGCCTTAAGGAATTTTTTAATAAAGCCAGAGATATGCTGTACTTTAAGAGGCTGATCCAGATTCCCAGACTGCCAGAAGTAAGAGCACAGTGCACTTAGAATTGTCTTGTACATGAAATGTGCTATACAAATAAACTTGCCTTCCTTACAGAGGGATAGGGAGTCACAGTTTCCATTTTGGATGTTATCAATGACATTATAACACTATACTGCTACTGCTGCCCTCTAACTGGGGGAATTGGCTTATTACTTGCGTAGAAACCTTTGTTGAGTTAAAATTTGACAAAGCAATAAAATTTTAAATTGTTAATACTATTTCAACTTTACCAGATTATGATGTTTTATGATATATATTTGCTTCCTCGCAGTCCCCACCAAACTTCCTGCATGCAGCCTCACTGGCCAGACATGTGAAGCCAGTGGTGGTCATCCCTGATGATGATGAATCAGAGCAACCAGATGAAGACGATGATGATCCAGAGCCACTCATTGAAGTTAGCAATGCCTCAACATCCAGCATCCAGGCACAGCCACAGGTATAAATCAACTGTTAAAGAAACACATATGTACATGATTAACTCTTTAAGCTTTTGGTTAAATGTGTACATTTTTCTTAGCAGATGGACATATTTGATCAGGCCTTTGGACCTCCAAATGGAGGTTTTGATGACAGGTGAGTCTGGTTGTTTTTCCACCATTAACCTGTCATTTTTTAATCAGTTAGTTCTCTTTTATTATGTGGCACCACACTGTGACGCTCTGTTCTGTCTGGCAGGGATCTCCAGATTGACAGCCTGAAGTCGGAACTCGAGCTTTTGAGAGCAGAACTGGAGAGAGTCAAATCAGAGGTAATGACTTTTGAGCAGCTGGAGTTCCAGACAGTTTTCTGTGTGCGCGTGACATGGGAGGATGAGATTATCTATGTGTAAAGGAATCTGGGTCATGTGTTAGGCGGATGCAAACGCCGCTCCTGACATGTAGAATGTGGCAAGTAGCCTCTGAACAGGATATGACAGGAGAGAAGTCAACTTGGCGTCACACATCCAATCCCAACTTAAACCTTTTTTTTTTTTTTTTTTTTTTTCCTTCTTTGGCATTACTCCCCTCTCACTGCCCCAATTTATTTTCTGGAAAAGATAGGATGATGAATTAAAGCTTGGCAAGCTTGAGATGTAAAATAGATCAACTTTTAACATTATATCAAAATGTTTATTAAACTAACTGCATTTTAACTCATAGGGGCATCCCCTGAACTCCAGTCTGTGCTTCCCTCCTGCAGGCTCAGCGTTACATCACACAGCTCAAGTCCCAGATCAACAGTTTGGAGGCAGAGTTGGAAGAGCAGCGCATGCTGAAACAACGTGCCCTTGTGGAAAATGAGCAGCTGCGCATGGAGCTGGAGGCGACCCGCCGGCGAAACTCGGAACACGAAAATTTACAGACCACCTTCATTGAGGCAGAGAGTAAGACTCGCAGTAAACACTTTAGTCAAAAAGAGCTGTTATGAGAAAGATAACACTTTGGTTTTTGTTGTCTGTAAAGAAAAGGCACAGGCCACCGAGCAGCGGTACAACAAGCTGAAAGAAAAGCACACAGAACTGGTGTCCAGCCATGCTGAACTACTCCGGAAGGTACAGAGGGTCCAGACCAGCTCAGAGATGTTTGCTTTTAATTATATGTCAGCGCGTGTCTGTGTGCTGTAACACTAAAGGTGTTAATGTGTTAACAGAGTGCAGACACAGTGAAGATGCTGTCAGTAACCCAGCAGACTCAGGAGGAAGTAGAGAGGACCAAACAGCAGCTGTCTTTTGAGATGGACCGGATAAAGCAGGAAGCTGATATGAAGGTAAGTCTTAATGTGCTTCAGGAACATGAAAGTGTAGCATAGATATGTATTCTTACTGCTATTGTCACTGTAGCTGGAGGAGCAGAAGTTTGAGATGGAAAGGCTGAAAAGAGAGCTGGAAGAGAAGATGGCAGAAGTGATGCGCATCAAGTCTACTCTGCAGAGTAGCGAGCAGGTGAGTGTGCATTTTGGACAACACTGACATTTGGCTCATTCATCTCTTTTTAGTATTCAGAGCTGTCATCAGGTCTTTGCTCAGAGGTGTGAAGCATTTCCGGATGGACTCTCTCTGCAACACTCTGAACCATCTGCCTCTTCTGGCTTTCCTCACCAATTTGTGTTTGTTCGCCAGACGTCTGAGCAAATGAACAGCTCAATGACGGCTCTGCAGGCAGAGAAGGAGCGTTTGATGCGATCTGTGAGTGAGAAGGAGGCGGAGCTGTCATCTCTGCGGCAAGCAGCGCAGGTGCAACAGTCATCACTTCAGCAGGAGCGAGAGAAGAGCAACAGGGAGCTTGGAGAGCTGCAGGGCAAACTGAAGGAGAAGGTCAGTGAGGACAGTGGAACCCAGCTCAGCATCACAATCTGGATCTCTCATAGATTTTTACTTTTGCCTCCTTTCTACAAAGCATATTACATCATGAATCACTCATCAATCAATTAACTGAGCTTAAAAGAAATATTACTATATTACTAATATTACAATTTATTTATTTTATTACATTAATGGTTACATTTATGGGAGCTATATTGACCTAATAACACATTTAGGGAAATATAAGTTTCTTACACAGATTTTATTTCTAGGATGGGGGATATTCCTTTTAGTCAAATAAATGTCAAGATAAGTTTATAGTTTAACAACTAAGAATTTTAAAGTGCAAGCATACTTTACCACCTAACTGTGCTGTAACAGACGCTCTGAAGAGCAGTCCATAAGCATCTTGTGAAAACTGCTCAGTCTCAATAAAGTCTGATTATAATCGTAAGGTCAATAGCTGGAGTGTAGCCATCGTCCATATAGGGATTGTCAACATGAAGCATTCGTGGCTCCGTATCCTTCTTGAAAGGACAAAGACTTAAAAAAAAAAAGCTTGTTAGTTTTTGAAGTCAAAATTATGTTTATCTTTCACCTGTACTTTATCAAAATGTGATTTCAGATTATTATTAATCGTGAACACGTTGGCTGAAATTATATTGCAGATATTTGTATATAACTCAGAAGCTACAGTGGTTTGTGGAAGCAGCATCTTTCCGTCCAAACATGATGCTGGGTTTGGAATTGCAAGCAATCTTTCCTTCATTTTGGATGTTATGGCAGACAGGCATTGTCAGTGAAATGTAGATAAGCACGCTCTGTCTATAATATTTTTCTCACAGTCCAAAACATCAGCTGCTATTGTTTCTGCTTGTGCAAACACATGACATATTCTTTGCTTGGCCAATTTCCAAAGTAAAGCATTGTTTGAGCAATGGCATGTAAAACAGTTCAGACTAATCACGATGATCTTTAAGACAGGCAAAACTTTTTTTTTTTCCATTCAATGCTAAATTAAAAGGATATCTACAAAAACAAACTTGCCATAAATACGATGGAGAGATTAAGATGGGGTGCAAATAGACAGATGTTTTGTGTTTTGTGTTTTGAAACAAGGATCAACATTCCAGTGTAATTATGATTGTATAGCATTTCTGTTAAGAAGTGCTTCATCATACATTTCTGTTTTGTTCTGTGTGTGCATTTTTGTGCACTTACATGTAGACAAATCAGGAAGAACAGATGAAGAAGAAGCTTCTGGAGGAGCAATTTGTTCTGCTGCAAGGTACCATAACAGAAGCAGAGAACATCATCCAAGATGCTGTTGCCAAGGTGGATGATCCCCTCCACATACGCTGTACCAGCTCTCCAGGTCTGACGGCTACTGTTATCCCCCCTCCAAAAAAAAAAGGACAAATTGATATTGATGATTATAGAGATTAGCTTTTTGATTAGACAGCATTATGTCTGGGAAAAATAATTAAGCAAAACTTATTTGTTGTGTGCTTTTTTTTCCTCTTTTTTCTTAATCCTCTGATTTTCTTCCCAACTCAGATTACCTCATAAGTCGGGCGGAGGCCACCCTGGGTTCCGTCGACAAAATGAAAAAGGGTCATGCAGATTATCTTAAAAACATGGCAGGTAAGCTCTCAGCTTGTGATTTTGTGATCTGGATAACCTTCTGATAGTCTATGATTGGTGTGTCAGGTTTGCTAGTGTGGCCTACTGCTCTCTTATTATATGCTCTTGTAACCAGATGCAGGAGGGCTGCTGAGGGCACTGACCCAGTTCTCACACTTGGCTGCGGACACAATTATTAACGGCAGCGCTACAGCACACATGGCACCCACTGACCACGCAGACAGTAAGGGGCCTTCTCTCTGAAATAATATTTTGACATGCAAAGAACAAATTTCAGTTTAATTTAGCATGTTCAACTTTGCACAAGCAGCATTTCAAATGTGTTTTTTCTTAATACTTAGTAAATCAAGTATGCAGGAATATGACTGAGAGTTGATCTTTTAACTTTGTCCCCCTGCAGGACTGACTGAGAACTGTAGAGGCTGTGCAATGCAAAGTTTGCAGTATCTGAATGACCTTAAGTCTAAGGCTACCATCCAGAAAGCAGATCCAGTCTCTATTCGCATAATTCTACAGAAGATCCTGCACTTGGGCCAGGTGGGGAAACATTTTATTTTTGGATTCTTTATTTGAGGATGAGTTCACGGTGCACAAAAAGTAAAGTAGGTTGCTTAAATAAATGGAGTTTGTGTCATTTAGGGACTTGAATGCAAACATTTAACTTGAAAGGTATTGGTAATGTTTTTCTACTGACATACTACACAATTCTGTCACACCAATGATGTTGTCACTGTCTACCATAGCCTTGTAGATCTGCAAAGAAATCAGTGCTGCATTGTATTATTTATGTATCGTCTTCCAAGTACTTTTGAATTAAATTTCGTTTATAATTTAGGCTCAATTTAATACCATTGAATGTAGGATTACGGATGGATTAGCTCCTTTAACTCACCTTTACTGAAGCACACTGAATGTACAGTTGGTCGTTCAGTTTATACTGAATGTACAGTTTCAGGTTACCACAGAAAACATTCTTTCTGGACCCCAAATGGACAAGAAAAACTTAAAACTCTGTTTACCTCAGTGCATGTTGACTTGCATGTTGATCCAGGACACAGCTGTAAAGACATCTGGCACAAATCACCTCTGAACGATGGCTGTCTATATGTGATCAGATCGCCAAAGACACGTGTTAATACCATCTGTAAAGAGGTCCAGGGTTTCAGTGTGTTATGCAGTGATGGGAGTTACTGATATAAGTAATAATTCTTCTTTAAGATTATGTTAGAATATGGTTTTCATTTCTGCTACTTGAGACTTGGTTGTTGTAGAGGCTCTACAGTAATCAAGATGATTGTGTTGAACTAAAATTAGATGTTTTTAACTAGTAGGCATGTACTTTTCTTTTAATTGTGACCAATATCTTCCCACTCTTGTTTTTTCCAGGAGCTGCGACCAAAAGGAATGGACATCCGTCAGGAAGAGCTGGGGGATCTGGTTGATAAGGAAATGGCTGCAACGTCAGCAGCTATTGAAGAGGCAGTCCGCAGGATTGATGTAATTCGTTTAAATCTTATTGTACTTTAGTATGCATTTATACTATATAATAAACAGACTTATAGTAATGGAAAGCATGTTATTGTAGATTCTAACTCTTAAATGGTTTTTTAATTTAGGAAATGATGAATCAGGCACGAAAGGACACATCAGGCGTTAAACTGGAGGTCAATGAAAGGTTTGTTGGTGATGGATTGTGGGCATCTTTAACAGTTAAACACCTGTTTTAACAGAATAACCTTCCTGGTTTAAAACATCTTTCATTAGTATTAACATTATTCTTATTAGACTAGTGATTTTATTTATGAATGACTTGACATTTTTAATTAAATTTCTTTTCCAATGTTTTTTGTTCCAGAATTCTTTATAGCTGCACTGATCTGATGAAGGTACTATGTTTTTGTCTTTTAACTCATTCCCACGCCATCATGGGCTGTCCTACATACTGTATCATTTCTTTCATCATAATCCCACTGAACATATGTGGGTTGTTTTGTGTTATTCTCCCCCTTTAGGCCATCCGCATGCTGGTCATAGCATCCACAGACTTGCAAAAGGAGATTGTTGAGAGTGGGAAGGTGAGCCGCTCACTGTTGTAATTTTTAATTCAAAACCAGTAGCTAATTATTTATTTCTGAAACCGAGGTGTGCTGTTTTTTTTGTTTTTTTTTTATTATTATTATCTAACAGTACTGATGTTTTTCTCCTTAGGGTGCAGCAACCATTAAGGAATTCTATGCCAGAAACTCTCGCTGGACTGAGGGACTCATCTCTGCTGCCAAGGCTGTAGGATGGGGAGCCACAGAGATGGTGTAAGTTCTACTTTTTGTTCTTGCTTAGTTGTTTAGTCATTACACTCTTGCATAAATACACTCCAGTAATCTACTGTTGTTAGAATGCTGTGTGGCATCTTAGTAATCAGGTTGTGCACAGAACATAAACTTGAGTGATGTGTGTTTGCTTGCTTTCTTGCAGAGAGTCTGCTGACAAGGTGGTGCTGCACACAGGCAAATATGAGGAGTTGATTGTCTGTTCACATGAAATCGCTGCAAGTACAGCACAGCTAGTCGCTGCATCCAAGGTATTAATCTAATTTGCACTGCTGTATTATGGTAATTAAAATGTTGGATATTAAATTTTAGGTGGGGACTGACACTGTTGTAGTGTAACACTGTAATTGGTTTCTGAGGTTGGTGGTGTTGGCTTGGGGTTTGTACAAAGAAAAAGTTGAACAAACAGCCAGAACGTCGGAAATGTTGTTTCCGTCAGCTCTGAGTATGTATGATTCAAGGGTGTGAATAATAATGTGAAAAACCATGACGTTTATCTTTAAAGGAAAGAGTGGAGAGTATGAGCTAACACTATTGATCCTTTTGTTTAGTCTGCTCAATAGACATTTTTGCACCTTAAATTTGTTAAGGAATGATAAAAACAAAGTTCTAGTGGGTATAAAATTTGATTTTAAATACTGACAGTGAAAAAATGGTTGGCTGAGAGTGACTGAGAATAAAATTATGGATACTTTTTTTAAATTGCTGGTCTATTTATGAGCCTGTGTTTGTAAATTCCCTCTAACCCAGTAATGATAATTATAATTTACAACTGATCATTCATTTTTTTTATGCAACTAAAACTTCATGTAGGTTTGTTGAGTTGAAACAATTACAATAATATAAGTGTTTTGTGCAGGAGAGCTGCTGCCTCATTATCGGTATTTACATAATTCATAGACATTTATTCTGAGCTGGCAGCTGTCATTAGTCAGTGAGTAACAAACTAATAACGTGAGCCTTCATGTTCCTATAGATGAAATGAAGCTCATTGTTAATCACCATGTGTCAAATGGCTACTTCAGACTAAACAGGACAGAGGAGTCAAAATGAAGGGTACTGCTACGGGTTTAAGTCGCTTCTCTTTCTGAAACAGAAAACCTGTCTGTTGGAAAACTGCTCTGGCTTTACTTTACCACTCTCCTCTGCACTCAGGTTAAGGCTGATCGCAACAGTAAGAAGCTGACAGTTCTCCAACAAGCTTCTCGCCATGTAAATGAGATGGCAGCTAATGTGGTGGCCTCAACAAAGACAGGCCAGGAGCACCTGGAAGACAAAGGCAAGTTGAGTTTGATTTGTGTACTATAAGACTGTGATGAGCACCTGCCTTATATATCTGTTAATATGCTTCAAATGAGCAGACACCATGGACTTCTCTGGGATGTCCCTCATCAAGCTGAGAAAAGAAGAAATGGAGTCACAGGTAAGTTGTGGATCTGAGGGATTGATGAGTGGTGGCAAAAGATTGCATGTGTGCCATATATAAGCTTTTACAACTCATGTTTCTTCATAATTCCATGAATGCCAGGTTGTTTAGGTTTTCACCTGAAATAATCTCTTCTAATAAAATTGGCCTTGAACTGGTTGGCTTCAATGACCTGTTTATTTCTCTTCTCAGGTGAAGGTGCTGGAATTGGAAAGTCAGTTGGAGAACGAGCGTCTGCGTTTAGGTGAACTGAGAAAGAAGCACTACGATCTGGCAGGAGTTCCTCCAGAGCAGGTTCCTCAGGGGAACGGCGAAACCTCCGCACTGGCTCATTCTGTCACAATGTCACCGAAACCCTCTAAGCCTGCTCTCATGAAGAAACCTTCGTTGGCCCACAAACCCAATGTCCCACCCAAAACAATGGTAAGGTTTATTTAGAAAATAGGTAAATATAAGTTAACATGATAGAATTTGTTGGTAAATCTTTTCTATTTTTCTTTATGTTACAGTTTAAGTAAATACTTGAGGAAGAGAATGATGCGCTACAGAATGGCTGGATTGAGAAAAAGCAGATTTCTTTTAAGTTGCATATTGACAATCCCCTCCGTCACCCTGCTTTTCACCATTTTCTTTTTTTCCCTTGTTTTTGCCAAGATGGACCAGAAGCCTGACCTTTTTTTTTTTTTTTTTTTATATATAATCCTTGATGCCTATTGGGGTATGCTGTCTATCCTTTTTTTTTTTTAAATAATAGTAATAAAGAAAGTAAAACATGTTTAATTTTAAGATTATGCATTAAGAGATTTTCTTTTAAAAGCGTTTAAAATTAATTTTATTTGGATTACTAAATTAAGTACTACTGCTCCCTTTTTTAATGTTAACATTAATAATGTCCACAAAGTGACAGCATATCTTGTATATTTATGTCAAAAGCTCACTTGATTGTATTTGACAGCCTTTTTGCACATTGTTTTAGGCATTTGTTACGAGGATATTGCATTTCTTTTTCTTTTTAATGTACGCTGTTCTATTGCTATTTATGTTGTGATGGGTGCGAAAGAAAACTGAAGAATCTCTTCATGTTGGTCCACATTGCTGGAAAAAAATTTGACATAACTCTAGATTTGCCTTCATGTGCAAAATAGTTTTTTTTTTCCTTTCCTCAACAGGACAAGATTGTCTCAGAGGCCTTCAAATGTACTTTACCAGTGCATTAAATAACACTGTAGAGATATAAAGCCTGTATAAGAGAACATAGTTCACAATACACTTCTCTTGAATGTCTTTACAACTGGAAAACCTGGATATTATGTTAAAACTTATAGATACACTTAATGCTTGCACAGAGATATTGGATGTAGGTGTCCTTAATTATCAAATGCTTCTTCTAGGCTGAAAATGAAGATTTTAGGGTTAGTTAATGTACAATATCAAAGTGTTGAAGTCCTCTTTGCCTCTGGGAGCCTTTCTTACAGGGTCTTAAAATGTAACTTTTTATGTTCTATCCTTTCCTCAGTACAAAATGTCTTTATACACTCAGATCTCTTAATATATTTTAGTAAATTTACTGGTGGTTTATCCTTGTAAGAAGTGTAAATGTCAGACAAATAAACAATAAATGTTTGATTCAGTGTAGGATTGTGTTGCTTCTTTTTCCAAATTATGAGTGCGGTTTTGTGTTTTTTAACAGCAGTTCACTGTCTTAAAGCCTTATAACTAAAACTGATATTGCTATGCAAATAAATAAAAAACATCTAAAATTTGTTGGTTGAGATTGTGTTTTAAGAAATGTTGTGGTCTTTTACGTAGATACGGCGAAAATATTTTAATCTGCCCGAATTATTTATGTAAATTGCTTTTTAAAGATTGACTTTAAATGACTTAGTTGGATATTTAAAAAGCTCAGTGAGCAAAGAAGGTAATACACTATTACACATTATGACATGCGCAGTATGGTTTCAAGGAGGGTTGCTGCCTTCAAAAGCGGTTGGGAAATTTTAATTTTCAGCAGCACCTTTTTATAAATTAAACAGTAAAATCTGTGTTTGCGCGTTAGCTTTAAAATTGGATAATTCTATAATACACAGGTTAATGTTTGGCTATTACTTGTGTGTAGTTCTTTATTGTGTGGTAAGACTGAGTTACGTTACACCTGTCCAAATATATATATATATATATATATATATATATATATATATATATATATATATATATATATTAGCGTCCACAACACCACATGGATTACGCTACTATGGCGCTTTGTTAAACATGACAAAAGCAAAATAAGCTGAAACGAACACTTACAAAAACTGACTAAAGAAAAGTGTGATTGAAATTCAAATGTCCACCTTTCTGAGAGACGTGAAGGCAGCATCAGAGGTAGCGTCCACAGAAGTAGAGTCGTTTAAATCGTCAACAAACTCAGACAAGTTGTTCTTGCGTCCTTATACGCGTCAGCTAGCTTGTGTAAACTCAATTTTCCACGGCAAATGTGAGCTTATTCAAAGTTTCAGAGATTACATAGGTATGATGAAAGTTGGAGGTGCACATATAAAGCTCAGAACAGTAATAGACCTACGTTATGTCAGCGCTCGACAGACCCGCGGCGGACCTCACCGTCATGGATGTGTACGATATAGCTGCGGTGATCGGACAAGACTTTGAGCGGGTCATAGACAAGTTTGGCTGTGAGTGTCTGGTCGGGGTGATACCCCACGTGGTGCGGGTGCTGGAGTTCCTGGAGACATTGGTGAGCCGCGGAGCTGCCAGACAGGAGGTCGAGGAGCTGCAAAGAGAGGTGGACAGGTTGCGCCAGGAGCGCAGCGATCGATATGAGCAGGAGAGGAAACATCAGAAGGTCGGTACTGTGTCTTTATGAAGCTGAAAGTCCCGTCAGGGTCTGCCCTTGTCCACCTTTATGTTTGTAACTGCTTTTTGCCTGTATGCGTCTCTGTAAATCTGTATGAATTCATGTTTTGGCGTTTTTGTCTCACAGGGTGACGTAATTCTGGAAAGCAAGTAAATAAACTGGATTCATGTTGATAACTTTTGACATTACGTGCTCATTTTTGCCCGATCTGTGGTTAAATAAAAATTAGCAAGATATCTCTTTATTGTAGTTTCCAATAATATAAGTAAATTGACATTAGCAAGGTTTGATGTCCAGATAAATAAAGATTTCTCCAGAATCAAACAACTGTATTAAATTACATTAATGTTGGCTATTTTCTGGCTAATAAATAACTTTTTTCTTGCATTATTGCTGCTCAGGCAGTATACAATGCACACCAGCAAAATCGTGGATTAAAAATACCAAGACGTTGGTCTCAACTTGAATGCTGGCTTTTGGAGGCCATCCATCTACACTTTGCAGTTAAATACCAAATATTCTGAGGTATTATTTTCCACTGCTGATGTTTTTTCTGATTTATTTGTTGTCATCCCCCCCTCATATCGTACATGTTTAGGAGTTGGAACAAGTTGAAGATGTATGGAGAGGAGAAGTCCAGGACATGCTTTCTCAAATCGCTCAGCTTAAAGCAGAGAACAAGAGGCTTCTAGTGAGCCTCTCTCTGAAAGAATCCCCGATCACAGAAGAGGATCTGCAAAAACATGACGGTGAGTTGTTTGCTGCATCAACATCTTTCTGCCACATGAAGCAACCATGACATACAAGAAATACTGTTCATTATGTCAGTACCAATAAAAAAAATCTATATAAAAAGTAAACAGAATCTGCATGAGCAAGTTTTTTATCTATTTGCCCATGGTCCACTTCTACTTAAAGTGTCATGAAATTCAACTTGGTAAATAATTTTTCTGACTGAAAAATGTTTGTGATCTCATACATCCACCTTAGCTCTCACCTTAGCAAAACGAGCCCTTATATGGGATTGCTATTATGCAGATACAATGAATTAGGGAGTATCAGGTGAGAACATATTGGGCTGTTGTATCGCTGCATGGTAACTGCAGCTGATAGTTATGAGTTACTTGATTACATGAATGCCAATGAACAAAAACATATTTGGTAGAAAATATTAAAGCAATATATAATAAGATATTGTACGGATGTCTATTAAGTTCATGCAAATTACATAGCTTGGTTATTTTAGTATAAGTTCACTCTGGTTCACAGTCTGTTTTGTTTAAAGTTCTGCCCCATATGTAAGATTTAATGTTGTCTGGATGACTTGGGATACAGAAATAAATACTGATTTGCTTTGTCATTGAATCCTTGTACAATGACAATAAAACTTCTTCTTGTGTTCTTTTGCCATTTGCTGTATATTACACATATTTACCTTGCACAGTCATGTGGGACTGTACAGTGAATATAAATACATATGCATGTGTGTCAGTTGAGTTCAAAGTAGGCCATGAAGACTTGCCACCAGGATCTTGTGAAGGAGACTATTTTTGAAGTAGACCAAAATATAGCTCTTGTGTGAAACTCACAGTGACTGCAGCTGTACTTACTGTCAGGGCCGCAGCACACACAAACACACACACACACACACAGCTTACAAGCATGTGCAGCTTGCAGATGAAAGGATACTGCATGACATTGTTGCTCTACAGCAGGGGTCTCCAACTCCGGTCCCCGTGAGCTACTGTCCTGCAGGTTTTAGATGTCTCCTACTACAACACACCTCTGCAGAAGCCTGTTAAAGACCCAGTGATTTGAGTCAGGTGTGTTGCATCAGAGTAGAATCCAAAACCTGCAGGAAAGTAGCTCACGAGGACCGGAGTTGGAGATTCCTGCTCTACAGACTGATGAGTTGGTTTTCCTGATGCAACAAGGCCCTGAAACACCACATTTAAAGGTAGAAACTGGCAATGTGAGTACTGCAACGTCTTACAGTGATTTACTTTCCTATGTGTATGTAAGAAAATCCTCTCCCAGAGACATGAGATTTCTTGGAGATAAAGTAATTGGTTATAGCAAAACATTTCTATACTTACTACTTTTTGACTGTTTGGTATATTAGTTGCCTACTGTCTGTTTTCTGAAGTCCTTCAGAGACATTTATTAAGAATTGGATAGCTGATCTTCCAGCACTAATTTTTGATGGAGGGTTCTGAATTAGGTAATTTAATATCTTAAAGTGACTGCTGCAGAATAGAAATGGAAACTTTCTCATCTGCTGGATGTGTTGTTTGTACACATTCTATCATAATGCAAATATTCCCTTCTGTTTGTTTTTATAACAGCAGGAATGTCAGAGACAGAAAACCAAGTGATGAAGAGGCTGAAAGACTTGGTGGATAAACAAAGGGATGAAATCCGGGCGAAAGACAATGAGCTGTTGCTAAGAAATGATGATGTAGAAGCGGTGAGGATATAATTAGCATACACCACATCAACTAAGAAAATATGTAGTCTGCAAAATACCAGCTTTCACTACAAAGTCATGAAACATATTCTCACAACCACAGCTCCAGTTGCAGCAGCATCGTCTGATAAAGATCAACCAGGACCTTCTTCACAAGGTAGGCGTGATGGAAGCTCAGGGCAAGGCAGTGATTCAGCAGAGGGCTGAGCTGGAGGCAGCAGCCCAGGCACGGCAGCAGGAGCTTGGAGCTCTGCAGCTGGAGGTCGCGGTGCTAAGAAAGGAGCTCAAGGAGAGGGAACTGCAGAAAGAACTCGCTGAAATAGAGGAGTCCTCCCTTTCACTATCTGAGATGTCACCACCACTATCAGCACTGATAACTGTAAGAAAAAAAAGACTGTTATTGGACTGTAAACCATTATTACAATAGTAAATCTACAGCTTACTGTTTTCTAATCAGTTGTTTTGTATAAAAAAAAACTCCAGTCCCCATCAACAACACCTTTTAACCCCATCAAACCAAAGTCAGTATGGATGGAGTGTGGAGGGGATCCCAGCTTTGTGGCAACATGCTTTGAGTGTGACAAGAGCCTTTCAGTTTTGCCAAAATCTGCAAAAGGAGAGAAACATGAAGAAAACGTTGACAAAGATAAAGACACAGCAGCACAGTTTCCGGTAACATCTACTTCCAGTCTCTACTGCACACAGTAATACTGTGGTTATTGTCAAAGCTCTCTTTAAGAATATTTACAATAAATAGACATTTTAATACTTTTGGTCATTTGGTGGTATCTGTTGGTTACAAGCACCAGCTGAATTTATGTTCTACCCTTTTATAATGCTTTGTTTACCTCAGCTTTCAGTCATCTTCTCTTTTATTAAGTTGTTGTCTCTCATGGTGCATTTTTGTCATTACTACCACAGCCCTGTTGTTGGCAGAGACTTGATTATCAAAACAGCTCTGCTGCATTACTAGTGACTTAAACCCATAGATTCTTGTAATCACTTTAGACAGAGTAGATCATTTAACTTCTCCAACTCAACTAGATTATTATTATTACCTCTCTTTGGTTGGCTAGCTCAGTTCTTGGCTAGCTGTTATGTTATTATTTACCATAATGTGCAGGACAAAATCTGAAAGTGTGTTTTAATGCAGAGCGGATCAACTGATACAGAGCTAGAGGAAGAGCCAGACAGCCCGGATCAGGAAATAGACAAACCTCGATTTACCCTGCAGGAGCTGCGGGACGTCCTGCTGGAGAGGAATGAACTCAAAGCCCAAGTGTTCATGCTCCAGGAAGAGCTGGCATATTATAAAAGGTATGATTTGGTTATACTTTAGATTTGACTGTTTGTGCAAGGCTTTCATGCAAAAGATAACCTTGTCTCTATCTTCAGTGAGGAGCTTGAGGATGATATTAGTCCAGATGTTTCTGCTTTGTCTCTTCCATCACACTCTCCTTCAACTGATCAGCCTGAATCAGGAATAAGACGCTTGTGAGTATTAAGTTTGACATTTCACCAAGTTTTAACAGCACTTCACAAGCTGTGTACTTTTGACATGTAGAACTGATTTTACAGGAATCAGTAAAACTAATACAAACACTTAGATTACAAATGATATTTGTCCAACCCTTCCCTTTTGTCCACTTTCCTCTTCCAGGATCTTCACTGCCATAATGCCAATGGTAGCAGCGGGTTTGATCACAGATGATCCCACGTTGTTGCCAATCAGGAGACTTGTTTCCTTTATATGAGTATGTAATGAAATTCTTATTTTAAAAAAAACATTTAAATACAGTTTGCCAATTTACAAATTTACAAGAACTGGTTTAATGGCAGCATTACTCATATATTATAAACTCAATGTGTCTTTTGTTTATGCACTTAAAACTATGGGGAATTAACCATGTTGTTTTTCTGCTGCCAACTTTAATTTTTTTTTATTTGTGTTGGCTTGTTTAGGGCTTTAAATTAAACTAAATCTTTAATCATTTTAAATGTACGGCATCTGAGTACTTCTCAGAAAACGGCAAAAGTCTTTGGTCACTTCTAAGCTATAAATAATGACATCATGTGTCAGGAATGTGTCCAGCTGGTTTAAGACCCATAAATTGTACATATAGTGTGATTTATGTGTGCTTTCAAAGCACACTTGAGTCTGTATGGGACGTATCTTTTAGTAAATGGACTTGCTGCACTACAGTCTGGCACAACATGCTGTGGTTTCTAGTAAATCATCAGAATGCACATTTTCCTTCATTATGAAGACTCTACAAACAAACCATAATATCTTGTATATGTCACAGAGCATGTGTAAAATAATGTTGATTCAGTATAAATAAATAAAGTTTTATTTTTAAACTTTGATTTTTGGTGTTGTATGACGATCAACTATTAACATGGCAATACTGAATAAAACAACTGTGTGAGATTTAAGATATATCAGTTATATGTTATCGGACTCTTGATTGTTTATAAGTAAAAAGTAAAAAGAAATTAATAAGTATACATATTTAGAAATATATACTTACATGTAGAAGATGTGTATATTCTATTGTTTGTATCGATTCATATCTTCTGTTATTTATTTCTACATTTATTTATCCATAGGTTTATTATTCTTATATATATTTCCAAATTTAATTCTACATTTATTTATTTCTATATTTATTTGTTGTAAGTTGTAAGTGGGTGCTTTTAATGTATTTCCAAATCAGTATTGGTCACCTGCTGAAACGAGTTTTATATGTATATTCATTTACTCACTTAATTATGGCTGTCTGTGTTTTTTATATTGTGCCAGATGCCGTAAAAAACATAAACATTGAATCACATGTTTTTCTCACCTGATTCTGACAGGCAAAGAGTGACTGGGTAGAGAGACACTGAGATGATAATAAAAAAGGGGGGGAAAGAGTTTTACTCCATCTGTCCATATCGCTTGTCTTCATTTCTGTAAAGCGGAGGACGAGGACTGGCGGTTTGACGGAGTGAGTGCTCCTGCTACATAGACGATCTTTGATCTCACCTGTCGCTAGGATACTTTGCCCTCCTCTGCTGTCAGAGGAGGCATGCTATTGGTGGATGAGTGATGGGGGAAGTGCTGCTCTACTGGAAGTTGGTTACCTTCGTGTATTACAAGTACTAACCCGAGCTCAAAAAGAGAAAAAAAGTGTTGTGTTTTGAGAACAGCAATTGTTCACTGTTGTAGAAAATTTAACATTTTTTGGTCATTTCAAGGACTAAAACCATTCTGTCATGGAGTTTGGTGAAGAGTCGTCGCCTGCTCTGGCTTTCGAGAAGGACGCTTTTGAGCTCACCGTCGAAGATGTGTATGACATCTCGTACGTAATCGGACGAGATTTATTAAAAATAAGTAACACGGGTGAAGAAGTGTCGGATTTGCAGTTCAGGATTGTCCGTGTCCTGGAAATGTTTGAGACTTTGGTCAACAAATACAACTTGTCTCTGGAGGAACTGAAAATGGAGCGGGACAACTTGAAGAGTGAACTGGACAGAATCATCAAGGAGGGGTCCTCCACTGGACAGGGCACGGTGAGTTTTACGACCATCTGCCTTTGAAAGGAAGTTTAAAGAAAGTTGGATTTTTATGGATGTGTTTTTGTCTACCATCACAGCAAACAGCGGGACCAAACCAGCTGGTGGTGGACCTAACAGACCCCAACAGACCGCGCTTCACCATGCAGGAGCTGAAAGAGGTCCTGCAAGAGAGGAACCAGCTGAAGGCTCAGCTCATGGTGGCGCAAGAGGAACTTCAATTATACAAGAGGTAACTGGATTTAAACAGACTTGATGTATTAAAAATAATAATAATAAAAAAAAACTTCCATCAGACTTCTTAGTGCTGCTTTGCAATGAAAATGATAACTTATTGTTTATTTACATCAGAAGCATTAACCCTAACCCAGCTTACTGAGGTGTAATCCAACACATCACTGCCAGTATTAATAGTCATAGAGCTATTACATCATCTCTGAAACACCTCTGTTAACAAACCTGAAAATTCAAAGAAGGATGTCTGGCGGGGCTGTTGTATTGTATATTACATTGACTGGGCGTAACTAAAAGTAAATTAAATTAGTATCTTAAAGTCTTGATCCGTTCTGTGCACCTTTATCTTCTTAACATTACAAATAGAACCCAATGAAACAAGAGAGGATATTGTAGAGACACTGTCAATATTGGTATTCACAAACATCTATTTAGTGAATTCAATATTCAATACTTTCTAATTCACATTAGTTGTGGCGCACAGAATTATAAACCTTTGTTCTTTTGCCGCAGTCAGATGCAGTTCTGTGATAAACCGTCTTAGTATCAGCACCACCGATATTGTAAAAGTATCAGTAATAGTATTGCTAGTTTGAGACTTTACAAGTTGATCATTCTATCAGATATCAGACAATTAAATTTAACCTGCACAGCTGTTGTTATAAAGCTCTGACCAGCTTTGCATTACACTACTATTCAAAAGCTTTGCAACAAAACTGTCATATTAGTATCACCAGCTGCATCTGTATTAACTCGTGTAACTTTTATCTTTTGACCTTGTTATATGGAATATTTATAGCGGTGTTAAAATCTGTCCTTTCTCCTGCAGTGGAATTCTTCCTCAAGCTGAACCAGCCATGGTGGAAGTGGACCTGGACTCACCTGCAGCTACAGAACACAGTTCAGCTACAATAAATGAGAAGACAACCATAGGGAAATTGTGAGTAGCAAGTTACATTTTTGTATAGACAAACATATGCACAAAGAAAATAATCATTTTCTATAATTAAAATCATTATTTTTAGCTACATACTATTTTAATGTCAAAGATAAAATGGAAGGAGATCAAAAAATGTTTTTTTCCCAGCAGCAGCCACATGATGTTGTAGTGAGCTAGCAGAGAGATTGTTCGCACAGCCCCTCTCCTGTCCGCTAATGATGTAGTTGTGACTGAATGAAGTCATGCTAATGCCGAGGATGTTTGTGTGAGCAGTGAGTGAGGGAAAAAAAAGAGGCTGAAAACTGTCTTCCAAACTGCTGCCCACAGTAATTACAGCCTGTTATGACTCAGTTTTGAGTGTGTATTGCATGTTCAGCCACTCTTCCCAGGAACTACCTTGTTAATCTAACTTTGGACTTTTTCTGTTTGTAGGTTTTCATTCAGGAGAAAATGAGAAAAAACTTTCACAAGCACTGACCATGTAGGAGGCAAACAGGATTTGTCAGCCCACTTTTACCACTTTTGTAATGACTTTTTTTTTTAAACTTCTGTTTGTCTAACAAGCACAATTTTTGTACTGGTAAATTTTAACCCAAGCTGATTTTTAGTATTACAGTGTTGATATAGTTTTACTATAAATTATATTAGAAATAATTTATAATTAAGAAACTGGAATGTATTATGTCATATTTACAATGAAATATTACATACATAAACACATTTATATATATATATGTGTGTGTGTGTATGTCAAGGCTTCATGTTGGCTCAGTCATCTAAAATGTGTTTTTCCATTATTTGGATCAAAGAAAGTAAGAATAAGAATAAACTATTTTTAAGCTTTTATTATTTGAGTGTTTGAGTTTCTGATTTCCTGTCAATGTAAAGAAATCAGATGCCAGCTAGTTTAGTCTGGCCTAAAACTATAGCACAGCTGTATTGAACTGTTTCCACAACTGTTGGGATGCTGTGTGACATGCCGGGTAATTTGCGAGTCTTTTATATCCTCTAAATGGTTCAAAGCCAATATGTCTAAAGATTAAATTCAGTTTTGTTTTTATAAGTGGATTTTAAAGCAGATGCTTTAAAGTAGTTCTACCTCTCCACACCAGTGGTGCAGTAAAAGCAGCAGCAGATGTCCGAAGGCTCCCCTCTATCTTTTGGTGTGGTGGGCTAACTGAGGCGCATGCAGCTCATCAATCTCAGAGTTTTCTTTTTGGAGAACTCTGTCCATGCTACCGGTGGAATTAAAACTTTATTCTTCAATTCACAATAGCCAGCAAATGGCCAAAATACTCCTCAAGCTTTTATCAGCCGGCTACATTTAATTTAGAAAGATATATAAAAGCACAATAAAAGTACATTTATATATATATATATAAAAAAAGCATTCTTCAAAGAATTTAAACAGTTGCCTCTGTTTATAACAAAGACAATTTAAACAAAAAAAGCAAAGTGGAAACTGTTCGTGTCAGCCATTTTTTGTCGAGAGAACATTAGTTCATGTGAAAAAAAACGCTCAAGATAAGAAGGCCTCATGGTGGAGGTTTCAGTATTTGAGCCAAGGGTGCGCGGAGACTGAGGCCTTGCTCCTATCACCGTAGTCGTAGAGCAGCTCCTCCTCTGCTTCGATGTCTCTGGAAGCCACCAAGATCAGATGAGGGGTTCCATCAATGACGTGGAGCCTTGTCTGGCAATTTCCAGTTTTACTGTGGTTGATGAGCCTTCCAAGACGCCCAGTTTCCTTTGTGGCATCTACGCTGCAATACGTTTCAGGAAGCACAAGATGAAGCAGTTATTCATGCTACAGGTCCAACCTTTTTAAGCTTACTAGAATATTGGTTCTAGCTATTAATTATTTTACAAAGGGTCTGCCTAGAACAAAAGATTTTTCCAAAAACAATGTGGAGCAGGTTTTGAGACAAAATTATCTGATACGTGACAGAAATACCAAATATTTCTATGTTTTATAAAAATGTGAAAAAAAGTGTGTTAAAAGCAGAAATGTAGAAAGTTAAATAGAGTGAAGTGAGAAAAAGGTGAACTAGATGTACTATATATACATAACTGAATCAAAAATAAGATTTAAATTAAATATCAATGTCATGCATAGAAATAATCTGAAGTTGGCTTTTAAAATTAAAATCACAATCAGGCAAGAACACAAAACACTTTGGGAATTATATCTACTTCACATCGCATTGACTGGAATAAGTTTAAAAATCTTTAAAACCTGTACATGTGGTGGTCTCATAATTCTTTTAAATTTGAGTTTAGGCGTAGGCATAGATTTGGCATCCAAACTTTTATACTGGTAACATTTAGACTTACCAGTAAGTTTTAGATTGATACTGGAAATAGTACATGTAACAGCCTGTTTGGGGATCCTCAGCATACTTGTCTTCTCTCATTTTAGCTTGGGTTAGGTCCAGAAGGTCGCCGTGGTACTCAACGACATAATCTCCCTTTTTGAAGTCCTTCATGGCAAATACTCCTCTTCCTTTTCCTTCTATGTGTCGGACCTGATGACATTAAAAAATATTAAGTTTAACTGATTAAACAAAGATGTTAGTAACTTATAAGCTGTATAAATACCTGATTTGTCACAAACAAATCCTTAGTACAAGCTAACAGGAGTCTGTACTGTATGTTGCAGATTCAAAGAGGCTAAACTCGTTTAAACCATTAAATCCTACCTGCATTCCTTCTTCAGTGCCATTCTTTATCAAGTCATCAATGTGTTTGTGTTCCTCACCCTGGTGAATGAGGAGCAGCAAAAACATGAGCATAGAAATGACAGTTTTACAGCTACAATCCTCCGTATTCGGTAACAAACCTTTAGCTCCGTTTTAGTTTTCCTGTTACTCCGTCTAATGGGGAAATAGTCTGTGACCTTTTTGTTTTGGGTCGCTCTGTTCTCCGTCCTGAAAAAAGACATACAAAAAGAAAAAAGGATCACATTCTTTCATTCTTTTCTTCTTGTGGCTATTTGTGGTTGACTTGCTGGCTCACTTTTTTGCTCCGTTCTTGCGACTAGTGCTTTTCCGAGGATTGGATGCTGGAACTTTGCTGCTTTTTGCAGACGTGACATCCTGTTGCGTTATTGTCTCTTTATGCTCGAGCTGATTGGCGTCCTGTACTTTTGTCACATGACTGTGAGAAACCAGTTCAGGTTTCTGCTCTTTGGCTTCACAGCTCTCATGTTTAATTTTACTGGGTATGTCTAAAACGAGGAGTAAACAGGGAATGAAACTGACAGCTGCCTTAAATATTTAGCCTTAATCAAGACAGTGAGACTCCCTCAGAAATGCTGTTAAGTTGTGTCATATGTCAGTGAACAGTGTAACCATTCTGCTGGAAATGTTTGTGTTGCATACATGGATCTGCTGACAACATGGTGACAACAAGGTCAAAAGCTAAATAACTCAAGAATCCAGGTTATAAAACTAAAGAATCCATGAGTTTTTATATTAGTCAGTTCAACCAGTTTTAAGTGTTAAATACGTACCTTTTTTCAGTGTTGACACATTAGGAGTAGATGCATCAGAATCATTTCCTTCTTGAATCCGCATACTTGTATTGTCGCTCAGAGGAGATCTAGGAGTCCGCAGGCTCTGGAGAATTGACTGTACTTTACCTACGCAATTCTGCAAGAATTATTCATTTTGATTATTAGACAGAAAATTAAGAACTCCTTGAAGAGAGCAAAGAAATGCTGTGTTAATTTTTGTAAAACTGCAGAACTATGTAAATGTCCAGACGCAGAGACAAGTTACACAACTCTGCTCTTTGTTTAACTCTCAATTACAAAAACAAGTTGGTTCTTTGATTTAATCTCAGTGGATTCAACAGTAAATGATGAACAGATTGCCAAGACTTTACTAATTTACCTATTAACTTGGAACGTTGATTGTGTCCAAAGATCAACCCATTCAGTTATTTACTTCACTAGTAAGTGTATGATGCTTTTTTTTTTTTTTGTCACTGAACATATTTTGCAATGAAAAATTAGCAGTAAACGTTCTGGATGTAATAATTGTTACAGGCTAATTTATAAACTGCTCTTCAAAGCACGCTTCAACATCAGCTGCCATTTTTTTCACAAGCTAGTAAGAAAGCACTGTAGAATAAATCTACTTAATGCTAAGAAATCATGTTAGCATTCTTTTTACATTTGTTAATACAATACTGTAGATAATGCATGATCATATCAGAATCACGCTTAAAACAATCTGCAATATTTGGGGGGATTAAAAGCATCAAAACACCAGTTTGTTAAGAAGCATAAAACACAAAGTCTAAAATATTTTTCCACTGAAAAAGTGAGAAACTTTTCCCAGACACTGATCATACATGGCATGGTGGCATCCATGAGATCAGATCCTGCTGTTTGAGGCTGAAGTGCTGAATGTTGGTATTTGTACCATTTCCACTAAGCATCTTTAGTTTTAGGTCCCTAAGCACAGCCAGATAAACAGAAATAAATACAGAAAAATCTTACTACATGTGGTTGTGAATCAGACTTAATGAGTGTGGGCTGGCCAGTTATTGTTACTCACATACATCATGAGTACACTTCCTGTTTACACTTAAACTTATAATAATAAGTGCGGGCAGGAGGGAGGAAGTGCTAAACTGGAGAGGTGGTTTAGCTTAATGGGTTCAAGAGTGAACAGATCGTGTACAGAGAATGGGGCATCTTGCAGTGTAGTTGGTAAACACGTTTATGTTAGATAAGCGGAGGCATTAGTCCCTGTAGGACTAGCATTAATTTCGGTTGAGTCAACGCAAAATATTATTAAAACAATATTTGTTTGCCACGTTGTTTTGCAAACACATAAGTATGTATATTATTTAAAACAACAACAACAAAAAACATATACCTTGCTAGTTGCAGGCTTGTTTTCCTTTGTCTCCGTCTGTGAGGGAACTTTATGTTCAGTAGTGTCCTGTGGCTTTTTGTCGACTTTCAGTACATTTTTCTTCCCTTTAGAAACATGGAAATAAATATAAGCATATCTGTTAAATTTATACAAGAATATACCAAAGTCGGGGACTTTAATACAGAAGTTTATCAAACTTCAGCCTCTGTTTTGGAGTGTTCGCTACCGGCTACACAACTATTACAGTAACTTGTATACGACACAAAACAGTTAAACAAGAACTCATAAGTTAACCTTTTGCCATCTCAGTTCTCGGAGTAAAATCCAAAAACGACGTGGGGCATTAAAACGTTGCCCTCTGTGTCCACAGACTCTTCACTCGGCTGCTAAATCGACCACCACGGTACGAAACAGGTCACTGAGAACGTGGAGGATTTAAAAAACGCTATTACACCTCTTATTGGCTGTTTCGCCCAGACGGGCGAGGCGCGAGCTTGAGCAGCCTTTTCATTGGGTAAATCTTTGTTTTTTACTCCGCCCTCTCCAGGAGACGTTTTTTTTTTTTTAAAAAAACAACTTTATTGAGTTAACAAAAGCGTTTATAATCAAAGTTTTCAATAGGTTACATTACCTTAATAGCATTTTTCCAACATGAAAATGCCAGTATGAACATTTGAACAGTCATAGAAAAGAAAGAAAAAAAGAGATAAAATACGAAATAACACAATAAATAAAATTCTAAACGAATATCAGGAAGTAAAATAGTTCATATCTGTTCATCAGCTCATTAAAAATTCCATTTTTTTAATCCTTTGTACTTATACCTAGCTGTACATCTTTGTATGATAATGTATCTTTACTGATTTGGATTTCAGATAATCAGACAATAACCACCAAAAAGGAATAACCTTTGGGCAACTGAAAAATAAACGTTCTGTTGTTTTGATATTAGAATTACAGAGATAGTTATCAACTTCTGTCTTGAATCTTTTGTTTATTAACTCGTAAGAGGGGTAAACTTCATTCATGCATTTAAAATGTATTTCTTTATATTTTTGAGGGAGTGGAAATTTAAAAAATTTGATTCTCATGGCATGTATATCTCCATAAGACACATGATTAACCAAACTGTTGGACTCCATGCCTTCCATGGAGAGCTCTGTCTTCTTCTCTCCTCTCTCAATTTGATGCCCTTAACCTTAAAAACCTAACTCTGGACATAAATCGCTATAAAAAAAAAAAACAAAAAAACAAAAAACAAAACCCTAGCAGAATATATATATATATGTGTGTGTGTGTGTGTGTGTGTGTGTGTGTGTTATTTGATTTCTTTTAGTTGTATTTTTTTCTTGTCTTTTCCTCTCTTTCTGTAAGAATGTTTGTTTATCTTGTCTTGTCTAGGCTTTAATCTTTTCATGAGGACTCATTTTATTATGCCATTTTTGCTGTATTTGCTGTTCATGCAGTTAAAAGAAAAACTGTTTGACGCTTATGGTGCGTTCGGTTGTACTGGGAATTCGGATCTTCCGAGTTTTCAGTCGGAAAAACAACGCAAACGCCCCTTGAAGTCGGATATACCACTCGAAAAGTTGGGGCAAACTGACCAACCTCGAATTCACCCAGTAAAGATAGCTGCCCAACAAACCAACGGTTTGTTCCCACATAGATTTATTTGCACTAAACAAAAACAAGTTGCACGTATGATAAACTACACCAAAGCCACCAGTCTCTTTTTCATATAGTTAAACATTCACAAATGATGTCACAACGTTTAACTTCGATGTCGTCCATATTCTTTTGTGATCATTCCATATAGTGGATTAATAAACGTCTGCAAACGCAAGTAAAACGAAGAGCTTCCTTCCGACGTACATACGGGTTTGGCGAATTTTCCGATTTTGTCTGAACGCTTGGCTGGGATGTGACGTCGTTCTCAGGGCCGAGTTCCGAGCTCTGAGTCAAATCGAATGCACCGTTACTTGTCCCGCGTGCTAAAGTTATTTTGATCTCAGAACATTTTGCAATTTCATCAAGTTTGAAATAGTGATTCAGTGTTGTTTTCCCCCCTTTTGTCTTTAGATATCCTTAAATGCTAAAGATATAAGAATCTAATCAAATAAGTTGGAAACCTCATCCATGAAATACAAAATAAAGTCTTAGAGCACTGCAGTAGTAAACAGAGCAAAGCAGGTTTTTAATCATAGAGCAATCCACATTCTGTACTGTTGATTGGCTATTCCATATTTTAATCATTGTGCAGAGGTTATGGGTAATATTGATAAGACTAAATAATATTAATAATTTTCCTTCAAAAGAAAGCAATACAAAATACATATGGCTGGATATAGAAGTCATACTAATTCATTATTCCTGCAGTCAAAATGGCTAAAATTATTGGAGTTTGAGGCTTTTCATTCTGCACAAGTAATATTTATCAGATCATTTTCAGAAACAATTTGATCTGGAAGGGAGCTATAATTAAAGGGGCAAACTTAAAATCAATTTTTTGGATGCCCATAAAACAAAACAAGTTTTTCTGTTTCAGTTTGTGGAACTAAACTGTGGAATAGTTTGAATGTGAAGTTAAAAGAATGTATAACCTAGCTGTTTACTGAGCACTGATAATTGTTGAGTCCATTCTGCCTTCTAAATGTTTAAGCTCACTTGTGGGCACCTCTCTCTCTCAGTTTATATATATATATATATCATTCCTGAACGATAGTGATGCTGTATAGGTATATTATGTATATTCAATGCTGTATATGTTAGAAGTCTTTTGCTGACATCTAGTGATAGTAGGGGATTAAAGTTAAGCCGGTTTAAAAACCTTTTAAATGATGTAGTTTCAGTCATGTTAAGTGATTTTTTTGTTTGTTTTTACCATCAGCTGAACAAGCAATAAATTGTCTAGACTAACATCTGACAAATTAAATAAAAAACAATAATTAACAATTAACTATAACACAAAGAAAAAATGCTACAAAAATATGCATTCAACTCAGAAAACAGTTTACAGTTAAAGGCAGCATAACACATGTGTAATCAAAATATTTACCTGCATTTCTAAGCCTGAAAATGTTCTTAAAAAAATGAAAGATGTACCATCAGCATAGCATTTAATCTTTTAACTTAAATTAGACATGTATCATATGAATAGCAACATATTGCAATTTTGAATAATTCACACTACACAGATAAAAAGTTGTTTGATATTTAATCCTGACAACAGTACTTTTTTCAGACATTACTCTTTAGTCACTGTACATATAAATACAAGTTCATTTAGGTATTTCGGTCCATATTTTATTTTCAACATAAACATTTTAAACAGTGTCATTTCCAGGTTTGGAGTCTGTAGCCAGACTCTCTTTAAACAGTCTTTTTCTTTCCAGATTCTCGTTCACCTTCTTCCTCTTTTGTTGCTTCTTTAACATAGACTCTTTCTTCATCATGAGTAGTTCACTGAGTTCTCCTTTATATGCAACATCAAGTTTCTCTCTCATAATTTCCCTGGCACGCTTTCGATTTATATCCACAGATCTGGTCTGATGGCACTGTAGGGGAAATAGCATGAAAGGTAGAACTTGAACAGGCTGGAAATCGCAATCTTGGTTGATCAAAAAGCATTAGTAGGACCAAAATACTTCAAATAAGTGAAAGACATTCAGGCAAACTAATCAATACTGAAACAAATCTAATATGTAAAGTTGGGCTTTATTACATCAGTAAAGTACTGCTTTGATATTAATGTAGGGATGATAAATATAAAGAGGCATATACAGTAATAGTATAATAATACTAGAGACATTTTTTTCTACAGGATACACTCTTATTCGTACTTTATTCACTTAGAATTACAAATACACAACAAATATTACCTTCACAACAATCCCCGTGGGGATGTGCTTGAGCACAACACAGTTGCTGGTTTTGTTAGTAGCCTGTCCTCCGGGCCCGGATCCTCTCACAAATTGCTCCTCGAGTTCATCCTCAATCAGGACAGGAAAATCCGGCAGGTTCTTCTTGCCAACTGCCAAAACACATGTCATTCCGGGGGATGTCGGTCTGAGCAGCTCAGAGAGACTTGGGGCAGATTTCCATAACACTCGCCTGGACACACTGAACATACGGGTGATGACCGGAACAGGCGATAACATTACATTTAACTTGATTTAAGGCTAACTAAGAGATAACTTTCAGTTTACAAAGCAAATAATTTATGAATTGCATTCACTACACTATTAATACAGCTTCACGGTCACAGTAGGCACTCGATTATATTGTCTTCTCTTCTTCGCTTCCTTCAACAGTCATCCAATCAGCAAGCGACCTCGTGTTTTTCTTCGGGGTCTTAATAAAACGTGATTTGACTCAACACTGCCACCGTGCGTTAGCTCGTGGAACAAAGCTAAAATTGGCATAAAATCAAGTTACTGTAAAGTAAATGAATACATATGTCTAGTCTTGTGAAAGTATTTCAGTGTGTTTCTTTTACTTTATCCAATTAAGTGATAAATGTACATGACTGTTTGTGAATGCATATTTGTTTGGACAGTGTATCACATCAATATGAACCCATAACTACTGTACTGGCATCCAGTCAAAGCCATTTCTTTAGAATGAAAGAACATATAACTTCACTGTTCTTGTCCTGCCCTACAAACGAGTTTAAAAACTTAAAATTATGTGAAATACAATTAAACTATAAATTACAAATGATAATAATGGACAACACATTTCCACACCACAACAATCAAGTGAGTGGTTATTTGTTTCAGCTGTAATTGTGGAAAATTGTAGGATTTTGTTGATGCAGCATATATTATAAGCTCTTTATGTATTTTGTGTGGACTTTATCTTTGGTAGTCACATTAATAGTAACACTTATAACATTGACTATGTCATTTTTATTTTGATGTGTACAGTACTGTCCAAAAGTATCTATCTTTTGATCTGTCTGTTTAGTTTCTGCCTAGTTTTAAGGCAGATTTAATCCTTCAAATGCAAACTGTGTGCTATGATCACTTTTTGCAAGTGAAACTGTCATATTTTGGGCATTTGGAGGCATTTAACATCATGCAAAGGACCTAGTGTGCTGTGATGTGCACAATAAAAGTAATAACAGCAAATAAATAAAATCATTTTAAGGCAGATTTAATTGATCAGAGGCTACTTTTGCTTTTTAGCAACCAAGAAATGGCTATTTTGTACCCTAATTCCACTTTAAATGTACAAAAGTAGGCAGAAGGCACAAATTGCTCTATAATCTATACAATATGACTCTTTTGAGTGAAATCATGTATTTTTAAACTACAGTCAATGTTTCAGTTGCAAGACATGAGCCTTAACCACATCTTGGCAAGCTATTATGTGCCGTTATTCCAACTTAAAATGTAATGGGTGGTAGGCACAAATTTGTCTACAATCTATAAAATATGTCTTGACTGAAATTAGGTAATTTTACAGTTTTTCGCAGTCATTTTGGTGCATGTCTCACATCGAATTAACATTAGTGCAGCTGTTAGTGTGTTTCTCAAAACAATTAATACATTCATTCATTCTCTGTACCGCTTATTCCATGACAGGTTGTGGGTAAGCTGGAGCCTATCCCAGCATTAACAGGTGAGAGGCAGGGTGCACCCTGGACAGGTCACCAGTCCATCGCAGGGCCAACACAAAGGGGACAAACAACCATTCACACACAGGGAGAATTTAGAGTCATCAATTAACCTAACATGCATGTCTTTGGACGGTGGGAGGAAGCCGGAGTACCCGGAGAGAACCCACGCATACACAGGGAGAACAGGCAAACTCCACACATAAAGGCCACTGCCCTCAAGATTTTAACCCCCCCCCCCCCCAGCCAAGATTTGAACCAGCAACCTTCTTGCTGTGCGGTGCTAACCACCACACCACCGTGCAGCCCTTAACAATTAATACACCTAGTGGATAACCTGCAAAAGCATGTCACTTGCTAAAAAAAACGTTGATTCCTCAAAAGCAAGTATTCATGTCAATGACACGGTCATAGCCATTAAAAATAAAAGCCATGTCACCACTGAGTACAAACAAAGTACTCAAATTGCTTAGTCATGTTTAATTATGACAGTCTAATCTGTAGGTGTTTTTTAATACAAAAAAGTCAGATCTTGGAGACACTACCTGAAAATGCCCAAGACAGCACTACACAGCAGATGTACAGATATTTGAAAACTACAGTAAAGTTCCATGTTAATGTTGTTAGAGTAGCTGAATACATGACATGGTACAATTCATATAAAATTTGCCATTTTACAGTAATTTGTTCACAGCATTTTGCATAGAAAAAGAACAGCTAAAACAAAAAAAAAAGAAAAAACAAAACAAAAAAACAACAAAACAAAACAAAAAACAAACAAACATACATACACTTCAGTCACTTATATACAACAAATTGTCAACCCTTGGTAGAGTTATACACAACTGTATACAATGTACTACAGTAACAGTGCATACATATTACTATACTGTATGTAACTGAACATACTAAATCACTCCTGTGCATCAGAACGTTGCTGTCTGTAGGGCCACATATTTTCATCAACATCACATCGGATGATATCATACCGTGCAATGCAGCAAGGAAAGTATCTCCTCAAGTGGTGAATCCACCCTCTGCAGGACTCTGCTGTGATCTCGTTGCATCCTGCATCTATGGCTGCTAGCAGAGCCATTTGAGTATGTGGATGCTGGCTATACACCTTCCGCCTCCAGACAGAAAAAAACTATTCTATAGGATTTAGTGAAAGCTGAGGGTCAGCTGAGAGCAGTTATTCAATTTAGGAGACATTAAAGGAAAATATTACAAAGAAATGTTTAAAAAGATTTTGATAACTAGTTTAACCATTCTGTATGTAATTACTCAAGCAATGAAAATGAGGACTGTTTTTTGGGGATTGACTATTATGCAGTTCTAAGTATAGTTCATTTTGACCTATGTGACTAAAGCAAATGATAATGCCATGAAATAGCAGAGAACTGTATGAAAGCAAATGTTAAGTGTCCAACAGCATTTGCTATTTGATCAGTGCAATGAGAAATGATACTCTGATGTGCAGAAATTACAAATTGTTGTGGAGTTTGAACTAAATGCACTTGAACGGCTGAGAAAAACTGTAAACTTGGTGAACATTTTAGTGGTAAGACATGAGCCTTAATCTCTTATTGGAAAGGAAAAACTTCTAAAATTACCCATAATTCCTCCTTAACATACAGTCCCTGACAAAAGTCTTGTCGCTTATCCATTTTGTAGAAACAAAAGCTTATAACCTGACTTTAAATTCATCGATTGGTTTTAGAAATGTCTCATATGAAAGCTAAAACCCTCCCAAATTATGCTCAATATACTAAAATAAATTTGCTTCACTGAAGAAAGATTGATCATTTAATGAACACAGAAAGGTCAGATTTTGGCAAGACAAAAGTCTTGTCGCCTTGTCATATGATGCACCCAATCCTAGATTACAGCCTCACCTGTGATCAGTTACTGATCAATCACTTAGTGGGTGTGTATAAAAAGAACCCCAGCACACCAGACCTTCACATCAACTGCAACTTGACCTCTGACAACATGCCTAAGATCCACCCTGAGACCAAAGCGTTAATTATCAAGAGGCTGAAGACCAGATCCACTGCTGAGGTGGCTGACACCTTCAATGTGTCTCAGCGTCAAGTACAAAGAATAAGAAAAAGATATGAAAAGACTGGAGATGTTTTTGACAAGCCCAGGTCCGGCAGACCCCGCAAGACAACTGCTCGGGAGGACCGTTTGTTGCTTCGAAAATCCAAGGCCAGCCCCTTTTCCACTGCAGCAGAGCTCCACCAGGCCTGGTCACCTCAAGTTCCTGTGTCAACCAGAACAGTTTGTAGAATCCTGTCTCGAAATGGCCTCCATGGTCGAATCAGTGCACAGAAACCAGCTCTAAACAAAAGGCAATTAAAAAACCGTGTGGCATTTGCCAAGGCCCACAGCCTGCTAAAAGGATGGACACTGGAAAAGTGGCAGAAGGTGGATTTCTCAGATGAATCCTCGGTTGAATTACATCACAGCCGCCGCAAATATTGCAGGAGACCTACTGGAGCCCGCATGGATCCAAGATTCACCCAGAAAACAGTTAAGTTTGGTGGCGGAAAAATCATGGTCTGGGGTTACATCCAGTATGGGGGTGTGCGAGACATTTGCAGGGTGGAAGGCAATATCAATAGCCTAAAATATCAAGAAGTATTAGCTACCTCTTACATTCCCAACCATAAACAGGGTCAAATTTTGCAGCAGGATGGTGCTCCATCACATACTTCTATCTCTACATCAAAGTTCCTCAAGGCGAAGAAGATCAAGGTGCTCCAGGACTGGCCAGCCCAGTCACCAGACATGAACATCATTAAGCATGTCTGGGGTAGAATGAAAGAGGAAGCATGGAAGGCAAAACCAAAGAATCTTGATGAACTCTGGGAGGCATGTAAGACTGCTTTTTTTGCTATTCCTGATGACTTCATCAACAAATTGTATGAATCATTGTCGAACCGCATGGATGCAGTCCTTCAAGCTCATGGAAGTCATACAAGATACTGAATATGGATCTCACAGCACTACTACTTAATTCACTGATGTTATGCAACATATTTTTGTATTTGAAGTAAATTATTTGTTCAATTTTCTGTAGGCGACAAGACTTTTGTCTTGCCAAAATCTGACCTTTCTGTGTTCATTAAATGATCAATCTTTCTTCAGTGAAGCAAATTTATTTTAGTATATTGAGCATAATTTGGGAGGGTTTTAGCTTTCATATGAGACATTTCTAAAACCAATCGATGAATTTAAAGTCAGGTTATAAGCTTTTGTTTATACAAAATGGATAAGCGACAAGACTTTTGTCAGGGACTGTATACGTGGGTGTGTAGAAACAATGATCGGACTCTTTGAAATTAAATATGTCAATTTTAAGGTAAACTAAACATTTTCCCTAACAATTACAGGTTCCTAAATAATTTTTGTCAAGTAAAAATTACTATTCTGAGACTTAGTTCCACCTTAAAAGGGTAAGGGAATAGGTGTAAGGAACTAATTGGCCACAGCTGTACTTTTGGATGAAATCAGGACACATTAAAGTAAATTCAACATATTATTGACAAGAAATGTATTGCAATCAAATTAAAATATTAATAATTCAGGAACATCAGTGGAAATTAAATGTACTATAAATAATGCTAATTGGACTTTACGTTCTAAAAAGAAACATAAGGTAAACAAACACATGACGTAGACGCACAGACACGGAGAAGCAGCAATGTGTCTAAATATTGTTTCTGATAAGAAAAAGCAGTTTTTTTTTTTTTTTTTTGTTAATATGGACATACTGTCACTTGTATTAAGTGTGACGTAGGTTTTATACCGACAAGAATAGCTACAGACCAGAGAAACTGAGCGACACGGTGCAGGCTGCACGCGCTTCCCTGGCCGTGCTTTCCGCAGCCAGGACCCTCTCAAACTCACTTATTTACCTCCGCCAAGGCGGGAGTCCTGTGTTCGGCGGCGTTGGTTTGTCTGACTGTCTGTTAGCGACGCTACTCAAAACAAACAAACAAACAAACAAAAAAATAATAATTAAAAAAAAAAAAAAGGGCGGATTCTGATTACATTTTCAGGAACTCTCATTAATGGAATAAGGTTTTGGAAGTGATCCAGATCACCAGCTGGATCCAGGATTTTTTCTTCTTTACTATGGGGAGATAGGGATAAATTTGCCGTTAGAGTTTCTAACTAAAAAATAATGTCCACGACCATTAGAAAAAAATTAAATATAATAAAAATGGCTTGGCGGAGGTCGGCGATCTTTACGAGCGCTTCTAGCTGTATTAGCATCGACCATCTACTCATTTACCAAGAGGGGGTGCTCAATTATTACAACGGGTCGGTTGGCAGCTTGTTGTCAAGCTAGCAAATTAGATGAAAAACACGGAAGTTGGTGAACAATCTTTCATAATAAAAGTAAAACTTTTTAAATTCCCTTAAGCAAAATTTCTACACAGCAGTAATGCGCATGGGGCAACAGTTTGGACCATGAGATATTTGGATTAATAAATATATGGCTTAGGAAAGTATCGACATTTGTGCTTATGTGATGGAGTGGCAACGATTGAAACGTAGTACACGACTTTTATTTTGAAACAAGTACCAGAAGTCTATTTGTACACGCGCCTCTTAAGCAGTATTGTGTGTCGTGCTTTTAAATACTGAAGTCTTACAGCAGTTCAGACTTGAGGAGCTGTAAGTTACGATGGCGAGCGCTTCTCATCTGTCCGCTCGTCGCCCTTCTTCCAGGTTCTGTGGACGGACGGAGCGGCTGCTGCCTTGAACCCACCGCCCTGTCATTTTCCTCACTACAGGACAAGCCAAACCACCAACTCATGCGATGTTACTGCAAAGTCAAGGACATTTTAACGTAATCATAGCTACTTTGGCCTTTTCTGTCGATTGAAAAAAACCAGCGTGTTGCTCTCCGGCGCAATGACGTGGCCAGATTTAGTAAACATGGGCAGAAACAGCGGATGATATCTTGCTACACACTCTCGGGCTGATGATGTTTCCCTGCGTGTCATTCTTTACACATCCTACCCGCGCCCTTCCTTTGCAGAGGGGCCGAACAAACGGCGACGTAAAGGAAATAAACCTCTGACTTTCGATGTGTTCCTGTCAGTTATGGCATCGTTTCTAAACACAGCAGAAGCTGCCTCGTGCTGAAGGAAACCAGCGTTCCTGGAGCAAGTAGAGTTTATAAAACACGGAGAAAGGCGGATGAACTTTGGATCGCTAAGTGTTGGAGTGCAGTGAGGCCAGAGGTGCATCGCTGTTGTGCATCAGGTCCAGGTATGTGATGAACATAGCTTACCATCAATTTGCTATTACCGTGCTGCCATGTTGCTAGGTAACTAACGACGGTGGGTTTACTCTAGTTCATCCCTCTCGGAGATGCAACGTCACGTTAGATAAATCTTGTTTTACCAGGTTTCTAAAAATGCTGTCACAGCTCACCAGCAGACGTGTCTTTAAATTCATCCTTTATTCCAAGGAAGTGCAACGTATTTTTATGCTCTCATGCCATTCATTGCCCTGTTGCTTCACACAGTCATGCTCGTTAAAGTATGACTATGCCCTGTGAGGAGTGCTGATTTTATCATACACATGATGCTAGAGGGCTTATAAAACAACGGCCCCCTGGGCGCGGATGTGTTAAAGGTCCCCCTACAGGACCAAGACACCAAAGGGACAAAAAAAATAAATAAAATAAAATAAAAAAAGCAACAAACAGAGCAGGTCAGGTTAGTTTGTTTTGTTTCCAGCTGTGCACCATGCAGTTGTTCTGCATGAGTTTTTAAGATTTTGGGTATTTGTGGCAATGTTCAACGTCTGGGTGATCATGCCATGTCTCT
Organism: Melanotaenia boesemani; assembly: GCF_017639745.1. Classification (NCBI taxonomy): domain Eukaryota; kingdom Metazoa; phylum Chordata; class Actinopteri; order Atheriniformes; family Melanotaeniidae; genus Melanotaenia; species Melanotaenia boesemani. The sequence goes on from NC_055692.1 coordinate 18,272,757, forward strand.
TTATAAAAATGAGTCCAGTCTTTATGATCTTTTCTAATCTCACATAGATCTTTATGGGTCTGTATGTGACAGTTTTGCATCTCTTAATGGTTATTTTTGTCCCATCTAGCTCTTTGTAGTCATCTCTCTGTAGCTGTCGTTGTCTTTCTTGGATTATATGTTATAATTCTTAGGTAAGACCAGGTATGCCCCACATTTTGGGCTCCAGGGACTGCTCCCTGTCCATGTATAGAACAATGTTGGCGGTCTTAACCCATTAAGGCTCGACCCATGAAAAAATGGAAAAAAAGCCCAATTATCTATAGCTATCTACCATTTATTATCATGTGATAGTTTAAAATATTATGATGTGGTTTTCTGCTTCTGGGTATTTAATTGGGGGCCAGAAGACAAGTATCAGATTGTGTTCAACAGGATTTTAAGCAAAGTTTATACCATAAATTGAAGCAAAATGTCTCAGAAGCTGTATATGACAAATATGTCATGTTGGGCTCTTATGGGTTAGTTATATAAATGATACTGGCCTAATTGTGTTCTTTTGCTTTCCTGGTCCAACTTTTCTGAGAGACATTTTCCAGTGAAAAAAAGGTGTAAGAATCCTCTGCAAATTACAGCATGCTTGACCTGTGGAAAACCTGATTTTATTTTGCATATTCATGAGGTTCAATGAGGCAGAGCTAGAGTCTTACAATTTGCATTTACTTGTTTTTGTCTTTATGAATAACCTGTATGCTACAAGCTTGTTCTTGTATACCAAAGACCTAGCTCTATTTCAATATGACTTTGAGACTTTCTGCATTAAGAATCACTTCACTTGACTCAGCAGGGTCTGGGTGAGTCATTGAAGCAGTGCTGACTCGGAGGCTTTGGCGTCTGTTGTCCAGATGATTGTTGTTCTATGAGGGTAGGAGCTGCTGCACCTCCACTCCACTGTGACACTCTGCTTTGTGTCCAACATCAAAGCAAGTCTTTGAATTAGCAGTGTGTTTGAGACATGCATACCAAGACAAATTGTTTCTATTCCTATACCGGGTGTGAGCTTTATTTGACATGTTAAAACTTGAGTCCTGCCTGCTGGAAGCAGGAATGTTTAAAATTTGTTTAACATACTCTCCATCAGCAGCATTATGAGCTTAAACATTTAATTGGTTTTGCCATTTTAAAGTAAGATGAAAATAAATATGCACTTGATAAAGAGTTATTCATTTTTGCCTGAACTAAATTGTGAGTAATTCATGCCTGCCCCTTTTTTTTTTTACTGTGTTTGTAGTTTCAGGTTTTAGTTGCATGTCTTTTTATTTTCCTGTTTGAAACTGAATCGTACAACCAGCAGAATGTTTTTTTTCCATGTCACACACAAGTTTAAAGTGAAACTGCATCAAAAACGTAGTTTATGCTGATGATTAATGGTTGAGTCGAAGTCGCTGTAGTCAAAGGCCATCATACATAGCATCACTCCTGACCAAAACTCACACTATATGACCTTAGAAAAACAGTGAAGGTTTCTCTGCTTCAAACATGGCAGTTCATACTGGATGTATGTATAACCAGGTTTTTTCTTTTTACAATGGACCTTCTTCCCTCCACCAACAGACACTCAAACACAACATACAGTATGTAGAACATGGGTAGGGCTCTGTTGCCCATGCAAATTTTGACACTTCTATGGTGATTTTGAGGCTGTAGGTAAATATTTTTTGTGTTCTTCATTCAGCTTTTATGAGCAATGCTACATATTCAAATCTAATTGAATAGAAATATTCTGCTAAATCATTCCTGGATGAAGATAGTTAAGTATTATTGAAATGATAACTTTCCTTTTTCTAATCACACAAGTACTTAAATCCTCCCTGAGGAAGGGAGAAGTGTTTTCAGTGTTATTCATTAAGCAAAGCAAAGACTGCCACACTTCATAACTGAAATGTATGTTTTTATGACTCCCTCAGAACACTATGTATTATAGTTGGTTACCTCAATCAAGTTCTGCAGCATTGCAGACAAACAGAAGTGCAGCTGGGGCTAAAATTCTTCAAGGCATCACATAAGAGCTCACTGATTTCCAATAGTCCTAATCCTCATATAAACATGTTACTGGGAGCGTATGTCTGTGGGCAGACTGGGATCTGGCCATGCAGTCATTTCTTGTTTTGTGTAATTACTTTAACCTTATTGACTTATTCTGGTTTTCTGTTCCTGTTAAAGGGATGAGTCATTTTTTGGCACTAGGCTTTCATAATCTTTTGGTTTAAGTTAGCAGCAACAGCTGCCGCATATTGGATGGACTGTTTTTATTTTTTTGATTAATTGAAAACTAATATGTTTTACCTGAGTTGAACGAAGTTAGACCAAGCGGCAACCTCCGCCTGTAAAATGTGAAGCCAATGCGGAATTGCAAAAAAATTGCAGTTCACCCCTCATCACACTAGGGCCTGGCTCCAGAACAGAGCAAATCCCCATAGACTCCCATGTTAAAATGAATTTTTTCTAACTCATCCCTTTGGATGTTATTTAATCTTGAAATTCAGCATAATTAGGGGTGTATCCTTTTAACTGACAGGTATTCAATATCCGCGGAAAGAAGGAAGAGTGCAGCACGACCTCTGTTTTTAGCTGACTAACAGCTTGCCTTAGCTTTAGCCTGCCTATCTTCATTAGCTGGTTAGCTAATGTTGCTCGGGGTTAGCTCTTAGCTAACATCATCTACCTCCACCTTCACAGTCCCCTTTCAGCTCAACCTCTTTGCCCATTTTTGGATTTTCCGGGACTAATGACACATTTGATGCTACCAAGATGGCCACAGTGGGAACGCCCAATGAGCTTCACTTTTGCCCTTCAGAAACCTACGTCGCGGCAGCTCTGTCCATCTTTTATATACAGTCTATGAGATAGACTATAATTATGTTTCTGGTTCTCTCGTTACGTTTAACAGGTGTCAAATATTTATTAATTAAAAATAGTGTGAGAATCTTATGGACTATGTATGAAAAGTGGTTTTACCTGAGAAGTTGACATATATCTATTTTAGGTGCTTCTCTTGATTTAAAAAATGCAAGGACAGTACCACTGAAAGAAAAATGGTTGAGCTGATTATGTCTGTGAGTTGTAGTTATTTAATTAAGCAGTTATGCTGGTATTCTTGGAACATTAGAGAAAGCAAAGGGGAGACATTACAATGGATTTTTTGATGAATGAGAGTAAAAATGCTCTTTCCTGTCAAACAGGCCCCATTTTAAGACTAAAAGTACTCAACACTCTTCTAATGTTGTACAGTTACAGGAGTGGCTCTTCATGGTCAGGATGAAAACACTGTGAATACATGCTGTATGTCTGAGTGATAGTGGAGTGGAAAATTCCTGACAGAGAAGCCTGCAGCATTTGAGCACATGTCCCAGGCTTGTTTGAGTACTCATAGTGCTGCATAATGTTCTGGGTTTCATATTCTTACATGCAACAGATCTTCTGTTTTCTGCAGGGAAACAGAGGATCTGTCATAACTCACTGCATAAATCTATACTACTGTAACTAACACAGATTATAAGTGTGTATACAACCACTAAGTAACAGCATTTCAGTCAAAGGAACAAGGCAAGACACACTTCCTGTTAGTGAAAGTTTGAATGACGTATGGAGCTGCTCACCACATATTTAGGTTCTAAGAGTGTACTTTCTGAGCTGCTTATCGGCTGAAACAGTTCATACAGGAAGCATAAAGATGCACCAGGTACCCAGTAAATCGAGGTTCATTATGAGCTGTATAGGTGCTCCGAGATAACAGAGATAATGAAGTAACACGGTATTTTCTTAGTCATGTTGTACCCTCTGCACTGAGATTGCAAAAACCTACCTGTTGTGTAATAGTGGTGTCTAATGTCTACATAATATTTGCTTAAGACAGGCAGAAGTCTGATCCTGGATCTTTTTGTAGCCCAGACTGTGAACTATTTAGAAACTCTCTTAAATGCCAATCTTCTACTTCTAGTATCTTGTAGTATCTGCTGAAAAGATACAGTGGATAGCAACAGAGGTGGGTCGATTTTTTTTCAGATTTCTTTTATCTTTATTCTATTTTCATCTAATCTATTGTACGTATGAAATACGCAGACATTTAGGCCCTAATCTCCATATGACTTATTTCTCAGTCATGATGTTTGTGTAGTTTCATTAACCAGCTTCCTGTGGTTGCTTTACTAGGTTATAACCAAAGTCAGCTTATTTAACATCTTGTCATGTAATGTGAGAAATTGCATAATGAGTTTAAAGAAAGGTACTCAAGGTTTTCAGAGAAATAAAACAACATATCCTTCATGCTATCTTAGACTGTCAAGAGTGAACTACATTTACCAGAGCTGATAACCTGCACACACATGACTTGTGCTGAGTTAGAAGAATGTTGTTTGACAGTCAATAGAGTCATTTTTATTTGCACTGACAGCACTATTGGAGATTTTTACTTGATGTATTTTCAGTTAAGAACTTTAAAAATATCTAATAATCATTAAAGAAGCCTCATAGATTATTTAGTTGCATTTATTTATTGTCTGCAAAAGGAACTTGTTATCTTGTTTGGTTTAGCGGTAATAGTTCAGGAAATAGCACTAGTTAAATAGATCTCAGATCTGGAATTCTCTTCTTCTTCTTTTCTTTTTTTGTAATTAGGATAATATCAACAGACACAAAGGTTGATAGTATAATTAATTGTCTTTTTTTTTTTTACACTGGAATCTTTCTTTAATGTTGTTTCGCTCCTCAGCACTCAGCTGAATCATTGTCCTGATCCGCCTAACATGCCCTTTGTAATTGGATAATGATGACTGATAGATGAAACAAAACAGACATTTAATTATATTTCTGCTTTGCATGCACACACGCACATGCACACACTGTAGCTTATACCACACAATGCCAGGTCCTAATAGTCTTTTGGTAAACAAAGAAAATAATGTGTAAACTATTTTTACTGCTGTTTTACTGTCTTGCAGAAATGACCATTTTAAAGTTGTCCACAGAAATGGACAGTTATCATACTTAGCAACACAGTGACTATGCAGGGATGCAATTTTGTTTTCTTTTTGGGCTAATTAATTTTCTGTTAATCACGTCCCCCAGTCCTTATTTTATGTATGTGTTGAGCAACAGAGCAAGTATTGAGTTGCATCAGTAGAAAATTGGAGAGTAAAGCAGAGCTACATTAATTGGATGAACTCTTGACTCCATATAGATGAAAAATGTTGAGTCATCAGATTCAACATTTTTTTTCTAGAGAATAATTGGATACTGAAACATTAGTTGATGATTAAAAAAACAACCTTCAAGTTCACTCCAAAAGAAATTTATATTATTGCACATTTTACACACAGATAAGACTATCAACAAAGCATTCCCAACTGTTTGGGGATCCAAAGTGATTTTAATCTTTTTCAGAAAGATCTCCTGGTTTTTGATATTATCTAAAGGGGCAAATTGCCAGCAAGCTGAAGGTTTGATATTTTTACTTGACTTTTCTTGAGTGGAAAATGGCATCATGACAGTACCTAAGATGGGCCTCCATCACGCACCTGGGTGGCAGCCAAGTACTGAAGGTAACACTGTGTTTTCTCTGCACCTTCAGCTTCACTGACTCCGAATTCCTCCCCTCAACCCCACCCTCCCATTTCGGCTCCCTTGAACGGAACAGGTGATTCTATTGCTGGTGCTGAGCTGTTGACAGTTAAAACAGGGGTACACCCTGTCCCTGCGCATCCCTGATGAGCCAGCTGATGAATGGCACATCATTCCTAATGCTTCTACAGCAGCGTTGTCTGGGAAGTGAGATAAAAGCCAGTGCTTTGTGTGGATTTGCTCGACATCCCCTTTTCTTTAGACACCAGTTTTTCTTGCAATGTGGGTGGACTCTGAGAAAAGCCGGGGTCTTTTTAAAAGCATTCGTCCACCCTCAATATGTCCTTACTTGAGTCTCATTTTATAGAAGACAAATCAGGTTTGTTATGTGCATCCTGACGAGGAAGGAGGACACTGATATACATCAGGCCTGTGGATGAAGTGAGACTGAGGAAGACAAACGCACTAACACACACCCTCCTTACCAGGAAACTTTGCCCTTTAGCAGGAAGGTCTGTTTCTGTGAGACCAAGTTGATGTGATGGAAAGTAATCTAATCTGTAAGGAACATTGTTTGCTGCACCAAAGCACCCGGTCAGTTTAAAAAAAAAAAAGGAAGTGCTTGTCGTGGACTCTTTGCCCTTTTTTTTCACTTTTCATGACTGTCACTGATTATCAAAGGTGTATTTTTTATCTTGCATCTTTTCTTTCTCATCTCTAAATCTTTAAAGCAGTATGCAACATACTGTGTATGTCATTTTATGTGTTTGTGTTTTATTCTTCCTCTAGCTCTTGAGTCACATGGGTCATATAAAATGGCAGCGACAGCACTGCTTCATGTTACTTTATCCATGCTCCCCTTTCTTTTACACTGGCCACAGACACCCGATTTCTCTGAAACTAAAAAATAGACTCCTTCGAAACCACCCCAAAAACCATCAAACACACTGCTAAATACCCCTCCCTTTGCTTCCCCAAATTTATTCACCTTTCTTACTATCAGTGCATAAGCTTTTACCAAGAGATCTCGGGGGGAAAAAAAAAACCCAATACTTGATTTTTTCCACAAGGCTTGAAACCTGACCTCAGAACCTACTAAAATTTAGCTAAAGTCGTAGGACCAGGATCCTTTTTGAAAATTACCTTTTATGGACAGATTGAGAGTCAGCCTCACTCTTTGGGCATAGAGTAGAACACTTTTGGGAAAGCTGCATTATTTGTTCTACACAAGAGAGTTAGAAGTATTTTACTGTAGGGCAGCCTTACTTTTCAGAAGCAGTAGTCCCAATCATTGACCATTAGATAGCCTGATTTCATGTTTGTTCTCTAAATGAACAGGCCTCTTTATTGTGACTCCAATGTCTTAAAATGTAGAAACTCCACAGATGGAGCAGAGACTAAAAGCAAACTCAGACAACTAAAGCTTTTCGTGTTCAAATCAGAGGCATTTTTATACTTTTGCAGTCAGTTGAATGAGAGATTGGTTTTATATCACTGCAGTTATGAAGGATACATTTTCTATTTTAAAACTAGTCTGTCTAACAAATCCACAGATTAAATATCACTTAAACTTTGTGCCCCTCTGTATGTCATTGTTCCTGTGGTGGAAATGTTCCCAGTATTCTTTTGTTCTGCTCTCTGCAGTTTGACAGTAAAGTTTCAGATCCACTTTCCACTCAGATGCCGGGGGAGGGGGAGTTTGAGTAAGAAGACAAATTTCTTCCCATGGCTGCACTTTACTGAAAATTGTCTTCTGCTGTGTCTCTGCATTTTCTCCAAACTCACTGCTGGATAGCTGAAATATTTTATGGAAGTGGTACACTAGGTTAATATTGAATTATATAAAGAGAGCCTGCATCATAATTTCATGGGGCATTGGGCTTTTTAACCCTATTGTCATGCACTGGGTAGCAGGTTTGACTTGAACAACTTTTTGAGCTAAGTACAGTGTTGACAGTAAAAACAAAGCTTGTTTTGTGAGAGACAAATACCTCTAGATGGCCTTCTTCTTTATCTAATCAGTGTTTGTTTTGAATCTTGCTTCATCACAGTAGCATTTTGGGTGACAGTATGGTACAGTCAGTGAGTGTTGCCGGTGTCTGCCATAGCGAAACGATTACACCTATGCATATGAACCCTTGGAGGGAAAAACAGAGACTTGACACAAGTGAAAGTGGAGACAGGAGAAACAGGAGAAAGAAGTATCAGCCCCAGCTGTGTCTGGTCTCTACTTTCCTCGTCACTCTGACTTTGTCTTGGCAACCAATAAGGAAAGGGCCCACTGCGTCTCCATGGTAACCTCTTCCCTATTCAAGCAACGATAGAGAGGATAAAGTGGCAGGAAACAGAACACATTTTGGCCTAAGGCAAAACGTTTTTCTTAAGTTTTGTTGAGTATAATGCATTTAATTTCCCTTCTTTGACAATTCTTTAAAAAAAAAAAGTTGGATTATGAGTTATGAGAGGCTTGTTTAATTTTGAGAAACTACAAATAGACTTCAGACGGAGCACAATAGTTTACTTTTTACTTTGTGCTTCAGTTATATTTATTGGTGGCTGCAATATATAACTCACAAACACTGAACTTTCTAAGATTGTCTTGTTTTCTCTTTTGCGAGAATGTACAGAAAACATAAATAACATTTATCACATCATATTCCAAAAAGATTAAAAACATTGTAATTGCAGAAGTTGAATTTCATGTTCTTTATTTTAATCTCACTTTTTAAAGCTTTTCACATCAAAAGCTTGCTCTGCTTTCTTTGAATTATTATAATGCAAGCTGGCTGTCAGTCGCATGCAGGTTGAATGTCTGATACGTGTTAATCTGCCAGTGTTCTATCACAGAGTTATGATGTAGGTGTCTCGCTGCAGTGATGGATATCAGCCACATCACTAAAGTATTTGATACAATCAAAGCTACTTTGCGCTGTTGTGAAAGATTGCCAGTGGCAGTGATACTGGATATGTTTGTTGTTATTCATCCATGCCATTGTGGCAAGCTTTTGTGCTGCCAGCGGTGAGCAAGTACTTACCAACAGGCTCCACATTAGCAAGAAATACCTCATTTGAGTCTGCATCCTGTTGGCTGCCAGACACTTAAAGAGACTCATGGAGATTTTTGGGAGAGATTGCCTAAAAGTACAACAGTGTTTCCTATCCTGTGCCCTGTGGGCTACATGAATTAGTTAATGGATTGGACAAAATGCTACGGTGAATGCTTTCCTTTCCTGTATCTGCTGGAGTTATATAAGGCTGCTCTGTGCACAGTTGATTTAGGCCATCTGAGCGCTGGGAGAGAATGACAGTGAGGGTGGGGTGGATGGAGGGACTGTGTGTGTGGGGTCCTCGTTTAACCTTGGCACATGACTGATTAATCCAAGTGTAATTTGCATATAAGGTCATCTAATTTTGTAAAGCACAGTGTTGATTAGAGATGGAGTTGGTACATAATGTGGCCCTTTTTTGAGAATGGTAGGCTTCTGAGGCATAAGGAAACAATGGTGCCAATTATTAAAGCAGCTTAAACTTTCAGCGGTTACTAGGCACCAGTTTTATTTATGCTGAATTAAATTACATGGTTGCTGGGGTATCAAATCTTGAACTTGTTATAGTATTTTCCATTGCTTCAGAACCTCAATGTGACTTAGATTCACTGATGTGTCTTGAGCCATTTGTACATAATCAGGTTTACCATTAGAATCTTGTACAGTTTATGCTTAGGAAAAAGTGATCTAACTATTTATTAGTTAGAAAAATAATCTGATATGCATAGATATATTTAAAAAGTGACACTTTTACAAACGCAGAGTATATTGCTCTTTGTACGATTTTTGAGCAGTAAATGTATAAATATTATATCCACTGATAGCTTCCAGGCTTTAAATACTGTACATTGTCCATACACAGTCTAAAACGTAAAGTTAGGCTTTTATTAAAATATATATATACTGGGAAATAAAAAGTTTCTATATGGAAACTGAGATTTAGCTGCTTCTGCTGCTCAGTGGTTGTTCTTGTTCATTCCTCCATGTGTTAGGTTCATTTTTAGAAGCAGTTCTTTCTTGCAAGGCTACCGTGGGAGGAAGAGGACGAGGAGAAGGAGGAGGAACATAGTGGAGGAGATGCACACAGGGTGTCAAGTATTTTTAGCTTTCCCCTTGTACTGCTATGAGTAAAGAACAAGGGCAGGTTGTACATCTATAGCTCGTGGAAGGGCATGGGCCAGAGGAACTTTAGGGGTGACGGCTGTGATACAGGGGTGCATCATCGTAATGTCTTTACTGTACAGGAGCAAGGTGATGCACCCATAGTTAGCCCTAGTATTTATTATAGCCTTTTTATGTTATGATTTCATTATGTTGCATCTACAGTTTTATTACCTGTTTTATTACCTGTCTGCTGGCTAAATTATGACCCCCCGTGCTTCGTTTAAGTCAGGCATAGTAAAATATGGTCATTGTCCACCTCAACTGCATCTGTACCCTGTACTGGTAAATTTATAGTTGAAGATATATTTAGGCAATACTTCATGCTTATCTCAGTCATACCCCTGATGCATTACTTTCATCATTGACCCCTTTTAGGCATTCTACCAGATATGGTCACAGGACAGGCAATATGTTAAAATTTGATTGAAATATACAGGATCTCTTTGTTGCTTTGCCCATGCAGTCCAGCAAAATCAACATTGATTCAAGCCTTTTGATATTTGGTAGGGTAAATCCGGAAACTGGTTGAAGGGTTATTTCTGTGTTTGCAGAAGTTGTCATAGCTGACAATAATAAGGTAACACTGTGAAAGTGACCTATGGTATTTCAGGCAGTCCCGAGGCTAATGTTTTCCACTTGTATTTTTAAAGGGTCTTGCTCCGTCATTATAAGGGAAACCCTACTTATGACTCCCTCCCAAAGTCTTCTGGGATTTTCCAGATCTTGTGGTGCTTTCTAAAACATGGCTGAATTTAAAGTAGAGCCACCATGGTGGTCTTTTGAAAAAGCCTCTGTGAGTCAACCCTCCTTCCCTTAGTATTCTGCTCTGCGTTTGACTGCAAAGCCCAGCTGTTGTTTTGTCCTGAGGATGACTTGTCTAGTAATGCCACAGATTGTTGTTTAGCATGCTTTTTGAGATGTACCATTATACACCTCATGATGCATGATCCTGGCACAGCTGGCAATATTTGCAACAGGCTACAGAGGCAGTGGTGGAAAGAAAAACAAAACCCATCACAACTCAACATGTCCTCCTGTAGCTATTGCTGGCTTCAATTAGTCGAAACAGGAACAGAAACATTGGAGGTTGCTTTGAGATAAGCGCTGTGCATTGGCGTGTGCCGCTGTTGCGTCACTGCCTAGAGGGGGCCAGAGACTGTATTTTTAGCCGGGAATGAGCATATTCTCTGAACAAACGTCAAGCACTCTGCTTGCGTATGCTTGGATTATTGTGACTGAGCTATTTTTAAGCTGTGTGTGAGAGTGCTTTTTTCTGGGTCAAGCGTGGTGCCAGTACTCTCTGGAGGCTGCTGGTGGATTGAGCAATACAGGTTCTATACTGTGCATAGCATCTGCATCAGTCTCAGAGGAGAGAATCAGAGAGACACTGTTATAAATGATCAGGAGTAAGGCTTTTTAAGGTTAGCATTGTATCTGGGATAGGGATGTTAAAGACATGAACACATAAAAACAGCTAATTTAGAAAGCCTTATTAATTTATACTTTATCATTAAAGGAGAAAATTTGCTTAATAATCCTAAACCATGGCCACTGTGCTTAAATGTATATTGTGATTTGTTTAAGATTTTCTAAAGTTGGAGGAGCTCAAGCTGGGGTTTGTCCATCTTTGGGTGATGTGAGGCAAAGTGGCATAAATAATGAAAAAACAGCCTGTTACAAAAGGTAATATTTGTTTGATTACCTTCATAACAAATGTTTCCAGGTATTGGTGCAACACAGATGGTCCCATCTTACAGAAACTAACTTGTAAAGCTGCTCCAAAAAGAAAATGATTAATTCTGACTTATGGGATGATACTGTTTAAGTATTCATTTTAGTGTTTATTTTATTATTTCCTTATTTAAATCAGGATTATTCCTGATTTAAATCAGGGGGGGAAAATGTGTTTACATATTTAAAGGTAAAATTGTGGAAGATGTAATGAAATAAAAATCAAAATGTAGTAATCGTCTGAAATTCTGAAATTGTTTTGAATGCCTTCATCTCTTAAAACCTTTATGAAAGGTTCTAATGCGAACAGAGCTTTGTTTATGTTCCCATAAACATGGTGATGGGTTGCTTTGAGTATTTTAAGGAAAAACATGAAAACTTGCCAAACCTTCTGTAAAAATGATTTAATTTGTTAAATAATCATTCAATGGTTCTGTTATTTGTGAGTTCTCCCTCTTGAAAATCCAGCTTTCACCAGAAAAATTAATTGACAGTTGCCATGGGATGTGCTGTCAACCTTGTTCGATTATCTGTCTCAGTTTATTATATATAGATAATTAATGGATTGATAATGAAAAATAACTATTATTAGAAGTCTTAACCAACAGCAAAATTGCAATAATGCCAGGGAGTTGGCAACATAGCTCGCATTCATCAGTATAATTAGAAATCTCTGTACAGTATCACTACCTCAGGCTCCAGATGCTGCACAGAGCAAGGCTGCAGCCGTACAGCTACACGCTGTCAAGCTGCCTGTTGCTTTTAATGCCTCTGTTTGTCATCTCTTTCTGCATGCCTGGGGTCACTTCCTTTTAGTGGGTTGGCCATTGGTGACTGGAATTTATCACTACATAGTGGTCTGACTCCAGGAGATAATAGGACTGTGAAAGGATTTGTTTTACAATTTCACACTGGAAGACGAACTGTACAGCCAGTACATATAATAATCACTAATCAATACAAAATTCTCATAAGTTAGAATCTTAAGTTGTGCCATATGCAAATATTGAAGCCTTTAATCAACACTGTCAACAAGGTGATACACTGTGATTCCTCTCTAAAACTAAAACTAAACTAACTAAATTTCTAGAGACCTCTTGGGCTCTTGAGCTGCAGACGTTTCTGTGGGCTCATACAGCTAGCCTAGTTTCATCTCATCCCTTCCCAAGAGTGCAGTTATTTTCAGCAAAACATGGTGTTCTGCTCTGATTTTGCAAGTACATTGTTCCTCAGTGTAAACCAAGGATTCTGCATGAAAAATGTATACAACAAAATGTTTATGCGCTTTTAACCACAGTACAATCCACTGCATGGATAAGCTCCAGGTTGAGAAGACAGACAGTCTGCGTCTTTGTCCTAGTGAAGTTACAGCCAGCTAGGACAAAGATGCAGATCAAAGTGTACTTGGTGAGCTGTTGCAGGAGAAGGCAACCAGCAAGGGAAAGGCCAGGAGTGTTGGTAATACCAGAAGCCTTACCAAAGCTGGCCTTTGTTTCCTGGGTAAATGACGCAGTGGGAATATTAGTGTGATTAGAGTGAATGGTGAGGCTCCAGAACTATGTCCAGCTGCTGCTACAGGTCAGAAATTAGTGAATATTGTGGTTATGCAATGCTGTGTAGTCACATTTTCACAGCTGAGTGGAGGCAGTGCTGGAACGGGGGTGTTGTCCTCCCTCACAGATACTTTACTGTACATCACAGTCTGCTCAGAACCAGGACTGAGACTGTGTCCAATGTGTTTTTACCAGGTCTTTTTGAATGCAGACCTAATCATTTGCTTCATTTATCACTTTTGAGTATTTACCGTTTTGTGACTGATAACTGATAATTGTTTAGTTATCAGTTAGGCCTTTTACCACGGAAAAAAAAAAATTCTGGAGAGCACCCCAGGTAACGATCTATAATCATGCTGGTTTATTTAAACTAGATTTCTTTTTACACTGGGTTGGAGGCTGTACTGCTCAAGTACGTTCTCCTTGTACATTGTTTTTTTTGTACATTGCTATGATGAATATCCATGCCAAAGGAAGAATTGTTTACCAGTGGGATTACCTATTAAGCTCTCCAAAACCAAAACCAAATCAAGCAAAATAACACACCATATCCGAAAGGAGTTGGAAGAAGTTACAAAGACGATGGTGGACAGGAACCAGGCTTAGAGAAAAGAGGAGGAAATTTAAAGCATTTCTTTCAGGAATTCTGGAAATGTAAGGTGGTTAGCTAACAAAATGGAGAAGTTTGAAATTCTAACAAGGACAAAGAAAGAATAAACTGAATGCATTTCTATGTGTGTCACTGCGATATGGCTACTTATTTGGTACTAATACAGATACAGTCTGTGATGTTATTGGCTCAGTAATTGCTAGGCTACAAACACAACATTGTGATGCATTCATGACAATCTCTGGAGATTTCAACGTCTCCCTCTTAACATAAAAAAGAAGACCTTCAGGGAGGGAGGGGGGCTCTTTTTGAAGACAGCACAAAAAAGCTTGAAACAAACATTAAAGATTGCCAGGAGGAGCACAAGTTGGCACAAGCACAAGCAACGTTGGAAAGCAAACTTCTGTAGAACAACGTGAGGGATGTGTGGTCAGGAATGACACATTTCCACTCTTTTTACCCTGCAGCTCAGTCATGGACCTTAATGCAGCCTAATCTTACACATCAGGACACGTCCTCCCCCTCCAACCAGTCTGTCTCCAGAAGTCAAACGAAAAAGCAGATGAAGAGATTGAACTGGAACAAGGCTGCAGGTCCAAATGGTGTCAGCACCAGCAACATCTCATGACTGTGATTGGAGGGCAGCTTGTGAATCATGTTCTTTGAGGACAGGAGCGCCACAGGGGACTATACTCTTACCATTTCTCTTCAAAATTCACCCCAGTCTTCAATCCAATTCTAAGGTCCATCTGGAGAAATACTCATGACTCAGTTGTGGGGTGTATCAGTGATGAACAAAAAGCTGAGGACAGAGAACTAGACTGTCAATTTAGAGATGGTGCGGAAATAGTCCCCTCATATTTAACGTGAATAAAAGAGATTATTATGGATTTTAGGAGAAACAAGAGTAAACAAAGCACTTTTTCATCTTTGTAGAAGAGGTGATGGTAGTGGAGGAATACAAATACTTGGGAGTTCAGCTTTATTTTACATTTCATTTCATAACACCGCATTTGCAAGTTAGAGGATATGATATCTTTCTTAGGATTTAGTCTGATTTTGGGTTTATTGTTTCACGTTCATGGACTTGAGTAACTAGTTTTCATGTAAAAAAAGAACATATGTAGTAATTTATATTTGGATATGTATTTCTCTTAATTGTTGTTGATGCATATCACTCTTTTTGCATTCACTACTCCTAAGTTAATGTATCACCTTAGCTTGCACATGTGATATTTAACTTAGATAAACTCCCACTATGACTTGGTTCAGTGCTAAATAGTCATGGTATTGGTTTGTACTTTTTTTGGGCAGTATATAGCTGTTTTTCCTGTAGTGGTCAAAGCAAACTTGTGCAACTCATGCCACCCACACATTGTGTATGTGTAGCTAACACCTACCTCTATCTGCTCAGTGGTTTGAAAACAATGTTTTGTGTAACTCTAAGGCTGCTATTTGTTAAACCTCTACCATGCACAGGGCACTCTTAAAAAGTTATGTAATGGTCCCCACTCAACTGTAATCCCTCTTAGCTGAGTGAGCCCCCCATGTGACAGTGCTGGAGGTTTAGTAAAAACAGGGTGGTTGTTGGACTATCAGCAAGGAATGGGTGCACTACATAGACTCTGCCCCCTCTTCAGAGTGAGCAGTGGTGCGTGTATAAGAAGGGAATTTTATCCTGAGAAGTGCCTTATTTGGAGGTGCCATACTGGATCAAGACACAAATTCTAATGCTTCTCAATGCTACCAAGGCTTGGACCAGGAACTACATAGCCTTGAGTCTTCTTAATCTTTGTCCCTGGTCATGTAAGAACAAATTCTGCCAATTCAGACAGTAGTCTTTGTTTTGAGTTGATGGAGGATTTTTATTTTTTATTTTTTTTGCTGGTCTCACCTTTTAGTGATAGAGACACATTTGAAGAAACATTAGTTGTTTTCAGATGTGCATCATCAACAGCAATAGCATGTCTTGACACTAACAAATACTAATGATCAGTTGTTTACATATATTTACCTCCACCAAGTTGGAGGTTATGTTTCCAGCTGTGTGATTTAGATTTGGGGGGTGGTCCGGATCACCGCCTGGAACCAGGAAATTTTAAAGGATTCTTTAACATGGGGAGATAGGCATAATTTTGTCATTAGAGCTTCTAACGCATCAAAGAAATACTGAAAAAAAATTAAAAGATGACATTATTTGACCTGGATCATGTTGATATTCTGAATCTGGTGATCCAAAAAGATCAATATATAGGGAGTACTGGGTCAGGCTGTTGGGCCTTTCGGGGTTTTTCTCATGTGAGTGACCACATGGTTTGAAGGAGGTCTATGCTCTCTTAGTACTTCTAGTTTCAAATGCTTTATCAGCTGACATACCTAACCTTATTATTCTTCCTCTCCTCAACAGGAACCATCAATGCTGTCTTCAGCTGGGAATTTAACAAATCACATATAGGAGCACCCGGAGTCTCTCCTATTCCCTCTCCCCCTCCCTTCCCTCTGACCCTCCCTTCCCCATTCCCTTGTCAGTCTTTTCCCTAATCCCCTTTGCCCCTTCTCTGAGATTCACCATGCTCATCAAGGAGTACCGCATCCCCATGCCCATGAGTGTGGAGGAGTACCGCATTGCCCAGCTTTATATGATTCAGGTGAGGTAGCAGCACCGCATTCCTCACCAAAGTCTCACCCACACACACGACCAGAACTGAGAAAGTTATACAGAACCCAGGAGGCAGAAAAAAAGCAGTCAAAGAGACAATAAACTAACCCAAGGAATTTTTCATTAGGGGCTATCACAGCACACACAATTAGGAAATGATTGGTCACACGATGTGTGACGCTGGTGGGCTAAAAGAACAAAGAACACATTTATGATGATAGATTATCCAATTTAAACTCTGAAGCTGGCTGCTTAAAACGGTCATAAACAACACGTTCCTGTAGGAGAAGGGTGGGATAACCCTGCTATCAGTGTTCGCAAACTACACATGATTTGTCTATCAGATGGTTTTATCTGTCAAACCAGAACCTTAAATGGAGATGGAGGACCTGTGTTAGAACTTAAGGGCTTACAGCTGTGAGAAGGCTTTTATAAAGCTGTAGTTATACAATGTAACAACATATTTTCTCCTTATATGGCATATGTAGAAAAAAGGGGTTTAGTGGTAGAGCTGAGTGTATTATGAACAGGAAACTGCAGAGGATTGAAAGGAGTTACGGTAAAATTTCCATTTGTTTAGACATAAACAGTTATATTGAAAGTATTATACACATTGTGCAAATATTTGGGATTTCAGCTGTGAGGTTATGTAATGTGTATCTTAAGTGGCAGATTTACAGTTGTTGAAGGTTGCAGGCTCTTTGGATCAGTTTAGTGATTTTATGTCATGACAGTTGTGTCAACAAAAGAAGAAAAAATGAATAAATCAAAGTCTTTATTTGGTTATTTTATGGTTGTAGCGAACTTTCCCATACAGTCAGCACAAATCAAGGTATCAGTCATGGCATAAGTGTGATTTAACCTCAAATATACTGTGGTCAAATAATCCTGCATCCTTCAGGGAGACGTTCTGTTGGATAAGTTGAAGATTTTGAGCTTGCATCAAAAACCCCATCACACTTTTAAGCTGCAAAATTAAAAACTGATAGATCTCTCCTGCAGCTTTTACCTTTAAACAACATTTAAAATATTTCTGCTTACAGAGTTGTCTAAAGTTAATATTGACTGACCAACAGCAAAACTACCAAACAAGATACAGATTTATTGAACTCTGTTGCTTCAGATGGCATTACCAACCTTTAGCTATGCAATGCTTGTGTCATAGTTTTTAAAAGAAAATTTTCATATTAGTCGTAGTATCATCCATCACTACAAATAGTGTTTTTTCAGCTATGATTTAAATAATATTGGAAGAATACAAGTTTTTTAACGATTTAAAAATCTTTAAGTAAACTTTTTTTTTTTTTTAGGTCACTAAAGAATGTGTGACATTCCATGTCTGGAAAAAAAACAAACCTGAAAACTAAAAGCTAGACAATTTGAAGACATTTGGTTTAGTTGACTAACTTGTTGGTTCTGTTGTTTTTCTTCATGTGCACCCTGCGGTGTACCAAACAGACAGGTAATTCTGTTTAGCTGTAGTTAGTGGAGAGCATGACTCAGCGGACGTGCCCCAAAGCAAGAAGGCATTTCAAGCGAACACAAACTAGTCAGTTCCTTGCATGCAAATTCCTTTGTCAGCTTTGTTTTATTGGATAGTGCATAATGGAAAGTTATTAATTCTGTGAAACTTATAACTGCTTTAAAGTTTTAGCTTTTTTTGTTTTCATATAGATGTCTACAGAAAAAATATTGTGCAAAGAGGCATGATGTTTGTGCAAGTTGAAAAACAAAAGAATGATATATGAAAAAGTGGTTCACGTGTGGATTGTTAAGCTTGTAAACGAATCATGTGAGAAACTTGTACATTATTGACCCATAGTTACCTTTTCACTGACCTCACTGTCTCTACACAGCCTGATTGCTCAAAGGCTTCTGTCACTATAGCAACCATGACATCAGCAACATGCCAGTGGTCAGGTTTTGTACACGAGAGAGTGAATGAAAAGAGGAAATGGAGGATAAAAAGAGAAGCTGCGAGGGAGGGACAGTAAGAAATGGTAGAGGAGGTGGAAGGAATAGAGTGCGCATACCCTCATTTCATTGCTGTATGTTACCAGGGCAACTGCTGCATGTAGGCCTGCCTTACGGCGATCCAGTCCCAATGTAATCCTCAAAGATAAAGCTAGGGCCTTAGGACATCCTCCCCATGTCTGCACCTCAACAGGCAGTGCCCTACCCTGTTTCTCCTCTTTGTTCCTTTGCCCTTATGCCACCTTCTAATCTGATAGCTAATTGAAATTTTATTATCAGTATATGGGAACTTGTAGTAATATGCAAAATAAATAAATAAAAAAGATGCACAACCTCATGCATAAATAGCCCCATAGTTTTTCATCCATTTGCATAGATCCATCACATTTTGACTTAGGAGTTATTTGTGGAGTTAAATAAAAACCAGCACCCCTAACAGGAAGTATGTCTTCCAAAGTTGAAGGAAAAAGGAAAAACCCCAGGATGTGACTCTCATCCTGCCAGGGAAGTGGGATCTAAACATATGTATCAGGCCTTGATGAGGATGTGTATTTTGTAACCATCTATAGGTGGTTTAAAAAAGGTTGATAAGAAAGAGGGAACTATGTGGCAAAGAATTTATAGCAGGAATTAAGCACAGGTTTAATGCTAGCTCCTCCTTAAAACTTTTTCTTCATTTTTGTTCACAGACAGTTGCAATTTATTTCTGAATGCAAATGAGCCAGGTGATCCACATGAATTAAAATCATGCATTACTTTCAGGCCTTATTTTAGATGTCATTTGCCTTCTCACTTCCCCTCGGCCCGGCCATTGTTTTGTAATGTTTTTCTAGTGAATTGGAGAAAATCACTCCATTGCTCGAAGGAGGAGAAGAAAAAATGGACACTGCATTTGACGGACCATAGCCGCATGTCAGGAATTATGTTAAAGGGACAGTAGTCCAGTTGTGGGATAACATTTTATTTCATTTTTAGTAAATGGCTTTTTTTTAACTGATTGAATTTGGTTATGTACAAATACATTACTAGTACTAGTAATCTACAACCATGACATTTATATTCCTGTCTCTTGTACTGGCTGTCTATGGCCAGTTTGACTGCTGTAGTGTCTGTGCGGTGTTATTGGAGCTCTGTCTGAGTTGTTGAGAGCAGGGTGGGTGGCTAATGAATGATCTGTCAGAGGTAATGAGGTCCAGAGTGCTGGATGCCTCATGGCTTCCTCCTTCCAGCTACACTAATTCACTGGCATCAAATCTTCCCACTGGGCAAACTGGAGAAATTTATCTCCTTATTATCATCAAGCTGCACTTAATACTGTGTTCAGCTAACATAAATGTGAATTGACAGAACAACTACTGATATGAGAAACAGAAACTGTGAATACATCAATAATCTTTGATATTTATGAAAAGGAATGAAAATAAAAAACACTTGATTAATCCCAGGAGGGAAATTGTTATTTAAATAGTTTTATTCATTTATATTTTTAGTTTTTTATTAGAAACAATAATTAATTAGAAGAAGGTGTTGCCTTGTTCTGAAGGGGGATGGCTGTTAGAAATAACGATCTCTGGTATCTTTCTGTCTTGCATTGGACTTGATGAAGCCTCTCACTGAACACACTTTTGTTTTTTCACTGTGCTGTGTAGAAAATATGAAGAATCTACCATTATTTTCAGCGGCTTGTGCAGCATTCTTTCCCAGACAGTCAGCTCCAGCAGCTTTAAAGTTATAGCCAGCACAGAACCAGCCTTCTGATGCTGCTGCCCCAACAGATGGCTGCAAAGCTGATTGTACTTTCCACAACAGACTTCTAGAAGATATGCAACATATTGGTGTAGACAGTGAATGATCTTAGCTTCATTAAAGGTCTGTTCTATCCCTTCTTGTAGATGCTTCTGCATAGCATTTCCAGTCTAGTCTGTTATTTAGCTAAACTCCAAGGTACTTGTATTTCTCCTGTACCTCCACATCAGAGTATTTCTGCAGAGGACTCCGAACTGTATTGAAAGTCTGGGTGAACTATAGGTAAATATTATGGATGGCTAATGGTTGATTGTCTTGTGTAGATCTTCTCCTGTACAGTGACATGTGCAGGATGGCACCAACAGTGATTAAAAAGCAAAATTTCACCACCCTTTAGCTTTCTGCCAACTTTCTTATTGCGGTTTGCTTGCACCATCTTAAAGCAGTGTACAGACACATTTGAGTCTGGGATGTGTTCATGCAGCCATGTCTCGGTGAAGCACATAATACTGCCTTCCCTTTATTATTTTTGAGACCCTGTTAGCACCTCGAGCTTGTTAGCTAGCAATCTCATGTTACCCATCAGAACAGTTGGAATAAATGGTTTGAATCTCTACAGTTTTTTTTTCTCTGCTCTGTCTTGAATAAAAGTAGATTATATTTAAATATGAAACAGTACAGCCTGACCTACTACATTTTATTGCAACCATTCAAAGTGGAGATCCTTATGATCCTTTTAACAGTAGGGAGAGTTTCATTTGTGTGTATCTGTTTGTGTGTGTGTGTATGTGTGTTGTCAGCACTTGTACTATGTTCTGCTCACGAGTTCCTGTTTCACTGATTTTACAACAAACACAAACCTTCCTCATGCCATGCCTCACATTTTTGTCTTTGAACCTTGACTCACCTTTCTGTAACTTTGTGCAACTGCATCTGAAGACTCCACCCAACTTTCCTTCATCTGTGCAGCTGAAATGTAAATATGGGAAAGGTGCGGCTCCATGGGTTTTTTTTCTTCCTCATTTGAATTCAGAGCTGTCATGGCTTATAGGAAGCTATTAATTTTGCTGTATGTATGTTGTCTTGTGCTATCAGTTTGCATACTATTAACTGAGGCAGCCCATCTGTAATATTGAGTTAAACACCACATGGTCTATTGCGTTATATCTGTTTATTTGTTTCCACTTAAACATCCGTTTCAGATCGAAAGAAAATTAGTGTTCATGATATTCTGTTTAGTACATTCTATTTTTAGACCCTACTACTGACATTCAAACATGAACATAGTGTCTGCTCAGCTAGACTTATTTATCTATTCATTTTTTACAGAAAAAGAGCAGAGAAGAGAGCTGTGGTGAGGGTAGTGGGGTGGAGATCCTAGAGAATAAACCCTACACAGATGGACCCGGAGGGACGGGTCAGTACACCCACAAAGTCTACCACATTGGCATGCATATTCCTAGCTGGTTTCGATCCATTCTTCCCAAAGCTGCACTGAGAGTTGAAGAGGAATCTTGGAACGCCTACCCTTATACCCGCACTAGGTGAGCTTTCTTTGCTTTTGCAAAAACACTACCTTGACTGTCTTTTACAGCCAAAGTGGAAGCCTGCCTGCTAAAGCTGCACAAACTCACAATTTGGTATTTTAGTAATACGCATATGTGGCTAACAGTCTGCAGCTGGTAAGTGTACATGTTTTTAGAGGGGAAAAAAGCCACTCCTTATGTTGAAGATAATAAATCAGATGCTTATTATATTTAGTGTAATATGCAAATGTCATAAAAGATTGGCTTGATGATGCTGAGACCTAGGTTCAGCTGACTCAGTAAGAGCCAAGAGTAAATAAAGACCTTGGAGCAAGTTGCCAGATTATCTCACAGGCCATCAGATCAGTGTGTTGCCAGAAACTCTCCCTGGCTGCTAGTCGTTGATGACCCTTCTTTCTTAGAGTGTCGCTCCGTTTGTTTTACTGGGAGTCTGATAAACACAGACATGTAGGTGCTGAAAAGAGATGTGTCCCAGACTGTACTGTCAGGATATTGATAGACTCCAAGTGGCTGTTGACACATCTATTCAACCAGTGACAGTTTTACTGCAGATGCCTCAAATGCAACAGATGGGCATGGCTCACATGTCCTCTATGCCTAACAGTTAAAATGTGTTGTTGCTCTTTGACTTGTCTTGAGCCATTCAGTTGAAGAGTTATTCTGTGAATGAAATTGGCCCATAACTCACATAATATTTGTTAAGGTTGGTTCTCCATTTCATTCATTTTTTGTCCTCCTTTTTTCCAGATACACCTGTCCCTTTGTTGAGAAGTTCTCCATTGATATTGAGACCTACTACAAACCAGACACAGGCAATCAAGCAGATGTTTTTAACTTGTCTGCAACAGATAAGAGACAAAGGACTATTGGTGAGGCCCTTGGACACCTGTCTCAACCATTATATCATCATAAATTCAATTATCAAAGAAAATATTGAGATGTAATTGATGTCATACTAATTTAACTGATAGTCAGCTACACAATAGTGTCATAGTATGAGCTTTTTGCACACATTTACACACACTTTGTCTTGTATTAATGGCGTTTTAATATCTGCTTTGTTGTTATTCAAGTGTAAATAGTGAATGAGGCCTACTTGTGGAAGTTTAATGCTACTGCATCTGTTTTTTTTTTCTGTAGTTTATAGCATATTTACTCATTGATTATTACCCTTTAAAGAAATCATTTTTGGGGCAGCATGGAATAATCTAGTTATATATAACATTATAATGATTTTAATAAATAAGTCATTCTTATATCCATTGAAGTTTTTTAGACAGAAATTTAGCTATAATAGGACTGAAACTGCTGAAGTCAAGCCCATTCAAGTTCTTCTTTGCCACCCTCTTGACTGTATATTATGGAAACCACACTAAAATTGTTCATGCAATACATTTAAAACACCTGCTTCCATGAGTTATTGTCGTCTAAAAATGGATTGTCTTTGGCAGATCCGATTGACATAGTAACAGATCCCATCCCCCCACATGAGTACAAAGCAGAGGAAGACCCAAGGCTTTACAAGTCGGTCAAGACTCAGAGGGGTCCCCTTCGAGATGATTGGATAGAGGAGTACAACAACAACCCAGGGAAGACCCCAATTATGTGTGCCTACAAACTGTGCAAAGTGGAGTTCCGTTACTGGGGCATGCAATCTAAGATTGAACGCTTTATTCATGATGTCGGTGAGTAAATCATCATAGATTTTAAATTCTTTACAATATTTATGTTTGAGTCTTTTTATGGATTTTTTTTCCTCCCAATTACTCCCTTTAGGACTGAGAAAAGTGATGGTGCGTGCCCACCGGCAGGCCTGGTGTTGGCAGGATGAGTGGTATGGTCTTACCATTGAGGACATCAGGCAGTTGGAGCTGGAAACCCAGCTGGCCTTGGCTAGGAAGATGGCCCAGTTCTGCCAGGGAGAGGAGGCCACTGAAGCCATTGGAGGTGCTCCATCTCCAGACAAAGATCAGGAGGTTAAGGAGGCCATCAGCTCCATTGAAACTGAGGAAGTTGTTGCCAGCTCAGGAGGAGAGACTCTCCAGCCACGAGGTGTACTCACCAAGCAGTGGTCCACCTCATCTCGATCCTCCCGTTCATCAAAGAGAGGAGGTGAAGAGCATCTTCAACTAATCATCTTATCACCTCTCTGTATGACATTCATTATGGGAATTATATTCATGTATTCAGATGACTCTCTATTACACATTTCCAGCATTTTTCCCCTGGCGCTCTGCACCAGAGTTCCACTTCCTTCACATACAATCATATTTATAATTACTAGGGCTTCCCCATAATAAACAAAATAATGCATTTCTTCTTATTTTGACTATATTTAAATGTAAGATGATCACTCAGACTGGGAGTTGGAGGCAGCAGAATGCCTGCCTTACTTTTATTCTTACATATTGCACAGTCTCTGCCTGTGTAACAAATCACAAGAACAACACTCAGTGAGAGCAAAGAGCTCTTTCATAGGTGCAGCTGTCTGGCCACTATCTGCCACTGACTGCAGAAAACACCTGTACTGAGAAGTTGTAGCGGCACTGAGTGGAGCAAAAAACTGCTTTTGTTGGTAGCAGTTGCCCACAAATGTCACTAAAAGGATCTAACAGTCACTAATTTTAGTGAAAAAAAATCATTGTTGGCTACAATTAAGTAAACCAAAACCTGATAAATAGTCTTCTGTGTGCTGGTACACTGACTGAGATGGTACATATATTAAAAAAATGGTTAAATGAATTCTAAATTAAATGTTTAATGCCCACCTAACAGAAGAATGATAAAAAAAATGCAGTCATAATGATTGCATTAGAAATCTTTGTGTTCAGGCTGACCTGACCCTTCTACCGCTTTAAAGGTTGAGATATGCTAACATCAATCAAACTGTCAGACCAGTAAACACAGTTGTGAGATCTGAAATCTTAAGACCTGCTCAAATTGGAGGCTGCTATGTGAAGAATTCAACAAGGGGGGGTATGTTTGTAAATGAAGTTCACGAGTTTTAGGGTTAATAAAGTCAACTCTTCAGGAGCAGCTTTTTAGCATGCAGATTCTGTATTTGTTGTATGATGTTTATTGCTTGCACTCTGCTCAGACATATTTACTTGCGTCCTCACATATGCTTTACTGACCAACTTAAGAGGCCTCACTACTTCACACCTGGGTTATTTTTAGCACCAACTCTGACATCACAAATCACATGTCTGAACACACCCATCTGGAATGCCAATTTAAGGTAGCACTCACTGTGGCTAACTCATGGACCCCGACTCTCATTCATCATGCCTTGTTTCACCCTGTAACTCCCCCCTGTGGTTCTCCGTCGAGATATTTTTAGCAGCAGTGCTGACATCACGGATCCGAGGAGGCTGACGCTCCTCGAGTGACCCTCCCCTCCACTGCTGCTGTTTCTTTCTGTGTGCTGACAGCTACAGCTGTGCCCCCCTCTCACCAGTCTGCCCCACTCTCCTCTGCTGCACTAATGATATATGAGGCATCAACTGAAGACATGTGATAGACAGTGCTGGCTTTTAGTGCTGCT
The DNA here is from genome assembly GCF_017639745.1 of Melanotaenia boesemani. Classification (NCBI taxonomy): domain Eukaryota; kingdom Metazoa; phylum Chordata; class Actinopteri; order Atheriniformes; family Melanotaeniidae; genus Melanotaenia; species Melanotaenia boesemani. The sequence continues at coordinate 18,297,930 of NC_055692.1, forward strand.
ATTTGCCTCAGCTGGCATTTCTTTTTTGGTGTGCTCAAAGCTGTGTTGTGCTGGTCCTCGCTTCTTGCACACCACCCCTGACCACCAAGCAGTCCATCTGTGATGAAGTGATGCACCACAGAGACTGTTGCATGTTTATATAACACTGTGTTTGTGCGGGAGTTGAGGGTTGGTGGGGTTGTGCAATATTTCTTTGTCATGATTGTGTGTGTTGAAAAGGCAGAGAGAGAGCCAAAAGCACATGTCCCCAAATAACTGTGAGGTTTTGCTTGTGTGTGCTTCGCAGTGAGCCCATCACGTCATAGCATTTCAGAGTGGAGGATGCAGAGCATAGCTCGAGATTCAGACGACAGTTCGGACGAAGAATTCTTCGACGCTCATGGTAACAACAGTTTTGATTTTGAATTGAAGGTTGATTGTTTTTTTTGTGTATTTGTGTTCAATTTTGCAAGAACCTGCTTGTTCCCTTCTTCAATCCTTCTGCATGCATCTTTTTAACCACAGATCAGTTCTTAAACTTCCCAGATACCCAGCATGCTTTGGGTCTGCAGTTGAATTAGGTGGGTGCAGTTCAACACCCATGCTTCCCCGCGGGATGAGTTGGCTGAGGACACAAGCCAGGTGTCTCATCCTGACGTCAAGTTCAGAAATCAGTCGTCTCTGCTCACCAGTCCCTTTCACACCAACAGGCTTAACATTTCATCATTTTAACAAACACAGAAAGAGTCCTTCACACAAATCATTTTATGTCCAGATAATAAACTACCCCCTTCAAACCAGTGTTTGTGTGGTGAAATTTGCATATAGTTTAGCCATGATGATGAACAAGAATAAATCTGAACATGTTGCATCATTTACTATATTGACACTGATTTGCTATACTCTATCTCCTCCCATTCAAAGTTTAATAAATTTTTGTTTGTAAGTCACTGAAATGCAATTATCACAATTAATGTAGTACATCGCTACACTATTCACATGTAGCATTAATTACTGTGTTTGGTGTCTGAATAGAAAATGCCTCAGTTTATCAAATGAATGAATGATAAATATTGTGCCTTCACATCCATAACCTGGTGGCTGAACCATCTGTATTAGTGAAAGGTAATGTTGCTATCTTTATTTTGCTCCGATCCCCATCACAGTTACTTATGATTTTTTTTACTTACATTTCTACAGAACAGAGGCAACATAATGTAATAAGCAGTTAAAGGTGGTAAATAAATGATAGTATTACATCAAACTGGACTTCTTCATAAAAACGCATATGTGCTTTGGTGCCTTGATAAATCACATGATGAAAGTCTACAAATTAAAAATGGAAACAAGATCAGATGTCTGTCTTCAAAATTTTAGCATCTGTTACAGAAATCATCTAATGGAGAATTATGTAATGGTTTTAATGGAAATGTTCACACATGTGTGCAAATTTATAAAGGAAAGCTATAGTTGGGGAACTCAAATACAAAATAATCACTAATTTTCATTGCTTATTAAAAAGAAATTTTAATCTGCCTGCGATTGTACACCTTGAATAAAATGGTTTTTATTGATTTGAATTAGGTTAAGGCTGGTGGTGTTTAAAAGTATACCTGGATACCTGGATGTTGTGCATGGGAAGTGAGTGTTTTACAGAAAGCATTATCATAGAAACTCATAATTGATAAACAACGGAGGGTTTTTTTTATGTTAAGACTCTGGTTAAACTTGCCAAAACTGCTGATCAGTGTCCAAAGCAAGTTGTCATGAAATAAAACTATTTCCATTTGATTTCTAATATTTGTGTTATTTATTTGTAGTGCAGCTACCGTTAAGGAGATGTCATTGCATTGAAGTTTAAGTTCGATTTCCAGCTCTGTAACATAAGTTAAAGTGAACTAAACACATCAGGGGGAAACTTTGGAATAAAAATGGTCTATTTTAAGTCCTGAATTTTAATTTTGAATCAAGGATTAATATGGATGAATAGTATCATAAATCATTAGACAAACTCAAAAGATGCACATTATACCCCATAAAAAGTATGGGTGATTTTTTTTTTTTTTTTTTAAATCTGGCACAGTGACAAATCACACCAGCTCTTGTCCACTGCCCTCCAGCACATAAATATCTGCTATAAAATGGTGTATGCCTCCCAGAGAGGAGTACTCCACACTTGACAATACGGAACTTAATATACTTAAGATGGCCCCCATCATATAAAGTGGTGCGAAGTACTGCATCTGATCTCTGAAACTTTATGTTTGCTGTACTGTTCCTTATTAAACTTGGGAAACATGCCAGTGATGCAAACATGTGTAACCATAAGTTGATTGCGCTGTTTGTTTAATGACTAAACTTAAAGGAAAAGTTAAGTTTAATTTGACTAATCATGATTGATGTGCTGTTTCCTTTGCAGAGGATCTCTCAGACGGTGAGGAAGTCTTTCCTAAGGAAATTGCCAAATGGAACTCCAATGATCTCATGGACAAAATTGAAGCCACAGACACCGAGGAAGCTCCTGGTATGATGAAGACCCCATGCAGCTCTCTAACTGTTGGAAGTTACATTCCTGTGATGCTTAATGATAAAAATATGAATGTGTGTTTTCAGGTGAGCTTTTTAAGGAAATGACTGTGGATTATGAAAGAGTAACAAGTGAGGACAGACTAGATGAGGTATGTTTGCCAAGCAGCCATGTTTATACCCGAACACAGTCCTAAAATACTACTACTGATTCATATCCATGTCTAAAATAAATTCTCTTGAAAAACTATGCAAAGAATTCCCCGTAGGACCAAACGCTTTTACTAACCCCTATTGCTTTTTAAGTTTGCGTTTCTAAGATAAGTTTTTCAATCAGGCTTTAGACTTTGGAGGATAAGAGAAAGGCTGTTTGTGCCTGAGCCTTTCTGTCCTCTTGTGTTCAGATGTGCGACTCTCTTAGCGGCCAAGCCGATAGCTCTCCCATTCCCACCATCATGGTAACAAGGCACCTGTCAGTAAGTAAACATTTTGGCCCCAGTGCACTGTGGGATACAATAGTCCCACTGTGAGATCCAGTCCATGTGGACAATCCCAGTACTTACTGCCCCTTCCCTTTTGCCATTGCCCAAACCCAAATTCATGTGTACTCCTCAGCCTCACCACCCTCTCTTCAGTTCCCTTGTACTTACAGCTGTGGCATTGAGTGTACATATGGTGCTTCTCTGGAATGTGGAGTTTTGGATCAGACGTAGAAGACAAAACTACACATTATACTGTGTTATTTCATGTGAAGCATGATTGTTGTTTGCTGTTAGTTGAATAGTTGTCTAGGTGGAGGTTGGCTCTGTTTCCCCTCATGGTTCTCTGCCCCTGTGAAAAGAAGTCTGTCGTGTGGTCCATGTTTGTAAAGATGGACACAGAGTCACAAACTATTACTAAAGGAGATTTTACTTCCAAGTGATTTTTTTGTTGTTGTCGTTTTTTTTTTCTTACTCAATAAATGTGTTATTTTTGGCCATGATTCTCAAGCTAATAGACTATCTGTCCAACATTTTCCAAGGGCTGTTTCCTTATTTTCCCATTCATCACCATTCTTGTAATTTGCTGTTCTCAGGAGAGCTCATCCCAGCAGTGTCTGCAGCCTTCCAAGATCCATGTGCTGATCTTGGTCCTGCATGGAGGGAACATCCTGGATACAGGTGGAGGGGACCAGAACAGCAAGCAGGCCGATGTCAACACAATTAGTACCGCTTTTGAGACAGTCATGCGTGTTCACTACCCTGCTGCGCTGGGACGCATCGCCATCCGCTTGGTGCCTTGCCCTGCCATCTGTGCTGAGGCCTTCTCTCTAGTGTCCAAGTAAGGAAAAACACTAGCACACATTTTTTTGTCAGGCTCCGAATGATAAATGTAATTATAAAGTTTGTTTTTATTAGCTGTGTTTCCTTACACTAGCGACATTTTAAGTCCTTCTAATAAATGCCATCCTTTCTTCATGTGTATATTTTCCTCAAACTTCTCTTTGATTTTGTAACTATATATTTTTTTATGACAGCCTGAGCCCTTACAGTTATGATGAAAGCTGTCTGTCCAGCAGCCAGGACCATATCCCGCTGGCGGCTCTGCCTCTCCTGGCAACCTCAGCTCCCCAATATCAGGACGCTGTGGCCACCGTCATTGTTCGAGCCAATCAAGTTTATGCTGACTTTATAAAGTCTCTGGACGGGGCTAACTTCTCTGGCCAGGTCAGTCACTGCTCTGGATGTAGTCAGTTTGCTAACACATGGTTATAATCAGTATATCACGGTTGAACCCAGTCTTTAGATTTTGTGTGAACTGTTACATTTTAGAGGAGTACATCAAAACTTAAATAAAATCACTGCCATTTGGCTTATACCCATTTAACATTAACCATTCTTTTCATATGTCAACTTTTTTTTTGTCACTGAACTCCCCAGGATGCAGCTTCATTTTAAGTAAACCTGACCTGTAAGCTTGAATTTCATGAAAATCTCTTCTGATCCTTACTTTCTACAGGTATGCCTCATTGGGGACTGTGTGGGAGGAATCTTAGGGTTTGATGCTTTGTGTAACAGCAATCCCACAGTAAACGAAAGCCAGAACAGCAGTCGCAGGGGGAGTGTCATCAGCGTGCAGGTAAGGGGGAAAACATTAGGTGCGGATAATTCATAATAAAATATTTAACCCATCTTTGAAGACCTCAAAACATATATTTTTTTCTATATAACAGAGGCATTATGAACTTTTACGAAACTTTGTACCTTTTTTTTTTAACACAAACCCGAATGACCTCTTCACAGGACCAGGACCTCCTCTCACCAGGCATCATTGTCAACTGCGGACATGGACCAGCTTCTCCAACACTAGAAGGCAGCCGCCACCTCAGTCGCAGTAACATAGATATTCCTCGCACCAGCACAGGTGACGACCCCAAAAGACAACTGCCACGCAAGAGAAGCGACTCCTCCACCTACGAAATGGACACAATAAAACAACACCAAGCTTTCCTGTCTAGGTGCGTTGGGTGTGTGATACTACAGCAATCTTTATACTCTCTTTTCAGATTTGTAAAAAAATCTAATTTAGTTTTAAAAAAAAAATTGTCTTGGGTTTAACAAGGATTTGTCTTTGTGCTGTCCTTCCAGCTTGCACTCTAGTGTCTTGCGGAATGATGCAGCCTCACGCAGGTCGAGCAGCAGCACCATGCTGGATGGATGCTCCCTGGGGAAGTTTGACTTTGAGGTGTCTGACTTTTTCCTCTTTGGCTCTCCACTGGGCTTGGTACTTGCCCTAAGGAAGACTGTGATCCCTATGCTGGACGGTGAGCTTCTTTTTTTGAAGAGGAATGCCATGTTTTCAGTTATGTAAAACATCCCTGCTGAGGTCCAGCTTCTTCCCCGTGGCTGTCAGACTTATAAACAGTGGACAACACTCAGTCGACCAAGAGCAGTGGTGGCCATTGCTATTTATTTATTTAATTTAAAATATTTATGGATCAAAGGTGGAATACCTGTTTTGTCATTCATAGTTTTTAGTTTCTTTTATTTATTTCTCTTGTTCTCCCAGGCTTTTAATGGAACAAATTTTGTTCTTTATGTTGATGAAATGTTAGTATGAAGAATGACAATAAAGAACCTTTTGACCTTTTTTTTGCCTTTGTAATGAAGGATATCAGTCATGCTGACAGAAATTACATTTAGAGAGACTGTTGTTGCAAAGCTTCTGTATCTTTCTGTTCTGAATTCTCTATTCTCTTGTCTTTGGTTTGATTTCTCCCCCTAGTGGCCCAGCTGCGGCCTGCTTGTCAGCAGGTTTATAACTTGTTCCATCCAGCTGATCCCTCAGCCTCCCGTCTGGAGCCTCTACTGGAGCGGAAATTTCACCTCCTCCCTCCCTTCAACGTGCCCCGTTACCAGCGCTTTCCCCTAGGAGATGGCAACTCTGCCCTGCTGGGTGAGATCTTTGCAGCAATGATTAATAAAATTACAATCACTTCAAAAAGTAACAATTTCTACATTTTAAAATTCATGTTTTTCTCACTTAGATTCAGCACGGACACAAATGCGAAATAAACCTATTATGAATTATTTAAATTTCTCCTTCTAATCGTATCAGCGGGCACTTCAGTTATAATATGTTACCCACCATCCTGTTTGTCATTGATGCATGCCATAGACAATGTTGCCTTAGCAGCACACTATCAGTTTGCTCAGCGTAAACACTGTCTTGAAGAAAAATGAAACATTTTTCGATTGTTGTGCTTCAAAGTTTTCTGTGAAGCAATTTATTCATCTAAATGTGGTCAAAGTCCTGCTAGTGGTTTCTCTTTGGACTGGTCATTTTGATTGAGTAACATTTACAGATATAAGCAAGGCTTTATTTTATTTTATTTTATTTTATTTTTTTTAATCAAAATATATACCTTTCAGGATTAAATCAGGAAACAGATTTTATTATGGAACCACATGTGGGTTAAACAGTACAAGTAAAAATAACATTTGCTTATTATATGTCAGGGTTTTAATGATACCAAAACTGGCTCCTGTGAGCCATTACTGATTATCCTCAGGTCCTCCTTGTGAAACTAATAAACGTTTGACTATTGATAAAGTTTTAATGACAAATGGAAGTTTTAAAGGCAAAACATTGTAAAAGATTATAAGTAGCAGACTGTAAGTTATTTCCTATCTTTGAAAAGAAGGATTATGACCATATACTGTACTCCTGGGGAGCTGTGGTCCAAAAGAAATCGGGTCCACTAAGGGCTTGACTCTTTTTCGTCTCATGTTCAGCTGTTTTTGCTTCATGTTTTTGTGTCTTCCTTGTCTCCTTTCCTTCTTCCTCTCTTGGCCTACTGTCCCATATCTGCACACCTGGCCCTCTTACCTCTAAAACCATCCCTGACCTCTGCCCTTCCTGCTCTCCTCCACCTCCTTCTGTAGTGGAGACAGTCCAGAGCAACGCTCAGCTGCTACTTGATAGTGGGCCCCCTCTATTCCTTCGCTGTCAGGAGACCATCAGTGAGACCTGCATTCCTGTGCCTGTGCTAAACTGGCAGGAGGGCTCCCTCAAAGCCACACCAGCCACTATGGAGTGTGTGTAGCCTCTCCCAATCACCTCCATCTGTCCAGACCCCATTTACTGTATTCCCTTTTGTTTCTAAGTACATTTTATTTCTGCTGTGTCAAAGATGCTCAGATTTTTTGCTGTCTTGAGTATTCTCATTGCTATTGTTTTGTCAGTCGAGAACATTAATTCAGTTTCTCCGGATAAAGACCAGTTTGAATACGGCATTCATACTTTTCCTTTCAGCATGGGATTTTTTTTCTTAATGCAGTCCTTAGAGTTAAATTCTAATTCTCCTTTCTGTTTTAAATAAAACTCATAATTGTTACATCAGCAATGGCAATACTTGGCTAAAAAAAAATCTGACTAGCATCTGTTGTGGTACTACCTTTTCTTCTGCCATCACGTATTGACGTAATTTGCAGTGTTTGGAGGATGCAAACGTTTGTATTTGTGCTGTGGTATTTTAGGCCAGGCTTCATTGTGTCTGCATCTTCCCCATGATTTCAAATTACTGATGTTTGTTGACTGAGAGTTTTTCTACTGTCGTCTGAATCTCAGAATAGTTTTGATGTGCACATTGTGCTGTTTGTGGTGTTGTGTTATGATGTTGCTGTGGATGTGGACTCAGTGTATTCATCCTGAATATACTGTACCTCATGTTTCCCCTTGTAACAATGGTCAGAAGTCATCTGATTCTATTAAATATCCAGCACAGTTTGATTATCAAAAGAAAGAATTATGTAAAATATTAGATGAAAAACACCACTATGAGAGATACTGAATTCTGGGTATGATTATAACAGATGGGGCCATTTGTGATTTTACATACACTTAAGTGTTTTGTGTACTCATCTCAAGTCAGTTGAACAAATCTGATTCTGGCCAGCATGTGGCACCCTTGTGGTTTCATGTGTCTTCTGAAACCACAGTGACTACTGTCACATTTCTTTCCTGCTGTTCTAACCCACATCTCCCCCCTCTCTCACCCTTCACTGTGAGTTCCCCTTACCTGTGTCTCTGTCTAATGGGATCTCCTTGTTTGGGCTCAATAGCGGATGTTGTTCAGTCTCATGGTGGTGTCTTCATGGACAGTTCGTACCCCTCATCCCCTGTAACGGGCCCCCTCTCCCGGGGCCAGCGGAGGGCCAGTGAGGTCAGCATTGCCAGCCAGGTCTCAGGAATGGCAGACAGTTACACTGCCACCAACATAGCCAACAGTAAGTGTTCTGCATACCAACCACTCTCTCTCTCTGTCTCGCTTTCTTCCACTCACACAAACATTTCCTCTCTAACTCTCAAGACAATCTTTCTTCTTTCTAGTTTCTCTTTCTGGCTCACCTTCATCATCCCTATCTCTCAACCCGCTTTACTCTGACTACACACACCCTGCACTCCACCTGGAAAAGTCTAGTCAGCCAGTTACACATAAATACTTTTACTTACTATTTATGCTTTGCCAGACGTATTTTGTAGGGAGTCGTATGTAGGGTATTTTATCTATTTCCTGTTATAATTCAAGTGCTGATGAATTCAGAGTCATGGAAAAGAGCAAGCTTAGCGCCACTTTCCTTTGTCTGTCTTATTCTTATCCACTGTCTAAATGTAAATGCAATGACTGAGTGCTGCATTTATCTAACGTTGCAATGCATGTAGACACCTGCCTCCCTCCCTAAGCCATTTCTGCATTGTCCACCCCCTATTGTAGTGTTTGCTGAGATAATCAGTACTTTGTTTCTTCTTTGTTTGATTGTCTACCAAAGTCCCTCCTCCACTTCACTTTTTACTTTTGTTATCTTAACATTTGTTTGTACCGTCCATGACTGTTCAGAGCCCTGCTGTTTAACCAGCTACAGTACAACCATGGCGGTGCGCTTTAACTCTGCTCCTGCAACACCAGAACAACAGAAAATCTTTAGCAGCATTACCCTGTCCTGTTACCTAAACTCTAACTAACCATTACTTTCAGAGATTCACAGCTCTTTTTTAAAGCAGTCACTGGACACATCTCAACATCACTCTGTAAAACTGTATAAACTGTCATTAACTGTCACATACAAATATGCATCCATTTTATTATGTGGTTCTTTCTCTTTTTTCCCTTTTATAGCCACACAAAACCAGATTTACCAGTCCAGAAAGTTCAGTCTTTTGTCTCAACTTGCCCTATCATCACAAAACAAATTTGTAAAAAGCCCTCCTAAGTCTCGTAAGAAAGCAGTGGCTGACCAGGCTGCAGGATCTCCTGATGTAGATCTAGTGGCTGAGCTGGATGTTGAGGCAGACTCTAGCGAAGGTCTTAGTCCCACTTGCCAGTTCGAGAACTGCCTGTCTGCGGGGCTGGACTCTGCTATATGTGATCTGGTCTCACTGGACCCCCAAGCTGAATTTGAGCAAGGTATTTTTCTAAGGGAGGGGAAATCACATCGAGGCTTTAAATCTTTTCTGTGTGCTGTCCTATACTATCCAAAAAACTCAGGTTTATATTTTTTTTCCTCCCCTTGATTTCTTTCTCAGTTTAATTCACAAGGATTCAATTTCAATTACTGGGACTGAGGAGGAGCAATCTATAAATCTAGATTTTGCATGCTCTTTCAAAATCATTGGCTTTTTTCTTCCCCACACTAACACAAATAATCACTTTTAGTTTTTCGTATAGGTTCACATCCATTCTAACTATCTTTTTGTTCTTTAATTCAGTGTTTTCCTGATAGCAGAGATCATAAATGCCTCCCTTTCTCTCCTACAGCTGAAGAACTGCTGGAATTGGTGATGATTGTGGTTGAAGATTAAAATTAACGTATTGCTTTAGCTTTATGGTTGTTACACTTTTGTGTGGCATCACGTACCTCATGGTATCATCTTACATATCTGCACCTTATTCATCCCATTCCCCATTGTAGTTGCAGGACGTTGGTGGGGCACAAAGCGGCTGGACTTTGCTCTGTACTGTCCCGACGCTCTGACCGCTTTCCCCACTGTAGCTTTACCACACCTCTTCCATGCATCATACTGGGAATCCACTGATGTTGTGTCTTTTCTCCTGAGGCAGGTGAGTAAACCTAACCACACTTTCCGTTGTTAATATTCAACTTGCAGTCTTTAAGGCTTCTTCCTGAGAATGAATCACTGAAATGTTCCCTTTAGGTCATGAGGCATGACAACTCAAGTATTCTGGAGCTTGATGGTAAAGAAGTGTCTGAATTTACTCCTTCTAAACCTCGAGAGAAGTGGCTCCGCAAAAGGACTCATGTCAAGATCAGGGTGGGTGTCACTTCTGTAAAAGAAACTAGTTTCAGGGTACTTTGGAGCTCACAGTGGGACACATTCCACTGACTTACAGTATCATGTTAAAATTAGGTTTTTGACTTTGGTTTGATAAACTTACCATGTGTTTTTCTTTAATTACAGACAAACAAACAATTCATGTATTTTTCTTGATCTTTCTTGACAGAATGTGACTGCCAACCACCGTGTGAACGATGCCGTGTTTACTGAAGACAACCAGCAGGTTGTGACAGGTCGCTTCATGTATGGTCCTCTGGACATGGTCACTTTAGCCGGGGAGAAGGTGAACACACATTTACAGTAGTACACAGCCTGGTGTCAGATACCCTGTGTAATTTGTGTTTGTGGATGTTTTGAACGTATATATTGGGTTTTTCAATCATGCGCAGGTTGACCTCCACATCATGACTCAGCCTCCATCAGGAGAATGGGTGTATTTCAACACAGAAGTGACCAACAGCAGTGGTCGTGTGTCTTTTATAATCCCAGAGGACAGGCGTCTGGGCATTGGAGTCTACCCAGTTAAAATGGTTGTCAGGTAAGGACAGCTAAGTTCCCCTCTGTTAGCAAACCCAAGCAGGTTTTGTGGAATTTTGCCAGAATTCCTGGTTTCTGTATTTTCCTACTTCATCATTTCAGTGTTTCATGGTGAATTTTGAGGGATTTTTTTTCTTCACAGCTACATCTGTTTTCTCATTGTTGTTTTTTTTTCCACTCCAGGGGTGACCACACTTTTGCAGACAGCTACCTGACTGTTATTCCACGTGGCACAGAGTTTGTAGTGTTCAGCATTGATGGTTCATTTGCTGCCAGCGTATCAATCATGGGCAGTGATCCAAAAGTGCGGGCAGGAGCTGTAGATGTCGTCAGGTAATTAACTGGTTTTCCTCTCCCATTTTCTCGAATTTGAAGGGTTTCTATTGGGCTGAAGTTTATAAGTGTGTCTTTTTTTTTTGTCTATTTTGCTGTTTCTACTCATTCCAGATACTGGCAGGATTTAGGCTATTTGATCATTTATGTGACTGGACGTCCTGACATGCAGAAGCAGCGAGTAGTGGCTTGGTTGTCTCAGCACAACTTCCCTCATGGCGTTGTCTCCTTCTGTGATGGCCTGGTCCACGATCCACTTAGACACAAGGCCAACTTTCTCAAGTCCCTGACAGAGGTCAGTCTTGGAGTACCACATGAAAGATTATTTACTCACTTGTTAAAACACTTCTCTAATTCATTTGACTGATTCCAGGCTCACATGAAGATATTCGCTGGCTATGGATCTACCAAAGACATCTCTGTCTATACCTCCATTGGCCTTCCTCCTTCACAAATATATATTGTCGGCAGACCCTCTAAAAAGATGCAACACCAGTGCCAGGTACCAATAAATCACAAGGTGTTCTAAAATAATGAAAAAAAATGCTAAATTAGATGCTGAAAGCCTTTGGAAATATATTTAAAATGAGATACCGATCTGTTCTATAATGCTGCTACTCTGGCACCCAGTTAATAATTCATTACAATGAACAAAGCAAAGGGAATCCCATTAATTAGGATATAAATGGCTCTGTCTCCCTTTAGTTTATAGTTGTCTGTACTCTGATCCTCTCAACAGTTCATCACAGAGGGATATGCAGCTCATTTGTCCCAGCTGGAGTACAACCACCGCTCTCGGCCAGCCAAATCCAGCAGTGCACGGATGGTGCTACGTAAAGGCAGCTTTGGTTTGGGTGCAAACAGCGACTTTCTGAGGAAGAGAAACCACCTTTTGCGTACAATCTCCTCACAGCCAGCCCCCAGCTCCCCAACAGGCAGCATCCACAACAGACCTGAGCGCACACAGAGCCAGTCAGACAGTGAACGCCTGGAACGGGAGCGGCTGGAGCGTGCTCACAGCCACAGCCAGGGAGCAACCCAGCGCAGTATGAGCATCACAGCGAGCTGCTGGGGGCGCAGCAGCAGCACCAAGCTGGAACCAGGAGTTTTCAGCCCAAAATGAGATCTGAGAGAAAACGTGAGAGTACTAGCTGGGGTGACATACAGATGCAGTGCTGAGGAAGAGACTCTTGACAAAAAGATAAATACAGAGAATGAAAAAGAGCTGGTTTGCATCATTTGGGCAAATGCCACAATCAAATCTGGTGCTACAAACCACTATTTATAAAACGTATGCCAGTCACGTTAAACACATTTTAGGACAGGCTGTGACTGCATTCATTACAAAAAAGACAAAATAGACATTTTACGAATCATCTTCCTGAAACAGGAACATGTAGTCAACCAGATAAAGCTAATATAGGAATTCAGGCTGTTTCTACTGTAGAGTAAATATTTATTCAACATAAATTAAAAGTCAGCTTTTCTCCTCTTGATAGGCTTTTAGACATGGAGATTGTTACAAATAAAAATACTCCTGTACTGTGTTTTGTAGCAAAAATCACAGGTTGTTCCAGACAGCTTCGATCAGGTGCTCACACTGATACGACACTGCAGCTGAATAACGTGGCCAATACAAGCACAACCACTGCAACAAAGTGTTTTCTGAGACTAAGTTTATGTATATTTGTTTTAAGGAAATTTCCTTTTTATGTTAATACAGGTTCTAGTCCGAGAGCAGAGCTGTGATTTAGGTCACACTGGACTGAGTATCTTACTCGCTTTGGTGTAAACATACAATCACAAAGCCAAAAAGAATTTTTGATACAATTATGGTAATTTTTCAACAAAAAAGGACAATGTTTCAGTGATTTGTAAGCCAACTAGAAATGATCTGATGAACCTAAATGTAACAAAGAGCAACGCTTGAATGCTGTCAAGTGCACAGTCCAGTCTTGCTTGTTTTCTTGTCAGCTTTGAAACACAGAATCATCCAAGTATCGCATGACACAGAATGCGAAATTACCCTTTAACTATGGCTGCAGTTGAAACTGCTCCTGGGTTTTATAGCATTTCAGCACCTCATGTATGACCCAGCTAGAGGGAAAAGTCCTACTACTGTATGGTTAATGTGCCAAAGTTAACAGTATAAAACATTATGCTGTGTATGAGCAGAGAGGAAAATATTGAGGTCTCCTGTGTAAAAATGATTTAGAATATGTAAGTATATAGTTTAATGCCTTGACAAGGCTTGTACATAATTGTTAAATTATAGTACAGATCTGGTATCTGGTCCACTGAAGACCAGTTTCAAGTGTCTTCTTTACTCTGGGGGTGAACACAAACTCATTCAGGATATATGTTATTAATTAATGATAACTATTGCTATTTAAAATGACAGATATTTTAAAATGTTTTCATTTTGTGAACAAAATGTGTTTTAAGATTACTTTTGCTATGTTGTGTATTCTCTCTTTAAACTTGAGTTGGAACAGCCAAAATGCAAAGGTCTTTGCCTGGCACAGTATTGTATTTTTATTATTTTATCTTGCAGTTCACCAGAGTTGTATCAACAGAACTACTATCTTGTGTCATATATTGTATGTTTGTTATTAGATATTTTTCAAATTTTGGAGTTGGCTTCTTTCCGGCTGTTTCTAAGCTGTAAATGAGGCATTGAATGTGCTCTTAGAATAACCCTTCTTAACTTTAGGGTCTTTTTCTCTTCTGCTGATCCTTTGGAGGAAAAAAAAAAGTACAAATTGTAAATTCTGTAAGATATGTTGTTAAAATTAGGAACACAGCTACATGCTATTAGCTATTTATATCTAAAATGGATCAAAAAATTTGATTTTGTTTTTCATTCAAATGCTGATTATTATCCCTCTAACAGGCATGCATAGATCAGACTGCAGTGGACCAATAGGGCTCAGATTGAAGGGGAAACGTGCAATATTAACACAGCAGCACCACCAGATCAAACAGTCAGTTCAAAAGCATCATAGTGCACTGACAATCAGTCGATATAGCACATTTTCTACAGATGTCAAATTGCAGAGGGTATCTCATCTAAATGAGCACCGTTAAAACTCACAGGTCCCCATGTTGCAAAGTGGGGCACTAACTCAGTAATAGCGTTTTAATTCTAGCACAGTGGCATCTACACAATTTAATTTCATATTTGACTTAGCACTCTAAATTCAGATTAGGTCCCCTTTTCTAGAAATAATTCAGCTTAATAAAACATTCCTGCAATGAAGACAATTATCTTCAAACTTATTAGTGAAGCTCATTCACATCAAGACTCTTTTTTTGAGGTTGTGTTTCATCATTTTATGATGAAATGTTTTTAATATGTTGTACACCACACAGCACACCGAGGGTAGACTACAACGTAACACATTCCAGTTCACAGGTAGTTAAAAGTCTCTTAATCCAAACTTTTTGTTGTTATTCTTACAGACCTCATAAAACATAATTAACTCTTGTCCCTTCCTCTGCATTTTGACCCTGTCAAAATTTGGCATGAAGCCATAACTCATTAAAGTTACTGTTTTAAGAAAGTATGTGTATATTAATAGTAAATAGGAAAGCAAGGACAGGCGATGCTGGAAAACCTGCACTTGCATAACTACTGAACCGTATTCCCTGATGAATCCAGAGAATGTACAAAAGAAAGTGTGATCGGTGAAGTTTGGATACCTCTGGGCAGACAATCGCTTCGATTCTGCTGTGGGCAAACCAACTACCAGAGGCCTTAAATGTTCCTTTTCTGCCTTACACTGACAGTTGTGTGGCAAGGCCTAGAACGGACGCTATTCACAACTATACTGACTTCATGGAGAAGAGACTGTCGACTGTACTTTGTGGATATATGATGAGGTCATATTTTCTTAAAAGGCTTTGGTTTATTTTACCTTTACATGAGTAATTTGACATATTTCACTAAGATAAGGTGATCACTCGCTCTCTCCAGCTCTGTCCCCTTATTTGGTACAATGCCACAACTGTTTCATCAACAGGCTGTATATATTAAACACAAACAGGTAAATTATGCTTGGGAAAATTCTTAAATTGTACAGGGTGTGCATCTTGTGTATCTCCACTTCCCTGTGATTTTATGTACAGTGTATAAAGAAAATATAAAGAACTAAGAAATGGCCTTTTTTTCCCTCCATCACACACCTTTTCTACATTGTTATAACTTCATTACAAGAATGGCTTTTACAGAGAGCAGAAATTAATTACTTTTTCTGGAATCTGCTGACAATATTGCTCATTTATTTGGAAAAAAAAATTAAAACACTTGTGTAAAGTTGATATATAGAATGTTGCAAATATACAGATACAGTATATTAAATCTGATTCTTTGTGTTTTAGATTTAGTAGAAATTATACAGACTATATCAGCAGAAAACAATCACTGATTCTAAATACCTGGATTTTCCTCAATCTGAGGTTAATTTAGGTTGAATTCTTATTTAAATTTACACAGTGACAAACAGGTAAACAGGTGTTTTAACAGGTTTAAATCTAGTAAAGTAAATATGCATGAAAAACTAATAAAGGGGAAACGATTTGGAACATCATGTGGTGATGCAGCTTATTTTGCTCCCTGCTTAACAACAATAAAATCCTTTCTAATCAGCTTAAATGTACAGAGGCAAATCAAGATGAAACATGACTTTAACTTTCACTTTGTACATTTTTTGTATCATACAATTCAATCACAGGTAAATCTCTGATACAAAATGCAGACTAAAAATACACTTTGTTCAATGTTCCAAAGGTTTTGGTTCTGGGCAGACTCCTCTTCCTGGTTGTTTCTCTTTAGTGGAACTTTGCAAATTTCTTCTACCTGTTGATTCCCAGTTTTCGCTGGAAGCCATCCCCATCTCCCTTTGTAGATTGCTATGAAATGCATCGATACTCACTGTTAACCTATTGGCAACAATATGTACATCATACAGAGTGATAGATGTGAGTTTACCTTATTGATCTCTTTGTGTTTTTCTCGGCTGACTATCTCCTCTATTATTTCTCCTTCTCCTCTCACCAATCTAGATGAAAGAAAGGATGGCAAATCTTGAAATACATGGCTAGCTGTATTTAAATAAAAACGGCAGTTAGTGCTCAGTCATACCTGGTTCGTCCTGTTTCAGGGTCCACCACCCTGCGGATCACACTCTGCCTGGCCTCATATTCTTCTTTGGTGAGAGGTCTCTTGGTAGACAGCCGGGCCTTCTGCTCATCTGTCATGACTAAAGAAGAGAGCAGAGCATAATGTATCAGGAACAAGTTTGTAAATACAGTTCGTGAGCAACAGCAGTACTAAAGAAAACAGAACTTGGAAAATCGAGGAAAACAGCAAAAAGTTGTGGTGTTTATAATTAATTACATATATAACTTAAAGGTTTTTGCAATCAGGTTTTACCAAAGTAATTAAGGCCATCATGTGCATTTCTGCATTATAGCAAAAATGAAATATTTAGTAGTTTGATACGTATTTTCAATCTTCTCAATTTCAACTGAGGTGAGATGTTTCAGGGACTTTTCCATATTCCAGGTTGGCTAAATTGTCTGTCGCCCATACACATCTAAATATCTGGCCAGAAGAAATGACATTGTCCAGGTATGTTATTTAATAACATCCTGGAATGTGCCCAATAAATGTGCTATAATTCATGTCAAGACAGATGATCCACAATCTGTTTGAATGCAGCTAAGTTTGGTAACTCTCAGCAACCCAAAATCTTGTTGAATGTGTAACCTTTACTTGAGGCGAAAAGGTTCACGAAAAGTTAGCTGCCGCCAGGGTATCAGCCATTGTGCCATCATCCATCAGGTCCATTCCAGTTGGATACATGAGAACTCTATTATTTTGGATAAGTAGGAAATCTGGGTTGCAACCAATGATTTTTTTGTATTACCATGTAACTTTTCAAATTGCAGTGTCTGAAATTAAAATATAATTTCCAGGAATTACAATCATGTGTTTAATCAAATACATATTTCTACTGATTCTACTACTAACAGCAGGCATATGATCATCTAAGTGAGGCAACAAACCTTCACATTTAAGATAATGTAACTAAAAGCAATTAATACTTTATCAAGTATCAAAACTAGCTAACTATCTAATCATCTTTGTTGCTTTACAACTACTGTAAAAGATACCAAATAAGTGGAGTCTATTCAAATTCGACTTCAGAAATTATATTTTATCTTCTTATTCTTAAACACAAGTGTCTTACCAGGCCCGAGCTCCACTGCTCCCTCATCATTCTGCCACACCTCCAGATAGGATGGAGGTTTCTCTGCGGGAGTCTGGTGCGCCTCTTTCTCCCTATTTTTCTTCTCCTTTTTGAGCTTCTTCTTTAGTTTCTTCTTTTCCCCCTTTCTCTGCTTTTTCAGCTTCGCTTTTTGTTTCTTTAGCTTCTTTTTCTTATCTTTGCTTTTCTTTTTCTTTGTCTTCTCATCGCTCGAGGACGAGGATGAGTTTGAAGATGAAGAAGAGGTGGATGATGAAGATGAGGAGCGTGTTCTGCGCTTCTTTCTTTGTGTTTTCCTATCTGATGGAGAAATATGTGGTCAAAACACTTTGCTAATAAGTCTGCCATGAAAGATATATATATATATACCTCGCTTCTTGAGAGATGATTTCTTAGACGATTTACTTCGGCTCCTGCTGCTTGAGGAGGAGCTCGATGAAGAGGAAGAAGAAGAGGAAGAGGTTGATCGTCTCCGTTTCTTCTTCTTTTGTTTTTCCTCTCTGCCAGTTCTGTCAGGAGATCTGCTGCGATCCATTCCTGAACAATGTAACGATCCAAATGCCTGAACTGTTTGTCTTCGTTTACGGAACTGTGTTCGTCTTTGATTTGCTTCCGTCAGCGCTGGGTTATTTCTAAAGTTCCTAGCACCTAGTTGCCAATGACTGACTCTGGATCTGACATAAACGTTTTTTCTACGTTGATCGAGAGTACAGCAAATACAGAATTAAATATTCCAAATATGATCCATTATAATATCCCTGCAGTGTAACTATCTTGGAAATGTGTGGTCAAATAATGAAATAATGGTGATGCTGCACCTTTTCACACGGTCATATTTTGGTATGGACATGATTGCGTGCTCAAATGTAATGCTATTTTATTTTGTCATTCACCAAATCCACTTTCAGTTTATTACTTATGCCTTTATAATAACCTTACACTAAAGTAATAACACCATACTTTTGCCAGTCCATTTAAAATTTTGGTCAAATAAACATAATGTGAAACAAATGTCTTTATTTATTTACATTTGACATAGACCTATTAGGGCAGTGATAAGTGTCCGTACAGGACAGATTACTCAAATAAAACTTGAAAACTCAGTAAACCAAAACAAAATGGCTCCCTGTATTAGATCATCCCTAAAGACCTACATCTGAGTTTAACAGGACTTAGATATTCAGAAAACTCTTAGGTATAATCTAAAGTAGGTAGGTAGGTATGGCAAACGTTGGTACCCAGGGGTCATTCTCCTGCCGTTTTTAGATGTTTCTCCATTTCAACATACCTGATTCATATTAAGTCGGCTATTGGGTCCATCTAAAACCTGCAGGACAGTGACCCCTGAGAATTGGAGTTGCCCATTCCTGATCTAAGGGGTTGGTTTATTCATTTATAATACTAAATAAAAGTAACACACACACATAAAACATGTCCACTGGGTCTTATCAAATAGAGAGAATGCACAGGCGAATTGGACATTTTTGTGAAAGATCTCTTGCCAACACAATTCCAACAGTGGTAAGATGATTGGGCCAAAAAAATATTCAATTATATCATGTCTGGGTTCAACTTATGAGCACAGAAAGCCTCAATGTGATAAGACAAAATGTATTATTTATTTCAAATTTGTACAAAGGCAATTGTGAATCTTTAAAGCTTATTTATTGATAAAACACCCTTACTCCTGATGTTAGCCCTTATCACTCACTACACAAGGCTAAACTAACAGGATATTTTACAAGGTTCAGTCACACTACTGTAACTGCTTACCTGCTTAGAGTTAAACACTGTCACAAGTTTCCATTTATTTTCAAAATATTGCATCTCTGTAGCAATAAATAGAAACAATCTCTCAATCTTCTTTTAAAAATCCAAAATCTCACAGAAGAACATTGGAAATTATAAATACTGTTACATAAAACACGCATCTGCACTAGTAAATGTAACAGGCCTAAATGTGGCCAGAGTTGATGCTTGGAAAAATGTCAGCAGACAGAGACCCTCAAAGCTATCATCTTTCCAGTCTGTGAGCAAGCTTGTCCGGTTTCTCCAAGTTAAAAATGAAAGAGATGGCGTTGTGGGAAGGGTGGAATGTGTTGCTGTTGCTGGTATGTGCTCTGGTCCATTAGGACGCAGCAGCCATGCGGATCCTCTCTGGGGGGAACTGTAAGACACTCTTGGCAGCTTTGATGGTGTTCTTCATGAGCATTGCCACAGTCATGGGTCCAACACCTCCAGGAACAGGGGTGATGAAACCAGCTTTCTGCTTCACGCCTGAAAAATGAACAAAAAAGTATATAAGAGACAAACAGACCAAGTAGAGTATGTGCCTGCAGACATTCATGTTACAGCCTTACTGCACCTTCAAAATCCACATCTCCAACCAGTTTGCTTTTTCCAGTCACAGGGTCCTGCACTCTGTTTATTCCAACATCAATCACAGCAGCTCCCTCCTTGATCATGTCTGCTGTGATCAGGTTGGGAATCCCTGAGTCCAATGATGGATAAAGTACCATTACAAATCCGATCCATTTCAATCCATTCAGGAAAAAATAAGATTTGAACATTTTAGTCAAGGTTTGACAAAGGGAAACAAATAGTAACACAAACCTGCAGCAGCCACAATGATGTCAGCAATTTTAGTGTGTTGGCAAAGTTGATCCTTTGGAGTGTAACGGTGAGAAATGGTGACCGTGGCGTCACCTGCAGCAGAACATGAGATAGTATAAATTATTAACACTTGTGTAATGCATGTTAGATTATAATAATAATGGATTAGATTTATATAGCACTTTTAAAAGGCACCCCAAACTATTTACAATTATTTAATTATTCATCCACTCATTCATGCTTGGTGATGATAAACTACATGTTTAGTCAGAGCTGATGGAAACATGGCAAACAATCCACGCCAATGGGCTCTCCGACCACCACCGAACTTTCATACACCAGGGATGACACTGGAGGCAATAAGGGTGAAGTGTCTTGCCCAAGGACACAACAAAAGATTGACTGGGGTAGCAGGATTTGAACTGCTAACCTTCTGCTCTACCATTTGAGTCAGTTATGCCACCAATGCATGCACATATCCTTCAGAACCAACCTCCAGGCCTCTCATGGCGGCCATCTGTATGCAGTAACATGGCAATGGGCATGCCCACGTTCTTGGAGCGTCCAGCAACGACAACATTCTTCCCAAAAGTAGGAATTCCTGAAAGATACAAATTTAGAAAGTTCAAATTGCTTTGCTCTGCAGCATTTTAATCCTGTGATTATGTATAGTAAGAATGCTACCTGTGCGCTTAATAATTTCCCAGACTCCCCAGGGAGTGGCAGGAAGCATGGTGGACTGATCCAGGCACATACGACCTACATTAACTACATGAAAGCCGTCCACATCCTTGTTAGGGGCAACAGCATTGCAGATTGCGCGCTCATCAATGTGATCTGTGAGGGAAATAAAGACAGGTTAGGGCAACAATATCTTAACATTTTTGTAAAAACACATCTGAGATCAGAAAAGCAAATCCAAACAGTTTTGTGTTAATTGAGATTCAGTGATTTCTATCATGCGTTACAGCAACAACACATAATATAACACAAAACAACCTCTTTCTGATGCAGGCTTCTGTACAGTCCTTCAACTCCTCTCACATTTCTAGTCTCAAAGTACCTGGTAAAGGCAGTTGGACCAGCAGCCCGTCCACACTGTGGTCTGTGTTAAGTTTGTAGATCAGTTCCAGTAACTCCTCCTCACTGATGTCTGAGTGTTTGAGAATCGTTTCACTTGAGATTCCTGAGGGAGTCAAAGTAAGAAAACAACTTAACACACAATCAAATTGTTAAAGATGGGATACATTACCTTTTAGCTATTAACCTGATGGTTATAACTTGTTTGAGACCCCCCCCCCCCCCCCCAACACTACTTACCAACATCAGCTGCAGCCCGGGTCTTGTTGAGAACATAGGAATGACTGGCTGGGTTGTCCCCAACTAGAATTACACTCAAGTGGGGCCTCCTGTTGCCGGCTAAAACCCATTTCTCCACATCAGCCCGGGCCTCATCCCGAATCTGGCGTGCCAGTTTTCTCCCTGAGATGACCACCGCCTCCTGCCTGAGAGTTCATAAGACAATAAGGGATAAACAAGCTGACTCTGCTGATACGCACATGGGGGATATGGAGGGTAAATTAAACATACTCCCAAGCCTAAAAACTTCTTAAACCTCTAAAAACTAAGCTATCAGCATTTTTCCGCTCTGTTGTCAAACAATCTTTACATTGCTCATTACCTAATTCTTTACTGTACATGATCTGGTTTTTACAGGACTTGCCACCAGAAACCTTTTATGATTTCTGAGCTATGCAGTTTGGAGAGGAATGTTTTAGCCTCTAAAATTACTCACAGAATGTCCTCCCCTCTCTCAACCATATACTTTTTAAACCAGGACAGAACTATAGTATTAGACGGTATGCAATGCTGTCCCATTGCTTTGTCCCAATTTCAAAAGGTTCTACATTATATAACAACATAAAGCAATGGCCAATAACTGAAGAGTAATGAGCCATCATCAGTGACATAACCATCACTGTTATTCTGCCAAAACTAATTAAACCTCACAGAAAAGTATAGTGTTTGATCCCAATCAGGGAAGACCATGGGGCCAGTGTATCATATCCCAGAGGAATGTGTTGAGAATGCAGGACAGCAACCAACAGATTCTCACACAAAGTTAAATACAAGTTAAATAAAGTTCTTTACTGGGGAAAATTAATCTCCTTTCAGATGCATCACCAAATAATAGCTTAAGAGAAACTCAACAGTTAATTGCATTTTTTTATTGTATTACTTGCACATTATTATTTACATATTATTTATAATTTTACTAACCCTCCCTTTAGTTTAATTTTAGTGGTAGTTCATTTCATTTATATATGTAAATATTTTTTATGCCATGAGTAATGTGATCATTCCTGATCTGATTAATTAAAGTTGTGGGAACATGTGCAGAACACACCATTGGTTTGAAATTATCTATCATGTGCCTGGTTCCTGCACATGATCCTCATTATCATGTGCAGCGAGCACGAGGTTTGATTTCTTGAGACGTGTGTGCAACATTAGATCGTTACATGTATATCGGTAATATTAGGTCATGCTGCTTTCAGCAGCTGTCCTCTAAATACCTGCACGGGGTGCGAAATTGCCATCTGTATGAAGACAGGTTGTCTGCTGCATGATACAGATTTATTATTATTTGTTTTTTCCCCATTTGATTGTGACTAAACTATTATTCGTGCACATGCATACTTTTTTCATTACATGCAAAGCAACACATAAATCTCCAGCAGAAACCTGCCTCTAAAACCAAAACCCCAGGGTGCAAGCGGTGTCGCTGATTTCATCAGCCAGAGCGCCCGCTGCAGTTGTACCGGCATAGCGCTAGGGGGCGCACCGCAATACGATCGACCGAACAAAACCAGTA
The DNA here is from genome assembly GCF_017639745.1 of Melanotaenia boesemani. NCBI lineage: Eukaryota > Metazoa > Chordata > Actinopteri > Atheriniformes > Melanotaeniidae > Melanotaenia > Melanotaenia boesemani. Next base: position 18,320,901 of record NC_055692.1, read on the forward strand.
CGATAAAATATGACAAACCGCTAAACATAAACAATTACTTCACTTGTGCACACTAAATTATATACATCTTTGTTGAATACCAATTTACGTGGATGTTTAGGAGAAAAAAGGAGGCCAAGGCATGCTTTCATTTGAGAAACCATTTGCTTCCTATGTCGGAAAAAAACGACTAACTTCATTCAGTCAGACTGCGGCATATCTATGAACGACTCACCTCGAGGCGGACGTGTGCAGTTTACAAACTTGATGCTGGGAGTGTTGACACAGTTTCCTGAGAGCCCTGATCGCTGCCATTTCTGACCGACTGAGAAGAAAAGAGGTACAAACGCCGGTTTGTTATATAACACAGCAACACCCGGCCTGACAGAGCACCGTCTGAGAAGTGGGAAGATGAGCAGAGAGGCTTTAAAACCCAACCCCCCTCCCTGATGGTGTTTGCGTCATCATGATGTGGCACCCGCCACTCCTCTGTTGTAGTAACTGCCACTGTACTAAATGTGTCATGAATGCCCAAACTAAACCAGATTAGCTATGAATATATTTATACTTTTAAATTATCTTAATAAATTAATTATATTGATATGTTTTTTTTTTATTTATTTATGTTATTTTCGAGAGAGGAAGGTCTGGAGAGAACGGCCTTGCTGAAATGTAATGGTATGGAGAGATAATGGGACAGTAGGCCACTGGACATGGACATAGAGTTCTAAACGTCTCCACACCACAAAAGTCTTTTTGAAGAAACACCCCGACTGAAAAACACAGAATGACTTCAGAGTTTTATTTCTGTGGTTATGGTTTCAGTGGTAGTCTTGTGTTTCTTAGTAATTTACACATTAAAAAATTACATGTCTTTTTCTATTTATATATTTAGAATAATTTAAGTTTCTTTACAGTTATTATAAGCCTCTGTAAAAAAAATTTGTGCCATTTTGAGTCTTTCTGGTTATCGTTTTTTAAAGTCCTTGTAGTTTTTGTTTTTATTCCTATTGCAGTTATTTTGAGTGTCAATAAACCTATAAAGTATTCTTGAATCCTTAAAAAAAGGACCTCTTTCAAGTAGTTTGAGTTGACTAAATGCTTACAGACTCTTGAGAATCTGGACAGATATAATAAGGACTTTGCTCTAGGTCAGGGATCTCCTGACTCCTATTTCATCCGTGCTTGTAGTTTTTTCAACACTCCCCCATACCCCCCAACAGTAAAGTATGACACAAAATCAATTATAAGCTCCAGTTTAGATAAAACTGCAAATATTTCATAACTGCACTAATGTTAGTACACTAATAAATGCATATACAAATTTAAATCATGGTAATGATAAAAAATGTTGGAACATGGGCAACAAAAGGCTGGAAAAGAATTTTGCATATATAAATGAAAAAACATAGAGTCCAAGCTGGAGATGGAAAACAACTGTAGACAGAGCCTCTCAGATTTAAAGACTGACAGAAGTTCACCCATATGCAGGAAACTATATCTAAAAATTGTACAACAATTTCAGAAAAAATGTTCCTCCCTGTTGAAGAAGCCATATATGAACATAATTCAAAAACTGTACCATTTTGTCTCTTTTAAAATGGTCTGTGACAAAGATTAAAACTGTCCATGCTCAGGTGAATCAAAATTTGATTTTTTTGGTAGAAATTACTGTGTCCTGCAGACTAAAAAAGGAGAGGGACTATTCACCTCGTTATCAGTGGACAGATGAAAATCCTGCATCTCTAATGGTGTAGGGTTGCATCACGACAAGGGCAGTTTAACCACCTGTAAAGGCACTATCAGTCCTAGAAAATACATAGAGGTTTTAGAATGATATTTGCTCCCCTCCATATAACGTCTCTTTCAGGTAAGGCCTTATATATTTTTGCAAGCTGATGCTAAACCACAAACTAGATCCACTACAACAGAATGGCTAAATAAATAAAAAGAAGAGATAGAATCTTGCATCAGATAAGAATGGGACAACATTCCTTTCCTAAAACTCCAGGATCTAGTCTCCTCACTTTCCAGATATTTATGGACAGTTTGTAAAAGAAGACCTGATGTAAACTTCACCTGTTCCAGTTTTGTTTTAAATATGTTGCTGCTATCAAATTGAAAATTAACTAATATTTTCCATGAAATGGTAAACTGTCTCAATTTCAACATTTGATATGTAGTAAAATGTGGGCTTATAATAATTGCAAATCGTTGTATTCTTCTGTTCACATTTTACTTCATTTTAATTATTGGAATTGGGACTGTAGGCTACTTTGTATTCAAGCAAAGTTTCCATGTAAAATTGGAATTATTAAGTGTTATTAGATGATGCATTATTAAATTATTTTTATTGATACATTAAAATAAAAGCTGCGTTTGGTTTGACAAAATGTTTTTTAAAAGAGACTTTATGATGTTCCTTTATCCCTTATATAAACTACTAATTACTTTTCAATGTACTTACAACACACTGTGGAGTTAAAAATTTATATGTATTTTAAATATTCAAATAGTTTTATGGTACAAGATAACTTGTGTGGTTGTAAGTCTGAGTTTTACCTGGGGCATGACATACATCATAAACCAGGAGGAGTGTGTCATATCAACATGCCGCCTGCAGGGGGCGACAGTATGCCTGTAAACCAGCTACATCTAGTCGACAGAGGAAGAGCAGCTGTGGGTGCAGTTCGTATTAGCCTAAACTGCTAGCAGACATCGCTGATAAGTGATTCACGGTGTCTAATTCTGAAACCAAATTCTGTTTACTTAACGAGGATCAGGAGCTGTAATAGAGGCTTTTTAACCACTTCTTGGCCAAGATGAGCTTCCTCTTGTAAGTAAAGTTCAGAAGATTTTCCTAAGTTAGAGCCGGAGTTTGCGGGTAACGGTAGCTGCGCTTCTACGAAGTTCCCTAAAGTTCCCAACATTAAAATGACACACTAACAGAAACTAACTAAACAATTTCACACCTAGTCTGCATAGGTTAACAGTTAATCGTCTTTCTTACATGTGCGTTTAACAGCCGTCAACGAAATATTTTTGTGAGCTGTCTATATATATGTATATATATTGTCAGCCTTTGCAGAGCACAACTTTCTTAAAAAAAAAAAAAAAAAAAAAAAAAAGAATAGAAAAAAAGCTAGCGGGTTAGCCTGGTAATGAACGGTAACGTATGGTTGAACTGCTTAAACAGCCCATGTTCGTATTTTATTTATTCAGATTAGATTAAACACGTTAACTTTAATAATCAGTCACAATGTTGGTGTATTAGTTTCGTCGAGAAGACTCCGGACATTGAAGAAGTTAATTAATCTTCTCGATGTTTACAGTCACACCGACATGTAATAGTCACATTTCCTGTTAGTTGCACCAACAGTCTAACCACTGTAACGTGATCATGACACAGAGTAGAACTCAAATTTTACTGAAAACAAGTCACAACAAGTCTTTTTGGGTTGAACCGTGGCTGAGCTAATTCTGACAGCGATTACACATCACAAGTGGGATCACAGCAAAAGACGTTTCAAGTATTCACAGTAATGGCAACAGATGCATATTGCACAAACGAGACAGGAGAGATGCAGGGGGAAGGAAAAAAAATCTGCAGCTGCAAGAGTCTTGCAAAATGTCATAGTCAAGTCAAATAATTTTTATTTTGATCATATCATAAATGCATGGTACCTCTGAGGTACAAAACATGACATTTATAAAAAACAAACAAAAAACATAATTTTGAAAATGTGAAGGACACTTGCTTTAGTTTATGCTGCATTGTTTTCCAAACTGCTGGATTGTTTATACTGTCTATACTGTTTTGTTGGTGTGTGCACACATTTAGACACAGGTATATAATGTTTATAATAATATAGACATTTGTCAAAATGTGTCTGTGTGCTTTTTCCTTATGGTTATTTTTGTTCAGTGCTATTTTCTTTTGTACCCCAGGAGAATAATATAAATGTCGATTTATTTTTTTAAGTCAGTATAGCCTGCTTAAATAACATTGTAATAGAGAAGGAAAGAGAGGCAAGAAGAGAAAACAGAAAAAAAGTTCCACAATACCTGAGCAAAAATCTGTTTTTCATGTCTGACATACATACAATAGATACTGTGTAGTGTATGTATAGAAGAGTAACATAGCTTTAACCGAACCATAAACAAGAAGTGTTATGGTCACAGTATTCAGAACTAGTGACATTGTTCATGATTTACATAGTAAAAATAATTTGGTAGTCTGTCTGTCAACAAAGCTAAGTATCTGGCCATTTCACTGTCCCCAAGACAAGCATATGGTTGATGTTTTGTTCTTTGTTTTTAACAGTTTTATTGATTTAACATACTGAGTACAATTACAACAGTAAATGATCACTGAGGATGATGACAGGTCTAATCTTTCCCCGTTCTTCTTTCTGGGGCCATCACAGTGTGCGATGTCAACCCTGACCTGCAGGTTGACTGGGATGGCGGGAGCCACATGCACCATATGAGTCAAACAGACTCTCTCTCACATCCTCATCAACCTTTTCCTTCATACCGTGTAGTTTCAGTAGGGATTTCCAGCTGTAGGGTCAGCACTCTTCCAACATGACTTTCAGCTTGCATATTAGTTAGCGTTTATTTGGGGTGACGGTAGCTGAGGTGGAAGATTGGGTTGTCCAATAATTGGAAGGTTGATGGTTCGATTCCCACTCCCCCACTTATCTGTCGTTGTGGCTGCCATGTTTCTTTTAGTCTGCCCGAGGACACCTGTTTCTACATATGTAGCTTACCATCACCAGGTATGAGTGAGGAGTGAATGCCTTGAAAAACACTATATAAATCAAATCCATTATTATTATTATTATTATTATTATTTTTTGTATCCACCCTCATCAATCATAAGTTGTTGCACAGTGGTAAAGAGGTTTTCAATGGCTGACAGAAATTCCAGGTTCCTTTCATTATTTTTGCTGTTTGTTGCTAGCGCCCACTTCTTTTTCTTTTCTTTTTTTAATTTTGTGGTTTCTCTGGGGTGTCAGTCAGATCTGATGGTAAAGAGCCAGTTTTTTTTTTTAGTTTGGATTTGAGTCATTTAGCCTAATAGCACCATCCTTTACAGAGTCAATCTGCAATTGGGTTAGGGCTGCAATGATTAGTCGACGTTGTCGACAATAAAAATAGTCGACAACGAATTTAGCCGTCGACTATTGTCGGCAAAAAAACAAACAAAAAACAAAACAAAAAAAAAAAAAACTACAGAGTGAGACATTGTCTTCTAATTCTGCTGAGAGTTGCACAATGCACATGCGCAGAGAGGGGAAAAAAGACAGAGTGAGACATTGTCTTCTTTTTTAATCTCTGCAGAGAGTTGCACATGCGCAGTGAAGTCCGCCAGGGGAAAAATATGGTGGCGGACTAGGAAAGAAAACGGCGGCGGAGAACGTTAAAAGTCTGGGATAACTTAACGTTAAACTTACAAAATAAATTAAATACATGTGAGATTTGTAAAGCGGACCTTGTGTACCACGGAAGTACGTCTGCAATGCTCGAACATTTAAAGAGGAGGCACGTCGGACTTAACAACCTTATGCAAAATTTCAAAGCTGAAAGTGAAATAAGATCCATATATAATAATCATGAGATACATAATCCGATTGGTCGACTAGTCGTTTTAATAGTCGGTGACTAATCGACTATCAGAATAGTCATTAGTTGCAGCTCTAAATTGGGTAGCACCAAAGTTTGTGCTAGCTGTTAGCATAACTTGTGTTTCAAGCATGTTGGCATTTACGGATTTGCCTCCTTTTATTTTGGTTTTGCCAATATAATGCTGCTCTTAGAAGATGTCATCTGTTAGTTTGAGAATATATCGCAGAGCATATCACGTTTATTTACTGTCAGTATTACTGTTTTATCTTGGGTTTTGTCTCTTTATTGAGAATTTGCAAGGTACTTGAGAAAATGCGCCTACATGCGATGACAGCCCCTTAGCCTCTCGCATATAGTAGATGTCGTGTTTACAGAAGAGAAATTATGACACAACTGTTTAATTTAAATTTTTTAAAAAATATCATTGGGATTTGTTGCTTAACTCTGTTTTAAATTTGTGTGCAGTGGCAGTCGCTCATCTAAGACCTTCAAACCGAAGAAGAACATCCCAGAAGGCTCCCACCAATATGAGCTGCTGAAGCATGCTGAGGCAACACTGGGCAGCGGGAACCTGAGACAGGCTGTCATGCTGCCAGAAGGAGAGGATCTCAATGAATGGATTGCCGTCAACAGTGAGTAAACAAATACAATAGACCCACACACCTGGTGTACAAATATCTACCCAAAATTCTTACCTATGAACAATGTTAAAATTACACTACCGTTCAAGAGTTCGGGGTCACTTCCCTATTGAATCCCATGGCAAAGTGACCCCAAACTTTTGAACAGTAGTGTATATATATATGATCCTCAATAACTTACCAAAGTGAGCAGTAATCAGAAATAATTTTATGTTCTGTGTCGAACACATCAGTTAATCACCCAGGTAAACATAAATTATTAAAATAATTGAAAAGTTTATAAAATTCTGTTTCAGATTGGTTGTTGTTGTGTTTTCTGCTCTGAGACTGATTTAACAGAATTCAGAACAACCTGAATTGCGCTGAGGCCAACCAAGCTGGGTTGCTATCACAACTTGAGCAAGCTAGCAGAAGAAGCCAATCCAGTTTTATCATTTGTCACAACAGTGGATCTGTTGATCCAAACTGTCTGTGGTGAATGTAAGTAAAACTGTTGAATAAAAAGTGAAGTGTTGTTGGCTGTCATCCTCCACTCTCTATCACCATGGTCCTCTGACCGTAATCACTCCTGTAACTACAGTTCTGGCGAAAGTAGCACTTTCTGACCTTAAAGAAATGCGTTTTGGTCTTGTTTTGATAGCATACGTACATTCCTGGAGCCATTGTTGTGCTGCAATGTCCCAAGGCTTAGAAACCGTACTTAACAACTTTTGATTCTGGGATGATGTGTCACATAACAGCTAAGTTTCACTTTACGTACTACATCACGCGCCAGCATCTGGATATCAACGAACTGGCTGTTTTGAACAAGAGCAAGATATTAGACAAGAGTCAAAATTGGACTGACTTTTATTGACCAGAGAGAGCTCAGAGTAAAGGTAGGATGCAGAACTAGCTATCATTTGGATGCACCTCACTAAGAAAATCTGCCAAAGTTCAATAGTGCTTCTTTGAAAATGTGCATGACATTCCAACTCTGTGGTGCAGTGTTGGTTCTTTGGAAAATCAATCTAGTTTAACTCTAAGTAAGAATGTACACATACAGACTTCTAACAGTTGTGGTAAAATGGTTAAATGGTTCCTTCTCTTATTATTTATAGATGGCTCAATTTCGGCTAATTCTTACATCCGGGTGGTGATTATAATTATAATTAGTAGTATTATTTTTAAGATTTAAGTACACGTATACTATATGACTAAATAGAACATGCATGCTATATGGGAAGCAGGATAATTAAAAGGGAAAAGACATTGACAGAGGCAGGAGGGGTGGGATTCAATAAGTATAGACTTCCTCCAACTCCATTTTGAAGATTGATGTTATTTCATTACAAGATCTTTTTTTTTTCTTTTTGCTTTGTATAGTATTTGTACATGTTTCCGTGTAAAATTTAGAAATGACTTTATTCAGTGTTAAAGGTTAGTGGACAAAAAGCTGTAGCACAGTGGGTTTGCATTATTTTACCTTGCTTAGAGCTACACATCCTCTGATGTGACTTTTGTCCTTACACGTATTGCAGCGTTGATTCTTAATACATACATTGCGCAGCCTTATTTAAAGTGACTGCATAACTTTCCTACGTCAAAAACCTCATACTTCTGACCTGTTTTTATGGGATGTTGAAATTCCTAGACCAGTCGTTGCCCTGCCTTCAGAATCCTGAGGCTGAGAAACTGAACTTCCCAACTTTTTCCAGCACAGAGAATCACATTACAGCTGTGTTTCGCTTTTTGGGACTGTGTCACGCGCCAGCAACTGGATATCAACACAGCTAATGGGGATCTGGATAAAAAAGAAAGAGAGAAAGAAAGAAGGAGAGCAAGAGCCAACATAAGACTGACTTATTGGCTGGAGAGAGCTAAGTGAAGAGTCAGGATGCAAGACAAATGCCAAATTATCCTTCATTAGGGGGCGCCACAATGTGAAAATTTCCCAAAGTTCAGTGGTGCTGCTTTAAAATGATAATTTTATCTTTGTAATGATTAACAAAATTGTCAATTTGTTCTTTTCTTCAGCGGTGGATTTCTTTAACCAAATCAACATGCTGTATGGCACCATCACAGAGTTCTGTACCGAGACCAGCTGCTCTGTGATGTCTGCAGGACCAAGGTGACAAATATTTAGTCTTTGATGTGTGCTACATCTTCTCCCATTAGCTCTCATATATTTATACCATATAAAATTGGTACCATTTAGCTGCAGTGAAACTTACATAAATTGAAAAATTTAATCTGAACGTCACATAGCATGAAACAGGAATAAGGCTTTGCATGTGGTCTTGTGTTGTCAGAACATAGTTTTGGCACTTCCCCTTGCTTTTCTTGCCATGACTGTCTGTACAGTCCCTAATCAGGAGGAAGAGATGGAGGTTCACTTCCTGTCAACAACGTTGCCACCAATAATATAACTAGATACTTGAGCTTTCCCCTTTTGTTCCTGTTTAAAGCTTATCTGTTACCATATGACGCTTTTGTGTCCTAACAAAGTCATGCTAAATGTCATGTGTAAATGTGTAAATGTCATAATTTCTTTGCAGATATGAATATCACTGGGCTGATGGGACCAATATTAAAAAGCCAATCAAATGCTCTGCACCCAAATACATAGACTACTTGATGACCTGGGTGCAGGACCAGCTGGATGATGAGACACTTTTCCCCTCCAAGATTGGTGAGCTGCGGTTACTGAAGATTTTTTTAATTGTTATTTTGGTTCCAGATTCATAATTATAATAACTCTGCTGGCAACAGTCATTTGGCTGAAGTTCATTTGAGACATTGTGTCAAATGCTGAGAAGCAGACTGAAGGCAAAATAGTCTTTAATACTAAAAAAGCTCTTTTTACGAGTATTTTGGCTTGTTTGTTTCTTAAAGTAATTATTTAATGTAGAATTTGAAGAACTGTGTATACAGGGATTGCAACTCCCACATAGTCCTCTCTTTTGTTAAAAGATATGACATTATCAAAACTAAAATCAGAAATTATTTTTAATTTAGCATCATGTATGTATCCAAAAGCTGTGTTCCTCTTAGATACACAGTTTACAGTTGAATTTGCAACTGTATGTAGGTTCTTAGGTGGCATTTTTAAGTAGTTTTTCATACTTTCTCCTAAACATGATCAAGACAAATAAGTCAAAAGTGCAAGTGCATTTCATTGAAGTGTCATTCTAACCAAGGCTGAAAGACGAAGTGGATGTTGAAACAGCTTGTGCTCTTTTCTTGATATCAGCATTTTCCACCTCCTTCTGCCCTTTAGGAGTTCCCTTTCCCAAGAATTTCATGTCTGTGGCCAAAACCATCCTGAAGCGTCTGTTCAGAGTTTATGCTCACATCTACCACCAACATTTTGACTCTGTGATGCAGCTGCAAGAGGAGGCTCACCTCAACACCTCCTTCAAGCACTTCATTTTCTTTGTCCAGGTGAGATTGTTTTTCTGCAGTGTAAAGTTTGTATATCTAAAAGCCTAGATAGTGGTGTAATGTTTGAATAGGAGCCCCGAATCATATTTTCTGTAGAAGCTGTAATCTCTCTGCTGAGGAAAAAGTGACAACTTTTAAATGTTGATCCTTGTTCAACTTATTGATAGTTTTAGATAAATTGCACAGCCTTTGTTACACTATCTTGGCATTATTCCCACAGTGTTGCTCTTCCTCAGAGACAATTTATACTCGTGGATTACTGAACAAACACCTGCTGTATACAGACATGTCATTTCTGTTATTGTATTGTCCACGTTGTAGGACTGAGTTCCAAAAAGGTCCAGTAGATTAGTATTTACTAGCGCTCTCAGTCATTCAGTATATTTGATCATGACTAATCGACTAACGTGCGATTAAGTAAGGGATAATGCCCGACGATGTGGCCGTTATCATAAATTAATGGTCGACGCGGAGGCGTGAACCGTATGATAATGGCCACCTCTGAGGGCATTATCCCGCTTATACCATGGTCCATTAAGAAAGAAAAAAATATTAAATAAATTATTAATGCGTTAATGTTGTTTTTTATTGGTAAAATCGTAAGTTTTTCACAAGAAGCGGCTGAGTGGACTATTTCTTTGTGACCCGTTGCCAAGGTAACAGGCTCTGACACAGAACCTGCAGATCGGTCGGCCTCAGCTGTTATATTAGACCAGATCAGTGGAGAGAAGGGAAATGATTGCTTAACGTTATGTTAAAAAAAATGTTTACAGGAGAAAAAAATATATATAAATAAAAAAATAATGATGATTATGGTGCATTATGTTAATTGTAAAGAGTATTTTATTAAATAAAAAACAAATTATCTAGTTGAACAATAACAAACATTTGATTTACTTTTCAGTCCTGCCACAAACAGATCCTGAAAACAAGTTATGTGTCCATTTAGTGTTGCTCACCAAAAAATTTGATCTTTGTCATGAAAATAAAGATTGAGGATAAAATAAATTGGTGGTTATGCACCAGAAGTCAAAAGTTTGGACACACATTCCCATTAAATTTAATAGGAAAGTGTGTCCAAATGTTTAAACTGGTAATGTATGTTTGACTATATTACTCACCAGTGATACATTGACTAATGTGGGACTTTTAGGAGAGTCCGCGAAAGGCGTCAGCGAAACACTTCATATCGTCTCTGATTTAGTCATTACTCTTAACAATAAAATCACATAACATTAGTTTGTTTTTTTTATAGTAGACCGTTGGGTTTGCACATGCTCAAGTCAAAGGATTTTGTGTCTCAAATACTGTAGCCATTACTTAAGTGTCATTGCTTAAAGTTGGTGTTACAAGTTAACTGGTCTTTGTGATCAACATTACACTGCAACTCTAAACCGATCAATACAATACCGAACTGCTGTTTCTATCCTATTACTGTACAGGATCAAAGTAATTGTAAAATTGTGTATGAAATACTAAATATGTTTTCTCTCTAATTTAAACATGTGATATTTATTGAATGCTTTCTCCCTCCTCCCCTGTTTGCAGGAGTTCAACCTCATTGACAGACGAGAGCTTGCTCCTCTGCAGGACTTGATCGAGAAACTTGGATCCAAGGACAGATAGACATTTCATCATGTATCGCCTGCTTTTTCTTTTAGTTGATAGGTCTTCTCTCCTTTGTTTTCTCTTCTATGTACTTCCTTGAATTCCTCTACCTCTATGACCTCTAGCCTCAGCTCTTTAAATCTGTGCCTTTCTTACATTTCCTGAATATATGCACTGTACTTCTCTTATTAGTTTCTGTTGTATGCTGCCTGTGAGCCTTTTTCCCCTCATCGTAGCCTTGTTAGATTATATAGGACAGTGTAGTAAAGAATATTTTTTCACAGGACTCTGGTTATTTACTCTGTAAGACCAGCCCACTAAATTTTATATTGGACCAAGTACATGGAGGTGAAAAACAGACGTTACTTTAATTAGAAAGATACAGTAACTGACCAAATATCCCAATCTTAATTTTTTTTTGTTTGTTTGTTTTTAAATGATCTGTTATTTGTGTACAGGGACGAGAAACAGGAACGATTGTAAGGCAGGTGATGACATTAAATGTGTCATACATGGGCTTATGTGCCTTAAAAGAATGATGAAGGCAGGCACAAAAATGCACAGGTATATAATATATAATGCTCACTGTCATATATACAAGCATGCTTCCTAATAATAACTTCTTTGAGTCACAGTTAAGTGTGAGATAAATGTGAAGATATACCCCATAAAAGACCCTCTTCCATCTACGACTTAAAGCTATTTGAATTTGGTTGTACAATATTGTGTTTTGCGCACTTTTTCCCTTCTTATCATGCGCCTGCAAAGCTTGTTTAATTATTCTATGAAGAGGAATTGTATAGTAGAAATGGGGTCAAAGAACAAATAGTTTAAAGTGAATATTTTACTGTAATTTTAGTTAGTTGCTGTAGAGCTGATAAATTGTGGAACACATAACCACTCCTCATTTAATATATGTTTATCTTAGTTTTTTCCCCTGAATTGGAAAGTTTAGAAATGACAGTTTCATTCATATTTTTGAGATGTATGTAGTTTTTATTAAGCATTCATTTGTCTTTGGTTTGTGCACAATTATCAGGTTTTTTTTCCCTCTACTATGCTTTATGCTGGCTAATGATGCAGCTAATACCCCCCTTCCTCCTGACCCCTGTCAAATGTTGTCTTTCAAAAGTTACTCAAAGGAATTGTTTTTTTTTTTTTACTTGTTGTCGGACCTAATTTTATATCAGACAATCATGTGACCAATTATCATAGGTAAAATTGGAAATTGGTTTAATACATCATAAAAAACTAACCAGTGGAATGTTGGGATCTTTACTTTTCAGTCAGTATACAGTCACATTTGTATGTATTTGTTATTATCACAATATTATTTTTTAACTTTTTTTGTTACATTTCTTAGCAGACTGTAAAACGATTAATTGACACTTTTAATCAAATGGACAACAAGGGCTTTGAAGTAAATGAAACTTTTTAATATATTTTTACAGTTTTGGTGAAGTCTTTGGGTAGTCATTCTGACTGTAAATAAGTTTGGAGAATGTGTTTACCAAATCCAAATATTTGCTGTTAATAAGGTCAGTGATTTGTCTGCGCAGGACTGTGCCTTACAATAGAATAAAAATGTCAGATATGACAATATTGATAGATCAAATATTCAATAAACACTTGAAGGACAATCTGTCTTTTTTCTTTTTATCTTTGCTTTATGTCTGTCAGACATCTTTTAAATTACCAATAATTTTTGTAATGCTCTTGTTTGTTTTGAAAAGCAAGATTTTTCTAATTAACTTTTATTTTAGATCATTAAATAATGGAAGCGATCAAAACTGCTGTAGGATAATGGAAAATAGATTAAAAACATAATTATCCAAAAATTGCTAATTAGAAATAGCCCAATATTAAAATCTAGATCATATATACCTCTTGATTTTGTTTTGATTGTGTTTTTTGAATATCAAAACATTACTGAAATGTTGGTGAACATGTGATGAGACTAAAATTGTCAGTAAAACGAAAAATTGTGAATACTGAGACCTTTGGTAATGGTTGGATTTCACCCAGGAACTTGTATTTTGAGAAGCAATGGTTTTACCCGAGGCATTCTCACATGGTGCACGACATTTACATCCACATCCAATCAAATTTGAGCCTGGAAAATAAAAGCGCAAGTTTGCCCAGAGTTTAGAATTTAGTACCATTTAAATAGCAAAATGATAACCCCCTAAGCTTTAGAAGCTTAAACTTTAAAAGTGAAACTGTCGCACGCCATTTTAACATTTTTAAGATAATACTGGACTTGGTTTTACCCAAGCAAAAGAATGTAGCCTACCAGGCAATAATTTGGGCATCCTTATCCGGATGTTATGATCGAACAAGGAGGAAATAAACTGTTATAATTTCGAGCTATTTCTTTTCGAGTAGTAAGTCAGCAACTTTGAGTTTGGTTAAATTATCAAGTGAAACAAACGTTATTTCTAAACGGGTGTGTTTAGAACAAGCAACTAAAACTGTCATGACTTTAGCTTTCGTTGCTACTTTTAAATAGCAGTTAAAGTTAGCGTTAACTTAATGCTACGTGGTGGTTATAAAATCGCGTATTTAATGCTAAGCTATGTAGCTATCTAAATAAAACAAAGCTGTCGTTGTAACATGCTAAGTTGTTAAAAAAAATCTTGTTGATTAAGGTTAGCGAGGAATCGTCTTGCTAAAATAGTCTGTCGTCGACAGTTAGCGTAAACAGCCTGCCTGGAAATACCGGGTGAGTAAAGCGAAACTGTTGTCAAAGGGCTTCATTTGTGAAACACAGTTATAGCTCTGTCTCCACATAAAACCGCATGATCCATGAGGTTATGGGTTTTATAAACTGTTATTGCTATAGATTACCCACCGAAACTTGTATGAACCAATCATCAGATAACTAATCGCAGTTACAAATAATTAATGCTGTATCAGTTACAAATAGCATAACCACCTATAGTGAGGTTAGGTGTTATTACACGATGATTCCCCCATCTTACTAACGTTTCCTGTTGTTTTTAGGCTTCAGTGTAGTCATGGCCGATGAAAACACTCAGTTTTGTGGTAACTGGTATGTATAACAAAGTCACATGATAATTGATAGACAATGTGAATGTAGGTTTAATGAACTGCTTTCTATTTTTTTTTTCTATATTCTTAGCAAACATGACATCCCAGAGGCAAACTTTACTACCCATGAGATTCACTGTCGAAGAAACATTGCACTATGTGATGTGTGCCAGGAGCCAGTGCCCCGGTCAGACCTTCAGGAGCACAAGCTACAGGAACATACACAGGTACATCTAAACAGCAGAACAAAACTTTAACCACTTATGTGTAGCAATATACATCTTGCCATAAGTAATTAAAATCCTCTTGAAAACTTTAATATTGTATTGCTGGTTTCAGTCCATCGAACATCACGTACGCAAGGTGAATGCATTGCTTAAGTGATTTTGAAATGAAAAAGTATATACATTGGATGACTTACCACAACACTATGATTTTAACAGAAACTGCTTTCATCAATCCAGGCTATCGTTGGTTATTAATAATGTCATGTCATTGTTTTTTGTTTGACATAGAAGCACTAGATTCTTTAGTGAGGCTCTTGTTTGTCAAGTATATCCATGAAATGAATAAAAAAAATTTCTATGAAAAATAAGTCTTTTTTTTTTTTTTTTTTTTTTTTTTACTTTTGGCTACTATGAGCAGCGGTTGCAGTTATCAGCGACCTTTGGCCCTAAAGAAAACTATTAATTAGAAAGGAACATGAGACCAAATCTAAATGCATTTTAACATGTATTTCAGATTACATGCAAGTGTGGATTGAAAATTGAGAAGAATCACATTGAGGCTCACCAGGTATGATAAAGAACAATTTTATTTATTAGTAATTATTCTTAATATGTAACACTATTACCTTTTTCTCCCCTTTTTTTTAATAATCAGTTCATTTACATTCATAATTGAGTTCAGCTATGGTTGGAATTTGCCCAGGTCATTTAATTGGGCCACCATTCTTATCCCAGTATGCATGCATAGGAGGGGAATCAAATCATTGACTTAACTATGTCCGACAGTGCAATGCTAGTAGTTATTATGAGTGCTTTCAGCTTGTTAGTACTGGGTGTCTTCCAGTTTACTTTTTATGACTAACATCTAAAACAATTGACAAACAGTTTGTCTGGTGGAAAATTGGTGCCATGTCAAGTGAAAAATTCAACTGGTTCACTGGTCTTCACATTTTGTGTTGTGTGCTTCTATTAGTTTTTTTTTTTTTTTTTTTTTTACATAAAGATGGAATTATTCCCTTAATACTCTCTGTTGGTATGACTTTCTCCTCTTTGTGTACAGGAGTCTCCTTATATATAACTATGAAGCATGTGCAAGAGTGTCCAGGCCAGTTTATTCTAGTTGACCACATACATGTAGAAATAATTTGACCACAGACTGCATTACCTTGGTGTTAGTCTGGCTTTGAGAGCTTTGATTATGCATGATTTCAGTCGGACTAACAGGTTAAATGTATTTTAAAAGTCTGATCTTGGTCTGACTAACACAATGACCCCCCCCCAAGTATCATGTGAGAACATGCCTATTGATTGTGTCTTGCAGAGCTCTGAGTGCTCTCAGCGACTGGTCCCATGCCAATACTGTGAACTGGAGCTTGTTTTCAGTCAGTCCAAAGTCCACGAGGAATATTGTGGTACACGCACTGAGCCTTGCCCTCGGTGCAAGTGCAATATAATGCTGCGAGAACAAGCTGTGCATCCAGTCTTATGTGGAAGCCACACACCACCCCAAGAAAGGAACAACAGTCGGATGAGTCGCAGCAGCCCAGTAGAACAACAGTCTTCAGATGCATGGTTTGAAGCCCACTCCATCCGAAACCTCATAAGAGCCCAGGAAAGAGGCCCTAAGATTAATAATTTCAGTGCCGCAGAACAGCAGTCTTTTCCTCTGCCATTTGACCCCTCAACTTACAACACTTCAAGAGGATATCAGGCCTCAGGAGACTGGAAGAATACTACACCTCAGAACACAGCATTTAGCCCTTGTGAGTGCATTTACTGTAACTTTTCTTGTGGTTTGAATGGAATTTTTAACCACATGAAAATATGGAAATCCCCCCAAAATGAAAAAAAAAGTATCTACAAAATGTTATTGTATATAATGGATTTGTCTATATAAGTAACAGCAGTTTAAAAGTTACCTGTAGAGTTTTCTGGCTGCTGTAGATTTTCTCTGATGTGAAACAGTCTTTGGGAAACTAGTGTGGATTTGAAGGGTCTGTTATAATCTTACTATTCTTCCACTATTTTGCTCATGAAAGTGTAAAAGTACTTGTATCATGCTGATATTTTCAGTTGTGGTTATTTTCTGAATTTGTGTGGCTGATTTTTCTTTTAGTCCTGGAGCGGGGGGATTTTCTTCGTGGCAGCAGTGCATGGCCACGCACTGAGCAGCCATTAGATGAGGATTCCTCAGGCCTCGACTACATGTTGGCTCTCAGCCTGCAGAGTGATGGAGAATCTGTAGCTGGAGGTCTGGAGGGCAACATGTGGAGTGATGTCTGGGACCACAAGATTGGGAAGACTAACACATCTGTATATCCTTCATTCTTTCCAACTAACAACAACTACCCAAACTTCACTGAAGGGACAAGCCCAGGTGCTGTTCAGGACCATGATCAAACAGGTAAATGTGTGCAGGTTATAATGCTTGATGTTACTTTGCTGTTGGTTTGCTTATTGTTTGAAATTGTTTTTATAGAAACCATGCTGCCATGTGAGTTTTGTGAAGAGCTGTTTCCAGAAGAGGACCTCATTTTGCATCAGGTTTGAAAGTGGTTTTGAATACATTGCAGATCAACATTCTTATGATCCAGCTGACAAAGTGTGCAAATTAGCTAACTGATCGATTTAATTGAAAATTTTGGACAAACATCCTTTCAATGTGGATTGTTAAGAATGCAAATGACTCGCCTACAAACCCATCAGGCCTTCGGGAAACTCAGTTTTCACATACTCTGACAACATCAACTCGATGTCTGAATACCTTCTTTTGTTCTTCATATATCCTAATATTTTCTGTGATTTTCTTTGTCATATCTATTACAATAAATTTATTATCAGATTTCTCCAATTAAATGAATAAGAAATAAATTACACAGATTTTGTGCAGATACAGTTTTTTGTTTAATACTGTCTAAAAAAAACTTTCATGCAGTTACCATACATTTAGTTTTATCTTGTATCCTGTTGGTACACTTCATGGACCCATCTGCATTCTGCATTGTCAGATGGTTGAGGTATTTTTGTCTGTCTGTATGTCAATGTAAAATGATTAGACTCAGACAGATATGACAATGCAGATTTCCATGGTGTGCAAATCTGTGCATACCTGGCTTTATCTTAGTTTCAGACTGTTCACAGTCCACTTACCAGCCTTTGCTCATCGAAGCATGCAACTTTCATCTGCATTTTGGAGAAACATGATGACCTAACACAAGCAGGATGGTTATGTTTTAACCTTTTGTGTACTTTTCTTTCAGACTGGGTGCAGCCCTGCCTCTGCCTTTGCATCTTTTAGCAAGCAGCCCTCTTCTCCACCCAAAGAGGACAGGATGAGTAGGAACACATCAGGACTAATGCAAAGCCTTCCGAACACACTTGCATCTAACATTCCCACCTTCCCTCGGTCAGTCTCCCCAGCTTCCTACAGTCCCCCAGCCAGTCCACTAGAGGGCGATGTTGTTATTCCATGTGAGTTCTGTGGTGTGGCTTTAGAGGAGGCTGTTGTCTTTCACCATCAGGTATGAAACCAATCGCATAATCACACCAGTGTAAAACTGACATATCACGATGAGTGTGTTGTGTTGAAGGAAAATCACTGACCTTTTGTTGGTTATTAAAGTAATGTGCAAACACAAGTTTCTTTGTAACATAAAGCCCGTATCTACTGTAGCGATCTCTGCTCCATCCCTTGAGGAGCCTGCGTATGCATGGTGTGATATTTATATTTTACTCCTTTTTTGTTTTTCTCACTTTCAGGACAAATGTGACATGCGCCCTGACACTTTGCACCCACTGAATAATACAGCTAAGCCACCCATCAAAAAATCACTGAGCCCTTCTAAAGACACCTTTGGGCAGGTGTCTCCAGATTTTCCGAGAAGAATTAAGCACCAGGGTAAGATGCAACATTTTTTGAAAGGCGCTATAAAAGTTACAGAGATCAATTATAACAAGTGCTATAACAAAGCTCTGACTTAATATGATTAAATCGTTTGAATTTGAGCAGATATGGTTGGCTGAACAAAAATGCCCTTTTACAATATTTACAATAGTTAAACAGAAAGAGTAAGGAACTGCAGCTAATTTCCACTTACTTTGGGCTGTAGTTCTTACCCACAGTGCAGCTGAAAGGTGACAGTACAGATAATAGCTTTGCGTTGTGCTCGTACACGTTGTATTGACTTTTTGTTCTTTCAAAAAATTAATGTTAACTCGCAACCATTTATAATTTATACTGGAGGAAGAGGGTCTTCATGCTCCAAAGAAGAGTTTCTCTGTGTATGGGGACATATATATATATATATATATATATATATAGACCTCTGAAGTCCTCTCCAGATTCATTCAGAATTTTAAATATAAATGTAATTTATGATATCTGAACCATTGCTGAACACTTGGTATATTTTTTACAGTCATATGCATTACATCTGTGTTTGCATGTGTGTTTATCTAAAATATGACTTGTCCGGTTGTAGCTGACTTCTTAGATGAGGACTCTGGATTTGACCGGAGCATGCAATCAGGATCCAATGTAAGAGGATGGCAGAGAAGCTACACTGGAGCTCAGAATCAGAGGAAGATGCCTAACTCTGATGTCTCTGTAAAAAACGAACCTGAGCAGGGCAGGGCAGAAGAGAAACTGTGTGACACTGACACGCCTGGTTCTGCATCATTAAAGGGGTAAAAACATTGATTTAGTCTTATGTAAACATTTTTAAATTAGATTTTTTTTTTACCTCTACACAAACTGTTTAGACTTTCTTAAGACATTGCTGTATTAAAAAGATATGTTAATGTAGTGTGTTTATTAATAATATAATTTGACTGTATGTTCTGTAGATTTCATATTCCGGAAAACAAAGAAGGGAGAGGAAACAGAATAAAACCAGCAACAAAGGTACTATTAGTGTTTTCTTTAAATAACATAATTACTTTTTCTTCTCATGACAGATGGTACAGATGAATGATGGGTGATTCATTTTTGCTATACTGGTTTGTTATTATCCAACTAGAGCCTGTTAAAATGTTGAAAGTGGAAAAATATCCACTGTAAGGAATTCTTGAGGTTTTTACTTTCTTTTCTTTTCCCATTTCCTCTATTTAATTATTCCATCTGATCTAATCCAGCTTGCTTACAGTAAATACAGCCTGGTCCATCTGAAGTTGACATTTCTTTATGTATTTCATTTATGTGTTTTTGAACCTTGGATTGTTTTATTTTTTTCCATTTATAGTTGCCCAAGAAGCAGAATGAAGAGCAAGAAGAAGAATAAGAGCCAGAGCTTGTGGAAAAATAGAAAAACCAAACCTCCAACTCTGCTTTTCATTTATCTTTTTTGCACATTTTTAAAATCTAAAACGTATAACGATCTGATAAGTGCCTGTGGGACCTTTAGTATCTTGCAGTTTATATTCTGATTCATTTTAACATCAGTGTCTAAGCAAGAAATTTGATTTATACTCATTTATTCAGCTTAATGTCAACTTTTGCTTCAATATTTGTATCTTCAACTGTTTAGCCTGAACTAAAAACATTTACGATAAATTTTATTTGCATTGACAGATGTTAAACTAAATGAGTCATGGTTTATTACAGGACAGAAAAACACACATAACTTTGATAATGTGTTTCTGTTAAACTTGATCTTTACCTTGTCACTGCTGCCAAGGATTTTTTTTACCCTAGTTTTAAAGTTCCTTCTGTGTTTCTTTTTTTCCCTCTTAGTTTCTGCAACATTATGTAACAAATAGCACTTTCATGAATTATTTTGTTAAAAAGGGCTTGAGGAACAGATTAGATATGTTTTTGCATCTTTGACAAAGAAAAAAAGTGTTACTGACCTTTTAACTCCCCTTTTTTATACTGTTGAATATTTCTCTTTAACAATTTTCTGTAACTACTTCCTAGTACTTTAAAAGAAATCAGTCTATAGTGTATGTTGTGTTTATTATATTGAGGTGACTTTAAAAGCAGTGTATCCTGTGTAATATTCTTTCAAGTAGTGTGAAAATTTTTGTTGTTTCTTTGAATCAAATTTAAGGTTGATGAGATATATTTTTTGTGTAACTCTTAAGGAATGCATAATAAATAGGGAGCCACAAATGGCTGAATATGCAAATTCTGCTTTTCAGATTAACACCTCAAAGCTGAGTAGCTCATCAGTGAGACCACCTGCTGCGGAGTTGGATTTGAGGCAGTTGTGGCATGCAGCTGACTATTTGTGTAAAAGAACAACTTGTGATGTCCTTGATCTGGTGTGATGATTAAATGTTTAAATGTATTGATGGTTTCAAGTCTGTTGTTTGTTCACACCTCTTTGTTAATCTATGCCTGCCTCTCTGTCTCTCCCCCCCCCCCCCTCTTTTTTTTTTCTTTTTTACTTCCTGTTGATAATTATTTACTTATGATTAGTGTGGCGCTGGAGCAAGCGAGCTTCATAGTCACTATACCAACACAGTTTTTATTGCCAGTGTTCCTAACCAAACTGCTAGAGTAAATGTTTTTTTTTTTTTTTTTTTACATAAAGTGGTTTTGTCTGAATATTTGTTAGCCAGTCAAATGAAATATTTAGTGTTTCTTAAATCTTTTGTATGAAGGAGTAGCTGAAAAGGAATTTGGGTGCTCATAGGGGATACCAGGTCTTGTCTTGGACTTTTTGGTTTTAATAGTTGCTTGGAAATATGGCTGTATCCCGAATGAAGAAATGGGACAGCTTAT
The DNA here is from genome assembly GCF_017639745.1 of Melanotaenia boesemani. Lineage (NCBI taxonomy): Eukaryota > Metazoa > Chordata > Actinopteri > Atheriniformes > Melanotaeniidae > Melanotaenia > Melanotaenia boesemani. The sequence continues at coordinate 18,342,185 of NC_055692.1, forward strand.
GGGTAGTTAGATGCATTTATCTATTTGTCACTGTGGCACGTATTACCCTCCATACCTGAGCGTTGTTTTACTTCCTCCCACATGGTGGAGCGATTTGAGTCAACGCCGGGAGAAGCCGGAGTCACGGAGGGCGGGGTTAAAACTTTCAGTGGGAATTCTCAGTTCAAAAAGCTGCCAACGTCTCCCTTGTGTGAAAGCTGGGTTGCTAATGCTTTCGTTGCGACTTCCGAGACCATAGCAAAATATGATCTCTACCAGCAAGACACGACATTATTGAAGTTAAATAGAAGCTTCGAACTGCTGAACAGACTGCAGCGGACAAAAGACAACAAAAACCGAGTTGAGCAGGTGGCACCCGTTGCTGGCCGGTGAACCAAATCCCAGCGAGACTCTCCATCCATCCCACCATCTCATTCTCGTCTCACCTGAGCCAGGCAGATAGATAAGATGTCTCTGGAGACGTATTCAGCGCTGGACGAGTCCGCTCTCCGAGCTTTGGTGAGTAGATGATTAAAAAGAGGGATGCGCTGGTTGAATATGATTTTTTAAAAGTTAGTTCACACACGGTTACGGCTATGGAGGACCGAAACAGCCAAAATAAAAAAAGAAATTCACAAAAAATATAAAAATGGCTCAGTAACAACTTATATGCAAATAAATTTTACAAAAATATTGAAAAATCGTTTTTATATTCGAAAACCTTTACAATGTGACACAGATGTATGTCTCCATGGTCATTTTCAACTGTTTTAATTTAACTTTGTATTAATCATATTTATTTACTTACTTTTCAGCTGCATTTATTTATTTGCTTTTTAAATTTTTTTTTCCTTCTTTATTTTTATGCTTATTTATTTCTGTAATATTTTCCTTTGATATGTTCTTATAACCAATATTGGTTTTGATCTAACATTTTAATTAATTTATTCATTGATTTACCCTTTTTTAAATTTCAGTCATATTTACATCCTCATTTTCAATCTAGTGTTTTCTTCCTCTATTTATTTCTCCAAGTGTATTTATTTCTGTGGTTTCTCTAAATTTTCTCTGGTCCCTTATTACATTTCTGTATGCATTTCTGCCTTACTATGTAAATAAGGGTTCGAGCGGGGGGTGGGTTTCTCAAGGTGTGTCTTGGGGGCAGATCCTTGCCTATTGGTCAAACAACACTGAGCAGGTCACAGGCTCTAAAGCTGGACTTATACTTGCACAACGTCTGATATATGCTCCATGCAGGTCCGCAGAGACTTGGCGTGCACGTCTTCAAGACCTGACGTCAGCCATGCGTGCAGCTCGGTTACGTGGAAGTACTCCCTTGTGATTGGTCAGTTTGTGATTATGTGTTTCTGGAGCTTCTTGCTGAATTTGTGCGGTAACCACAGAAGAGAAACTACGACATAACGCCTTAACCCTATGCTCAAGTGCGAGAGCACATCTTACCAGCGTCAACTGCGCCGGCTCTACCGGCTTAAGTGCAAGGAGGACCATGCAGTCCAGCCTGGCTAGCACCGTTTGTGGCTGCCAGATCTGTATTTCTGCCAGATTCGTATTTTTGTCGACTGCGCATGCGCATCGCGGCGGCCATCTTGGACGCTGAAATACGGCAACACCGTCTAGTCAAATCTGTGTGGGTGAAATTCTTACCTCTTAAAAACGACAAGGAAGAAGATAATGGCACCATAAGTCCCGGAGAGGCGGCAGCCATTGCTTCCACCTGCATCATGGTGCCGTTTGGACTTGTTTTTATTGTCTTCGCTGTCCACTTTTACCGCACACTTGTCAGTCATAAAACAGACCGACAGATCCGAGAGCTTGAACAGGTCATCAGACTCCAGAATCAGCTGGACCACAGGGTGGAGAATGATGACCTGAAGGCTGCTGTCCATTTCCCCTGATTGTAACAAGTGAGCATAGAATAGCAGGGACATTCAGCAGCACTGACATCAACATTTTCTTATAAAAGCTTTATTTTTTATGTTCATTGAGCTGAAAGGGTTGTCTTTTGAAATTGTGAACATGTTACATTGAACTGCATGTTTTGGGTCAGTTCCCTTCTAGATTTTGCATGTTAACAAACTTGGTTTAGGTTGTTGGTAAATCTGTTGCTCAGTTATTACGCCATCAGCCATGAAGGCTTGAACATTGTTGAAGAAGACAAATCCCCTCATCGCGAAGCTGCAAAAAGAGGCAAAAAAAGTTGTTCACCATAAGCTAAAAAGCGTCTACCACACAGATTTGACTAGACGGTGTTGCCGTATTTCAGCGTCCAAGATGGCCGCCGCGATGCGCATGCGCAGTCGACAAAAATACGAATCTGGCAGAAATACAGATCTGGCAGCCACACCGTTCTCTGTCACTTGTGGCCTTGGGGGGAAGATGGAAGTTTTGAGCCAACAGACCCCTGCAGAAAAGGCTGACTTTTAATGTTGCTGTCTGAGCTGAAAATCAGTCACTGATGACTGTTTACTGTTTGGTTTATAAGCATACTAGTGATTGAGAGGATGCTCCACCTGTAGACGTGCACAACTAACGAAGGAACTGGCTGAAGGTTCTGGTAAAGTTGACTGTGATGCTCAGAGAACGTAGCCTGGATAGTTGAGACGAAAACTTTTTTTAAACATTATGTTGTGACCTTTCTGAAGGTCACAACTAACCTTCGGAGAACCTTGTATAAACCACAGTTTCCCATCCTCTACTCCCAGCCCACCACAGCCATTGTTGCTGGAGAAAAACACACTCCCTTCGGATCGTAGAGCATATTCCAGCCTTTTTAAATTTTGTCGTCCTACAAGTTTTACTCACTTTTATGACAAATATACAGAAAAAATAAATGCATTGAACTACTTTAATGGCTATTTTATTTGAGTAATCAGTACAGCTGTCCTTGTCAAGCACCAGCAGCCACGACAGAGCAGACTGACCGAATGCAGTGATCCTTTCCTGGCAGCATCTTTTAACTCTACACCAGCCAGTTTGGAGCACCATCTCAGTTTTGTTAAGTCTATTTTGGCTCTACATCACTCAGCACCATCCATCCATCATTCATTTATTTATTTGTTTGTTTGTTTGTTTGTTTGTTTATTTATGCACTCACTCACTTACATTGCTTTCTCACATTATGACCTACTATAGTAGGAGTATTAAAATAAATTGAAAATGATAATAGAAATATAAATTTGTGTCACATTTTATAGGTTTCTTAGACAGAAAAACAATTTTTCAATATCTTGTATAATATATGTACATAATTTTATAATTTATGTATTTTTTAAAGGGATAAATCTTAAAAGGAATCTGAAATTCAGTTCTTTTAAAAGAAACAGAAGCTTACTTTATACAGCAACTATTCATGGATAAGTTATTGATCCTATAATACCAAAACACAGTTGCAAGTAAGATTGTGATGGATTTTCTGCAGCTTCTGACCTTTAACATGCATGAGAGACAGGTAGGATGTAAACAGTATTAGTATTTTATTATATTTATAGGTACTATAATCCTGATGGGTGGGCTGTACACATACAGTGCTTTATTTACTGATAGTCTGCTTTTGTAAATCCTCAATGTCTCAATCCAAATGTGGTGAGATGGAAAGTAAATTTCCCAAGTTTCCTTCGATTAGACGAAGAGAGAATTTATAATAACATTCTAACAAAATTTGGAGGACTGAATACCTTTTCAGAAAAGTCAATAACTCAGGAAGCTTAACATTTTTTTTTCTTGTCTGGTTAACTCATAACCCCAGCCAAGTCATGTAGTTGGCGGCATTTGGTTGTCTGTCTGTCTGTGAGCAACAAATCAACAGCGATAAGAAGTATGTATCATATGGTAAGAAGTCTGGAAAATGTAACACTACCGGTTGTCAGTCACATTACTCATGTCTTAATTATTTCCTGAGGCAGAGGAGGGTGAAGCATCCACCTGTCCTAACAAATATCAAGTCACCTGTAATGCAGACACATCTGCAAAGAGCCATGAGTCATCCTCTCCTTGTTTAGATATGGTCATGACAGGTTTGACTTAATCACACATGCAGCAATCATGCATTTAGGTTTTTTTTCTGACTGAAACTAAAATCTGTCTGTGAGAAATCTTTGAGTCGCCAAAGATTTTTAGAAATTTATCAAGTGCAATGTTGACCACCTGTGAGATGAAACTACACTTGTCAGTACTTGAGGAATTTGCCTGCTCACAAAACATTTTGATACCAATTCTTAGAGATCAGTAAACCTGACAAAAAAGGGCTGTTGACTTTACAAGCATGGTAAAAATATGATGTTTAGATGATCTGTTTGGCACTATTAAAAGTGCATCCCATATTTCCTCAAACTCTGTTCTGCAATCACCCTTCTCATAAACTCTTTAAAGAGCACATTTTTTTTTTACCACAATGTACATAAACAGTTGCACATTATTTGTCTTGCAGAACTTCTGTGGCTTTGATCAGTCAGCCAGTTTGCTTATTTATAGAACATAAGGAGTTAAATTGAGCACAAGGGAGGAAACTCTTAATAGTCAGCACAAGTTGTGAGAGAGAAGGAATAAAGACATTTCAAACTTTTTGCAGTTTTTAGACACTGTGTAGTTTCAGCTACACACTGACAGGTGCATGTGTTAGAAAACCTCCTTTGTATTCTGATATTTTTTTGCAGTCATATTACGAACATTACACATTAGCTTGTTGTTTTTGGAGAGCTTGTCTTGTCCTTCCTGTGTGCATCCTGTAGGAACAAGCAGTCAAATGGTGCCATTGTCCAAGGAGCTTCAGCAGAAATAAAATGCATAACATGCAGACGGTGGAATTTAGGACTTTAATCCTTTTGCAACACCCATTGTTTAACCCACTGCAGAGCAGGAATTGAAATGTTGTGTCTCGTTAGTGCAGCTTTCCTCCTTCGTCTCTGACCACCAGCTATAAGGTCAAAGGGATCCCACATTTTCTCTGATATTTTTGGTAACTCGAGTGTCAGGGTTTTCCACATTGAACTTTTTAAACAAAACAAACTCACAAGAGAAGTTAACACAGGACTGTGATGCAACTGAAATTTCATTTTGACAGCTCTGAAAGTCTCTTTTAGTCTCTTTTTTTTAGGAAGGGATTTAACACCTCATTCTGTGGTCTTTCTGTTCTGAAACATTTGTGACTTGTTTTTTGGGACACCAGTAAAATATGATGGACATGCAGAGATTTCCAAGCTTGATTGAGGCGGTTGTAAATCTGGGTGGAGGAGCTGCTATCAAGAAGCAGTTGGATAACGAACTAAAAACTCCATGCCTGTGTTGTACTTAATGAACTTAACGGTCAGAAGGTCATATGGTGGCCTCTCTAACACCTCTAATCCCATCTCTACACTTCTATTCAAAGCATCAGCACCCTTTTATATTGCCTATTTAATCCCTTCCATGGTAACCAAGAAAAGTATTTTCCTTTTCTCTTAGCCTTGCAATTACTTAAATATCCACAAAATTAATCAGCTGGTGTCCCAGTTTTCTTGGGAGAGGAGCTGAGAAGGTGTTTGTTGTGGGTCATCTGTCTGAATAGCCCTTAAATAACAACAAAAACAATAAAGCTACTGAGGTCAGTCAAAGAGAAGCACTCATGAACCTAGCCAGTCCAACCACAGGTCTTAATCAGTTGACTGATAACTGGAAGGGTGATGCTTATCAGCTGTTATACCCCTAAATCTGCTGTGAAGCAATAGTTTCCTGTGTGTCAGTGTGTCAGACTTGCATGAGCAGTCAGGTCTGCAGGTGACTGTTGTTGTTGCACAGGTGCATCGGCCTACTTAGCTAAGAAGAAGGCTTGACTTTGGCGTCTGTCAGCTGCACCGTGATCTTCCCTCTAATTAGCTCTGGAAGCTGCACTGCAACTCAGGAGGAATGTAAAGTAGGTCCTAATGCCACGTCCATATCTCTCAAAACCATTTTGTTTCTCACTTTGCTGATAATACAGATTTAATTAAATTGAAAAGACCGCTTGGAGGTTTTCTGTGTGTTGTGCCTTCTGGGCTGATTTAACATGCTGGATGTCCCGTATAATGATTTGTAGCTACTCTTGCTAGCCTCTGACTGTCCTTTCTCTCTGGTGAGCAAGAGGCATTCACACATGTTTAAAATAGACCTGTTTCACTCTGAGGTCCAGCCTCGCTGATAAATGGGCCCCCAGGGCTTTCATTTTATGGCTCTCCAGGCCCTTTTGTGCATTGACAGGGGCTCAACCGTTACAGTTGGAAAGGGAGAAGATTGTGCAGTCCACAGATTCTCTTCTGACAGGGTTCAAAATGACAGCCTCATCATCAGCGAAGAATAAATCGCAAAAATGACCCTGCATAACTGATGTCTGGGATGTCTTCAAATATAAATGCAGCATGGTTTTATTTGGCCAAACTTTAAGCAAAAACAATCTGGGGCTGCAGTTTTGGCAAGGCTGTCACCCTTTTCTTTTGTCTTGAAGCAAAGATGATTCAAGAGTTTTCAGTGAAATTGCAGGAACAAGTTTTTGCATGCAGAGCTTTCTTTGAACACACCCCTCTTCCTTCTAACTGTGGTGTTTTATGCTGCTAACCAATGATAGCACCCTCTGCTTGGGGCTTATGTGCCTAACTAAGTTTGACCTCTTTGGCTGTTCATGTGATGTTTCTTTTTCCTGTAGTGGGGAACAAATGGTTCACAGTGAACACCTGAATTTTCACTGCAGTCTGTCATCTTTCTCAAAAGTATTGACTTCCTTCACATTTCTGTCGTGCGTTTCCCTTATGATTAAGTTTCAGAGTTGTTGGTGAGAATGTAATAAAGACACTGGCTGTGAACAGCTTAACATTCAGGACAGATCTTCCGTAAACCGACGTGCCACAAATTATCTCCACGTTTGCAGCCTGCAAACTTCAGCCTCTTGTCAGCTAATATCCAAGCAAATGAGCAGAGATAAGAAGCTCCATGTTTGTTTTGTATAATGGAAACTTTTGTTCCAAGATTCTGCTATAAATAGCTGGTCATATTTTGGCGCTGAAAGGATGAGAAAAGAAAAGCTGTGAACTTTGTGATGTTCTGGTCTTTGGCCTTTAAGTAGTTGCCATGAAAACAATAATTCAGCCTGTGGAACTAAATTCAACTTCATATCTGTTTTAGCAAACACTGACTCAGTGTTTGAAGCTGAGAACTGAAATTGTATTCTCTTGATGCCATGTTAAAGTAGGCACTTGGTTTTATGATGTTTGTAATGGTTGATAATGAGAATTTTGTTATTGTCTGACATTATCTGACTATTTTAAAATTTCACATATAATATGTGTGGGATAATATAAGAAGGTCAACAAAAATAGGACCCAAGATAATATTTACAGTAGTGTGATGTTTTCCTTGTGTGTTGGTAAGTAGAAAGCATTGCTTATTACTGCTTATTAAGCTTTGACTACTGCTCAAAACTTTGTTTTTGCTTTAAGGTTATGGGTATCTGAAGGTGAAAATATGCTAGGTTCCTGAAAGTGCATGCAGTGTGTGATGTTCACTTGTCAGCCACTCACCTTGCAGTCATCTTTCATGAGGTTATTTGCACACCATCATTCCCACAAATACAAAGAGCAACATCGACTAATATACAGTCCTGCAGTCTGTCTTTAATATTGTGGGTGACCGAATGTAAAAAGTATGCAAACGTTTTATATTTATGTCTACATCTAACTGCTGATCAAAACAATAATATTTAAAGTTAATAATAAAATAAGCTAACTTCACAAGAGGGACCTGTTTTCTACAGTTGGCTGGAAAGCTCAGCGGCTAGTTAGAATGACTCAGAACATATTGATACTTTGGATATTTGCAAGAATTTTATTCATTTATTTATTTATTCTCCCCACATCTTGTTGGCTCATTTTGTCTTTACCATCATTAAATGTTTCACAGCAGGGAACAAGAGCAGGCTGTGGTTTTTGTTGACATCATGTGTGTTTTGATCCAAACAAAGGGGGCGTGCTCATTAAAGATTTGCTTCGTTGCCCCGCTGTGTGTGAAAAACTCAACGGTGTGAGAAAGTCAAGTGAATGTGCAGTCAGTGATGGGATATTTAGAGTGACAGTGAAGATTTACAGCCTCACAAAAGGCCAATATCAAATGCAGTTTGTGAAGTTAAGACAGGATAAATTAAAGCAGTATATTCTGTGGCTGTCAACTGAGGGTCAGACAAACTTTGTAAACGTCAGACATGAGTCTGCTGTCACAGCTGCTCTGGTCTTTTAGTCTGTGTGCTAAGTGATGGAGCAGATGACTGATCTGTTTGGACCATCATTCTGCCAAGTGGAAAAGGTCTGCATAAGGGATTGTAGGTGTTTTTTCTCTCTTCTTGTCCCTCATCACCACCAGGCGCCTCTGAGATGGACATCAAGTAGAATCCTCCCCTGAGTTTAATTCTTCAGATTTATATTTTTGTTTGTTTGAAACTCATGTCGAGCTTTTCATCTGTTTTAGACTGAGAAGAACTATTCAACAAACGTCTGAAATTTGCTTTGTAACCTTCAAGAAATTCAAACAAAAATGTTTGAATTTCTTTAAAAGTGTGACATAAAAACTTTTTTAAGGTTCGTATTAGATATGAAAAGTGTTCTCTCAGAGGAGGAAAAAATTTGACCTCATTTGTTTTAGTTTGCTTCTAGGTAATCAGTTTATAGCTGTGTTTTTGAGAACTTGGGTGTGGCTCTGTTTACAGATAACAGTAGCCGACGGGAAACGGCATGCATCAGTCTGCTCAGTCAGAATTACTTGAGTTACTTTCCATCATACTGAAATAAAGCCCGTAGTTTAAAAAATAGAAAAAAAAATTGCTTGGGAAAGGATGATGTTTTTAAATGGGGGAATGAACAAAAGATCTAGTTGGTTAGGAGTGTAGAAACAGTGAGGTTTGTCATTTTTTCTATATTGACTCCCTCAGGAAAGAGTAATTTCCTGAAGCTTGCTGAACATCATCAGGCGGATGTTGATGTTTAGCTTTCCAGCTCACTGTTGTTAATGTTGTGGCATTCTTGGGATAAACACAGCAGATCTGTTAAATTGTGTTTAGCTCTGTCATGTCAGTCTGTGATTATGTCCCATTGTTGTAACTTACTGTGGAGTCAGCATTATAGACGGTCATGGATCTAACTAAAGATGGTGCTTTATATTGACCCAGAGTTCATCTTTTATTTTTTCCTGTTGGACACTCCTTTTTTTCCTTTTTCTTTTTTGGCTCTTTCATGACTAAACTAAGAGTTTTGCATGCAGAGATTCAGTTCCATGAGCTATGTCCCATATTTGGAGGAAATTCTTCATTTTCGAACACCTGCTGTGTCCGCTGACAGGCCAACCAAGGTGCAGCATTCGGTGCCTTTCATGTTTTTTAATTTATGATGGCTTTTTTCTACTGAAATCTGTCAAATCGCATCAGATCATTCACCTGAGGTCACAGAAGAAAAATAAATCTGCAGACAGCCCCCTCAGTGAGATAATTTACTATGATTTAGTGAAGTGAACAGTGTAGTGGAAAAAATATTTTCAGAAAAAAAGGGAAGAATTTTGGAATAAGTTTAACTTGGAGAGCAAACAAATTTTTTATGTCACAAAATTTGAATATCTTGGCATTCAAACACAAAAAAAACTGTATTTACATGAAATATTTTCCTACTTTAATAAATACTTTTAAATAGAGGAAAAAACCTACAATGCAACAAGGAAAATTTTGCAGTCTATTTGAATCTCTCTTTCCATACATGAGGAATTTTATTGTTGCAAAAACATTTTCAAACAAAGTTGAATGTGTGACATACTTTTGATTACCATCCATCCATTTTTTATCAATTCAGGGTCATGGGGAAGCTGGAGCCTATTCCAGCAATTAGCAGGCGAGAGGCAGGGTACAAATCTGTACAGGTTGCTCACACTCACTCCTAGGGAGAATTTAGAGTGACCAGTTAACCTTCGTCTTTGGATGGTGAGAGGGGGAAGCTAGAGTATACGGATAGAACCTGTAAGCCTTGCTGTGAGGCCACAGTGCTAACCACCACACCATCGTTCGGCCCCAATGTTTTTTATCACAAAAAAATATTTTTACCATGTGGCTAATTTCAGTTGCTCTGGTTTATTACGGAAAAAAAATTAGACTGCTTTCTGCTCATGATGGCTAACATCTCCCAAATGTTCGTCACTTTTGTCCTGGACAAGCATTAACTGACCTGGATACATCAGACCTGCAGGTCAGGTCATGTGAAGAGAAACTCACTCAGATGAGACAAATTGTTTTGGTCCAGACAACCAAAAGAGGCCCAAACCAATTAGCAGCTGAATATGACCTAAAAGATTTCTATCCGGCTCTAAAGTTTTTTTGTTTTGTTTTGTGTTTTTTGCAAGGGGGGCAACGACTCATTTGCAACAATGCATTTACCCCCAAAGATTGGGGGTAAATTTGGTGTCCTGCACAGAGCTGAAAGGTTATTATTTTGACCACATGTGCACAATCAGACTTGTGCAGATTAATCTATCTGAATGGAAAGTTCAGTGCATCATTGCTGCTTAGACCCCCTCTAACCCCCATGCATTCCTCCATGTGTCTGTTCTTTATGTCTGCTACCTCAAGTGTAAAGGGGGACATTGCTTTCCCAGGTCTGCTCCGTGTTTGTGTCTTACCTTCCCATTGATTATTAGAGGTTAAGTTTTGCTACACGTGCAGCAGCACTCGCAGAGCACACGTTGGCACATGTATGATGAGCTCTCCGCCTGCTCTAGCATTTCATAGGTACTCCCTCTTCTTTGTAACCACAGACAATGGAATTTCAGTGTGTGAGTTTTCACTTTGGCTTTGGTTTGATTTTTTTTTTGTTAATTTTTCAGCCAAAGGGTGACTGAAACTTCCTTTTCTTAGAAACCAAGTGTCCCTAGTCTTGAAGGGTTCTCACATATCCTGATTATATTTCCCCCTTTTTTTAGTGGGTGTGTGACTGCTAGTTGCATGCATTGCATTCTTGGGGCACTGAAAATTATTTACAGGCATCCAACTCAGATTGGATTTTTTTCTCCAAATAAAACTCTTCTTTTTTGGAGATTAAAGTTTAAGTGTGATTCAAATAAATATGTGAACTTTCTCACACTTTCAACCAGTCCTGATTGTTTCTTTGTGTCTGTAATGTGTCCAGCTTCTTCAGTAGCAGCTGCTAGTCTATTTCAGTTCTGCTGCAAGAAGTGTCCCGTGTCTCCTTATAAGGGCAAACTCACTTCTGGGCTTGACAGAAGTGAGTTTTAGACACTGATCTGATCTGCCGCCTGGCTGCTCTCTAACCCTATACTCCTCTGGAAATTATTAGTTCATGCACAAAAACAAAGTACCCCCTACTTCTTACTCATGTCCATGTTTCTGTATGCACAAAGACACACACACATTTCTTAAAAGGCAGAAACCATACATACTGCTTAGTGCTGGACCCGACTTGCCATAAGTAGAGCTCTTTACTTTACAAAAATGGCGTATGCACTGGGAGTCAAAGGGTTAGGACACGGCCCGAGGGGGTTGTTGTGCTCCCAGACAGGGCTGGGTGGGTGTGTGTGGGAAGGTTAAGTTAGATGTCCTCCACACAACCAGCTGTGACGTTTGACCTGACCTTTGTAACCTGCACTACACAAGTCAACTGGAGATAGACACATATTGTACAACATGTACTGGGTTGTTGAATAATCACAGTTCTTTAAGTAGCTGCAAGATTTAGGATTATTGGTAAATGATCGATTATTTTTATTATCTGGTGTCGTTCTGTAATTGATACTAAACTTGTACAAACAAGCAGTGCGCACAGAAAGGTTTTATAGTATACTTGTCAGCATTATATTTCAATCCAATTGCAAAAATGTTTTTTTAATCATAAATATGCAATAAGTTGTCCAGTAAAGCACACAGAAGAACTCTGATCAGACTTCCTAAATCGGACTATTTTGGTCAGACAACTAATATGATGATGGTCACTAATTAGTGAAATTCAGTGTTGTAAGTGGAGATGGGAGAAGCAAAATCCTCTGATCTGATGAAACGCAGTTTCAACTATTTGATTTTCACTGGTGTGTATTGAGATAACCAGGCATGGCCCTCCAAATCACTGACATAGAATATTTTTTTGTGAGACACAGGGGTGGCAGCATCATTGTGTTGGGGTGTTATTCTGTGACAGGGCCTGGGAGACCATTTGGGATAAAGGGAAAAATGGAAGAAAGTCTTAAGTGAAAACCTCTTTTAGTGATCAGGATCTGGGCCAAAGGTTCACATTTAATCCAGTAAACAGCCCAAAGCACACTGCCATAAATCATAAGAAAAACAGTGTGAAAGACCATGAGAAACCTAGCAATAATCTGAACCTAAACTCAGTAGAGCATCTCTGGAGTACTGTGCACCAATGATCCATATCCAGGCGGGTTAAACTTGACATTCCTGCTGAGACAAAACATCCAAAGTAATGATATTTCAAGTGTGAAGGATCAGTCCCATAAAATACTTATGTAGTATGTTAAGAACAATTATTTACAAGTAATAAGTGAAGAGTCTGAATATTGTCTTTAGAATAACTTGAATCCAGTTGATTTTTTTAGCACAGTGTACATGAGGTGGTGTGAAGCTTTAAAGTCACAGATTGTCTATTACAAGTAGTTTACAACCATTTATTTATGTTTCAGTTGCTAAAAATGCTCAAACATTTAGAGGCTAAAGCCACACTGTACTCTGTGTACCCATGAATAAATGCTCTAACAAAGGGAGTTGGATAGAACACTGTAAAACCCACAGGTACTTGTTTCCCATTTGTGTAGTGATGGGACATATTTTTGGAGCGTGTGTCGACTAATCCAGGAAATATTTCCCTGAAGTGCGTATCGAGGCTTGTATCATTTCTGAGGAGTGATGACACTGATTACGTCCAAAGCCTCAGTACCTGGCTGTTCCACATGGTTTGGAAAGCAGCTCAGATTTTGCCGTGCTCCTTAGATCTCACCACGAGCCAAAATCTACTGAGTTCAAACACAGTTGAATAAAAATATTTCTTCTTAATAGAAATTTATAAAATGTCCCCTGAACTGTAGATCATTGTGCTGGTTCAAATGAGCACTTCCACCATCATTTGATTAAACCAATCACAGAACAGTTATTCATTATTATATTGTATGAGACTAAATGGCAATATAATTTTGGCCAAACAACTGGTTAGCACACATAAATTGCTTTAATAAAAAAGAATCACATTGCATCTGTATAATACATAAATATATCCACAGATGTGCCTAGGTATTATAGATCAGTCGACTGGAACTTTGGCTTGTAAGACATGACAAGTCTTTTTGTCAAGTTCTCCCTGAAAGTTAATACTGACCTACTTTTATCTCATGTATATGACCCAATATAATATTAATATATTGATAGAAGCTAATTTTATGGTCTTTTTTTTTTAAAATCAGACCTCCGTTACTGACACAAAATACCATGGATTACGTAAAATCTGCCTGTTTTATACACTTTGGCCAGCAGGTGGTTTCATGCATACGTAAAGCCTCGAGAAATGATTAATTTTCTGAACCAGTTTGCTGGAAAGCTTCATTGTTTTATGAGTCTTCATCTGGCCATCCCTACATGTGTGCAGCTATTTCAGCTGTGATCACCTTAAGAAGTTTGAGCTCCTGCCACTTCTGATGCTGTTTCCACTTTAGCACAATAAAACAAACCAACCTCCGAAACTCTAAATCACATTAGAGTCTGTGTCTTGTGCGGTGACTGAGTTCAGAGGGTGTTCATGTCCTCAGGAGTGTGCCACCAGCTGGTCGGGATTACTGGTAAACCGTGAACACTCTCTAATTGACCGTGATTGACTGAGCAGCGTCAGACAGATGCCTTTGGTGGGTTTGAGGCTTTTACTCCGTAGAAGGCTGCTGCTTGACAGGAAGTGACTCAAAGTGAGTACAAGTCTAAGCAAGCTTGTGTGTGATACATTACTTTTTTGTATGTTGCTCCTTACATCAGCCAGAATTCTGACTAATGATTTTCTGGTCTAGTGTGTATTTTTGAGTGTGAGCAGTTAAAGGATCGTGCCCCCCCCCATTTTCACACATTTGTCTTTCCTGTCTTCACCTTCTCCACCTCATCCTGTTTCTGAATATCATATCCCATTGGGTGAGTCAGGTGACCCCTGCTAACTTTAACAGGTGTGACAGCAGATTCCTGAGAATGCAGCAGACTGTACAGTGACTACCCTGCCGCCATCATTAAAGGTGCTGACAGCCTGGTGACGTCTTGATGACTGGAATTCTGTAATGCATATTGTTTATAAATGATTTCTGAGTCATGCATCTCTCTTTTGGTCACAGTGTTGTTGGAAAACTGAGGTCTGTGCAGTTTGAAAAATGCCTTTGCGATTGGTGAGCAGTGATTTATTTGTTTTTTTTTTTCCAACACAAGTTACTCTCTGTAAAGGCCACTGTCATGTGGTAGTTTTATAAGCTGGTCTCTGTCTCTGGACAAGTGTTAGTGTGTTTCCGCCTTTGGTTCTTTTAATGGTTATGCTGTTTTACTTGGCAGCCGCTCAACTTTAAGGTGTGTTCTGTTTGCTCTCATCACTTTCCTGTGCAGGGTTATTGGTTGACTTTTTATTTTCCTCTTTTCTGACAGAGAAAAAGTCACATTCATGTGTTGGCATTGTGCCAGCTGAATTCAGCACATAATTGTTGCAACCAATCCAAGCAGAAACGCACACCTACATACGCACTGATTGGCTGAGTTCAGGTCAAGTGGAATTGCTGACGTGAGCGTGGAGATTGTTTTTAATCTCTTATCATCAGATCAGGACTTTAATTCCACTCTCTGTGCTTATATTTGAGAAGATTGCTGTAACTGATCTGACAGCTCTGTGGTTTTTCACATGCTTTGAGTTTAAGTGCTCTCCTTGGCCCTTTACTTTGTTGTGATTTTTGCTTTATCTTTAGACTGATGTACACAGGCCAAAAATTCAGTCTTTCATGCAATGCTAAGCAGACGTTGCAGTTTTGGAGTGGAGGCCCAAGCTTGAGGCCATTCTGTTATATCTCAGGGATGAAAAATAAATCAGTCAGTACTAAAACTTGGCAGTGAGTGTACAAGCTGTATTATTGCATCATGACGTCTACTCAGCAATGAGCTTGACAGTGTGGTAATAGATGGCTTTCTCGAGTGTTTAGGTTGTATGCGAGTGTATGCCTGTGTGTGTGGGCATAACAGACTCAAGTCAGTGATTTCAAAAGAGAAAAAAAAAAAGAGCGACGTGTTCTCATTTCCTTTGATTATTTTTCCTTCCTCGCTGTCAGAAACTTGGGGCTGTCGCTCCTGGTCATCATCATATCAGTGCTGGACTGGAACCAAATCCAGTTCATGATTGCTGGATTTCACTACCATCTTTCTTTCCCTGTGAGTCAGCAGGAATGTGAGGAATGACCTGTGTAAGGCATGATTCTTTTCCACCCAGCTCTCATCTGCCCATTTTTAGGCATACCCAAGTGTAGTTGCCCTTTCATTTCTCTTTTTCACATTGTTGTCCTGAGCCCTTTATTCTCTCTTTTTCTCATATCCTTTCTTCCAGCCATCTCAGAACTTTTTCTCCTCTTCCCCCTTTCTTTTCAGTCAGCTCAGCACTTTAAATTTCCACAAATTACAGTATATAAAAAAGTCCCTCTGAGCCTCTGCTGCTCTAGTTGCATATTTTGTCAAACCACAGCAAGACCTCAAAACTGCTGGCCTTCTTCATCTCTTGTAAGAAGACCCTACTCCTCCTCTTTATCCTTCTCTGGACCTCAGCTCCCTTTTCAATCTACCAGCAAGTAAGGCTTAGTTTAACAACCACATCCAGCTCTTTTAGTAGGGGACGGTGGGCAAACAAAGGTTTGTTTCTCAACTCGGTGGCTTTTAACTGGTGCAGCAGGAAAAAAACGTTTGTTTGAGCATGAGTTTTTTTTTTTTAAAGCCTGTCAGAAGAGTTGCTTATCTCTGCATGTGATGACAAGTTCCTGCTATCAACTAAAAGAGAGATCCATCTTGAGTATGACAGGAGGGTGTTCCCTCTTCCCTCTCATGCACAGGGCTGTCACTAAGATAAAAGCATTTGGCCTGTTGAGGTGGTGTGTGTCTGTATGCAGGTGTGCTTTTATACACTCCTTAATTACTCTTCCTTTGCCTGAGACCTTTTAACTAATAGTCACTTGAATGGCTCAGTTTAAGCACTCAATGAGGGTCTTAAGTGAACCACTTAAACAGCTGAGTCTGTGAGGCCTCCTGCAGCCTGGTTACTGTTTGAGGGAAGAAGACACCTGAATGATAAGGTTAAAGTTTTTTTTTAAAGCTGGGCACCAGCTGCTGCTAGGCCTGTTTCTCATCCTCTTCACCACCCTCAGGTGGACTTGTCTTTTCTCATTAGTTAGCTCAGATCACCTGTCATTCCACATTGAAAAAGAAGTCTGTCCACTCTGTTGACCCAGTAACTCCACACGTTCAGAAATAAGTCAGAGCCATCACACAATGTGATTAGTCTGACAATTAGACACAGAGTTCAGTGAAAATTGTTTGCTAAATTTGTTTTGGGATATTTTGCCTCTAGATTGGCCAGCTGCCTACAAAGCTGCAACAGCCCTACACAGCGCTTTTGTCCCTGCTGTCTAACTTATTCACCGCCCTGTACTGAGAATAGGCCTGTGAACTTTTCTTATTGCACAACCTAATGTAATTGTGTGACCATTTCATTAGATGTAACCATGCCAGTCTTGTGCATCATGCAAATGTAAGAATGACAAGTGAACAGTCTTTGCAAGCCAAATATATGTGGTGGTGAGCTTTTGCTCTTGTATTCATCTTCAAACCCTTTTTGTTGTTTTTTTCATCGCACAGCTGGATAGAACCGTAGATCTGGACGAGAGACGCCTCATCCGTTCAGCTATCCGAGAGCTGAGGAGAAGGGAGATTGAGGACATGGAGGCCGCTCTGGCCAGCAAGAGATTTCGGCCCACACATCTCAATCAGCAGGAAGACAAGGAGAACCAGCACAGGTAAGGCCCCTGCATGCCTAACTGTCTTAAAGACAAAACACATAAGACCAGGTAATTTGCAATGGTCAAATCCAGTTTCAGCATTCCTCACTTCCAGGGGGAAATCAGTAATAGTCGAGTCAGGAAATCACAGGGGACAGAAAACTGTAGCTACAATAAATTATTGTGTTGCACGCTCATTTTACAACCACTGCAAAAGTTTGTCTTTTGTTCAAAAAGATCCACATTGGAATAGTCAGCATATAATTTATTTATTTGCCTTTCAGAGCCCTCTCATTGTTTTCCAGTGTATAAATAAACAGTTACCAACACCTGTCTTTTAGTTGAGGAATGCAGATAGACTGATAATTCAGCCTTAATACAATACTGCTTCTGCATATTTTATCAATAACCATGTTTTTGCTTGCAAACCAAATGATAAACCCGACAAACAGGCCTAAGATTATCCAAGAAGATCAATTTTGTGTTACTGTAAACATTCTGGTTAATATTGGTGTTAAAATTGGATGTTGTCAAGTTAAATGAAAGATTTCAAGTAAACACAGTAAAAAAAAATTTTTTCCTGATTGGTCCTGCTCATTTAAGATTTCCTTCAATCTGTCCTATGTCAAACTGCAGCATTTAAACTAGAAAGCTACAAATTTGCAGATTTTTCTGCTTTAAGACCACCAGCATCATGCAATCACATTAAACTCTACACAACTGATCCGTTTGTATCATGACAAAGATGACACACAGTGGAAAGTACAGACCATTTACCAAATCATTTGTGTTTGGGTGGTCCAAACTTTTTTGTCTGTGTGAAAGCTTGAGCTCCATAGAAGAAGCTGGCCTGAGTCTCATTACGTGTGTTAATTTAAATTCAAGGGTAAAGTGAAATCCCAGCATCTGGTCTGGAGCAAAGTGAAGGTTTAACACTGTTTGATGTGGAGAGTAGATCCAGCTTTCACCTGCTGCTCCGTCACTGAATCCTCCTACGAACAGTGGTGGGACATAATCATTTCCATTTACCTCCACTCTCAGATAACTTTGGTTACAAAAATAATAGATGTGCTTCACTGAAGTTGCTAAAAGAAATCTCACTTTTTTTTACATGTATGCACATGGCACACACCCAAAACGGTAAAGAAATAATAAAGGTATACATCCCATGTGTCTAAGTGATGGAATGTTAAATATCCCAACTCGTTTATTACACATCCTTTAATACCAGCAAATGGAGAAAAGGGAGGATAATGAGGGAAGTGAATGAGCATATGAGTAATAGAAACCAACAAAAGTAAAAAGTGAAATGGACAAAAATGAGTGAGAAAGAGGAAAAGATGGGAGCAGGGTTTGTCAAGTGGCGTATGTCATTGCTATTACATTTCTATGTTAAGAGTTTCACTTCTTCCAGTGTGTTTTTTTTTAATTTCTCTCCAAGTTTTTGCCAGGAAATCCTTAATGACATTCATAAATGAGAGTCAGTGAAAGCTAGGTTTTATATTTTGATATTCTATGAAATCATGATGTCTTGTTTGTAGCATACTGAGTGTGTATGTATTGATGGGACTTTGACATTCTCATTTCTTTCCTGTTTTTATCAGGTCAGAATCCAGTGAGAATTTGGACATCCTGTCACAAAAACTCCAGTCAATCCAGGACATTGATGAGCTTATGAAAATGGTGAATATCTAAAGATCATTAATCAAGTTAATGTTAACCAAGGCACTTCATTCTGTGAGTTCACTGAGCGTTTATGTATATTTGCCTGTAGCTTCGTGCTACCAGCTTGTATGAAGAGAGGAAGATGATCCGAGCAGTTATCCGACGAATCCGAGATGAGCAGGTGCAAGGTGAGCTGGGAAATTTCTGTCTATCCAATCTGCCACAGCTTGACTGGTAAAGATTAATTGTGGTGATTATAGAGAACATACTTGAACAGACATGTAAGGGACATCACTTGTGTCATTGAAACAATGATGGCTTCTTAACTGCATATTGCCGTTTCAGACAGTTAATGCAGTTTGTTTGAAAGACTGATCTGGTTAGTGCAAACCCAATTCCAAAAGAGTTGGGACTGCGATAAAAGTGTAAATAAAAACAGAATATAATGATTAACAAATATTATAAACCAATATTTTAGTCCCAGTATAACATGAAGTCAGCAGACCAGTTAATGGAGTTTTGGGAGAGGAATGTTGTCCCATTCTGGAATGATGCAGGATTTAAGCTGCTAAACAGTCCCAGACCTTTAATGATGGATTTTTGTTTTATCTTGTGATGCACCAAATGTTTTCTAATGATGAAAGGTCGGAGGGCCTCGTATACAAATGCTGCGTAAAAATGTTCTGTACGGCATGTTCCACGCACACATTGGGATGTTCAAAAAACAACTTTGCATGGATCTGTACGCACCGTCATGCAAATTTTCAAACTGCTGTGAGAATGTATACCCCAATCAAACTCTTGTCATTTGAAAGTGATGGATTACAAAGTCCTGAAATGCTCCTTTTATACGCTGAAATATGTCGCAGTTGGCCTTGTCCGTGTCGACCTCCTGGCCCAAAGCTGTGGATGACGTGGACATGACGCTGCGCTCAGTTTCCACTTTTTTTTAAATGTCTTAGCAGGAAGTCAAATCGTTGATTTGATGATGGTGCACTGTCATCTCTGAACTACCTCCTTAGGCTGCAACACTCTTTTTACATTAACTTTGATGTTGGAACATTTTTTTTGCTTCTTTATATTATGGGTTATATATGTTCTTGTGGTCCAGCATAACCATCATTGTGTAGTTTTCACGGTCTATCATTCTCTGGCAATGACAGCAGAGGAGGAAAGAGCCTAACTTTAGTTACTTTCTGAACAAAGGCTCCACAAAGTTAACAAGTTAACAAAAAAACTATCAGTAATCAAACCAAACAAGCACTAAAACAGAATGACACAGATAACTGCACTATACCTAACTATTGTATTTAAGTAAACTTGAACACATTTAAACTCTACTAGGCTACTAAACTCACGCAATGCGTGCTTGGAAGCTCCGCCCACCTATCTTGAACATGCTAAAAGTGTGTGTAGTCCAGGGGTAGCCAACGTCGGCCCTCGAGGGCACCAATCCGGCAGGTTTTCCAGATTTCCCTGCTCCAGCACACCTGACTCAAATTAAATGGATCCAACAGTCTATAAGGATCTCCACAATGACTTGTTAGTTTAAGTCAGGTGTGTTGGAGCACGGAAATCTGGAAAACCTGCCGGATTGGTGCCCTCGAGGACCGACGTTGGCTACCCCTGGTGTAGTCTATGTTGTCTTTCCTCCACCTCTAATTCAACCAAATCATTTTCATATTCTGTTAAATACTTCTTCCTTTTTGACATTTCTGGTGTGTTTCTCATTGTTATTTAGGCTAAAGGTGAAAGAATGCCATTTATTTATTGTCATTTGCATATTTATTAACGGGAGGAGACAAGGCGGTCCTGGAGCTCAATTCCAAGTCAGTTGGGATGTATCAAGGAAAGATACACAGGAACAAACACACACACAGATTCATAAATCAGAATATTTTTGGACTTACACACTTTCCCAGTTTTGGTTGTAGGGCATCTTTCAGTATGAAAGCTACACAATCCTTCACACATGAGGCTGGACTGCAGGCAGGCCAGTTCAGCACCTGGACTCTAATCCTGTGAAGCCATGCTGGTGTGATGGATGCAGTATCTAGTTTAGCATTGTCATGCTGAAAAATGCAGGCCTTCCCTAACAGAGATGTTGTCTGGATGGGAGCAAATAATGCTCTAAACCTCCATGTGGTGTCAAACTTCACGTCATTATTTACATTTTACACAGCATCTTAACTTTTTTGATTGGACTGTAAATACAGTTAAAAATGCATGAAAAGATGGATGAGATCACTGTTAGAAGAATTATTTGTATTATTGATGTGATTTGACCAACTGGGTACTGCCTATAAAAACTAGTAAGAATGGCGTTTTTTTTTGTTTTTGTTTTTTTTTTTGCATCAAGCACTGACACTGTTTGGCCTGACGAGGGCGTTAAAATAAAGGTAAAAACTTTTTACTACGTCCACATTATGGACTAAAACTGAGATGAAAAGTACTTAAAAAAATATTTTAGGTGTGTTGCCCGTGCAGTGCATGCCTGCGTGTGTTTCTGTTGCCATATATGCTATGCCAGATCTACCTACAGTATGATGAGGGATCAGATAATGGATTCCTGTCATTCCTTTGCGCTGTCTGGTCTGCATGAGGCCCTGTCATTCTGAAGCCCTGCGATGCATGAGTAGGTTGATACAGGAAAAAAAAGGGATAACTTTCCACCTTAGGACATGTTAGAACTCTAGAAAATTTTTTCTTAACTTAGATAAGTATCTAATATCACATGTGATCATTTCAGATGAAATAATGTATTTCCTACTTTATTTTATATTAATGTTGTCTGAGTACTACTGCTATATGTGTGTTTTTAGGTACTGTGGAGAAGGGCAAGACATCTTCTCATTGCCGTGAGCCTGACAGTGTGGAGCACAGGAGCGCCATGGGAGCTGGGGTGAGTACAGTAGAGATAAAGGAGCAATCAGTGATGATTGTGGCAGAAGAGATGATAAAATGCCTTCATGTTATCCTCATGTAGTCCAAAGAACAGCTAGGTAAGATTTTTAAGATCTAATGTGCACTCGTGTCGACTTGCACTGACAAAAATGAGCCAAACACAGACAAATTTGTGGGTGCTGAGTTTGTTTGCATGACAACAGTGACCACAGAGGTCTCTCTGCTGTCACAATGAAGTATGCAGCAAACAACAACTAGCATTGTCACTTGAGTTATGACTTTGGCTGTACGTGCACACACACCCAAAACACATGCCTCAACTGCCACGGAGTCAGGAATGTGTTTTGTGTTTTGACATCCTTGTGCTAGTTTGACCATTTTTGAAGTGAAAGATACAATTTACTCTGACTCTAGTGTTTAGTGTGGGTAGTGAATTGTTTTTGGCAGGAAGCATCTCACAAGCATCTAAACATGCAGACTTTCACACTTTTGGAAAAATTAGCCGATACATCTGTCTGAATCTTTCTTTAGTGGCATTTTTCTTTGGAAGTCTCTTTCCGCTGGCTTGCCCCCTAATGGCTGAGTGGCAGAGCTTAACGTGAAAACAAGAAACCCAAGTGTCTGCCAAAGGCCAGGTGTTATCTTATCTGCTGTTTTTGATAATAGTTTTTTGATGAACGCTCTGTTTGCAGTGGATGGGATCCTGTGTTAGAAAACAAAGTTAAATCTTACTGTATGCAGTCACTGCACTCATAACTGAGCCTTCGAGTGAGGGAACGCCTGCTGTATTTGTACTTCTGAGAAAAATACAGTCATGTTATCAGAGTTCTGGTGGTTCATTTGAAAGCACCCATTTTTCCCACCACAGTGATTTGGCTAAATGGAAGAAATAAAAGGCTTTTAGTATCAGTCCCATTGTCTGCTGCAGAATGTTTGTGTGGAGGATGTTGGCGTAACAGGATGCTCTAATATTCAAGCTTTACTTCCTGCAGGACAGCTGTATTGTATGTTGGTTGAGTTGCGAGTCATAGGTGTTGAGATGAATTCAGGGATGGGAGGGTGTATTCAGCTGGGCAGGCAGGCAAGCAGACCACCAGCTGTGCCCCAGCAGTCTTGTCTGCACTGGAATGGGGACGTGGCCAAAAACAATATCAGCCAGCAGCAGCAGGGCTCCTTCCACTCACATCACAGCAGCGGATCTCTTTGAGCTTTTTGTGATTGTCCTGTGGATGATGGTGGTCCTAGATAGGTCTCAAGAGCAGAAAGGCACACACAATATGCAATATGTCTGTAGGAATGGCAGCTGGAAAGGAGTTCCTAGAATAATGTGAAATCTGACAAAATCCATTCTGAAGTTAAGGTTTTTAATGCATATGACAGACATGCAGAAAGGTACCATGATGCATATAATGGATTTTAATGTGTGTATAACAGAAAAAAAGTAAAAGTAAAACTAAAATCTTTGTTAATTATTTTAATCTTTATAGGTACAAAATGAATAAATAAATAAATAAATTGCAGTTCTCTTATCTGAAATATTTTTAGAGATGTGCAAAAATAAAAGAAAAAAAGGAGGTCAAAACAAAGACAATGAGACAATGTGTCAGAAGTTAATGTGTCAACCAGGCAACCCATTAACCTGCAGGGAAATGACTTTATGTGTATGTGTGCACGTGTGGTGGGGGTCAGATCCCTTTGGAGACAGAATGGGAGGGAGGGGAAGTCAAGGGAGTGGCTTGCTGGTATTACGTGTGTGTGCGTGGTGTTTGTGGTGGTGTAAATGTTTGTGTGTGAATGTGTATGATGTGGCTGAGGGAGTAGAGCGGCAGAATAGCGGACGTCCTGACTCCAAGGAGGTAACTGCTGAGAGGAGAGGAAAGGGGGCAGTCAGTCTAGTGAAGAAAAGGTAAATGACAATGATTTTCCAGCTGACCTGTTTCTTAGATAAAATGCTCCTCTGACTTTTTTTTTTTTATCTTTTCCTTTTCCTTTTTTTTTTCTTTCATTTCTTCACTAAAATGACATGTAAAAGTCTTTCCTCATCAGTCTCTGCCTGTTTCCTTCTGACTGGAGAATTGGATGTGCCCGCCTCTGTGTTTACATTTCAGGTTTGTGTACATAGTGGTTTATTGCTTGTTGGATCACTTTTTGTTCATTTTAGCTGACAGGTTGAATAATCCAAAGTAAATTTCTGGTACAGGACATGAAACTGAGTGTGAAATTAAATTACTTGATGTGTCCTCTAACATATAGTGGGAAACAAACTTATTTATTAATTTTCTTGTATTTCAGTTAGTGTTCAGTGAGTTTGAAGGTTTGCGTGCTGGCTAGGTGGACTCAGGTAGGATGTAGTTTTGCAGCTACAGATAGTCTTGTTTCTTCACTCAGCTCATCATAAACATGTTGCAAGAAGCAACCTGAGGAAAGAGCAGCTTAACTGTCTAAAACCAGGCCTAGCATTTGTCATAGTGAGGATTTAGTGGAGTTGAGAAAGTGTGCTGTGGAAGAAAAGGAACATTGAGACTGATCAAGAAAAGAAAAAGACCAGAGAGAAAGATTAGATTGGCATGTGATGATTTGCAGGAAAAATGGGAACGAGACTCTGAGCTTATGTGGGTTTTCTTAGTCCAGACTGTGTGTGATACAGAGATGATTGCTACTGTATTGCAGTTATTGGAGCTAAGCCGAGCATTCGGTTCCTCAGACTGCAGTAGTGGAAAGTAAGCCGCCAGGTTTCTACTTTTCTCTTCCACGTGCATGCGTGGAAGACCCTCAAATGGGGTGACCTCACCAGTGATGTGATGGATTTAAGTTTAATGGAAAACTGGAGCTCAGACTGCTGATCTGCATTTGATCTCAGTTGTCTGCACTGGCTGGTGAAGGAGGTGTGTGCTCTTTTGTTGTTGTGTTTTTTTTTTTTTTTGTTTGTTTTTTGTTTGTTTTTTTGTGGAATTGAGGGTTCAGCGGAGTCCGCATGGCCTACGCTTTTTTGTGGTTGGAGGAGAGGACCGTTGTTTTTGTGTTTACAAGTTTGAAATTCTTCAGTTCAAACACAAACAGACGCCCGAGACCAGATGGGACAACTGGTTAATGTGAGCTGCTGGATTGGGATGGTGTCAGTGTTGATTCCACTCTGTCAGGTCTTGGCTTTCAGGGCAAGAGGAAAGCCGCTAATGACAGCATGGTGGCTGGCAGCAGGTCCTGAGCTCTGGTCTCCATCTCCAGTTCCACTTCATCTTCCCTTTTTTTTTGTCCCGATTTACTGTCTGTGAGAAATCTATTCTCTGTGGCTTTTCAGGGAGCTTTGAAATGACGGCTTTCTGTCTTACTGCTGATAGAAGCAGGAGAGGGTGAGGAAAGATTTGTTCTCTTTAATTCAGTTTATGGCTCAAACACAATTATCTCCCCTGTGACTCTTTAAGTGACTCCACTTAGTGCCCTTTGTTTGTGCCCTTACATTATTTCTCTGTAGTGTCTTTTCTCTTTATTTTTAATATTTTCCAAACTCATCAGACACTATGACTCATTAAATGAGCCTTCTGCTAAATTGCTCCTTCCCACTGTGGTGTGGCAGTCTAAAACAGTGTCATTATTCGACAAAGTCTTGAAAAGCTGAAGGGACATTTTTACATGCCAGAGTGTGCGTTGCATTTTTCTTCCTTATGGAAAAAGAGGATGCTGGAAAAAGTTACTTTAGATCACCTGCTATGAAGATTTGCATGGCTAGTATTTAATCTTTCTCTGCAGACTGTAATCTCTACTGGATGATTTCAGCTTGAAGACTTGACTAAATTCTCCAAGTAAATCATGTGACAGGTTTATTTATGCATTTGAACCCGAGATGAGCCACTCCAGATTCCCCTTTCTTGGTTGTGCCTCTATGTCTTTCAGCAGTGTCTGATTACATTTTCTCTTCAGCTAAACCTCTGCCCTGTAATCCGCTCAAGGTGGGGAAGGTCACAGCCTATAGAGCAGAAAGCCATTAGGCCTTTTTCACCTCTGCCTAGACCAAATTTACATGCAATCTCCCATGATATGCTCTGATTAGAAGTTTTTTTTTTTTTGTAAGATTTTCTCACTACTTGGCTGCAACAAATGTGCTAATCTCTAGTTTTGGATTGTGTTCACATCCAAGCTGATTGTAGCCTGTGATTGTTTCATGTGTGTCTGTTCTTTTTTTTTTTTTTTTTTGTCCTCGAGAGATTGTGAACGTGTTTTCAAAGTATTTTGAAATGATAGCAGGCTGTAAATCTGGTCAAAGTATCATATTTTCTGTAGTTAAGGTCATGTGTTGTATATTCTTTCAGGATCCACCCAAACCCCTGTTGACCTATATAAATCTTGTAAAACATCTTTAAGGAGATTATCTGCACTAATGTATTTCATCATTAAGACAATGCATAACTTGAATCTCCAAACAGGAGCTTTTTGCCCCTTTCACAGCAACATTTACAAGTTTTGAGAGTATAGCTGATAAAGAATATGTGCAGATGTGACTTAAAGAGTCTGTATGGATGTGTGTGGACACATGCACAGCGGAGTCTTATTTGTGCAGCTGACTCTCCTGTGGAGAAGCTCAAGGTCAGGCACTAGAGGTCCAACAGTAGTATTGGTATCTTCATCTTCACACCTTACCCATTTCCTTTCCATATGCCAAAATACTGCTACCTCTCCACATAAATCTTTTTAATTCTTGTAGCTCGAGGTCAGGCTGCAGGTTATCTGAAAGTGCAGGTTTTACCTAAAAACAGACAAAGCAGAGCCTATAAACACAGTGTTGAACCGTGGCCTGATTACATGTCTGATCTGTGGCACTCAGGGCGCCTTTTTCTCAGACATCCACAATAGAAAATAAAATAGATCTTTACTTTTCCAGCTGGCCAAGTGTGTTTCTCATGATGTCTGGAGCTTTTGACCCCAGTGTCCAACAAAAAAACTGTTGACCTCAGACAGATAGACGTGGAACTGATGTGGGTTGGCAGTGTGTCAGTGGCTGAGACATTTTGTGACCCATTAAAAAACCATTGTGCTTTCACAGCTGTTTTGAAGGACGACAAGCATTATTTTCTTTTCCACAGGAGACAGAGCGAGAGAGCTACAGTGAGCTGGATCGCATCAGATCTCCGATCCAGGAGTTGCACACCCAGCAGACGCAACAAACCAGAGATCTGCAGAGGAAAGGTAAGAAATTGCTGTGGCCATGACATGCCCAAAGTTCTTTTTTTTATAAATTCACTGGATGTATTTTGTAAAATGTGTTTTTCTCTGGTTTAATTATATTGTTTAGTCCAGTAGAATTGTGTTTTTCTCCTCCGAGCCTGTTAGAAACACTTAATTAACACCACACTGAATGTGAATGCCCTTCAGCATAGTGGACAAGTCTTGTATTGTTGAAAAGGCTGCATTTTGCCCACCCTCACACTTACATCATATTTACAGTAAACATTCTTCCAAAGGTCAAGTTTGGATAAACTCCAATAACAGCAAACCAACACTGATCACCTTTGTTTCATGTAACTGTGACTGCAGGTACAGTCCACTTTACTTCCTGTTAAATTAGTCCGCTAAAGGAGCCGTTCTCCTGTGGTGGCGGTCAGGAGGTCATATTAGTGTAGGCTCTTTGAGCTCCCTCTTCTAACTTTATTAAGTGTTTGGAGTCAGTCACAGCCATAGATTTAATGACTTTGGCTACTTAAGTGTCAGGTAATTTCATTAAGCACTCTTTCAGTCCAACCATCAATAAAATAGTATGAATGCATGCCTTCAGGAGGGAATGAATGTGCTTCCTTCACTTGAATTGTGCCCCTGGGCAGAAATTCTTGGTAAAGAGCTTGTAAAACACAATAATCTTTTGTTGAAAACCATTAGCTATTATAAACCTCAAATTTAAAATCCCTTTCTTATAGAGGATTCTAACTATATTGTGCAATTAACAGTATATATATATATCTATATATATATAGATATATATATATATATATATTTAAGCTCTTACTCTGCTAACTACAACTTGGCTTGAGGCTGACGGCCATAATGAATGTCATTCTGTGTGGCCTGCTCTTGCCTGGGTTTGGCTCTCAGTGTCCTTCACATGAACCAATGGTTGGTGGTGGGGTTATAATAAGGAATAGATAGAAACCTAACAACCACACCTCTGCTAAATAAAGCCAATACCAGAACAGAAGTAAGGCTTTTTTGACGTGGCCGAGAAACTCCCCACTGTTCTTGATTTATCCCTGCCTTACAATTCCAGCCTGGGTGAAACAAGTATGAACCAACAAAAAGGACCACCTTCACAAAGCAGAGGACAAACGTATATTTTAAAGTGAACACCAGTCCACAAAGATCTTGGACTTGTGTGGTTGGGAAATGACTGAAGGGGCTGTTTCTTTAAGGAAGAGTGAAAGTGGCAGAAAATAAAAGACATACACAGAGGGTCAGTTTCCGGTTCTTTTTGGTCTTTGAACATAGCAAAAACATATACAGCTACCTTCCAGAGTAAAAAGCCTATATTTACAAGCTGTACCTCAATAAGCATGTGTCCGACTGTACAGTGTTCCAGCATAAACTGTAGAAGCTAAGCCTGTGATTTAGGAAATGAAATGTTTTCAGAGACTCTCAGAGGAATTTACCTCGTGTTTTAAGTTCCCAAAAAGAGTTCCCAAAGGAACACTACAGACTTATTATGACTTCACACAGTAACCCAGTAAGTAGGCTGCAGACACATCTGGTGTCTTTACATAAATACCAGATTACTGTCATTCACAAGTCTTTAATCTGCTGTTGACAAGTCACCATGAAGGTCTTTATAGTTTTGTAATACTTAAAAAAACAAATTGCTCAATCTCATATGATGTGATTGTATCACTGTTTTTAATAATGACAGTGGCATTGACCATACACCTAAAGCTGGTGTATGGTGAACCAGTGTTGAACACTTGTCATAAACTGCAGAGGCAAAGTAAAGATGAAAAGAAAAAAAAAAAAAAAATTGTGTTGACTAGTTCATAGTAAGGACATTTGGCTCAGTGCTTCGCTGTATGCATAGTTTAAATGAAACTCATCGTTGTTCTCTGTTGTGTTCAGTGTATTCACTGGCAGCAGATTGCAGCTTTTGTAGCTATTTTGAATAATGATAATAAAAAAAACCAAGCCTCTCATTATGCACCAGCTGTAGGGATTTTCCCAGAAAGTGCCACACAATAGAACTGACAGCTTCCCCATGGCAAACACATGAACAATAACCTGAGGGTTTGTTGGAGAAACACCATGTTTTGGCTGTCACTTCAGTTACAGTTCAACAGTAATTCAGTTTGAGTTGAGTGCATCATTAGGTATACACACCACAGTGCAGCGGCCCATTTACAGTGATGCATGTGAGAATACCAAGAGTGTTGTCCTTCGGTACCATAATCACGTTTTCTGTTCCGACCCTATTACATAATGATGTTGTCTGTTTAATGAAAAACTTGCTGCTGCTTGTTTCCTGTCATGATTCATGTCTGAAGCCATTAAAATGTATTTTAAATGTTCTGTGTAAGTAAAAATGATTCATAAAGTGTTTTTGTTTAATTTTACTTAGCTGCACATTTGGATTTGGATGATTAAATAAAGATCAGCTACTTTAAATGAAGCTGTGAGTGTTCACCCTGGATCTAGTATACATGAAAGTTAAAATGGTGGTTGCTTCTGCTTAAAATGAGTTGCTTTTTCCTTTGTTTTTAAAATCACACACGTTCCCAGTGTGGATGCAAACTAAGGCCATTTAGAGGTGTTTTGTGCATGTGATCTGAGAACTGCATTTACTGGATATAGTCTTAGTTTGTTTTCCTTATCTGTGGTACATACACAGCCTCAGATATCCTATCATGTATCAGCACCACGGAGTGCTGGAGTATAAACATGAGGTGAGGATGTGGGCACCTCTGTTGTTTGGAGTGTGGTTTCCTGATGAGAGAATGAACAGTGAAGGAGCTCAGACAGAGGGGAAGGGAAATGCTTGTCTTTATATGCTCTATTTTGCCTCTACTTCTTCCCAACTCCATGCTGCTTACCACCTATGGTTGTGCCACATTTTTCCCTGCCCCAGTTGTGAGCCTTCCTTCTTCTTTTACGCATCCACCAACGCAATCTCGCAAATCTTACTCAGGAACTGAGGCCAGTCTAGAGGAAATGTCTACATCCCCTCATGACTCCACATGCCTCCTCTATGATCTTAAGTGATATTTTCTGGCCTGGCCTCTCTAAGGGGCCTTTTGCTGCGGAAGTATTTCATTTACATCAATTCAGTTCAAAAGTCACCTACTTCTTCCTTTGCTCACATACAGCAAAGCTTTTCTTCTGGTGTGAGAAGAAAAAATTAAATTACAATAAAATCTGATCGAACAAAATCAGACACGCTGAAAAGTGCAGGAAGGTGTTTATTTCTCACGTTTCTCACTCTTTTTCTTATGTAACAGGCTCCAGCTCAGGCATGGTGTTGGTTCTTGATCACCTGGTGAAAGATGAAAGCTCTGGACCTCTGCTGATCAAGCCTCAGCGAGAAGCTCTGACCACAGACGCTGACCTGCTACTGTCTCACCGTCAAAGGTCAGACTCCACAGCTTCAGACCGTAGTGTGACATCAGTGCTCTCCAGGTCCAATCTGGATTCTCTGGGCTCAGAGAAGAATTTGGACTCAGGCTACCCAGCCCGGCTGGACTCTGGAGCATCAGACAAGAGCCAGAGTTCCTCTCAACGTGGTCGCCTAGACTCTGGCGCATCCGATCGAAGCATCAGCTCCCTGTCTTATGCCAGACAGAGATTGGGCTCAGATGTCTCTGATTCATGTGTCAGACCCCGTTTGGGCTCTGGGACTTCAGACAGCATTGGCCTGTTCTCAAGGAAACGAACAGACTCTGTGACATCTGACCACAGCATGGGCATGTTTTCTGAGGAGAGAGGTCCAGCAGAGGAGGTAGAGGTAACCACAAGTGGTTCAACTTGCAGCACAGATTCAGAAACAGAGAAAGATCCAGCCAGCATCCAGAATCAGTCTAACTACGACCACGCTGTTGACCAGGAGCAGCTGGATGGACCCGTATTATCTCGGAGGCATCCTGCAAATGGCCTGCTCAATGGCAAGGCTAAGGAAAAAAAAGATCTGCAGAGGCAAAAGGTGGAGTATGCAGTACTTGTATGTAGTGAATATATATGTGGATTATACAGTGCAGACAAGTGCCAAACTAAGTGCCAAGGAAAACTGTTAAATAGAAGTAAATGTATTGTCACTGCTGCAGCATAGTATAAATATGTGCTCTGTAAATTACTTGGTTTGTATTATTTTTGCAGAGTAGAATGTATGCTGAGATGCACTGCTGCTGTTCACTGAACGTGTTTTTTTTTTTTTCTTTTAATTTCCCATGTGAATTTATGAGCAGTATGCACAAGTGGAGCAGCAACAATGCTCCTGAATCTATCCCATATGCACCACTAGAGTGGGATGCTGAGCTGCAGAGCTACAGTCAACTGCACCAACAGTCTAAGCTCTTTATTTCATTATCCTTGACAGAAACTCCAACAATCCATTCTTCTGTGACACCCAGGTCCCATCGGCATCCATAAACACTACACACTGAGGTCCTGTTAGATGCTGGTTTAACTTTTGTTACTTGGTTACACAAACAAACTGTACACCTGCCTGTCTCTGCTTCACTTCACTTGCATCATTGCCTCACCTGGTGTTAGAGAGGGATTGTCGGCGTTACACGCCAGAGATTCTGTCTCTCTTCATCCCACAGTTCCGAGAACACTAAAACATGTAGTCTTTGTGTTTTGCTGCTGACTGGTTACTGTTGAGAAACATTTCCCTAATAGTGGTTAATGTCAGTATGACGCTGACATTAGCCACAGAGCGACATGACCATCATGTCGCTTGATAAATGTATTTATCTAAGGCTCGCCCCGGACTTTTATTGTTCTCTCTGCAATATAGGCTGATGTGCAGTCTCCTGAGAGAAATGTAAACACTTAGGGGTCCATCGTGTCCATACTGCCAAGAAAAGAACAGAGGCCCACAGTGTCCCTCCAAACAATTACATAATAAAAACACCACCAGCAGATGCTGTATTTAGGATGGAGTAGGCCCCAGCCTCCAGGCATATGGACTCTAGCTCTTCGTGGTGTTGGAATGCTGTCCTGTTAAAAACTGAGCTGTCCAGTAGAGCAGCTCTGCAGTTGTCAATCCAGGCACAGATCATATTGACCCTTTTTCTGCTCCACTTCCTCTACTGATTGTTTTGTCATTCTTCTTTATTTTTCTTTCCCCATTTTAGATACCGGTTAGCAGCAATCTGTCCTTCACTCATGGCAAAGCAAAGGATTATGGTAAGAAGCTAGTCCAACTCTCAGTCTTGCAAAAAAAAACAATCAACATGTAATCTGTTAATATTTTAAGATAATTTTTCCCTGGATTTCTCTTATCTTTATGCATGGTACTATGTAACATGCTTTTTTTCTTTGTTAGGAAAAAGATTGAAGGAAATCTTCTCCTAATCACAACCTTTTTTTAAATTGTTCAAACAGCAATGCATTGCTTACATCCCGTCAGTATTAAGGAACAGGCAACATGGAAAAAATCACGAGTGTAAGAGGTCAAGCAAAGTACAGGGGTTGAGAAAAACCTATAAAGTCAATAAAGAGCAATGGGATCTTTTAAGGGCTGAGCTGCATGAAGAGATGACGTGAGCAAAACGCAATAACTGCTAACTCCAGCCTGAGTAGTGGAGGGGATCTAATCTCTGTATTTTTTTCCTTATTTATTTGTTTCTCTGTGGTTTCAACTTCTGTCCTCCATTTTGTCTTTTATAGCATCTGAGAAGAAAGACGTTGTCGTGGAACAGTTCAACCGCACTAACTCTGTTCGTGATCGAATGCGCAAGTTTACAGAAGCCAGCCAAAGCCCAAATATGCCGGCTTTGAAGAAAGCCCCTCTAAGAAACGGGACCACCTGTGGGAGCAGCGGCCAGACCAAGCTCTCCAGAGCTGCTGAGTTGTTTATACACCCAGCATCCCTCAGCACATCTGGAGACAGGCCAGCAAGGTCACATGTGGAGTCAGTGTCTAACACCTCTGATGTCTCCCAGAGCCAGGCAACACCTCAGCCAAGAGGTGTGGCTAACAAACCTCTGTCATCAGCCGGCCAATTGCAAAAGTCCATGGGTGGGACAAAGCTCCCAGCTGAAAAAGATGTGCACGCCTTGAGTGCGCTAAAGGAAGACAGGACCCCAGGGAAAGCAGCTGGAAAAAAGGTCCCTCAGGGAGAGGAAGACCCAGACATGAAGACTTTCCTCACCATCGAGATCAAGGATGGGCGCACCACTACCACCTCTGCAACGTCAAACCCAGGAGGCAACATTGTACCCATCACCAACATGGCCCCACGTATTACCACTCTGGGGCAAAGACCAGGTAGGAGCCTCAGCTTTACAGCAGAAAGAGGTTGTTATGAAGATTTTTAAGTAACATTTAATTTGATTTTTTTTTTTTTTTGAATTTTTTTTTTTGAATTTTGAATTTTTTAAAATTTGCAGCCTGGTGCATTTCTGCTGTTATGAGTCTTCATTTAGTAGATATGTGAATTCTCTGGCTGATATCAGGGGAGTTCTAGGTGACCAGCACAAAGGAATCCGTTACAAGCAGCATAATGACTAGTTTTTATGACTAAACAAGCAAATCATATGTATGAATGCAGATAGATTTTAGGGCTGAATAGTAAATGTCATGATGGCACTGAAGGACATTTGTTATAGAGTGAGCATGTAGCACAGTGGGGTTGTGGTGACTGGTCAACAGCAGAGAGCATATTGGGTTGGCCATCCCAGTCCAAACTCAATAGTTTTACTGTTACAGGGTGAATGAACAAGGCTGCCAACCCACACAGTACAGAGCTTTGTTTATTATGTTCTGTAGATATTGTGTGCCCCCTCTTTATCTAAAACAACACACACTTGCTTCCATCATTCATTTACATCTGCATTTAGATGAGAAAATCTTTCTGGGAAACAAGCCTGTTGGTGACTTTGTCTGAGGAGAGTAACAGTTTTAGACACTAACATGTGACTGGACATATTTTTTATGATTTTCCCTCCTTTGTGTCAACGTCTCCTGTCTTGCACAAGCATCAACTAAAAAATTAAGTTATCACTTTCTACCTGGCAACAAAAAAAAACTATATATTTCCCAGTGGCACTGAATATATTGTTCCTCTATGAAAGGAAGTTGGAATTTTTTAATAATTAAATCTTGTAATAAAACTAAGTTACAGTTGTCATTTACTTTTTTTTTATTTAATGGTTTTAAGAAGCACTTGAATTATTCAACTAAGGCAGAGTAGATGCTTGTACTTTCTCAGCATATTAAATATGCTACCTGCAAGATGCATTAATAACATGAAATAAAACATGGGTGACAAGAATCTCAGTACTTAAAACAAGACTGCCCCAGCTGCAGCAACAATCTGTCCAATTAAGACGTATTAGGTTTCAGCTCTTCTAAGCAACTGGGATGTCCAACCCAAACAGTTTATTTAAAACACAAGCTGGACCTATGCATGTCCAGCTTCTACATGTCTTACTGCAAAACACCCTCCCTTCTCAGGACAAACACTGCTAGCCATACAGGGCTGCTTTATTAACTTTTTTTCAGTCCAATTTGCTTTGATGATTTTGAGCTCCTTTTTTGGGAACTTGTCTGTCTTGCCCTGAGTTAAGGCAGCCTTCAACTGTGTCTCAGGTTTCCTCTAAAAAGTAATATAAATCTGTGTGATTGTACACTTAGACGTGCTAGGGTGCATCAGTCATGTGTTTTATGATATAGCTTTTGTGCATTGCTTACTCGTAGAGGCCATCTGTTTATATTATGGGTTGCGTCATCTACATTTTCTCTCTTGTTCTATTAGACACTTGTCTGTGTTGTTTATTAAAGTGTGGTAGCCTATGCAACTGACTTCCCACCAGCATAGTTTATACATATTTTTTTCTAATTAATCCCTATTATAATCAGTTTTTCTGCAACCTTTACAGAGTTGACCCTTGGCTTAAGAGCAACACCCTTCAAGATTTCCTCATCTACCTTCTCCTCTGGATCCTCCATGAAGGTAAAGTCTGCTGCTGAAAACCTTTCTGAATTTATAACAAATCTATGCCCACTTGTTCCCAGTTTAAGATTACTAGTGTTGGTTATTTTTTAAATCTTCTGTTTAATTTCAAGCTAACTCTCAGCTGAATTCTACCAGTCTGTTTGCTGTGTTCCTGTCTCATGGTCAATAAGCAAGCAAGCCAGGAGAGCAAAGTGTGGATAGAGTGTGAGAAAAGGAGGGAGAGCAGGGAAGAACAGTGTTTATCAAACACAAGCGTGGGTAGCCAGTCGCATCTGTCCTTGTAGGGTATGTACAGGAGACAGCGAGAAGAAGGGAGGTTTTTAGGGCATTCCTGGTTTTCCCTCTGCTCACCATTCCCAGAATTTTATCCAGGAAATGTTTCCTTAAAACGCACCTGTCTGTCTTTATCCACAGCAATTACTGTCCAGCTGCCTTACAGCGCATGCTAACACAAGTTCCTCATCTCTTGTTCATTTCTTCTTGTTGGGAAAAGATGTAACACAGTCTCGGATTAATCTGTTGTGAGAATAAGCAACAAGTGCAAACAAATCCCCTCCTATCTCACTGTGACCTCTGAGGTTACAGCTTAACTCCCATTTGCCTCATTCCTTAAACTCTTCACTCCTCTCTGAATGGAAACATCCTCGTGAATTAAGAATTGGGGATTAATAGAGTGAGGAAATATGCTTACTTTTTTAAATGACCGTATTCAGAGAATAGTGGTAATTTGGTTACTGGATCAGAGAGCTGGTTAGCTAAGGCTGGTAAGATGTTCCACATGGCTGCAGGGTGAATTTAAGATTAATGACACTGTCTCCATCAATAAGGTTCTTATAGAGACACAATCATCAGCTAGAACAGGAATAAACAAAATACAATGCCTTTTTTATTTTTAAATAGATATGTATGATAAGATGAGTTTAAATCAAATCAGACTGTATTTATACAGCACTTTTCATGCACAAAGCAACGCAAAGTGCTGTACATAATAAAAACAAATTATGGATATTAAAAACTAAATTTAAAAGCCTTCACACATCAACATAATAACAAAAAAATAAATAAGAAGGCTCACCTCATAATAGTTCACACACAATCTCACACAAACTCACACACGTACAAACAAAGTGCATGTACACTCCCCCCACCCACCCATACCCCATTCTGTACAAACATAAACTCCCATTACTAATAACTACAGGATGTTGTTTTGATTTAACTCATTGGTGTTACAAGGTTGAGGTAATTGACTGAAAATGCAATTTCTAAACATGCACTTTAACTGATAAATGTAAAACTGCACAGTGTTGTATATGTGTGTGTACTATACAGTTCACTTACATGGTGAATTACTATTGAGTAGGGATAGCACGAATGCCTTCACTGATAAACTACAAGCCTATGACAAGTAATCGTTCTGCCTCTTCATCACCTGAGTAAGCTGCTGTTTCACCTACTTCTGCCAGATTTACTTATGTTTTGCTGCACTTAGACTAAACTTGAGTGACTTGGCTAATGAGATTGTAAAAACAGCAGCCCATGCTGCTGGTTAGCAAGCTGTGCTGCCCACAAAGTGACAACTTGACTACTTACAAGCACATCCAGAGACCATGTTTTCTGACTTTGTCTAGTTTAGTCAAGTGCATTATGGGTTTTTCACAATGGTAACATTTTTTTTTTTTTACTTATAGCAAGAAGAGTGCGTCGATATCGGGAGGTACACAGTGTAATATGACTTTAACAAGCATTTCCTGTTTAGTGGTCTTTATTGACCACAACAGTTCCTGTTTGAAACTCTGATCCGTTTGGGTGGTCTGGTCTTCTCCTTGGTGGTCTAACCTCAGCAGTCGCAACCTTTACTATTTTCTTAGTCATTTTTTTTTTTTTTTAAACCCATTAAAGATTTTGACGTAGTTTTTTTTTTTATAGGATTACATTAAATCTGAGTCAAGTAGATAAATGTTTACATAATAAAATGTAAAAAAAATAACAAAGAGCTTGTTATTTTTAATAAAGGTGAAATAGAAATAAATAGCAAGGTCAAGATACTTCGTGTTTCTGTTTAAAACAGGTGAGCCCAACAGCTAATTATTGTGATAACAGCTGCTCCTGCTCATCTAAGCAGCGTGCATGCTGATCACCACGCTCGGCCTTGAACACAAACATAAATAATACCTTAGTTTTATAACTAGGGTGATGACAGTCCACCCAGTTCCTTCTGAAGTCAAAGAGATTACTGCAGAGCTCTGGGTCACACTGTCTAAGGGCCTACGAAAAGCTGCATGAACAGAGACACACACGCACAGTCAGTGACAGATTGTTTCACTGTCCAGCAGATGGACAAAGGCCGCATTGTTTATATGCTGCTGATGCATGACACATGCTTATTATGCAACCACTTCACATGTGTCACTGAGAGAAACTGCCATCTGATTTATTCGCATCTTTGTTAGAATGAAATACCTGCCATGTTTGTGGTCTTACGACACAATTTCTGGAAATAGTAGCTCCAAACTTTGTCCCACCTCAGTGAAAGTGTCACCAAATACATATCTCTCTTCTATGTTAGTCAAAAAATTGCAGAAAAGGGCATGCTCTTCCTTAGTCTTTCTACTTAAGTTGTAGGTGAACTACCTTCACTGTAAGACTAGAGAATTGTCCTCTTGGGTTTGACCCACTTTCCCTGCTGCCGGTTGGCATTTCTCCCTACTTTCCTTTGAGCCTAAATTCTTCCAGGGAACTGCTTTGCTAATCTGTAAAGTCCAGAGACAACTGTTGCCCTTTGACATATTGTTCTCTGCTGGGGTTCAGTTATTTGGATCCTAAATGACTGATGCATTATGTCTGTTTATTGTAGATTAATAGAAATGTTGGCTATGCAGTCACAACACTCAGATTCTAAGAACCAAAGTTTTCTGTTTTGCATGCACTGTTCATGCTCACCATGTATCTACGTGTCATTAGACTCTAAGATTTGTGTCTTTTTTGGTGCATTTATTCTTTGTTCAGTGCCATTTGATTTCCTTGCAAGCAGGGCAAAAAAAAGGTGCTTAAACATCAAATAACATAAAGACTTCTTCTAATCTAACACTATAGCAACTGAAGCTTCCACATCACCAGCAGCTGGAGTCATGCTCATTTGTCAGTAAGTCAGAAAACAAAAGTTTGGAAAGGTTGTGACGTCCTTTGCAAGATCCTTACCCAAAGCTGTTTAGATAAGGGCTGCAGCACATTGTCTGTGAACATTCAGCCTGCTTTGTCACGTCCTTAAATGTGTTGCCTTCACATACTGCTTTTCCCTGTGGACATCTACTTTCAGTCTTTGTCATTCAAAACAACTGAGCTGATTAGTCATGACTCACTTTCATTTCGTTAGAAAGCCGTTTTAAAAGGAGAGAAACACTGATGCGTAACTATTTCAACGCAGTCCTGACTGAGAGCCACATCTGAACACTTGTTGCCTTCCAGTCGAGGTGTGAAGGACATGGCCTAAATTAAAGGAAAGTTGAGGTAGGGGGGGTGAGTTTTCTAAATTGTTGTCCCTCTCACCTCCTCCCCAAAAGAGTGGCTGGCTCAGTAGAATAGTGGTGGGGCGAGAGATAAATATACATGCTCGGCACCTGGAAATAGTTGGGTGGGGCATGCTTGGGAAAAAGTAGTCCCTGCATGCTCATTGGCTCTCATGTTATCTTCCTTTTAAGAAGGCGGGGTGGGTTGGGGGGTTATAAAATGTGTGCATCATTTTTGAAATCCCAGACAAAGAGAACAGCTTCTACAGCTTCTATTGGTATGAAAGAGATCATAACCTTTTGGTACTCTGATCTTACACCTCTGAATTGAGATTTAAGTTAAGAGGATATTTATCAGTTTTCTCTGTGACCATGCCTGGGGTGAACTTGGACTTCCTCCCAGCTTCACAGCCTCCAGAAACTTTGGGTAGTCCAGATAGTGCTTGTGCTGAATCTGGTCTGGAAGAGGTGATCGGTGATCTGCTTGTTCAGGAGGAAGCAGATGATGAAGAGCAGTGTGGCGAGAAGAATTTTGAGGTAACATTGCGTTGTGCTGTGGGAGAGATCCACAGTGACCTGCAGGCATTTGGAAAGGGAGTGGATGCCCGTCTGGAAGTGGCAGCAGCTCAGGTGGCTCCTCTGATCGAGACCATCACCAAGCTTCAGGAGGACAACTTGAGGCTGAGGACTGAGCAAGAAAGAATGATGAGGCAAGTGGAGTCCCTTTGCCAGTTGATGGGACTACCTAATTCCATATCATCAGAAATTAACATAAAGGAAAGTTCATGTACAGTCTTGTGTGAAACCAAGACTTCATCCATTGATGCTTCATCGTGCACACCCCTGGAGATATCAGTGGAAGCTCAACATGATATTTCAACCTGCACTCCCAAAGGTTCTGCATCCAGTCCATCCCTTGATACGCCACCGAATGCTCCCCTGCAAGGTCAGACTAGTGATCCCAAGGAACTTATATCAAGCCCCCAGGACTCTCTTACTGTATCTTCTAAGACAAACACTCCTAAAAAGTCAGAAACTTCACCAGTCCCTCACCCACCAACCTTTGCAACCTGCCGCTCTCTTTCAGCTCCAACCCTGATGGCAAACACTTCTTCCAACAACAGCACGGTATTGTCTGCAAAAATCCTTTAGATTGTGACCCTTTTTAGAATTCACATAGGGCATTTTAACAATGGGAATGTCCTTTGTTCCAGTATTGCCAGTACATGGGGATCACCAGCATGCCATGTCAGTGACACTGTCCATACACTTGTGTACCTGTTGACCTAC
Organism: Melanotaenia boesemani; assembly: GCF_017639745.1. Taxonomy (NCBI): domain Eukaryota; kingdom Metazoa; phylum Chordata; class Actinopteri; order Atheriniformes; family Melanotaeniidae; genus Melanotaenia; species Melanotaenia boesemani. The sequence continues at coordinate 18,381,728 of NC_055692.1, forward strand.
TGTTCACCTCTCTTAGTTTTCAGGTGGTTTCAATCATTCATGATGTCCTTACTTCATCTGAAAAAGCTTGACCATCTCAGCTGTCAGTCAGTTTTGACAGATAGTGTTTATGTGGAGGACTTCATGCAATCTGCCACAGAAGTATTCCATCCCTGTAACACCATGTGCCTCTGAGTGTGTCTTGGCTGGCAGTCGTGTGTGTTTCTGTGTTCTGTTGAGTTGTTACACTTCAGTATGGAGGACATAATGATCACATTTCACAATAACAGTAGCCTTGGTTTGTGGTTAACCACAGAAACTGGATGTTATATTGATAGCTGCTGTGGAGAGAGGAAATGTAAGTAAGGGAGCAGGGAAATGCCAGTTTAGGACAAGTCCAGCCAAGAGACAAACCAGCTCCTCGGAGTATTTTAGCAGTTGTCCACAATCACTAAACATTTTTTGCAAAACTGAGCATTTCTTGGACCATTTATTTATTCAGTCAAGCTCTCTAATCTTGAAAAAAATAATTGGGTCTGCCAACCAGCTATTTCAGTATAGTTGACCTTATCAGATCTTGTTTTTATGTTTGTGCAGTGTTAGTGTTTTCTCTCATATTAGCCATTGAGACTACGGTTTTTTGAGACTGTATTACAGGTCAAAACAAAATTGAAAAAGTTTTTTGCCCTTTGGCTGCCACTGACAAACGAACATTGGCTCAGATATTACTGTAGTTCTAAGGTTATGTCGGAGTTTCTCACCCCACACACACTCTCGTTGGCTGGCTCTGAGCCCTTGTTTGGCTGTGTTATGTCCAAAAACATTCTTCATCGGTCAAGTGCCTCTCAGTCCAGCTTGTCCCCAGGGGTTAGAACTCTGTGTTCGGAAAAGTATTAAAACTAGGGGCCACCTCTGATCACACAGCTCTGTGGCTGCACTGGGCATTGTCCCTCCCTGATGAGATCTGGTCTGGCTGGAGCTGTTGGAGAAGAGGGCCGAGCAGCTTTGGATAGAGATGGAGCCAGCTGTCTGAGCTATATCTGAACTTAGAATCAGTTACAACAAAAGCAATGAAACTGCAGTTAGAGTCTATAGTCTGCTGTAGGCATTCAGCACTAAATGAAGTTTTAAGAGGTATTTCTGAGGGATTTATAGTCACTCAGAATATGCCAGCACATAGCCAAGTTTACTTAACAACCTTTACTGTATTATTTGTTCTCACGGTGCTCTGCTTCCACACTGTTTAGTTCTGCTCCTACACTCATATTCTATCTCTGGTGTACTAACCAGAAAGGATGGCATTTACTTATAATTTATACCCCACTAATAAAATGCCCCCCATCCAACAGCAGTAGTGTCACATAAACTCATGGCTAGCAGAAGACTGGTTTTATTAAGGCGCCCTGGTTGTCAGTCGCACTTCAAGAACTTAGTGGGCAATAATTTGGCAGGGTTGCTCTTACTGTCACTTTCTCTGACAGAGTTGGAAAACAAAGGGGAGTTGGGAGATATGTTGAGTGGGCAGTCTTTGTGGACAAAGAGATTAGAGGGTGGGAAACTTCAGGTCTATTATGGCTGTAGTAGGTTTAACCCAAATTCTCTTGTGCTTATTATAAAGTAAATGTCAGCCACTTTCACAAGTGTTTTTAAGCCCTATTTTTGGTTTTGGCAAGTGCAAAACCTAGAGCTCTAACAGGTCACACTTTTCTTTTTAAAATGAGTAATAATAATAGATCTTATCTTTACAACCTGTGCTAATAATAAATGCATGATTGTTTGCTCCTGCTGAGTGTTTTTATGCATTCTGTGCAGATGGAAACAGAGCCTGTTGTTGCCTCTGAGCCAGTATTTTCAGCAGGACCATCTATGCATGTCCCAGCCATCCCCAACGGCTCCAGCACTCAGGCCAAACCTGTGGAGAGCTCTGGAAAACTGACTCCTGAAAAGCTTGCTGCAATCGAGGATGAAGAGCTCCTTGACAAAATGGTACTTCACACCCACTTTATGGGTCCACATGGTTTAAAATGGGAGGAGTTTGAAAGCGAGCATCTTTTAAAATTAAATACAGCATCCTCAGTCAAGCAGAAAATTAGAGTTGTGCCTAAATGAAGCCGTGTCACTTGAGCTTTTTGCAAAGAATGACCAATGACCCCTGGCTGATTTTTATCATTTTGCAGCTTGATGAGTCGAAGGACTTTGAAGAGAGGAAGATGATCCGTGCAGCCATGAGAGACCTTCGCAAGAGAAAAAGAGGTAATCTCACACAAAAATCTACATTTCATCTGCCACATCGATTACATGGAAGTTTCATTTTTCATGCCATATGTAGACACAGTCTCCTAATAATCAAATATTCAGTTCTCTTCAACATTTTCTTATTGTTTCTTTAAAAATAAAAAGGCTTGCAATTTATTCATTCTGCCCTCAGAGGCCATGCTGGGGTGTACTCAAGAGGAAATAGGTAGGACAGGTGGTTTGCAGTGTGCATTAATGATTGATTTTTTTTTTTTTTTTGCCTGGTTTTGTTTTTCTGTGTGCCCATCATGTCTTTGTCAGACCACTGCAGTTTTTATTATCTTAACATGTGGTGGATGACCACAGCATTTTTCTTAAATTTGCATGAAGCCCATGTTTTAATATTCTTAAACACTGTTAGTTGAACATCTCCACTTCCACAGTAAGCACTTGCTTTTTGGTTAAGAACGTACCTGATCATGTTGTGCTTTGGGAATTGCTGCCAATTTTGAGATCTGAGTCTGCTATTGAGGAAATCTGTAAAGACTCATTTACTTTCAGCCTATAGATTACCCTTAATTAATTAACACTGACTAACAGATTTACGCAAAAAAAAAAAAGCTGAAACTGATTCAGGTAAAAGCTTGAAGGTGTTAATGTTGGCATCAGTACTTTCGACAAAGAACAGTTAAAATGATCGTGCTCTGTTTTATCTATCTCTCTGAAATCTGGAGGCCTTCTTTTAATCCATCTTTTGACATTCGGAAGAGGTGCTGACAACTTGTTTAGAACTTCTTGTCCTCCTCCTCCTCCTGCTCTTTTTCCACTGACATCATCCCTTATATCCTCTGTTCCACCTCAGACCAGAGAGAAAAAGAGCGCGACATTCGTCTGCAGGAGCTGCGGCAGCAGAGAGAAGACCGAGCGCAGAAAGGTCGTGCTGGGCCTGGAACTGGAGAGGTGGTGACAATGAGGGTGGAGAAGTCACTAGATGGTTCAACCCTCAGCCAAGTTTCCAAGACAAACCGCTTTGCACAGTCTGGTAGTTTTCTTTTTGCTTTGAACCTATTATTTTTAAATTCTCTTCAGCCTGTATTAATCATACAAGTTATCGCAATGCTGTGGTTTGGATTATCTATTTCTATGTATATAAAGCATTTTGGCTTTAAAAGTAGGACAGCATTGTTATAAATGGTTAGGAGCAGCAGTGGATGAAAATACATTTTTTTGATGATGCTTAGTCATGAAATGCAGCCAGTCTTATTGCACACAAATAACTTTGTTTGCTTGTGTGTTTTCAGATAACGGGAGCAGATCAACAGGCATCACAGTAGTAGAGACCAGTTATGTGCAGAAAACAGACAGTGAGTCTGTTACTTTGCTTTATTTCATTTATCATCATACACTCTTATAATAATTATCTAATATAATTTATGCATCTGTTTCTTTGTCTATGTTTTCAGGAGGAACAGTCCAGTCAAAATCATACAGCTACACTTCGTCCTCATCCTCTAACACAACCCAGAAAATTGGCAGGTGAGTCACGAAGCATCAGCATAATTGCAGAAAATGCAACACATTTGAACTTTCACAAATTAACTTGCTGCACACATCACTACCTCAGTGTGTTTGATCGTGAGGATGATACATCGTCTCGAAGTGGCAGCAGTGGGTTGGCCGCTGTGGAGCGACGGCAGGCAGAAAGACGCAAGGAGCTGATGAGGGCCCAAACATTGCCTAAAACTTCTGCCATGCAGGCTCGCAAAGCCATGATAGAGAAGCTGGAGGGAAGCGGGTAAGGATAAACAAAGAGGCAGTGCAACCACAAAAAGAGAAGCAGCAGGTTGAAGCATGTAAATATTAACACAAACCAACTTTTCTTTTAGCCCTGGCAATCAGGCTGTGGCCAAGGTAAACAAGGTGCAGCGTTCCACCAGCTTTGGTGTACCCAATGCAAACTCCATCAAGCAGATGCTGCTCGACTGGTGTCGTGCCAAAACACGCTCATATGAGGTGAGCCAGCTGGGGACAGCAATCCTTATGTATTCAGTGCTTGTCTTTAACATCAACAAATAAACCTGTAGCTGAACCAGGCATGGGATAATATTTTCCTGCTTTGGGAATGTTGTCTCCTCTTATCTATAACTGTCTTCATATCTCAGCATGTGGACATCCAGAATTTTTCATCCAGCTGGTGCAATGGGATGGCATTTTGTGCCCTTGTGCACAGCTTCTTCCCTGATGCCTTTGACTACGATTCTCTGAGCCCCAGCAACCGCAGGCAAAACTTTGAGGTGGCTTTCAGCGCTGCAGAGTGAGTACATGCAGCAGACATGTTTGTCGTGATATTTTCTCTAACAAGTGGAGAAACTAAATCAACAGCTGAGTGTTCAATGAGTTAGACTGGCGGAAGAAGCTCCTGCCATCTCAGTTCTTCACTTTCTGAGTAAAAAATAAATAAAACAATGCAGTTCAGTTCAGCACACAATTCTCCCTCCATGTATCTTTTTCTCATTGTAAATAAATTTCCATCCCTCTTCTTCAGTAAAAATTAACTTCGCTAAGTGTTGTTCTGTGCCAGCATATTAGAGCCTTGAGACCAAGTTCCTCAACTTTGACTAAGATGCCTCAGTGTGAACTTTCCCTCTCTCCAGGTGTTTCAAGCCCCTCAAGGCTGAGTGAGCCCCTTGTTACTCCAATAACTCTGCCTCTAAACCTTCTCTCTGTCCATCCTTTGCTATGAGTAACTGTTTCGACATACTCCGTCTGCTCCCAAAGACCCATGAGCAAACACTTCCCATAGAAACAGCAGGTTAAAAATAACATGAGCTCTCCAGTGTGCCATGGACAACTTCCCCATTTTATTCCTAATCTCTCTCCTTTCCTGTCATCTTTTTTTTTTATTTCTTCTACATCACACCATTATCACTTGTGTTGACCCACCCACCTACCTGTGCGTGTGTGTGTGTGTGTCTGTTCACATGCTCCCAGCCGTATTACGTCCATGCTGATATTACTAGTGATGATTTTAACTCTCAGCACTGGACTGTCACCCAACTGTAGCGCCCCATCTATCCACTATTTGTGTTGCATCATCACTTGTTTCCCAGGCTCTGCAGATCCTCCCAACATGCACTGAAACACACGCCATCCTTTGCACAAGTGTGTTTTTAGCGTCACCACATGACTTTATCTTTTTTTGTTTTTTTGCAGAATTGTTGTTGTTTTTTATCGTATACTTTTTGACTGCAACGTGAAATTAACAGTACCAAAAGTTAATGTCTTAATGCAGAGAAGAAAAAACAACAACAAACAAAAATGGCAAATGAGCGTCTGATGCTCATTTGCCATTTTGTTTTGTCTTCTGTATGTTTGCCACAGACTGTGTATTGTGATGTTCATGAAGCATGTCAACTCATGGATATATTAGTGAACACAGAATGTAATGTTTATTTTTGTGTTCTTCCTTTTTTTTCCTCTGTTTTCTCACTCTGAACCTTTTTTTGGTTGGCTGCTCACGGCTTAATCTGTTTTGTTTCTTCCTCTTTCCTCCCTTTCCCACACCTCTCTATCACTTTTCCCTCCTTTTATCTGTCCTTCATCCTTGATCTTTCCTGTACTCTCTTCTTTGTTTCTCTTTGTTTGGGTCTCCTTTCTATCCTTGCCTCTCTTCACCCTCACCTTCCGGCATGGGTACAGGAGACTAGTGGACTGTCCCCAGCTGTTGGATGTGGACGACATGGTGAAGATGCGTGAGCCGGATTGGAAGTGTGTGTACACGTACCTGCAGGAGTTCTACAGGGGTCTGGTGACGAAGGGCCTGGTTAAAACCAAAAATTCCTCCTAGAGTTGCACCCCATCTAAAACTGAAGCTATGGTGAGACGGGGTTCAAGCTTTGAGGGAACCATACTTGGGTTCTGGCAGACTTACGGGAATGGAAATAGTGTGTGTAACTCCATGTTCTTATCAGCTAACCATGTGGTCAAGATAATTCCTTTAGTGGCTGCTTTTGGACATTTAATCCTTAATGTTACTCTGAAGATGCTGAAGTCCAAAGTACCAAACATGGTATGTGTGTTTGTGTTTGGGACCATGTGTGCATCTCTGCATCACCCGACTATGGCCCAGGCTGAGAGCCAGGACCATCTTAAGCTCAAGACTTTAAAAGGAGCTGCTGTATCCCAATGTTTCAAACAGAAGAGTTAAGAAACAAAGCAGAGAAGGCAAAAGCTTTGTTATCCTCTGACTTTTGATAAAGTGTCAGATTACAGGTGTTTATGCTCTTGGCTTGTAAAGCCTTTTAAAGTTTAAGAGAGAAAGGATAGAGTAACCTCTGTCTGCTGTTCCTTAAATAAGAAAACAGATCTCATGCTGTTGACATTTCTTCTCTTGCATGACCTGTAGCCCCATGCTGTTTGAGATACTCTGCACATTGTTTTGTAGAACCTCTCAGACAGTTGACAGCGTTTGGAGACCATGCCACCATGTGGTCACTTGCTGCATAGCTCAATTCGTTTCCAAGACTGTTTATTGAAACACCCTACAAAGTTTATTTATACAAAGCTTTTAAAAGGTTTTCCACAGAGTTGTTTAAAGAAAATATATTTATAATATGATTTAAACTAATGAAAAAATAAAAAAGCTGTTTTGTTAACTTTTCTAAATCATTTTCTTTGTTATTTGTAACCCCCCAAAAAAGTTACCGAATAAAAAATCACAGAACAATTGTGATTTTTTAAAATGTAGGATGTTCCATCTACGTTTCTTTTCCCATCTGTTTATCCTCCTTTTCCTCATTCTCTGTGTTTTATGCTTGTTCCCAGGACCTATGCCAACTGTATGCCTTTGCTTGAAGTGGAAGACATGATGATTATGGGTAACAGACCAGACTCCAAATGTGTCTTCACCTATGTACAGTCTCTGGTCAACCACCTGCGCAGATACGAGATGGCCATGGGTCGCCCCTCTGACCTTTGACCTGTGATCAGCGGGCATTCAGACTGGATGTGGTGTCGGTACCCCCTCCTGTTTCTTCAGCTTCCCTGACCCCCTCATTTCACCTGATCACCATGTCCACTCTGACAGGCTTTATCAAGTAGTTGCACATCTCTGATGGACAAGTTGGGGATTGTGTGGGTGTGGGTGTGTGTGTGTGTGTCTTTAACTATCAGTTTGCTTAGTGTAAAGAGTGATGATATGTATTCATTTTTTCAGCCCTCTCTATGTCAACACAGTTTGTTGACATTAAATCAAAATTTTTCCAGTAAGATATTGCTTAACTTTTTAAAAGACCTTTTCAGGTTTGTTTTTTTTTCTTTTAATTTTTTATTATTTTGTTATTTGTTTTTGTTTTCAATTCAAACTTTGCTTCATGCAAGATTCAGTGTGCAGTTGTTGTCACTTTGTTAGTGTGCTGAAAAACACCCCAAAAGAGAAAGGAGAAATATATTTCCATGGTATTTCCTTATGTAATGCTAGATTTTTCTCTCAGTTTTCTAATTATCGTGATTGTGTCAGCACTTGTGTTGGTAATTCAACTGAAAGAGAAAGTATTTATCAAAACACATGCCGTATCTTTTTTTTTTTTTTGGTACTTTATCTTTAACCAAACTCTGGTTGCTTGAATAATAGGTTGTCATTTTTATGCTGATGTAATCAATTGCCCTTTTATTTTTTTAATACATGAGTACAGGGATGTAAATTATTCATTATTCAAGTTGATTCTGCGTTATTACTGTAGTAAAGCGATAAGTATACAATTTTCTGAACACCACAGAGCTACTGAGTCATTTATATAGCAACAATAGTGCAGCTAAACAAAGAATGGGTTGGATACTGATGTCTTACAGCTGAATTGTACCATCACTTGATGTTTACTGCTGCATGAATGACAGTAGAAGACCTCACGGCACTGCAATCTCCCAGCATCACTGCATCGCCTGCCAGATACACTCACACACAGCTCCTTTAAAGGGCTCTTATTTATGCTAGAGTAGTTTTTAAAAATTGTTTTGTTTTAGTGTGTACATTATGCTTTTAAACGTTTTACTTAAAGTATCTTGATAAGCTGAAGCTGAAGCTACTGCAATGTTTTCTGGAAAAAAAAATGGGCTTCATGTTTGAAAGCCGGCTTTCAGTATGAACAGACAAGTAATCATGACTGAAAATTGTATATTTAACAAGAAAACAAGAAAAAAATAAATTCACTATTAAAATTCAAGGTTTCTTTGAGATGGTTTAAATTTTGGTTTCAGAGTTGATTTTGATTAAACTCATTGATGAGAGCTTTTGTTTTGGTAGATTTGAGAAATTATTTTTGACCTGCTCAACTGCTGGCAACTGAAAAACAAAAACCTCCACAAAGCGTGTTGTGTGTTTTGTATATAAGAGTTTAAACATTACAGTATCATGTCACTGTGCACTACGGTTAAATGTGAATTAACTATTAAACCAATTTGAGAAGTAAATGTTTTGGAGAAGGATTATTGCTTTGATTCATCCTATAAATCACATTCTTATTGATACTTGTGGAGAACTTAGAACTTGAGACATCCCAGAGCTAAAGGAAAATTATAACAAAATGGGTTTACAGATTAGATTTATTTTCTTTATGACATCCTTTCCACTTGCGTCTTCTTGTGCGTATCAATCCAACCCACCAGAACAAATTGCATCAGCCTCAGGCCCGTCAGACAATTTTCAGCCTGAGGCGTCATTCAGTTTCACAGCAGGTAGGAGGTAATCACACACACACACACACACAAAAGGACTCCAATGATGCACAGAATACAGATGATGCATGAACCACAAACAAAATGAAGCACACATAATTCCAGTCTTTGTGTGGAGAGTAAAAAAAGCACTCAAAAAACAGACAGTTTGGTTACAACGCTGCTTTAAAAGGAAGCAGAGGGAGGAAATTATGTGCAAATTCAGACTGGCTCTTTAAAAGGCTCGTGGATAAATTTAAATTTTAGTCTTTCCCAAATGCTGATCCATAATCTGCTGGCCTTATTGTGAATTTACAAACTTTTCTGTCAACAACTGCAGTAACCAGCTGATCATGGAGCAGCTACGGTGCAGAGGGGTACCATTTTGCCTATTCCAACAGGTTATAGGTCAGTGTGCTTGACTTCTGCTTGGGGCTCCGAGGATGTGTTTTCTGTATCAAAAGAGGAAATGGATGATTTGTAAGCAGGCTCATCTTTAAACGGGCTGTCTTTGGCAGGTGAGAAGCGAAACTCCTCTGGCACCTCATCTTCTGGTTGAGCCTTCTTGTAGAAACCCATTTTCCCCAGCAGCTCATTAATCTCAGCCCGGGTCATGTCGGACAGAGCAATCCGCTGTGAAGGAAACAACTACACATTTACTGATTGGTCACAAGGCAAATATTCATTTATGGACAACATATTAGTGCAGTACATTTTATTAAGTCACACATGGGTTTAAAAATTAGCAGCATTAACTTTAACAGAAGATGTTAAAAGATCTGTTTAATATTTTTTATTAATGCATCAAATAATTATGTATAATGAAAAAAAAATGTTTGTCATTGTCCCCATTTATTTAGCTCCCTTTTGTGAAACATTTTGCATCTTTGTTTTGGTTTTGTAGTCTGCACACACTGCTGTCTTAGTTCATTCTCTTTGCTTTTATTAACATAAGGGCAGTGAAAATGCTGAAAACATCCTGAGGAAGTGTTCAACAAACGAGTGAGAACTGTGGACCATCTCTTAATCTAAAGAGCCAGATATTTCCCCCAGGAGCTGAGTGAGACCAAAATAGAACTAATATTATGACTCCAAATGAGTGCTTCATTTGCTCCATTTTTGCTGATTGCACAAAGGCCACAATATTCAGCTGAAGGTGAGCAACATTTATTTATTTTAAATAATGTCCCCATAAGAAAATCTGGGGTGTGGCTATAAATCTGATATGTGGAAAATTTAAATCTATCCTATGGAAACATGACTTTTCCAACATACTTAAAAAGCTAATTATTGCTCTTAGAAACTGTGTACATAAACAAAACATTTAGAGGCATTGTTGCAGAATTCTGACATCACCTTGCTGATTTTTTTTTATTTATATTATTATTAAAACACCATTTTGGGTTTAATGTAAACTTTGCACAGATAATCTCACAATATGTTGAAAAATTCTTGGATATTTGTAGTGTGCAGTGACAGCATCCAACTTAATCCCAGTGGCAGTGATGCAACCTCAAGTTGTACAGCTAGTATGAAGTGTCTGGTTCCCACCATCCTCTGTTACCATGGGCAGATAACACTGTCTTAGATAAATCTCGCTAGACCACATTATTTACAAAGTATTAGTCATTATCTTTTTGTTCACAGACAAACTCTATGTCTCTCTTATGTGAAAGCAAAGGCTTTTTCCTGGCACACTCATCAGTCAGTTGTGATTTGTGCAATAGTGGACAAAATTTTCGTTACAAGCGTATGTCCCCCGCTCAGTAAATCCTAATAATGTATAAGATTTATATTGCACTTTTCTGTTTAATACACTCAGAATACTTTACAGTGGATCCATTATTCATTCACTCGAATTCCACACGCTGGTGGTAAGCTACAGATGCCCTGGAGCAGGCTGACAGAAATGTGGTAGCCAATCCGTGCTACAACCACCATCAAACAGTCATATACCAGAGTTGCTGGCACTGGAGGTTAAGTGGGTAAAGTTGTCCCTGGACACAATGGCAGAACTGGGATAAAGCTGTGTTCAAACTGGCAACTCTTCTGTTATTGGATGACCTGTTCTACCACCTGAGCCACTGCTGGAGTATGAAGATACATCTATTGCCATACTCACAGGCATCAACAACCTTTCTGGTGTGTTGCCATTTATTGGAAAAATAAGGAAAGTTAATGTGGAAATTTTGATTTTAATATTGCAGATGTGTGTAAATGTGCTGATATGTTGTTTTATTATTAATTAATTTATGCAAATAACTACAGCATGCCATTTTTGAGTATATTACCTTCATTAATATTCTCAGTTAAATTTTTTTTCTTTAAATAAGACCAAAATAGCATTTTCCATAGGTTTCACTTTTTTTCAAATGACTGCAGTAGCTTAAATCTGGACCAGACCACTTTTCTTTTTTATTAATTGTAAAACAAACCACAAACACTAAACAAAAAAACGCAGCAAACAAGACTTACATCAAGCTCTTCAAAATAGTGATTCAGGAGGACAAGCTCAGGATCAGCCCCAGGAATGTGCTTCATGACCAGGTTATGGCTAAGGTAATGATAGTCAAGGATTTTTATGAATATGAGTGAGTCCAGTTTTTGAACCAACTGTATTCACCCAGAAGGAGCAGATGATGTATTTGAGTCAAAGGATACTAAAGAGGAATATCCTGGATCACAAAGGCTTTGACCTGTAGACAGAGGTGAGGATTAGTGTTTTTCACTCTGAGCTGGTTTCAGTGACAGATTTGTTGGGTATTAAATGGAAATCTGGACATAAAATGTAAAATATTTCTCAGTGAGCAGTTTTTTTTTTAGCAGGGATTAGGCTTTAGTCAGCTTCTGACACTGGCTCTCAGCATGTTGTCAGTTTTGAGCCTGTTGATTACATAACAGGAAAACTTACCTCCCTGAGTCTGTTCAGCTGTCATCCACCACATGTCTGAAATGAGACAGAACATCACTAAAAGCAAAAAGTCACACACTGCTCTTCTGTTTAGAAAGGATACCAAAGATTGCTTAATGTTTATTACTTGCAACTAGAGTGCATTATAATGCGTATTTTCATTGTGATAGCAATTCCCTGATACAAAATCTAGATATATAACCATGCTCGGTAAATCTCTGGCATTTTTGGGACAACTACAACCTTACATTTTTGGTACAAAAGCACATAATCAGTTAAGCCCCGGGGAAGGATGTTCAACCTATTTTAACTGAAATCTGAACCTCAGCTATGAAGTGTGACCAACACAACAATAGCATCAGATAATACCTTTTGTCAGTGATGCTGGCAATTTGGTGATAGAGTAACACCCTATGGGGAAAAAATGTTATGTCTCTCACAAAAAGAAGGGTAGAGTTTCAGAAGCTTTTGTGCTGGAGTAACACAAGCTGAGTGCCCTTTCTAACTCAGTGATCAACAAGTCACTGCATAGTAGTTATATATATATATATATATATATATATATATATATATATATATATATATATATATATATGACTACTGAGTATGTGCAAATTACTGTTTTTAAGTATTTACCGTTTTCAGAAGAACACAAAAATTCCTTCAGTCTAATAAAGCTATTCCTCTAGCAGAAATACTCACGCATGCGCCCAACGCTGAAATTTAGTTAAGAAAGCGCATCCATTCACTTTTATTTTGATTTATTTTTTTTAAATCTGATTTAAAAAACGCTCAGTGTCTCCTTTCTTCTGCACTGTGAAATGCACTCATTCATTACCCCCCCTCTAAAACGCCGACAATGCAGACGCTTCGTGTACCTCCACCCTTGCTTTCGCCAGCCCCTCCAGTTTCTTCAGGTCCACATCATAAGCGGAGGCGCAGTGAAGGAAACTGGCTAACACGATCAGCCACATTCTCCCTCCCGGTACAGGTTGCTGAACAAGAGTTGGTCTGTCTCTCGAACCAGTACCTGTAGATGATAACTAGCAGAGGAAAAAAAAGAGGAGGAGAAGAGATGATGAGCAGCTATGTCACGTCCGGACCTCTTGCCACGTCAAGAATCTCTCCCAGAGGAGAGAGGGGGGCGTGGAGAGGACTCTGATTGGCTGTCTGGGGCGCCTTCATCAAGATAAGGTTAATCCTTTACTTTCCATAAGCAATCTGACATAAATACTTCAAAAAAATAAACAAATAAAACCATGATTAAGCTGAAGTATTGAATGCTAATTCCGCACACTTATTGTGATCACTTTCAAAGCAGGTAAGCTTGAAAATGATGTTTTAGGTTTATGTGTTATGTATGTAGAAACAGTAAAAAAATTAAATAGAAAAATACATGAGTTAATGAATGAATAGAAGTCCCTACACTTAGCTGAGAATGAGATTTTAGTCATAATCAGACAATAAATGTTTCTAACTGATCTAAATTAATCATGTGAACTTTGGACTATCAAGTCATATGAGCAGTGTGTGTGAACAATTTAACACGTGCTTTTGGAATAACCTGACATATACTTGTCTAAATTAGGTTGTGACACTAAGCTTGAGACAGTTGTTAAAGAACAACTCAGATTACACCTTTTTTATTTGTTTGTTTTATAATATTTTAATCTCACTCCAATCAGAGTTTATTGCAGTCCAAACCTCATCGTGTTACATACACAAGGTTGTTTGTTTGAAAGGGTGAAATCAGGTCACTAGGATGAACCAGTTTCTGTCTGATGATATGGCTGTTGTTTAAAAACATGGGTATTGGTATATGTTAAAAATCCTCCTAAGTTTTTCAGAAGTTCCAACTACATAAGAGATGCCGTCTTCACTTTCCTTCTTCATCTTATCCTTCCTCCTCATGGGCCTTGTTGCAGTCCAGGTAGCCACAATCTTTCAGGTATTTATCCCCCCCCCCCCCCCCCCCCTCTCTCTCTCTTTATTTTTTTATTTTAATGGACTTCTGCATTGGTGGAGATGCTGTCTGTCTGACCCTGAAGAGTTCTGATAACTCTCAGCTTGTGTTCCAGAGGATGATGGGAACTGGAAAGGATGTTGGTTTCCTGTAGAATCCAGTTTGGTGACTCCTGTCTTCCATTAAGTCAGTGGTTTCCAAACTTTGTCTGTAGGGCCGCCTTTTTATTGATAAAAATAATGTCAAGCCCCCCCTATCCCACTATGCACCCTAATGCTTACAATGAAATGTACGAAGAAATATGCCATGAAATAATTTTTAGTTTATTGGCTGTTACCTCATCATGTCGCTGGCAGAGAGAATGATCAATTCCTCTGCTATAGTAGGGAGCGTTTTAAACCAGGAAACTGCAAACTATCTCAGGTGAGTTGAGCATTCGATGAGACGGATGCTGCTTTAGTGAAGCAACTCTGCTATTTACAGCAGTTAAACCATTTATTTCCAAGGTAATCAATAGGCTTTTCTTTATGTTTGGGATGAGAAGTCCCCAAGTGCCATTATAATTTGTTTGGCTTCACACTGTCAGATGCTGATATTTTGAGAAATGTAACACACTGTGGTCTGTCTTCAATACCCACCACAAGTTATGAATAAAAAATGTTGTGCTTGTCTATGCAATTTTGCAACTACACAAAAAAGAGACCATGCAGTAAAGCACTGAGTATATGCTACATTTAAAGTACAAGGAATAAGGCCACATTTTTATTAATAAACAGTATTGGAAATACAAAGGTATTCATTTGATTTTATTCATGAATAAATGAGCATGAACATTTACAACAGTTTATTTCACTGCTCCAAATGTTATACAGAGTTACTATTACAGCTTTGTATGTAGAAATATCAATAGAAATGCTATTTACATAGCACTTTTCATTATATGTCAACTCAGTACATAACAGACACAGCTCATTTATATAGAAATATGAGAAAAACAATATAATTACCGTCAGTACAAGAATAAATAGAACAGGGAATATACAGAATCAAATTCAATTGAGCATGCCCCTATGCAAGAATAAAACCCCCAAAACAAACTACAAGCACACATGTAGCACACAGTTAAAAGAAATTACATTATACATACAATGTGCTGTAAAAGGGTAATTAACCAAATACATGTAACAACAGGAACAAGAACGTCTGAACATAGACAAAGCTGTGAAAAACCTCAGTTCAGCCGACATATTGTTCCAGAGAGCTGGATTGTAGGAACTAAAAACCCCCTCAGCAGACTTGTACTTCTGAGTACAACCAGAAAACCTTGATGACTTTGATGACCTGAAAGGTTTGATCAGGTTATATGAAATGAGCCAGTCAGAAACATCAAAGAGTTCAACAATTAAGTATTTGATGGATTATTTGGAAAAGTTGTTCTGTATTGAACAAGCAGCCTGTGAAAGGACTTCAGTACTGGAGTAATATGTCCATTTTTTCCTGTCTGTGTAAGAACACTGGTTTCTGCATTCCAAGCTAGTTGAAGTTGTCCTGATTGTTTACACAAAATAGTTTTTTAACCTTGTTTTTAAATTTCTGAAGTGATATGAAGCAGTTCTGGTTTGGTTGACACAGTGTGGGTTTCTATACAGAGATCAATATTCTGAGATAATTCCAAGACCTCTGACTTGCTCACTGTGTTTTAGACACAGCGATGACATAATAAGTTCAAAATTTTTCAGTCTCTGACTATATTCAGCTCTAAGATGTTTCTTTTCATCCAGCAGTTAATATTATCAATGCTGATGACCAGCTTACTGGTAGATCTGGGATCACATGAAGTAAAAGTAATTCAATTACTTCTATGCACCCTCCAACCATCCAGCTCATCACATTGACTACAGTACACAGCTTTTCCCAACAAGTTATCACCTAAAGGGCACACAAAATGACTTACAGTCACACACAGATACACCTCTTGACTCATTAATTTCTTAAAGGTCACAGACATTTAAAAGGTTGCAGAGACTGATAAAATACCCTCCAGTGTTGCCACAGCAACATGTTTTCCTAGTGTTTGGCAAAGTGTAGAGGCGTCACAGCGCCCTTAAAAAAGCATTTTAATTATCTGTCAGAAAATACACTTAGCCTTCTTTTAAGTCTTTATTTTGTCATGTTAATGTGTGCTTTATAATAGTAACTCCAGCTAAATTAATGGTCTTTTAAAATTTGCTTTTAAAAATGGACCGAGTAGAAATTCGTATTTAGTAAAGATACATAAATTCCAGAATTATTGTTCCTCATGAAAGTGTACTATCTGCTGAAGAAGATGACTGACCATTGGCCGATTGCCCTGCAAAGAGTTCAAACTGGGGCCTCAACAGAGAAGACTTCAGAGACAGATCATCACAGAAACATTTAGAGATTCTAACAACAGAGCTTTGATAAAGGCATTTTGGTGTTCAGCATTTCTTTGCTAAATACAAGGCTCATTTAGATCTTAATGAAGGCCCAAAGAAAAGTTTTACCCAAGGCCCAAGTTAGAATTGTTGTTAAGGATTGTGAATGTTCTGGGTTTTTCCAATTCCCTATATAACTAGTATTACATAGCATTGTGCATGTAAAAGGTCTGCAAAGTCACAAATATTAAACTCAATATCTACACCAAAAGCAGTATGATCCTGATAACCAATAAGGGCTACCCTTCAGTCCACCAGGGTAAACCCCAACGTGCAGGCGCCAAGTCGGGGGGCAATGAGCATGCCCACACCTGCTCGGCGCCTCTCACCCGGAGCAACTCCAGAATGGAAGAGGTTCCAGCCACTCTCAAGGACAGTGGTTCCAGAGCCCAAGTAATTCACTCCCACAGAAGACAGTATGCACATTTCAGGCTATACACCTCATACTTGTCTCCATCAGTGTATAAAACGTTGGCATAATACCGGCATAATGGTTAGTTCAGCATCTCACAAACAAAGAATAAACACTTTCCAGGCGCTTAATCATTTTCGACAAATCAGATAAACAATCACAAAAGAAGGCTTTTCAGTGAAGAGTTTCAGTGTGAGCAAAAATCCATCAAGACTGACACCCTGTGAACCCTATCTGAATTATACCAACCCAACCACTAGATGGCGGTAGTATCTTGTTATAGACTAACAGCACATAGAACTGCAATGAAATCTTTGTCGTTAATTTGTGCTCGCACACTCACAGGGGCTAACGGCTCATGCGTTTAATTGAAACCAGTGACGAATCGATGCACGAGCTTGTTACGGACAACCGTCCTCCCGCAAATGCAAACCATGTTCGCTTTTCCCAGCCCTCTCTACCTGCCGTAGTTCTGTGAGCTTTAAGAGCTTGTACTGTTATCATCAACCCAGCAACGTTGTCAGACAGCGGCTGCTCGTTCACGGAAGCTCCCGCTCTCGTGCTGTCCTGAACGTCTCCTGCAATTTGAAGGGCACGACTGAGCCGTGCTGCAGCCCGTGTCTTTTTAAACGCAGGAAGAAGCAAAACGTGTGTGTTTTCTAAGCGACGTAGCCCCTCTGGCGTAAACCTGCCGTCATCATCGTTTCAAACCCACCTGCACCTCCTCTCTGCCATCTCTCCGCTGAGGAAGGAAGGAAGGAATGAAGGGAGGACGGCGCTGAGATGCCGATGTTTTCTTCTTGGAGGCGACAGGAAGAAAGTTCACTGTGTTTTTGTGTAACAAGGAGTGAGTCTTAAAGATCCCCATCTTATAGTTGGGCTTTGGGCTGAGCGACCTCTGCATCTCCTGCACGGTTTCCTCAACATAGCCGTCACAATCCTTTACACAGAAGAACCCAAACAGGTAAAGGTGATGATTAATCAGCTGCACGCATGCGTTATGCTCATGCTTGAGCCCTATCAGCGCTGTTTAGGGTGATAGGACATGATCCCGATAACTAATAAGTTAACATTGTTTATTTTTGTTCGATTTTTGCAAGACATGCCAGAAACTTGATTATATTTCACGGAGTCTATTTTGAAAATCGATATTGATACCATAATCGTGGATGTGTGTTACAACGGTTGTTTGTTGCTTAAAACAAATTATAATTGGGATCAGTTCTGCAATCTCCCACCTGTATCAATTCCACAAGTCATGCTGATGAATCAAACACACACAGGCTCTGTGATATTTTTCTCCCTCATCTAATCTCTGGCACACACAAACATATGCAGACCCTGTCATGCCACATGTCTGAGATAATATCTAATGCAAAACAGCCCAGTTACAATGACCTTCATGCGTTTTCAGTCCTTGATGTAGGAGTGTATTTAGGCCAAATATTCTTCTGGTCCCCTTTTTCAGCTGAGGTTCCTGTTATTTCTGTCACAGTAAGTAAATATTGTATCTACCTAAAATGGAAGTGTGCAGAGTAAGGCTTGTGCTTATATATGTGTACTGTATACCAGATATTCAGACAAAAATACAGACATATCTGGCGAACTACAGACATATATCTCTTGGTTGTTATGTTTATTTAATTTTTTTATGGACCAGTGGAAGCTGTTAACAACTAGCCATTATAGATTTGTCACAGCTGCATACTATCTTGCTGTACCTTCACAGGGCCATTCATGGTCTCAGGAAGGATTGCAAACATATCTGTGGCAACACTGGAGTTTTAAAACAATGTGTCATTTCAGGTGTGGTCATTATTACTCAAGTTTCCTCATATTTACTGGAACAGCAGCTTCTGTACGGTGAAGGTGAACAATACATTTCCAAATAGGTGTTGCTGTTTGAGGTGATATTGATATATACTGTATGTTTAGTCCTTCATTATAATATTATGTATGGTATTCCCAATTATGTATTACTAATAATGAATGTGACTGTTGGATTTTATAGTAACTATGATAATGATGGATTTGGTATAAATTTATTGGGGTATGTAGAAGGCATGAGATTAAATATGCATTGGCTTCTTCCCACTCCTTAGGAACATTGTAAAATGCTTTTTTCTAGTTTGATTTCCTTGTTTTTGCCTTTATGTTCAAATAAACCCTAAAATTAAATCAAATTAAATTAAGCTGCTCTTGCAAGAAGGAGAATGTGTCCAATGAAGCAAGCTCTCTGTGAGACCGTTTTCAAAATTTCATGGACAGGCAAACATTAGTACAGAGGATCAAATTTATCCTCCCTAATGAGCTTTTGTCATTGAATTTGATTCTATGTGTAGGTTATTCCAATTACTTGACATTGCACAGTTATTTGCAACATGCATATCTGTAATTTGATAAACAAGATGCTTCTTGTGCAACATGGTGACGATTCTATTTACAGAAACCCTTTTAAGCACAATGCTCAAGCCAGTAGATGTTTACATTTGGTTGATTTTGGTCATATTTAATGGACAAATTGTGAAGTTGCTATTTGCAAGACCGTTTTGCTCTGCATCTGATCTGGCGTTCTTTTTAAGTGTTAGACTGTTTGCAAAATCATTTTGACATCCTGCAGCCTTCACTGTGACCTGATCAGAAAGATGGAGCCTCCTGGATTACAGGCAAATAATACACAGTGGCATTAGGACCTGGAGGAGTCATTTACAGCTGTGTGCAGCAGCTGCCGGTGTAATTTCTGTCCGGGTCACCATTAGTATCCCTGTCACAGGGGCATATGGCTCTGGAGGCCTTCATCACCAACTCACTGCTTGGCTGTAATTCCAACAGTAAACACAAAAGAGAGCACAATGTGGCTAGAATCAATGCTATTTAGCTATGTAGAGCCAGCACTTTTAGATAAAAGATAATTCAGAGTAAGAATCTAGATAAATTCTTTTACCATAATGCCTAAAGCCAATTGACTTCTCACTATCCATCTGACTCAGCCATCATAAACTATCTATGTTGTCAATTAATCCCACCAATGTAACCAAAAAGGCTGCAGAGAACCTGCTGTTTGTGTTACACTACTTCCCTCCTGGCTCTCTCAGCTATCGTGTCCTCAGGAAGGAGCATGTAAATACTATGACACATTTATTATTATCAAATTATTTTACTCTTTAGAAAAAGAAGTGGTCGTCTAATGTTTGGCTCTTGCACTTACATATTTAGATATAAAGAAGATCTCAAGTGCTCACAAACTGCACTACTAGAGCTGATAGGTGGTTTAAATTTGCTTAAGATCCTTTGATAACTTATTTCCCCCCCCCCAAAGTTCTTGAGCTCATAAACATGCACATTTCCCAGTGTTATGATCCACATCTGTTTGTTGTGACAGTGGCTGTTGGAGCTGTGGCTTGCTGACGTCACTGATAGTGACTGTGAGGGGGTTGGCTGAGAGAGACAATGCAGAACATGTCACAGGAGGAACATTAAATCCCACCTCAGAGTGCAAGGAAGGATAAGGGAGGAAGAAGAGAATGGAAATATTTTATGTCTGAAATTGTGTGTATATATATATATATATATATATATATATATATATATATATATATATATATATAATATATAAACACCCTGAAGGTGGGTAGGATGGAGCAATGGGTCTTGGGGAGGAAGTGGAAAGAGAAGAGAAAGGATTAGAGAAATGGAGTGATAAGACAGCCATATAACAGGGATTAAAGCTTGGATAAATAGACAGTACCAGAGGGAAGTGTGAGAGGATCAATTTAGAGACATTCTGCAAAGAGACACAGTGTTGTCACTGAAGGGGCTGTCTCTGTTGACTGTCCCACCCGCTTCCCCTTAGCTCGTTTGGAACCCACCCACTACCACGTGTGCCCACTCACCCTCCTCCCTCCCCACTTAATGCCGTACATGGACCTCAGGAATACATCATGCCCAGCCAGGCGCCAGGTTATTGGTGGACTAAAAGACCAGCATGTTTCTGGGCACATTTGGAATACAGAAGCTCTAGACTCTCACCTCTGTATGAAAGTCATGGCCTCCATCTATTCAAGGTCATGTGAATAATCATAAGAGAGCTCTGTTGTTTCTGTGTCCAAAAGCAGGAAGCTCTCTCTGTCTAATGACTCAAACTATGTGCATAATGCATAGGATGCAATTCCAATGATGTGAAGGATGCAGTGTGTTATTGTTGGACATAATTTGCTCCCTATGAGTTCCTCAATCTTGCCAAGAATCCACTTGGGCTAACATTTTGGGGCATTTTTTCCTGAGTTACATTTATGTCACCACTGACTGAAGTATCTGGGTCGAAGTGTCTCAGTTCAAATCAGATTCTTTAAGCTCAGATGTGTTAACATGCACAAAAGACTGTCCCCAGTCAAGCAGAATTTTTTTAAAGGGATTGACATTGTAGTCGGTGTGGCATGTTATGCATTTAGCTGGCCCTGTTATAATGTTTCACACCCATCAATAAATAAATTGATTGTTTATGTTCATTTTGTTTAAATTTGTCCATTATTTCTTGTTCTCAATGTCTGTTAAACCTATCTGCAGCTCTTTCTCTGATCTGTTTATTTTGTGTTGTTATTTGTGCTGTTCTGGATGATGCAGTGGTTCCTAATGCAGCATGCTGCAGGTGCTCTGAGCTGATATGAACTGACTGAGCATCTCAGTTGTTACTGGAGGATCAACAGGCAGCTTAGGCAGAGCTAGACACGATGATAAATTGTGTTTGCCAAATTCTCAACCAAATGAGGTTAGGACAGTAACAGAATAACCCGTTTCTCGTCCCTTCCTGCTTTCTCACAAAGATTTATTTTTGCATTTTTTTCTTTGATTAGTTTCTAATCAATATATGCAGCTGTGTTTAGCTTTTGTCAATCCCTTGAGAATGTAGGTAATTGAGCAGTCATGACAATGGGGACCTGAATGACTTAGTTGTCCTGCTGGTTTAGTGGGATCTCATGACAATCTTAGCCTCATCAGCTAAATTTGTATTTTGTTGATAAAGTTCCTGTTTTAAATATTGACTGTACCCTATAGCTTATTTTTTAAATGTGTTTAATCTTTTAGTTATATCTGGCTTTATATTTTGGACCTAAAAGACAAGCAGGCTCATCACTTAGTTGTGTAAGATAGGCCACATGATAAATTTGTGAAGAATTTATCAAAAAATGAAAAAAATAATCTCTCTTTATCCTAGAAATCACAGAAATGGACCGAGATAAACCAAGCCAAAGTCAGACACAAGAGGACAATGCAAACAGCGGACCAGAGGCTGTAACAACAGCCTCAGCTCTAGACTCAAACACAACGACTCCAACTACTGGTCCCATGACTGGGCAACCTGCAGCTCCTCACAGGCCTCGACGGCCCCAAAGAAGTGCCAGAGTTGAAGGCTCCGTAGATGTCTCAGAACCCAAAACTGAACCCAATCCATTAACAAACCAGAATGAGAGCACCCATGATGGCACTGTAGCAAGTCACCTAAAATCCTCTAGCCCTGCAGTAACCAAACCCATGGGAGAGCACTCTGGGCCCAGCATTAAGGCACGTCCTAAAGGTCCAGGTCACCACCCTGTTAGGGCTGCTTCAGTCCCCCAACCACCCGCCAGCAGGCCGGTGCCTCCTCACCTGGCCCCTCACTCACACAGAGCCCTCTCTGTGGCTGGCACTGCTGACACTCAGGCTCAGACTGTGGAAGACTTCAGGTAAGTTTCCTGATCTCTGTGTGTGTGGCGTGACATTCTTGTCTCAGCATGCCTGCACAGAGCATCTCATTTTCAGGCATCCAAGGAAGATTAGTCTTGACACAGCATTAATTTTATACAGTAGTATTAAAAAAACTAGTATATAAAAATAGACACTGTGAGTTTCATTATTTTAGTATATACTGTAAACCTTCACATAGTTTATCCTTTATTTTCCTAAATTGTGACAGAATCGGTTATATATTGTGTTAACATTTCTGGACTACATAACCTGATCTTTTTGGGGGTCTAAGACAGGTTTATTATTGAATATTAAAGCAGTAGCTTTCTAGAAAAATTTTAATTGGATGGCCAAGAAAAGACAGAAGTTCATTTGGAGTGGCCAAACAATATATCACCAACTACAAAATCCATCGGGATCATTGTTAACTTTGTCTAGAATCAGTGTGTGAAATGCAAGGATTTGTGGGTGTCTGAAAACCCTTAAATAACAGTTTTGAGCTCTTTCCAGTTTAAAAAATTAACTTTTTATAGACTTATTTTTACATAATTTCTAATAATTTCAGTCATAACTTTGATTATTTTTAATATTCCATGATAAAAATATGTAAAAAGACATGTGGCATTTACATGCACTCTGTCACTGCATCCTTAAAGAATATTATACAAGATATGAACTTTGAAAGTGCTTTTGTAATTATTACAAACACAAAGTCCTTTATCTGGCAAAGAAAAGAAATACTTTAAACATTACTTACATTGCAAAGTAAATGCACAGAAAGACCAATCCACCAATCAGCACAGCCATTCCTGTGTCTTCGCAGCTGGAATCTATTAATGGCTAATGTGTGGATCTGGGGGGAGGCAAGGGGGCTGAGCTGATGAGGATGTACTCAATGTCAGTGATACAGGGCAGATAACACAGAAAGTACGAATAGTAGATTAATTTTAATCCCAAAGTTATTTCAGTTGCAATTACACGTATGATAATCACTGACCGATTTTTAGTTGTCTTCCTACTTATAAGTCTCATATACCGCACAGCCTCTGTCTGAATAACCACAAGAACAGCAATGTATTGTATGTAGATATTACTGCTCTGGCAGGTATGTGTCCTGATTTTATGGTGCCACATTGTCAAGTGTTTGTCCAAAAACGCCGCTAGATTGGTTACTAGATATTTCCTAAACAAACAAAACCCACAAAAGGGGTTTGAGAAGTCCTTATATCTGCTAGATGAAATTAAATAAAGCATGATATCCAAAAGATTCAACATCTTGATCCAGACACGGCCATTGCTTTATCTTAATATTGCAATTTATTGCAATACAGTTATAGATACAGCCTAAAAGAATAATAATAATAATAATTCATGCAGGATCCTCATGGGGATCCTCCACGCCAGACAGAAATATATGTATGTGTCATGTACAGAATGGGGGTGGGGGGATGTATCTGCTTTGTGTGTATATATGCATGTTTCTGCATGCAAC
Organism: Melanotaenia boesemani; assembly: GCF_017639745.1. Classification (NCBI taxonomy): domain Eukaryota; kingdom Metazoa; phylum Chordata; class Actinopteri; order Atheriniformes; family Melanotaeniidae; genus Melanotaenia; species Melanotaenia boesemani. The sequence continues at coordinate 18,405,611 of NC_055692.1, forward strand.
TGTATGAAAGACTGACTTTTTTTTTGTTATGTACTCATTTTTTGATGTGTGCAAAGGCTCATTTTGTTTTTTATATGCATAAATAGATTTTTCATGTGAAGCACTTTGTGTTGCCCCAGCATGAAAAGTGCTTTATAAATAAAGTTTGATTTGATTTGAATTGATAATTAAACCCCCAAATGTTGTGATAAACGTAAAGGGTACAATCTGCAATCTGATAACTCTTTGACTTCTGCTTTCAAGTTATGGCACAGGTGTGTGGAAGTGAGCATTTGCGAGAGATTATGTAACACCTTCTTCCAACAGGGTACACATCATCACCTGGAACGTGGGCTCAGCCACGCCACCTGATGACATCACTTCTCTCCTGGGTCTGAACGTGGGTGATGGAAACACAGACATGTACATCATCGGGTGAGTGTTTTGTGGTGGCCTCAGTCATGTACATCTGCCCCACATCAAAACTGTATGCAATCTCAATAATGATGGCAAAAGTTCTCATTTTATTCATGTTCAAACTCTTTTATTTGCTCCTCTCACATCTTTGTCCCCTGCTGAACCTTGTGTTCTGTTTTGTGTCTTTTTTTTTTCAAGGCTGCAGGAAGTGAATTCTATGATTAACAAAAGATTGAAAGATGTCCTCTTCACAGACCAGTGGAGTGAGGCTTGCATGGAGAGACTTAGCCCCTTTGGTTATGTGCTGGTCAGTAATGTTTTTTGTTATAATACATCTGTTCTCATTCACAGTGAAATTCTAAACAGCCTATATTTGTACGCACTGCATTATCACTGGTAAGATCTTTTTTTCTTGCTGGTTAAACTAATTTTGTTCCCCAAGCAACGGATGGAGTGATAATTTATAACAGGCGTGTAATGTCACTATCTGCCAATCTGGTGATGCAAAGTGAAGCTCTGACCAACTCTTATTCTCCTTCTCTGTATTTTTATCGCAGAATAAATACTCAATATCCTAATGGTTAAACTTACACAAAAAAGTAATACACTAAGAAATTCAGTATGTTTCTACACACAACATACATATTCCTCCTTCATATATATCTATATATATCTGCTGTTTTGTTACTTTCTATGTTTTAACCTTTTAAAGGCATTGCAGTGCAGTTGTGGTTAGTGTTGGATTTGGTGCATCCAAAGCAAAGCTTGGCTCAGTTGGCATGGTGAGCTAGAGCGGACAAATCAGCTGTCGAGCTGGAAGTGCTAGACAAATGTCTCCCAGGGTGCAGTTTTATTTTTGGATCGCGTCGTTGTCAGTGTTGATGGGCCTCTGACAGTGAGGCTGATTCTGTCCTGCAGCTGTATCATGGTCTGCTAGGTTAGTTTACTTTAAACATTGGTAAAACATCTTAATGTGACTTCATTGTATGCTTCAAGCAGATACCAATACAATGAGCAGAGTATGTCAAGCTCATGAGTATGTTAGGAAGTTGTATGGTCATAACCTAATGGTGGACAGACATATAACAACAAGACACCCATTCTGTTCTCTCTGCTTTGAGACTGTCTGCTTACAACAAAATCATTTTCAGGTTCAAGCTGCAACTGCTGTAAGCACAAGAAAGTCTCCTCAATCAGCCCTTCTCTTCAGAGAGCTTACAGGACATTTTTTTTGCCTATTCACCATGCAGTTTTTGCTGATAGTCACCATAATTTCTGTTTATGTGAGCTACAGTGAGCTACAGTATTCAATCTTAAATGGCAACATGGTGCTAACTCTTCAATTTGCCTAGCATATAATGTCGGCTCATTTAATTCACAAGAAAATGGTGGTTATATACATTAGAAGCTGGAAGGAATAAACTAAATATTTTACACTTCCAAATTTCAAGGCTGCCCAGCTAACATCAAACTTGTTACTCAGAGCTCATTTTTCTCATTTATGTGTGTTTTTATGCAAGACCAAACACACATGTCTGCGTGTTGGGCTTTGGGCTCAAACAACTTCTTTCTGCTTGTAAAGAGCATGCAGTGCACTGATGTTGATATAAATGCTATTCAGCCACTGTACTCACAAGTACATTTTCTCAGACTCAACACAAACAAATGCATATACAAATATCCACTGTCTAACTCCAGAGTCATACCACAAATAAAGTTGGTCATGTTTACGGTTCAGCAACATCCATTACGCAACAAAGTCGTTCAAATAGCTTTGTACTATACAAGCAAGAGGGTTTGGTCACGTGCATGCCTCTGTTACTGGCTGTAGGCCATTTCAGTTCGGGTGTGATTGTGCTTCTTCAGACAGTGGTTGGGGGTTGGGATGTGTACACAACTGGACAAAGGGTGAGGGAGGGGTGAATGTACATATCTGGGGATGGGGATAATATGTAAATTCTAGCTCCACTTAAATGCACACTTCAAATTCCTGCCCATCTTTAATGGTACAAAATATCTTCAATGTTTTTAATGCCATAGGACTACTAAAATCTGCGTTTCGTTCTTATGTAAGACAACAAAGAGCTTAATTTTAGAGGAACTCTGAAAAAGATAAAGGTCTAATCATGAAGTGTCACAACTGCAAACTTTTCTGTCTTTATAAAATAGTTTGAAGCCACACTGATGGTAAACCACAAGCTGGAGCATGAAGTAGCACCGTTAATGTGCAAGGCTTCATGTTAAGTAGTGGGAGAGCCTGGCCCCAGGCTCCTGCAGGGCATGATGGAAATGCAAGAGGGCAGAAAGAGGGATAATGTGAGAAAGGGCCGAGATATTTTCTGTTCATACAGTTATGCTCTTTTGCAAGTGAATTTTACAAAAAAGAATCATGTAAAGTTCTTTCTCATATCTCTTCTGAGCTTTTATGTTACCCTTATCTAGTTCTGTCTGTCCCTTTTTGCCTTTTGTCCTTCAGGTGACATCCCAGAGGATGCAGGGACTGTTGCTGCTGATCTTTGCTAAATATTTCCATCTGCCCTTTCTCCGTGGAGTCCAGACTGAAACCACACGCACAGGCCTGGGGGGTTATTGGGTAAGAGGGTCACTGACAACCAGCATTGTATTAAGAAAATTTTACAAAGTTGAGGAGTATATAAGAAATTACTCCATGTCTGTGGTAGTTTCATGCTTTACTGATGTCACTGAAAGTCTGATATAGATATCAGAAACACTGAACAAAAGCATGAATGGCTCCATTCATGTCAGGTCTTGTAATTTGCTAGTCAAATTCTGCTTAGTCTAGTCTTATGAGCATAAAGAGAAAAAAGTTTTTATCTCACTGCAAGTTCCTCTTAATGCTTGGAAAGCCAAGTAAAAAATTAAGTCCAATAACTGTTATAAGCACCATTTCATGCTGACAAGAGGTTTGCAGCATGTTACCTTAACACAGTGATTTGATCTTAGATTGGACTTACATAGCAAATAACTCTTTGCTGTGCTGTCCTGATTATTTAGTTTAACCTCTAACTCCTTTATCAGCTCAAATAGGCAAATTTATACTGGAGCATAATATGTTGTTTTATGTCAGAGCAGTTGAGAGAATAGTAAGAGAGAATCCAATGACTTATTTTGTCCCCAGGTGTGCACTACACTGCATTAAATATTGATACTGTTTAGTTTTTAATAAGGACACTTCCTGTTTTGTGTGGCACAGAAGAATAAATATAATGAAAGCAATTACAGTCCTTAGATATTTCTTTTTACTAACACTAATTTCACACTTAATTTTTGTTTCCAGGCAAATGTTAGATACGTAAAAGCACTTCCATTTTTAGCTAGTAGCTGCCAGCATATCTTCAATGTGCTTATTATTTGTGTCTGTATTAAATAAAATATAAGTCATGCCAGGTTTCATCTCATTGTAAGATCAAGACCTTAACTTCTCTGCTTGTCTGTGTTACAGGGGAATAAAGGTGGTGTGAGTGCCCGCATGTCAGTGTTTGGTCACAGCATCTGCTTCCTCAACTGCCACCTGCCGGCTCACATGGAGAACTCTGAGCAGCGTATGGAGGACTTTGAGAGCATCCTGCAGCAGCAGCAGTTTGAGGGCCAGGCTGCCACAGGGGTTCTTGACCATGAGTAAGTCAGCAGCGCACATTAAAACATGCATGCACACAGAGAATGTGCCCAAGTTCGGTCCTTGAGATCTACCATCCTGCAACTTTTAGATGCAACCCTTCTCCAACACACTTTAATCAGATGTCATCTGCATGGCATTCAGCTCTGCAGAGGCCTGGTAACGAGCCAGTCATTTGATTCAGGTGTGTTGGAGAAGGGTTGCATCTAAAAGTTGCAGGATGGTAGATCTCGAGGACCAGACTTGGGCACCCCTAAGATAATGTAACAGCAGTGTTTCAGTGTTGGGCTTTTATACATTTTATATTTTATATATGAAGTCATTTATACTTAAAGGCATCAAAGAAAATGCAATGTGTTTATTAAGAAGTGTTGTTCTTAATACAGTTTATAAAAATGTGTCACTTTTGTGCAGCAAATAATTTTAAGGAATTGAATGGTATAACTGAGTAATAGGGAACAGAAACTTTCAACTTTTTGATGATGAGCTATACACCTCCAGAAAATGTAGAAGTCAGCCTATCAGTCATGACCTAACTTTGAGATTACAATGTGATATTCTTGCACATATTTAATTTTTTTCCCTCCAGTCTGGTCTTCTGGTTTGGAGATCTCAATTTCCGCATTGACAACCTGGATATGCAAGTAGTGAAATCAGCCATTGATAACAACAAGTTTCCCATGTTGTGGGAAAAGGATCAGGTAAAAATTTAAAGTTGTGGATTTTATATGTATATAGAAGATTGTGAAAGATATAAGCTGACTGCATGTGACCTTCTTGAAAAGGACATCTTGTACTTTACCTCATCTATATTCATGGGAACTGATTCATTTTAATGTTTAATTTGGTTACATAAAAAAAACAGCTGTAGTCAACATCTTGAAATCCCATTCTGCATTTTTTTCTGAAAGGCGATTTACTCTAAAGTAAAGCATAATGCTTGCAAAGCTTGCAAACAAATGCATGATAAATAGTCTTCTTTCTTTCCACTAGAGGGCAGCAGAGTAAACCAGTCTTTTTCAAGCAGGCAGTAATTAGTCATTTAAGTACAAGATTTCTATTAATTGTCATTTTTACAGCTGAATATGGCCAAAGACAGCGAGACTGTACTGGAGGGATTCCAAGAAGGACCACTGAAATTCCCTCCCACCTACAAGTTTGATGTTGGAACAAATACTTATGACACAAGGTTAGTGATGCCAGGGGTGCTATTATAAATTCTAGGCCACTGACCATAGATCACATAGCTTACAGTCTTCTTTAAGAAAGGTCCTTACTACCCTGGAGGGAGCATGAAAATCCCCTGTTTTTCCCTCCATGTTCTATTTTAAAGTAGGATTTGTTTTGCTTTTTTTCCCCCTCAATCCCTGTATTCTTGGCATCTTTCCAGTGGGAAGAAACGTAAACCAGCTTGGACTGACCGAATCCTCTGGCGTCTAAGAGCCACAGCACCTGCCGCTCCAAGCGTGGGGAAGCGTGGCTCCATTTCAGGGCTGACCAGTGGGACCAAAGTGACACAGCATTATTACCGAAGTCACATGGAATACACCGTCAGTGACCACAAACCAGTCTCCTCCATCTTTACCCTGCAGGTGGGATACACTTGGGTAGAATATAAAGCTTATGCTGACCAGTCACTATATTTAGGGCTTGTGTCTTTGAATGCTTTTGATAGTGCTGGTATTCAAATATAATGCCAATTTCAGTTTCAGTAGCAACATCTAAATTATATCTAAACAATGTTTTAAGTTGCTGAACAATATTTGACCAAGTTAAAATACAGTCTATGCTAAAAATATGAATTTTAGTACAAAAGAGTAGAAATATGCATCTGTTATTAACACATTTTGACAGATGACTCCAAGTACACAGTTTGGTTGATGTTTTGACAGTTTGTAGCACTTTAGCATTAACTGAATTATGCTAAATACTCTTTGTAGTTCCCATACAAGGTGGACATTCCTCTGGTCACACTCATTGTGGAGGATGAGTGGACTAGTGTTACTGATGCTACAGCAAAATTCAAACTGGCACCCAACTATTCTCGCAGTTCTTGGGACTGGATTGGACTGTACAGGGTAACTTTATTTTAGTCTGAAGAATCATATGTGCAAACAACACTTCAACACTTTTTTTCTGTTTTGATTATTTTTGATTGAGTACTTGTGTTTTGTGCTGCTGCATCTATAGGTGGGTTTCAAGCACCACAAAGATTATGTGGGATATGTGTGGGCCAAACAGGAGGATGCTGATTTTCTTCGCCAGGAACATGAGGTAATGTGAATATATGTTGACCGTTCCTGAGAGATCATTTTTCTGTCACATCTGAAAAACTTCTGACAAACTGTTTTTCAGGTAATCTTTACAGAGGAGGAGTTGCCCAAAGGCTCAGGGGACTTTATCATGGGTTACTATAGCAACAATATGAGCACCATTGTGGGTGTAACAGAGCCATTTCAGGTAATCATAACCCACCGCTTTTTCTTGCGATGAAGGCAATCAAACGCTATTTCAGCTGACAGCTATCTCTCCTTATTTTACCTCGTCTACTCTTCGTCTCGTTTCCATTTATCTTCAGATCCAGCTTCCCACTTCAGACCATGATAGCAGTTCTTCAGACAGCTCAGACTTCAGCTCAGAAGATGACAGCACTGTTGTCATGAAGATGAGGTCCCGCAGTCCTAGTCCACATAAGAGAAAACACCGTCGCCATCGCAGCGGCAGCCACAGTCGCAGTCACTCTGGCAGCCGCTCAGGCAGCCCGGCGCAGGCAAAAATAAAGGAGCTCAACATTACTGATAGCAGCAAGAAAGAAAACGAGTCTGGATGTCCAGAAGAGGGCAGCAGCAGTCAGCAGTGTGCTTCTGGTGTCTTGGGCAAAAACACAATAGATTCAGGAGTGTGATGCACCACATATCCTGCTGTTGTTACCGGCCAACTGTCGTGTCTTTTTTTTTCCCTTACATCCACTACACTGTATATTTTCTGTTGTGAAAATGTACGGCTTTTTGATGCCATCCTTTTCAGGAATAGTCATCTGGTTGGACCAGATAGTTTACTTGGCCTTGAGTTGTTGTATTAAGCTGTGCACTTTGTATGTTTTTAATTTTGATACCTTTCACTCTGTCTGGTGTTTCCCCTACCTTTGTCCGTTCTCAGGTGTGGACAGTACAGGGCGTTAACACATTGTATTAGGAATTACTCAAGGATCCATGCTTATCTAGACTAAAAGAGTGGGTACTGAATGCTCTTTAGTGAACATCTTCCTTATTTTCAGACAGTGATTTAAATCTCTGCACACTGATGCACCAAACAGTCAGATCGGAAGACTACAAATTAGCAAAATGGATCATGATTTACTACATCCTTGCTCACAAATTTACTGTTTGCTTTAATTGTTAAATTTGTATCTGTAATAACACTTACCAGCTCATTTTTACCAACAATCACTCCCATTATTAGTTTTTGCAAATGGAAACAGCCATGCATTTCGACTTAGTATTATAGTATTTTTCTAGCTTTGTGGATGTTCTCTGGTTTGGCATTATAGCTAACATGACAAAATCATACATGATATGCAAAGATTATTTCAAATGATCCCCTCAAAAGCATTAACATTTCTTTCATGGGTGCATAAATACAGAGCAGAACCAAAGTAGGTAGAGACCAGGATTTATGGGCTCAGACACTTCCTGGAACAGCACAACACATGTTAGTGTGATGAGTAAATATGAGTGTAAAGATCTTTAAATAGACCGCCACATGAGTGCCATAGGATGTGTCAGTTGTGAGAGGCGATGTCAGGTGATACACCACAGCTGTTGTGCCAGAACTAGTAGTACAGTGACAACTGCAGCAATACCTGACCTAATGTGACTTACTTTTACACACACACCATGGTTTCAATTGGAGTCTCGCAAGATACTTATTTCATGTAGATTTTTAGACAGACTTTACCCACACAACACAAAAGTATAACTTTTTTCATTGTACTTTTGAGTAAAACTAAAACAAGATATTCTTTAATCTGGATATTATACGAAAGTGAGCAAGAATTCTACTGTGTAGAGCTACTATGGGGTTTTGTATCATTTCATTATAGAAAGCTGACATGCTCCACTGCTGTGTAACACCACAATACTAATTCGATACAGTAAGTAAATGCAATGATATTACTGGATACTTTATTTTTAATAACTGTTCAATTCTTTTGTCCTCTTTTCAGTTCATTATGTTTAAATTTTCTGTCTTGATCATATTCTCCCCAAACGATCCGGGTTAGTAGTTGACAGTAATAGTAGTCACAGACGTGGTAATCCATTGTTACTGTGTGATCTCTAATGCACCATGTTACAGTTTGTACTTTTGGGCTGTTAGCATAGGACAGTGTTGTGGCTGTAACCTCAGTGTCTATGTCTGTAATTATCTGTCTGTGTATGTGTGTTCTGGAAGTGTGCACGGGTATGTTTTGGAGGATGGAGGTGTGTGTGTGGGTGAATACCTGCGGCAGTGAATGGAGTGTGGATGTGTTTGCATGGATTGCCGCTGGACATACTGTACATTCCAGTAGTGTGTTTTTTGTGCCGTAAAGTGCTGTTTTTGAATCCTCTTTGTCATAATTGTGGCTGTGCATTTTGGTAGAAAAACATAAGGGCAGTATAACATTTTACTGTCAGTGTAAACGTTAGCTGAAGAAGTTGAAGAAATGCAAGGTAGTTATACTTGTATTAATCTGAAATTTTGAAATCTTCGTATTACATTAATGTTGTTTCTTGATTTTGAAATGAAAAAAACTACTTGACCTTTGTTTAAATTAACATGTTTGAGAAAAGATTGTCCCTTGAGATAAATTAGAATAGTATGTTCAGTACTGCAGTCATGACCAGTGACTATCTATTGTGAAATGTATGCTGAATGTTACAATTTTGTAATTGTGTGGCCAAAATATAAGGAAAACTATGTAAAGAACAAATATGAAGTATGGTTAAAAAGAAATATATATATAGGAGACAATCTATGCCACAAAATTATCTTCTTTAAATTATGTATTTATTTTCTTATTTAACTTTTAAATGAGTCTAACTTCTGCTGGCCAGTGACAAAGCTTTATTTAAGTGGGAATGTGAAAATGATATTAGCAAATATTGAGAATTGTTTTCTTTTTCTTGTAGGAACTATAAAAAGAGATGGTCATTTCTCTTGTTTCCACCTCAGTAAATTCAGATAAGATGTTGCTTTTATTGTCAGAAGTCTAGATTGTTTTGTCTACAGGTGTTTGTATTATTGTGATTGAAATGACAAAAAATACAGCAACCCTGTGAGATATATCTTGTTGGCTTACCAGGATGGTTAATCTCTGTGAAATCAGAAATCAAATCAGAGCATTAAGAAGGTTGTTCATGGGTTGCTCGATGTGTTCTTCAACTTAAAAACTAAACTGTCCAAAGAAATATATACTCTTCAAATTGCGCTGTCTTTGTCGCTTGATTATTTTTTTCATTTTCATGTTATTATTTAATGAATGTTTATTTACAGGGTAATAACTTTATCTCTATGGTGCTGGTCAACTAACATGTAAAATATTTGCTGAGGAACCGGAGGTGGCATAAAGACTGAAAGGTGTGTCTGTGTGGGAGAATACAAAACAGTTATAGATAAAGAAAAAGAAACTGTGAGTAAGCATGAACATGCATTTTTACAAAGTGAATAAGGGATATGCCCCTTAAAAAAACAAGCAAAACAATGAAACCTGAGTATACAATATGGCTATTAAATCCTTTGCATGAATACGAGCATATCAAATCTCTGCTTTAGTCATTTTAAAGGTCATTAGCCCTTTAGCTCTTTATAATTTCTCTTAAGTAAAAGAAATGCACTTCTCCGTGACTGCCAACATTAGTAGAGTTCTGATATTATCATGTCTGTTAGCCAAGGAACTTCTGTTTAACCGATCACTGTTTAGGTTTTAATTTAATTGTTTTTTTCTTTTTTTTTTTTTTTTAGGTGGTCTGAGCTCTCAACACAACACATCCTGCAGAGGGCAATACCAGGTGCATCTTGCATCATGCTCTTCCTCTTTGAAACAAAAGTGTCAACCCTGCAATTCATGCTGACTGTGCTGCAATGATGCAACACTGCTCAGGGGTTGAGTTACTTGGTCCAGTGACACTAAACTCCATGAAGCCGAGTACTAACTCAAATCTGAAAATTAAATGAGGCTGATTTTAAGACTTACTTCAACAAAACAAAAGTTAAAATTTTAACATTTTGCTTGCTTTCTTTCTTTCTTGAATAAACAACGTGATCAGTAATCCTCATCAGTACTGTCATAGCTACCATAATTTTTTTGTGTCTTGAATGATTAAAGTAAAATGTACCCAACAGCTTATCACATTTTAATAGTGACTATAGACATCAATTGGAGGACATTAAAAATTAAATCCTTAAAAAAGCAGATGAAGCTAAATATCTGCTGTGTTTTTCATGGGGTGACACTGCTTAAATCACCCTTCTGGTTTACATAAAAGTTATGCCACTATTACTGCACCTTTTGAGTAATGCTGTAAATAGGATACAGTGGGGTGTAAAATGTTGCAATCACCGTGACAATGCTGTCATGATGAAACAATGATTTGAATCTCAGTGTTGGCAGCTTTGACCTGCTACAACTCATATCTCAGACTCTGGATTAATCCCTGTAAATAATAAATATATTAATGTTTTTGTGTGTGTGTGTGTGTATAATTGTGATGTCTCAAAACTGAAAGTCTGCAAATAATTTTCTCAGTTTTACAGAAGTTTGGTTTCCTCAAATGAATTCAGCTAGCTTGTGTGGGGTTAAAACAAAGTAAACAAGTCATTGCAAAGACACTAATTAAACCCATCCCTGGCCTACAAAGGTACATTGTGTACGCTATAAAAGCTTCTTCTTTTTTTTTTATCAAAATACACAAAAAGACCTGGGACATTTGAACATAATATAATCACATTGAGTTGAGATAATTGCCCAGCTTCTCTCTCTCCAGTGCCCAGTTTTTAAAAAGTACTTTCAGGTTAATCTGACTGTGTCACCAGGGAGTTACATGATCTGATATTCTTATGATAGCAAAGATTATTGCAATTTATCAGATGAATTATATGGTCCCTGGTTTGTACCAAATTTGAATAAAAGCTTAACAAAATACATCACTTGCTTCGTCAGTAGAAGTTTTGTGAAAACAAAACTGAATGAATGAATGAATGAATGGATGATCTGGATTTTGAGGATGTTTTAAAGAGAATAAAATACAAATATATGGGCGATGTGACTAAATACTGTTAAATTGAATACTTTTAACGCATCACATCTTATTTTAGATGTCTAACAGTGAAGTGTTGAACCTTTGTACTCGATGTAAAATAACAGGGGGTAGACTGCCTCTGTTGAATTAGTAGCTAAATGTTTTCGCACTTCACTGTTATTCTTACATTAACACGGGGGTAAACGAATAATTTTTAAGGCAAAACTTGATAACTGACTGATTATCGTTTCGTGGTAACGTTTTCTAGGCAGGGGCACATGATCGCTGTCAAATCTGGATTCTGTAATGATTCTTGGTTACAGTTGGTGCTACCTCGTGATAGGCTCGACGACACGGTCCGCCTCTTCACTACGTCAGCACGTCTGACTTGACCGGATAAATACTGGAGCTCTGCGCCATGAGGATCAATACAGCAGACGAGTGAGGTCATTACCTGGAAAATTAGGCAGAACCAGACACACGCTAAAAACAAACAACAAAAAAAATATTTGATTAAATAAAATATCAACTTAGTTTTGTACCAACGTAACGTATACCAGCAGTAGTTAAAAATGATGAACGGACAGATGAACGGTTTTCATAACTCCCTTATTGACGAGGACTGCTTTTTGTTCACCTCAGAATCGGTCGGAGAAGGACACCCCGGTAAGGCTCAACACGCTGTTCTTTCGTCAGTTTGTCTGACAAAATAGGTGGCGTTTATCACTGCGTTTTTAAGACGTGAACGCTTTTCACAGTTTAGACTAAACAAGTCGTGTATGAAAAGGTCTACGATTTTAACATTTGAACATTATGGCCTTCTCAGCCTTGTGAATGCAGTTAGGCCGGTCTCCAGCACGCGCTACGACCTAGCTTAAGAAGCTGCATCTTCCAGGCTATTCGTTGACTGGCGGGGCGCAGGGTCATTTAACACTACCCACTATCCAAAGAAATCTGACACTATTTATATAACATTTGAATTTGGATATATTTTAATAACTCGTTAATATATCGATTTTTATAGTAACTGGCTTCCGGTCCCGGTCGCGTTGAGCGCGCGCGTTCCCTTCACTACACGTGCAGTTACTGAAATGGCGACTGATCCAAGACTCCTCGCCTAAGTCTTTACATAAATTCGACCGGTGGCGCCGATATCGTACAATCAGATGAAACCTGATGTGGTGGTCTTGCTGCAGTAAACTGATTTAGTGTGGTTTTTATTCTGTTCTTATTTTTCATGGTTATATCTTTGTTTCCTAGACAAGATCTGCGATCAGATCAGTGATGCAGTCCTCGATGCCCATCTCAAACAGGACCCCGATGCCAAAGTTGCCTGTGGTAAGGACGTTTTTTATTTATTTTTTCCATCCTCTAGTCAGATGTGAAATTTGATATAGGATACATCTGTTTTGCCTATATTTATTATTTTCTTGCATTGTGTTGTCTAATACAGAGACCGTTGCCAAGACGGGGATGATCCTGTTGGCAGGTGAAGTGACATCACATGCCACAGTAGACTATCAGAAAGTTGTGCGTGACACCATCCGCCAAATTGGATATGATGACTCTTCCAAAGGTGCAGTGTCTTTATGTTTATAGATTGTGCTTAAGTTTGCTGTATTTGCTATATTTTTGTCTTGATCTGTCACTTTGTTTTGGACAGGTTTTGACTACAGGACCTGTAATGTTCTTGTGGCCTTGGAGCAGCAGTCTCCTGACATTGCCCAAGGTGTTCACATTGACCGCAATGAAGAGGATATTGGAGCTGGTGACCAGGTCAGTAGTTGAAGGAGAAAATAATTCTCTCCCACCCCACCCCCCTCTGTGTAATGCTGACTAAATATCTTCCTTTGTAGGGTTTGATGTTTGGATATGCAACTGATGAGACTGAGGAGTGCATGCCTCTCACAGTTGTACTTGCCCACAAGCTGAATGCTAAGATGGCTGAACTGAGACGCAATGGCACCCTTCCATGGCTCCGGCCAGACTCAAAGACACAGGTAGGGTTTATTTATTTTAATTTTTTTGGTGCTTTTCTCTTTTTATAGGTGAGCTAAACAGTGGTGTAGGTTATTACATGTGTTTACATAAACTGTGTTTACATATTTATGTACATATTTATATACTGTACATACCCTGTTAGACCATATACTGTACATACTACTTTTTTTAATATCACCTGCATGTTTTTGCTTACTGCACCTGTACTGTTGTAACAACTGAGTGACTAATAAAAGTTTTCTTATTCTCATTATTACACTCTGGTGTAAATTCTGTGTAAAGTGGTTAATTTATATTTTCGTATCTCTTTCAGGTTACCGTGCAGTACCGCCAGGACCGTGGCGCCATGCTCCCAGTGCGAGTTCACACAATTGTCATCTCTGTTCAGCATGATGAGGATATCTGCCTAGAAGAAATGAGGGATGCTCTGAAGGAGAAAGTCATCAAGTCCGTTGTTCCCTGCATTTACTTAGATGATGACACCGTCTACCACCTGCAGCCCAGTGGGCGGTTTGTTATTGGAGGTCCACAGGTAAATATCAAGAGTATAGCATTTAAGAAAATGTTTAACCTACAGTTACTCATCTCTGGGACCTTGTTTCCTTCATTGCAGGGTGATGCTGGCCTCACTGGGCGGAAAATCATTGTGGACACCTATGGAGGCTGGGGAGCCCATGGAGGTGGAGCCTTCTCTGGGAAAGATTACACAAAGGTGGATCGTTCTGCTGCCTACGCTGCACGCTGGGTGGCCAAGTCTCTGGTGAAGGCTGAACTCTGCAGGAGAGTGCTGGTCCAGGTAAGTGATGGTGTTGGTATCTACAAGTCTTCCTCTGAGAGTGAGGGTCAGCAAAAGGTTCCTGTCTGACTTTTCATGTTTTTATACTTGTTATAATGCATTTGTGTACTGTATTAGGTATCCTATGCCATTGGAGTTGCCCATCCCCTTTCCATTTCTATCTTCCACTATGGGACCTCAAAAAAGAGTGAGAGGGAGCTGCTTGACATTGTGAAGAAGAACTTTGACCTCCGTCCTGGAGTCATTGTCAGGTAATGTATAACCTCTGCCATTAAGTTTTTTTTTTTTTTTAAAAAAGACAATGTTAGCACCTTTTTTTTTTTTTTTTTTTTTTTTTTTTTTTTTTGTAGTGTCTTACTTGCTTTTATTCACCTTTTTTAAATCTAGGTTTAAGTTCCTTTAATCCATCAACTTTAAAACTATTGTAAGATCCTGTTGCCACTGCTGATACCTTGCCTTTTGTTGACAAAAAAATTGAGTTATAAAGTTGAATTATATGTTTTAAACTTATGAGCACAAGTAGGGACATAAGTGAGGGTGAGCATGTTTTTGTATCTAGTAAAACAGACCATACAGCTAAGGTAGACAAGGATTTTTTTTCGGGGGGTGGATGAGTATGGTTTTCATCTGCAAGCAGCTGTATCCCGTTGGCTGGCAGGGTAAGTGTTGAAGCTTCATGGTTCCCTCTTTAGCATCCATTTTCTTTATGGACTCTTTCACACTTCCCACTGGCTTCTGTGAGCAGTATGCCTAAGAGTATGAATGTGTTTTAGGTTGATGGGTGTGAATGTTGCTAAACATGTTGATTATGTATTCCAGGGAGCTGGATCTGAAGAAGCCCTTCTATCAGAGGACCGCAGCCTACGGCCACTTTGGCCGAGACTCCTTCCCATGGGAGGTTCCCAAAAAACTTAAATACTAAACCTGTTAAGCTTTTCCCCCCAGGCTTGTTGGTGTATACTACAGAGAAGCCTCCAAGGTTCCAGGGGTGAAAAGCACTTCTCTTTCCCTCATAATGATATGACACATGACTCCCTTTCTCACTCCTTCCTCCCTATATGTCTTGTTACTGTTTTCTGCTGGTTGCACTATAGTGCTCAGTCCTAAGAGGCATGCCTCAGAAACTTGATGTTTTTAAAGAATTAGTTGGGTTCCAAGAACTCATGCTTCATAGTACTTCACGTTCTCCCATCTTGAGGACCCCTTGCTTCTTGTTGTGATAGTAACTCGGTAGCTGCATTTGGTGCTTTTTGGCATTCCACCCTTATTGGCATCAGTCTTTGATACAGCATCATTGCCATATCATATCTGACAAAATGCAATCCCTCATGCTAATGGTAAGATGTTTGAGTACATCAGTGATAACAATTCCCTTTTAAATAGTCTGATAACTGGAGGGTCCTCTGATCTGGCACTATTCTCTAAACCCCCCCACGTAACATTCCTCCTCTGTCATTCTGGTACAGTACTTGACCCAGTGTTCTTTATTCTATTTGTTTGCTTTATTCCCTCATTCGTGAAGGATGCTAGATTGGCATAATTAAAATTTAAGGGTTGTTGCTATCTTCACTAAAATGCTATGCATTGCAGGCTAAGGGGCAAGCCAAATTTTAATTATTCAGGCTCAAATGAGCATAAGGCCTCAGATGCCCTACAGACCTTTGCTGATTTCTGACGTAATACAGAAAAGTCAGAAGCTGCTATGTCACTGCTCTGGTCTGCAGAGGTATTGGATATACTTGATGGAAAATTTGCTTGTTTATGCATTGAAGTTACATTTTTAAACCAGCCATTTTTTAAATGTCGGTTTCCCTTGCTTCTTTTGTGGTTTTGAAGTGACCCAAGTCTTTTCTACTCCTTAAGCGTATTGATGGCAGGTGTAGCTACAGAGAAACCTGTTTCCCCATCAATAACTTAAAGGAGTGTGCTCTTCGCCAGTCTTATTGACTAGGACTCACACCTCAACACTATTTATTTGTTCTCTGAAACTCTGCGTGGATACAGAGAAGCTGATGTTTCAGAAGGCAGCTTTATTAGACTTGGTTATGAAATCTTGAATTCCTTTTTGACTTTGGTCTGCCTCGAGGGCATCACTGGCAACTGTAAATGACTCTTACAACCTTTTTTAATTTTTGAACTGCAGATCTTAATTATTATTTTTTAAGATTGATTAGTTTTGAAATCCCAGTAAAATGCCTTGTGCAGTTGTTTTGGCTTTCACCTATCATTAATGTGATGGCAACATTTGGCTGGTGTGGTACAGAGAAACCAGCCTTGTTTACATAGCCATCCCATTAGTGGGGTAGTTTCAAGTTTGGGTTTGTTCCCTTATGTGACTCGGAAGTCATCCCGTTGGCTACAGTAAGTGTAAGAGTGCCTTTTCTACTTCCTTTACACATTTGCTTTTATCCCTTCCCACAACATACATTGAACTTCAGAGGATCAAGTAGCTCAGTGTAATATGCTTCATGTCGAGACTGGGTTGTTTTCTGATGCTCTGTAATAAACTATTCAACTGATTTTGGTCTCATCGAATTTTATTTTGATTGCATTTACATCACAATATCAATGTGTATCATGTCACATCTGAAATGACTTGCCCAAATGAATAGCCAGGGGTTGATAGATTTTCAAGATTCCAGTACGAAGGCAAGACAGTAGCTTATTTAAAAAGATAAAACAATGGCAGACGTTGATTAACTTCATTGTAAATGGTTCAGTCCACAGCCATTAAGCATTTTTTCCACTGCTACCTGTATGTTGGGATGGGGAACACCCATCCATAGATCATAGCAGGTTCCTATAATGTCTTGTTTTTAATTGTAAGAAACCTATATGAAAGGTGCAGCTTTTGTGGCTGTGCATAAATGTGCCAATGCAGTGTGTGTGAGGATGCATCAAAAACTTTGCTGTGTTGGTTGAGTTTAGTCCTTTCTGTTCTTTTTCTTTTTTTTTTTTAAAGTAAACTTTATCTTATAGTTTACATGACTGAATTATTACTCTTCTTTTTATTAGCTTAATGTACAGTCTTCCTTTATTCACCATCCACAAGTTTGGCACAAAGCCATGTATTTAAACTTAAGTAATTGTTATGAAAAATAAATCTTGTCTTTTGAGTTATACTGTATGTGAAACATGCTCATCAACACCCAGATTGCAGATATGAATTCATCTCTTGCTGGACATCTGCTACCACAACAGCCCAAACAATAGAGACACTTAGTCAGCAGACCTGGAAAATTCTGGATTAAAATTAACTGGAAAACATGAAATCTGAAATGAGGTGTTTAAACAAAGTCAAAACTATCCTTATAAACTTATGATTAAAAGTGACTGTCAAATGTATCTTAAAAAAGGTGTCTTTGGATAGTTAGTCTTTCCCATTTTTAATTTTTTTTCAATTATGCAAGTAAATTGTATAAAAAATTGAGAAAAGTAAAACAAAGAAGCACATTGACAAACATGGTGAACACAAATAATACAGTGATGTGTGTTGTGTGTGTGTTGCCACAATGTGAATCAGTCAGTGTTTCCTTATTAAGCAGCATCTTCTGGGCACACTGTACCCAAACAAATTAAGGACATAATATCTTCACATTTATCTGTATCCATAAAATACCTAACTAAACTAAAGATGCTTTTGAATGTTCAGTTTTTATCCAACAGATTTTTATGTTACTGATTTCTTGTCTGTGGTGAAGCACTGCTATTCTAATTTTTAATGTTTTATATACCATCAACCTGCAAGTGATTGCATTTGAAAATTAGCCTATTGGGCTAAATGTGCCCAGTTATATAATGTGCTAAAGTCCATGTGGTAATTGATGTGTCTTATCATCCATTAAATTAAATTAACAATACATTTTTCAAGTAGTTTTTAAAAAACGGGGCTTATGATCGATTTTGCTTTTACTGAATCATTAAGTCCAAAACTACCAAAACCAAAGATTATCATGTAATTTAAAATGTTGACTTCCAAACTACTGAATTAACTTCTACGTGGAGCAGAGGGTCCAAGAAGATAAAGGCTGACTTTATTGATGAACAATTTAAGATGATAAAATAAGATATAAAATTTAAAGTAGTGTCATTTTCTTAGTTTAGTCTTTGTTGAATTAGTTATTCACAGCATCCACTGTCAGACCATTTGAGTTAACTTTAAGGTCAGGGGCAACTGCATTCTTGAGTAAACTTTTATCTGGTTAAAAGGGGAATTCACATGTTTCAGAATTAACTCTGAAAGCAGAGATTAACCACAACTAAAAGGTTTCTTACTGCCCATATTACAGCCCTTGTGCCAACATGTTTGGTATGTTGAAACATAATAAGAGTAATCCGTGCACAAAGAATCTCACAAAACCTGATCTGATCAGGAAACAAAAAACAAAAAAAGAAGAAAAAAGAAAACTTTAGACGAGTGTTTTATGATTGAAACCTTTTCTTAAGCTAGATGTTAAATGGTAAAGTAAAAGCTTTACACTAAAAGAATGGAAAAAAATGTGGTGGTCTTTAGCCGTTTTTTTAAAATATCATAGAGGCATTTTCAGAAATACTAAGACTAATCTTACAAACTTTGTTCAAAGATGATACAATCAGCTTAGAAAGGATTTTTTTCCTGCTTTATTACTATCTCCTTCCTAAAAACAGTGAAGAGCAGGACAATCAGCTCTTTACAGATGTTATGTTATGTTTTCATCCAGAAGCACAATGATTGATGAGAAAATTAGATCCTTAAATGCATTTTTTACCTTCCTCCAACTACATTCTTTATTTATTAATGAAACAAATGCTTCATAAATAATACATGTGACTTATATGATACACCTTGTAAGTGTGTGATCTGCCCATCCATCCAATCGATTTTTCACGGTTAAATACATGATGTAAATACTTGTGTTACATCATGAAACCACAAATATTTTCTTGATCAAAAACTGGGAATGAGTGAAAATGACATTGAATCATGTTAAGTAACTGACACGCCACGCTGCGCAATGGTTCTTACGAAACAGCTGAATTTTCTGGTAACAGTCATGATCATATTGCCTAAAAAGCTGTAATAGTGATTGTGTGTACAGAGAGATTAGCCGAACATGGAAGACATTATTTCAACACATCAAATTTGTTTATCAGAGCTCAAAGTGCAAAAGAAGGTTGTCACAACTTGTTTGGGGTCAAATCTGTTAAGAATACCTATCTGATGTGATCATGAAAAGTAAACAAACACTTGCCTGATCAAAGGGTGGTGACAGCAAAAAAAAATTTCACAGTTTGCCATGTTTGCATGACCAGAAAGGCAACAGGGTCAAATCGACCTCTTTGGATCAGCTTTGTGATCAGCTGCATGCATAATTCACATGATATGTGAATAATTCTATTAATTTTTCAGTTAAATGTTATTAAGTTTGATTAAATGTTATTAAGTTTGATTAGCTGAATTGTTTATGCTTTGGATGTTCTCTTGGAATTTGTGCTTAATTTTTTTAAAGCCTAAATCTGTAACTTGGTTATTTGTTTCAGTTGTATACTGACATACATGATTGTTAGACTGATAGATGTCTTCTTTTCTCTCTGTAAATCCCCAATTCCAAAAAAGTTAAAAAAAACAAACATTTTAATTAAATTTGAGGTAAGCATTACATCTAAAAAGAAAAAAATTTTTTTTTTAAAAAGTTAGGCAAAGCCATGTTTACCAGAGACAGAGATTTGTTTATTGTTGCTTACGTGCAAATAAACAGAAACTTGTTCCCCCAAGCTTTAGCAATACCACAAGCAATAAAACAATAAAAAAATTGGCCAAAAAAATGTGAAAAATAAAATCTAATAAAAAACTGAATAAGAAATCAGATATTGTAATAATAACAAAGTGAAACACATTATGTTGAAACGTAAGTGCAAGTTTATCTCGGAGAAGTTTCGTGTAGGAGGGAGAGACACAGGGCAGACTGTTTATGAGTTTGACTGTGGAAAGAAGCTTTTTAGCATCATTTTGACTTTGCATGGAGGCTCCTGTAGCTTTTCTCTGATGGTAGGATGGAGAACAGGCCATAGGAAGGATGACGGGTGTGCTCAATAATGGAGCTGTATCATCCACACTGTGGAATATCCCCTCTTCCTTTAACAGCAGTCTGTAAAAGTCTGGGAACTGAGGAGACTGGTTGCAGGACATTGCTTTCAAAATTTCCACATAGATGCAGTATTTGGTTTAGTGTTGTCTTGCTGAAATATGAAATGAATAAAAATATAAAATACATTGAATGGGAGATAATGTTGCTCTAAAACCGTGCATATATTCAGCATTCTTGGTGCCTTTTCAGATAATGCATCCCCAAACCTTTAGAGATGATGTGACCACTGACACCAACTGGATGGTTCCTCTGCTTTTTAGTTCATAATATTTCTATTCTATTCTAAACTAATGTGAACAGTTTTAGAAATCTTTCTACAACACCTAATTTGCAACAAAAATTGAACTAATTGCAGAATTTACAGTTTTGTTTTTTAATTTTAATCAAACATGTCCTATACAATGTTACTGCAACAATGAATCTTTAGTGTTAAACATTCACTGATGGTCACAATTCTTTTGTTTTTCTGCTCCTTAGTCTCCAAGTGTAATATTGTGTGTTCTTTAGTTTCTTTAAATGTAGTGTCAAATGAATGAACGTGAGCATGTGTGAATAGTAAAGCTTTTAAAAAAAGTCTAAGGAGAAAACATGCTGCAAGACGTGATTAAAGGAATGGTAGTTATTCACACCTGCTGCGTCAAAGAATTATAATATGTACTAAGACAAGTTTGGGCTGTGCACACTAATCCATTCTTAGATGTGAACAAAGATAACTGCCATATTGAGTTAAAACGTTTCCCTGCAGTTGTTGCTGAAGACGATGGGTTGGCACATTTTGTAGATTGTTTAAATGAGTTGTAGCAGTATTTTTCTTTTTCAAGTCCACAGAAAGTTAATTAATCCTAAAAAAAAGGCCTATTTGTTAGACCTGTTTGCTTAAGAAGTCATATTTACTAGTTTTACATTGAACATAATAAAATTGTAATTTGTGAAAAGGGATGCCCTAACTTTTTGTTCAAAATACAACTGTAAAACAAAATAAAATTACAATTAGAAACGAATGGTAAATGTCCTCTGCTGCCCTTTGGGTGGATCTGGTGTGGTCTTTGTGGTGAGGTGGCTTGGGTTCATGCTCCTGGATTGCTGCTGATCACCCGGGTCTCTGGGCCTCCCTAGTCTGCCTCTGGCCTCCGAAGAGGCGTGGTTACTTTTGCACGATCACGCTCATTTCTGATCAGTCCTCATTCCTCATGCTCTGCATGCTGACATAGTCACTGAGTTTTCCAGTGGTTGTTGCTGTGATACATGCTTTTATTATTTATTTATTTATTTTTCTAATCTTTTGTTGTTGATTTGGTTATTTTTTTTAGAAACCCCAAATGATTGTCAGATTTGTTTTTCAGTAATGCCATAGGAAATTCTCTGTTGTGCTTTTTGTACAGGTGTAGCAGTTGGTTGTCTGGTGATAGGTTGGATTGAAGGGTCATTGCCTTCTATTTGTTGTGTCTTTGGCTCCTCTTTCTTCTTTCTGTTTTCCTTTTAGCTTCTTTTCGCTGGCTTCCTTCTTTTTCTGTGCCCTCCAGTCAGATCTAGCAAGATTACGTGGAGTCCATAATTCAAAATAAATAAATAAGAGTAAATAAAGAAATAAAGAAATAAATCAGCTTATCAAGATGAACCTATGACCCATAAAGCTCCTCTTGGTAAAGCAAATTTGTTCGGCACAAGACAGCAGCCAGATCATCATTCTGCTTGCTACAATGCTGGACAGGACAAGTAAAAAAAAGAAAAGTTAGGAATGTTAAATGAAACATGAAAGAATGTTAAAATCAATTAAGCATAAAATTGTAAAGGTGGTGGAGTGTCTGCGATTTCAAGTAGGTTGTTTCCAATTTAAACATGTTTCTCAAAATCACTAAAATATAAAAATTAGTTTGACTAAACACATTTACAAGTTGACCAATGAATCAAGTACTAGTTAGAGTTGTTTGTCAAGCCAGTGCTGAGATGGCATTTTAGTGGGTTGTTTGGCCATAAATAGCTTGTTAATGTCACACATGAATGTTCTCAGCTTTGTAGGTTGAGTATATTGTGAGTATATTTTGAAGTCCACACATGCAGTTGCTGCAGTGTTTTGGGAAAAAAAAACTTAGAAACATACACATGCCTATACATTTGAAGTTTAAATACAAACTATCTAAAGAACAGTGTATCTGTCCTCATACTGTTTCCATATAAAGTAAAAATGCTTAGGTTATACTTAAAAATTTTCAGACATACAGAGCTGTTATACCATCTATACAGGACTTGTATTAAACCTTTCCCTTGTCAGTGGCTTCTTGGAGCCTTTAACAGTTTTGTACCTCTTCACCCTGAAACCTGGCCCTGCATGCACATCATTACATTTACAGTACACCATGCTCTGGGTAGGATTCAAGTAACTCCTCAGACCAGCTACAGCAGGTGTGGATTTCCACTACCAAAATGTCTCAGCCAAACGTCTAAATTTAACTGAATGTTGGTGGTTCTGGGGGATGGGCAACACTTCCACAACCATGAATGGACAAGACCTCTCATTACTACAGTGGAGCAGCATGGATACAGAATTCCAGCCCCAGTTTAATTTCCTTGGGATTTGATCATGTAAGTTTCTCAACAGATTCTCAGGAGCATTGCTTCACATAATTTCTGAAGCAGCAGTGAACTAATAAAGACAAAGATTCCCACAGCTGACCTGTAATCATTTTGGCTGACGTTAGTAATCTGTATTTATTTTCACTCATCAGATAAAGGCTATGATTGTTTTCTTTGTGACAGAAAAGAACACAAAGTATTTTCCCAACACGGAGAGCTATGTGGACACCAGCTGTGTGCAATTTACACGAGACCAAACAAACCACTCTGAAAACAAGATTATGACACTGAGACTAAATGTTACTTTTATTTGAAAGATAACACCTTGTGGTACCATCAGTTTTCTTATGGTGAGAAAAGCAAAATCAGGTCCACTGTTTTGCAGAGGTCAGGTGATAGTTAATACTTATTCTCGCTGGTTAACATTCCCAAAAAGATTTTGGTTCAGGGAAAAGGAATTTCCACATAAAGTGTAGCTAAGTAAACTGTCTTGTATCCATTGAGCAGAATGATTTTTAAAAGGAAAATGTACATTTTTAGTATTTTTAGCTAGTAATTCTGACTTTCTTTACACCATATTCACCATGTAATTTTGTTGTGTTGAGTCACAACACCTTATGTTTTTGGA
This sequence comes from Melanotaenia boesemani, assembly GCF_017639745.1. Taxonomy (NCBI): domain Eukaryota; kingdom Metazoa; phylum Chordata; class Actinopteri; order Atheriniformes; family Melanotaeniidae; genus Melanotaenia; species Melanotaenia boesemani. The sequence goes on from NC_055692.1 coordinate 18,429,051, forward strand.
AAACTTGTAAATGTTGGTTACAAAAGCATCACTGAATACACTTGTACTTTTGAACCAGTTTTTCAGGTCTGATGTTATGCAATGTTTAATCAGTCTTATGAAGCTTATTTTACTTTTAATTAATGTGTTACTAGATTCAATTTATTATTGTGTGCAAAACAACTGTAAATGGTATGTTATGCAACTTCTCTCAGGTTGTTTATTTTGGCCGAGAAGAGATAAGTCTATTTTGTAACACAAGGTTCATATCACTGAATTGCTGTTGTGCATATATTTGTAGTTGTAAATAAATTACAGAAGCAATGCACCATGTAGCTGACCAGGGCCTCCTCAATTTGAGTAACATACACAAATGATGAAAAAGGAAATTAATACAAATATTTGGCAAAATTTTTTTAAGAGCTAATATGAGGCAATTTTGTGTTTAATAAATAGATATTTACTTCTAGTGTTTGAATAACTATTTAAACCTTAAATTACACTTTAAATATTTATAACAATAACATATATGTTAAAACCAGCAATCTTATGAAAACCATGCTAAAAGAAGCTGGAACTGTTGTAGCAGGTGTATTTGTATTATGTGTGTATTAACATCCACTTTGATTGACACGTCTTTTGCTGCAAACCTTCAGACTGTTATTCAAAGGGAACAGATTGTTCAAAGTGGTTGTAACTGGTCTTTTTTCATCATAATACTGATGCCCTGTAGGCCCAAAGTGAGCACACGGGCAGGCTACAATATACCTCCTGCATGTGACAGTGGGTTACCTCTAAACTACATTTTTCATGCTTTCAAAACAGGTGTTTTCCAGCAGGAGGAGTTATATATTATACTTATGTAAAGCTACTTGCAAGGGGTGGTTGGAGTTAAGAAATGAGCTGTGATTAAGACATTTTCAGACAACTGAAAAACTGGAAATATTTTAGTGATCAGGTGAGCAGGATGTGCCTTGCTTGCATAACATCAGTCACGTGCATGCCAAAGAATGAAAAGTGAGATGGAGAAAGGCGTTAACAATCATAAGGGGAGTGTCTCTGTTGCACCAATAGCTATTCAGAACCCACTCCTCTTGGGCAAAGTTTTGTATAACACTGTGGAGACTTACTTATCCTGCCATGTGACTAGATGATGAAGTTTGCATATTTTCAGGCATTAATGAAAACAATGAGTTAATTCCCTGCTTTGGTTTGAATCAACAGCTTGTCTGCTCGAAAGTAAAATCAGCTTTGTATTTTTCCATGCCCACGCAACATTAGTGGAACTTTCTGGAACTTTAAATGCATGTACATAGAGACTTTCCTAGAAACTGCAATTGCTCTTCTTTTTGGGAAGGTTTCTTTTATGTCAGTGTAGTGATCAACTACAGCTACTCTGACTGACAACAAATCAGTTAAGAGTCCAAAGAATTTGACTGGTGGCAAGTTATTATCATACATACCTAAATGGTTTAAACTTGCAGGAGTTGCCATTAGTGATTAAACAGATAAACAACAAGAAAAAATAATTATCAGCTGAAAGACTTTAGAACTCCTGATGTGAATGTCAGAACATTTTTTTAAGTTAGAAATTATTTTTGGTCACTCAAAAATGAAATTCATATTTATTGCACTGCCAGCAGGTTTAAAGTCAAATATACACGTGGCTTCTAAAGTTACATATGTGCAACATAGCAAGTATCTTGGTTGAACTCTGGCTTGTGTCACAATAAGTTCTTATCCTATGTATAGATTTAACTCCTTGCACAGCAAACAAAACAAAATGCCACTTTCAAAGGCATAGCTCATCATTTTAAACTGTGCATCTTTAATAGGTAGCTACGGGAAGAAGAGAGTGAGGACTGGGATGTGGCAAAAACATTCTCCCAAACTGAATGATGATAAAGTTTATGTTTTGAATTTGAGTTCTGAATTTAGAAAAAAAGTTACATTTTTGGGGGGTAAATGTCATTAATAGGATGCTTAACATGCACTTTCATTGCCACTAAATAATGAAATCTGACTAATCAACTGGTAGAAAATGTGTCAAGGCACATAAGGAAATAAAGCGGACATGCCTGTAAAGTTATAGGGCTGATTGTTGCTGCCTCCTACTGAGGAAACAATGTGAAGCACTTCTATCAGCTAAAACTGACATTTTTTTATATCTCAAAATTATGGTTTTCTAACAATAATTATTTTAGAATATAAATAATGAAACATACCTAAATGTGTGTATCTTTTTATATGCATGTTATTTTCCCTCTAGAATTGATGAAGAATTTTTTATTTTTATTTTTAATGTTATATTTCTTTACACGTGCATTTCAGTGAAACACGTGTATGACATCAACCCAAGATAAATATTCCCAAATCCACTTCCAGACATACAAACAGCAAAAAATGTATTTCATGTGTGTGTCATTTTATATAGAAACATTTGTTCTAAAAAAATTATTACAATATCAAAAATAAATGTCTCTCAACTTCAAATAAATAACAGAAAAATACAAAACAATATTACAATATTGACACATTATTGTGGCTCAATCTATTAAACAAAACAAATTTCTCATTTTTATAAAGATGATATCACTGATAGCCTCATGCTCCACTTACAGCATTTTTTACATAAAAACAAATAAAGTAAAATAAATAAAAAAAGATTACATTTTGTGTATAAAATCTAGATCTTTGTAAACTCAGGTAACATAGGACATATTCAGCTGGGAAAAATGTTTCATGGGCTCTTTGTCCAAAAAATCCATCTGAATCGAGCACAACAACAGAACTTAAAAGGTCCAGTCAACTTGAAAGTGTACACTGCATGTTCAGTGGTGTGACCACGACGATCGCATAACAGTCCAGGGTTGGTAAAATGTAATAAACATGTCTCACTAAAAAACAAATAATGGCTTGGTTGTGGGTCATTTCTACCAACAGTTACACTACCAGAGAGCACTTCTCTTTGTGCCCTGACTGCACAACCATGTTAAAGCTTCGGAGAAGCACAGACCTGCAAACACTGTATGGGCCTTCTTTGTGTGCAGCCCCTCTACTGTGATTTGCTGCTTGAGAAAATCCTTCAGCGCTTGTCTCGTCTTTTGTCAATTTCCTTTCGAATTCGTACCTCAAGTGCCACCCTCATAGCTGCATCTAGGATGTTCTTTTCTGCCACACGCTCAACCACCTTCTTAGGTTTATCCTCCTTTAATAGAAAAATGAGAAGGCTATTACAACCAAGATAAAGGTCAAAGAGCTTTACTGTCGAACTGTCAGACAAAGGAGTGTACATTAACCTTGTGCACAAGGAAAGATGTAATGGCACCAGAGTCAGCCTGATAGTCAAGCCAGAAGAGTTCAGTGCCATGGATTTCAGTCTCTGTGCTTGACCCACTTTCATTTGACTCTTCTGCATCAGCACCAGCACCTGGCTCTGAACCGTCTATAAAATTGGCACACACACACACACACACACACACACACACATAAACAAATTATATTTCCTGCAGTGGGTAGGGTATCAGCAAAACTTCGAAAAAAGTAAAATCAACGTTACGTCTTTGTCGAGGATGGTAGACTTGGATGTCAGGCCGTCGGGGTCTTCTAGGGGTTGTTGTGTGCCTCCGTCGCTGACGCTCTTTGGCTTGCTTTACTTCTTTATCATAATCATCTCTTAAAAAGAAAAAAAAAGATATTTCATTACTGCATGGAAAAATATTAAGTGTGCATAAGTCATATAATTGACTAAATAAAAAGAGCAAGTTGGTTATTTTATAATCATGCTGAAACTGTTAATGCTTATTTAAACTACACCTGATTGTATGTTTTTTGACATCAACTCAATTCTGCTGTAGCTATAAATATACTGGATTTCAGGTACTTAATTTGCTTTACTTAACTGCAATAAAAAAAATGGCAACCAATATTTTTCTCCATACTCCACATAAAGTTAAGCTGTCAGAAACTACATTCCTGCCAAAATCTGACACCACCTTCAAATAGAATGTAATAAAAATCAGTATAATCTAAATACGTTCACTTTAATATAATTTCTTCCTTTATTTTTATCTCCATGTACTTGAGCACTTTATATTAAACATGTTAAGCATAATCTCTACTCAAACTCTATTCTAACTATGCATGGCGTCAAAATAGTGCACCCAATGATAATTTTACAAAATATGACAGAATTTTATTATTCATTTTGACCCTCATTGCCATAAACCAAAGTCAACTTTGGTCAACAGGCCTGCGCGACCTTGCTTTATTCTTTCTTTTAAACGTTAAGTGTGCTTTAATCACTGTCCATGAACCCACTTTTACCATGACACTAACTTTTCCACTAATATGTGATAGCAGCTCTTGATTTTTTAAGCCTTTGCTTTTAACCACCTAGTATGTTACGTTTCCTACAACCATTAGCTAACAGTAGTTAAGGAAATCACCTAGCAATCTGGTTCCTTCGAATATGGTGCAGGAAGCCGTGGCTCATATCCAAACGCCCCCCAGGTTTATATTTGAGCTCATGTACTCCATCATCTCGTAAAATATCCATTTCATTTAACAATTCCAGCACGGTTATAATATTGATAACCGAAAGTCTTAATTAGAGCACTGACAAAAAGCTAAGTTGCTAGCTTGATGGAAGTTGTTGTCCAACCGCAATGCTCCCGGAGTTTTGCCAAATTTAAACATTGTAAAAGACAAAAAATAAAACACATCAAATAATTCACTTTACATTCAAGTAATTAAAAACAAATATGTATATAAATAAACGTACTACTACTTATCGGCTTTTGCACTGATCTCAAACAAAGGATAAATATCTAGTAAAGACTGGCTATAAACTCCGGGTTAGATTTTAGTCTGCTACGCCGTATTTACGACGTACACCGCGAGTTTCGAGGGACTCAGACCCCATTCATCTCTCCTATATGACATAAACTCTCTGCTCACTGTGTTGTTTTAACATTGAGATACACATGCTAACTACTGCGATGATTTCTTTAAAACGAGAAAGAGAGGCAGAGGTAGACGATGATGACAAGGAAGAGGGAGGTGAGTTTATTTTTATCTAACGTCAGACTTACGTTTGGTTAGCCATTTATAAAACAGTTGTCATTGCTTTGAATTTTTATACGGTGGGATTCTATCCTACGCTGGAAGGCTGATACATACGTCTATATTTAGTTTCAAAATATTGCACCGCTTTCTTCAAGTTTTTCTGTGTGTAAAAACAACCATGCCTTAAGAACGTAAATGTTATGCTAGCAAGCATGTTTAGCTAGTTGTGCTAAATTGTTCCCACGTTTGGTTTACTATTTTTGTTTAATCACTTGTTGTTTAAGTGATAGCCAAAGTAAGACGAGGACGTGTAGTAGAAGACCGGAGAAGCCGACACTGTCCTTACCTTGACACTATAAACAGGTAAAACAAAGCTAATGCTCAGTGCTAACGTTAGCCCTAAATGCTAGTTAGCCCTGTCCAACTAGCATTTCTTCACAGCTAATCCAAAACTTTGCTTGTTCTGCAGGAGTGTGCTGGACTTTGACTTTGAGAAACTTTGCTCCATCTCTCTCTCCCACATTAATGTTTATGCATGTCTCATATGTGGGAAATACTTTCAAGGTAGGCAGGCAAATGATGTGGAATTTAAAGCAGGAGGCTAAGAAAATGTTTTATGTAGTTGGACTTGACTCGTGTTTGCTTTCTTGTAGGCAGAGGTCTGAAGTCTCACGCATACACTCACAGTGTACAGTTTAGCCATCATGTCTTTCTTAACCTGCACACTCTCAAGTTTTACTGCCTGCCAGATAATTATGAGATCATCGACTCATCACTAGAGGACATCACTGTAAGTAAAGACAATATGTTACTGTGATTGTGTCCCATTATTCCATACTAAACCTGTAATGTACCCATTCACCATTTTTTACGGGATAATAAATATATAATATGTTGAATAACCAAAGGAAGCAGTTGTTACCGTGGGAATTCGTGACAAAACTAGAAGCACTAGGAGAGCGCAGCCCTCCACCAAGTCATAGGGCCAGTCACCTGAGAAAAAACAGCCCGACCCAGTACCCCCTATATTTTGAACCTTTTGGATCACCAGATCCAAAATTATAATTTTTTGGACATTGCCGCATTGAATGCATGGGTCCTCTACCGGAGTTGCATAGATTCCAGAATGACCCGGCGTGCGTTCATTATTGAGCTGTCGACATGAAACACAATAAATCAATATCAGCTGACATCCACTGCTCTGTTTTCTTACTTAAGCATTATATGATGTTTTTTTTTCCCAAATTATTCCCCCTCAAATAATTTCTGCAAATATAAATAATCCGTTCATTACTTTTTGAGGTATGTTGCTAACAGACAGAAAGACAGACAAAGGTATGCTGCCAAAAACATAACCTTTGCTTTGGCAGAGGTAAAAATCCCAAAAGATAGTATCCACTCTTTCTATGTTCCTTTTCATTTGTGGTTGATTAATTTGAATATTTTCAAACTATTTCCAGCCCTGTGATAGTCATTTTTGACTCCACTTCTTTTTCAGTATGTGTTGAAACCAACTTTCACCAAGCAACACATTGCAGGACTGGACAAGCAGGGTAAACTGTACAGAGCCTATGATGGCACAACTTACCTGCCAGGCATTGTGGGGCTCAACAACATCAAAGCCAATGACTATGCCAATGTCGTGTTACAGGTAGGAAAATCTGCTACTGTAGGTCTATTTGTAACTTCGTTGTAAGCTAATAAAATACCAACTATTTTGGTATTTGCCTGCTCTTTCTAGGCTTTTTCAAATGTCCCACCTTTGCGGAACTACTTCCTGGAAGAGGAAAACTACAGAGGAATCCGCAGACCACCAGGGGACATCATGTTTCTCCTGGTGCAGAGATTTGGTGAGCTGATGCGCAAACTTTGGAATCCAAGAAACTTCAAGGCCCATGTGTCTCCCCATGAGATGCTGCAGGCTGTAGTGCTGTGCAGCAAGAAGAACTTCCAAATTACCAAGCAAGGTAATTATTTAAATGGCCTAAACTGCACTCATCAGCATCAAAAAGGCTTTAAACACTCACTATTGTTTGAAGACTGTGTTGTGTGATTGATTTCTTGTTCTCTAATCTGCAGGTGATGCTGTAGACTTCATGACATGGTTCTTAAATGCTCTTCACGGTGCTCTTGGTGGCACAAAGAAGAAACCATGTGAGTATTTAAGACTAAATCCACATGGTATGTTTTATGCAAATTTCTATTATAGTTTTGCTTTGATTATCCATACTGTTCATATTTTTTCTCTGCTCTCATAGCAATAATTACAAAAGCTTTTCAAGGCTCCATGCGCATCTTCTCCAAGAAACTTCCCCACCCAGATTTAGTAAGTTTCTTGCTTTTGTAATACTGACTGAATTTTAGTAATAGAATAGCTCAGCATGATTTGAAAATATTTTAAGTGACCTACCTCGGTGCTACACGTCATCATCCACAGAAACTCAAGAATCACATGCACTGGTTATTGGACAAATTTTGTTCAGAGTCCTGTACCTGGGTTTAGTTGAAAAGTAAGATTTCTATAAAGTGAAGTTTGTAACGGGTGCAGATTCTACGCTACGGCTCTACCGTTATCTGAGCTGGTAAAACCCTCAAAGGCCACATAATTTGTTTTAACTGAGAAATTTGCCACAGATTTGGTGAATATCTTCCTTCTCAGAAAGTTGGAGATCAAACTTGGCAACGCCTCATCAGTTATTTACTGATAAGTTGTTTACCTTAAAGTTACAGACGCTATATCAAGTGAAAATTTTCTGATGTTTCAATGTCTCTGTGAAGCACTTCGTATCACCCTGTTGCTGAATTGTGCTATACAAATAAACTTGCCTTGGAAATTGTTGAGTGCTTTCTCAAACTTGTTTTATTGACTCTGAGACACATTCACAATTTCCATGTAACTTATTTCCTTTATGCTTTCCAGTAAGTGTTAGAATCTGTGCCCAGATGCTCACTGTATGTTCGAGTAAAGAGCAGAAAGAAAATGGCTCTTCTAAGTCAACTCAAATATTGACCAAAGTGCTGGACATTGAATAGAAATATGAAGCAAGAGATTTAAAAAAACAAAGATGTTCAAAAAGAAAACTCATTAACAATTTACAGTGAATTCTAATCTTGTGTATTCCCTGTGGACACATGTTTTCCCCCTCAAAAAATCTGCTTGGTGTCTCAAAATTTGCAGCTACAAGAAGAAAAAGAGGCATTGCTTCTGACAGAGGAATACCAGGAGCAGATGTCTGAGTCTACCTTCCTGTTTCTGACACTTGACCTCCCAACAGCTCCCCTGTACAAGGATGAGAAGGAGCAGCTTATAATCCCACAGGTCCCTCTCTTCAACATCCTGGCCAAATTCAGTGGCAGCACAGAGAAGGTATCAAATGTTTTACTGTCTTTTATAGTCAAATGCTTCTGAGGGGAGAAAACATGCAAATATTTAAATTCCTGCACTACAGTGCAGTTATCTCTAAAATTCTGACAGTTTAAACAAAATTTTCTGAGAACTGAGATTGGTACAGCTATTAAAAAGTAATATGTGGGCTCAATATACAGTCATTAAGATTTTGTAGTTGTAAACTAATGTTTGCAAATAATTTCTGAATTTGTATCTGTACATCAAACTTGTCAACCTGTAAAACAGTCTGCCTGGAAAATTCAAGTTTGTAAATAGAAAAGGATTTACATGGTTGTAAAAAAGGTGTGTATTTATAAGTTCTTTAGCAAACACCCTGTTCACAGATGCAAAGCACAAACCTGCGTGGCAAGAGTATGAAGTTGAGATTGCAAATTTTGTTCATGTCTTTAAACTTCTATCTGATTGGATGGTGACAAATCAAACTGTCCAGAGAGCAGACAGCTTCCTGTCCTCCCACACAGCTGTTGAATCTTAAAGGGGAGTAGACAAATTTTAAAGTGGTGCCGCTGTTTCTCAGTGTGAATGTGATAAACCAGCCTCTGCCTGCTGCTGGAGTCTCACACTGAGTAATATCAGTTTATCACATTCATTTTGCAGCCCCAGACTTGAACTGAACAACATAGTTTTGTTGATAAAATTACAAACTTAATCACATAATTTCAGTCAGAGGTTGTCGCACCCAGTGCCATTTACTAAACCACACTGGTTGCATCAGCACTCGTCTTGAAAATGCATCTACACCCGTTAAAGAGCTTACAGTGGTGCAGAAGGACAGGAAGCTGTCTGCTGAGTGGACGGTTTGATTTGTCATGATCCAATCAAATGGAAGTTTAAAAACGCGGCAAAAAGTTAGCATCTGCAGCTTCAAAGTCTTGCATGCAGTTTCTCGCTTTGCATCCGTGAAAAGACGTTAGCAAAAGTACTAGTTTTTTTTTTTTTTTAAATCCAAACCTTTTTTACAACCATGAAAGTCTCTTTCTGCATATTTGCAAACGTGAATTTTCCAGACAGACTGTTTTTACAGGGTGACAAGCTTGATTTACAAATACAAAATCTGAAATTATTTGCAAAAATTCATTTACAACTGCAAAATATTTGATTTTGATATATTGATCCCATAGTAATAATGTTAATATATCTTTTTCATTTTGCATTTAGGAATACAAAACCTACAAAGAGAATTTTCTCAAGAGGTTCCAGTTGACCAAACTGCCTCCATACCTCATCTTTTGCATCAAAAGATTTACCAAGAACAACTTCTTTGTGGAAAAGAACCCAACAATTGTCAACTTCCCGATCACGTAAGAGCTATCCATATATTTTGTCATTTGATAGGGCTTGTTACCATGAAGGGCAGGTTGATGGTAACGTGTACCTCTTGTGTGTGTATATTTTGTCTTCAGTGTAAATGTTGATCTCCTTTATGTTTTTATTTTGTATTTACTTAAACAGAAATGTAGACCTTCGTGAGTACCTGACAGAAGAAGCTCAAGCTACAGAGAAGAACACAACTTATGATCTTGTTGCAAACATTGTGCATGATGGAAAACCTACTGAGGGGGCGTACAGAATACACGTTCTTCATCATGTAAGCTGCAGTCTGACATTACTGTAAAGACAAATTCTTATGTTTAAAGCTGGATGTTATGATTTCATTTCAAACTTTTCTCTTGTTCTTGCTGCATTGAGAACAAGAACAAAGTTTCCCCTTCTCATGGAGTTTGGAAAAAAAAGATTTACTCTGCTCTGCCACAATTTCACTTCCACAAAGTACTTTTTACCAAAACACTCTTGTGTAAAAATGGTTTGTCATGAGTGGCATTACGTTTTATCCAGGGGACAGGGAAGTGGTATGAGATGCAGGACCTGCAGGTGATTGACATCCTTCCCCAGATGATCACACTGTCTGAAGCATACATCCAGGTAATTCCACAGCAGTAGTCTGTTTAGTGTGTGTTTTGCAAAAAATAATCAATATTAAAGAGTCCCGAGCCTTGCCAGGCATCTTTCACAACACACTTGGATGTCTCATAATTTTAAAGGCTCCAATAAAAGAGACCAGAGGGCTGAATGGAGTATCAGGAATTTTAAACCAGGACTTATTACTATCTGCAGTGTAAAAATATAAACTACCATGATTTTTTTTATACCCAATCCTAGTTTTAAGCTTTTTTTTTTTTTATATGCTTTCAACTTCTGACACAAGTGGACTTGAAGATATGCTTGGAGTCATGGCACCTTCCTGCAGACTGTCATTGTTTAGCATCACAATTAAATGATTTTAAAATTATTTGGATGCTTCTGGAGCTTTGTCTGTGAAAACAGATTTATTTTAAATTAGGAATTTTTTTGGTTGTTGACTGTTTTTCTTTCATTCTTATTGGATGCTGTTACTTGTAGGTAATCCAGCCCGATGTGACTGTTCTTCATTTGGCTACTTAAAGAGTTTAAATACAAAATCCAACACTTTGTGGTTGAAAGTAAAACTGAAGCACCAACAAAGATGGCTCCTAGAGTGATATTAAACATAACTAAATATTTCTTTAAAAAGGTTTTCTTGTAAAGGTTATTTGATTTCCATAAAGCCTTACAATGGGCTTTCATATTTCAGAAGGCTGAAATGTGAATATGATCAAATGTTAAACAAGACCAATGTTGTTCTGTGAAAAATACATAGTTTCTAATTTATACTTTCTCTATCTCTCATAGATCTGGAAGAGACAAGAGAGTGATGCCACAAACAACCACACAAGGATGTAAATAAGTCAGGTTTTCCAGTCAAAGCTCAGTTTTGTTATCATTTGGAAATAAACTGGGATTGAGGTAGTTAGGGGGACAAACTAAATGAATGAAAGTGGCAAGAGAACATTGTTTATAACCACAAGATTTAAAAAAAAATGTACATCTCCATGTTTTTTTTCACAGTTTTATCTTTTTACCAATGGAGGTTTTTGAATAAACAAGCTCCAAGAAACATAATCGTCTATTCATTTTTAAAAACACATCTCTTAACTTAATCTTCAGTTTTATTTGCAAGTGGTCATTTACACCAGCAATTATAATCAGAAGAAGCAAACTGTAAAATACATTGAAAGCTCCTTTTATAGCAGACAGTTATATCATTCTGTTTGTACATTCATAGTGACAGCTTGTTAATATCGAATAACACGGTTCACCAAACTAAGCCCTGCAGAAACAGATATTTCAGACTGAATTTCAGCTTCACTCTTGTCATACTTCATGCAAACAGGAATATTTATCATTAAAATTTATGCTGAGTTAGTTTAAATAGCAGGTGACATGATTAAAACAAAGGTTGATCAGTGCATTTGTAAAACATTTAACATTTAAGTACATTGTGTGCAGTCTCAGAGCTGCACTCAGTTTGGCAGGACTCATTTCTTCCACATGTATTTCTTACAGAAGGTCTGATTCTGTGGATTAAAACACAGAAATGGGTGTGAAACTACTTGTAAAGATGTACAGCATTGTACTGTTTTGTACAATATTTGTTCATTTTAGCAACAAGATACCCCTAGCATTGTACTGTATGGAGGTTAGTTTCATTCATGCATTCAATGATGTTTTAGTCTAATTTATTAGTGACAAAGACATGTTACTCATATCAATACTGATGACTTTTCTGGTACTGCTGACTAAACTTGCAGTGCTTATTGAGTTTCATATGTACCAAGCACTGAAACTACAATCAAATCTAATTGTATTTATAAAGCACTTCTTATACAAAAAGTAAAGTTTACATAAAAACAATTTTGTCACACTAAAAACAAGTTTTCACACACCCAAGTGTATGAGCTAACAAATTTAAAAATGCACACCTGATATCAGTTAATCACTCACTCACACCACACATACACAACATGCATGTCTACCGGACTTCTCAGTCTGTATAATAATATCTGATGAGCTACTATATCAACGGCAACACTAAGATCCAGTAGCACCAGGACTGAAAATTTATGAGAGTCCAAGTAACACCTGAGGATTTTAATCTTTAAAAGGGCTCTCTGTTCTGTGGTTTGTCCTAAAACCAGATTTAGATTTTTCTAAAATATTGTTTGTGTAAAAACCTGTGCAATTTGATAAAAAAAAAGTGGTAAAATGAGTAAAAATCTGTAAAAACTGTCCCAATTTTGTCAGAGCCTCTCAACAGTTAGAACAAAAATGCTACCATGACCTTAGTATTATTAACTCAAATACACTAAACTCTGAAAAGAAAAACCTGGTGACTACATGATACTAAAAGAGCTGGTTGTAGAAGAGTTACGCCTGGATCATATTTAGTTCCTTATGAAAGCCTTTCATGCTGCATGACTTACTTGGCAACGAAGTTTTTTTATTGCCACATTCAGATGATGAACTACTTTTGTTAGATTTATAATAAAGAATGAATTTTACCTACCCCACATTTCTGTGCAGTTTTCAAGTCTTTGCACCAGTAGCTTGGTCCCCAAATACAGGGAACCTTTCTCAAAGGCTCCACCTTTGAAATGCACATATCGGCTCTCTGCAGGACACCCACACAAAATATCACAAGAATGGGCTTCATGTCATGGGAATTCATGTTGACTAGGCATGTTGATTATGTTCCTGATCGGTATTGCATGCACTAAATTTCTCCATACTGGTTGCAAGTTGATCATCTAATACTGGTACATTGTATTTTTGCTGCTTCAGAAAATGTGCTGATACAAGCAACAGCATTTATAAACGTCTCATTTGAACCATGAGGTTGTCTTGTGCTAATCATTAGAATTAGGCCACTGTCAGCAAGACTACTTACTGCTGAGAAAACACCCTAGCAGAGCTGTACTTTGTGAAGACTAGTTGGTCTCCTTACTACAGAACATTTTTTTAGGGAAATGGGTAATTATTTGTGTGACCTTAAGCATATTCTTACTTCACAAACATGTGGAAGATCCATCTGGTTTCCCAAAACCCTCTGCAGCTGAGACCCATAGATTTTAGTGAAAGCTTCACACTGAAAAGACAGTACACAGTTTTTGATGTGAAATGATTCAGAGTCTCTTTTCTGCTGTGAGCAATAAACAAGGAGAGGTTGCATAAATAAATTAGACATGACAAAATTTATCGACTGGCTTAAGATATTTTGAAGTTTTAGTCATTTGTGATAAATGTTGTTTGGAGCTGAAAGTCTGACCTTGGGGATGGCATTTGGGTGATGGATGCACACAGACTGCAGGAAGGCTGACGTCTGATGTTCAGTTGCATTGACTCCCAGGTGCAGGCGGCTCAGTGCAGCCAGCGTTCGGCATGACTCGCAGTCTGAGGGGGGGAGGACCTCTGGGAAGTCAGCAGAGTGTTAACTTGAAGACAATGAGGAAGTGTGAGAATCAGATTTAACATTAAAACTGTGGATAAAAGTATTGCTGTAAACTGCAATGAGGAGGCCAATCAGTTCAGCAAAGCAGTCACCCTGACCACATCATTGCAGATTACATGGAAAGTGTGTTTTTGTTTATTGAAGTTCCATCTGTAGTCAAGTGATGCAAATTTTTTGAACATGAGGAAAATGTACAGAATCTAGACACCTAGAAAACACATAAAAGTCAGTCTCACTTCCTGTTTGGTGGTTTTGGAGCTAATGCAGATGAGAGCTTTTGAAAATCCAAAAGCCATCTGGTAACATCTGTGATAGCTGGAAAAACTTTGTACCTAAATCTTTCATTAAATTTAACATGATAATTGCATTAACATTGAAATGTTGATGCAAATAATCATTTGAAGTTGTCACATATTAAGTCAGGTAATATACAAAATAGCAATATCAACTGGAAAAACCTAAGTCATGTAATACATTTTTAAACTTTTCATAAAATTAAATGTGCTGGAACTTGAGGTAAAAGTATGTTTTTAATTACATTTAATCTAAAGAATCCAGTTATATTTAACTAATGAAATCTGGCATGTTTCAAAAGCTACTCATCCAACTTCAACTCATTGGAACGGCTACAGAGCTCGAGGTGAGAACATGAGAAAGAATCAAAGGCCAATTTTTTTAAACATACTACCATATGGTCACACTGCAAGAAAAACCTTGCAGTATGGACCTAAATAAAAATTTTACAAACCTGGTACAGTCTGCTCTCCAAACAAACACAGGTGCAAAAGGGTGCAGATCGTGTGAGGTGCAGCTGATGATAAAAGGAATTCCACAATCTCTGCACCATATTTGTCGACAAAGTCATCACACTGGTCTTTGTAGCTTTTAGGTACAAGATCACAGACCTCTTCCATGAGCTTCATTAAAGCATCCTGTAGGCCAGGAGGGAGAATACTGACATACATAAAGAGATGGGTGGCAGGGGCACATGTCTGAATCACTGTAATCAAGGGAAAGATTCACCTCGGTCATGTTTTTAGGCAGCAGGGTCTCCAGCTTCTTCATAATAAACAAACACAGGGTGCAAACTGGGCTGAACAGCTCCTAAAAAGAGGAACAGTTTACTGGAAGTTCTTAAACTTTTTTGGAGGGAAAAGGTTTCACTTCACCTGCTACTTTAAATTATACTCCTGCTTCTGCTTTCTCATACTAACTTGGGTCTTGGTGGCAGAGCCTAGTGCAGAGCTGGATGAGCTTTGGTCTACAGTGTGATCAGCAAGTTTTTGAGGTTCTGCCTTCTCATGGGAAACACAAAGTCCAAAAACCATGCAGATCTCCTCTGGTTTCTACAAAAACACAAATAATCTTGAAAAGCAAAACGTGCCTGTATGGACAGAAATGTTCATTTTTCCCCATATGTAAGAGAAAAAGAGCCAAAATAGAAGTTAAACTCACCAAGTGAGCAGGTGTTTGTTGAAGGACTTTTGGCAGGTATATCTTCACCTGTGACTCACACTGTGATGCCTGTTCGTTTGGTAGGCGCTGGCACAAAGCATGCAAGGTTTCATACAGAGTCACCTGCAAAAGCACTGCAGTTAGTTGTGTCTTTAATGGCAGCATTTTATTTAAGGAGAGTATGCAAAATAGCTTGATATGTCTTAAATATTTGTGATTGTATAGCCTCTTAAGTAAAGGCATTTCTCTATTTTAATACATGCTTGCAATGGAGAAATCCATGGACACTTTTTTATAGACATTACAAAGCCGGTGGGTGCAAATGCATGTTTCTTTATTAAACAGCTCTATTAACCTACCTTTATCATAAAGTAAACACTGTAAAGTTCCTTACTTTAGTATCACTGCTGGAAATCATGTTGGCGGACAGCTGGATGATTTGGCTGCATTCTGGACAGACATCCAACTTCTGATAAGGAGAAGCTATCATAAGACTTGTAACATAAAACAAGACTTGAGAAAGTTTTATAATATGGCACAAAAACAGTATAGAGTAGGCATCTTCTAGTCACTTTAAGGCTTACCAAATGTTCACGTCCAACGAATGATAATGGGTCAATAATAAACCTGGAGTCTCCTTCAGTAAAAACACACACAAAAAAAGATGGTGGGATTAAAGAAAAAGAGCAACGGATAAAGACTTAGAAAGCTAAATATTGCCAGTAATAGAGTATTTAGGGGTTGTATGCAGGGGTTGTACAGCTTCATATATGATAGGAAAATTAATTGTGACTGGTCAGGTGCCAGTGTGAAGCAGATATTAGGTAGCTTATAAAACCGCTCTTCATCTTACCGGGCCACAGACACACTGCGAGGACCACCAACACAAATCCCGACGCTGACATGGTTTCCAGGAGCTTAGGGGTGAATGAAACGCAGATGACTTCTATAAAACGTCAGTGATGTTGTCGCTGTCGGGTCACACCGGAACTACGGCTTGACTGGTCTCACCCAATCAGAGGAATATGAATAATGCGCAGGCGCTGTTATCAGAAAAGAAATGAAGCTACTTGTGAGCAGAGTGCCGCTATATGCGGCAGTGTTAAACACGGTGACGCGAAAAATGAACCGCATAAATGTACATTTTGTATAAAAGGCATTTACAATTAAGAAAACAAAAGAATTGTAAATAAAATGTAAGTTAATCCTCATGTTTCATAAACTATGATGAAAACATTAGGTTGAATTGATATTTCAATCTTAATTTGGTATTTGAAATGGCAAATTATTGGTTATTAGTCTTTGGTGTTAGAAAAAAGAAAGAAACAAAAATAAATTAATAAAAAGTCTCCTGCTCAGTAAGGACTCTTCTAAGAAAACACGGGAGTATGAAAAACGAAGGCTCCTCAAATGACCAGCAGATGGCAGCAGAGCAGAAAAAAATGTTATGATTGAGTCTGCGCTACGTGGAAATATCTACAATGTGGGGAACACCATTTTCTAAAACTTCTAAATAATTTTTGACTTATTTATTTTACTAACGTTAGTACAAAGTGTAAAGAAATTTGTTTTTGTTTAAATATTTCTTAGTTGTAACAATACACCATACAGCTTATACCATTGGAAAGAGTCTTTATTTCCCTTTTAAATAATGGCACAGTTGTAAGGAAAATGCATTTGTGGGATGAACAGTAGAGGTGAGTATGTGTATTGCTCCCATGATAAAACTGTGAAATGGCCTATTCTGCTATTTCCTGATTAGCAGCACCTCTGAGCATCAAACCTGCTACAGTTGGACTATAGGGTCAAAGTGGGGTGAAGATGCAGAGAATTTTACTGCACTGCTAGAGCAACAGCATTTGGTGGAGGCATTGTGAAAGTGTTGGGTGATCACACAGACTCATCATTGAGGGCAATCTCAAATACAGGCAGATATTGAGACAAGATTCTATAGTGGCATATTGCCATAGTTTTGGATCTAGCTTTATCCTACAAAATGGCAATGCTAATCAAAAACATGATTATATTTCTCTCAGTTTGTTTCTTTTGCATTTTTCTTCTTTTTTTCCTTCTTTTTTCTTATTTTTACCGGCAAGAAATTTAGGAACAAGGACGCCTGGTCACTTATAAATCACTGGAACAAATTTATTTTTTGATAAATGTAGTTGATTGCCATCGGAGAACTAGTGGAATGATGTCTCCTAACCCTGCAGTATCAGTGAGCTGCACTGAGTGTGAGCAACTTTCTTTGAGGATAACACAGCTGGAGAAGAGGACTGAAACACTGCAAGACATTCGTGTGAATGAAGAATTTATTGACTCTGTTGTAGCTTCTGTACAAGCTACTGAGATGTCAAATGGATTGAGTCAAATCTTCATATGCGAAGGCATGTCGAATGTGGAGCCTCCAGCTACAGACCTGCTGATACACTTCCTTGGATGTGTTCAAATGACACTGGAATAGCTGGGGAAAATCCCAAACCGGACCATCATTCTGATTTCTCCTACTGGAACACTGTTGGTGCCAGACCAAAGTCATCAACCCCGGCCATAACCTGGTCTGATGTTGTTCATCGCAGAGGTAAATCCAGCAGGAAATTTAAAGCTCCAGCACTCACTCCACCACCAGAAGTCTCACTGCATAATAAATATGATGTGTTGACTCATATTAAAATGAATGATGATGAATGTAATGCAAGGATCTATAAAAACTCAAGAAATAGCCCTAAAACTCAGCCCAGGGCTAACCAGACCAGGAGGAGAGGCCAAAATTCCACAAACAGGAGGACTAGAGAAGCTATCGGCGCCTCCACACAAAAACAAATAGACACAATTCTGATTGGGGACTCCATAACAGCATGTGAGAAAGGCAAAGACAGAAAATCTAACTTTTTCTGATGTATCAGTCAGGGAACTGATAGAGATCTTGCCGACAATTCTGTCTTCACGTCCAGATGGTATGAAGATTATTGTCCACACAGGGTCTTTTGATATTCTGAGGAGGAAAACTGGCTCCGAGATCCTGAAGAAAGACTTTTCTCTGCTGTTGGAGAGACTGTGTCAGTTTGGAGCACACCATGTTTACATGTCAGGACCCATTCCTACAGCAGGTAAAGGAATTGAACTTTTCAGTAGACTTCTTGGCCTGATCACATGGTTATCACACATATGTATCACCCATGGGATAAAGTTCATTGATAACTTCAATATCTTTTGGAAATGTAAGGAGCGATTCAGACCTGATGGTGTGCATCCAAATCTAACTGGATGCAGATTACGTGGTGCACACTTGCGTCATGCTGTTGGGACGGCAAACCCAAACATGAGTGTACAGATAAGAGTGAAGGACACAGCAGAGAGGCGATCACCTCCCAGCTCTCCCCCCTCACCAGACCCTCTGCTCCACATCACCCAAGGTATTCAAAGGATGTCTCTATCCTGGTCTGAACCCCAATGACCACCATCTACTAAGAAATACAGGGCCCCCCTCCTCCCCCTCCTCATCCTCCTCTTAGATCATCTGTCCTGGCAGAGCAGGGCATGGGAGGATGTGCAGGAGGTCCACAGAGCAGCAGCAGAATTCACAACAAAGATAACGTGCCATGATGCGTTCAGGGTCCTTGCTTTGCTACTACTGACAGCTGTTCTGAGATCAAGCCTGGACCCAGTAGGATTCCTGTGTTAGTTAGTAAAATAAGGAATTGAACACGGTCAGCTTGTGGGGTGAATTGATCTAATCTGTTAACTATACCTTGTATAGCTCAGAATACAACAGAGACCAGTGTAAACTTCATAAAGCTAGCTGTACTTAATGTTAGATCTCTGTCCAACAAGTCACTGTTAGTTAATGACTTCATCATTTCTCACAGTTTAGATTTTCTTTTTTTGACAGAAACATGGTTAACAGAAGACACAAGTGCTACAGTTCTTAATGAAACAGCACCCCCTCAATTTAGTTTTATGAATAAATGTCGAGACATGGAGAAGCAGTATTTAGCTGTTTTGCTGCAAACAAGTGGAACAAACTGCCAGTGGAGATTAAAGTTTCACCAAATGTAGACATTTTTAAATCCAGGTTAAAAACATTTCTTTTCTCATGCGCCTATGCATGAAATCTGTGTGTTTACTTTTTTTTTTTTTATCTTGCTTTTAATTATTTTAATGTAATTTATTATTTTATGATTATGTGTTGATGCCTTTTACTATTTCTAAATATCTGTAATGCCTTTGTTTTTATAAAGCACTTCGAATTGTCCTGTACATGAAATATAAATATATAAATATGAAATATACAAATAAACTGCCTTTCCTTGTTATTATCAGATCATCTGGAATGCAGTTCGGCCCCACGTCTTGAATGGCACAAGAGTGGGTGTTGCCATTTTAGTCAGCATCTTATCAAAAGGAGTTTACAAATGAACATGGAACATGGTTCAGAAGAGTTCATTAAGGATGTTGGTAAAACGGTACATAACTTTAAGCAGGTTCCTGTTGTCAAGTCAAGAGGCAGGTTTATCAAGAAAGTCTCACATTTACTAGAAGAAAACAAATGTACTTCCTTAATATTTTGACCATTTACCATAACATCCTTTTATAATATTAATGATCATAACAAGTTATACCTTAGTTATTTTCTTGCACTAAACGATTTGCACTGAGCAAAGTGTTTTTTAGACATATTTTTTAACAATGCCTTCATAATGATGACTTACAAAATGAAAACTAGACAGACGGACGGACGGACGGACGGACGGACAGACAGAGACAGACGGACGGACGGACGGACGGACGGACAGACAGAGACAGACAGACAGACAGATAAATAGATAGATAGATAGATAGATAGATAGATAGATAGATAGATAGATAGATAGACAGACAGACAGACAGACAGACAGACAGACAGACAGACAGACAGACAGATAGATAGATAGATAGATAGATAGATAGATAGATAGATAGATAGATAGATAGATAGAGAAGTGCACCATTATTGTCTTTGGCAGGTTGAACTTCTTCAGCTGCTGCAGGAAGTGCATCCTCTACAGGGCTTTCTTGGTGTTCAGCTCCCACTTGACGTCCTGGCTGATGATGGTGCCCAGGAAGTGGAAGGACTCCACAGTGCTGACTGGGGAGTCACACAGGGTGATGGGGGCAGGTGGGGCTGCGTTTTTTCTGAAGTCCACAACCAGTTCCACTGTCTTTAGAACACTGAGATTCAGGTTGTTCTGACTCTGGTGAAGACATCAGATGGTCAGTCTCCCACCTGTAAGCAGACTTATCCCCACCAGAGATGAGTCCATTGAGAGTTGTGTCGCTGACGTCTGTAGTCATGAAGTCTTTTGAGCGCTTGGTCCACCTCAAATCCCTTACCACCCCCCTCCTAGACCTGTTGCATTTCGCATACAGGCCCAACAGGTCTGTAGACGATGCAATCGACCTGGCCCTCCATTTCATCCTGCAGCACCTGGACTCCCCGGGAACTTACGCCAGGATCCTGTTCGTGGACTTCAGCTCTGCCTTCAATACCATCCTCCCAGCTCTGCTCCAGAACAAGCTTTTCCTGCTCAACGTGCCTGACTCCCTCTGCAGGTGGATTACAGACTTCCTAACAGACCGGAGCCAACATGTTAGGCTGGGGAAGACTGTATCGGACACTCTTACCATCAGCTCTGGATCCCCTCAGGGCTGTGTACTTTCCTCCTTGCTCTTCTCCCTGTATACCAACAGCTTCACCTCCAGCATTCAGTCCGTAAAACTGATCAAGTTTGCAGACGACACCAACCTCATTGGGCTCACCTCAGACAATGATGAGTCTGCTTACAGAAAGGAGGGGGACCGGTTGATGTCCTGGTGCAACCACAACAACCTGGAGCTGAACGCCCAGAAGACAGTGGAGATGATCGTGGACTTCAGAAAAACTACAGCCCCACTGCCCCCCATCCTCACTGACTGCCCCATCTTCATTGTGGACTCCTTCCACTTCCTGGGCACCAACATCACCCAGGACATTAAATGGGAGCCAATCATCTGCTCCCTCATCATAAAGGCCCAGCAGAGGATGTTCTTCCTGCAGCAGCTGAGAAAAATCAAGCTGCCCGCCAAGATGTTAGTGCAGTTCTATACGGCCATCATCGAGTCCATCCTCAGCTCCTCCATCACAGTGTGGTACGCTGAAGCCACTGCCAGGGACAGGCACAGACTGCAGCGCATTGTGCGTGCCGCTGAGAAGGGGATTGGCTGCAGGCTCCCATCTCTCCAGGACCTATATGTCTTCAGGATCCAGGGACGTGCAGGTCGGATTGCAGCTGACCCTTCTCCTCCTGGACATGGTCTGTTTCTCCCTCTCCCTTCAGGCAGGAAGGTATGGTCCATCCAGACCAGAACCTCCCGCCACATGGACAGCTTCTTCCCCTCTGCTATCAGACTCATAAACACTAAATAACTTTGTGTCAGACTCATGCACAATCAGCTACTCAGTATCGGACTCATGGACACCAACCAACCCTGCCATTTGCACTGCAATATTTGCACTATGTGGTCCACTACACACTCACACACTAGTTTAGTTATACTGTCTTTATTGCATGCCTTTATTTATTTATGTATTTCCCCTTACTAGTCTATGTTCCATGTTCCATGTTGCGCCATTGCACCAAGAAAAATTCCTAGTCTGTGAAACCTTCACTGACAATGGCAATAAAACTGATTCTGATTCTGAAAACACAAACAAACCCGGGATAGTTGGTGCCTGCTGACCACTGAGCAATGATGAAACTAACATTGTTAAAATCAAACAGGTATGAATGTTACGGCGGGTCAGACAGGTGTTGGTTTCTGAACCCCATGGTGCAGACACTGAAAATCCAGGAGACTGAGGCAGATGAATTAAAGAAAGGGTTTTAATGAAGACTTGAAATGTGCAAGATGTTCCGCGTTCCGGATCTGAGGACCACAGTGGTGTGCTGTTGACTGGACAGGCGGGCAAGCAGGCAGGACCGGACACAAGCTTGGTTGGAGCCAGCGACAAAGGAGTGGACCGGGATGAGTGAAACAATCCAGAAGATCGGCAGGCAGACAGGACGGGCAGAATCCAGACACCAGGAGTCTAGAGACAAGACTGACATTAAGAAACATGAACTGTATTAAATAGAGAAACTAGAGAGGCCACGATATACCAGATGGGTAACTGGAGGATCCAGCGAGGAGTGAAGAAAGGTCCGTTGGTTAAATACTGTGGTGGTGATGAGAAGATGAGGTTCTGGTGTGATGATCTGCCCAGGTGAGATGATTGCTGCTGCAACACTCCAGGTCGGAAACAGACATGACGTACAAGACAGACAGCGGGAGCCAGACGCACACACACTAGGATAATCAGGGAACACATATACACAGGGGAGACAGACAGGAACCATAACAATGGATTGTTGAAATTATGTGAAACAGTGGTAAATGGTGTGGACTGAAGTTTGTTTGTTGTGACATAGGTTACCATATTAGCTACTGAATTGTCTGTAAGTCAGTATTCACCTATACTCCAGTGATGAGTGAAAAGGTTTTCTTGAAAGCCAAAAATAGAAATAATATGTGGGATTGATTGTAATGAATTTTTGCATGTGAATATTGTAGTTTATGACTGGCGGCGTGAAAAACTAGTGGTCAAACAGTCTTTCATATGCATGAAGGATAAAAACAATAAGTTATATATAATAAGTCATGTTAACTGTACCAATTGTTTTTATTGTGTGGTCTTAACAGTACCATCAAGTTGGAATATTGATTATAGCTCTGTGTTGTTCATACTGTATGATAATCCTAAAAAATAATGTATTACACTGGTCTCATGTCACAAATATTGTTTAACTATAGATGTATGTTGTATTCAAAGACAGTGAGAGTCTTTTAGATTTAGGAAAATGTCTGAATTTTTGAGACGTTGTTGCTGTCCATCACATCTGAAGCTGGATTTTTATTTTCTATTTTCATTTAATTATTTTGACTGTTAAATATTTTTCAACTTGTTTTCAACTTTGTCTTTGAATTGTAGAATCCACAAGACAACAAACTCTTAAGCAAAAATGGTTGAGTTTTGTTTTAACTAATGCAATTACAAATTACATTATTTATAAATTATTTTTGTTTTTTAACCATGACAGTAATAAATTGTGTGAATAACTGACTGAAGCAAAAAGAATATCAACTAGTTCTATTTTCTATAAGATGCTGCCTCTTATCTCATCAACAAAATTTAAAATACTGTCTCAAAGCAACACAAACACTGCTGTAGGTTTCTTGGTTTTATGTTAGGAGCTGATGTTAATGGGGCTTAGTTACTAAGTTCATAAGTCTAACAGACTTTTATCAGTCTAACAGCAGACATGTTACGTACTTTTGTACATAAAAAGGGTTACATGGTTTGGAAAGCCCTGTAAACTTCATAAAGCTAGCTGTACTTAATGTTAGATCTCTGTCCAACAAGTCACTGTTAGTTAATGACTTCATCATTTCTCACAGTTTAGATTTTCTTTTTTTGACAGAAACATGGTTAACAGAAGACACAAGTGCTATAGTTCTTAATGAAACAGCACCCCCTCATTTTAGTTTTATGAATAAATGTCAAAACAGGAGGAAAGGGGGAGGAGAAGCTGCCTTATTTAAAGATTCATTCCAGTGTAAAGAGATTTCATTTGCTGACTTTACTTCTTTTGAATATTTTAGTTTTATTTTAAGGGTCATTCCTAAAATCCTACTTCTAATCATCTACAGACATCCAGGACACTGTAAATTTTATTGATGAATTTTCTGAATTATTGTTGGTTATCTCTACTGATTTTAGCCATTTCATCTTAACTAACATGACGGATGGTAATGTCAAGGAATTTTGTGCCATATTGAACATGTTTGGTTTGTGGCAACATGTAAAAGAACCGACCTATATTCGAGGTCACATTCTGGACCTGGTTATTTCAAAGGGTGTTGATATTTCTTCTGTTGCGGTCACTGACTTGGCCTTGTCTGACCATTTTTGTATTTTGTTTGATTTACTGATCACTCAGAATGTCCAAAAACCTGCTCCTCGGTTAGGAAGAGGTACATTAATGAAAGAACAAGTGCTAAGTTTGTGGAGGCCATAGCTATGTTACCAACAACCAGTGCAGAGTCAGTTGATGGACTCCTGGATCATTTCAATCTGAAAATCTTGAATGTAATGGATGCTGTTGCACCGAAAAGAATCAAGAGCACCTTGAGCAAACAGAAAACACCATGGAAAAACACTACTGTGGTTACCAGCCTAAAAAGAGAAAGCAGGAAAACTGAGCAGAAATGGCGGAAAAATAAACTTCAAATTCACTATGAGCTGTACAAACAAAGCCTGTGTAACTATAACAATGAGCTGTGTAAGGCCAGAGAGCTGTATTTATCTGAAATGATTAACAAGAACATCAACAATTCTCGCACTCTGTTTGCTATGATTGAAAAATTTACAGATAAGCCCAGAGCTCCTTTCCACTGAGAAATGAAACCAATTTGCCAACTCTTTTAGCCAAAAAATTAAAACAATTAGGCAAAATATTAATTCCACACAGTCACACAAGAAAACTAGTCTGTGTCTAAAACCCGGAAATAATTCTGATGTTATGTCGCAATTTAAAATGGTTGATTTAAAAATCCTACAAGAAACAGTTTGGCATTTGAAATCAACAACATGCACTCTGGTCATGATACCATCCAACTTTTTAAGAACAGTTTTTTACCTCAGTAGAAAGTGATCTCCTACTGATAGTTAACAGCTCACTGGCATCAGGCATTTTCCCCAAGTCACTAAAGATCGCTGCTATTAAGCCACTCCTAAAGAAAAGGACTCTAGATGCCTCTATAATGAACAACTATAGACCTGTCTCTAACCTCTCTTTTATTTCCAAGATTATTGAGAAAGTTGTATTTCACAAGCTTAATGACTTTTTAAATGAAAGTGGAAATCTTGATAAATTTCAGTCCGGCTTCCGACCTCATCACAGCCCTGAAACAGCTCTGGTCAAAGTTTTAAATGACATTAGGTTGAATACTGATTCTGGTCAAGTATCAGTCCTGGTTTTCTTGGATCTCAGTGCTGCGTTTGATACTGTAGATCACAGAATTCTGTTGCACAGGCTGGAAAACTGGGTTGGACTTTCTGGAGCTGGAACTGGTTCAGGTCCTATTTAGTAGGCCGGAGTTATTTTGTTACGATCGGCAGCTATGAATCCCAGCGAGTGGCCATGACTTGTGGAGTCTCCCAGGGGTCGGTCCTTGGACCTCTTCTGTTCAACTTGTATATGCTCCCTCTGGGTCAAATATTACAGAACTATAGCATGAATAATCAAAGTCACAGAATAGATTTTAAAAACCTTCTGATTGTTTACAAATCCCAGAATGGTTTAGGCCCAGAATACATCTATGATATGTTCAGAGAATATAAACCTAGCAGAGCTCTTAGATCCAAAGACTCAGGTCAACTAACCCAAACAAGAGTCCAGACTAAACATGGAGAAGCAGCATTTAGCTGTTTTGCTACAAACAAGTGGAACAAACTGCCAGTGGAGAATAAACTTTCACCAAATGTAGACATTTTTAAATCCAGTTTAAAAACATTTCTTTTCTCATGTGCCTATGCATGAAATCTGTGTTTACTTTTTTTTTTTATCTTGCTTTTAATTATTTTAATGTAATTTATTATTTTATTGTGATTGTGTTGATGCCTTTTACTATTTCTAAATATCTGTAATGCCTTTGTTTTATGTAAAGCACTTTGAATTGTCCTGTACATGAAATGTGCTATACAAATAAACTGCCTTGCCTTGTTATTATCAGATCATCTGGAATGCAGTTCGGCCCCACGTCTTGAATGGCACAAGAGTGGGTGTTGCCATTTTAGTCAGCATCTTATCAAAAGGAGTTTACAAATGAACATGGAACATGGTTCAGAAGAGTTCATTAAGGATGTTGGTAAAACGGTACATAACTTTAAGCAGGTTCCTGTTGTCAAGTCAAGAGGCAGGTTTATCAAGAAAGTCTCACATTTACTAGAAGAAAACAAATGTACTTCCTTAATATTTTGGCCATTTACCATAACATCCTTTTATAATATTAATGATCATAACAAGTTATACCTTAGTTATTTTCTTGCACTAAACGATTTGCACTGAGCAAAGTGTTTTTTAGACATATTTTTTAACAATGCCTTCATAATGATGACTTACAAAATGAAAACTAGACAGACGGACGGACGGACAGACAGACAGACAGACAGACAGACAGACAGACAGACAGACAGACATATAGATAGATAGATAGATAGATAGATAGATAGATAGATAGATAGATAGATAGATAGATAGATAGACAGACAGACAGACAGACAGACAGACAGACAGACAGACAGACAGACAGACAGACAGACAGACAGACAGACAGACAGATAGATAGATAGATAGATAGATAGATAGATAGATAGATAGAGAAGTGCACCATTATTGTCTTTGGCAGGTTGAACTTCTTCAGCTGCTGCAGGAAGTGCATCCTCTACAGGGCTTTCTTGGTGTTCAGCTCCCACTTGACGTCCTGGCTGATGATGGTGCCCAGGAAGTGGAAGGACTCCACAGTGCTGACTGGGGAGTCACACAGGGTGATGGGGGCAGGTGGGGCTGCGTTTTTTCTGAAGTCCACAACCAGTTCCACTGTCTTTAGAACACTGAGATTCGGGTTGTTCTGACTCTGGTGAAGACATCAGATGGTCAGTCTCCCACCTGTAAGCAGACTTATCCCCACCAGAGATGAGTCCATTGAGAGTTGTGTCGCTGACGTCTGTAGTCATGAAGTCTTTTGAGCGCTTGGTCCACCTCAAATCCCTTACCACCCCCCTCGTAGACCTGTTGCATTTCGCATACAGGCCCAACAGGTCTGTAGACGATGCAATCAACCTGGCCCTCCATTTCATCCTGCAGCACCTGGACTCCCTGGGAACTTACGCCAGGATCCTGTTCGTGGACTTCAGCTCTGCCTTCAATACCATCCTCCCAGCTCTGCTCCAGAACAAGCTTTTCCTGCTCAACGTGCCTGACTCCCTCTGCAGGTGGATTACAGACTTCCTAACAGACCGGAGCCAACATGTTAGGCTGGGGAAGACTGTATCGGACACTCTTACCATCAGCTCCGGATCCCCTCAGGGCTGTGTACTTTCCCCCTTGCTCTTCTCCCTGTATACCAACAGCTTCACCTCCAGCATTCAGTCCGTAAAACTGATCAAGTTTGCAGACGACACCAACCTCATTGGGCTCATCTCAGACAATGATGAGTCTGCTTACAGAAAGGAGGGGGACCGGTTGATGTCCTGGTGCAACCACAACAACCTGGAGCTGAACGCCCAGAAGACAGTGGAGATGATCGTGGACTTCAGAAAAACTACAGCCCCACTGCCCCCCATCCTCACTGACTGCCCCATCTTCATTGTGGACTCCTTCCACTTCCTGGGCACCAACATCACCCAGGACATTAAATGGGAGCCAATCATCTGCTCCCTCATCATAAAGGCCCAGCAGAGGATGTTCTTCCTGCAGCAGCTGAGAAAAATCAAGCTGCCCGCCAAGATGTTAGTGCAGTTCTATACGGCCATCATCGAGTCCATCCTCAGCTCCTCCATCACAGTGTGGTACGCTGAAGCCACTGCCAGGGACAGGCACAGACTGCAGCGCATTGTGCGTGCCGCTGAGAAGGTGATTGGCTGCAGGCTCCCATCTCTCCAGGACCTATATGTCTTCAGGATCCAGGGACGTGCAGGTCGGATTGCAGCTGACCCTTCTCATCCTGGACATGGTCTGTTTCTCCCTCTCCCTTCAGGCAGGAAGGTATGGTCCATCCAGACCAGAACCTCCCGCCACATGGACAGCTTCTTCCCCTCTGCTATCAGACTCATAAACACTAAATAACTTTGTGTCAGACTCATGCACAATCAGCTACTCAGTATCGGACTCATGGACACCAACCAACCCTGCCATTTGCACTGCAATATTTGCACTATGTGGTCCACTACACACTCACACACTAGTTTAGTTATACTGTCTTTATTGCATGCCTTTATTTATTTATGTATTTCCCCTTACTAGTCTATGTTCCATGTTCCATGTTGCGCCATTGCACCAAGAAAAATTCCTAGTCTGTGAAACCTTCACTGACAATGGCAATAAAACTGATTCTGATTCTGAAAACACAAACAAACCCGGGATAGTTGGTGCCTGCTGACCACTGAGCAATGATGAAACTAACATTGTTAAAATCAAACAGGTATGAATGTTACGGCGGGTCAGACAGGTGTTGGTTTCTGAACCCCATGGTGCAGACACTGAAAATCCAGGAGACTGAGGCAGATGAATTAAAGAAAGGGTTTTAATGAAGACTTGAAATGTGCAAGATGTTCCGCGTTCCGGATCTGAGGACCACAGTGTTGTGCTGTTGTCTGGACAGGCGGGCAAGCAGGCAGGACCGGACACGAGCTTGGTTGGAGCCAGCGACAAAGGAGTGGACAGGGATGAGTGAAACAATCCAGAAGATCGGCAGGCAGACAGGACGGGCAGAATCCAGACACCAGGAGTCTAGAGACAAGACTGACATTAAGAAACATGAACTGTATTAAATAGAGAAACTAGAGAGGCCACGATATACCAGATGGGTAACTGGAGGATCCAGCGAGGAGTGAAGAAAGGTCCGTTGGTTAAATACTGTGGTGGTGATGAGAAGATGAGGTTCTGGTGTGATGATCTGCCCAGGTGAGATGATTGCTGCTGCAACACTCCAGGTCGGAAACAGACATGACGTACAAGACAGACAGCGGGAGCCAGACGCACACACACTAGGATAATCAGGGAACACATATACACAGGGGAGACAGACAGGAACCATAACAATGGATTGTTGAAATTATGTGAAACAGTGGTAAATGGTGTGGACTCATCCACTTTGTCACACTCATTTTCAACTAGTGGATTAAATACTCAGGGTGAAAGCTGACTGTCTCTGCATTACAACATGAAGTTAGTTTGTTGTGACATAGGTTACCATATTAGCTACTGAATTGTCTGTAAGTCAGTATTCACCTATACTCCAGTGATGAGTGAAAAGGTTTTCTTGAAAGCCAAAAATAGAAATAATATGTGGGATTGATTGTAATGAATTTTTGCATGTGAATATTGTAGTTTATGACTGGCGGCGTGAAAAACTAGTGGTCAAACAGTCTTTCATATGCATGAAGGATAAAAACAATAAGTTATATATAATAAGTCATGTTAACTGTACCAATTGTTTTTATTGTGTGGTCTTAACAGTACCATCAAGTTGGAATATTGATTATAGCTCTGTGTTGTTCATACTGTATGATAATCCTAAAAAATAATGTATTACACTGGTCTCATGTCACAAATATTGTTTAACTATAGATGTATGTTGTATTCAAAGACAGTGAGAGTCTTTTAGATTTAGGAAAATGTCTGAATTTTTGAGACGTTGTTGCTGTCCATCACATCTGAAGCTGGATTTTTATTTTCTATTTTCATTTAATTATTTTGACTGTTAAATAGTTTTCAACTTGTTTTCAACTTTGTCTTTGAATTGTAGAATCCACAAGACAACAAACTCTTAAGCAAAAATGGTTGAGTTTTGTTTTAACTAATGCAATTACAAATTACATTATTTATAAATTATTTTTGTTTTTTAACCATGACAGTAATAAATTGTGTGAATAACTGACTGAAGCAAAAAGAATATCAACTAGTTCTATTTTCTATAAGATGCTGCCTCTTATCTCATCAACAAAATTTAAAATACTGTCTCAAAGCAACACAAACACTGCTGTAGGTTTCTTGGTTTTATGTTAGGAGCTGATGTTAATGGGGCTTAGTTACTAAGTTCATAAGTCTAACAGACTTTTATCAGTCTAACAGCAGACATGTTACGTACTTTTGTACATAAAAAGGGTTACATGGTTTGGAAAGCCCTGTAAACTTCATAAAGCTAGCTGTACTTAATGTTAGATCTCTGTCCAACAAGTCACTGTTAGTTAATGACTTCATCATTTCTCACAGTTTAGATTTTCTTTTTTTGACAGAAACATGGTTAACAGAAGACACAAGTGCTATAGTTCTTAATGAAACAGCACCCCCTCATTTTAGTTTTATGAATAAATGTCAAAACAGGAGGAAAGGGGGAGGAGAAGCTGCCTTATTTAAAGATTCATTCCAGTGTAAAGAGATTTCATTTGCTGACTTTACTTCTTTTGAATATTTTAGTTTTATTTTAAGGGTCATTCCTAAAATCCTACTTCTAATCATCTACAGACATCCAGGACACTGTAAATTTTATTGATGAATTTTCTGAATTATTGTTGGTTATCTCTACTGATTTTAGCCATTTCATCTTAACTAACATGACGGATGGTAATGTCAAGGAATTTTGTGCCATATTGAACATGTTTGGTTTGTGGCAACATGTAAAAGAACCGACCTATATTCGAGGTCACATTCTGGACCTGGTTATTTCAAAGGGTGTTGATATTTCTTCTGTTGCGGTCACTGACTTGGCCTTGTCTGACCATTTTTGTATTTTGTTTGATTTACTGATCACTCAGAATGTCCAAAAACCTGCTCCTCGGTTAGGAAGAGGTACATTAATGAAAGAACAAGTGCTAAGTTTGTGGAGGCCATAGCTATGTTACCAACAACCAGTGCAGAGTCAGTTGATGGACTCCTGGATCATTTCAATCTGAAAATCTTGAATGTAATGGATGCTGTTGCACCGAAAAGAATCAAGAGCACCTTGAGCAAACAGAAAACACCATGGAAAAACACTACTGTGGTTACCAGCCTAAAAAGAGAAAGCAGGAAAACTGAGCAGAAATGGCGGAAAAATAAACTTCAAATTCACTATGAGCTGTACAAACAAAGCCTGTGTAACTATAACAATGAGCTGTGTAAGGCCAGAGAGCTGTATTTATCTGAAATGATTAACAAGAACATCAACAATTCTCGCACTCTGTTTGCTATGATTGAAAAATTTACAGATAAGCCCAGAGCTCCTTTCCACTGAGAAATGAAACCAATTTGCCAACTCTTTTAGCCAAAAAATTAAAACAATTAGGCAAAATATTAATTCCACACAGTCACACAAGAAAACTAGTCTGTGTCTAAAACCCGGAAATATTTCTGATGTTATGTTGCAATTTAAAATGGTTGATTTAAAAATCCTACAAGAAACAGTTTGGCATTTGAAATCAACAACATGCACTCTGGTCA
The DNA here is from genome assembly GCF_017639745.1 of Melanotaenia boesemani. Taxonomy (NCBI): domain Eukaryota; kingdom Metazoa; phylum Chordata; class Actinopteri; order Atheriniformes; family Melanotaeniidae; genus Melanotaenia; species Melanotaenia boesemani. The sequence goes on from NC_055692.1 coordinate 18,460,645, forward strand.
TGATACCATCCAACTTTTTAAAAACAGTTTTTACCTCAGTAGAAAGTGAGCTCCTACTTATAGTTAACAGCTCACTGGCATCAGGCATTTTCCCCAAGTCACTAAAGATAGCTGCTATTAAGCCACTCCTAAAGAAAAGGACTCTAGATGCCTCTATAATGAACAACTATAGACCTGTCTCTAACCTCTCTTTTATTTCCAAGATTATTGAGAAAGTTGTATTTCACAAGCTTAATGACTTTTTAAATGAAAGTGGAAATCTTGATAAATTTCAGTCCTGCTTCCGACCTCATCACAGCACTGAAACAGCTCTGGTCAAAGTTTTAAATGACATTAGGTTGAATACTGATTCTGGTCAAGTATCAGTCCTGGTTTTCTTGGATCTCAGTGCTGCGTTTGATACTGTAGATCACAGAATTCTGTTGCACAGGCTGGAAAACTGGGTTGGACTTTCTGGAGCTGGAACTGGTTCAGGTCCTATTTAGTAGGCCGGAGTTATTTTGTTACGATCGGCAGCTATGAATCCCAGCGAGTGGCCATGACTTGTGGAGTCTCCCAGGGGTCGGTCCTTGGACCTCTTCTGTTCAACTTGTATATGCTCCCTCTGGGTCAAATATTACAGAACTATAGCATGAATAATCAAAGTCACAGAATAGATTTTAAAAACCTTCTGATTGTTTACAAATCCCAGAATGGTTTAGGCCCAGAATACATCTATGATATGTTCAGAGAATATAAACCTAGCAGAGCTCTTAGATCCAAAGACTCTGGTCAACTAACCCAAACAAGAGTCCAGACTAAACATGGAGAAGCAGCATTTAGCTGTTTTGCTACAAACAAGTGGAACAAACTGCCAGTGGAGAATAAACTTTCACCAAATGTAGACATTTTTAAATCCAGTTTAAAAACATTTCTTTTCTCATGTGCCTATGCATGAAATCTGTGTGTTTACTTTTTTTTTTTATCTTGCTTTTAATTATTTTAATGTAATTTATTATTTTATTGTGATTGTGTTGATGCCTTTTACTATTTCTAAATATCTGTAATGCCTTTGTTTTTATAAAGCACTTTGAATTGTCCTGTACATGAAATGTGCTATACAAATAAAGTGCCTTTCCTTGTTATTATCAGATCATCTGGAATGCAGTTCGGCCCCACGTCTTGAATGGCACAAGAGTGGGTGTTGCCATTTTAGTCAGCATCTTATCAAAAGGAGTTTACAAATGAACATGGAACATGGTTCAGAGGAGATCATTAAGGATGTTGGTAAAACGGTACATAACTTTAAGCAGGTTCCTGTTGTCAAGTCAAGAGGCAGGTTTATCAAGAAAGTCTCACATTTACTAGAAGAAAACAAATGTACTTCCTTAATATTTTGGCCATTTACCATAACATCCTTTTATAATATTAATGATCATAACAAGTTATACCTTAGTTATTTTCTTGCACTAAACGATTTACACCGAGCAAAGTGTTTTTTAGACATATTTTTTAACAATGCCTTCATAATGATGACTTACAAAATGAAAACTAGACAGACGGACGGACGGACGGACGGACGGACGGACGGACGGACGGACGGACGGACGGACGGACGGACGGACAGACAGACAGACAGACAGACAGACAGACAGACAGACAGACAGACAGACAGACAGACAGATAGATAGATAGATAGATAGATAGATAGATAGATAGATAGATAGATAGATAGATAGATAGATAGATAGATAAATAGATAGATAGATAAATAGATAGATAGAGAAGTGCACCATTATTGTCTTTGGCAGGTTGAACTTCTTCAGCTGCTGCAGGAAGTGCATCCTCTACAGGGCTTTCTTGGTGTTCAGCTCCCACTTAACGTCCTGGCTGATGATGGTGCAAGTGGAAGGACTCCACAGTGCTGACTGGGGAGTCACACAGGGTGATGGGGGCAGGTGGGGCTGCGTTTTTTCTGAAGTCCACAACCAGTTCCACTGCAAAGGCAAACAGCAGTGGCACAAGGTGCTCAAATGACTTCATTACCACAGAGGTCAAGAAAACGGGTCTGTAGTCATGAAGTCCTGTGGTTCTTGGCTGGGGATGATGGTGGGTGTTTTGAAGCAGGCTGGCATGTGGCATGTCTCCAGTGAGGTGTTGAAGATGTCAGTGAATACTGGAGACAGCTGATCAGCACAGTGCTTCAGGGTGGAGGGAGAGACAGAGTCTGGTCCGGCTGCTTTGAGTGGGTTCTGCCTCTTAAATAGTTTGTTGACACCGCTCTCAAGGATGGAGAGAGTCATCACTGTGGTGGGGGAGGAGGGGGCCTCTAGGGTGGGCAGTTGTGGGAGGACCCAAGCCCCTGCTGTGGAGGGGTAGGTGGAGATGGAGGAGTGGAGGTGGTGGGATTAATTTCAAGTGCAGAGAAGAAACTAACCAAAATGGCGTTAACAGGCTGTGAGCGCTCTTGGATCATCCTTTTTTTTGCGAGATAATGTTATTGAGGAAAGCAACAGTATTGTGTGCTAACGTGAAAGTTTTACATCTTAATGCAAAAGGTATCGTGTTCTAATGCAAAAAAAAAAACAAAACAAACAAACAAAACAAAACAACAAAAAAGTTCTGTGTCCCAATTTGTATTGTTCCTTTATAACTATCATAAATTACTTATTGTGTGGAAGTGTAGGAAAACACATATAGACAATAATAAATTCAGTCTTCTTTAAAAAAAAAAAAGAAAAGAAAAAAAACACCTAATCCACTTATACAAAAGCAACAAACTCTCTGTTCATCTAACTGGAAATAATGAAATTTGTAGACCTGGTCAATTTTAAAATTGTTCAAACCATGTACAGAGATAAAAATGATCAACTGTCAAACAGTTTACAAAAGTTTTCCAATTAAGGGAGAGTAAATTCAGTCTGACAGGAACATGTAAAAAACAAAAAACAAAAACAGCTTTAAACTTCACTGCATCTCTACAAAAGGGATACAATTATAGAATAGCTGCAGCAAAGACACTGAAAAAATGTCAATAATCAGGAAGATAAAAAAATATATATATTTAAAATATATTAAGCTATTAATGAGACTTATTGAATACAATTTTTTTGTGTATTGTGATTTATTATGAGAGGGTATTATGATCATTGTGTATTATGGTTTGTACTGTGCTTAATATGGAGGACCAAAACCGCCATAATTAAAAATACAGAAATATAAAAATAGCTCAATAAACAATTATATTTTTGTATAAATTATTTTTATATAAATTCTAAAATTATAAATGTCCCCACAGAGTCAGCTTTGCCTTTCTTACTATAGAATGTAGTGATGTAGTGAAGAATTTACTCCTTTCTGCATACTTTAAACATTTAAAGGGGATTAATGCTTTCAAGTTTATACCATTTGGGCAAATTATTGTAAATATTGTACATGTTACAAAGAGAGCAAAAACCCTACACCCTAGACACCTGGGCTAGGCAAAGTTGTTTATTTTAAAAAACAAATTTTATACAGAGGAAAATGAAATTTCTTATTTAATACTGCTTTATCTTCTCTAAAATCTGTTCAAGAGCTATTTCTGTGCTGATTGGCAAACCAATAATTAAATTTAAACATTTCTGTATAGTTTTATTTGAAATACAAAAAAGTGTGTAAAAATCACAGAGAGTAAAAGCAATATATGCGTTACACTTAGGACCCCTCAGAGACAGGAGAAGGATTAACAATTTTATTGAACAAGGAAACACAGGAGGAATGGTCTTACTCGTAGACAGATCTTCCTAGAGCTACAGAGCAGGGAAGGGAAGAGAAGTCAAGGGAAGGAGGACAAGTCCAAGCATGCGTAAACAAGGTCCAACAGGGAATGAGTGTGGTGCTGGGGTATATGTAGCAGGGTGAGTAGACTGAATACAGGTGTGGACAATTAGTATACCAGTTATTGACTGGCTGGAAAGGGTGTGGATAATCATGAATTCAGAGCGGGTGGAACAATGAAGCTGGGTTGTTGTTATATCTTTTCAATGGGAATTTAATTAATGCAGTTTTCAGGCATTAAAAAAGTTGGCCAAAAATCAGTTTTAATAAAGCTAAAAAACCATAACATAGTCATGATGCATTATATCAAGTATCTGTTGATGGGGCTGAACAGTGACATGCTTTACTGGTGGTGGCTTGTAAGAAGTGAGTTTGAGTCAAACTGAAGTTGAATGATCAAGTTATAGAGACTTTTTTGTTTGTTTGTTTTGGCAAACATTCAGCTCTGTTGGCAGCTACCAGAAATTCTGACTATTTTTAATGTGGGGGAAACGCATTGTTTATTTTCACATTATTTTGCAGCAGAGGAGAATATAGATGGTCTTCCTGTTCAGATTGTGTTATTTAATGAGTGGAGTAGGGCTTTATATATATCATTATCATTAAATGCACATTATTATTTGTCACCATATTTTTTAATTCACATCTACAGTGTTATTTAAGTATAGTACAATACTGTATTTACATTTTACAGTGTTGTTGACTTTAATCAAAGATGGGAAGCGTATCAACAAAGTCGGGTATTTCAGTTAAACTTTTCCAAGAGCAGGTGTGTTTACTGCCTAACATACAATTTAAGTACAGATCAGATACATGATAAAATTAGATGTGCTTGTTGTGTGTGTGTGTGTGTGTGTGCATTGAGTGTGTGACTGTGTGGTATCCCTGCTTCATCAGTACCTTGAATTTCCCGTGAGCGCATTTTTCTATGGCATGCTGCAGATGGAAAGTCCACTAGTACGCAATGTTTTATCATACCTGATCTTTTTCTTTTGCAGACTCTGTCTAGTATGCGGAACTTTGACATGACATGACATGACTGATTGGCAATTGTGTTTTCTGGAAGTATAAAAATAAGTGGGTGTGGCTGCATGTTTGTGTTATGTACTATGAATATATGAGAGAGAAAGATTCTTTCGAGGAAGTTACACACACACTGAAGGATTGGCCTATTGGTTTATTATGGTCACAGACTCAAGGAGCAGATTTCCACGAGACAACTACTTGTCTATCAGGATACCATGACACCAGGAAGACTTCCTGAAAACATAAGATCACCTTCATCACCCATAAGACTCACAGCAGCTCTACGAAAACATAAATATGTCTTTCATTAATTTTAATGAGAGAAAACTGCAACCAGGATTTTAAAAAGGTACTCTAATTCCCTTAGTTGTCGTTTTGCCAAGTGAACCCTTTCAACGGATAACATAGAATGACTTGAGCATGTGATACATGCCCTGTTGACACTTTCAGTTTTGGGGCAGAGAAGACATTCAACAATGCAGAATTTCTAGTCCTTTATACTTAGGATAATGTATTTAGTTTGTTTACACCAAGAAGTTCAGTACTTTTCCAACAGATGAGACAAAAATCACACCTAGACTCACTAGCAACATGTTAATCTTTACTTTTTTCTCTCTCTTTTTTGGGAATAATTAGCTTGGAGACTATCTTAACTTCAAAAACAATCTCATGGGTATTTGGTTCATGCAAGCAGTATTGACATTTGTTTTTTTGTGTTTAATTGCTTTTAGTTGTTGTGGGATTTGTTTGTGCATTTAAATTGGCCACCCCCTTGTGCTGTCATCAACCAGGTGATTAGACACCTTAATGCAATCAGCACACCTGCTCCTTATAGGACACAGGTATATAAAAACAAGGAAGCAGAGCAGAACAGGGCCAAGCTGAAGACAGAAGGCACACACACCAGGGATCACAGGCAGCTGGGACTACAAGCGTAACAAGGTGACTGGCATGCACAGGGTTAGGTTAGGATTAGGTTAGGTAAATGTGATGTATAGTAAAGTGCTTTGGGTAAAAGCGCTATATAAATACAGACCATTTACCATGTCATATTAGTAGTAACGCTGGTCGGAAAAAGCTAAGCCGAGGATAGTGCAACTAGGAGTGTCTATTGCCACCTCCTGTTGTGGAGAACTCTGCATGTCATTTGAGTATCATAGCACACTCCACCTGCGTAGCCTAAGGCCCTGACGTATTGTACCCCCATGCTGGCACATGTTTACTGTTTCAGATGACCCTGTTCATGTGACAGAGGATCCACCTTACTTCCTACTTTAGTTACCCCCCTGCTCTGGATGGTGCTTTTTTTTTTTTTTTTTTTTTTTAACCTTTTTTTACCTTTTCAGTAGCTTTATTTTTTAGCCTGTTTAGTTTTTATTGGACTTTTAGGTGGAGTAGTTTTAATTATCTGTTTTGTGGGCATTTTATTTTAATTTAATATTTTTGTAATTTCTTATTGGAAAATTGTCCTGCTTCTGTCCTCCTTGGCAATACAAAGTGTCCTGACAGCTGGTCATTTTATATCCCATCCCAAAAGTTTATCTGGTTTTCCTCAAACATAACTCTAACATACATTCATAGTAACCATCATTACACATGTCAAATTAATTTGGGTAATGCCAAAATGCCAAAACATGCATTCTGATAGTAGGGATCATATTTTTCCAACTCTTAAAGTTTTTATTTCTCAGTAATGTCACTGACTAATCCAATAGGGAAGTAACAATCGTATTTTAGCAAAGTGCTGCTGGAACTAAAAGTTCTTCACCCTGGCTACTGCTGCCTTAAGAGAACTTATAAAAGGAAACACTTTAATGGCATCTTCTCCAATAAGGAATGCTAAAGCCTGTTATAAAATCTACAAGAAGCAAGAACTTTTTTTTTCTCATCAAGGCCATGGGAACAAAAAGACATCATTTTGTTCTCACAGATGTGGTTGGGCAATAGGGCTGGGTGATAATGCAAATTTTGGTATCCGAAATCCGATGTCTAAAGCACTCCTCCCACAAAGTGGACGATTTGTAAACTGTGCACCAAATGTTATGAGGGTGGGCAGGCCATTTTCCAAGAAAACTGATTGGTCAGGAGGTAGTGCCGGGAGCGTAAATTACCATGGTGATACCCCAATAAGAAGGTAACCAGTCGTACAGAAAACCCCAGTATAACCCCGGAGTTACCTGGATAAGTTAAATCCAGCTTCATAGTACAGGCCTCTCATTTATCTATTTATCACCACATTTACAATTATTAAGATAACCATCAGTCAAAACAAATTAAACTTACTGATATTATTCTACACCTTATCTATTAAATATTTAATCAGTAACTCATTATTTTTTCTTTAAAATCTCACAGTGGCTATTTTATTCCAAGTATGGGCTACTGAATAGTTTAATGATAATTGCCTGACTGAATCTAGGCCCTTGGAATTGAGGTGAGACGATGTATTCCCTGGGCTGGGTGTGTTTATATGGCAGCTGCTATGCAAGGTGAACTGAACACTGCGCCCACAGCAACTTTTAGCAACAACAAAACTGTTTATTTTCCTTGTCTTTCTGTCAGGTCTTTTTGCTCCCGAGGCAACCTTTCTGTGAGCATTTAGTAACCATGTTACTCTGGTCTATTCTCTCTACTATTGGTGTAAACTCTCCCAAAAACAGCTGTTAAACTTTACTGCTTCAGCCTCCAAACTGCTGTTTCTAAGACTGTGCTCTTCTGGAGGGAGATGTCTGATGTTTCTCCAGGTATCTGTTGAAATCACTTCTCCAGTGTGGGGGACACGGCCCCCGGTGCTCCTATGACCGCTGATACTACTGTTGCCTTCACTTTGCAGGCTTTCTCCAGTTCTTCCTTGAGTCCTTGGTGTTTCTCCAGTTTCTCGTGTTTCTTTTTAATGATATTGCAATCGTTTGAGATGGCTACATTGATCACTACAGCTTTCCTTTGTTGCCTATTCATGATCACAATGTCCGGTTGGTTGGCCACCACCATTTTATCGATCTGTATCTTGAAGTCCCACAAGATCTTTGCCCTCTCATTCTCCATCACTCTGGGAGGTGTTTCCCATTGTGACCTAGGGGTCTGCAGTCCATATTCTTCATAGATGTATTCATAAATTATCAAGAATGCAGAAATTGCAAGAGAAGCTCACAACCTGAAGAAACAAGGCAAGATACCATCAATATAAATACAAAACTGTAAAATATTTATAAAATTTAATGGACCACCGGAGCAGGCCTAAGTACTTCGACACCTGGCCCAGACATGATCCATGCCCACTGGTTAAACACGCTAAATTCACTATATGAACGCCTAACGGCAACAATTGAGCCAACAGCTGGGAGATGGGACCCACCCTGAATGGCTGACAAAGGGACAAACAGTCCTGATACTAAAAGATCACCCGAAGGGAACAGTCCTATCCAACTATCGGCCGATAACCTGTCTCTCCAAAACATGGAAGCTCCTGTCAGGCATCATGGTGGCTAAGTGGGCATATGGATCAATACATGACAGAGACACAGAAAGTCAAAGGTACCAGAGAAACAAACACCAGCTGCTGGTTGATAGAACTGTCGCCCAAGACTGCAAAACCAGACAGACAAACCTGTGCACTGCCTGGACTGATTACCAGAAAGCCTATGACTCAATGCCACATACATGGATCCTGGAATGCCTGAAGCTGTACAAGATCAACAACACTCTAAGAGCCTTCATTGCAAACCCATTTAAGGCCAACTTTGAACCAATTGCAGTCTCTATCAAATCTGGTATATACCAAGGAGATGCTCTGTCCCTGCTGCTGTTCTGCATAGGTCTGAACCCCCTCAGCCAATTAATCAACAAGTCTGGCTATGGCTACCATCTCAGTTATGGGGCCACCATCAGTCAGCTCCTCTACATGGATGACATCAAGCTGTACACTAAGAGTGAGCAAGACACTGACACCAGGATCTACAGCAGGGACATCAGAATGTCATTCAGACTGGAAAAATGTAGCCAAATGGTAACAAAGAGAGGGAAGGAACAGCTATGCCCTAGTGATCAGTGATCAGATACCCGGATGGGATAATAAGCTCGCCAAAGGAGGAAGTTCAGACCATAGATGTTAAAACAAGGAAGCTGTTTACCATGCTTGGAGGGTTACACCCAAAATCCAGTGTCCAGGACTATACACTAAGTACAAAGAGGGAGGCTGAGGGCTAGCGAGCATCAGGGCCACTATCCAAGATGAAACATCCAAGGGATGAAGCACTGAGTGAGTATCTCAGGCAATGGAACCTGGAGGAGAAGTGTAATGTTTAATTCAGAGGCAGACAATACTATTAGGCAAACCAGGCCCCCAAAAATGCCTTCTTCATATTGTTTTCCCCATATTCCTTAAAAAAAAAAAAAAAAAAAAAAAAATCAATCTCTTCACAATAGCAGCAGTCTAATTTGACCAATCAGGCCTACTCATGTTTTCATGGTCTTTCTACCAGTCTGCACTACATGGACTATTCCATGTTACATATAACGCTGCATTTTGCGGAAGTGATACGGTGCGTAACATCAAAATACAAACAACAAACAAACAGTAAAAGAGAGAAATTGAAATGAAGTGGATATACGAAAATAGCCCCCCCCCCAAAAAAAAGAAAAAAAAGAAAAAGTGGGACCAAAGGCAGCGAAGTCAGCAGGAATAAGAGTAACCTACACTATAGGGCTGCACGATTCTGAAAAAAATGTGAATCACAATTCTTTTGCTTAGAATTGAGATCACGGTTCTCTGGCACGATTTTTTCACAAAATGTATTTTTTGCACTGAACATTAATAAAACAACAACAAAAACAACAACAAAAAAGACATTTAAATGTTCTTTCAGGTAGAGCAGGGGTGTAAACTCAAATACACAGAAACCTCCTTACCGCAGACTTTCCTTTGCTTTACTCTTTCCAAACACTCGACTGCAAGCGGGCTTCCTCCACTGAATCACCTGTTGTAATGGCACTTTACCATTGCTTGAGGGAGGCGGCAGTGCTGCGTTTGGGGACGTTTGAAAAAGTCCGGGAGGAAATTGTTTGTGATGCAACTCGTGATATAAATGTTTTAGAATCCCTGTGTGTAGAAATGAGATCACGTGTATATGTGAATCGAGATTGAGATCGTTTAACGATTTATCGTGCAGCCCTACTACGGGTTTGACTTTTTCTAATGAGTCGGAAATGATGAGCTGGCTGAATTGGCAGAGCTCCCTCTGAGAGAACTCCCCCGACTTGTCACATTCCACGGGTCCAGGTTGTCTCTGGTCGAGACGCTCCTCACCCCCTTCTGGTCCCTGGCTCCCAGGGGATCTCAGGTCGAGATTCTCCTCACCCGCCTCTGGTCCCTGTCTCCGACTGGGTCTCTGGTGGAGACGCTCCTCAACTGCTTCTGGTCCCTGGCTCCGAAGGGGTTCTTGGGGCTTGCTGTCCTCTGGTCCGCCTGGGGTGTCCCCCACGGGGCATGGCGGGTGGGTTATGTGTGACGTGACTGTGTGATAGTGAGTGCTTGTGGGTACGGCACAGGGGAGGGTGTGAGTATGGGGTTTTATCTGGTGCAGATTAGAATAGGTGGAGGGTGAGGGGAGGGGGTCGATGGTGCCCTGGTTCTTGGGGTGTGCGGCTGGAACATCGGGGTGTGTGCTGGCCTACGCCGGGTGGTTGTCTGGGGGGACCTGGTCCTGCTGGGCATGGTGCCCTGGGCCCTGGGCCCTTCGCTTGGGCTTCCCTGGATTGCCGGTCCCTGGCGGGGCCGGCGGCTGCCGATCTTGGCCCACTGGGACCTGTGCCCCAAGACCATGGGGGGCTCTTGCTGGGACTCTCCTCTGCCGCCCTTCGGGTGGGGCTGGAGACTTCTTCGTGGTGGGGTAGCTTGGGTTAGTGCTCCGGGGCTGCTGCTGAGGGCCCGGGTCTCTGGGCTGCCCTGGTCTGCCTCTGACCTCTGTGGAGGCATGGTCGCATTTGCACGATCTCAATCACCACTCTTCATCACTGATCACTCCTTATTCCTCATGCTCTGCATGCTGACACAGTCACTGAGTTGTCCACTAAGTTTATATACCAAGAGATAATTCTTCTTTTTTTTCCCTGTGAGTTAGTATCTAGTCGCTGTTATGCTACTTTCATGATATGTCTTTTTGATTTGGTTATTATTTAAAAACTCTTAATGACTAGCAGCTCTGTTTTTTTTTTGTTTGTTTGTTTTTTGTTTTTGTAAAAGTTGTAGGAAATTTTCTGGTGTGTTCATGTACAAGTGTAACAGTTTGTTGTCTGGTGATGGTGTGGACTGAAGGGTCGTTTCCTTCTGTCTGTGATGTTTTTGTCTCCTTTCTTCTTTCCCTTTTGCATCTTTTTGCTATTTTCCATCTTTTTCTGTCCAGCAAGATTACATAGATTCCGTGATTCAAAGTAAATAAATAAATAAATGAATCAGATTATCAAGAGGAGCCTTACCCATAGGCCTCCGCTTGGCAGAGCAAATTTGTTCAGCACGATACAGCAACCAGATTATCATTTTGCTTGCTATGATGCTGGACAGGACAGGTTAAAAAAAAAAAAAAAAAAGATTACTAACTAGTCACACCTGTAATCAATCTACTCACCAGGCTTCAAATACTCCATCTCCCCACTCATTCCTCGTCGGACCTCGTTTCCATACTGATGGACTTTCCTACTTACTCCTTCCCAGTCCCGACTCCTCTGGCTGATCTCTAGATTCTAGTTTGGTTCCCTGGCTCCCTAAGTTACATAAGCATCTCTGTGAAAGAACTGTTTCTTAATAAATCTTTGATAACCTCTGATTTGTCTCAGTGAGGTCCTTCAAAACCACTTTGGTGAGCACTTACATTATTGTTAGGTGACACAAGATTGACCACAAGACCCTTCCCCTAATCTTGTTTTTCAGCATTTTTTTCCCTTAAAAAAATCTTTTAACCTTGGAGTAATAAATGTAAAGTCTTTATTAACATTGTATAACCAAGGTCATACGAATCTTCAATAAGAGTTGAGTCAAGATTATCTTCAGTGACAACATGCATTAGTCATGGGTTGAAGAAGATCAGGAAAACTAAAGTGGAAACTAATTCATATCTGTTTGTACTAGGGCTGTCTAAAATAACGCATTAATGGAGGTAACAAATTTAAAAAGTTAATTCTGTTAATATTTTTAATGCAGTTAACGCATGCATGGCATGACAAGCCCCATAGATCTGTCATTTCTCTGTTATGATGGCAGGACATGTGAAAGATGAGCCGGCTGGCTATGGATTTGAGAATAAACTCAACAATAATGGAGCAACCCATGGACGTTGCGTCCATGGAGAATGAAGGTTTTTAACACACACTCTTTTCCCAGGGAGAGAGCTCCACACTCAAACTTTTCCTGTATTTATTTATTTACTTATCCTGCGTTTTGCACCAACATGCCTGCTCTAGTTGCTCTCTCTGTCTTTGTGCAGCACAGTTGCTTCCTCCCTCTCCTCTCAGGTTGTTCTGTAAATCATGACACCGGCTAATCGGCTTTTCTCTCTTGTTGAGTTTGTTAATGGTTCAACTGAGAAGGAAGAAATTAGCTGTTCTTAGGTTACACTGTCACATATTTAAACCAACGGGCCAATTTCAGGCATAGAAAAACTTGCAAATGGTGATCAGTTTGAAAGCTGTGATTAATTTGATTAAAAATTTTAATCACTTGACAACCATAATTTGCACACAACAATGCTTTAAGATAATATAAGAGTTTGCTATATCCATAGAATATACATAAAGGGTACATTAGATTGGTTGATGCAGAGGGCCCCCAAATGACTGTTCGTCTGAGCCCCCAAATGGTTAAATTCTCCACTGGTTTAATTAATAAATGTGTCTGAGAAACACCACAGAGCAGATTATTTCTCTCTATTAAAATATAAATACAGCAGTAAGAATACATTGTTTATAGTGAAAATCTCACTAATGAAGGTGTAAACCCAATCGTGAAGATAATTATAAGTCCCCTCTACACAACACAGTAGTATTGAGCGCGTGCAGAGGAATGCAAGACCTGCAGACGTGCTGCGGCTGCTCAACCAGCCCGCTGGACTGTCATAGTTTTAACACTGGGTGAGGCAGGGGGTCTACAGCATTTTACTATTTGCATGAAGGATGTGCTCAAGGAAAAAACGTTTGGAACCACTGGTTTGGGACCAAAATTTGTTCAGGATCTTCTGGTTTGTTATGAACCAACCAGATCTTTCAGGGTCTATTTTCTGTGGCTAGATTCAAAACTAAACTTGGAGAGACAACGTTTAGTTTTCATGCTAATCACATATGGAACAGTCTCCCAGAAAGCTGCAAGTCTGCAGAATCTCTCAGCTGTTTTAAATCAAGGTTAAAACCTTTTCAGTTTGTTGCTGGCTTTGATCAAAACAACTGTTAATCCCTCACACTTTTATATTTTGCATTTTATCTTATTCTATTCTGGCTCACTTATTTAATTAATTTTATTTCTTTTTAAAGTTTGTTTTGAATGTACTGTTTTATGATACTTCTGCCCGCCACTATAATGTTTATAATGAATTATGTAAAGCACTTTGAATAGTCTTGTACATGAAATATGCTATACAAATAAACTTGCCCTTCCTTGAAGCATTTGAGCTAGGACAAAGTCATATTTCCAGCATTTTTATCTCTGACTTATCTCTCAACTTATCAACTTAGAAAAACCTGCCAAACAAGCCATTCAAAGGTAAACACACACACACACACACACACACACACACACACACACACACACACACACACACACACACACACACACACACACACACACACACACACATTACCATAGATAGTAACAATGCAAGCTGTAGACCTTATTTTTTAACAAAGTCTCACTGAAGGCCACATTAAGAAAAGGAAAAGAAAGATAATTAGAATTTGAGCTTAAAAAGTTTGATTAAAGCAAATTTCCTGACGTAATGTCTTGTAATGTCAGAAAATTGTGTCTTAATTTCATTAAAAAAAGTGTGCATTTTGTAGGCATTACTGTATCTGTTTCTTAATCACACTAATTTTTACATTCTAATTTTTTATAACTTGGTTTCTGAATGCTTCCAGACTTAAAATTACATGTTGAACAGTGAGTAAAAGGAAAAAAAATTCCCAAAAAAAATAATATATATTGTTGCTATAATAATGGATGACTGACAATTAGCAAACATACAGCACAAGAAACAATAGAAGAAACGACAAAGGCATGCAGTGCAGCTGAAGAAGCATATGAATGAAAACACTTTGTTGTCTTATCACTATGTTGTGTTGAGAGTGTGACTTGTTGTCCTTTATATTGAAAAGATTGTGCCTCCAACAGCCTCCAATATATGAGTTAAGATCACACAGTGAATTACTGAGTTGAACATGCAATGACACATAAATTGAATACCCTGCAGGAGCAATACCCTTCATGGTTACAAGTAAACCTGTAAAATGCTCTATAGTTAAACCATTTCTCATTTCCCCTAACCCTAACCTATGTGGTCTACCCCTGTTAATCACAAACTCTCAGTCTGGCATAAAACATCCCCTGGTTTACACAAAATATGGCAAGTGCTTAAAATCTAGGGATTTTTGCTCTTAAATTAACAACACTTCTATTTTTACTATAAGAAAGTAAAATCAATGTTGTTACTGCACATATCTCGATTTGCAAGAATATCATGCAGAATTATGCATCAATATGTGGAGCATCAGCAACATTGTCTACAGGAGGCATTTTATAGGCTACGGTAAATCAGAAGTTGTGTTCTATACATCCAGTATGTGAACACTTCAAACTCAGGTAAGAAATAAGCTATGTATAAACTACATTAACATTTCAATGGCATGTTGAAGTTAAACATGAGAATACAGCAGGCCATGTAATCCTTAGGCATAGGCCAATGCTGGCACAAATTTAAAAGAGAGAGAAATGAGAGAGAAAGTGTGTTTCTTTTGATAGAAGTATAGTTATATATAGACAACAGGAAAATGTATTCCTGCCTATCTTATCATAGTAGCATTCTTTTCATTAGTCACGCAATGGAAGGTTTGACACTTTATTGTTTGGCTTTTCCAAAACCTGGAACGTTTCTTCTCCAGGAAGTAATGTGAAAAATGTTGTTGTTGGACTGCTCATTTTATTTTAACATATAGAAATCTCAGGCTTCAGTTGAATAAAATAGTTTCTCCATATGTTATATTCATATAAGGCAACATTTTCAGAGATGAACAATAATCACATCCACAAATGCATTGGAAGAGACAAGTTGACTCCATCAATGCTTAATTAAAAAACATCAGGATTTATAATTATCTAAAGTTATATTATAAACTTGATGTTTGAAACTTGTGTCACATGGCTTGAATAATATTTTTGATAAAGTTGTGCAGTTTTCTATTTTGCAGACATTCAAGAGAAAGAGGGTTGTCTTTGTAATATTAATTTATTTTACACATTATATATGCACATTAATATAACTTTTTCTTTCAGAAATTCAGTTTCAATACATTGCACTAATGCAGAAATATGCAGATAAAATATTGAAGTTGTGACAGTTCTGATAGTATAACTCTTTTTCTTCAGTTAACAAATATACTGTTCAATATGTTGCAGTCATAAAAGTCATAAAAGTAGTCATTTTAAGCTGTAAGAAGTTTGTATTTCCATGACTTCAAAGTCATCCAATTAGGGACGACAGCAGAGGAACAAGGAAGGAGAAAATTAGCTCACAGGCAAGATTCCAAACAGTAAGTGCTGCTTGAAATGACGCCCTTTTGCCTATAAAAAGAGTGACAGCCAGCTGAGCTAGACAGTGGCCTTAGCTGGAAGTCAAAGTGCATGTGGAAGGACATAAGAGGACTTGAGTAATAACTTTATCAGAGGTAACTCACAAAATTTTATTTACATATGTTATATTTAGGCAATATACATATTCTATCTATCTATAATACTATAATGGATTTGAATAGTTTTAGATTTTTTTTCTTTTTTATTATGACCAATTTGAAGAAAAACTTATGAATACCAGTGTATGTATAAATTATTTGCTCAGAACCCATGTCACTGGAGAATATGTCTGTTTTGATTTTTATTTTGGCAGAGATGATCCGGTTTCTGTGCCTGCTGGCTGTAGGCCTTATCTTGTGTCAGGTGGAAGCAAGTGAGTAGCTACCTCATCATACTCACAAAAACCTTGGATTTAATTTCTTGACCTAAGAAAAAAAGTCAATTTTTTCCCCAATTTTTGTTTGTGACACATTTATTCAGTCTGAATAAAATATTAAAACTATGATGGTTACATCAGTATTAAAACTGTACCAAGTTGTAAATGAAAATGATTATTTTCTTTGCTTTCAGACTCTCGTTTGAGCAGAAGTTTTATTGAAAATGCCGTCAACGAAGCTAAGGCCAACGTGGACGCGGTATACACATATTCCAGGCGGGAGTGAGTGCAATAATTTCCTAAAAAGTTTTTCTTTTTATTTGGCCTAGGTTAAAGGTGTAAAGAATTACTTAAATTACAAGTCCCCTCTACACAACACAGGAGCATGGATCGCGTGCGGAGGAATCCAACACCTGCGGACGTGATGCGGCTGCTAAAGCAGCCTGCAGGAGTGTCCCGTCAAGCCGTGCGCGCTGCTGACTACATGGCCAATGCGCTGAGTATAATCAAGAGGTCATTGGAAAGACGTCACAAGCGCTCCATTAACGCCACAGGTCTCTATCTATAATCACTTTTTTCAGTTTTGCCAGAAAATGGGTTGCATTAAACTTGTGATAACTTTCCTTCTCTCTTTCAATTAGATTTGGTCTCTGACGAGGATCTGCAAGTCCTTGCTAGCCTGACAGGATGCGCTGCCCAACGCAAACCGCCTTCTTGCGCCACAATCTCCAATGTGAATAAGTTTCGTACCGCAGGCAACACCTGTAACAACCTGTAAGGAAATGATGATACTGACAAGCTGTTATTTAATTTCTAATGAATACACAGGCCGTTATTTATAATATGCAGTGATTTTGGTCGCTTTGGACCAAAAAAAAAAAACAAAACAAAACATAGATGATGCTCTGTGTAAGAAAAATGTTTATATCTATTGCTCATAGTAAAAACACACGCTGGGGATCCTCCAACACTCCGTTCACCCGCTGGCTGCCTGCTGAGTACGAAGATCACGTTTCCACTCCTAAAGGTTGGACCTCTGAGCTGAGAATCAACCGTCAAATTCTGCCCTTGGTATGCGCTTTAGAGTAACCTTTTTATTTTCCTTCTGTCATCTTCCCCCTAACACCGAGACTCATTGTTTCCACCCTGTCCTCAGGTAAGAGAAGTGTCTAACCGTATCCTAGCAACAGCTAACAGTGACGTGGAGAGTGACCCTCTCTACACTCACCTGGTCACAATCTTTGGCCAGTGGACTGATCACGACCTGACCTTCACCCCCAACTCTCCTTCCATCCGCTCATTCAATGGCGGAATTAACTGTGGCGAGAGCTGCACGCGCACCGAGCCCTGCTTCCCCATTGAAGTCAGTTTCCAAACATTTCTCAAGAAGAGACATGCATAGCCTACATCTAAAGCTCAAAAACTGACAACTTCTTGTCTTGCCAACAGATTCCCAGAAATGACAGCCGCTTGAGAGGAAACTCGCAGGGATGCCTGCCATTCTTCCGCTCTGCACCAGCTTGTGGTTCTGGTAACACAGGATACGTCTTTGGTGATAGTACCGTCCGTCATCAGCTGAACACTCTCACGGCTTTCATCGATGTGGGTCAGGTCTACGGTTCCAATGACAACCAAGCTAAGTCGCTCCGTAACCTCACTACAGATCAAGGCCTGTTAAGGGTCAACACGGAATTTAACGACAACGGTCGTGAGCTCCTGCCCTTCAGTGGCGCAACGGCTATATGCGCCACCCGACGAAGAATGACCAATGACAGTAATGCTCAGGAGGTGCCGTGCTTTCTCGCTGGTAGGTTTAAAGTGTTTAGGAAGCTATTTTAATCATTCTAGACAACTGACAACACAATTCCTTTAAAAAAACAAACATTTTATTTTATTTTTCAGGTGATGGGCGTTTAAATGAAAACATTGCACTGGCTTCCTTACACACTCTTCTGATGAGAGAGCACAACCGTCTGGCACGCGCCCTTGCAAGCCTGAACCCCAACTGGGATGGAGAGAGGCTGTACCAGGAAGCACGCAAGATCATGGGGGGATACTTTCAGGTACGAAACGCAGAGTCTAAAATACTATATAAAACACTGAACACTGAGTTGAAAAAAACATGAGATTTACTTTGATTTACTTTTTGCTCAGTTCCAGGAATATTTATAGCATAGCTTACAGTATTTTGTTCCCCTAAAAGCTTAATAAGTGAGCCAAACAAGCCTACTGATGTTGATTTTTGACATAAATTCCGACTACACTAGAACCTTTGTGCAAAGCTCTATATTGATTTTTAACTCTTAAGAAAAATAAAAACTATTATATTCCCACTAACAAATTCCCTTTATTAATTTTCCTTTCCATTCATTAAGTGTCCCTTGAACAGTTTAGAGTGCTAATATTTAGGTCTATCTCTCCAAACTGAAGTCTCTAATAAATGTCAGAGTAAAATAATCTTCACTTTTTTAATTTACCAGAGTCTCTCTCGTTCTTCAGGTTTTCACTTTCAGAGACTACTTACATCATATTGTAGGACCAGACTTCATTTCCAAGCAGCTATCCACCTACCCCGGTTATGATGAAAATGTGGATCCTAGCATCGCCAGTGTGTTTGCCACAGCTGCCTACAGATTTGGTCACCTGATGGTTCAGCCCTTTATGTTCCGTCTGGATGAGAATTACCAGAATCACCCTAATTACCCCAGCGAGCTGCTGCACAGAACAATGTTTACACCATGGAGGATTACCTTTGAAGGTAACATGTTGTACTTGTTTTTTTTTTCCCCCTAAGCAAACAGTACATTGGTAAAAATGAAATGGTATCATGTCTTCTGCAGGTGGTTTGGATCCAATCGTGAGGGGTCTTGTGGGTCGCCAGGCAAAGCTGAACAGACAAGATAAAATGATGACTGAAGAGCTGAGAGAGAGGCTGTTTCAGTTCTCTGTGAAGCTGGCACTAGATCTGGGTTCACTGAACATGCAAAGAGGCAGAGACCATGGACTACCTGGTATTTATTTAGTCTATGTGTCTAGAATTTATGTAGACTCAGTTTAAAGTCTTTAGAGGTACAACAGAACTTGCATCCACATAGACTGTGTGTGTCTCTTTTAGGCTACAACAGTTGGCGTAAGTTTTGTGGGTTGTCAGAGCCAAAAACTTTGAGCGAGTTAGCCAGTGTGCTGAACAACACAAACCTGGCCAGCAGGCTGCTGGATCTCTATGGTACACCTGACAACATTGATGTGTGGCTGGGAGGAGTGTCTGAACCGTTTGTCCGTGGCGGAAGAGTGGGCCCCCTGTTTGCCTGTCTGATTTCCACCCAGTTCCAAAGGATTCGCCAGGGAGATCGGTAAGCTGACAACAAGTAACGCAGCACACGTGGGCAAAAATGTAAAGATTTTCCTGGAGTGTAAAAGTTGTACTTTTACTCTCAGAGACTTTAAACTAGAACAAACTGTCCTGTTACAGCCTTTGGTGGGAAAATGACGGTGTCTTCACTGAGGCTCAGAGAGCAACTCTGAGAAAAGCATCGCTTGCCCGCATTATCTGTGACAACACTGGCATCACTGAGGTACCAGAAAAACCCTTCCAGTACCGCCCTCGAGGCTCTGGTTACACAAGGTGTGCTGACATCCCCGCCTTTGACCTCAGTCCATGGAGGGAGGGTGGTGAGTTGATAATCAGATATTCTCTGACACAAAGTGCATTGTAGACAGCCATCACAGTGTTGACCCCAGTGTCTATGTGAATGGCTTTTGGCTAAATGTCCCTTTATTCTGTATTTGAATAGAATATAACAGAATATATCTTTATTACTGTGCTTTATTACTGAGTTAAGGATGCTGATGGCATTTGGAAAAGAAAAGATACTGAAGTTGACATAATAAATTAGGCTATTATATACAAGGTTCAGCTCACATAAGCATTAGAGTTCTTTGAAAATGCTGATTTTCTCTATAATTTTTTTTCAGGAGACGGTGCAGAAGGACCCCCAGGTCCACCAGGACCCCCAGGTCCACCAGGTAAATCTATCTCTTCCTATATCAAGTATCTATAAACACTATTATTTATATGTGTTATTGTATCACTTTAAAATACTGAAAGTGAAATAGTATTTAATAAAACTGTCCTCTTTTCTTTGTGCACAAAGGACCATCTGGCCCTCCAGGCCCTGCAGGACCTCCCGGCAATGCTGCGAAAGTTGCCTTCTCTGCACGCCTAGGCAACAACTTCCCCAAAGCTGGCACTCCCATCCCCTTCCATGAAATCATCTACAATGGACAGAACAGCTACGACCCCAAGACCGGCATTTTCACCTGCAAGCATTCAGGCGTGTATGAGTTTGAGTTCTACTGCACAATCTTCCAGAACTCAGCCAGCGTGGATTTGCTGCGTAATGGGGACCTGGTTCTGCACTCGTTCACCACTTACCAGAGTGGCTACATCACAGCCAGTGGCAGCACCATTGTCAAACTTCAGAATGGAGACAAGGTCTGGCTGCTGGCTAACAATGGTGGTAATGGCCTCACCAGTGATAGCTTCTTCTCTGGCCACCTGCTGTTCACTGAGTAGATCTGCTACACATGTTGACCCATAAACCTGCAGAAAATCTGATTATTAGTTCTTTTGTCTAACTTGCATCCCTACCTAAAGCACATAAAATGAAGTGATTAAAAATGGGAGTCAGAATGAAGACACCCATAGCAATAAAAAAAACACTTTGTGTTTAGTTATACTTATCCATGTGGCATCATGTACAATAAAAGTAGAATAAGACCAAGAATAGAGCCCTGTGGGACACTGCAGAAGAGGTGAGCAATGGAAAGTCCCCAATCTAAAACTGTACCTGCAATGATTGTGTAAAATAAATAGAAATACTTATAAATATACTATATACTATATAAATATAGTATAAAAAACAAGGTGATTAAATTCTGTTCTGAATTACTCCTAAGTCTTGTAATCCTATGAAAATGTATTGTTTTCTGGTCTGTGCTGAGAAGGTGAATATAAAACATTAGGTGACATTAAAATTACTTGTAAAATAATTTTAACATTCAACAATGTTGTTTTATTTTTATTTTGGTGAAGGGTTATACTTATATTTGAAGTGTAAGGCTTTCAGTTTGATGGTAATAAATGAATGCTGAACAAATCAATTTCTACTTCTGAGTGAAAGATATATGGCACTACACAACATTTATTTCTTTATTTTAAAGACTGAGAAGACAATAATCAGAGCTCTGGATAGTAACACTGTACAGTTTTTCAAAGACAATTAAGTTGGCATCAGTGCACCCACCACTTGATGAGTTTAATTTACTAAATCACCAACAGAATGGTAATGCTTTACAATAAGGGATTAACTCACATACTTAAAATATGACTCAAGATTATCTATTGCATCAGTTAATGTAGCATCTATCACAAATTCCTGTTGCTCACCATAAACTTATGATGGTCTGAATTAGGATTTCTATGATTACTACATTTCCCATGATGTGTTCATGAGTATATCTAAATAAAAAGCACTGACAGCATGCAAATTGTACAGTACCATGTAAATATGTGTGAAAGGGTGAATATGACTTGAAGTGTTAAAGTACTGACCAAAAGGCTATAAAACTATATAACTGCAGCCCATTTGTCAAAGGGCAAAAGGATGAAACTGAAATATATTGAAATGTTTTTATATATAAGCTGCTCTGAAAAAAATAAAATGCCACCAGAGGCGCGTTTTTCTTTCCTTATGACCCACTGATTAAAATAATCAGACTTAACCAATAAACTGAAAAAAAAAAAGTGCTGCCTCAGTAAGATAAACATTTTTGATTATTACTGGATTATATTTTCTGCACCAAGACATACTCCTACAAGAGCTAAGTAACCTATATTCTAAATGATTAATTTATCATATGACTACAGGAAAGCTAATGTTTAAGATTTCATCATTCCTTAATTGTTGTGGTTTGGTATGGGAGACAAGACCTAAGACAGAGACAAAAAAAGGAACAAAAAAAAAACTGTGAAATTACAAATGATAAGATGGAGCTGAAGTTGCTGGGACTGTGGATGCTCGCACGGGTAGTGGGGGGAGTCTGGTGGAGACTGCTGGAGAAGATGAAACTGCTGAATTAATGGGTAAATACTGGGAAATCTATGCAAATTGAGACAAGATCTGGCCGTGATGGTTTTTCTGAGGTGCAAGACACACCTTCCAGGCATGTTACTGTGTTGGTGCAGTGTGACCAGAAGATGGATGAACTCAAAGGACTGACTGATGATAGATGATTTACAACAGTTTGAAGAGGTACAAAAATTGAATTAATAAAACCCTGATGATCTGGAACAGGCAAGCGTAGACAAAATCAATTACATAAACTTCTTTTAGCTGTTAGCAGAGGAACGAGACAAACAGGCACCAGCTGAAGAGCAGGTCCAGGCTTTAAAGAAGGTTGCACGAGCTGCATGAGTTTTCCACCAGCAACTGGAAGCTACACCCAAGACAAAATGAGCAGAAGACAAAACCCAAAAATTAAAAACCCCACAAAACCCAACACCTAATGATGACTTCAAGATAAATGTGAAGTCAAGTAAAGCCACATAAAATTCAATATCAAGTAAATGTTCATGTTATGGTTATAGTTATGTAATGGTTCAAGAAATTGTGCCTCCTTCAAAACAAAACTTACCAAAAATAAAATAAAATCAAATTCAATAAAAAATAATCTTTATTTACATCCTAATGTCCAAAAATAGTAAAACAAACAAAGCAGGTGGTATGTTTTATCTTCACTTCTCAAAAGCAAAAAGTCCAACAGGCTGGTACATGTTTGAACCATTATTTTTCCAAATATGTCAACTTGAATAAATAAATACTGTTTAAATAAATAAGATTTTTTTAAACTGACATCTGAATCAGACCCCTGACCAGCAGTGGAAATTTACCTGTGCTTTCAGTGGGAAACAATCCTCATGCTGAACTATCTTCAACAGATCTCCAACAGTGATGCTCAGCAAAGTATGTCAGAGCAAGAAGTCATGTCTACTAGAGCAAGGAAAAGAAACCAACAAAACAATCGGCTGAAGGGCTGAGTGGTAGGGTTTACCTCCAGTCTATTATTCTAAAAGCTGGATATCAGCCTTGACATGATTTTTCCAACTTGCTGATGCGCCCACTTGTGTTTAAAGATATGTGAATGTTGTAAATTGCCAGCTCGTTGTCGTTTGGTGGGTGGTTGGCTTGGTGAAGGGAAGCAGCAGGTAAGCGGTGGGGGCAATCTTTCTGAACTCGGTAACACGTTTGTTTTCAAGGGTTTTGATTATGTATGGATAAAACATGAAGCTAAATGCTAAACCAGCTAAAGACCAAAGTAAGCACTGACTGTGGGGTAGCATCTGTCTGGTATTTTTTGGTTATTTAATCCTCGGGTGGGGTCTGATGGGTATGAATCCAGAACTACCGGGATTGATCTCAGTCCACCTGGTTACAAATATGTCAGCTTGTCTACCAGATAGTACGTCTGTTATTTTAAAGGTCTAATATTATACATTTTTTCAATAATTTCATATGGGTATTAAAGGTCCAACAACTTTTTTGTCAAAGTGTATTACCCCAAATTCAGCCTTAGTCCTTAATTTGAGCCATTACAAAAATACCTCTGGTGAGCTGTACTGAGAACGGGCTGTTGCTGTGTCTGACCTTCATGAGTGATGCCTGTCCATTCCCACTCCATGCCTCTTTCTGGGAGAGGATCTGGCTTTGGCTGGCGCCTGCTCAGTGATTTTAGAGGGCAGGCTCAGTTAGCCAGGTGGATGGGTCAATGACAGTATCCACTGTTTGAGCATAAAAGTGGAGTAAGCAACTGAGAGAGGTAACAGAATTTTCTCATTTTTGGTCCTCATGTACAGGCTATGAGGGTTAGAATTATAATTGTTAGAAAACCTATAGAAAGGGAATTATGCATAATATGGGACCTTTAAAATTGAAATGTTTGATTTTAACAGTGCATGTGTTAGACATCGTTGGAAAGCTTAGAAACTACACTTAAAGAATCTGTAATAACTCAAAATGATCCTCAGGAGACGTGTTTCTGGCTTTTCCATGGCTCGACAGCCTTTTCGTGTTGTTACATTCTGCTACTTCCTGTTTTATTGTGGTGCTTCCTGTTGCCAACTTCAGTTTAATTAGCTGAATGACAGCCCCTGTCTAACCTTTGTCTCTCTCTCTTTCTCTCCATCCAGCAGCAGCACCACCACTTGGTAAAAACCCTTTTTGGGTTCTTTTTGTTTTTCTTTTTTTCTTACATTTTCAATAAACACAACTGTTGTCAATGTAATTCCTGGTTTAGTGTCCGTTGTTATGTTTAGTGCTTGAGCCAGCCATAACAGTATATTTTAAATTGGAGTACAATTTTTTGATCAACTACTTAACTGTAACTTTAACATGAATTAATAGTTATTTGATACTTGAAGGTTTGTATTCATCTTGAACTCATCATTAAGTAATGATGGAGGTCCTAACAAGTATAGGGACTAACTTGTGCTGAAATATCATTAGTTAAGCATTTAGACATGGGTATTACTATGTTCTACTTTTAGGAGAGTCAGGGAAGTAAACAGTGGTTCTGTAATAAAAGTTTCTTTGTTACTGAGCATTATGTAATGTTCCCAATCTCTTTTCCTCGGGAACCCCTTTCATGCATATACTAAAATGCCATAGTAGTAGAATTATACTGGTTAGGACTGTGGTGTTTCTTCTAAGTTTTTAATGAGGCACGAAAGAAAGCTTAGCTTATGTTGATAGATTAATTGTTTTAGAGCATCTTCATATTTGATATAAAAACATTTTCTTAATTTCAGTTTCATATGTTTGATAAATAGGCTGCATTAATCTAGTTCTTTTGTTGGTCACTCAAAGCACTTTTACTAAGTTACATTCACACACTCATACACATCTTCACAAAGCACTTTATCGTTGGTGTTATTAAACATATGAACACAAAAATGTGGGGTTTAGGATCAAGGAGAACTTCGACGTGTAGAACTAGGAACTGAACAACAGATCCTCTTCAAGCAGCTGTCTAAAACAGCTGACCCAGCTGTGAAAGGGGCAAAAATGATCGGTATCGATGGAAAAAGTATCATCTTTCGGATTTGACTAAACCAACAAAATATGACTAAAAAGTTTGAAAGGTTTGGTCGCAGAATTCGAGTGACTCTGGCAAAATCATGAAATGAGATGAGAGTGCATTTCAAGGTGTAAAATCCATTTCTTGAACTAAAGTATTGCGTAATGATTGAGCTTCTCAAACTGGGATTGCATTATGGACAACAGCGTGCTTCAGGTGGGAGAAGACAAGACGGAGAAGACAGGTCTGGATTTATTATAACTTGCAGCATATTTGTACACAATTAATTCACTTTTTAAAAGTTTACTATTTCTTTTAACTTAATTGACCATAGCTTGTTTTGCTTAGCAACCACTAAGCGAGAGAGAGAGAGAGAAAGAAAACAAATTACGTTAGGGTGTTTCTGTCAGTTCTTACACTGGAATTACAAAAGAGGAAATAATTAACTGTAAGACACTTGGCAAGATTTCTAACACCAAATGCCGCAAGATAAGCATGTCTGCCTAAAGACTAAATATTGTCTGGGAGAGACAGTGGGTTTTAGCACTGTCAGTCATCACAGGCCTCACACATGAAATGGAAATTTAATTTAGTCATCTCTGCAGAAGTTATTGCTCCAGTCCTCTGATGAACCTTTGCATAAATAAACCAACCAACCAACCAACCAACCAACCAACCAACCAAAAAAAAAAAAAAAAAAAAAAAAAAAAACCCCAAACAAACAAACAAACAAACAACAAAAAAAAACACCAATACAAGAGTGTAAAAGATTTATTTGCCCAGAACCCACGTGGCGAAAAAACATGCAGTTTTTTGCATAGATGATTTTGTTTCTGTCTGCTGCCTGTAGGCCTCACAATGTCTTTACAATTTAAGGTGGACGCAAGTGTTAATTTACTTTAAAAAAGGACATATAAATAAACGGACTATACGAAACATTTGTGAATCCTCTCTCGATAGGCCTAATCATTGTGCCTAGTTATTACGCTAAGATGTTTTTAAAAAAATCCTTGAACTGTGATATATATGAAACATAAAATTGGTCATAGTAACATCAGTATGAAAACTTAAACAAGAGGTAAATTATTATTACTTGATTAAATTATTACTTTCTTTGCTTTCAGAGTCTCATTTGAGTTTGAAAAAGCCGTGAACGTGAACGTGAATGTGGACGGGGCTTACACATATTCCAGGCAGAATGTGCAACCATTTGCTAAAAGGCCTTTCTTTTTTTGTCATTTTGAAACTGAATTTAAGATGTAAGGCATGAAGATACATTAAGAAGATTATAAATCCCTTTACACAACATACGTGCAGAGGAATGCAGAAAGCTCTGCGGACGTGCTGCTGCCGTTGAAGCAGCCTGATGGACGTTCCCGTCAAGACGTGCGAGCTGCTGACTATGGCCACTGCGCTGAGGTCACTGGAGAGACGTCACAAACGCTCCATTTTGGCCACAGGTTTCTCTCTATGATCACCCTGCCTATAACTTCAGTCACTGCAGGAGGGCAGTGAGTTGATGATCAGATATTATCTGATACAAAGTGCACTGTGGACAGTCATCATGTTCACCCTGGTTTGACTTTCACTGCAAAATCTTCCAGAACGCAGACAAAGTGAATCTGCTGCGTGATGGGGAGCTGGCTCTGCACTCATTCTCCACTCAGAGTGGCTACATCACAGCCAGCGGCAGCACCTTTATCAAGCTTCATAGGGGAGACAGGGTCTGACATGTGGCTAACCAAAGTATAATGGCCTCATAGCTTCTTCTGTGGTCACCTGCTGTTCACAATCTGCTACACACGCTGACCCACAAACATACATACATACATACTAATATTATTATATTATGTGAACCAGTTTATTTTACAGTTGCTGAACAGTCATTGCCACTATTTCCTGATGTCCTATAGCTTATAGTTTTGTTAGCAGTTAGTCCGCTAGGCCTTGCACGGCCTGTGGAATGAGATTTGTAAGGGGGATTAACTATTATTTTTTTCTCTTTCTTTTTGTTTGTCCTGGACTTCCTGAAACCCGACTTTTGGAGTTGATGTGTCTTTACGAGTGAGGTTTGCAGTGAGCTGTGATGTGCCACTTCTGGGTTTTCATACAGGTATTCTGGGACATTTGGAGAGTATAACCAGCCTGGGTCAGGCTGATGTCACATTTATTTATTTTGTTCAATTTACACCCCATTCTAAAGCACACAAAATTAAGTGATTAAAAATGTGAGTAAAATTTAAACTTTGAGCCGTGCAAACAGAAAGCAATGTTTAAAAACTGATAAACTGGTCGATGTTCTTTTGTTTAGATGAAGGAATATACATTGAGCACTGAAACTGACTTTTTTTTAAAGAAAGAGAAATGCTTATTTCACACATTCTTATTTAAATACAATAAAAAAAATCCTTGTGATTTATTATATTGTTTCCAATTACTTCTCTTATAGCCTTAAAATGTATTGTTTTGTGGCCGCGTTATCCAAATTAATCCAAACCATTTAATGTATTTAAAATAAGTTGTATAAAAACCGTAATATCTATCCTTTTGTGTATGGTATCAATTTTATGTTGGCCTTGAGTTTAAGTGTAAAACTTTAAGGCATTTTAAGTTTGGTGATCATAAAGTTTTGCTGACCAACCAGTTTCTTCATCGGAGTTAAATGTTCCATTTGTCGTCAGAAGACGGTGATCGTTCTCCAACCACTAGATGGCGCCAACGTACAAACTTTCAGGAAACAGGCATAAGCGTATCAACCTCATGCTGTACTTCATTTACAACACTACAAACACGACATTGTGCTAGCTTTTTAATGTAAATGAGATTTTTTTTAACCATCTCGCCTATAAATAGCCTACATAAAAAGCAAAATATTTTACTTTTGAAAAACTCAGTTCATCAGATGATGAGTCTATTTTTCTGGAATATGCTATTAAACAACACCTGATCCTTAGTTTTTAAACATTTAAGTTCTGTTATTTAAGCAGATCATACGACTTCACTATTAGTTTTAGTCTTTTACATAATTAGGATTCCAAAAACACTTCCCTGTAAGTACCTAAATGTCAGATATGAAAAAAAATCCTTAAAAGCCATATAGTCCCTCTGATCTATTAGACTATTGATTCTTAAGTTTCAGTGAGTTATACAGATTAGCTGCTCAAGTTGAGGTTTTAACTATTTATTCTTATACAAGAATAAAAATCTGAAAGTTTGTAAGATGAAAAATAAGTTTGTTATATACTGTTTCATTTTGGTGGGATGTTTTATTTTTGTAATATTTGTTATAGAAACATCCATTAATGAAAATTTAATGTGGGACGTTTGCACGGAGAAATGAATTCAGCTGTTAACAACTTATCTGAAATTTGATATTAATTTAATGACAATAATAAAAATATTTTCAATCTTTAACAATGTGTTGAAACCTTGCCATATGCTGTGCAGAAATCTTCCTATTTAAAGTGTAGAAGAACTGTCACAAAAGGCCTACTTAGTCTGGTTTATACTTGATAAGTAGTTCTGTTATGTCTGTGGTATCAATCAAGTTTCTCCAACACTTTGCTACATTTGGCACCAAAAATATACTAATACAAAATGGCATACACAAATGACTGAAAGAGAAGTTACTTTATTTGTAGTATCTGTGCTTGGTTGAGTAGCTATCACAGGTCACGCTATACCCTCAGTAAAGGTGAAAAGTTGGGAACGAGCAGCTGTTGAACTGCATCCAAATCACAGTCCCTATTTACGAGAAATCACAAATGTCTCATTTCAGGGACCAGAGTTTATTCAGATGAAACATTTTAAACTTCAGATTTTAAACTTCTGCACGTGTTTTTCTTTCTTTCTTTCTTTCTTTCTTTCTTTCTTTCTTTCTTTCTTTCTTTCTTTCTTTCTTTCTTTCTTTCTTTCTTTCTTTCTTAATCTCGCATGCTGTTTTATGTTTCTTCTCTTTGCCCATAGACATTTTATCTTTAGTAAAATCCCTTAATTCAAAATAATAAACTGCTTTGAGGAATGAATCCAAATATTAGCAAAAGGTGTTTTTGTGATTTTAAGAAATGAGGCTGAAGACGGTCAGCCCGCTAATTGCACATGCCAACACTCCCGTGGGGATCCTCGCACTTCCGTAAATACGCAAACAAAAAAACGAGCGCAATATACAGAGATCGATAGGTGACTTGGTGGGTCGCATTAGCTCTGTGGTTGTTTTCCACAGGAGAGGAGGGACGGAAACCAGCTGCTGCGTCTCCAGCCACCCCACCTTCCCCCTTGCACACGTGCACACGCATGCATGCACACACGCCACGCCCCTTCTGACCTCTGTGGACACAGTGCCATCCGCACAGAGTGGCTCTGCGTGTCCCGTGGGAGCAGGGGAATGCTGGAGAGGACGAGCGGCACACGATACCCCATTGTTTAGTGTGGTCACTGATGCCCCCCCACACACCCCTTTCTCCAGCTCCCTAAAAACACACGAGCTGGCCGTCTCAGCGGGTTAAATTGATTAGAAAGACGTTTGTGGTTTCACTAATCCCCCATTTTCGCCCCGGCTCTCCGCTTCAGCAAATTAGAAAAGCCACATGCAACTCTTGTGGGCTGTGATGATTTCGACGGTGTCTCGCGCACCTGTGGGGCTGATGAGAAGACACAAGTCGGTCCGCAACAACGATTTGACAGCAGAATATCTCTCCACTTAAACGCAATATCCAGTTTTGCTGTATGGATACGCAACAATCAGCATATAATTCCATCTATTACAGAACTGTAGCGACTGCAGATGTGGGACCTCAACAGGAACACGAGTACAAAAGAACTTTCTTTTAAATCTTAGACTGAAGAAATATACACAAACTGAATAAAGGCGCACACGACTTCTTATTGCCTCTTAACGAATTAAAAATGTTTAATCAGATTAGCCTGTCTGATCATCGTGATGAAGAATTTCTGATGTGCCTCGCTGGCGTTACTGAGGCTGAGCTCAGACAAAATGCTTCAAATTTCAATCCCACAACCCCCCTGAGAAATTTTAGTGCAGCAAGCCTCTATAAATGTTGAGATTTTCTTACATTCTGTCTAAATTTCTTGGAAAAATGACACCACATACACCAAGTGTGAACTGTAGTTTTTATGTAGCCCGGACAATTAAAGAACCAGTAAAACCAAAGATGCAACTAACCAACCAACTAAGTTTATTTCAATGAGCATATGTCTGTTTTTTCCAAAGGAGTAAAGGAATTTGACAAAAATGTGTGTCATTCTATAGATTTTTCATGGTTTTGAGGGTAAGTATAGCTGTCAGTCATGTTAGAAGAGTATGAGAGACAGGGCGACAAGGCGGAGACTCGCCAGCAGGATTCCCCAAGACTGCTCTTGTAATTGGGGGAACATCTGACTTTGTCCCGCGCTGGCAGATGGTGAGTTGGGTTGAGGCGGGATCCAGGGGGGGAGATTTACATTCATTGTCCAGGCGCACAAACTCCACACAGAGACAATAGTCTCGGCAAGGAACCAGGATTAAAAAAAAGAAGAAGAAAAAAAAAAAAAAAAAAAAGGGAAGAAAAAGGGAGAAGTTTAATTTTCAAAGCCAAATAAATAGGTATAACAATTAAATTTAACTCACAAAATGTTCCTAGAACATTGAATTTATTTAGATTTTTAAAACTGAATCTATAAACTCTATATAAAAATGAAATGACGATAAGCCTGATTTAAAAAGTACACCACGAGCTTCGCTTGTAGCGTTCATAACACCAGTTTCCCCAGATTGCTTTATTTAAGTTTTAAGGAATTAAATAATGTATCTCCGAAAGAAATTAAACTTCACCAGACTGAATGAAATATTAATCTATTGTCATGTCTCTGTGTGAACTGTGAAGGCTCTGAAGAGAAGAAGCATGTCATCGTTATTTGTGATTCCATGACTAGTCAGAATTTGAGATGATGGTCTGTTGTACTAATTAAGAACTCATTTCGGGCTCCGTCAGGCAGTGGTCCAAACTCCAATCAGAGCGCAGCCCTGTCGGCTGCTGGCGGAGATTGATGGACCAACCAGACTGCTATTGTTGCGACTGACACTGATGCGATGCGTCCTCAGCGGAATCACCGCGTTCAAAGCAGCAGACGGTGGAGCTGCTGAATACATGCCTGTCGAGAGCGCACTTGTGTTAAATGCTGACTTGAATGAATAGAGCAAACAGGATTTGCTGTAGCTGCAGGCTTCTGAGAGCAGTAACTGCCCAGCAGGAGAAAATACCAACCCATTTTTTAAGTCGCTCAAAAAAGAGAAAAGCACTCAGCACTGATATCGTATTTACATCTAGACTTTTTTTTAGATTTAAATAAACATAATATTCACGTTCTCTTTAACCAGATGCACAAAAAGACGACCTCTTATTTCAGAATGCCAAACAAACATCCCTTGTTATCTTCATAGTTACAAATTCAAGCTTTAAAACACGAAACTGTTTGGATGTTTTTAATCACCTGTAAATATGTAGAAAGTTTACTGAGAGAGTCTCTGGTTGGATGCTGAATATGGCAGCGGTCCAAACAACGGATGCACTTTACACCAATAAGATCTTCCATTTCAACAATCGGTCCCCCATATGGCACCAAGGCCCCTCCTCCACGCTGTATCCCAACTGAGGGTCTCATTCATGCTTCAAGACAGCGACTCACTACAAGTCCCCTGGCCCTCGGATCAACTGTTTTGATCCGATCTGGCCTTGTGACAAAAGAAGACTTTCTGCACACAAGTACTTGAAATAATATTAACACTTGGTCTCATCTTTCGTTGGATCTGACCCCAGTGAGCAGATGATCAGTAGCGCTCGAACTGACGTTGGAGATATGCGCTTGGACCATGCTCGCAGTCTGTGGAGAAATATATTTACAGTAATCGTTTGATTCTTACAAAAAAGTCTGTGTGGATTTCTCCTGCGCCCTCCGAGCCCTCACACAGCAGCAGTCATTTATTTTCAAACATCTGCGAAAGCTCAGTTTTATTTTTTCGCGGCGCTCCGAGGAGCGCAGCGCCTTGAAGTGGACATTCTGTTGTTTCCCAAAGTGCTTCAGCTGTCCTGCGCTTCTTTTACTTCAGAAGTAAAAAGAAGAAACACAAAAGTTAACCAAGCGACCAGGACGAGGATTAAATGTTCGGCATCCAAGAGCAGCTGATACGAGAAGTGAGTGGATTAAAAGAGAGAAGTCTTGGAGAAGAGATGGATCCAATCCGGTCGTGGGTGCGTAACGTCGGGGTTGTAGATGCGAACGTCGCAGCGCAAAGGTACATTGCAAATCTAGTTAATTTATTGGCATGAATTTCTCAACGCATTTTGTTCAACTGCTTACAGAATTGTTTCCTGAAATTATGTCACGATTTTCATTGTTTATACTGCAGGAATATAGTGAGTGAAATCAGAAACAAGCTTCCAAACTACTTGTTGCAAAATATGACATGTCTCCGGTAAAAGCAGCTGCTCCCAAACACATAAATCATCTTAAAACCTCTTACATACGCTAATGACACTATTATGATTGTGTTTAAAATGGAGTTGTAGTTAGGCTATGTCTATAATTACTTTTAAATAAAGTTACGCACAAGTATCAGAAAACTAAAGAACAACTTCCATATTTAATGATTAGACTATTTCTTAAAAGAACTGAAAATTAATTACATTCAGTAGCATATTTAATTGTTTATATTTTTAAGCTTAAAAACACATGTTTGTTTAAAAAAAATCACTTGCACGCATGTTTTATATCTGACCTGTAAAAAAGAAAAAGGAATATTTTCTACTGCAGATGCTGACACAGACATTATGGCGCATATCCTCACAGATGTTCAGGCAGCATCTTCAAAATTTTCGTCCCTTTTACCATAAAGCGCAAACACGCACCAGTGTTCTCCAAACTGAGCGCAAAGTTGAGACAACAGGGTGATCATAAGACCGCAGCATCGTCTTCAATACGAACAGAAAATAAGTTAGGTTGCGTGAAAAATATATTTAAACTGATGGTTTGCCGCCAGAAGCATTTGTTGGTTAAATTAATAAAGACAACTATTTCATTTGGTGTTAAAAGCAATAAAAATGCACTTATTACTATTTTAAAAAATCTAAATAGTCAGAAATGTTTTGACCATATTTTTTTTTCTCACAACAAACCTTCAGACTGCAAAGACAGCAGATGCAACAACTCCAGTTTAATTTGTTTTAGAAGATATTAAATATGAAATTTCGCTGTAAAACTGTACAGATGTGTTCTTTCGTTTTCTAAGTTGAGATTAACATTTTATATGCACAAATCTTACATTTGTTTTCACTTTACAATCATTTTTTTTATCATATATGTTTATTAACATCTTTATCGAATTGCTTTTTATTATAATTCTTAAATCGATGTTACGTTTTTTTTAACATTTGTATTATTAATGATGAAGTGTCTTTCCATTTTATTTTTTGGAAAATAATATTAGTGCAAATGTTAAATTAAAAACAATTAATAACAGAGTTGTTATAATATATTAATATTATAATATTCACATTCCAATATTAATTCGTTTTTTAACTTTTTCATGTATATTTGAATAAGGCCTTTTTAAAACAGTAAGTAAATCAAACTTCTGAGATGCTTGTTTGAAATGTAGTTTCTATTATTTGCAGCAAGTAGAAAAATTCTCTTCAATTTTTGTTTTATTCACAATTGTTTCATATAATGTCCCCATGGATTAAATTAACTGTTGATTTAATTCGAATAACAACAAAACGTTTCTTAAACAATTAACAAACAGTTAAGTTTAATACAATAATTCATATATTGTGTCCTGCTGTTGTGTCCTCAGTGGAGTAGCTCTGTCAAGAGCCCATTTTGAGAAGCAGCCACCCTCAAATCTCCGAAAGTCCAACTTCTTCCACTTTGTCCTGGCGCTCTATGACAGACATGGCCAACCTGTGGAGGTGGAGAGGACAGCATTTGTGGACTTTGTTGAGCATGAAAAGGTGTGTGACACTTTCTGAATGTGTGTCCTTCTTTAAGTTTACCTGAAAATCTCCTCAGTTTACAATATATATATATATATATATATATATATATATATATATATATATATATATATATATATATATATATATATATATATATATATATATATATATATACATATATATATATATATATAATCTGATTGGGAACAAAATGGCATATTAATAATAAACAATATTTCAGTTGTAACCAGGTGCTTGACTTAATCTTTTCCGTTCCCAGTAAAGCCAAGCATATCGAACAGCTGACGGCTGCATGTTTACACAAGCTTTAGCCTCAATGAGCTGATGATGTGGGATTGAAAAAGAATATCTAATGACTAATTAGCAACTTGCCTCATTAGGCAGACATCACTACTTTTTAAAATGCAAATTATGCTTGCTCCTGTTAAGTTATACAGTGAACTAATCATCAAAGTGTCTTTTCCTTCATGCCCCTATCCTATACTCTAAACACTGCAGTGGGAGGGAGTTGAATTCCTCAGGTTGGACAAGCCCAAAATAGGGAAGGGTGCAATGTAGAGACAGAGTTAGAAAAAGAGGGGCAACTGCCAATAGGGAGCCTCATGTCCAGTGTTGATGGATGCCTTTGGCTTGTGGTGAGAGCTGTGAGAATCTCCTGAAGTGGCAGCAGCTCTCCTGTGAGGAAGACAAGGGGACACCATCCTGTCAGGTGAAGCTAAAACATAGTGTCTGAGCTGTAATTGATAGAGGCGGCAGCGCTAATGCCAGGGCTGAAAGCTGTCACTGTGCTGCTCTTTCTGCCACATAGGCCACTGTAGACTAATATGATGGCAGTGGAGAACTTCATTTTCTGCATGGTTACCCTGGCATCTGTTTTTGCTTCATAATTATGCAGCGGTAAAGCAATGGCATTGCAAAATAAATGCTCCTCTGTGTGTATTTACAAAACTTATGAAGCTAGACAAAGATTTATCACCTGAGGTGTCTTTTTCTCAGCTTTCATTTTAAGTTCTGAGCCTGTTACTTTCCAACTTTTCATGCATCTTAATTCTTACACTTTCCCCCACTTTCTTATAGCTATCCCTTCTCCTCAGTTTTTTTCTCCCCCATTCGCCTTGTTCTATCGCCTCTGTTCTGCTCATCTCTGTGATGCCAGCCTCCTGGGTTATTGGACCAGAGAGCATTCCTTTGAGACCACTTAGAAAGACCAGCATAGGTAGAAGAAGAGAAAGAAAGAGGCGGAACAAGAGCCAGAGAGGGGGGGAAACAGGGAAGAAGTGAGAGGCTAGTAGAGAGCCTGGGGTAAGAGGGATAGCGGAAGGGAAGTTTTTCTGTCAAGGTCGACTGCTGCTCAGTCTCACATGCAGCATGGAACACTATTTACACTCACACACATGCACATATAACCATGCCTCCTACCTTGCTGCAGAGATGACCGTTTCAATTTGATTCCAGGGTTTTAGGAGCTTGTTATCAGACACGATAATTCAACCTCTACAAAGAGCATCCAACTCAAGGTTAAGTGCTGAGCTTATGTGCACAATGTGTCCCACATGAGCTTTGAGCTTACAACTCTCTGATCTCAAAGCTGCTCTATGGAAAGGACGAGCTACAGGATTATGTGAGACTCTCTGTGTTTAACACTGTGTGTACTGATGCCCAGCTGTACTTATCTATACCCCAACGTACTTAACTGTGTGCCCTATGCTTGTCTGTGTACCTTTTCTGTGTTTTTCCAAGGAGCAGACAGGAGAAAAGACCAATAACGGCACTCATTACAAGCTGCAGCTTCTCTACAGTAATGGTGAGTGGGTTGAAGCACCAGTGCTCAGACTGTGTTGTGATTTTTTTCCGTCTGAGGTATCCAACTGGGTCCATCAGACTTATCGCACCACCCTGAAAAAATTTAAGATGATGACGGTTTTCTAACATGATACACACAAACACCTCTCCCTCCACATCCTCCCCTCACATAACCTACGAATTACCTGCAACTTACTGTTAACTCTAGTTTTTCCAAATTTCAAGATTTACAAGTGTTCATATCTGGATGAAGGCATGGGGAAACAAACTGTATGGTTCCTCTCAATCAGAACTCCCTTCCCAGCACTTCTGCTCACCCTTGTAGAGCCTCCACATCAGATCAGGGGATATACAGAGAAATTTGGCTCCCATGAGTCACTGCTGCCCCTACTCTACCATCACAGCAGCACCCATGGGAGAAAAGATAAAAGACATGTTCTAGAGCAACCCCCTCATAGACACACAGATTTCCAAACACACTCACACACACACATACAACCACACCAAAAACACTTCTTTTACATCTCTCTCATCCCCTTCCCCCAAGCAATATCAAAGGCATCTCAATCGAGACTTTGATGAAAGGAACAAATTTTTAAAAGCAATAATCTTTAAAGTCTCTTTAAAAATCTATGGGTAATGCTCTCTGCTCTCATGAAGAAATGTATCACATGTTTTCTTCTGTTGTCTGATTTACAGTGGAGGTTGCAGAACATCCAGAGGTTCAGGTGTTTTTGAACATCTCTCAGAGAAAAAGTGCAAAAATTGTTTAAAAAAGACATTTGCTCTTCAGTCATATCCCTGAAAAATCTCTTAAGTTCTTTTTATACTTATTGATTTATGATGTGATCCCCATCAGGAATCTAAACTTCAGGTAAAATCGCAACTTAACACAGAAACAACCACAAAAAGAGCAGCAAGACATATTGTGAGAATCTTGTAAATTGTTGGCTCAAAGCAGGACATAACTAATGATCACCAAACATCAAATAACTCTATCCCCTCAGAAACCATCAACGAAAAAGAATGAGTGCATGCCAATCTAGTTCCTCCAAGTTGCCTGGACGGAGCTCGACTTTTTAGCGACTTTCCAGAGTTTGAGAAAAACAAAAAGAGAAAAAAAAGATTTATATCATAAGTCTGACTTCAGTTTGAGAATCCACGACATTATGTATTTTTTTTATAAGCAGAGTGAGCAGGTTTAAAATGTAAGGATTCACTGTGATTTATTACTCTAAGGATTTTCAAATCAGAATCAATCTGATATGTTTTGATTTATAATTAATCACTGATACGGAGATTATCTACACAACTATAATGTATTTTTCTAATTTTAAGTTTTTTCAAATTTCTCCTTCTAAAAGGTATTAATAAAATTAACATTCTGTCTTCATTTAACAGGGGTTCGTACAGAGCAAGATCTATATGCACGACTTATCGACTCCGTCACCAAACAGGTAGGTAAACTATCTTCAAGCCTTTATTAGGGTTCCTTTCTTTTACACGAAACTGAATATGTTCCTTTGCTCCTTATTTCCTCTTTTCAGCCCATTTCATATGAGGGGCAAAACAAGAATCCAGAAATGTGCCGGGTTCTGCTCACACATGAGGTTATGTGCAGGTAAGTGACACATAGACATGCACACACACACTGAATGAAACCTTTGCCTACAGGGACTAAATCCAAATATCTATCACTCTTTTTCGCTGTGTTTTTCTCAGTCAGCTTGAAATGTGGTTGTGGGACGATGCTTGAGGCTCTACTGTTTTTGAAAATGTGCCTGTTTTTGAGCCATAAGTCTAGCCTGTCTGTCATCATCCTTGTTACAGTGGTAACCCCCTGTTGCTTTTTGCTGTAACGCAGCATGTCATCAGGCCAGCTCCTGTTTCTTGTTGGACCTCCTCTCTGTTTGGCCTGGGGTTTTGTAGCCAGACCTCAACTGACAGCACCAGGCACTTCAGGAACAATTTGCCTGTTGCTCATTGAAGTACAACTCCTGCAGTTATGCTTTAGCCAAGACAGCCCGTGTGAACATGGAAAGACAAGTGTAGAAGTGGAACCAGTACTGAAGAGTTGTTTTCAGATTAGAGAAAGTTCAATAAATTTGGTCATGACTTAAAGATCAAAAGAGTTTCACCTGTTGGGTGAAAGAAAACAAGTGAAAACAGAGTTACGGATGGAGAGGAGCATGAAGAGAGGGCTCTGAAAGTGGGGTAGTGACCCAGGATTTAAGGGCAGAAGGGGGAAACGTAAAGGCCTGGGGAGTGGGACTAAGACGAACTGGGCTTTGCCATTGTGTAGCCAGCAGATGCCCGAATGTGACTCACAGCTGGCTAATAACAGAGCCGGAGAGGCAGAGGGCAAGCGTCACAGCTGGGGAGTGAGGCCGTCTGACAGGGGGGCGGAGGGGGGGAAGGGCAGGGCCAAGCTGGGACACGAGAGGGTTGAAGCGAGGTGTAGGGGTGGCAGATGGTTAGGGGTGGGGGCACTTTTGTTATGCAGTGAAGGGGACTTTGGGGAGGAGGGGAGGGTGGCTGGCCAGCAGGCTCCTCGGACAGGACCGCTGACGAATGGTAGGATGTTGTAGGACGTGCGTGTGTGCGTATGTGCACGCAATGAGGCTGTATGGGGGTTGAGTTTGATTTCAGAATCAATGTGACAGATTGCCTGGCTGGCTTTTCACTTTTTCAATGGTCTCTCACTGTTTGTAGGGTGTGTTGTTGTACCTTTTCTTCCTCTTTTATTCTTTTGTCTATTTTCCCCCTCCCCTCTCATGCCTCTTTTGTATGTTTCTGGATTTTGGCTGACTGCAGGGCAGAGTTGTCTGGGCCTGTGGCTGTAGATGGGCCAGACAAATGATGGCTGTTCCTGTTTAATTTTTTTTTCTTTTCTTTAATGGCCCACTCAGTCGCTGTTGTGAGAAGAAAAGTTGTGGCAATCGAAACGAGACGCCCTCTGATCCAGTCATCATTGACAGGTAATGAAAAGAAACCATGTCCTACACAGTGTCCAACACCTCAGACAAGCACTTCTCACCACTAAATGTTCAGCTTGAGCTTTCTTTGTGTACAGATTCATACACAGTGTCATGATTAGATGTTATACTCAGCCTAAAAAAATGAGAAAACTTGTTAAAGATTTCAAACTTTACTTTAATCTATATTTACTATAGTATTCTTTGATGCATGTGTGCAATTTTCCCGTACAGAAAGGTGTTCATAGTGGTCAGTGTTTCTGCTTCATCCATTTGCATCAATACGAGCAGGCCGTAACATGAAATACAAACTCTCTTACTTCCTAATTCTTCTGTTTATCTGCATCCTCAGCCTGCTGGGATCTGTTTCTATTTGTTCACTCATTCTGACTTTGCACCTGAAACCCGACATAAGCATAGATTCCCGTTTTATCAAAAGCATATGTATCTTTCATTCCTCTAGAAAGCCTCACATATGTAATAAATGTTCACTTTGACAGCCAGTTATCAGGCTTAAAGGTAGATGACCACCCCAGTAATCAGCGTGTGTGAGAGCCTTCACGTCTACGGGTTTCTGGAGGCCTCATGCTGTCTGCCTGGCATTAACCAGCATGATGAATGCTCACAAGCAGACCGCATGTGAAATAGTTTCTCTGTGATGTCAGAGACACAACCTTCATCACCTCTTCCTTCCTCACTCCCACCTTTCTGCTCCTCTTCCTTCTCTCCTTCCCTGCAATTGTCTGTCTAGAAAACACTCACTTCATATACGTCAAGGACCCTTTTCTTTCCTCTCCTCAGTTCAAGCTGGCTGGCTGTTGACAGTATGTCTCCAAGGATATCAGCTGAAGATAGTTTTCATATAACGGAAAAATTGGACTGTTGTCTTTTGAATTTTCCCACAATACACTGGAACAGCTGCTTTTCTCATTTATTGTAACACAGTTCTACAATAACCCCTTTTAACCCCCCTTTTTAATGCTCCCGCCTAACATTGCGGGACATCTTTAGAATTTCAGAGTAGTTTGGTGAGAACAGTGCTTCTGTAACTTCTAATGTGTGTGTGCATAAGCTGGATGTGCAGCTCTTTGGGATTGATTTAAATGGAATCATTGACCTACTGTACTTTCTAATCACACTGGGCATATCCCATCTTGACGGGGGCTTCTCCCTCTTGACTGGCCTGCGAAATCCTCTCCTGAGGGAGCCGCCTATTAGCAGCCAGTTAATTTCTGATAATCCAGTAGAATTTTGTTTGGCCCTCCATCCCACTGTGTGGTCATTTTCAGTAGAGTGGATGGCTGGATACTATGCATTTGCACGTCTGGTAAATGTATGTTTTGTTTATGTGCACTCTAAAGAATATACATTTGCACCTTTTTTTTGTATGCATGTGAATGTATGTGCATTGGTCTATGTGTCTCGATGACCCCTACTCTGACCTTTTTCTTCAGTCACCACTTGGTGCTTAAATTATTCATCTGCGTGTGGGTGTGTATCTGCAGCAGTGCATGCGTGTTCCTGTGTGTATCTGTGTGTGTGGAGGAGACAGGCTGTTTCTGTGGCTTCAGTAATCAGCCTCCTGCTCCCAGCCCCAACACCTGTTCTCCAATTAACATGCAGCATGCTGGGGCCCACTCGCTCCTGTCGCCCAACCACTGCTTTCCACCCTTTCCTCTTCTTCTTTTCTCTTTATTCTCACACTCTCAGTCCTTGGCTCCCTTCCTCTCAGCCCCAACTTGTATCTGCCCCTCTGCACACCCCTCTTGCTTCTTGCATTTGCTCTCACATGCTCCTGTATGCTCACTATTTTCTCTCTCTATTTCTTAATTCCCCTTCTCCTCTTCTTTTTCCTTTACTATCTCCTTCACCACCACCCCCTATTCCCTTTAGCCTGTCTAATTTTGCCATAATTAGGCAGTGTCATTAGGACACCTACCCAAGCACAAGGGAGTTAGCAATTCCCCAAACGGCCCAAACCCCCACTTTTCTAATCTCCTTTCCATATTGTTTCAGTTTTCTCTCCCCCTTTCTCCTCCTGCTGCTGCTGCATCCCCCCCACCCCCTTCCTCTCCTCCCTAATCCTGATTTGAGAGAAAAGAAAAAGAGAGGATATCACAGCTGATCCATAGAGAGGGGTGAGGGGACAAAGGGTGGAGGGACCAAGGGATGAAGAGGGCAAGGGCGGCCGCTGACAAAGAGATGAGTCAAGTTGCTTATGGGAGGGAATTATCTAATGCCCCACTGCCTGCTGGGTCTAATAGTTTTACATCTGTCTAATCTTAACACCGGTGAACTGTTATATTCACAGGCCTAATGTGACTTCTTTCTAACAGAAGGCCACTTATCTTAGAATGATTGAGTGACCAGTTCACTGATTGGTTTGATGATTGATCAATAGAGAGAGAGAGAGAGAGAGAGAAAGATCAATGGCTCAGGGCTCATCATCATGAATATAACTCTTCAAACTCCTGTGATCAGTAAATCTATTTGACCATAATATTTGTGCTAAAATAATAAATGGACTATTTGAAAGAAAATTTCATTCTTGATCTTATAGATTATTTAGCAAACAAATCAGCCAAGCAGTGACTGAATGAAGCTAATTCAAGATGAAACTTGATTTGGACTTTGATTTCCAAACCATATCATTAATCAGTAAATATATTGAATGAATAATCAAAACATTCTTATTTTGAAAAGTTCTGTTTTCATCAGTCTTCATTGCTCTCCCTGTGTTTTCAGGCAGATCTGTTAATGGTGGCGTTATTACCATACTGACCTCTGACCTCTTAGAAACTATATTGGTTCTGGGCCAAAGCTGGCCTCAGTATTTATGAGTGAACCACGGGTTTTACAATGGAGACAAGCAGATGTCAGTATTAGTATTAGTCTGTGTGGTTTGCATAGAAAGGGGTTGCCCTCAGTGTGAGTGTGCGCTTTTAAATTTGGCTGAGAAGCTGAGATCAATAGTTGGTCATAAGGAGTGTGTGTGGAGGGATCCATCGTAAGGCAAGAGCCTTGTGAGGGGCAGTCGAGTGATCAATGGCAAGCACTATCTCACTAATTGATCGTGTTTCCAAGAGGGTTCTTTTTTTTTAACAAGCCGAAGCTCAGAGAAAAGAAGAATAATCAATAAGAATTTTCCAATGTTGTCAATATGGCTCTTCCCTCCCCCAGACTAAAAACGAGCTTACAAAGACTCCTACATTCTCACACCTATCATTTTTGAATTTTAGAAAATGTGTGGATTTTCTTTAAATTTTCATCAGTTGCTGCCTCATATCAGTGTTTAGCTCTTTTACTCTTTCAACAGTGATTACTTGTCCTGAGAAATGACTTGACTTCAGATGCTCAGTTCCAACAGGAATCCATTACTCTTAATTTCAGGTTGTGGGTTATATTGATCTGTTTTGTAGTCTTGCTTCTGGTTATGTGCATGTACCACAGGTTTGTTTTCAACTAGTGAGCATACTGCTTTTTCATTTTTTTTTCTTCCCTTGCTAATCAATACACCGAAAATTGCTTTAGTTTCAACTCAATTACAAGATCCCCCAGTTCAGAGTATTTTATTGCTTTTATTAGTTTTTCATTCCTTACACTGATTTGAATTCTTGAACTAAATTCTCCTGTAAAAAGACAGTGCTGTATGGAAATGCACACACACATGCACATGAAGTCTCAGCTCTGCAGAGCAGTAAAATAGTTTATGACTTTAGCTTTGCTGATTAACCATATTTGACAAAGTTTGACTGTTAATCCGATTACCATTTGCTGCTTTATGTAAATGTCTGGTCTGTGCTGATTTGATGGGATATGTGATTCCAACCACCTGTTTTAAACTTATGTTTGTTTTTGATTGTTGTAGAATATTTCCCAGAAATAATAGTTGTAGATGTAGGGCTTTCCCCTGCATTTTTTACAGCCCATCTACTTGCCCTCGCAGCGTGCGCCATAGTTTCTCCTTGTCCTGCTAATGGTGGGGAACAGTGTCCTCCACATTCTTCTGCTTCAGCCAACAAGAACATAGAAACTACAAGTCTTTGGGAAAATGACATTAAAATATCAGCCAAGTAATAAATGCAGCAACATTTTTTGGACTGTGTCAGGGGTTGAATTCCTTCTCTCTCCCAGATGCACAATCAAATTCTGCCGCCAAGTTGCCCTGTTAGGTCGTTATAAATGCACTTGAGAGTTTTATGTGTGAGACAATAGTGTCATTTTAGGAGACTGTTTTCTTATACTTCCATTATAAGAGTCTTATTCACTGTGTCTGTTAACTCAAAACTGCATGTAAATAATGATTTATTGTACAGGTCCTGCTGCTATCACTCCTGTCTTGTTATTTCAAGATTTTCTGAAGTTAAATCAAATGCTAAAAGCTTCTAGGTGCAGAAATAAGTAAGACATTTTACAAATCACAAAGCTGTTATAGCTTCTCTAAACTTTCAGATCTTTTTACCAACAAAAATAGAAATTCAGTAAAACTGCTTAATAATAAAAAGCAATTATTCTAATGTATGTGATTTAGATGTTTGTTTGGGAAGACAGCTTGGATCTTATAGACTAGAGTACAGCTAGGACAGCAATTGAGCGACTTGTAGCAGTAAGAAGTGTTCTTGGTTGTGCTTTGTGAGTGAAGGGGCAAACTTTGAAATGGGTCAGTTATTGGATGGGATGGCAGTGAGGCTGCTAAGGAGCACAGCTGATGTCAGCATGAGAGCTTTTCCAGTTCAGTATATTTAATTCTTACAATATAGTTAATTCTGGACCACATCATCAGAAAGTTACTAGCTATAAACAGATTGACAATCATTTCATAGTTTGTCTCCATTCATTGAAGCATTTTTGCTACAGAAAGAGCCACAAATGAGTAATGTGTTGGTGAAGTAGTTGCAAACTGACACAAATTCAGCTAAAGTTAATGCTCCTATCACTGTTTAAGTTGTTATGAGTTGAAATTTAATGATGGAAAGAGTTAACAATTTGAAGGGAAGCATTGGATTTTCTTTTAATTGGGCTAGATATCTTATAACAAGCTGACGATGTATTTATGCTTTTATAGGAAATAATGAATGATGAGCTTTATTTAAGCTCACAAATGTAAAGAAGGGGCTGAGAGTCTGTTTTTTTAACTTCACTTTTTTTTTTTTTGGCCATTTTACAAGTGTAAAACACGGGGGTCAGATCTAGGGAACAGAAAGGGTGATAAATGTGTGTAACCGGGAGTTTAAAACACTCAACTAAATGCATCTGAGTTCCTCCAGCTAATCAGATACATTCATTTTCCATTTTTCCTTTTAACCCATAAGAACCCAACATGACATATTTGTGATATACAGTTTCTGAGACATTTTGCTTCAATTTATGGTATAAACTTTGCTCAAAATCCTGTTGAACACAATGTGATACTTGTCTTCTGTCCCCTAATAGATACCCAGAAGCAGAAAACCATATTATAATATTTTTTATATATCACCCCCCCCCAAAAAAAAAGATTATTTTTTGTTACATTTTGTTAAAGGGTAAAGTAAAGACCTCATATATAAAAATTTGACTTTTCTTACTATGTTTTCATGGGTTGGGCCTTAATGGGTTAAACTGTGTAAGCCAAGCCTACTTCATAGTTTCTGTTGAACTTTTCACTCATCAGGTCAAATAGTTTTCTGTATTGCACTCACAATCATCCACAATACGGATGCATAAATTACCTGTCTGTCACATACATGTGCAAAGACAAAGTCAGAAACACTGTGCTGCTCAGTCCGCTGTCAGAGGTCTCTCCCTGGTGGGACACTACTGTCCGGTCCCTCCAGACCCCCTGTCAGCGAGCCCCTCAGGCAGGGGGACCAGGCAGCGTGGCGACAGGGCCCTGAGGCTCTAATGCACACCAGCCTCACACAGTGAAGCGGCACAGAGGCTAGACCACTGAGCAGCTGGCACAGGAGCGTGGGGATGGCTCTTCCC
This sequence comes from Melanotaenia boesemani, assembly GCF_017639745.1. Lineage (NCBI taxonomy): Eukaryota > Metazoa > Chordata > Actinopteri > Atheriniformes > Melanotaeniidae > Melanotaenia > Melanotaenia boesemani. The sequence continues at coordinate 18,505,561 of NC_055692.1, forward strand.
TTGGGGCAATGCAAGCAGTAGAATGACACAAAGACAGACAGGGGGAGACGACGCAGTGTCTAGAATATCAAACTCTTTGACAGGCACTGCTTGAAATGGTGAGAGTCTCATTCAGAGTTGGACTGGAGAAAATAAGTTCAGGGACCTTTGGTAAAGCTGCTTTCTACAAAGTGGTCTCATGTGAACTAGGAAGATCCTGGACTCCAGTGTGCACAGGAAGTGTATAATGTGTAGGAGGTTATAGGCTGAGTTTGTGTTTGGTCACCTTTGCTCTTTTTCAGCCAGCATTAGCTGTTGTGTCTTGAGCCCTGCCACACGGAGTAAGCCTGGTTTGTTTTCTTAGAGAGCCTATGGAGGGGGCATTAGGAACCAGAGACCACTGGAGAAATGTTTTGACAGGAAATGGGAATGGGCTACCAGTGGACTAATGTGGAGGAGCAGCAGGGGGACTTTGAGAGTGGGTGGGATGTATATGATTTTGGGGGGGTTAGAAGTTTTGGGTTGCTGCTCAATGGCACTTCGAAAGGTCTTTCACTGCTAGAGATGCACCTTTGGTTGAGCAGTGAAGAGATTAAACAGGGACATTTAGAACATGGGAAAAGATTACTGCGATTTAGGGGTACTGAAAGCAAGTGAGGGAGTAAATGATGGCTGTGTGCTTCATTTTGGATATAGCTTTGTTCTCCTTCAGTCCTCATGCAAAATTCCTGCATTTGTCATTTATCTTGTAAATTATCTTATATCAGTGTAACCAGGATCTTTTGTGTGTGTGTGTGTGTTTGTCTGTGTGTGTATATGTGTGTGGGTTTGGAGTCAGAGGCCATTTAGCAATGGTATTTAGGAACAAGGGCTGTTTTCTTTGGTTGGATGCTGCTGCTGGGGTGGAGCTATGGCGGTGTGTGTGTGTGTGTGTGTGTGTGTCACTGGGTTTGGTCAAACTCCTCCATTAAGGTCTTAAATTTCACTAATGACTTAACAATGCCCCCTGGTGTTGGACCACAAGTCACCTTGTTTTTTTTTTTTGTTTTGTTTTTTTCCCCCTTTATCTGAGTTGTGGACAGACTGTGTTTTACTGAAGGGGGTAGATTTCTATAAAATCCCCCCATTTACCTTCTGAAAACATTCCCAAACACTAATATTTACACGTCTGGTGTATTTAAAGGCTGAATTTTATTAAGTAGTCCTGTTGGCTTTCACTTGGTTTTCTTGTGGGTCAAAAGAAACTAGGAAAGGATGTTACAAAGATAACGTTTTAAAACGACATCTCTGCTTTTTTCCTGTAATGTTATTTCAATACACAATACTAACAGAAAAAGGCATGGACCACAAAGTGGATTTTTTTCATTTGTGTACAACATATATCACTTCTACTCTGTAATGTACTTGATCTGACTGCATTTGTGATGCCGAGCTAACTATGTTGTATCACACTGAGGTGGAAGCAAATGTTGTAGACCTGCAGTGTTATACTATTAGGTTCGAGAACATCAGCATCATATACTGTTATTTTAACTAAGTTTGTATAAGAGCTGTGTTACAGAAACTGCCTTACATTTAAATAGTTGGTAACTCAGGTAATTTTAGAAAAAAGCTATAACAGATTAACAGTTGCAAATTCAATTTTCTATCCTAAGTTAGGATGAAAAAAAACGGATTATTTGAGGATCCCTAATTCCTAAATTCTACATATAGTTCTGTTGATTACAAGGAGGTCAACAAAAAGTTAGGAAGGGATGCTGAGTTAGGTATGTGGGATGTTGTAATCTGTAATAAAAGCGGGATAAGTAAGATAAGAAGAGGATTTTTAAATTTGAGTTGTCTTTTTTTCAAACAGAAGATCCCCTGTACTCTCTTCTAATATTAAGATTGGACATTTCTTAAGTTCAGACTCAGATTGTTTTTTTTTATCTGTAAATGTAAGGTTGAATTTAACAATTGTAATATCGCTTAAATCTTTTGGATTTGTGTGTGTGTAGGTGTATGTGTGTGTGTGACTATGTGAGTATGTGTCAGTGTGTGTGTAATGGTCCTGATGAATCTGTCAGGGCTGAGGGCAGGGGGTGATGTGACTGCTGACAGGCTCCCAGCATGCATGCTGAGAGCCGTGATAGTGTGCATACCCTCCCTTCAATTCTCCCCAACCACCGGGCTCCCCTTCTCCTCTCACAGTCCTTGGCTCCCACACATTTGCTGTGTATTAGCTACGGACAGTAAATTATAGCACCATGGACCTCTGAGCGATTCCATTCCCATCTCTTCACATGTTCCCTCTCTCTCTTCCTTCAGCACCATTATCCAGCTCACCTTCTCTACCTCTGTCTATCTTCCTCGTTTTCTTTCAGTTTGATCTGTTTTCCTCCCTCTGTCTGTCATATTCGTCCTGGTTCTTCGACTCCCTCAACCCTGTCAGATTTCTCTTCCCTGTCTGTCTTTCTCTCACTTCTGTTATACTTCTCATCCTCAGTTCTTCTATTGTGTCACGCTACACAGCGTTCCCTCCCTTATACACATCCCCTCCACTCCCCATTTACTTTCTTACAAGCAGGTCCCTGTTGTCTGGGCTTCACAGGTTTCTCAGCCGCTTCTCTCTCTCTCTCTCTCTCTCTCTCTCTCTCCTGCCCTCCCTCATATCCCTCTCTCAAACCTCTCCTTCGCTCTCCCTCTTTTACCCCTCCTCCTCCTCCCTCTTTCTGGAAACAGATGTTGTTTGTCAGATCTTATCATTACTGGCTAATTAAGAAGACATCTCTTCTCCTTCTGTTGTTGCTTCTCTTTCCTCTCCTCTCTCTCTCAGTGGCATCCATCCCAGATTCATTGTTCTTCTTAGAGAAGGGTTTGGGTTGGGGTTTGATACACACGTTATTAGTAAGCCTGATTAGTGGCTGACTGATTGAAAGGGTATTGGAAAGGTAACATAAGTGTTGTTTTATACTGCAGATGACTTTCTGGTATGTTTGAAATCTTTTCATTTGTTCAGGGTACTACGTGTCTCCATCTGACAGTTATGAGAGTAAATTTTGAATCCTTATCCCTCAGGACTCACCAAGCATGCTGGGAGAGGTCAAGCCACTGATGGGACTTCTATTCCCTGTCCTGGTTGTGAATTCATGTTCTCTAGACTCTGAATATCTATCCATATCCATCTATTTGGCAGAGCGAATGAAGTCCCATGTGACCAAGCTCTATATGCATTCTATACTTTTGGCTTAGCTCTAGAGACTGAAATGGTAATTCATTTGAAATTGTTGAAATGCACATTTAGCAGCAGGCGAGAGGTTATGCAGTAAAACACTTTTTGCACACAAGAGAAGCCTTGCTGAATTGTTGCAGGACCTCAAGTGTACCCTTTCTATCAGCCTGCATTTCCTCTCAGCTCCACTATGCCACAGTGTGGTGGTATGCCTGAAGGTTTTACAGCAGTGCCAAGCTCTATAAATTAGCGCTAGTGGTTAAAATGTTTGGCTTTGTCACAGTTCTCAAGTTTTGAGGCAGGGTGGGTCTGGCCTGAGGTTGTAAGGGTGAAGCCAGCCTGGGAGGCAACAAAGAGGAGGCCAGAAAGGACACAGTCAAACCAATAGGTAGATTTATAAAAACCTGAGCGCTAAATGTCTGTGTAATGCTAAACCTGGAGACAATTTACTTACCTTTATTTATTTTTTTTAACCAATGATCAATGCAAAACAGGGTGTTTGATATTTCCAACATATTGCATCTATTTTAACTGATGTAATCAGAATATCAGTGGGCTTATCTTAACTATTTTTTTTAGAAAGGCGAAAGTCTGAGTATAAACCTGGAATCAGCCTGCCCAAATAAAATACAGTTTAAAATAAGTGTGAATTCAATATTTAATATAAGAAAGTGTCCAAGACCTTGAATATGACCTTACATTTTGTTCTAGTTTTAAGTTGTTTACATTGGAGTACATCTACACAGTTGTGATCCAATAAGGTGAAATGTCTGAGTATTTCTTCCACTTATTTCACTTGCCTGGTTTGGATGCTGACGTTGTTTAAACTCCTCCAGCTCATACAAGATTAGAACTCTGTCAAATTACATCAAGGGAGTGTAGTGACCACCTACTTAGTAGGATTATGATTCAAGTATATGCATCAAGAGAAAATCAAGAAAACAAGCATGTCTAATGTATTTAATACAGATGACTGGACGTATATGTTTATAAAGCTATAATACAAAATAAGAGTAGATGCTAAAGTGAATTTTGTATGACATTTGCTGGTGTGGGGCGAGTAAGCTGTTGCCATAGATATCCCTGTATGTTTTTGGAGGAGGAGGGGAGTAGGCTGGGAGGACCAGTGTGAAAGGTCCTGTGGTGGTATGCGACAGAGGGGGTATCAGTTCGTGGAGAGTTTTCTGTGCCCCATTAGCAGTGTCAGAGGTCATGTGCCCCGGGTGTTAACCCTGGTGACCAGTCTAGCTTCCAGTCTGCCAGGGGACCCTAGTCCAGGGGTATTTATTACCTACCACCACCCCCACCTCCACCCCACCTTCCCACCAACTCAAACAATCACACATACACAACCACCCTGTTCCATCCCCCAAACACAATTCTCCTTGTGGAGGAAAACAAATCACCCCCAGTCAGTCCTCATGTACTAATTGGATGCATATCCATACAGTGATGCATGACGACCCATCTGTAGATCTGTGCCTCGGCATGAAACATTCTTGGGTCAACAATGGTTTATCCAAATCTTCATCCATACCCCTGAGATGCAGCATGTTTTGACTAATTGTATGAATGTTTTATTAAAAATCATTGAACACTCATGTTCACATGACTTTTTGACATTTGTTTTTGAGGCATCCCTTTTGCTAATGTATGGAATTTTGCAAGACTTACTGTGCACACATGGTTGCCTGCCTTTGTGTACCTTTCTGTGGACCCGTGCATGTGTATGTAGTTTGCACAGCCTTTGTGTGACACATGCATACATGTATCTCGGTCTGCTGTATGAGTTAGTGCTCTCTGTGTGTGAGTGTGGCAGAGGAAGGCCCTCAGCATGTCAGTATGTTTTAATGCTTCACATCTGGTTTCCTAATTTTCCTCCCTCCCTGCCCTCCTTCCAGCTCCCCTCCACTGCGATGTCAGGACACTGTTTTGTTTTTTCAGGGTGGCGGCAGGGGGTGATGGAGGGGATGTTTGATGAGTGATGGCCCTGCATACAGGACATCAACATTCTCTCTCTCTTCGTCTGTCTCTGCCTCTTCTCTTCATCTTTCTCTCATTGTGCAGTCTCTTTATATTTCCTATACCCTATATCTATAAGGCATTATAGAGTGGATCAAGAGTAAAATGAATAAAGAAGATGAAGAACAGTTCTCTCTCTTTAGCATCTCCACCTTCTTCTCCTCCCCCTCATTCTTTCCTTTAAAATCTTTCCTTCTTTATTTTTATATTAAATCATCAGTTTATCATCTTTGGTTCACTAAATCAAACTTGGAAACCAAAAGCCAACTTTGGAAAAGAAGGATTTTTGTACTTTTGAGAGAGTTTTCCAGCATTACTTCTGACTAACTTGAACTCTGTATTAAAACATTTTGCATCACATGCTTCAAGAGCTGCTGCTACCAGTAAACCTGCATTTACAATGAGCGCAGAGGGTGATGTGTTTTATGACTATGTGAAAAGGCAGTTTATGTCAACAGTGATTAGTGCTGATGAATGCCTATGAAAATTTTTGTTAAGTCCTGTGCTGCTTAGGTGCTCACTGCATGATTAAGGCCACATGTAAAGCAGAGTAACACTTATGCGTAACAGATGCCCCAATGGACTTAGAAATGTGAAACTGAGCGTCCACTCCAAAGAATGAAACTCTATAAAAATCTTCCAATCCTTCTTTGTTTTCAGTGTCATTACTCTCTGTTTTGTCATTGAACTAGTTTAATAAAGCAAGTTGTCACAAATGGGATGCCCAGCTCATGCTGCAAGGGCCATGTTTAGTCTTGAGAACTCACAAAGGTGCAGACAAAAGGTGTTGGAGGCTTTGAAAGAGATGCAGAAGCAGACAGAAGAGAGAGAGAGAAAAAAAACCTACACTTCCCATGGAGCCATAGTGTAAAATGATCCCAAGGTTTAAGACTCGGCCTATGCTTTGTTTGTGTTTCCTGCTTTAAGTGTGTGGCTGGAAGGTGTTGCAGAGGATGAAACTTGGTTTACAGCCTCACAGTAAGCACACTGCAAAATAGCTTTAAAGTGTTCTGAATTTCAAGCTAGAAAAATTACTACTGTAAAGTTTTGGGTCAAGTTGACAATGTGAGAGGCTTTTTTTCTGTACTAGTTGACGGTGTCTGTAGAAATCTCACAAGTTAACTCATACTTCCCATTAGTTTTATTTGCAGTGTGTGTTAATCACTACAGATTTTTATTTGAAGAGAATCACATGCTTTTTGTAAAAGAGTAATCTGTAAAGTATAGTATTAACACATCAGATTAAAAAAACACATTTACGTCAAAGGAAGTCTTTTTTTTTTTTTTTTTTTTTTTTTAAATAAAACAAGAGATTCTTTGCAATTTCCCAGTATCATGAGGATCACCTCCAATTCTTCACATGTTTTCCTTATCTCTTCCCTGTGCATGGGGAAGTGTGTGGGTGTGCCACTTTATCAAAACAAAAACAAACAACGGCAATATTAAACTTTTGCAACCACAATAGAGAAGGGGATAAAAAACAGAGGGTCCTCGACTTCTTATTAATTATGCAAGATTAGTCTAATTATAATTCAGCAAATGAATGTGTGGCAGAAGGTGCGAGGCGACGGGGCTGGGAGATTTGCATGTTAAGTGGGCAGGGGGAAGCGACTAATGCATGCTAATATATGCGTCAATGTCTCGCTTTAATTTCAGCATTTGCAGCTGTGTGCGTCCGAACTGAGGGGGGTGAAAAGTTGACTCAATGGGTTTTTGGGAGACGGGTGTGGAAAAGTGGGTGTGTCAGTGTTTTAGAGTGTGCATGTATGCATGTATATGTGTTTGTGTGTGTGCATGTGTGCATGAGGCATCTGGTGTCATATAAACAAGGAGTGATGAGCAAAAGTCAACAAACAAGGTCAAGAACCCTCAAATAGTGCACAAAGCCTGAAATGGATGTAGACAACCTCTGAATTAGGGTTGTGAGTTTTGGTACCTCAGGCATCACTTTATTGGAAATTTGTGATGTCAGCCAGTTAAATGAATGATGGTTACTGGTGCAGTGAAGAAGCTGGTGTTACCAAACCACAGCCAAGCCAAGGCAATAAAAACTTAAGATTGTAAAAGACACATGATGCAAGAATCATAGCCCAGCACTTACAGTGTGTGATTCTCAAAAAGGGAATAACATGAAACCAAACACTGGAAGCTCTAAAAACCAGAAACAGTTTCATAACTTCTTTTCCACATATGATGAATTTCACTCCTGATAAACTCATGCTAAGGTGTCCACAAGTCAGACATCAATGAGGAAAGAAATGAAAGGAAGATGTACAAGAGGCACAGATGTGCCCCTTTATATGTTACGCCCCAATCTGAGGTTGGAGGTCTGAGCCCTCAATGGTATTTTGTAATCGCCATCTGCCAACAAAAATATTTATTGTTCTTCTATGAAACAGATCAAATCAAGAAATATTGGACAAGCTGTTGGAAGTGAAAACTGGTTGTAAGCCAGGTTCTGTTCACATGGGAGGAATCTGGAAGAAGTGATGGAAGAATAATGAATAAAAGTTGAGAGAGTGAGGGAAAGATTAGAATTCAATGGGAGGATTCAGGGCCAGTCCGAAGTTCCTCTCCAAACAATCACTCTCCATTAAGATGAGTTATATTTTCAGAGAGCACAGTGTGGGTGGGATTGGAGTGTACCATGTAGCCCAAAAATACTGGCTCCTTTTGCAGCACTTTTCTCTTTGCTGTTTTTGTTTGTTTAGTTGGAAGTGACAGTGATGGAGGAAGTTCTTTGGTTTGTACTTAAGGAGAACTACAAGTAAACTCCATTGAAGTCTAAAGGCAGACTCAACTTAAGTAAAGAATTTCTTTACAAAATGTATTTTAACTGGCCAGAGTAGTCACTGGTCTACTTTGCTTAGAGACACATCCATGTCCTTTGCACACAAACCTATCTCACATGGACATAAAGACAGGGAGCATGTGCTCTGTGGTCAGATTGGTCCGCATTTCAGCTGCTTTTAGGAAGAAAGGACATCTGGCCATATGTGCTTAAGATAAGAAAAACTATCCTGGTTCTTATAAATAAAACGTTAAAAAAGCCAAGCTCTGTGATGGTGTGAAGGTGCATTAGTGCACATGGCATGGGAAACTTATGTGTTGAGCTCTGGTGACACTTAGGCAAAGGTGACATTTTTAGTTAGGTGTATCATTTTCTTTAGTATGGCTACAAAACTATAGCAGTTAGCATACTTAATTGTAAAACAATTTAAAGAGTCATCTAGAAATAGACTGATGTAACAGAATGATAAACATGCCTTGTTTCCAACCTTTAGTGTTTTGCCAACATCAAATTGATTTTTTTTTATATTTGTAAATACAGCCGAATTGTACTTGTGTCTCTCAAATAAAGGTTCAAACAAATTTAAAATATGAATATATGAATATATGTTTTTTTTTCTTTTGCATTTTATAAAACTTCTCAACAGGTGGAGCACCTACTTTATGAATAAGAATAGCTGTTAAATCTGAGAGGTTGTTAGGTGACTGATGAGAGCAAGAAAGAAGAAGTAATAAACATCTGAGTTTCAAATAAAATGTAATTGTTCTGATTTTTTCTTTGCCACTTAATTTTTAGTAAGACAATAGATCACTTACAAGTTTATTTCAACCAAAATGTTTAAGTTGTTTAGATAGAACAATTGCTATTTAATGGAGCTGGCAAGTCACAGGCATATGAAACGTGCCAGCTTTTTGTGTCACATTAGAGGCCATAAACATTAGAAATATTTAAGTTCTCCTCTTTTAAAAATCAAGATGTTAATCATGTTCATAAGGAATTTTTATTTATGTATGACATGCTGTATTATGAGTAAAATCAGCCGTCAGTGCTGTGGCTAAGGATTTTTGCCTTGAATCAGCAGAGCAGACCTACAGTCTCAGAAAGGTGAGGTTCGACAACCCATATGTGTCACATTGAAAATACAGTCCTGACTAGGTGGGGCTTTACAACTAGTTTGAGTGGATTGTGAGGTACTAATGAAATGAGAAGTTATCAAGCTAAGATGAGAAATGAGCAGAAGCTAGAGTTGCTTGGTGTATTTAGCTGTTGTTGCAACGATTGCAGACCTGATATGTTCTGCTTATGGCTGCCATGGCATGAAGACAGACTGTTCAACATACTAATGTTGGTAGGTTTACTAAATTAGGAAGCATTTGCAGACTCACCCCATGAACTATCATGGTTATTCGTATATTGTCCATGGCAAAAACTTTAAAACATACAATTTTGGAGAATGCAGATTATTTTTTAGTACATTAATATTTACTGGGACTTTAAAACTGGTTTATTCTGATTAGTAACCTAGCTTCTTGATTGTGTAAAACTGTCACCTCAACAGTAGCCGGTAACTGAAGCTAAGAGATAAAGTTGCTTGATTAGAAAATGCAATATTTTTGTCTGAAATTTAGTGGTAGAATTATACCATAAAACAGAAATGCACGTAATGACTGAGCAGTCTGTTCCCATAAAAAAGTCTGAGTTATTGCACATCGGATCATAAAATGTGTCATTAGCACGTTCAAAAAGTGCCCAAAGGGAAATCCTAGTTACAGGATGACATCATGTTGGATTGGGATTAACTAGCTGTAATAGAATCACATAACTGAATTGCATTATAAATGTAATCAATTACAATTAACTGTCACTTTACTTAAATTACAGTTATCAAAATACTGGTGAACATAATAGCCCCTAAGCCTTTATTTACTGGAAAACAGAAAACTCACTTGGTTGCTTTGCTTCTTCATCGAGCAGGAAAACCTTTTTGGCACATTGTGAAGCAGCACTAGGCTGCAAAGCAGCAAATTCAAATGCAACACCATTAAGGGTAAAATCGCTTTATGCACTTAACTGGTTCTGTTGTTTGAATTTGTATCTCCCCTCATGTTTAATGACATCATTAAAACACCAAGACCAAACAACCACCAGCTGATGACTACCTCCAGCTTTAATGCCCATTTCTAAATATTTACTTAAAAGTTAATCAAATATAATTAAATTTACAATGTGAAATAATAATTTTTTAATAGTTAATTTATCTATTCACCAAGTACTTGTAACATATTACTTAACTGATGGAACAATTACACAAGTACTCCAAACTTGTACTGTTGTGCACTACTTGAGTAAATGTACTAATGGAATAAAGGACTGGGATTCATAAATACACATATCACAACACTGCTTTATTTCCAGACTCACTTTTTTTATTTAACACAAATAGTCTGCTTAATTTCTCTCTCCATGACATTTGAATGGCTCTCCTCATCCTCACCTGCACCTGCTGTCTGTATTTACCATTATGCCTTTCAGCTTGCCAAGTCTTTCTCCTCCTCGCTGTATTTCAGTGATGGAATGTGCTCTTGTTGCTGCCTTCTCTTTCCCATTGCTGTCTTTTGCCTCTCAGCATGGGGACTTTGGGATTGCGGCAGAGCTGCGTTGCCATGGCAGCTGGCTGTGTTGCCGAACTACGTACACCTGGGATTTGGAGTCTCTCTCTCTTCTTAGTCTCCCTCTCTCCCATCTATTCCACCTTTCTTTCAGGTTTTCTCCAGTGCAGCAGAGGCTCTCAGCACCTCTTTCGCCTTCTGCTTCTCCACAGTCTATCACACTGAAACATAAACTCACATAAACAATGTGACACATAAACTTACAAACAAAAATTCATGTCCATACGTGTGCCTGTATGTGCTTGTATCACTACCTTTATTCTTCCACCTCCTCATTTCACTTTCTCCATGGTTGTCTCTACTTTTTCTATATTCCCTTGTGAGAGTTCAAATACGACACTGCGGGATACCACAGTCCCCTGAGTCTGCTCACATACATCACTGTCTCTGGTTTACTTTGAAACACAACAGAGCTTTCCACTGGACTGTTCTTCAAAATCTCATTACTTGATTTAAAGTGTAATAACATTGACACTAATACTAAACTAAACAGCTGTGATGTCAGTACCGTAATCAGATATGCACACGCATACTCTGGCCAACACACACACACACACACCAACACACACACACACACACAAGAACTGTCTGTGGAAAAAATAATGAATGTCTCCTTTGACTGCTGTTGTGTTGCTGAAAAGCAAATAATCACATACAGGATTCTTTCATGGGATTTCTTAGTAGCTGATTAACAAACATGCATCCTTTTGTTTTGTTTTGCAGGTTTTTCTTGAAGTTTTTCCTGAAATGTAACCAGAATTGTCTGAAGACAGCAGGAAACCCGAGGGATATGAGGAGATTTCAGGTAAAAGTGGAGCACATACGAATGGGTGCTTGTGCATGAGTAGAAAAATAGAAGGTGATAACATGTAGTAAAAAAAAAAAAATAAACAAAACACAAGCTTGATGTTCTTCTGTTCGTGATTAAAATATTTAATCTCTCATCCAGTCTATTTTCTTGTAATGTTTATAACATAAACCCTCACATGGTAAAGCTCTAGAAAAGTTTTCCAAGAGGAGACATAAAAGAGGTAAAAGGTAAAGGTGAAAGTTAGAAATCAATAAGGAGTCAGAGAGATGGAAAGACAAACGAAAAGAGTTTGATATGTGGGAGACACTGTCATGGGGGTGCTGGGGTGCAGGAAATAGGTTGAGGTGTTTCAGGAAGTTGTCAAGAATTGAATGATTGGCTCCAGATGGAGGAGGTCATGCTCCGTGACCCAGGAAGTGGTCACAGGGGACACTCCCGCCTCACTTCCTCTGCCGTCTTTCAGCACCAGCGGTCTCTGTCTGGCATTTTCCTTCTCCTGGCAAACCCGCTGTCCCTTCTCTTTCTTTGTGCTCCCTCCGTCTCCCACCATGTTTGCTTTAACTCCTGTGATGTGACACATGCTGAGAAGTTATGAGCACAGGCGCTCCAAGACTCACCTCTTTGGGTTGAAAGGTGATCAGAGCTGGACAGGAATCTGCTGCTTGATCGATAATTTACAGTTATTTTTCTTTAGGCTTCACTTCCTTTCTGCCACCTATGGAACATATGCTTTTTCTCCTCTTTATTGTACTCCTTAAATTGTGAAGTTACCCCCATGTGTTTATTTAAAAGTATTGAACAGTCCTTCAAAATGTGACTGTAAATATATATTATCAAATATTTATGAAATGCTATTTATCTTAAATGATTAATTCTATCTGACCAAAATTCTCCATCACTTTTCTCCTCATCTGCCTTAGAAATACTCACAAATATCTTAGCATACAAACCTACAAGTATCCTCTCACTAATTTTATAAATGTAACTGTCATCTGCAAAAGGCAGATGCGAGAAGGGACACACACATGCTACAGCCAGAAAATCCCATTAAGACCACTATATATCATCCAGTACTTTAACAACCAGCTAAAATGGGAGATGTGGTCCATATGTTTGGTGTCATTGAAGGATCAGGAAGAGACAAAGATGAGCCCACTGCATGCTATATGAATCAAAAAGTTAGGCTGGAGGCAGAGGAGAGGCCATATGGAGGCCTGATGGAGGAGTGTGAGGGCAGTGTCACCCCCAGAATGCAGAAATACTATGGAAATCCTGGGCATGCCACATTACCTTGTAAGAAATATGACTATCAGCTGTAGCACAAAACAAATTGTTGCACAGGGATTTTGCTTTTGTAACCTGAGATTTTGACTCGCAGCATGCTGTCCAAGTGCTGCATGTACACTCATGTATCTTCTTCCTGGCTCTTGTCCTCTTGTTCAGGTGGTCTTATCTAGCACTGTGAGTGTGGATGGCCACGTCCTAGCGGTGTCTGACAACATGTTCGTCCACAACAACTCTAAACATGGTCGGAGAGCTCGCAGACTGGAGCCAGGAGAGTCCATGGAGAATAGTATGGAATATGGTAAGAAAGTGAAGCTACAACATGATGTACCATTAACCTTTTTTTTTCCATAATATTTTCATCATTCACACTTGGGGAAATAGGGCCTACTTTGGTATTATGAGTTACTGAATGTCTACTGAGGTCAGTAACTGATCTAATTAATGCATCAGCAACAAATTTGTTATCTGAGGTTACTTGTATGCAAGCAGAATAAAAGAATAAAATTGAAGTTATTTAAAGTCAGTCAAATCTCTAAACCAAGAAACACACATCAGTTTTCTAAAAAGATTTTTGTGTTAAAATTAGATAAATAATGCTTGTAGAATGGCTGAAGCATTTCTTCATTTACTTTTGGCAATTTTTGCATTAGTAAAGCATCACATTACTTTTTCCACAAGCATGTCGGCATCCTTATCCCGTAATTTATTTAAAATCTTCTAGTATTGTATATGATATATGATAGCATCGTATTGTGTATGATAGTACTGCATCACATTATTTTTAAGTCATATGACCTCTTGCTCTCCTCTTCAGCTACGCCATGTATCAAAGCCATCAGTCCCAGTGAGGGATGGACCACCGGAGGGGCCATGGTCATAGTCATTGGGGAGAACTTTTTCGACGGGCTGCAGGTGGTGTTTGGAAGCATGTTAGTGTGGAGTGAGGTAAAAGTTGTCTTCAGAACATCTCACTAATGATGGCACATATTGTGAAATGAAAAACACAGCATATGGCTTGTCTCATTATTTGGATGATTTATGATGAGCTTTAACAAATTAATCTTTCCGCAGTATTGTGTTAGCCTAAATATTTACAAGGCATAGGAAGGATAGTTTGTGATACAGTTTCTATGCGTTTTCTTCAGCTGATCACTCCGCACGCTATCCGTGTCCAGACACCACCTCGACACATCCCCGGGGTTGTGGAGGTCACACTGTCTTATAAATCGAAACAATTCTGCAAGGGAGCACCTGGACGTTTTATCTACACAGGTATTAAGATGCATTATTGTGCTCCCTCTGTCATCCATTCTGAGACATTTTAGATTATAATTTATAAAAGAAAGTATAACAGACTATATGTTTTTAATTTTTAGCCCTTAATGAGCCAACTATAGACTATGGGTTTCAACGTCTTCAGAAGGTAATTCCTCGACATCCTGGTGACCCAGAAAAACTAGCAAAGGTGAGAGACTATTAAGTCAAGGACCTTCCCATGCTAATTTTCCAAAGAATTATGGAGGTTATGCTCATGGTTTTGAGATGTTAATGGCATCATCCTTTTTCTTTTTTTGCAGGAGATTCTCTTAAAAAGAGCAGCAGATCTTGTAGAGGCCCTGTATGGAAATCCACACAGCAACCAGGTAAACAGACACATTATTTTGCCCCCAAAACTAAAAAATTGCATATTTATCATCAAAAATGAACTGCATATGGAACATATGCCTACATATGCCTTCAGCAGAGGTTTGCATATTTTGTTGCTCAACGTCAAGCATGCAATACTGCACTGCTGACCTTTTTTTCAAGCAATGCTTAAACTAACACATTGATTTCAAACAGCCACAAAATTTACTGCCATTTTACAACAGTATGAAATAACTGTAGATATTTTAAATGCATTGGAAAGATTTGCAGTTGATATTTCAAGAACCTGTATCAGCCAGAAAGTGTGACACTATGAAGTTGTGCTGTCAGGGACAAAGCTCATTAGGTAAAACAACCTGCCAACACCACATTGTACTTAGTTTGTGTGAGCCAACTGACTGTTTGGCAGCTGATTCTCAGTCCACAGATGAAATGAGAACACTTGAGTGCACCAGGATGAGTCAGAAAATTGTCAGCAGAACTGTATGTAACTTGCACTTAATGGGCTAATTGTATGTAGCTCACACATACTCAGTTTTAGAGATTAATTAGTGCACTTCTGTTTCCTGCCAGGATTAACATCTGTAACATCTTGTTGGCTGATCAAAACTGTGTTATATTTCTGTATCTATGAGACTGACCCATCAGTGTATGTTATCTGCAGGACATGCTGCTGAAACGTGCAGCTGATATTGCTGAAGCACTCTACAGTGTTCCTCGTCCACACAGTCAGCTGCAAGCCCTGCCCAGCTCACCAGCTCATGGCAGCGTCATGGGCCTCGGCTCTTATCCCTCTCAGTTAGGAGTTAGCATTGGAGAGCCAGGACAGAGCAGCCAAGGTAAGTGAATTGAGCCATAAACTAGCTATAAACTGCTATTGTGTTTTTACCACTTATAAAATTCAGAAATAATCCAATATATTCATTTTCCCTCCAGGTTACATTCGTAACTCCAGCAGTTTATCTCCAAGGGGTTACCCATCAGCTTCTACTCCCCAGCAGTCAAGCTACGGAGGCAGCGGGGGAATGACTGGAGGCTATGGAACAGTTCCCATGACAAGCCTGGGGGTTCCTGGATCTCCTGGCTTCAGCAGTGCCTCACCTACAAGCTCTCCCTACAGTAAGACTTTATGTTCTCCATAAATAAATTCCACAATACTAATTCAAATGGTCTGATTTTCAGGGTAAACACTGACTTTGACCTTCTGCTCTACAGTAATGCCCTCCAGCCCCACTATACCAGGAAGCTCAAGCTCCTCATCATCTCTCTTGCCTTTCTCCTCCTTCCCTTCTGCTGCTAAACAGAAGAGTGCTTTTGCTCCCGTCCTCAGGCCCCAAGGCTCTCCCTCCCCTGCCTGTCCTGCCTCAGGGGGGAACAGCTTCAGAGGTAGCCATCCAACTCACTATCTGACCCCGCTGTCTGAACTCACGAATGCAGTCTAACTCCTGTTACTAACAACTCGAAAGCTATGACTGAACGAGACAGAAAAAACTTGCTGGATGTACAATAATGAAAGACCTGACTGATCAGAATCATAGATTTTGTATATGTTTTTCTCTCCAGCGATGACGGGCCTGGTTGTTCCCCCGATGTAGCAAAGCACCCGACCCCAGTCTACCCCAGACCACTGCTTCACTTAGCCCCCTCTTTTGGCACTGGGGAAGGGAGAGGGAGAAGGGAATATTGATAACTAGCAACTTTGTATAACTTCCCTTCATGATCCCACCTGTCACCTCTTAGTCTCTTTTTCATCCAGTTGGATGAATCGGACGGGGTATGAAAATATCCAAAGACCAGCCATCTACTTCAATTGGAGGAGAATACTCCACCTACAACTAGAGATAGACTCCTCCTTAGCAAATGGACTTAACCATATACTGCCATGTGTGTGTATGTAATAAAACGTCTAAAAGGAAACAGAGGAAGGCGCCCTCGAATTTCTTCTCAAGCTTCAAAAGGATCTGTATTGATCTCTGGACTATCACAACAAGCAGTATTCAGTTCTTGCAGCATATATGCAGGCCCTGATCAGACCTAGAGGACGGGCTGTGAGAGCACTGAGTGTTGACAAGTAACAGACAACTCGGATAAAATGTAGCAGCTCTTTTAAGCAGGGTGCTAATTTGTCTGTGTATGGACACCTTAAATGGCATGTGTGTACACTGTCTGTGAGCTAGCGAGAGTTTTTTTGTTTGTTTGATTTTTAGTAGACTTTTTGAAGACAATTTACATTCCAGACAAATAGACCCTTTATTTTTTTTCTGAACTCTATGTTTTTTCAAGAAAAAAATCTTTGTTTCATGGGTTATTACGAAATGAATTCATATATTGATTTATTTAAGAACAAGCAATTTAACTTATTATAGTTAGTTTAGGGAATAATATAAACATGTTTTTTTTAAATAAAGTGGTCCTTTTCCAACTGTTACTGAAATAAAGTTATCTAGACAATTGCCAATTACTTTGATAAATGAACAACAGGAATAGATTTTTCAGTAAAAAAAAAAAAAACGTTTTTTTTTTTTTTTTTTTTAATAAACCATTCCTTGTTGCAGGTTATGGCATAACAAAATGTATATGTTATGCTTACAGTGAAAGAGGGTTATTGTCCTTGTGTAAAGGAAAATGTTAGTTAGCTTTATTCTTTTTAATTTCACTTAAAATGCATGCTTTGTTACACCAATGCCCTGACTTTGTTTCATTCCACATTGCAAGCTTAAACTTGTATGACTAGGTAGAGATTTTTCAGTTTCATTATCAAAGTTTCATTTATCAACGTATCCCAGTACAAGAATATAGTTTCTATGCAGTACAGTAAATGAAAGCACAGCAGCTCAAAAGAAAAGAACCTGGTGCATTAGGTTTTCATTGTCATCCCGCTATACTACTTTTATGGATTTTTGTCACCATTTACACAAACTACATTCTCAGGTTGTGAAATAAAGAACACAAAGAGTAGATGACATTTGCAAATTTGTTTTTAGAGTTTGGTCAATGTTATTTATTTAAAAAAATATTAGCAATTTATTTTCGTTTTTTTAAAGCCATCTTTCTTTAAAAACAATACAAAAATGGTGCAAATGTGATTTGTAAATTTTAAGGTGTAATTATATTTTGTGCTCCAAATAAAAAGAAATAAGAAAAACAATTGAAAAAAGTGGAGAGTTGTTTCAGTTCTTACTCTGCACTTAACTGTAAATTTTGTGCAAAAACACAATTCTACTATATTTCACACGTACTGTATAATGTGATGTTGTCCTGAACATCAAGATTTTCCAGCAAGACTCTACATCTCAAGGTTGTACTGGATCTATTTTTGACTGTGCCCATCACCTGTGTGCTCGTGCAGCTTGTTACACTGTTTTGTATACATAGCTGATGAGCCGCAGCATCTTAATTGTGATGCGAGCGTTAAAGACTGAGTAGAGCATGTCAAGATAAACAACACCCCCCTCCCATCTCTCTCCTCTCCAATAAGCCTGCTTCTCTCTGAGGACCAAGCCTCTGGGGGCCCAAGTGAGAACCACATGAGTCTCCCTCAAACACGGCCTCTTCCTCTTCCTCTCTGTCTCTTTTTCTTTTTTTAAAACTCACACACACGCACATACAGGTATGTACCTCACTACTGCATTGCTTTTCAGTCTTTGTTCAGTACAGCTTCATCTCTTATTTCTTTCTCTACTCTATTTTGCTCCTTTGCAATGGCCCTTCTCTGCTAATGTAATTAGCACTGCTAAAGAAGGGCAGTTAATTACCCACTCTATTTTGATCGGGTAATTAATGTTATGCCAGGAAACAGCAACTGTTTCATTAACATAGCCCTCAAAACAGTGAGGGGGTAGGGTAGCACTGAGTAGATGCAAGTCTGCATGTGTTGTGTGAGTGTTTGTATGAAACATAAATGGGCAAACTGTATTTTGGTAGTGACAGTGAGAGACGTGGACTTCAAACATCAGACACTGTCAGGGATCTGACCTCGACAGCAAGTAACTGTTTCTGTCTGTGTCACCATCAAGTTACACTTGGCACCTGCCTCTTCCTCCTCATCTCTCCTCTTCTGCTTTGATATCCTGTTAATTTGACAAGTTAAAGTCAGCTTTGTTGCCAGCACCTCAGCATTCATCTTGCTGAGTGCTCCTTCTGCCCAGTGGTGCAGGAGCCATATGCTCCTCTTCCACATGACTGTTTTGTTATTGCTGTTGTTGTGAGCGCAGTGGCGCCATTTACCATTTTCTGATCACAGTTTGGATAAAGACAGCATGAGATGCCACCTGCCACCAAGTCATTCCACATCACACATTCACATCAGAGCATCCAGCTGCTGGGTAGATGAGAGCACAACCATGTCATCTTTCATTATTGATACTGATAAAATATGATGAGTTTCTTAAGTTATTTTCTTAAAATAGATGTAGGACAAAATAAATCTTTCCCTTCTTCCCTCTCAAGGGATATGTTTGTGTTTATATACCCAATTAGCCCTCTGGCCACAGCATGGCCATGCATTAGGCTGACATTAGCCTCGGGTGTGTGTGACGATGTGTGTAAAATACAGTGCACCCCTTTCTCATTTGAGGGATAATTTCAGGGGTGTGCGTGCCTTATTAGGCAGACTGATGCAGAACTTGACAGGGGTGGCCCACTGTTTTGTCAAATAGATTGGTAGATTGGCTTCCACACACCCAGTCAGTGTCCTTTGCCTTTGGTCCATCATCAAAACCAGCACTGTCGCCCATTAGACCGATGGACCCTGATTCTTTTATCCAAAATTAATCCCCCTCCCCTTCTTTTCCATTCCCTTGGGTGTCAGCAGAGTGGGGTGGCAGATGGGACAGACACAGAGCTGCCCCATGAGACTACCCCCCAACCAAAACGGCACACTATGCACACACATATACACATGTGCATTCACAAATAGGTGCACACACATACACTCAGACATGTATTTCACAAATGCATAAGAATTGCACACACACAAAAATGCACACACAACACAGCAGCAACTCATAGATCCCCAGCCCAAGCCCCCAGACACAAACCTCATCTGTTCGCTTGCTGCTTTTGTCCAGACCACAGGAGTGAGTTCTGTGAACACAGAGTGACGTCTCTGTAAACAGTCTGTGCCCTGTTTGTAGGAGGGCAACAAAACTGCAGAGAAACAGCTTCATTGGGTGACAAATGTAATTAAAATTACACTTTGAGGGAAAATTACATTAAATAAGTCATTAGAGGTTCTTCGTCCTTCTTCTAAATTACAACAGGCGAGTGTACATGAATTATTTTTTTATTAGAGACTTTTGTCATTTTCTCTGACAAAAGTTGTAGATAACTTAATAAACACTACCGTTCAAATGTTTGGGGTCACTTTGCGATGGGATTCAATTGGGAAGTGACCCCAAACTTTTGAACAGTAGTGTACGCAGAGATTTTTTTTTTAATTGTTTCTGATAATTCATAACTTAGTTTTTTTTGTGCAATGTCCAAACCCAGATATTCAAATCTAATAATCTTTTCTTAGCTATCGGTTAGCTAAGTAAAATGCGCGTGAGCTTGCTGAACTGTTGTACAGAACTGCTCCAGTGTTGTGTGACAGTGGTACAATAGGACATATCTGTTTGTTGGCGGGGAAGCACTTTGCTTAAGGATCCTTCTCCTCCTTTGGGTACAATATTGACAATTAGCTAGATTAGAAGAGTGGAGATGTAATTTTGGCCAAACATACGTATTGGCTGTTTGTGCGCGGGGCTGCGTGAGGTGAGAAGGCCTCGCGCTGGTGATTAATTACAGCCAGTTCGCGTGACAGAGGTGGGAGCTCTCCCAGTGCTGTCTGCAGCCTACATGAAGGGAAACCCAGCCCGGCTAATTGACCCGGCTTCTGTAAGGCCATCCATCAACCGTGGCCCGAGTGGCCCCGTAAGAAACACATTATTCAGAGGTAAGTTAGTTAACCAACTAACGCTCCACCATTCATTACTGATATTAGCTGTGGCCTGTCTGTCTCTGCAAACTATGCGGCACCTCACGAAATGTTCAAATATATAGAGGCTTGATAAACTTTTATTTTTCTTTATGTTTGTGTTTTACTGTCTTTTGGATTGATATTTTTTATAATATAATATATAATATTTAAGTCTTACATTTAAGGCAGCAAGTCCCATATTTAGCAGGAAACACTGCTCTAAATCCTCATTCAACATCACTGCAGTGACTTGTAGGACATCATTGTCACCAAACTTTCTAAACAAGTAACATCATCCTTGATGTTACCCTTAATTCCTTTTTCCAACATGAACTCTTGAGGCAGCTCAAAGTGTAAAAACATGAGGCAATCTAAAAGATTAAATAATAATAGAAAAATATGTGCTAAAAAAATATTAGAAACAGTTATTGTCTACAGATCAGCTGACAGAGCAGTGACTTGTGGAAGATAGGGATGACCAGTCCTGAGGTCTCAGCTCTTCACACCTAGTCAGGGCCCTCCACATGTGCTTTTACTTGACTCCCCAAATGCAACAGCAGGGCCCCCACAGATATCTCACAAGAGAAGAGAAGACATATGGAGACATATAGTAAGGTCAGCTAGCAGTCGGGATGTTTCAAAGTAAGCAAGAGAAATGATTTCTCATCCCCAGAAGATGACTTCTTATGCTGGAGCATTTTCCCAAATATCTGCTCTCCCTCCTCTCAAGCGTTGCAAGCAAAGAATAATTGCTGCTCACATCTAGTTGTCACAGTTGATGCCAGTGATGAAGTTATAGCTCAGCATGTGTGTTTGTTGTGACAAGTGAGAGTGTGGACCATATGTGTGTAGAGCGGGAGCTTTTCATTGCTGCTTTAAATGAAACATTGAGTCCACTCTTATTAAGTCGGGGACTAATAACTTTCTGTTTTTCTATTTTTTTGGCAATTTTAAGATGAAGAGCATTTATCAGCATTTATCTTTACCCACTGATGCTGTGGCTCCAGTATGACACAGCCCCATAGTGCCACCTACCTGTAAGCAAGTAAGGCTTGATTTCAAAATTTTTTTTATTTTATTTTTTTTATTGTTTTTTTTTTTCCAGTTTTGTACAACACAAAGCAACAAAAGTAAAAACCCTCTTATGACTTTGGTTTGTTTAAAGTAATTTTACAAGTGTTTTTCTTTGTATCTGTATGCTAGAGCTTGTGAAAGGTGTAGTCGAGGCATTCAAGTAGCAACAGTGACAACAACCCCACACAAACATTTTCTGTCTTGCTGTATACCAGCCTGCATAAATATGCAGAAGGATATCTAATCAAATAAATCCATTCATTAAGGGAGCTGCTGGTATTTCTGCTTTTGCATTAATTACATAGTCATTACCATATCAATTAGAGAAATCAGAGATCATGTAATTAAGGTTTAACCAAAAGCACCTGCTGCCTCTGAGCTGTGATGTGTGTGTGTGTCTGCTTCATTCCTAATCTAATTTCTGGCCTTTGACAGCACTCCCCCTCATCAATCCTGAGCTGTCGGAATTCAGCTTCTTTTTTTGTTTTGTTTTTGTTTATAGGGGTGGGTGGTGGCCGGGATGTTGGTGTTTGGAGGGGGCGTTGCACGAAATGTTGTCATGGTGATCAAATTGATTGGCAGGGACGCCTGATTAGAAAGGAAGAATAGGAGACAGGTGGGAGGAGGCGGGCTGTACATCTAGAAGAACAGATTGGGACAAAGTGAGGACTAGCTTGGTGTCACGAAGCGAGTCATTGTCTTTTTTTGGAGGAGGCTCTGATTATACTTTGTAAAAGATATCCAGTAATTACGTTAACGTTACACAAAGGGTATTCTTGTATCTGGTTTGGAGGCTTCTGGGTTTTAAAAAAGTATTGCTAGATTTTTGGCTTTAATGTTAATAAACTGAACCAAAGCAGAGAAATATTTCTACTATTTTTTGATAGTGATACACTTCTGCAAACCCCTGAGGCAAGTGTTTTGTGTTTTGTGGCGTTGGTTTGCCACCTGTGAGGAAAAGATGGATGGAGCTGAGGGGAGTTTGGAATAAATTCTTTTAAGGAAGGGGTCCAAGGGGGCTATGTGCAAGGAATATTCGGAAGAAAAATACACACACGTGGAGATATGGGTTTCAAGAGGAGATGAGGAATGACAGGAAGGAGAAGTGAGAGGAAGGGAATTGGACCCAGGGGGACGGGTCTCGAGTGCTGGGGTGACACCAGCCTCCGGCCTCCTCCTCCTCTACACTTCCTGTTCAGTTTCCTCTTTTCTCTTAATTTTTGTTCTATGCCTCCCTCATTCTTACTGACTACTTAGTTTTTCTGCTCACTGGGCCATCCTTGGGTCTGTTCAGGCAAGCTTATTGAATTCAAGAAATGTGTTCAAGATGAAGATGTTGACCCAGTTCATGTTGTTAAAATTTCCTGAAGCATATCTTCATTTTTTTCCCTATATTTCCCATATCTCAATGGAACACAGTTTTATAAAAATCAGGAACCGTTTTAAACAGTTTCTTTATATATTGTATATATTAGCATATTACACCTAATCATCCATGTATCAGTAATATCACTGGCTTCTTTCCATTGTTATTGTTCACATGTGTAAGTACACTTGAAGTTGAGATAAATGTAATTTGAGCCTTAATACAACAAACAAGTATTTTCCATGTGAAGATATAGTTGTGTCTTGATTTTCTCACCAGAATGTACAACCTCTTTTGTCCAGTGCACCTTCAATTTACTTATTGTAAGCTCTCTGTTTTCAAAGTCCTGGATAGCCATGCTTGTGAGATTGTGCACTCAAACTTCCAGCTTTTCCTGGAACTTAAACAGGCTCACTAACGTTAGGGTTTGTTTAGATGTCTTTTTGTATTGCTGCTTGCTCTGAGGGTTCCTTTTATATGCACAGACCTTAAATTCGAACTTAAGGATAGTTTTTATATACTCAAACTGCAGGATCACAAGACTGAGGTTCAAGATTAAGACCGATATTTATCTTTTTTTTACTTTTATAAAAAGTATTTCATGTGTCTCCATAAAATTAATACAAACTTTAATGTATTTAGAAATATTAGAATTCTTTACTTTTATAAATTAACCAAAAATAAATTAATAAATGTATAAATAAAGGGCAGAGGTATTTCTGAGAGTTCAGATTTGGACCTATTACATGCTAGTTATTTAGCAGATCTTCCATTCAGCAGACTATTTAACTTCTCCTGGTAAGCTCTAATATTTCTTGCAAATTCTTTTTATATTAGATTTTTTTTCCATCTTTCCCCTATTCCACCAGTTTTGACTGCCCCCCCCCAAACAGTGTGATGTATTTTTGCATACTCTATACCTTTAATAATTTGTTTACATTTTATATACAAACTTTTATTTGTTTGTCACTCACTATTTTCAAGTATTTAACCAATACATAAGCATATAGCCCACAGAAATTATGCAATGTTTGTCAAATTTTAATTGATGGAGTTTTCTTGAGCCAGATGTGGGCTGATGGTAACCATTTTTATCATAAGGGGGAACAATAAATGACAAATAGGAAACTAATATTAAAGTAATAGACAACAGCTGTGCATGCCTGTGTTTATTATTTTAACACTTTGGTTTTACTCTA
This sequence comes from Melanotaenia boesemani, assembly GCF_017639745.1. Lineage (NCBI taxonomy): Eukaryota > Metazoa > Chordata > Actinopteri > Atheriniformes > Melanotaeniidae > Melanotaenia > Melanotaenia boesemani. The sequence continues at coordinate 18,529,576 of NC_055692.1, forward strand.
TCAAAAAACCGATCTTTGTCCACTTTGAATCATGTCACCACAGAGTATTGCTAAATGACACAAAAAGCTAAACAAAAAACAAACAAAATAAACACAAAAACTTTACCTTAGATTATTCCACAGATTTCTGGGACTGCCCTCATGTGGCAGCATATTGCTATCACATGTAGGTGAGCATTGGTGAAGCAGCAACACAGAGCTGTTACAGAACCATGTTGAAAGCTTTGTGATTGTGTGAATGACCAGTAGCAGGAGCATAGACAAATGGCTCCATAATAATAATAACAAAAACAAAAATCAGCCTTTTTGAGTTTTGTCAACTAAAAATGAAACATAAAAATAGAGAATTTATAATCTAATCTAATGTATAAATTAATATGAATTCAAGTTAGAAAAATCTTTCAGTTGAATATTAGATTGCTGTTGTAAATGCACTCAGATAATGTCCTCTATATCGCTCTCGCTCACACATGAATTTGGAGGTTTGCTTTGAAAAACCAGCATAATAAAAGTCAAATAGTCAGATTTTACTCATATTAAATTATATATACTGAAAAAATTTACCTCTTAATAGTACCTTTTGTTTTACTGTGAATTTCTTCTGCACAGGATCTTATAACATGCAGACAGAACATTTTTCTGATGAATAGTACTACCTCAAAACTTTATTTTCAAGTGGATGCATTGCAGTGTTTCCCCAATCATTATATTAGTGGAAACAACACTGCATTGAATTAAGTATTTACCTAATTATTATTATATCATTATGAGGGGTGTAATGGTAAAATCACGGTTCGGTATGTACCTTGGTTTTAAGGTCATGGATCGGTTCTTTTTCGGTACAGCAAGGGAACAAATGCAAAACATAAAACTGCTTAACTTTGGTGTAAACGGGAACATGTTTAATTATGTTTAAAAAGAAACAAAAAAACTGCTTGCATAAAATTCTCCAATAAATATTCTTAAATAAATATTATTATCTGCACATCCATATTATGAGGGAGGGATGTTTCAAAAGAAAAATAAAGATAATTCAGGCAAACTTGTACAAATATTAATTTAATCCACAGTTCAATGTTTTCTTTTAAAAGTAAAACTTTAATTGCATTTATCCTGTAAAAGATAAGTAACATATGAAAACATGCAATGCTATGACATGTTTGCTTGGTAAAACAATTGTTTGAATGAGCACACATTTTCAGTGGAGGCCACAACGTGCCCATGCTTGACTAAAATGATTATTTTCTAATTGTTATCTTGTGAAAACAAGCTAATTTTCTCATTATCCCGAGATAACAAGTTAAGTTTTTTGTCATTTCAAGAGAACTATGTTGTCTTGAAAACTATGTTTTTTTTAAATAACAAGATGATTAAAGTGGGCTTAAAGCCAGTTTTTCTGTGTTATATGTGAAATTCTGTGAATGACTGATGGTAAAACTTAATTATAAGACACATCACAATTTCAGCCTTTGTCATACTTGACAGAAGTTTAGTGGAAGACAGTTTCAAAATCAGATGCACTGTGTCAAAGTTACTTCAATGATGGATTTTCCTCGATCTGATGTCAGCATCTGTTGCCAGACAGCATTGCTGTGCAGCTTATGGTCTAAGATAACTGGCATTTAAAATGTGTGCATGTACAATAACACTTGTCTGCATATTCATCTAAAGGTGTACATAAAAAAAAGAATATTAAATTTTAATATAAAATCATATAAAATTATTTAGTCTATATTTTTTCCATGAGAATATGATTAGTCAAGGAAGTTTATTTGTATAGCACATTTCATGTAAAAGACAAAAGTCATTAAGCTGGTGAAATGCAACTTTCTCAATAATCTTGGAAATAAAAGAGGTTAGAGACAGGTCTATAGTTGTTCATTATAGAGGCATCTAGAGTCCTTTTCTTTAGAAGTGGCTTAATAGCAGTTATCTTTAGTGACTTGGGAAAAATGCCTGATGCCAGTGAGCTGTTAACTATAAGTAGGAGATCACTTTCTACTGAGGTAAAAACTGCTTTTAAAAAGTCAGATGGTATCATGTCCAGAGTGCATGTTGTTGATTTCAAATGCCAAACTGTTTCTTGTAGGATTTTTAAATCAACCATTTTAAATTGTGACATCAGAATTATTTCCAGGTTTTAGACACAGACTAGTTTTCTTGTGTGACTGTGTGGAATTAATATTTTGCCTAATTGTTTTTTTTTTTTTTTTTTTTCGTATTTGGGCTAAAAAGTTGGTGAATTGGTTGCATTTCTCAGTGGAAAGGAGCTCTGGGCTTATCTGTATAGGAGGATTTGCAAGTTTTTCAATCATAGCAAACAGAGTGTGAGAGTTGTTGACGTTCTTGTTAATAATTTCAGATAAATGCAGCTCTCTGGCTGTTACAGTCTGTCCTGCCACTCCTCCAGCACTCCCCTGATTCTCCAGCACTCCCCTGATTCTCCACACCTGTCCCTGATCCCAGCTCTCCAATCCACCCAACCTGGCACACCTGTTCCCCATTGTCTCACTAGCCCTTATATACTCCACCAGTTCAGTCACTCCTTGTCGGACCTTAATCCACTTACCCTGGACTCACGCCCCTGCTAGATTCTTCACCTCTGCATTTGGTAACAGTATGTTTATCTTCAGTATATCTGTTCCTAAATAAACCTGTTAACCTTCCTTGGTATTCCTGGAGTCCTTACGTAACACTGGCCTTACACAGCTCATTGTTATAGTTACACAGGCTTTGTTTGTACAGCTCATAGTGAATTTGAAGTTTATTTTTCCACCACTTCTGCTCAGTTTTCCCGCATTCTCTTTTTAGGCTCGTGGCCACAGTAGTGTTTCTCCATGGTGTTTTCTGTTCGCTCAAGGTGCTCTTGATATTTATTGGTGCAACAGCATCCATTACATTCAAGACTTTCAGACTGAAATGATCCAGAGGTCACCGGAATGAATCTTTAAATAAGGCAGCGTCTCCTCACCCTTTCCTCCTGTTTTGACATTTATTCATAAAACTAAAATGAGGGGGTGCTGTTTCATTAAGAACTGTAGCACTTGTCTTTTAACCATGTTTCTGTCAAAAAAAGAAAATCTAAACTGTGAGAAATGATGAAGTCATTAACTAACAGTGACTTGTTGGACAGAGATCTAACATTAAGTACAGCTAGCTTTATGAAGTTTACACTGGTCTCTGTTGTATTCTGAGTTATACAAGGTATAGTTAACAGATTAGATCGATTCACCCCACAAGCTGACTGTGTTTGATTCCTTATTTTACTAACACAGGAATCCTACTGGGTCCAGGCTTGATCTCAGAACAGCTGTCAGTAGTAGCAAAGCAAGGACCCTGAACGCATCATGGCACGTTATCTTTGTTGTGAATTCTGCTGCTGCTCTGTGAACCTCCTGCACATCCTCACATGCCCTGCTCTGCCAGGACAGATGATCTAAGAGGAAGGGGAGGAGGGGGAGCCCTGTATTTCTTAGTAGATGGTGGTCATTGGGGTTCAGACCAGGATAGAGACATCCTTTGAAGACCTTGGGCGATGTGGAGAAGAGGGTCTGGTGAGGGGGGAGAGCTGGGAGGTGATCGCTTCTCTGCTGTGTCCTTCGCTCTTATCTGTACACTCATGTTTGGGTTTGCCATCCCAACAGCATGACGCAAGTGTGCACCAAGTAATCTGCACCCAGTTAGATTTGGATGCACACCATCGGGTCTGAATCGCTCCTTACAGTTCCAAAAGATATTGAAGTTATCAATGAACGTTATCCCATGGGTGATACATGCGTTTGATAACCATGTGTTCAGGCCAAAAAGTCTACTGAAAAATTCAATTCCTTTACCTGCTGTAGGAATGGGTCCTGACATGTAAACATGGTGTGCTCCAAACTGACCCAGTCTCTCAACAGCAGAGAAAAGTCTTTCTTCAGGATCTCAGAGCCAGTTTTCCTCCTCAGAATATCAAAAGACCCTGTGTGGACAATAATCTTCATACCTTATGGACGTGAAGACAGAATTGTCGGCAAGATCTCTATCAGTTCCCTGACTGATGCATCAGAAAAAGTTAGATTTTCTGTCTTTGCCTTTCGCACATGCTGTTATGGAGTCCCCAATCTATTTCTTTTTGTGTCAGGCGTCATAGCTTTTCTAGTCCTCCTGTTTGTGAAATTTTGGCCTCTTCTCATGGTTTGGTTAGCCCTTGACTGAGTTTTAGGGCAATTTCTCAAGTTTTTATTGATCCTTGCAAGGCATTCATAATCATTCATTTTATTAGGCGTCAGCATATCATATTTATTATGCAGTGAGACTTCAGGTGGTGGAGTGAGTGCTGGAGCTTTACACTTTCTGCTAGATTTACCTCTGCGATGAACAACTTTAGACCAGGTTTTGGCTGGGGTTGATGACTTTGGTCTGGCACCAGCACTGTTCCAGTAGGAGAAATCAGCCTGACTGTCAGCTTTGGGATCTTCCCCAGCTATCCCAGTGTCATTTGAACACATCCAAGGAAGTGTATCAGCCAAGTCTGCTGTGGGAGGCTCCATATCTGACATGACCTCAGGTATGAAGATAGATTTAGTCCATTTTGCACAGAAGATGCAAAAGAGTCAACAAATTCCTCATTCACATGAATGCCTTGCAGTGTTTCAATCCTTTTATCAAGCTGTGTTATCCTCAGAAAGTAATTAATAAAGTTATAACTTTTTTAACTTTTTTTTTTTTAACAGACAAAAGAAACACTAAACATTTTATATGATTTTATATATTTAAAAAGTCACAACTCGCTGCGCAGTGGTATGGTGGGTAATACTGGCCTCACTGCAAGGTGATTGATTTCACCTGAAACTTTGCTGGATGATGGGGGATTTATAAAAGAATGAAGTCAAAAAGCTGAGTTAAATGTTCCTGTCTGTATAATAAGATATAGACTAAAAATAATAATGCAAGTAGTGAGTAAGAGCCAGAAATTCATTGCATTTTTCCTAGAATGCCAAAAAAGGAAAATAAGATAGAGAAAGTAAGCTTGTCAAATGACCAGCTTTTGTATTTGAGTAAACTTGTTTTATTATCATAACTTCATAGGACCTTGTGTGAGATGTTAACGTGTGTGTTCATGTTTTCTCTCATCAACTCTCACATAAAATGCCTACACCACTCATGGGACTCTGATGACATTTTTGACCTCTAACCAAGCTGTTCTGTAAATAAACATGAAACCTCCTACATTCATGCTGTACAAATACTGACACAGAGTGAAATCAGCAACTGTTAAACAGAGTATCTCTACAAGGTGTGTGGTTTATTCAAATAGTACCCTGATGTCCCTGCTATAATCATTTTGGGAACCAATGCAAATAAGGCTTAACATTTTGATGTGTACAAAGTGCATTAGTTTAGTGGTTTTATAAAGTAACCCATAATTCAACTGATCATTAATATGTTCTGTAGATCAGCATTTTTCTATCGTTGCCCTGAGGACCTACTGTATTGTACAATTTTTTTCTGTGTTTCAAAACACCTCTGTCAAATAAATATTTTATTGATGGACTTCTGCAGTTTGACTTGATGAGCTTCAGAGTTGATCCTTCATTTGAATCACATATGTTGGAACAGGGAAATATAAACTGTGCAGGGTGGTACACTGGTTTGTGTTGTTATATAAAATAACTAGAAGCACTCAGAGATCATAGACCTCCACAAAGCTGTTGGCAATGGCATAATTACAAAATTATCCCTATCTCTTTTAAAAAGTTCCTGGATCCAGGCGGTGATCCAGATCACCCCCAAAATCGATTCACTTGTTCCTTATGTCATTTCTGAGATTTTCAGAAAATTTCTTCAGAATTTGTCCATTATTTGCTAACAGACAGACAGAAAAACCAATGGTGCAGAATGCATTACCTCTGCCAAGGTGGAGGTAAAAATACACTATCAGTTCCTGAAATCAACTCGTAGCAAGATCCAAGCATGATTTAAATAAACTACCAAACTTGTATACAGATACATGAACACAACCTGATTTAGTTGTGTATCTGTTTTGCAGCCTTTAGACACCAGCAGTTTGTGGAATTAATTTGTCTTCTACTCTATGCACATGTGTGACCCTGTGAGACAATACACACACAGTTGTCAAGTTGTGTTTGCAATGAAGAAGCCATAATCATAAATTACACTTTGTTTTTATAATTTTTTAAGTAGTAATTTTTAAAATTATATTAAACACTTAACATTTTGTAATTTTGCTCAAATAAGAATTTACATTTTATTTATTTATTTATGCACAGGTTTAGATGATATACATGCTTGTGTGCTTGCACACTCATGTTTTAATAGACAGGAATCTTACCTCATACAGTTGCCTTGTAGTTGTTAGATGCACTATCACACCACTAGATGGCGGCAGATCACTATATAAATGTCCCTCAGCTTTGGGCTGCATCACACATGCTGTGCAGCCTTTCCTATTCCTCTGTGTTCCAGTATTTTGTCAATGCACAGAAGCTCTGTGGAATATGTCTCAGTCAGTATCTTGGAGCTGTTTCCCTTTTTTTCCGCTTTGTAAATCTGCTGCTCAGAGGTGTTAATTACTGGCTGATATTTGTAGCTAAAACATTGTGGAGAATAAAATTGACACTTTTCTCTCTTTACTACTTGCCAGTGTTTACTGTGTAAGGCTTTCTACATTGCTAATCTTAGAGGTGTAACTTCGCACAGCTTCTGTTAAATGTGCTGTCAGAGTTTCATCTTAATTGTTTACAAAAACAAATTATTCAAGTTTCAAGTTGTTTATTTGTCACATGCACATGCAAAATCTCAGTCTGGATTGTTTTTTTAGTTCAATCAAGAGATTCTCTATGTGCAGTAAACCTGATAGTAGCCATTATGTAATCATTACAATCATCAGACAAGCCCCTTCTAACAACAAACTAGAAACAAAGCATTGCCAGCCCACTGCTGTGTTATGCTTTGATAGAGCCATGGCATGCTAAAGTAGTGATTGCCAGTCAGCCTAAGGCCATTGTCTTTCCCAGCTGCTGTGGTGGTGATATTCATTTCACAGAAGCTCTGTCATACTAGTGAGCTGGGGATGCTGCAGCATTTTTAACTCTCATGGCATATTTATCTGATCTACATGCTCCTTGAATGCATGGCCAAATCAGATGAGCCCTTTAGATGAGGTGGCTGGATGCCCGAGCTGCAGCACAGTGTGGACATGAAGTCTGCCCTTGGTTTGTTACCTGCCATATGGCTTTCCCAATCAGTGATATCTATGCTGGTGCTGCTCCAGTAGAGAGACAGAGATACCATGTGTCTATGTGTGTGTGAGTGTGTGTGTGTATGTGTGAGAGAGAGTGAGAGAGAGAGAGAGAGAGAGTGAGAGAGGGAGAGACTCTGATTTACCAGCATTATCTTTCCATCATGCTCCACAAACTAAACGTCTGGTCAGCAAATTGTCTTTTTCATTGAAAATGTATTATTCATATTCTGTTTCTAATAAAAACAGCAAAACAGGTATGAGCAACGAATGCATACATCTGACAAATTGAAATCAGGAGATTTAACATCTTCATGGATAACTTGGATTATTAATTTTTAATCATAATAGTGAAGTTAATTTTCTGCTCTTTAGTTGTACATTCTGTGGTTGCTCAGAATTCTAACTAGTCTCTCTGTCTGCTCCAGCTGGTTTCTAATGTTGCCCAGCTTTGTGTGAGTTAACAGAAGGAAAGTCATTAGTACTTTCCAGTGTTTAAATGAATCAGTATCAGTAAAGACTCATTATACCCATTATACCTTATGTGGCACAGTTGGTGGGACACCCCCCCACTTCTAAAAACCACTTTTGATATTCATGTATCTGTATTCCATCTCAACTTTATGTACATGCACAGCACCCTGTATAGTATTTAGAATTTATTGTTATGTGTAAACTTGCATTGTTATTTAACTAGTGTTGATTGAGCTGTTTAACCCTCTCTTGCAAAACAGTTTTAAACCTCTGTTGTTCTTTTCCTTTATTCCTGGTTAAATGATTTTAGCGCTGGTTAAATGCAGAAATTCTGCTTCTGTTTATGTTCATGTGGACATGTGATTGTTTCTGAATGTTTTCTCATTAGAGCATCTCCGAGGTGTGCAGTCTCGTGGTGCTGCTCTGAGCTGGCTGCGTGCTGCAGTGCAGCGTTGAGCTCTGCTGTGTGTGTACAATATTGTCATCCACAGGGGGCGTGATGATCCATGGTGTAATCAGTTTTATGGATTGCTCTGGGCTCAGCCACACTTGTTGTTTCAGCTTCAACAAAGGTGTATTTTTTTGTTCTTTAAGATTTCAGTGAAGCTGTTTTTAATAGTTGAGTGTGTCATCTAAGTAAAGTTTCCAAAATCACAAATTTCAACTGAAGATTATTATCAGAATTTTTCCATTTTTAATTTCCATTTTGGTTGCAGCATCACCTTTGAATCAATAGAGGGTGCTGTCTGGCCTCTGTTTTCACTGCTTATTTTTTATTTTTTTCCATTTACCTTTTTTTGATGAGAAGCCTTAATCCGTTTCTTGCACTCAAAAGGAAAGTAATATGATCCTTTGATCCACTTTAAATAACACAATTGCCCATTGTGCAATATTGTTACCATACTGTGATAGCACAAGTAGAGCAAGGCCTTTTGTTCATCCCCTCATCTCATTTTGGCTGGTAGTGAATAACACTGGTGCTAAAATAACTCTGCTATAAGCCTCAGTTGATGGTGCAGAGGATGGCACAGGCTTGCAGAATACTGTTTCTCACTGTAGGCTGTGGACCTCTGCCAGCAAACACACTGGAGACTCTGTATTAGAAATGTTGAGGTGGATTCAACATGAGCAGCATAGTGAAAAACTACAGCATGTTCGACTGAGTTTGTGCACAGATGATGCAAGCAGTAAATACGTTAGTAGCTCTGACTTTAATTTAATATAGTATCTGTTTGAAAAACATTTTTGGACCTGTATGTTTCTGTGACTTGTCCATGATGAGGAGAATGACTAAATTAGATCAGAAAATGAGAATGTTGTCCCAAGAGATTCACCTGTGGTATAAATTAGTGTAAAACTGAGCCTCACTTCCAAGACTGACAGCTCGCTTGCAGTGCACTCTTGATTTGCTTTATGGTATTTTTCTTGTGGGAAAACATCTTGGTATGAGTGTTAAGTTGTACTTGAACACCTTCATGACATTTTTCTGTGTTGCATCTAAGTTCCATGTGTTAAAAGGCTTTTTTTTCTTGTCTCTTTTCACTGTTTAGGTTTATGGTGTAAGTGTGTGTGTGTGGCTCTGTCTTGTCGTATACACTGTTTTTAGCTGTGCAACAGAGCGGTTAATGTGCTGGCGGGTGCTGGCCGTCACACTGAAGAGAGCTTGGGCAGTAGCTGTGTGTTTCTTTCTCCCCTCAGGTCCACACAACCTGTCCCTTTGTGTCCTAGGTAGGACCACCCCAGAGACAGTTCTTGTACAGTGGGTGCACTCAGAAATACAAGAATATGCTTGTATGTGGTTTATAAGATCTCTTTCAGCGGTTTTGTTTTTTTTAGCCTCTATTCCAACAGAAACTCTTTGATTATATGCATTATCATTATGCATTTATTACACCTGATCAAAAGAGAAATTACCACAGTGTGGCTTATAAAGCATTTGATATATTTGTAAACTTTTTAAATAGTCTCTTGCACCTGTCAACATCATTAAAAAACTTTCATGAATTACTAAAACTTCACTTTTATGCCTTATACAAAGATAAACATTGTTAGATCACAATTATTGGCACTAACCACAATCACATTGCATAATTGTTCAAATAGTTCCAGTGTACCTGAATAAAAAACGCTGGATATAAACTCACTGTAACAGAAATTTTCTATTTTCATCACCATGTTACATTGTTTGCACCTATTTCTTTAAACATGCTTAAGTGAACAAACTATTTATGTTGAGGATCTTAACTTCTAATATTGGACAATCTGCTGTTTACCAATAATTTAAAGGATATACTTGCAAAGCTAAACACTGCAGCATGTCAGTGTTTACATGTTGGTTTAATGCCAGTTTTTATATTGGAACCCTGTAAATTTGAAGAATTGATTTGTTGAATTTGCAGGTAAAAGGTGGTGATCAGTGGTTGTAGTACATGGTCATACTAATGAGATAGAGTGATGTGTGTTGTGTGTATGTTGCAACAAGGCGAATGCAACTCTACTCAGAATCCAGATGTAAATATTTCAGTAAACATTTCAAAATAAATAAAAATAAGAAGATTAAGAGCAATATTTAAAACCATTACCAAAATAAAATCATAATCTTAGTTGTAAAAGGAATAATAATAATGGCATTAAATAATGAGAAATATATTGGACATTAATAAAGGAAAGACAGGGAATAAAAGGAAAAAAGGGTAATAACCAATATAAATCATTTAAAAGTAATAATAATATAATAATAGTATCTACAAACAAAAACAGAAAAGGTAAATACAGACATAGATAAAATTGTTGGCACCCCCTTGTTAATGAAAGAACAACCCACAATGATCACTGAAAACACGTGATACTGTTCAAAATAACAATAAATAAAAACTTACTGGAAATTAACCAATGAAAAACAGAATTGCTTTTAAATTGTGATTCAACACAATCATTAAAATAAAATAATGCAACAGGTCTGGACAGAAATGATGGCACATTAACTTAATTAATTAATATTTTGTTACACAACCTTTCAAGTGCAAGAACTTTTATTATCCCTTGGGGGCAATTACTTTCACAACCAGTAGAACAACATGTGTAATAGAAACAACAGACACATCATATCACATCAGATCGTTTAAAAACTTAATTGCTGCAGGAATGATTTAATCTTTTAGTCTATTAGTCCTACACTTTGGCAACAGTTATCTGGGTCTGGAACAAATCTGAATTGAGTGTAGTGGATGGTCTGGATCTGACAGGATCAGTCTGGCTTTTCTCACTGACCTTAATGCAGATCAGTGAGATTATTTAGGAGTCTGCTATCCATTTGAGGCAATCATTGCTATCAAACAGTTTCTGTAACTCTCAATATAACTTCTGCACCTGTCAACATGTATTTAAGCTCCCTCCTTGTGAGCAAACTGCTCCATTTGTTTAAGCTCCTTTAACAGATGTTGAATAGGATTTAGATCAGGGCTCATTGAAGGCCGCTCTTAGCCATTCTTGGGTGTATTTTGTTGTGTGTTTTGGGTCATTATCCTGTTGGAAGATCCATGACCTGCAACTGAGACCAAGCTTTGTGACATTAGGCAGCTCATTTTGCGTCAGAATGCCCTGATAGTCTTGAGATTTCATTGTACCTGCAAAGATCCCTGTGCCCGAAGCAGCAAAGCAGCCCCAGAACATAAACGAGCCTCCTCCATGTTTCATGGTAGGGACAGTGTTCTTTTGCTTTATTTTTGCATCTGTGAACATGGAGCTGATGCACCTTGCCAACAAGCTCCAGTTTTTTTTCTCATCTGTCAAAAGGAAATTCTCCCAGAGGCTTTGTGGCAAATTCCAGCCTGGCTTTTTTTTTATAATTTGTTTTAAACAGTGGTGTCCTTCTTGGTTGTCTCCCATGAAGCTTTGGCTCAAACAGCAACGGATGGTGCGATCTGACACTGGTGTACCTCAACCTTGGAATTCACCTTTAATGTCTTTGCAGGATGTTCTGGGCTCTTTGGTTACCATTTTTTTCATCTCTCTTCTGTCTCTTCAATTTTTTCTGCCATGTCTAGGGAGTTTGGCTTTTGTCCAGTGGACCTTAAAATTATGAATAACGTGCAAATGTAGTCACAGGAACATTAAGCTGCTTGGAAATGATCTTATAGCCTTTACCGAGACAATCACCTATGGTTTTTGTTTTCCATGTTCGGTGTTATACACACCATGTCACCAAACAGCACAGTGACTACTTGTCATCCTTTAAATACACCGATTACAAGTTTGAAGACACAAGTGATGCTATTTAGAGGACACACCTTGTTTTAACATGTCCCCATAGTCACATTATTTTCTATCTTTTCTAGGGGTGCCATCATTTTTGTCCATGATTCTGAGGCATTTGATATGTATGATTCTGTTCAACAACAATTCAGAAGCAATGTCTGATTTTCACTAGTTAATTTTCAGTAAATTTTATTATTTTTTTTGTCAGTTACAAGTGTTTTCAGTGACCATCGTGGGGTTTTCTTTCATTAACAGAGAGGTGCTAACAATTTTGTACATGTCACTTCTTTACATAAATAATTTAATAATAATAAAAAAAAATAATAATAATAATTCTTGAATCAGGTGTGTTGGCGCAGGGAATGATCTACAAAATGCAGGACAGTGAATAACTTTCAGACTTATCAGCTTGCACCACAGATGCCCTTCCATTAAAGACAAAAAGGCTTCAACTTTCAGTTCTACTGTTCAGCATGTGTTTGTATCTTTAAAGTTCAATAATGACTTGAATACTAAGTACTTTTGTAATACAGTATGCTATGACACTGCGGACCTCTGTTATTTTCTAAGCTAGCTGTTGTGCTGCAAAAATCTCCTTTGCATCCTCACTTCAAACGGTAAGGTTGTCAGCGTGTGTGATGGGCGCACCTATGGCCACAAAGATAAAGGCTGTAACTCCTACACCAACATGTTTCAGTTTTGTTAGTTTAATACTTTACATTATTTTGTTTACATATTTGTTTAAATTTAGTTGAAATGCATTTGTTCTTTAGTTTTGTTAGCACACACATTAAGACACTATTGTATTTTCAACTCTGATAAAATTTTGCTTATTTTAATTAACATATTTTTTTTTTCTTTTACTAATGCTAATGTTTAGTTTATTTGTTAGTATGTGTTAACCCCTCATGTATTAGACTGGTCTGATCAGCCACTATTTAGGTTCCCCTTTGTTTCCTGTTTGTTAGGTCAGTTTGGTTGTTTGTTTGGTTTCTTTTGTGTTGTTACTTTGAAGTTTGAAGTTACTTTAAGTTATCATTATGACTTTAAGTTTTGTTCATTTGACTGCTTTTAAGGGCCCTCATGTTGTATTTGAGTATTTTGGGGTAAATAAAACCCTTGTTTTTTAAGCCATCCTGGTCCCTTACAGAGTGTGATGGATGTGGGACGTCCTGTTCTCTACAGGGTTTGGCCCAAGTGATCTTTAAGTAGCTCCCCTGACAATGTTAAAATCTATTGTATAACTGCAGCCCATTAGTGCAACAAAAGTATAGCTTAACAAAACAAATCTAGTTGGCAAAGCACACACCTTAATAAATGTGCAGTCGGTTCCTGCTGGTGGTTCATTTTGACACCTTCCCCAGGGGTTCAATATTGTGATGGATCTGTTGCCACAGAGCTGTCAGCCCTTCAGTATTTGTGTTTGTTTGTGTCATAGCTAGGCCACATGAGCAAGTGATTTGTGTTGTAGCATTGCAGACAGAGGGCAATATCACCACTCCGATTCATTAGTATGCTGCAGTATAGAGAGGGCTGCTATCTGATGAGGGGAAGCCTTGATGGTAGAGCAGAGGAAAAACAGAATTATGGTTAGCAGAAGGTAGCAGATAAGGAGTGAGGTTATAGGAGGAATAGTTAAAAGAATAACTATCCCATATTAGTTATTTAACTATAAAGGAGGAATGAGCCTCATAATTTCTCTTATTTAATCCCTGCAAACACATATCCATAAAGTGATTTAGCTGATGATTGCAAGAAAAGACTGCTAATTACTGTAAGAATAGAAAAAGGACATGATAGATCAAGGTATTTGACTAGTGATTCATTATTTGTTGTTGGTTTTTGTGCATTTTTATGCAAGTCCCAGAATGACAACTGGAAAACAGTAAAATAAGCCAAAAATTAAAATGCAGCTGCATATTAATCCAACAGAAATCATTGACCAGATGTTTATGTCTGCATGTGTGTGCACATTGAAGAACATGTGCTGGCATTCGTGTGAGCTTGTGTGTCTAAAGTATCAGTGTAAACCGAATGTGTAATGTATAGAGAGCCAGGCAAAGAGAGCTGTTAAAGGATCTTTTGCCTGCGTCAGCAGTTTCAGAGGGAGGAGGAAAAAGGAGGAGAGGGGAAGGAGGCAGTAAGAGCAAGCGAGAGGCAGAGTCATACCAGTAAACAGGTGCTGACTCCATTAGCACCTTGTTTCCCTATGCACTTGCTTTTATGTACATTGTGCATGAGCAGACAATCCATTTTTACTGTAATATGCATATAATTTTATTACCCATTGTCCTCTTTTTTGTATAAAATTATAAATGGTGATTAGATTTACAATTCCTGTCCTAAATTCAGGATAGGGATCTTGAAGAACTAGTCAGTGAAGTATAGGTTTTATTACTTTACACCAGATGGGCAGAGAATTAAATAGCCAGTTATATCTCCCAGCTTCACTCTGACATATACAAGCACACTGCACCAACATCCTTATTCGGGTACCAATCTTGCCTGCTGCAGCGCCTGAACAGTAGAGAGGGAGGAGGGAGTAGACTAAGAGGGAGACAGTAAATTAGTATTCCCCCACCCAATGTTTTCTCCATGTTTTAGTTTTTCGTTTTTTTTCTTTTGATCTCCTCTGGTATTCTGGTGTGTGTGATAGTGATGATGTGATTGGCTGTTATGATGATGGGGTCCCCGTGCAGTTCAGTGATCCTACACAGATGGACACACAGCAGGTCAATGAGATACTGAGAAATTAAATACAGGAAAAGGAAACAAAATCAATGCAGTGTGAAGAGGGAGAGCTGACTTTGATTTAAAGCTGCTCAACCTATTTCTCAACTGTCAGTGCATCTTTTTGCAATCTTTGTTGATGGGGAGGGGTGGTGGGAGGCTCGAAGCAGTTTCACAGCAAGAAAAACCAATGAAGGGAAGACAGATGCAGTGAAGAAAAGCAACTATAAAAGAAGGCAAACCTGTTTGTTCTCTGTTTACCCCCATGTCTTCTGCGCAGGCAAGGAGGGAGACCAGAGAGGAAGGCAGGGGGAAAAAAACTGACTGAGGGAAGTGAGATAGGGGGAGAGAGTGGAAGCATTGAAGAGAGGGAGGAGAAAAAGAGAGCTGCGCTGCAGTAGCATCCCACAGCAGACGGCTGAGGACCGCCGGTGAGTGTGTGACTGCACTGCTGAAGAGGAGGAGGAGGAGGAGGAGGAGGAGACAGAGGTTGAGCACGCTTGCAGACTCTGCAGGACCACAGAGAAACACACAGCAGCAGTACCACCAGGTAGAAGCCCCAGCGCTGTCGCCCCGCAGACCACAGTTGTAAGACCTGGACACAGCAACGGCACCAAGACCCCCACCACCCACGTCATGGCACAAGCGGCCAAACATCTCCGCAAGAACAAGGATTTAGAAGCGCAGTTAGAGCAGGAGAAGAAAGAAAAGGAGGAGGAGAGGGCCAAAAAGAGGAGTCGCTCACGGGATAAGAAGCGCAAGGTACTGGGACCTTTCGCAGGTGGGGGGTAGCCAGGGGTGAGGTGACGGGGCTGTGGTGGGGAGGGAGGGGTGGCAGGAAGGTTGAGACGACCCCCTTCTTTCTGTCACTGCTATGTCAGGGATGCCAGGGCACACATGGAAAGTGTATTTCCACTGTGTGTACACAGTCTCCCTGGCACACATGTATGTTCTGTGCATACAGACTCGGGGAAACGGTACAACACACTGCATGCTTTCCTACTCCTCTTGACTGCTTTATACTTGCTTTATTGACTGTCCTGTCTGAGCCGCCTGATAAGGCAGCGGAGTACTCTATCTCTCACTGTGTCTCTGTCCCTTCTGTCTCGTGCTTTCTCTCTTTCTTTGTTTTCACATTGCAGTATGCACTAATCTTACATGAGGACAGTAGGTTTGCTCTTCTCTGCAACAAACCATTCTGTTCTGTTTTCTCCTCTGTGAGGCATTGAGATGAATGCAGAGTATATCTGAGAATATCTGCAGGCTTCTGTATTAAAAGTACCAGGCACAAATAAAAACTAGCAAGGTTCTTTGTAAACAATAAATCTGTCTTCTGCCAGTCACTGGCTGCATGGAGGCATCATCCAGTCTTCTTAATACTTCTGGCCCCTTGTCGCATTTTACTCAAACTCATTACTGAAAATGAGTCATCTGCAGATTGTGTATTGGGGGCAGTTTGGTCCTCAGAAACCGAGTGCAGCCATCCTGTGAGCTTGCTCTGTGCCATGCTGGCTGTAAACCAATCTGATGCTGATGCAGAAGAGACAGTGTTATGGACAGAAAACAGTAGCTTCCCCTAGAGGGGAGGCAGAGCTGAAAGGCCAGCATAGGGAGGTTAATAGGTGTATTTGAGCAAAATGTTGAGAAAATATAGAGCAAGAAAAGAAGGAAAGGTGATATGACTCAGATACACCTGGGTGAATTTTCTGTCTGTAGGGGTTTGCCCCTCAGCTCACTCTGCTGGATAGTCAAACATAGTATACCATCACTGTCTGTGACAACTGACATAACCGTCTATTCCCAAGTTGGTGTCATCATATTCTTCACCTCTAAGCTCTCTAAAAGGCAGACCCTAACAACCTTTAATTTGTTTTTAATGAGTTAGAGTGGAAGTCGGTGCAGAGATGACTGTGTGTGTGCATAATGCATGTGTGTGAGTGCAGTCTGTGCATGTCTGAAAGATGATCAAAAAGGGAAAGCTTGCAGCTCTAACAGTATGAATGGAGCAGTGTTGAGAGCTCTGCTGAAGGTGTTAATGCTGTCCAGCTTTGACTGAAAGTGTACAATTTCAAAGGATCCCATATAAATTATGTAACCATGCAGCTTAAGTCTCCCTAAATAAGCTTCCTGGGCCTCCCCTCCTTCCAATTTCTCCTTCCTTTTAACACTGACTTAAAGTTATTCCTGGTTTCCGTAGAAGATCTCTTTATCTCTTATTATTTCTGCTCTGATGCCTTTAGTGTGAACTGCATTAAAATTCTGCAGGCTATAATGCACAAGCTGACTTTGTGTGTATGCGTCGCTTGGCTGTCAACAAACCAGTGTTGTACCTGGCTGTTTTCTATGTTTAGTACTCCTCACTCCGTTTTTTATTGCTGTCTTTTGTATTGATCCTAACACCTCAGGAGTTTCCCTGTCCTCGGCATCACAGTGCTGGGAATGTCAACACTTTCTCTGTTATAGAAGCATATTCTTGATCTTAGATAATTTATCCAGGGGTATTCACCATTACCTCTCCATACCTTTATTGTCAGCAAACCAGACTCCTTTAAAATAACCATCACTTTCTTCAGGTCATTTATTCTGCTCTGTGACAATGTGTTTTGACTTATGACATGAAATGTAACTCTGCTTCTTTTATTGATCTCTACATGTCCTGCACATTGAAATATTTCAGTCTGTAGTGGTTCATTTTTTTTGGTGAGTTATTTTTAGTCTTAATGGCAGACGAAGAGTTTGCCTTTGGTTTCATTGAGGATAATGATCTCCTAAAGGTGGTAACTGGCTATTCATTATCAAATGCCTTATTTATTTTCTGGTAAAACATTGATCAGGTTTTATTTTATCTACTTCTGTCATGACTTGAATAATTTTAACCTGCTCTTTGTCTACATGAATTTTCCATCCCTGTAGAGGCATAAATCTGTGCCTACTGACGAATGTCTGGAGTCATACAACTAACAATTCGTCATTAAAGGGGGCAATGTGTTGTTTTAATTGGCTTTGTGCTGCTATGGCATTGTACAGCACAGGTCAGATGCTGAGCAGTGGATAATGTTGTCCTCAAATTACTTTTATTGATGAGTTTGCCTCTCTTGAAAAATTAGCATTGTCAGGATGTGAACAACGCCCTATTATCCCATTCAGCACCTATTTTCACCTCATTCTGCGTGTGCATGGTGCTTCGATGTGTGGAGGGATTACCTGGCGACTGTGACCATAAGGTATGAAGTACTACTTTACTGTGTCTTGGTTAGTAATACCAAAAAAAATGTATGTGAGTTTAGGGCTGTTTCAAGGTCATGGGAAATGTAAACATTGAATTTATTACTTTTCTGTTATTAGTGTTATTTTTGCTTCTACATTAAAAATAAATGGATATCTTAACCAGTAGAAGATCAACAGCTTTTCTGTAATTGTAATGAATTATTTTATTATATTATATTGATCTGTTCTAGACTAGGAAGTACATAATCAGTCTCTGCCTTTTTTTCATTATAGCGTATAGTGGCATTCAGTTAAGCTTTAACAGCTAATGGTAAGAGGCATACTGTAACATTTTTAAATGGATCTTTTAATAAATGTTTAATTATCTGTTTTTCATTAAGCCCACCCAAGTTCTCTCTGGTTCTCTTTTATATCATTGTCCTTTTCACTTATTTGCTTTTTATGAGAGGATTATTATAAATTTATGTCAGAAACTGTAAATGTTCTTATTTTTTCCACCACAAAGCCCAGTTCATAGGAAACTTGCAAAAATATTAACAGTTGTGTAACTTGAAATTATCAATGTCTTTGCTTTACAAATGGTAATTATTGATTATCAGAACTTTTAGAAACTGATTAACTCATCTTTCTTTTTGAGGTGTCGTCTCGGACACACATCCAAATAGCTGAAAGGGTAGCAGCACAAACTGCAGTCAGCTTGAGGTTGTTCCTGTGAATTGAAATGTACATACTTTGAGTTGAGATGAAAATTTTCATCTTCCAATGATTTCACTTTTTCATGCAATCAGAGATGTAGAACTGCAATTAATGATGAAGTTAATTATCCATTCTGTTTTTTTGCTGATCAGTGGTTATATAACCTAAACTAACTAAAATTTCCTTTGGACCAAAGTAAGATGCACATCTTATGGTTTGTCCACCCAGTAGTTCCGTACCCACAGCTAATTAATTTACTATATTAATTATCTATGGTAACTTAATAAAAACAGGATTTTCACCTTCAAGAACCATTTGATACTTTTAATCTTTTTTTTTTTTTTTTAATTTTTAAATTGATAAGGCGAAGAACATTTCCTGACAGTTGTTGTAGTTGTTTTTACACTGTTGCTTGAAGTATCTCTTGATATGAGACTGTGTGAAATGGTGCTACTAAAAGGCCAGCATTAGCGTGTACATATAGATTTTGGGCGGTGAAGTGCAAAGAAGTGTTGTGGTAGCTGGGTACTGACCCATCCATGATGCCGCTGCTCAGAATCATCAATATAATAAGTCTGGTCAGGATGCACTGTGGCTGTTATGTTGCTGCATATTGTCTGGCAGTCTCTTGCCTGTAAATGCACAGCAGCCCATCAGGCACCTAAGGGGTAAAAACCAGCTGGATAGAGGTCCCTTAAAAGCTACACTAGTACAGGTTGCTGCAGTGCATACCGGGTTGTCAGTGAATACTGCAATGTTAAAAGTGTTGTCCAACTCCGTCTCCATCTTCATTTAAACCAGAGGAGGCAGCAGCAGATCAGCATTCCAAACTTGTCGTCTGCCCTCTAAAATCTCTTACCCTCCATAAATCAACAGTAAGCATGACTGATTGGTATTATAGTTCTGCAGAGGTGTTGATGGTCGGTTCATACGTATATGACTATTTGTGCAGTGGATTAAAGGTGCTGGAGCAGCAGCTAAACCCATCTAAGCCAATGCTTGCACCCGTCTATTGATCAGCCCCACTTACCTGTTCTTTGGTTACTATGATCAAAGTGAAAATAAATAAATAAAAATGTTAAATGTGCAATAAATGACATGCAGTTTCAGTCCTGTATTTATTTGCTTTTGACAACGGCAACTCATTGCTGTCATGTCAGATGTTTGGAACCATTTAATCCAGTTTGGGGCCGGTTAGAACTAAGAGAACCATGAAAGTTCAAACAGTTCATGAGACCAATAAGTCAAGGTTCCTGAAACACTGAACTATCTATTTAATTCCTTTTCAAAATTAGCCAATCTCTATGTGGCTAAGGGAATGTGCTATTGAAAGTATTTCTGAAATCTCAAGAATCAGCCTTGTTGTTTCCATACTGCTGTTTTTATTCACCTCTTAAATTTGTACATTAAAACATCAAGATGGAACCTAAACCAAAGGCTGCAACTTGACAGAAGGGACTGCGTAAGATTCTTTTCTTCAGTTAACTAAATATTAGCAGAAAGATAGATGCATACAATAGACACATACATACCTAGATACATGCACACGTACATACACCTTATACATTCAAAGCAGTATTTAACAAATGTCTATATACAGTAGTTGTGTTGTCTTGTGGAAATAAATAAAAAAACTATTTTGAAATGTATGTTTTCATTTGTTTAAATGCACTTTGATATACACTGCAGTCATTTTTAAATTTGTGTCACATTATTCTCATTTGTTTTGGGGGTGGCTGTAATCCAGGAAGAGGAGAGGTTTTTTGCAAGTCATTTAGGGCCAGAATTACCCAGACCACACCAAAGTGTCCTCGGGCAAGACAGTGAACTTCACTGTGCCTCTGATACTTTCATTGGCATGTAAATGTGTGTATGACAGAGAAAAAGCATTATCTTTCTTTTGGTCTGCAGTGGGAGGCTGACATTTTCTATTTTTAAATCAGGGTAAACGATGGGCACCAGAGGTACAATAAATAAGAAAAGGTACAGTTACATGTTTTTTTCTGAGAGTACATGATCATGGTTATAGCTGGGAGTTTGAGCTGTTGACCTTCCACTGCCAGTCTGTGACTGTTGCTGAAGACCCCTGTTGGATTTGAATGATGTTGCAGCTTCTCTTTGACCTTGAGAAAAGCAGTTGAATGCTTTGGTGGTGGTCGCTACCTGCACTGTTTGCGCTAAACCCCTTTACAATGTCTTGATGTACAGATGTATTTGTTAACCTCTTTCTGAGTGCAAGCGAGTGAGGCACTGCATTTATACCAAAGGTCCCTTTTGAGCATCATCTGAATACCAGTTCAAGTAACATAAAGACAAAATCTGTGCAATGAAACTGGTCATACTTACTTGCATGATGATCGCCCACATTCCAGTGCATGCATACTGGTCAAGGATGATGGCTCATTTAAATGGTCAGGTCAACTGTGCATGCAACCTTACAAAGCGAGAGTGAAACATAACAATATAGTTGTGGCCCTACCGATATAATGAACTGATAAAATAAGCGCTAAGAGAACAAAATCCTAATGTGTTTTACGTAGGATAGGATGCACATATCTGTTTAAAAATAATTGTCATGATTCAATTTGACATGTTGTACATAATGCAAGTTGAAATATTTTTCTTACTTTGCACACGGAGGAAATATTTCATCATCATTCAGCTCTTTTTTATGTCTGTCAACAGGCCAACATTACAAAGAATATGCAGAATAATACTGTATTTTAATTCCACAACAGAGGAAACTAGATAATCTCTGGCATTAAGTGTGTGTGTGTGTGTGTGGTGGGGATATCAGCCAAAGGAGTTGTAAAATATCGGCATACCGGATATCGGCCAAAAACCCAATATCGTGTATCCCAAGGTTTAACAGCTAAGTGATGAACTAAAGGCTATTCAATTAAATCTGTGGCGCTAGTGTTACTATTATTAGGTTTAGATGTTTAATTAAAGAAAAAAGTCATGTCCTCATGTCTTTATGTGAGCTGTGTTTGTGTATATGGGGTGTGTGTGTGTATGTGCATGTGCGTGTGTGGCAGCATGTTGACACAATGCAGGTTCCACAGGGCAGGTGGCCCTGTGGAACCCCTCAGACAGATGACTCAGCTGGTCTAGCAGAGGCACTCATTCATGGTGATGGAGCCCACGAAGGACCTTCACTGAGTCCAGCTGTTGGCTCTATACTAAGTGCTGGTGATGCATGGTGGCCAGGAGCTGCAACCTACTCTGCTTTAATTAAAGTGGGAATAGAAGGCACATGCAAGACCCACACCCCTTTCCTCCCACCTGGTCCTCTTTCCAGACTTATAGCAGGCTTTATTTATGAGCTAGCAGGGACTGAAAGACTTTCGAAGCAGATACCCTAGCATTCTCATTCAAGTTCATTACAGGGGACACCCACTGCTTAAAATGCTTAAAATAATAAAAAGGCAAAATAACATCAAGTATCCAGCAGGCTGTCCCTATCTGTAGGACTGAGGCTTTCCCAGAACTCTGAAGCCTCAGGTTATTTTTAAATAGATGATCAAGGTGTCTCACTATGTTGTCAGTTTCATTCTAACTGCAGCAATTCCTTCTTTTATTTGAAGCCCGAAGCCACAGCTATCTGAAGGTGCTTTTTCCGGCATAATAAATTAAGCAAGAACTATTTTCTCAATTTTCAAACATCTGGGGAAACATACTGTTATGTGTGTTTCCTGGATGGGGATTGGAAATGAAGCTGACCTGACACAGAAATTTAGTGCTTCAGAAGAGCAACTGTCTCAGTCAGGGGTTTAAGATCAGCAGCATCTGTGTGTGCTGGTTCTCCCACAAAACCTGAACTGATGTGTCACATTTAGAGGGACTTGCTTAGATATTCCTCACTCCCTCTCTTCGTCTTCCTCTGTATCTCTCTCCTTGCACTAATCTCTTCTCTCAGTTGTTATTCAGATTGCACAGCTGTTCCAAGGATTGAGAGATCGGTGTTATTGAAATGAATCCACATCATGCCCAAATAAAAAAAGAAGAGAAAGAAAAAGAGAAAGAAAAAGGTGATACATTCTGAGAGGAATTTGATAGGTCAATGCTGTACAGCTTGTTGTGAAAAAGCCAGGTTTTGGTGTCTGGTACTTAGCCTGAGCTCTTTCCCTTTAAGCTCCTTGTGGCTGGTTGTGGGGTGGGTGGGGGGTGAGATAGCAGACTTACAGTAGTGCAGTTTGATGTCCAGGTACTCTTAGTTCTGCCTTAAAATCATCAGACTCTTGGACCGATAGAAACGATAGCTGGAGCCTAGGCAATGTGCTGCCTACCATTTACTTTATTGATCTGTCCCGCGGTCAACTTTAAACAATATAACATGTAGGTGCTACAGTTTGATGCATCCTTATTCCCTTTCTACTGGACAAGTACTAGAGAGATCCAGTGCAATACATTTCAACAAGAATTCAGGTTATAAAGACAATTTTCACTGTCATGAAGTCACAATCATTTTTAGATTTCATTGATTTGATTTTTTTTTTAAAAAAAGTAATTTGACACTTTCTAGTTGGCTTTTAGCATGCTATGATGCAAAACTAATAGTGTGTGTTCTAGATTTAGCATTTAACCAAAACTGTTATCCAGTGTGTTCGAGGCAAGCGTGACAGTGTAGGACTGATTTGTATGTGTGTGGGAAGTACTTTATGTGTTGGTTATTGTGTGAAGATGAGTATTCATACTGAAAGAATGCAGCCCAGAACCACAACCATGGAAGAGAGTAAAAGCAAAAACAGAGTGAAATATGAGACTGACTGTACCTTTTTCGTCAGGTTTGAATGGCTGATGTTACATTTACCTCATTGATGTGACAATTCTTTTCTTTTGCTGTCTACCAGAGGAAAAAGAAATAACTCAATTCAAAACTCCTGCAGTACAGTAGGTCATTACAGCAGCATAGCTTCCCGGCTGTAATTCTCAGTTCCAGTTCTCTGAGTGCAGACAATAGAGAATGTCTGATTCATTTAATGTGATGTGCAGAACAAGATTGAGTTCATGACTGGAGTCTGAATTTCCTGACTGAATTAAACCTGCATTGTCCAACTTGGAATCCTGAAATACAGTATAATGTGTTATAGGCTCATAGACTAAAGGTTCTCTTGGAATGAAATTTTGACAGAATAAAACCAGGCCTTGATTGGTGCCTTTTAGTTTCACTGTTGACTCCCTTATGACAAATCTTAGCAAAGTGCAGATTCTTGAGTCATCTAATCCTCACGTCAGGTGTCATCACAGTGTTGTAGCATCACGGACCTGTTATTAAAAGCTTAGCCATTTGTAAACCTCTTGATCTGATTCCCTGGAGGGAAAATGGGTGTCAGTGTGATCTGATGCTCTTTACTTCTCATTCCACGTATCTTTAACACGTGCTTTTAGTTAACACATGCTTTTAGTGTTGATAGACTCAGACCTGACTTTCAGCAGCCACATCAAAGCTGTCACTAAGACAGCTTTTTACCAGCTCAGAAACATCAACAGAATTAAAAGTTTAGTCTCCCAAAAAGACCAAGAGAAACTCATCCATGCATTCATCTACAGTAGGCTGGATTACTGTAATGGTCTTTTAACAGGACTTCCTAAAAAGAGCATTAAACATCTGCAGCTCATCCAAAACGCTGCAGCTAGAGTTTTAACCAGGACTAAGAGATCTGAACACATCACACCAGTTTTGAAATCTTTACACTGGCTTCCTGTTAGTCACAGAATAGATTTTAAAACCCTTCTGATCGTTTACAAATCCCAGAATGGTTTAGGCCCAGAATACATCTGTGATATGTTCAGAGAATATAAACCTTGCAGAGGTCTCAGATCCAAAGACTCTGGTCAACTAGTCCAGACCAGAGTCCAGACTAAACATGGAGAAGCAGCATTTAGCTGTTTTGCTGCAAACAAGTGGAACAAACTGCCAGTGGAGATTAAACTTTCACCAAATGTAGACATTTTTAAATCCACTTCTTTTCTCATGCACCTATGCATGAAATCTGCATGTTAACTTTTTTTTTTTTCTTTTTTTTTCAACTTATCTTGCTTTTAATCATTTTAATGTAATTTATTATTTTATTGTGATTATGTGTTGATGCCTTTTACTATTTCTAAATATCTGTAATGCCTTTGTTTTATGTAAAGCACCTTCAATTGTCCTGTACATGAAATGTGCTATACAAATAAACTGCCTTGCCTTGCCTTAACATGTACCCTGTCCAGCTGGCAATGGATATGTGATGAGGTACACTGGACAGATAACCAGTTCATCAGAGCGCTAACACAGAGACACAGACAGCTTTTCATGCTCATATTAACACTATCGCTGATTTATAATCAGTGTTGAAGCCAATGAGGGTGTATTTGGACAGTGGGAGAGAACCTACATAGACACATGGGGAATGTGCACTAGCAGGATTCAGCCATCTTGTTGTAAGGTGACAGGGCTAACCACTGTACCACTGCGCCACCACCAGATTTACATGAGATTTTGAGATTGAGATTTTTTGTTTTTGCCCTTGAAAGTGTCATTTAGTAAATTTATGTGAAGGTTTTAGCTCTGTTCCACTACAGTTGAGGTAAATGGAATTTAATTTGCTCTGTATGTAAGGGAAATACCTTTTTTCTTTTCTAAAAATCAATGTCCTTGTTGCTTAATCTACCGTGAGCAGGCTGACTGAGGTTATGCTAGCCACCAAGACAGCTACCGAAACAGATATCTAAAAACGCCATCACAAGGTCCTGTGTGTCAGATAATCAAGTTGTCAACTGAACCATTCAAAACATAGTTTTTTAAATCCCCACCAAAATAAAAAACTAAACATTTATGTGCATGTGTGTTGATGCACACTGAGGAACATCATGTACTATGGAAGATGGCTGTGACGGAAAACTCCTTAGTTGGCTGTTTTTCCCTGCTATCAACCACTATTTCTTTGCTTGATTGGTGCTTCATTTATAACTGTTCACTGTTGGGTTTGTGTGTAATTTGGAGTGACAGGGAGAGTGACTCAAATATGTTTAACTACCTTCAGTCTGTGCCGTTTTTCTTATTATCACTCTGATTCATTCATTGAACAGAGACACGTGGATTGTCTTGTGGCACAGAATTTACAAGCTAGCTGGGATGATAGTAGTGTCATCCAGCATCTAATTGGCTGACCCTGGAGATTTTTCTTAAGCAGGTGCAGAGCCCATTGCCCATCCCTTCCCTCTCACCCTCCCTCCTTGCTGGAGCTCAGTCCTTCATTCCTTCCATAATCAATTCTCCTGCTTCAATACAGGCTTCAACTCCATCCCTCTTCCCTTCTCTGCTGCAGTTACTTGCGGCACATTGCAACACTGCAAGATCATGGATTCCTAACACCTCCCTCTTCTCTCTCTGAGTTTGCGCTAAACACTGTGGATCCACATTTAGAGAGATTAAGTGAGCAACAGTAAGAGGAAGGAATGGGCATGAAACATCAGTCACTTTTACTGTTTTAGAATCCAGGGAAGGTACATGTGGAAAAACCAAGTTCCACCACAGACATTTATAAAACCTTTGATCTAGTAATCAGATGTTTGTTCATAGTGTTTTTGTTTGCCCCCCTCTACCTAAAATTGAATAAGAGGGGGGTGGGTATATTAGGACAGTAGTGGTAGCTGCATATGGTAAAGGAGAATCTGCGTGTATGCAGCAGCTTCACAAGGTCAACCGCACCTCATATGTGATCACATGTAAGCACACATGTATATAGACTTGGCACATACACATCCACTGCCAGCCCTTAGTCAGCACAGTACCGGCTGCTCTCTGAGGGAGTTGGATGTTGCCACCTAGTGTTCGTGGAGAGGAGTTTTCAGTCGCAAAAAAAATCTGACATGATTTCATTTATTCTTTAGATTTCCTCTTTAAGATAAATTACTTTTTTAGGATCACTACCTATTCTGTCAATGTGGAACCACAAGCTTGATCTAATTTTGAAATAGTCTAAATACAAACCACTGGTCTAAAAATAAAGCCACAGCCTGGATTAAATAATCTCTGGCTGGTCAGGCCTTGATTCAGTTACCATATGTGCCCAAAACTACAGGTCAACTGGCTACTTAAATATACAAAATGAACAGGCTTTTTCATCAGGAGAACTTTTTCTTCCCTGGTGGTGTCAGCATTGAACAAGATTACAATAGGGTTCCTGAAGTTATATTGGGAAGGAGTGGTTCAGGAAGCATGAGACATTATTTTTACACATGGATTTACCATGAGAGATTGCAAAGTTTAACTCCAGTGAGAATTATTGGGATATGTTGAGGAAGACCTTGTGCAGTGGCCTGTCTCTCTCATCACCATTATAAGATCTTGTTCATGCACTTTTAAATGCTTTGTGACATTGCAAAAAACTTTCCAGAATGATCATCAAATGCATGCTGTAATCAAAGTTGAAGGTGGACCAAGAAAATAAAAGTGCAGTTTTCTTTCTTTCTCATTCTTATTCTTATTCTTATTCTTATTCTTATTCTTATTCTGTAGAAGACAAAAATTAAACTTACACCATAATGTTTTAGAAGAAAAGATTGCAATACTTTGATCCATCTGCCCTTGATCCCTCTGTCACTGTTGGGCAGTGTTGCAGTATGTGTGTGTGTGTGTGTGTGTGTGTTTGTGCATGCTTAGGCAGTACTCTGACCCTGCTGAACGCCAACAGCTGGGCCTGTGACAGCTTTAATTATCTGTCAGAAACATAGAAACTGTCTTTTTAACTGTTGCCAACACACTAACATTAGATGCTCTTATGCACATCCGTATTTCATTTCCTGTACAACAACATTCTGCACTGAAAGTCTATGTTTAGTATACATTAGACGGATCAAATCACTACTGCTGAGTGCTGTGTCCTTTGTGATTGTTGCTTTTAACAACCTTTTGGTCAAAGGGACACAAAGAGACTCACAAACCTGGGAAGATTGTCTATAAGGTGATTTATTCATCATTATTGGTGGTTGGAGTCAAATAGTGTCTACATTACATTTTCCTACAATTGTCCTTATCTCTCTTCTGTTGCTTTCATTTCATACATTTAACACCTTTTCCCAGCCATTTTCTCCTGGCTCATGCGACCACTCCTTTTTTTCATCCTTTCTCTTGCTGCCTCTGTGCAAAGTGAGGGAGAAAATATTGTGAAGCTTGAGGCTGTGCAGTACAGTTACTGTGGTGGTAATGGAGGAAATGTTTGTCAGGACATAGACCACTGTGACTTTGGCCTAAGCACCTCTGGGCACAGAACTTTAATTGCTTGCATAATAGTGTAACATGTCAGTATCTGCAACAAATGTGTGAGTGGAGAAAGTATATTTATGCTTATCATGACTTCATTGTTATGTGACCAAATAATAGCCTCTGGGTTGTTCTGACAGGCTAAAATAACTTCTGGATCAATATTATGCTTGAGAGAAATCTGTGACAGATGTAGAAGACAACCAAGCTGTGGTATCTGGTCTCTAAATGTTAAAGGTATTAATTTGAAAATAGCCCTCAGTTCTTGTAGTGAAAGGAAACTCACCAAAAGCTCACAAAACTAATGTATTACTTTTACAAATATGACTGGTATCTTTTTAAACCTTACACAAAAATGAAGACATATGAACACAATCTGTGATATAGCTATAAGCCATTCCTTTTCTTGCAATTTGATGTGCATAATAACAGATGTGAGGTCGTTCTGTGTTGGGTGGCAGTGTCTCGGATGTGAGAGCGGGTCGTCCAATGATTGGAAGGTTTGCGGTTCCCTCAGTCAATCTGTTGTTGTGTCCTAGGACAAGATACTGCACCGTGCTTGTCTCTACCATCAGCATCGCTGGTGTATGAATGTGTATAAATGTTCAGTGATGGTCAGAGAGGCTGTTGGTGTGGATTGACTCCCATGTTTCTGTCAGTCTGCACCAGCGCAGCTGTTGCTACACATGAAGCTTGACATCAAGTGTGAATGAATAATGAATACAATGTAATGAGCTTTGGATGCCTTAACAAGTGCTATATAAATCTAATCCTTATTATTAGTATTTCATAAATCAGATAGTCAGAAAATAAATCTGCAACAATTTTAATGATCAGGTTATTTATTCTCTAAGTTTATGTATTAAATTGGTTTTGTGATGCAGTAGTCCCTTGTTTATATGTATTATATATTAACTTTTATCTGTTTGTTTCTAAAACTGGTTAATAGGTGAATCAAGACAGATGAAGATATAACTTTGTTTTCTTGAGCTTGATGTACATCTTATTTTCACCTTTTATGGATATGATTAATCATTTGATTAGGAAAACCATAATGAATAATGTTACTTAGAAGGTTTCAACCTGAGTCCCGTTTATGCCTTTGTGTTCAAAGTTCTGCTTCCGTCCCTGTATCCCAAAGAACAGTATCAGTGTGTCCTCTATACAAAATATCCCCGGCTCAAATTATTTTATTCAGTTTAAAATGTAAAGAAGATGGTATCATCCATGTATTCCTCTTTGTTTTTCTAGGATTAAGTGTTTGCCCTTGGACAGGAAAGTGAAGATCTCAGAGTCTTGTTATTTTCCCATTCATCAGTTTTCTTGCCCCATATTCTCTGCCATCACTCCATTCTAGTTTTTTTTTTTTTTCTCGTTTTCTGCTGATTCTGTGAAACCAAACCTAGTTTAACACTTGCTCACCTTATTTTTTAACTCCATCACTCCCTTTTATGATACCTCCGGTTCACTTTCTTCATATTCAAGTCTCTAAGTCCTCATTATCTTGATAAAATGTCTATTGTCTTTCATTGGCCATGGTTACATGATGTTTTTTAATTTGGAATTAAATATTCAGAATTAAAAAAATTCACCTTTGCATTTACATGAAATAATCATTTTGAGGTTGGAAAACATGTTTAATAAGCTTTATTCAATTCCACTTAAGATCTGGGGGTTGGGAAAGGTTCTGATACAACAGCTACAACATGGAAAACCACATAATAAGTACCTCATTTGCTTTGATTTTAAATTATAGTTTCAAAGCAGTAGCTTGACACTAGCATATTAAGTCTTTGATCAGGACAGGAGGAGAAGGGAGATAAAAGCTGCGTCCCATTTCAGGGTCTACGAACTTCGATGTGCAGGTTTGTTGCAGGTTCGTTGTGTCGCAGTAGCGCACAATGCACTATCCCATTTAGAAGTTGCCTCTGAATCCATCCTACAAACCTGCACTCCGTTTGGCATGTAGCGAATAGGGCTGGGTGGCTCAATCCAAATATTGATATTATCGATACCAAGGAGAGTATCTGTATTGATCGATACCAGTGTGATGATATCAATATTGTAGTTACAGAGGGCTTTAGGTGCAAAAAGCCAACGGACGTGAATAAGAGAGAGCCAATAAATTAGTTATTATTTTGTTATCTTGTTGACGTAGTTATTTTATATTGTTTAGGAATAATAAAAAAAACGTTAAATTCCAATTTTCAGTTCTGCTATTCAGTTTGGTTATAAGAAATGTTTTATTTGACAATAATCTGTTTGATTATGATAATATTCAACAATAATTAAGGGCAAAATCATTAAAGCAAAAATTATCAGTATCGACGATACTTGCCCTGGATTTACTTGGTTTCGGATTGATACCATAATTTGCAGTATTGCCCAGTCCTATTAGCAAAGGCTACTGGTGATGGATCCTTTACAACCTCTTTTCTCCCAGAATTCATTTTGTACAAGATAGCGGTGAATAAGCAAGAAAGCGCCAAAAGTATGTTTTAAGTAGGGCTGCAACGACAGTAGTCGACAATAAAAATAGTCGACAATGAATTTAACCGTTGATTATTGTCGGCAAAAAAAAAAAAAAAAAAAATGTCTTCTTTCCTATCTCTGCTGAGAGTTGCACATGTGCATTAAAGTCCGCCAGGGGAAAAATATGGCGGCAGAGGCTGTCAAAAGTCTGGGACTACTTCAATTAAACATGCAAAATAAATTAAATACATGTCAGATTTGTAAAGCGGATTTTGCATTTTGCGTATCACGGAGTGTACATCAGCAATGTTCGAACATTTAAAGAGGAGGCACATCGGACTTACATAAAAACCTCATGCAAGATTTAAAAGCTGAAAGTGAAATAAGATGCCATTGTAATAATTATGAGATACATAATCCGATTAGTCGATAGTCGATTAGTCATCGACTATTAAAACAATCAGAATAGTCATTAGTTGCACCCTAGTTTTAAGTGTATTTTGTTTACCTCACTTTTTTTATTATTATTTTTTCAGATTTATTTTGTTTTTTACATTATTAGGTTAAAAAATAAGATAGAACCAACTTGTCTTGTGTTTCACTGGCCTGTTTTTACATAGTTCTGCACCCTTAAACTTGAGTCTCGTGGTTGTGTAATATGCTCAGAATATGTCAATATTGCGCAGAGGCGTATGCATGAGTGTGAAGATCTGTCCAGTGTGTTCAGCAAGCAATTCTGTTCAGAGAAAATCCTCTTTATGAATACTTGGTTAGGCATGGTTCAGTTTTTTTTTGTTTGTTTGTTTTTTTTAGTTTTTTCGTGTTTTTTTTTAATTTTTATTAACATTAAAACTGGGATTTTCCATATTTCAGAAGTTTTGCAGGTTTGTTTTTTCACCTAATATGCTGTGTGTCTAAACACAGCAAGCCAAACATTTGTGTCTCTCAACAGAAATAAACGCATGGTCAGAAATGACAGCGTGAATGAGAAGATGATGGGACTTGCTTATGAGGTTGATGTTATGCCACAACTGCTTGAAATGAGTAAACCAGCAAATCCACCACAATTGTGTTTTTGGCCTGGTTTGATACCCAAAGCAACAATATCCAGTAAATGTGATTTAGATCTTTAGGATTTATGTATTGAAAGAAAAATCGATTACTGCTGTGGATTTGTAAAGGATAAGCCCGTCTTAGCTCCCTCTGCTGGTCAGAGCCGGGTGAGCTTTACCTTTAACCTCACTGTTACTTGTTGAGGTTCTGAGCAGTTGTACAGTACAGCATGAGGTAGTCAGTGGGCTTGTGTGCCTTTTTAGTTTGGGGGGGGGCAGTAGGTATAAAGGACTTGATGATACATTTCCCTCATAAAGAATCAGTTGTGTTGCATTGTGTAAGATGCCTGGAGGACTCCATCTCTATCTGACAAACAGGGAGTCACACATTGCCCCAGATACCAGCTGAGCATGCAGTACACACAAGCTGTGATTATACCCGCCTCTCCCTCTGATCCAGTGCAGCAATTTGAGGCTGTTCTGCAATACTGTTACGCAGAGTCATCAATTATTCATCAAGGAATTCTGCACTGGTTCAGGCATGATGGGCTTGATCGACAGAAAGATTGAGAGGTTGAAGAAGTTAAAAATTTATAGAATTTTCCAAAACATTGAAATATTTCTAGTGTATCATTTATTCTTAAATTTAAATGGTTGGAAAGATAATTACACAAATTATCTAGATTGTCTGATTTATCTTCTATGTGGCCAAGTTGTGGCTCACTGCCAGTGAAGCATTGCCATCTCCCCGCACCTGGCTCATAAAGTTACCACATGATTCCATCTTTCCTGCATACATAATTTGGATGGCCCCTATAAATAACTGCATCAGCACGATATATTATGTAGGAGTTAGTGGTGAGAGTTTTATTAAGTAAGACTTCTTTCTCCTAAATTCCAAGTAAGCAGATATTTGAGGATAGATAGGGATTTGGATGTTCATTTAAAGGAATTTATACGGTGGAGGTACCACCTGGCAGCAGAAGGACATCATATTAGGGAATATGGACTTGAGACTGGTAGATTCTGTTGGAATTGCCATGCAGACAAAGAGTGAGGAGAAGATTAGGACATACTATTTAGTGCCATAGAGGGTGGTAGAGGATACAGGTGTTTGGGGCAGGAGTGGCGACACACAAATAAATTTTGACTGCCTCAGTATGTGTGAATGTCTACCTGCTTGGATGAACATTTATAATTGCTGTCAGGGCAGGCAGGTTTTAGCGCAGAGAAAAAACAGTGACTGTAGTGGTATGTGTGCTTTCTGTCAGAGTGGAGACACAGATTAGCAGAGGCAGGTCTAGCACTGTGTAGTCCACAGCACTGCAGGGTCATGAATGATTTAATGGCAGGTGAGCTCCGTCCTCCAGCTCTTAAGATGCCGTAGACATTTACGACCCAGAGAGGGGATTTATTTTCGTGATCGGACCAACTGGTGTATTGATAGTCTGAATAAATTGGATTTCTTTTGGTTATATATATGATCGTGGCTCTGCAAATTGTTTACTTGCTGCATTTTGCTGCACTTTATCAAAAGAAAACGACTCTACTCCTACACTGTCAATACTATCCTTGCTCATATTTAGAGGAGACTTATGTAACTTTAAAATAAAGAGGTGAAGCTGCAGTCTTCCTTCCTGTGGTGCAGAATTACACTTTATACATGTAATACCACATACACTGTACATGACAGCCATGTGATAATGACATCAAAT
This sequence comes from Melanotaenia boesemani, assembly GCF_017639745.1. NCBI lineage: Eukaryota > Metazoa > Chordata > Actinopteri > Atheriniformes > Melanotaeniidae > Melanotaenia > Melanotaenia boesemani. Next base: position 18,562,696 of record NC_055692.1, read on the forward strand.
TCCTCTAAACTCATTTAATGCATGGTAATATTTCCATAGCACGTTATAGTTATGTTTCTGTGCTACTGCAATGACTGAGGATGTCCAATATACATTCTTGAACATGAAAGGTCACATGTTGTGGGGGAAGAATTTTATCCCTTATCAATTATTATGCAAGTTCCAGTTTGTCCTTCCAGTCAATCTTCAGAGCTTAAATTAGTCTGTGTAATGATTTGCAGTGCTTTGTTTGAAATGATCATTTCACTAATGAATAATTGTTACTTTCCTTAATTTTTGTGTTTGTGTGTTTGTCAGCCTTTGGTTTGTTAATTATTAATAACTTTTTAATGACCATCAAAGTCTTCTCAAATAATTAATGTGTTGTGCTAAAATGTGATGGCTGTTCTCTGCTGGTTGTGCAATAATGTTACAGTGCAAAAGAAACAACTGTGTTAAAGTATTTAAAAATCAAATAATGAGCAATTAAAAAAAAAATCCATCTCCAAAGCAATAACCCAAACGTTGGCTGGACAGCATAGTAATATGCTGGGAAATGATATGGACACAAGTTTAACTGAAAATCTGCAGTTAAACTTATGCTTTTTAGCAGTGCTGATGCTTCTGAATAGTGATTATAGTAAATGATTACAGTAGTGTTGTTTGAAAGATGCTTTGCTATTAAATATATATATATATATATATATATATATATATAGAGAGAGAGAGAGAGAGAGAGCGAGAGAGAGAGAGAGAGAGAGAGACTCTATGGCATAGTAAAAAATTGTGCTTGTATTTTCTAGTTTAGTGAATATTGCTGACACAAGGTGAAACTGGCTGCAAAATTGGACTAAAAGGAAACTTTTCATTAGTGTTTGTGACACAAATTTGTTGGCCTATAAACAATTGGCATAAAACTTTAATGATTGGATTCCAATGTGACGTAAAGGTGGAAGGGTGATAGGAAAGGCCTTGAGCCTGGATGTTGGTGGTGGATTTAAGAAGAAGCAAACCTCTGTTGAGGCTCCAGCCTAGCCAATCAACCAAGAAACTAATTGGCTAGGTGGGAAGTGTACAAGAAGACATTTCACCATCACTGTGACATCATGATTAATGAGGATGATGGCAGAGAAAAAGCCCAAACAGCAAAAAGAAAGCAAACAAGAAGATACAGATCTTCCTGGTTAATCTTTTACCAGAGCTTCAAATTTACGACCGTCTGACTTCAGCACCATGGACAGTGTCATGGCTTTACAGACACATATTAGTGAATTGTTTTCAGTTCATGTATGTTCTAACTGCATAGAGCACATTTATCTTCCTGTAACTTGTAAACAGAATGCTAATAATAATAATAATAATAATAATAATAGTAATAGTAATAATAATATATTTTATTTGTATAGAACACTTTAAAATCTAATGACATCTCAAGGTGCTTCACCGTTCTAAGAAAAATAAGGTAAAATGCCGTGACCACTCTTAAAGATAATTATTACTACCCATCATAGCAGATATTTGAGCTAACTTTGCCAATTTCCTCTTATGGTTTTAAATAAATGGATTCCTAAAAGGCACAAAAAGTAACTTTTCATCACCAGTAGCTTCAAGAAGTTACCAAAATCAAAGAAATTGCTCCACTGCTCTAAACATGTAATCTTCATGATTAACAGGTTTTTATAATAGGCCTATTTATTGCTGTACTGTATGTAGTGGTAAAGGGCACCATTGATAATACCTTAAGCATTTCTCAAGACTTACGATATCCACCTAAGGTTCTTTTTAATGGAATCATTTGTCAATAAGAAAATAGTGTCATCAAGCCTAACTCAAACTAAGTTAGTGCATTAGTACTTTATATGCATTCATTTAAAGCAGCATTTTATTCATTCTCAATAACCCATTGTGACCTAAAACACATTTCAAAGGTGCTTTTTAAAATCTGAAAGTATATAATAATATTTTAAATCCAGATATTTATAATATGGAGCATGGCAAAGTGGAAATTTGATTAACAAAAAACAAAATTAGAAAATAAAAGGGGTATCTGTATACGCACCTGTGTTTGTGAGAAGAAGATTGAGGAGAGCATAAGGTGATGGGCTTATAGCTTGGCATCTCCTACGCTGTTCTTCCCTCTTTCATGCTCCATTTATTCAAAATGGCAACCAATGTGCTGCCAAAGACTGAAAGTATTCCAAGGCATTGTTTCTGATTGTACGGTATGTTTTTCACTTGCTGATGAGATGATTTTTTGAGGTGTTTACGTCCATTCAGCAACTTTGAAACAGTACTTGTCCTCTTGTCTTTTCTTTTTTGTTTGTTTGATTTTTAATAGAAAGAATAGTGCAGCGAAGATGTCAGTCATGCTTCTATTTGTACTGTATGTACTTTAAATTTTTTTCTTTCACTTTTTAATTTAATTTGCTTTCAAATTAAATTTTGAAGAAATTATATATATACGTGTGTGTGTGTGTGTGTGTGTGTGTGTGTGTGTGTATAAAACAAGAGAGAAATAATAAAGAAGACAAAAATATAATAACTGTACTATAAACATCATTAACCCTTAATATGAACAAGTTCTAAAACAACGCGGTGAGAAAAAGTATGCACTTTTATTTCTACTCCACTACTAATCACGGTTTTTAAATCCATTTACTACATACAGATGTGGACATAATTGTTGGTACCCTTTGGTTAATGTTCACAGAAATAACTTGAATCTGACTAAAGTAACAATAAAAAAAAATTATATGAAATTTAACCAATGAAAGTCAGACATTGCTTTTTTTTAAAGGTAAAGGCTGTAAGACCATTTCCAAGCAGCTTGATGTTCCTGTGACTACAGTTGCACATATTATTCAGAAATTTAAGATCCATGGGACTGTAGCCAACCTCCCAGGACGTGGCCGCAGGAGGAAAATTGATTACAACTCAAAAAGACGGATAATACGAATGGTAACAAAAGAGCCCAGAAAAACTTCTAAAGAGATTAAAGGTGAACTTCAAGCTCAAGGAACATCAGTGTCAGATCGCACCATCCGTTGTTGTTTGAGCCAAAGTAGACTTAATGGGAGACGACCAAGAAGGACACCATTGTTGAAAACAAATCATAAAAAAGCCAGATTGGAATTTGCCAAACTACATGTTGACAAGCCACAAAGCTTCTGGGAGAATGTCCTATGGACAGATGAGACAAAAATTGAACTTTTTGCCAAGGCCCATCAGCTCTATGTTTACAGACGGAAAAATGAAGCATATGAAGAAAAGAACACTGTCCCTACTGTGAAACATGGAGGAGGCTCTGTTATGTTCTGGGGCTGCTTTACTGCATCTGGCACAGGGTGTCTTGAATCTGTGCAGGTACAATGAAATCTCAAGACTATCAAGGGAGAGAAATGTGCTGGCCAGTGTCAGAAAGCTTGGTCTCAGTCGTAGGTCATGGGTCTTGCAACATGACAATGACCCAAAACACAGCTAAAAACACCCAAGAATGGCTAAGAGGAAAACATTGGACTATTCTAAAGTGGCCTTCTATGAGCCCTGACCTAAATCCTATTGAGCATCTGTGGAAGGAGCTGAAACATGCTGTCTGGAAATGGCACCCTTCAAACCTGAGAATACTGGAGCAGTTTGCTTATGAGGAGTGGGCTAAAATACCTGCTGAGAGGTGCAGAAGTCTCATTCACAGTTACAGGAATCGTTTGATTGCAGTGATTGCCTCAAAAGGTTGTGCAACAAAATATTAAGTTAAGGGTACCATCATTTATGTCCAGGCCTGTTTCATGAGATTATTTTTTAAAATATTTCTGTTGAGGCATGGTTGAAAAGCAATGTCTGACTTTCATTGGTTGAATTTCATAGAATTTTTATTTATTATTACCTTTGTCAGATTCACATTATTTCTGTGACCATTGTGAGTTTTTCTTTCATTAACCGAAGGGTACCAACAATTTTGTCCACGTCTGTAATATCCATATACTGCATAATTATCCTTATCAAAATATGTACTATATATCAATAAACACAGTCCTGCTCTGATTATCACAGAAAAATGAAAGTTTTGTTGTACAATGACTTGAATATTTTCAAAAATAGCTTATTCTTTCAGAGCACACTTTGTCCTCTTCTTGCTTCAAATTACTGAACAAACTCTTGATTTGACAGTTCATATTACTACATTCCTCTATGTTTGTTCTCTGTAGCGCACTCTTACTGATGATAATTTATTCTCTGTTCTTGAAAGTTTTTTCCCACATACAGAACCTCTCAGTACAAACATCCTTCTTCAGTATAGCCAGCAGTGTATCACCTTTTTGGTCTCTGCTTCTTTCCCTCTCTCTTGACCCCTTCCATCGTGTACAGCTTCACTTAAAATGTTTGCTCTCATCACATCCAAACCCTGCTGCTCTCCTCTCTTTTGCACTTCTTTTCTCTATTCTGTCCAGCTCTCCAGTTTTCAAGATGCTCACATTGTTCTTTTGCACTCTTCTGCTTTTCTTTCTTTTTAGTCCTTGAAATGACCCCTGTGTGCTCCTTCTTATGTTCTCTGCTTTAACAACCCCACTGAACCACTCTTGTGGATCAAATCTCGGCTGAAGTGCTCCTTTCCTGTTTCAGAAAGCTTTGCTGAGGGTCAGGGACTTCTCTGTGGTTGCTATGTGCCTTATTTGGAGGGGGAATACGGGCTTTGTGAGAACAGAAGTGTGTTTTTCTCAGGCCACAGGTGTTCAGCAGTGGGGAATGTGTCTACTCTTGTTTGACTATTGTAAGAGGAAAGTTAATTTAAATGTAGAGTGACAGTGGGGGATGAGTGTGTGCAGGGTTTAAGGGCAAGGACTGTGATCATCATACTGATTAACTGTTTGAGCCTCTAATAAAGAGGGATCTCAAAGATATGTTAATCTATTCTTCAGAAATCTACATGAACTTAAATGTTTTATCTCAAGGCCATATCTGTATAGTTACATAGAGGGTTTTCAAACCCTAAGAGCAGTTGCCAACTCTAAATGTAATAAAGGTACCAAGGGGTTAGTGCTCATAATACAGTTTTCCAGAAGATGTAATCCACCTTGACTGCCCTCAGACTGTCATGACTGTCGCTCTGATAAAAGAAAATGGATGCTCCTCATCTTAGTGGAAGTAAACTTATTCAAAAGAGCACTGTCAGCCAGTTCATTTTTTGTCAGATCATTTGTCAACATTAAGTGTGTTAACCTACTTTTAGCACCCATTCACTCAAGTCACCTCTCTGCATCTGGTCTGAAAAATTGCATAGTGACCAAAACTTGGTATTTAGTTTTCTTCCTTTCTTGCAAATACAGTATCAGCTTTTAACTAGTGAACATCCTTATGATGAGAAGTAAAACTTTTAATATTTCTAAGACATTTTTACACAACCCCAGCAGCATCGATATTTCCCAGACATTGCCACCAAGAGCTTTATGTGAGAACAAAAGTGTTTGTATATCTGTCAGTAAGGCATTTAAAATGTCTTGACCATTCATGTTGAGTCACTCAGCATGTATACTCATGATGATCAGTGTCTCGCCCTTTTATCTTGTCTGCATTTGCTCTCCATTCTTTTGTCACTACTGCTGTTACATCCATCTTGTCACAGACATCAGCGCAAAAAACAGTCATGATTACAGGTAAGTCAGTAGTTTGTCCACCATCCTTGTCATGCTGTTCGTTACAATTTTTGCACCATAGTGTGCCATGTCTTGACTTTTTGTACTCTCCAAAAAACCACTCTCATAGTCATAGACAGATTCCTGCACTCTAGTGTGACATTTGCTACTCCAGTCAATGCGTATGGTAGAGTATGGTAAATGTAGGAAAAAAGGTTTTATTCATCTATCTTATGTATGTTTTGTTGTCACACTGTACGTTCTGACTGTAACTGCAAATCCCACATAATGTCAAAGTCTTTCAAGTTGTTTTAACAAATGTAAGGATGTCCTGAAATCTATGTAGCGATATTTCATAGCAGTTGCATGTAAGACCCCACATTTCTGCAGCACTTTTTCTATTCTTCTGTGAATATTTTCTACCCGTCCCTCTAGTAAAATCTCTGAAATAACAGCAGGTCAGAAAATGTATGAACTGAACGTCTGCGTACGGTAGGACAGGTGCAGCTGACGCTAGTGAAATGTGCTCTCGCACTCGAGCAGCGTCTCTTATTCAGCGAGTAGCTCTGGAAATCCAGAAACACGTAAACACTAACCGACCAATCACAAGGGAGTACTTCCGCATAACCGTGCTGCAAGCAGGGGTGCATGTCAGGTCTGGAAGAGCTGCACGTCAAGCGATTATAAATCCAGCTTAAGTGTATGTACTGGAAAATGTTGCAGCTAATTCTGACCTGTTTGCTGCTTTTTAACTTGCTCCAGCGATTGTGTGTGAGCTTAGATACCAACGGCATTGACATCGACACATCAACAGTCATCGAGGAGCCTCTCTTGCTATTTTCTGCAAATTGTAAAGTTGTAAAACATAGCTATCAAACACACATTTCTAGTCATTTCCTCACATTTCTCAGAGCTCTTCTCCAACATAAAAACCTCCTGCTGAGAAGCGCTTGTGGGAAAAGGAACTGCAAAAAAAAAAAAAAAAAAAAAAAGACCAGACAAAATTGTCCAAATTCTCCTGAGCTCTTTTGGTGTACATGTGTATGGCTTTTATCTCAGGCTGTAACAGGAGACAGTTTGGTTATTAATGGACTTGTGAACTGCCAGAGAATTAAAAAGAAGTTATTTCTTTTAATTCATTTCAATCAATTTTTAAAGCAATATTATTTAACATTACTTAGCTCCTGCTCTCCATTTGTGAACATTTTCTGCCTTTCCTTTTGTCTATACAATGTGAATGACAGATGTTATATAGACTGCTTTATTTTCTAGCTTTTTAATATACCAAATCACTTTTTACACTGGAAGGCACATGTACCCATTCCCACATATACTCTCTTGGAGCACATCAGTCTTTAAAGTCATGTATGCTAAGCAGTGCTTTTTCTTCATGTCACAACCTTGCCTCTAACATAGGAACAAAAGTAAAGAAACACAGATTTCAGCTGCCAATTAACATATTTTATTTAAACAAATTAGAGATGATGAAAAATTCATAACTGAAATGATGTGTAAAAAAATCCGTGCTTCTATGGTGTAGATATTCTTGAAAATCAAAATTGTGTATGGAAATGTATGATGTGAAAACAACAAATAAAAAGAAAATCAACATCAAAACAGGGCTGTCTGCAGTAGAGAGAAGCATTAATAAGAGGCCATGTTTTAGATGCTTGCGGTTCAGTTCAGTTCACTTCAGTTTAGTTCAGTTCAATTCAATTCAACTTTATTTGTATTGCATACAATAAATACAATCAATTTGAGCAAATCCATTGTCATCCAATCAGTATTCATACAAGCAATTCATAATAAATAATAGCCTAGTTAAGGAAACCAACAAATTGCATCAAAACTAAACTTCGATTCAATCCCCCATCCTGAGCATGCATGGGGAGGTGGGCAACAGTGGAAAGGAAAAAACTTCCTTTTATCAGGAAGGAAAGACCTCTGGCAGAACCCAGCACAGGAAGGGCGGCCATCTGCCTCAACCAGTTGGGATGGAGAGGACAAGAAAGAGAGACCAACAGGCATCACAACTTTTAGCCCGGAAGACCTGCTGAGAGAGGAGAACTACTTTAATAATGCCAATACTGTCATATGTTTATACATGGAAAATAATGAGCAAAGAGATGAAAAGAAACTGCTCATTGCATCATGAGAAGTTCCTCAGCAGTCTAAGCCTATGGCAGCATAACCCAAAAGGGCCTGATAGCCGAAGGCTCTGCCTCCCATTGGACTCTTAGAGACTCTAGGAACCACAAGTTGACCTGCAGTCCGGGAGCGAAGCACTCTGTTTTGAATATGTGGACTACAAGATCTTTGATAGACTTTGGTCATGGAGTGCTTTATATGTGAGGAGAAGAATTTTTAATTCTATCCTAGATTTAACAGGGAGCCAATAAAGAGAAGCAAAAACTGGAGAAATATTAACTCTTCTGCTAGTGATCATCAGAACCCTTGCTGCAGCATTTTGGATCAGCTGGAGACTTTTCAGGGTATATGTGGGACAGCCCAATAATACAGAACTGCAGTAGTCAAATTTGGAAGTAACGAAAGCATGGACTAGTCTTTCTGCATCACTCTGTGATTGAATGTTCCTAATTTTAGCAGTATTACATAAGTGGAAGAAGGCGGTTCTAGAAACCTGTTATATGTTGGCCAAAGGACAATTCCTGGTCAAAAATAACACTCACAAATTTCCTCACTGTAGTACTGGAAGCCAAATTATTACCATCCAGATGAATTGTATAGTTAGACAATTTTGTACTGAGTTTTTCAGGTCCAAAGACAACAACCTCAGTCTTATCTGAATTTAGAAGGAGAAAATTCAGTCATCGAGGTCTTTATGTCTTTAAGACTTGTTTGTAATGTAACCCACCGATTGGTTTCATCAGGCTTCATGGATAAGTAAATCTGAGTATTATCTCCATAGCAATGAAAGTTTATACCATGCTGTCTAATGATACTACCTAAGGAAAGTGTGAAAGTATTGGTTCAAGTACAGAAGCTTAAGAAACTCCATGACTTACTCTGGTCTGTGAGGAAGAATCATCATTTACATTAACAAACTGAAGTCTATCACATAAATATGACTTAAACCAGGCTAATGCAGTCTCTTAAATCCCAATAGCATGTTCAAGCCTCTGAAGGAGAACGTTGTGATCAGTTGTGTTGAATGCAGCAAAAAAATTTACAAGATGACTACAGACAGGAGCCCTTCATCTGAGGCCATGAGGAGATGATTGGTAAATTTAGCTAGTGCTGTCTCTGTGCTATGATGAGCTCAAAACTCTTCAAACAGAGGGACGAGGTGTGTTCCAAGCAAACAGCAGAAAAGCCACCAATAATATTATTTAATGCAAAAATTAGGATTGGTTTTCACATTTAGCATTTACTAATTCTAACACAGATGAACACATTGGAGATAAAGGGCAGTGGGGTGTTTTGAAGGATAGACCTTCTAATTGGTTGACAGCCATGTTTGCTCCAGAAATTCACACTTGCTCCATGTGAGATTTTAGTTTGTTTTGTTTTACAATTTTTTACTCCCATACAACATTTGATCATTATCAACAGATTAGTCAATGAACTGATTAAATGAAATTAATGAAAATGATCTTATCATTTTGAAAAAACATTTCTGGAAGTTGAGCAGCAATTCTTTATTTTGGGAAACTGGAGAAGTTAAAGTTGCGTACTATTTGACAGCAATGCATAACAGTTACTTCTTCTTTCAGTCCTAAACTTTGCTTATTCAGTTTTTTCCTTTTCACATTTTGTCATGTGTTTCTGGTTGAGGTTGGTGTCATTACATTTTCTGTAAGTATTTTTACTCTGCTGTGATAAAGGTTGCCCTTTGAGATGTGACCTCTACTTCTCCTTTATCTTTTCCTCTTTGTATTGTGCTTGGTGCCCCTCGTCAGTGCATCCCACTTAAAAAGGCAGAGAGAAAGAAGATTAGAGAAAAAGGAAAGTGAAGGGGCTTAGGTATGCACGATGGAAATATCAGAGAGAAGAGAGGACAAGAGTTGAAAAGACGTATGGTGATGTCATCATTGGTGCCGATGGGGAGACGGGGAAAGCTCCATGAAAGCGGCTTCACTGTCCACCAGCTGAATGAGCCCCACACTGCTGATAAGGACGATGAAAGGAATTATGATGACAGTGGGGGTGCCATTGGGGTGCTATTTTTAGATGCATTCAGCTATCACTCTATGCAAGGGAACATTACTTTACATGGTGCTCTTTTTATATGTGTAGGTCATTTCTGCAGGCGTGCACATAGCTGCATTCATACAAGGGTGAATTTAAAGGTGTGTCCAAGGGTGTGTGAAAATGTGTGGATGTGTATCTTAAAACCTGTCCTAGCATGCACATGGGTGTAGGTTTAAGCCACGTGCCGTTAGTGCTGACTACAGAATCAGGGAAGAGCTGCAGAGAGTAGCTCAACGTGCCCTCCTCATGTACACACAGAAAATGGCTTTTCAACAGTTCTGTGTGTGTATGTGAGCTTGTAATTGCGGTGTACTGTGTGTTTGTCAATATTGCAAATAGAAGTGTAAAAATGCTGAGGAAACAAAAGAGTAGAAGAAGAATGAACAGTTAAAAATCTGAATTGTCTAGGCTATAAAGGATCTGGATATATGTTGTAAAATACAAATAAAAATAACATCAAAAGTAAATAATTTTGACATATATGAGGTTAAAGAGGTAAGATTAAGTCTGATCCTTTTTTCATGTTTTTGCTTTTCAATCCACCAAAAATCTATAAGTTAGAAATATTGTGATAGTTTTTACTATCTGTCTAAAAGGTGAAAAGTCAGCCTGATGAATTTAAAGCTGTCAAGCTGCTTCCTTCTAAACACAAAAGGAACAATGTCTGATGAATATCAGCATCAGGTAAACAGACATAAAGCAGGATTAGAATCTCACAGCTTTTAGATGGTGAGGAGAGAGAAAAATTCACAAAATGCACAATAACTTCCATCTATGCACCTACCCCTTCATGCCATGAAGTTTTTGGGTAGATGTGACACCCTAAGTCATGGTATATTGTATGTTAACTTATTCAAAACACTCTAGGGTACTATTGTGCAACATTATTGCATATAAAGGGCTGTTAATTAGGCTCCATAAAGCTGTATTAACATGCATCCCTATTTAACATACAGGAGGAAAATATATAACAAAATACTATATGCACACAACTTAGTTATTGCACAATTAACTCAGTTAAAGAGATACTGTATAATCGCGCAGCAGTAGCACCAGTAACTAAAGCAGATCTGTTTGTGTGGAGCGTGTGACAATGAATTTTTAAATATAAATTAAATACACTGAGAACTTAATATAACTTTTAAAGTTCAGTTATGTTTTAAAAATAAACATTTTCTCTGAACAACATTTATTTATTAACTGTTTATCCATTAGTCTGACTTTTTCTTTGAATGGACATTTATAATATTTATAATGGCTGATACTATTGTATATTAAATAAATGATCATTCATTCGGCTAAAAACTCATCATCCTGAATTGCAGACATGGATCAATCGTGTCCCACACCAGATCAGTCTCAGGAGCTGATGGGGGATGAAGAACTGGGACACTGAGCTCTAGCCTCCTGTGTTCTTACGTGCCTCCAGTGTTGCTCTCCTGATGCATGATGTCTGATGTCAGACAGTCCACCGCACCCCACTGAAAACACGCGACACATTCCACAATTTGTCCTGTAAACATCTCCACTGACACTGTCCAGCTAAGGCTGAAAGTGTTTTCGCTTTTGAGGACGTGGTGGGGTATCGGGTGCAAAGGACATTTTAAAAAGGCACAGGTGTTGTGAGCAGCACCATTATGTGGCGTCTGTCTCTAGGCAACCAAGACCGCAACACACGCAACACGCAATGAACAAATTGCATTCAATACAGACTGTCCCTATTGAACCAATAAAATGTCGGGAGGAGACATTTAAATGTTCAATAAGGAACAATTCCGTATTTAAGGGACGGTTGGCAACCCTACCACTAGCTTGAGCTACAACTGCTTTGCTGGTTAACAGTACCCAACCAGTTGCTAAACCTGCTAGCACCTGCTGCTAAATCAAATCATGTTTTCAAAAAGTGCTGCCACATGTCTAATCTTCATCATTACCGGACTAATACCTTACTTTACAGTATAACTGCAAAATAAATTACCTTGTCCTATGGCAGCTGCTCTATGAGCCTTCTTTTTTCCCCTTTTTTTCTGCCCCAATTGGACAATTCCTCTTTATAACAAGCCCATAAACTACTCACTGAAACAGCCTTCTTCTGTAGGGGGCCCCCTAGTGGTGCGGGGCCCTGAGCGGTCGCTTAGTCTGTTTAGTGGCAAAACCAGCTCGATCCAATTTATGCTTCACGTTTGTAAAACACAGTCATTAAATGTATTACCTTCGCTGTCTTGCCTCAAAACTTATATCCCCCAGGATAAAACTGCATTTAGTTAAAAAAAAAAAAAAAAAAGCTACATTTCTCTTTGTCTTTTGGGGGCAGTTTCCCATCCAAAAATCACAATTATCTTACCATTTGCATGGGTTTTGATGGACAAAGAGAAATGTCAGTTCTTTTTTCTCCTTTTTTTAGTGGCAGACAAAAAATGTCTCTTCATTTTAATAAATCTGCTCTCTCCTGAGTACATCAGACATACCGCTGCAGCAGGAAGAGACATGGACTGCAAGCCTCTGCATGTGGCCAGTGAGCAAGAAGTTTGAAAAAAAAAGAAAAATACCTCTGCATAAAAAAAAATAAAATAACGGCGTTAATCAGTTAATATGATAATAACGCGTTATCGTGCCCAGCTGTAGTTTTTACATGTTACACACTGGACCTTTAGTATGAACTTTGCTGCCCCGATCAAATGGGGGTACGTGAAATTTCACTACAAAAATGTTAAAACTAGCTTTTTTTTTGCTGAATAAATATTATTATATCTCATAACACGTTAATTAACTCTGCAAAGTGGATGTTATTTTTCTGGCAGCATTTGTCTGTCTGTTAGGAAGATAATTCAAAATGGACGGAGTTTCCTGCAATTTTTAAGAGATCTCCAAGATAGAATACAGAACAACTGATTAGATTTTTGGGGTGATCTGGATGCTGTTTTTTTTTTTTTTTTTTTTTTTTTCAGAACCCCTTAGATCCCCCAGAGGGGGTCATTTTGACATTGTGCCGATGCGCATTAAAATGAATAAGGTGCTTTTCACCATGGGTGTTTCTCTTGTTCATCATTCAGCTCATGTCGAAGAGAAGGAAAGTAGCAGGATGTTGATGCAATTCAGTAGCCCCTTTTAATTAGTTTGCATTTATTTTATATGATTTTCATTATTAGCTGAAGTTTGCAGGAGCCACAGCTGTGAAATCTGCTAGTTATAAAACAGCCAGATGCATCAGGTTCAGAAATCTAGTGAGAGTGAAACAGCAAGATGAAACAAGGGAATATTTTGTCTAAATTATTGGTTTACCTTTTAGGAGCAATGAATATGGTGAAGGGTAATTATGAACGGGTTCTTAAATACAAATCAGAGCAGGACCTTTTTCTAACCAGGTTGTTGACAAGTAATAGAAAGAATTTATATGCAGGGGCAGGTCTAGAAAAGTTTTGATGAGATTGTGTTCACACGGCTCTACTCAAACGTGTTCCACTCTCTGCCAGAGAGTACCAAGACCAGAGTCTGCACTGCACCAAGAATTACTGAAAAAGTATGGTATGGTAAAGGCAAGGTGACTTTATTAATGTCCAAAGGTAGATTGGATTTGCCGTAACAGAAAGAAAATAAATCTCGTTCATCTATTGGTTAATGCAGCGCAACTTTGGTTTCTAATGCATGACAGCTAAATATGGATCTGCATCAGATCATAGCAGGCTTGGGTTGATCAGATTTTCAATCAAAACTTTAACCAAATTTTTTCACATCTGACCTCGAGCCATTTCTCCCATCCAGAGCTGCCTCTCGTCTGACACACACACTTGCTTTTAATCCACAGTGCACTTTGTTTTGTAGTCAGGTTCCTCTTTTTGGTTGTGGACTGAGTTTGCTTCTTTGATTCGAATCAGAATTTGTTTGCACGTTCACAATACCCCAAACAAAGTAAACTTTCTGAGCAAATGGACTAGGATTCAAATCAAAATGCTGGTGTGAATGCGCCCTCCCTTATTATATTTACTCACCTGAGGTAAAATTACTTTACACACACACACACACACACAGACTCACCCACACAAGCTCATTATAATCAGCTTTGTCATTTTTATCCATATCATTAAGTTAACATGAAATTTGTTTTTTTGGTGTTATAACCCATCATTACTCAGCAGGATTATTTTATCATTTCTATTATCATTGGTAGTAGTCTTGTTAATAATAATCATTTCACTATGTATTCATCTATGTATGCCACCTATTGGATCAGTTGTACTGTACAGGCACACACACTACAAAGTTGATGATGGGGCTCTTCATTGTGACACAGTGGGAAAAAAAAATCCAGAACACCAACAACACACTTGTTAATAGACTGACAGCAGTACCTAGACTATCTAAACCCACAGTTTCAAGTGATATTTGCCCACCAAGCACTACCATGTGTACTTGCCAGAGACCTTGGCAGCTTTGTGACAGCAAAAACAAAAATCTGTAGCAAGCTGTCATAAGCATCTCACCTGAGTCTCTTTCCTGGCCAGAGGTATGCAAGCTCAAGGAGGCCATAACTTCTTCTGTAATAAAAAAGTAAATGTTTAGTAAAGAAGTGCAAATAGACATTATCCCTGAAAAATGTATAACAACTCCCTCCTTAAACTGAACAAACAGCTGGCTTTGTATTGATTGTTTACATGATGATTACACACTGTTCAGATTATGAATTATTATCAAATCTAATCACGACTCATTCATCTTTCTGTAAGTGTCAGCTTTTCAAGTTGCTGTTGGTGGTAGCAACTCTTCAGACAACAACTGATTATATGAGAAAGTTATTTGTTGTAAAGAAAAATCCAAATTTAATCTGTAATTTTTTTGTTGCTAATGTTAAAAAAATGCACATTGAAAATCTTCATCAATGTTGCCTATATTTATGCCCCATTATGAGAAGATGGTGTATGTTCCCCTTTTTTTATTCTGACTACCTATTTTCAGAGGCAATTCTTGGGTCTCTGGGGGCCCCTCCAACCAGCATTCACTGCCCTTTTATCATGATATTATATACTGATAACAATGACAAGAACACGTTAATGATGTTATCTTTAATGGTGTTATTACGGCCTTTCAACTTTTAAATGTTCTTTGAAGGCTATCAGTTCTTCTACTGACTTTTACATAGTTATTTATTATTTTCATTTAATTAAACAGGGGCAACATGATTTCATGTAAATGGTCTGTATTTATATACCTCTTTACTGTACCTGGAATGATACCCAAAGCGCTTTACATTATACATCATACATCAGAAGATTAAACTATGGGCTAAAACTGCTTTAGGATTAGATTTACAGCTAATACAGCAAAATTTAAGTAGTTTTCAGAAGGATAAAGCCTACTGGCTATGATTTCTTGCCTATGAATTCTATAATTTAACATTCTCAGCTTTACAGTTAATGTGAACTAGACAACTTTAATCTGATATTATTTAAGTTGTCTATTTTTCACCGCCAGACAGACTGAACTGCTCAAAGCATTAACTTCTGGACCGAGAGGTGGAGGTGGGGTCCCTATAGGTAGTTCTATAGTGGTCGGTCGCTGTCATTGCAAACTCTCCACATTGTCACTGTTCTGTCATAATTCAAAGTTGGTTGGGCCTCAAAGGTCTCCTTCTGGCCCAGGGCCCCAAGCATTTGCCGGTTGGTAGGTGGCACCTTTGCCTATTCCACAACTCTTCTATGTATGTACCCAGTGTAATGCACACTAGGCATACACAAAAAGTAAAATTTAAGGTTTAGTAATTCATTCATTCATTAATTTTCTAAGCCACTTAGTCAAATTCAGGGTCACGGGGGGCTGGAGCCAGCAATTTACAGGCGGAAGGCAGAGCACACCCTGGACAGGTCACCAGTCCATCGCAGAGATTTAGTAAGACTCGACATTTAGAAATTAATAGTTTTTATATGACACCATTAAGAATGGACAAGACTGGATAATACAGTGCACTATTATTCAGCATTAATAATTTATTACTCCAGAGATTTATTTTAATAGGAAGTGTTACTACTCACAATGTTAAGCAATTCTCTTGTTAACTAGCTTAGCATAACTAGTCTTCAAGTTGTCCTTTTGTTCCAGCATAGAGGAACAAAGAAAGCTCATGCCATTGTTACAACATAAAAATGGTCAATTCTTAAACAGCATCCATTCTTTTATTTGTTATTAACTTGTTTCTATCCTGCCTGATTGAGCAGTTAAAGTGCAGATTATCTGGCTGAGTAATGACCAAGGTGTCAGTGCAGCCAACATTGTTCACTGACATTTTCCTCCTCCTAAACTGGGATAAAGCTTTATGAAACACTCTGTGCAATGGTGTGTAAACATTGCAAAAAGCCATTTAGAGCTGCACATTTACATAAACATGAACTTTGCATGATCTTTCAAGCACTCAAAGGACCTTTGCCTCCAGCAGCCCCAATGAAACCAAGTTGCACTTGCCTCATGAGAGGACAGATGCAGCAAGAAGAGTGGACAGGAATAAATAAGGAGGTCTGTGTGTAGAGTTTTTTTTTTTTTTTTATCTTAGCTTTTATGTAAAACTAAACCTTTGCCTTTTTTGCTTCCAAACCATAACAAGTCTGTTAATGTGCCAGTGTTTTTTTTCCTTGTTCTGTGGTATAAATCTGCTACCAGTAATACATGTAGCTTCTATAAACACATGGAGAGTGCCTTTTTAGCCATTGTGTTCACTATCAACAGCTCTACATTTATCATTTTACACTGTATTAACAAATGGTTTTTATAAAAAAAAAATAGAGAAAACATTCATTTTGCTTGAGTCTGGCAGATGCTTAATGCTATACTGGGTGAGAGCTCTTTCTAAGTGGTGAGTCAAAACAGAATTTATAGCAATTCTGGAAATTCAGCTTATTTTAGAAAAAGTGTATGTGTAAGTTATAATTCTGCTCTTTCTGCCTGTGTGTGAGTTAACAATAACATACAGGTAAAAGAAAGCAGTGACTTACCCCAGCAAAGGTTTAGGACTTACCCCAGCCTTAATGAGCATTACACGTTGCAGTGATAGAGGGGTCATCAGTCTTTCTGTCCCAGGAGGGAGTAGCAGAAGGTGATAGTACAGCTCTGATGGATGACCACCAGAACCTCCTCTATTTTACCAACTGCTGAGCACAGGCATGCTCACATTTACAGTATCTGCACACATAAAAAAAAACTAAGCAAACACATGGATACACTTTTAAAATGAGGATATCTTCCTCTAGAAGTATGTAAGACCAATATGTGTGTGCTTTTTTCATATTATTTTCACACAAGCTAAGTTTTCAGATGTGAAAAATAACTTTTGGTTATAATGTTGAAGCTGTCTTTTTGCCCCCACAGTGAAAATTAGCCAGCAAATGTGTGAAAAACATCTGCTCCATCTGACTCCTCCTAGTGCTCTTAATGTGATTTGCATCAACTGTGCCCAAAATTAAGAAACCCTTTCAATACAGAGAAGAATCTGTAAGTGGTATCTGAGCTTAAGTACGGCAGAGAGGGCCAAGAAGGAGTCTGTATGTTGAATTTGTTCAAATTTTCAAGCTTAGACCATATTCTTTTCAAAATTACCAGTTAGTCATCTAAACCTTTATTAGCTGAATATTTGGCGTTCTGGGTTGCACAGTGGTGGTGTGGTTAGCATCACACAGCAAGAAGGTCATTCGTTCAAACCTTGGCTGCGAAGAGGGATTTGAACAGTGGCCTTTCTGTGTTGAGTTTGCATGTTCTCCCTGTGATGAGATTTAACAGGAATTTTTCACTAGAGGGGATTTATTCATTAAGTGATTAGATTTATTATTAATTGGGGTGCACAGTAACTTTGGCACAAGTTGACATCAGACATTCTTGACCATGTTATACCAAAATCAGTATCAAGGGAATTCAATATCTGCATCTTCCAGTGTATCGATATGCTAAAAAATAAAATTAATTAGAAAGTCTAAATTATTTTAGAGCTGATTCCAGTGCATGAAAAAGAAATATTGTGTGACACTTCACACTAGATCTGGACAAATATGCAGTCGTGTCCATTCTTAATTGTTCATATAGACATGAAGAAGCAGCTTTACATGTGGGTATCTGCCTGGAGAACATCATTATGGATGCATCCTCTTACCCTTTCTCCAAGTGGTCAATAATTAGATTTTTTCTTTTTCTTTTTGTTGTCCTTTCAGCATATTATTTGCAATTTTAGACTTTGTCTAGATCACATGTTTTTATTCAGCTTTATCAG
Organism: Melanotaenia boesemani; assembly: GCF_017639745.1. NCBI lineage: Eukaryota > Metazoa > Chordata > Actinopteri > Atheriniformes > Melanotaeniidae > Melanotaenia > Melanotaenia boesemani. The sequence continues at coordinate 18,580,762 of NC_055692.1, forward strand.
GGTAATATTTTGTGTTAATACTGCCTTTAGACACTTGTATAAATATGTATTGTTTAAATTTGTATTAATTCACACCCAATTTTAAGAAAGAGACACTTCAAAAACAGACAATGACCTCAAATTATTCAGTGACCAAAAGAAAAGGAAAAAAAAACTCTATAACATTTGAAAATCTAATCTCAGTGGCGTTCAGTTTGAGACATGATGCGCTGAGGCGAGACAACACACCACATGCTGATTATTATTGTACTGTAATACATTCTGTCCAGTATTGTGATGGCAGTGCTCTGGATTAAAAGTCTAGATCCATTGTCTTCACTGACGTATGTGGTACAGCTGCTATTCCTATTTGTTTAGTTTTTGCATGGCTCTTTGGCCACACTTATTAAAGCATGCAGCATTGGCAGGGGAGGGTTTGCTTGAGTGGTAGGTGGTTATTCTGGTGGTGTGTTGACGTGAATCTGGGTAATCCACCGGCTGCTCCACTGTGTCTGTGCATGGCTCTTGGCTGGTCCCATACAAAAGAGCAGACCTGAAAAGCACCATAATGAGGCACAGGCTGGAAGAAAAGGCATGTCTCTTTTCATTTCTCTAAGCGAAAAGAAAAGAGCTACATAAAAGAATAAAGGACAAGAAAGAAAGATGAAAATAAGCCTCTCAAATCCAGGTTTTTGGCTGTGCTGTCTCTTTGAGTTTATCTTTTTGCCATGCATGTGTTTTATTATGGTAATGCAATGTTGGATAAAAATAGTCTGAGTTGGAAGAGCAACGGTTTTTAGTGGAAAGAAGAGGGAAATTGAAAGGAGGGGCACTGGGTGCTGTAAATGTCTATGATACAACACAAAGAAAGTTAAGCTGAATTTTACCTTATCCTCTACCTCTGTGTCTTCTTTCATTTTATTTTTTCTTTTTCTTCTTTAATTTAATACATGTCCTTGGGATACACAGATATAAAAATGCTGTCCATTCTCTGTCCATGTCATAACACGACTTTAGAGTACTTCAGTGTAAGAAAACTATATATTACAAAATGTACTTGAAGCTGCTTAGTCAGATTTTTTCGTTATTTTCCAAATAGAATAACAACCTCCAGAAAAAAACAAATAAATAAATAAACATATATATATACTTTTGTTTAAACAAATTTCTCAACTCGTCTCATCAGTCACCTGATAAGTATTCTTTGAAGCAGACAGAAAATCCACAGACTGAGTTAAAGATCAGAAAAGGGTGTACTTTCTCTCTACTGCGGAGAACTTCAAAGCAGTTTGTCTGTCTGTGTGCTAAGATGTTAATCTGACCTCTGACCTCCACAGACTCGGAGGCAGACAGGACGACAGGAGGAATCAAGAGGGGGTGGATTAAATATCAGAAGCTCCACACGGTGCAATGCACCTCAGTGCAGGGCAATGACAGGAAAACTAATTCTTTAATAAGGTGCAGAAGTCAAATTTATACATCACAATCAAGCACATAATATATCAAATTCAAAGTTAAGAAATGGATGGTAAGACAAGTGCGTTGACTCCGAAACCTTTCTGGATTGTTACAGTTTCCACAAATGCAAGTTAAAACTACTATACAGGAGATAATGTTTATAAACATGACCCAGAGAGGTGTTAACTTCCGTTTTGGGCTTATTTCAGGTAGACGTAGGTGAAGTGGAAAGGTGTCCAGTAAGTGTCTCTCTTTCTTTCTTTATATATATATATATATATATATATATACATATATAGGTACACGAGAGAAATTGAACATGAGAGAAATTGAAGCAAGGCGAATAAACTGGCTGTTCTCAACTCAACCAGCTAAAGTGTACTCAGTGGCAGGGTAATAACAACAGGGCAGACCTGCCAAGGCTGGAGACTGAACAATACTGGAAAAGCAAATGAGAGAAGGAGGTATCACACAACAGCGATGCACAGTGGCTGATGAATCTAAGAGCAGACCACAGAACTAGTAACCATCACAGTGGCAGACATTCAACAAAGAGTCTCAGGTATGAAAAACTGGACAGCACCAGGGCCTGACATGGTTCACACCTACTGGCTGAAGAAGCTAACTGCACTCCATGAGCACCTGGCAGCACAAATGACCCAGCTGCTAAAGGATGGGACCCACCCTGAATGGCTAACTGAAGGCCGTACAATCCTAATCCAGAAGGATCCCCTGAAGGGAACAGTTCCATCCAACTATCGGCCATTAACCTGTCTCCCCACCACATGGAAGCTCATGTCAGGGATCATAGCGGCTAAGATAAGTGGGCACATGGATCAATACATGAGCACAGCACAGAAGGGCATTGGTAAAAATACCAGAGGAGCAAAACACCAGCTGCTGGCAGATAGAAAAGTCACTTGGGACTGCAGAACCAAGAATATCAATCTGTGCACTGCCTGGATTGATTACAAGAAAGCCTCTGACTCAGTGCCACACACATGGATCATGGAATGCTTGGAGATGTATAACATCAACAGGACTCTAAGAGCCTTCATTGCAAACTCAATGCGGCAGTGGAAGACCACCCTTGAGGCCAACTGCAAGCCAATTGCATAAGTGTCCATCAAACGTAGCATATACCAAGGCGATGCCCTGTCCCCTGTGCTGTTCTGCATAGGTCTGAACCCCCTCAGTCAAATAATCACCAAGACTGGCTATGGATACCGACTCAGGAATGGGTCCACCATCAGTCACCTCCTCTACATGGATGACATCAAGCTGTACACCAAGAGCGAGGCAGACATTGACTCACTGATCCACACAACCAGGATCTACAGCAATGACATCGGAATGTCATTCGGACTTGAGAAGTGTGGGCAGATGGTGACAAAGAGAGGGAAGGTAGTCCATACAGAAGGGGTCTCACTCCCAGATGGCAGAATAGCAGACATTGAGGACAGCTACAAGTACCTTGGAATCCCACAAGCAAAAAAAAAGCAGTCACAGCCAAATACCTCCAACGAGTAAGGCAAGTCCTAAGGAGTCAGCTCAATGGCAAGAACAAGGTCCGGGCAATTAACAGCTATGCCCTGCCGGTCATCAGATACCCTGTGGGAATAATAAGCTGGCCAAGGGAAGAGATTGAGACCACAGATGTGAAAACATGAAAGCTCCTGACCATGCATGGAGGGTTCCAAACCAAAACCAGCACCCTGAGACTGTACACTAAGCGCAAGGAAGGAGGCAGAGGACTAGTGACTGTCAGAACCACTATCCAGGATGAAACATCCAACATCCTTGAATACATCAGGAAGATGGCCTCAACGGACGAAGTGCTCGGTGAATGTCTTAGGCAGTGGAAAACAGATCATGTGGTGATAGAGGAGCCATCTTGGGAGGAAAAGCCCCTCCATGGGATGTACCACTGACAGATAACTGAAGTGGCTGATATCGAGAAATCCTACCAATGGCTAGAAAGGGCTGGACTGAAAGACAGCACAGAGGCACTGATCATAGCTGCACAGGAGCAGGCCTTGAGCACCAGAGCAATAGAGGCCCAGATCTACCATACAAGACAAGACCCCAGGTGTAGGCTGTGCAAAGAGGCCCCTGAAACAATCCAGCACATAACTGCAGGGTGTAAGATGCTGGCAGGGAAAGCTTACAAGGAGTGTCATAACCAAGTGGCTGGTATAGTGTACAGGAACATCTGTGCAGAGTACAGACTGGAAGCCCCAAGGTCAAGGTGGGAAACACCTCCGAAGGTGGTAAAGAATAACCGAGCTAAGATCCTGTGGGACTTCCAGATCCAGACATTGTGGTGATGGACAAACAGCAGAGGAAAGCTGTTGTGGTTGACATCGCAATACCAAGCAATTGCAACATCAGGAAAAAGGAACATGAGAAACTGGAGAAATACCAAGACCTGAAAGAAGAACTTGAGAAGGCCTGAAAAGTGAAGGCAACAGTGGTGCCTGTGGTGATCGGAGCACTCGGGGCTCTGGAAGAGTGGCTACAGCAGATCCCAGGACAAACCTCAGACATCTTGGTCCAGAAGAGTGCAGTCCTAGGGACAGCAAAGATACTGCGCAGTATATATATATATATATATATATATATATATATACATATAACAACCTAAACATCTCTGCAAGAGCCGTGAACTGTTGGGGAGCCAAAATCCCCAAAGAAACAAGAATGATCAAACTTTGATTTTTCTAGCATTTAGTTTCCTCAGATCCCAAACGTTGGGCTTCATTCACTAATATTTTCTTACAAATCTTCTAAAATTTGTTCTGAAGTTGTACTTAATTATTAAATATCAGGTGACTCTAGGAGTCACAGGTGACTTTGATATATATAGAGTGATATTCTTGCAGTTGAGGGAATGGATCTATGGATAGGGTGCTTTAACGTGCATGTGTGTGCCTAATATGGTAGCAATGGTGTTAGGAAGAGCAGCAATAAATTTAAATCCCACCTTGACTGTGACTTTTTCATGAATGATTGAAATAAATGAAAAATAGTTTATTTTTTCCCTGAGTGCAATAGGTTTTAAAATAGGGGACAGCATTCTGGACCCTCTTGTTCCTGCTCAAAAAGAACAAAAGTAAAGACACTTGGTGTAACGTGAGAGTGGACAAAAGTAGCGTTATGTGTAAATGTGCACCAAACAGTCTGAGTTTAAAGTGACTGGGATAAAAAGAAGACAGAGGTGACAGGTGGAGGTGGCTGCACCGTCCTTCTCTTTCATCCCTCCTGTCGACTCCATCTGTACCGCCTCCAGAAACAGCCTTTCCTCTGCTGATAGAGCTCAGGTTGGTGGCTGCTGGGTGCAGGGGCTGACCGACATGCATTATGAATCAGGCTGATCTGAAGCATTCGCATACTCTCACTGTGGACTTTTACTCTGCTACTTTAGAAATTTATTCCTTAACACTTGCATTTGGCTTTCTATTTTATTTCATAGTTGTTATGTATCAGGACATTAAAAAAAACATCTGGTCCTTATTAGGTCTTTACATTAAGAAAATACAACTGTAGATGAATAACATGAAATATTACATCTTGTTATGCCACAGAGTTTAAGCTAAAATGCAAAATCAGTGTTCAAAGTACAGCTTATATAGGAATTAAGAGGGTGTTAGGAATCAGGTGCTGCTAATAAATGCATTGGATTAATTGATATTTAACAAGAGTAAGTGCCTCTGTATAAGCAGATACTGATCTAGAGCATTCAGGTGTATGCTAACATAATGACAAGGAGGAAAGACATCAACAATGACCTTGGAGAAGCAACTGTTGATGCCCATCCTTCTTTTCTAAAGAATCAAGAGCCCATTAGTCTACTGTTTTATACAAGTGGAAAACAATCAAGACATGAGTGGATGACCCAACATGTTTACCCTAAAGTCAGCTCAAGCAATCTTTAAAGAACTGGCTAAATAAGTAAACAATAAAAACAAGGAGCTGAATCTCAGACTCTAAATGCCTCAGTAAACATCTAAAAGTTCACAACAATAACGTTAAAAAGGACTGAACAATTATGGTTTGTAGGGAGGGATCACATTGGCTGAAAACTAAACACAACATCAGCACAAACTTGTCATCCAACCTGTCAAGCATGGAGGGGATTTGGGATTTGGGCTTGTTTCACAGCAACAGGACCTGGACAGTGGTCCAGTTAAAGTCCAGACCCCTATCTGACTAAAGTGCTTTGGTGGGACTTAAAGCAGGATCACTGACCTTTGGAACATTTTTGCACTTTGATGCCCTTTAACGAAGGCTAATTTTGCTGTCTCCTCTCTGAGCTCTCTCCAGCCAGTAAATGTAAGTCCAATGTTGACTATTGCCCTATCACTTTCTTTTAATGTTAATGTTAGTTAATGTTAATGTTCTCTTGGATTTGCAAAGACAAGGATAAGGATTCAAGTTATTGCTGATAAAGATGGTTCTATAAGGTATTAATTTCTAGTGTGTACTTCATTTATCACATACATTTTGGGCTTAGTTTTTTTTCTTATTAATTTTGATAAATTATCATTTTTCAGATAATGTTCGTCTTAGGTTTTGTTTGCCTAATTTAATACTTGATAATTAGCAGATAATTTTCTACTATGTACCAATAAGAACAAATCTCTGGACTAAAAAGACTTTGTTTTGTAGCTGTATAAACAAATGGTGTGAAAAAGCAGGATCATGTTAAAAGTTGACTCTGCATTAGCATAGATAAACCTGTAGAAAAAACGTGTTCTCTAAAGTTTAAACTTCCATACACTTTACTAGAGTCTTGTTCAGCTTTAAACACATTTACATTTTAGGTGTATTCTGTTCACTCAGCAAACAGATTTCTCATCTTTGTTTACTCTTGCAGTTTGTAGCATTTGGTCCTTCCCTTTTAGGTTACATGTCCCATTTGTGATCCCCTGTTGAAATACAAATGGGAGACCAGATAAATCATACATCTTGCAGGATTCACAGAAGCTCTCTAACATCTGTAACCTCATTAAAGATGCTTTCTTGCTATAACGCCCCTTGATTTTTTTTATGACTTTAATAATTTAGTAGGGTCCATTTAGTTTACATACTGTGTCAGCCTTTCAGAGAGAGCTGTTGGGTTAGTTTGACATGTGACATTAAGGACTTGATTACTCACTGTTCATGCTGCACTTGAGGGTAATGGACAGGAAAGTGGATGATCAAGAGAAAAGCTGATGCAGTGCAGGAATAAGACATGCTGGATTGATAAAGAGTTGCTTTAAGGAAGGTATTCAGTTCTTTATAATGTGTAGATTTTAGGTTTGTGGAGATATGAAGAGCCAGAGATCCCCTGCACTGTTTTCATAAAGACATTGTAGTGCTGAGGCAGTTTGGACCATTGCAGGGTTTATTCAAACTCTATTTCAGTAAATGAAATGTTTTTAATTTTGTTTGATTTCTGGATTTTTATTTACATTTATTTTAAATTAGGACAGTAATTATCTTCAGTTTGTTTACCTTAGCAGTGTGTGAATATGTTAATTAGGCCCAAGCACTGAAGGAGGTGCAAAGGCCTATTGAAATGCAAGCGTTTATTATTATTTTTCTGGACTCTCTTTATGTCAAATGAATTGCCATTATGGGGGCCTGAACATGCCTACAAAACTCCCACACAGAGCAAGTTTTCTGCTCCAAAATTGACACGCGAGATCCCAGTCTCATCCTGAACATATCTGTGTCAGTAATTACATTAGGCATAGTCTATAGCTTAAATTTAATCCGATCGCCATCAAATTTAAAGTGCTTATTCATAATCTAACTTCTGATTCAGAACAGATCCATATGCCCATTTCCTGTCTAGGCCATAGCACCGCCCACTTACAACAGGAAGTAACTTTTTTTACTCTGTTACGAAGTGTTCTTAATGATTAACTCCATACACTTGAAAGTGCTTCACAACATATTAAACCCTTTCATAATACTATGGTACAAAACTAGACTTGAGCCTTTTTTCATGACTTGCAGTCTTTTCTCAGACTCCTAACCTCAGTTATAACCTCAGTGCAGCCTGCAGTCACACTTTGAAGGTAAAGTTGCAAATTGGAGACATTATGGCTTCCAGACTGACTGTACTCCAGAGACAATCAGGCTGAATAATGTCCCTTTTCTTACACGTCTCATAATGGTTGAATACCAAATAGCAAGAGGCTGCTAGTTAGTTGCTGAGAGATTTATTGTGTTATTCTTTGATCCCTCCAATCTAAAGCGTAACCAGTAGAGTTCTCTGTGCGTGTCTGTTCACTGTCCTAAGGCTCCCTGGAGCTCCACGGCAAATGGCCTGTTACACTTATCAGCACCTTTCTCACCCCTATGCCTCAGTCTGTCTCCTCCCCTCCTCCCCATCATCTTCACCCTCCAATACCCCCCCCCCCCCCTCTCCCTGTCATCACAAGCTGTCTGCTACTTAATCCAATTATTCTTTAAGGCTGACACGCTCTGTAAGTCACCACAAACTATGGCAAAAGCCCTTGTGGATCACATCCACACGTCTGCACACACATACATTAACACAAACAAATCCCTCTTTACACCCCTAACCCTGCGTCATCACAAGTATGCTCAAAAGATAAAAAGTATCTGAAAAGTGAAAATTTGTGAAAACTTAAAAATTTAAAGAGGATTTAGGAAGCTAGTGCAGTAAATTGTGGGGCTTTCTAATTGTACATTTTTTGTCTCTTCCTTTGGCTTTTTTCTATTTTCAGATGTCCTAACAGAGGCTCTGGCCTTTGCTGTCACCATCTGATTCACTGTACCCTTGAGGTGACGCCATCTATTTTTGTGTGGTGTCGTCCACTTTCCTGTTTACCTGCATTTGTCTTCACAAACTTAATAGGATGTTCTGTGTCATCTGTGTGTCCGTGTGAGCTTCCTTTATCTTTGCCTTAAGAAAATCAAAAGTCAACACAAATTTAGGAAGATGATGAGAATTATTAGTGTTTGTTCTTTGCACCTGAATCAGGATTTTTCCAGGTTAGAGCTTGAATAATAGTTACAATAGTTTTCTGAATGAACCTGTTTCGTAGTATAAAATGTGATAAACTGCAAGATTAGGACTTTGGTTCGGGGCTAATTTGTGTTCTGTTTACACTGAGATAATTTGTGCAACTAGAACATCATGAAGGACTTCTGTTGGCAGATCCTAATATTGGTTATATTATTCTTACAGTTATAAGTGGTAAACCTGCGTGTGTATGTTTGGAAGATTGCATTCTTACCGTGTGTATGTTTGGAAGATTGCATTCTTACATGTGATTATGTAATTATCTCAACATGCCTTGTTATGGACTGTAAACTACAGTTATGCCCCTCAGTCAATAGCTTACATGTTAAATGGTCAGTGGCATGACAGCCTGCATCACTGCCTCTTAAAAACACTATTCATGCTGCAAAGTTGCTTGCGTATTGTAAATGGTAAAAGGGCCGTAGCAGCCGTGACAGGATAATTAATCCCTGGATTCTGAGATTTCACCTTTTTGCAAATCTTGACAAGTATTTTTGCCGCAAAGGGACGAAAATGTCACAAAAGGAGCTGCGTTGGTGTGTTTTTGGTGCTGACACAACAACAGTCAAGAGTAACAGATGGAGCCTGTTGTGTATGTGTGTGTGTGTGTGTGTGTGGGTGTGTGTGTGTTCCAGGGTGACCGGGACTAGAGCTGGCTGTAGTGTTTGATCTGAATGTCAGCTGAGGGAGTCTGAACAGACTTTGCTCTTTGTCTGTCCAGAGGAAGATGTTGGAACAAGAAAATGTAAAGTTAACATTGTCATGTTAAACAATATGTTATAAGGTACATACAGACCAGCGAAGCCATATTTTGTGCTCCACACAGGGGCCTTGAAGATGGTGTTTTTATGCACACAATAAAGCCCATTTCTGCTAAGCATAACCAACATTTCTAACAACTGGACAACAAAAGGTGACTTCTATTCTGCAGATCAGATTTCAGCAGAATACCAGCTTGTTAATGAGGAGACTGCACCCAGTTACTGCAAAGGCTTAACTTTTAAACTCAATCCAAGTGCATCAGTGTGTGGGAATGTGATCACAAGTACTTCATCAGGGTCAGTAATCCTGTCCAGGATATGGATCAGTGTTGTTCATCACATTTGTTGGCATTTTTATTGAATTCTACCAGTAAAGTTTCTTTCCTCTCTTCTTTTCTGTCTCTATCTCTTTCCTTGTCCTGTAGCCAAACAAAGTGAAAGTTACTCTTGTTGCCATGGTAGCAGGTGCAGGAAACAGTAGGCAATCATTACAAGATGGTGCTCTTCACTGAGAGGTGTGGACTTGTGCACCTGGTTGTTGACTAGACTTTACTTTGGTTTAAACATTCCTGCTGTTTTACATCTTGTGTGTATTTGTTGCGGTCCAGATGGTACATATAGGAAAAATGTTTCTTTGCCACAGAACAGTGCTGAAATAAGTTAGCACACTTTATCTTTATGTCTGTACCTGCATTTTCTTTATGTGTTATTCTGTAAAAGAGATTTTTTTTTTTGTATACTTTGTACGGTATACTTTGTAGTGTACATATGTGCGCATTTCTGGGAATTAAAGGTAAGTATACCACCCTTTATGTCCAGATGCCACTTGCACACGCATCCTGTAGCGGAATCCTGACCCACTCCAGTGTGTAAGTAGCAGGTTTCCACGGTGGCACAGCTGATCCATCTGCGAATCCCAAACCGTAAACACCAGCTCCACCGCCAACATCATCTTGATGTCCTCCTGACATACAACATCGTGCTCATTCCATTCATGCTAACCTGACCTGTTTCCCACAGGAATTTATTTTTACTTTTTTTTGTTAAGGGGGAAGGGGAGGGGGCTCTTGGTTGGTTAGTCATGGTAGGATGGGGCGGGTTGGGGCTGGATGGGGAGGTTCTTCTTCCTGCTCTTTTCTTCCTCCACCTTGTTTTCTCTCTGTGTCTTAGTTTAATGCTCACCTGTTCTTTGAATCTTTTTCATTTCCTTGCCATTGTTTCCTGCCTGCTCTGCCACTGTCCTCTCCTCCCCCTCCTCTCCCTTCCCTCCTCTTTTCTTGTCTCTCCATCGCTGCTTCTCACTGTTGCGATTAACTGGGCTCTGTCTTTATGTCGTATGTCCTTTTAGGCCCACGCTGTGCATCGCTGGCTAATCGATCAGGACAGTAGTGTGAGCTCTGAGATGCCGGATGGCCAAGGAGTATGGCACTATGATGATGAAGTAAATATCTGCAACACGTATCTCTGGCTTTTCCTTTTTCTTTATATCTATATGTTTTCATATATGTATATATATTAAGTATTTATGATCACCCTTTATCTGTCACTTGAAGTTTGTGTCACTGTTGTTCTGCTGTTGTTGTTTTTATCTTTATCTCTCTTGTTTTTGTTGTGTGTTGCTTCTGGTATTGTAGTTCTGGTTCCTTTGACTTTTCTAGTGTTGCTGTTGTGCTGTGAGCTGATTCAGTCAGGTGTCGTGGGATCAGGCTGGAGCTTTTTCTTTGTTCCTGTACTTGCTTGATGTATCATTACTAACTTGCTGATTTTGAATTTTGTTTTTCATTTGATTTTGTTTTGTTTTATTTTCCTTCAGTTTAACTTAGTTACACATAAGTGTGTATTTGTATCTTTATTAATATCTATATCGATGTTTGTGATTCCTCTTAAACAAAGCGGCATATTACATGGCAAGAGTCCACGGGCAAAATATATTATAGCTCTGATATATATTTTGAATAGATTTTATACAAGTTACCAGTAGGCCTGTGTTTGTTTCTACATTAAGTATTTTTTACCACAGTATACCAGTAGTGATAATAGTCAACAAGTCCAAGTATTTTTCCTGTGGGTTCTTCTGTTTTATAAAATATGCTTGTGTCATCTTGTGTTCGTGTTTAGGGTTAAATCAAAGTTTGTTTATTAGTGTGTGTGAAAGAGAGTGACAGAAGAAATGTGGAGGGATGTGTTTGTGTTGGGGGGATTGATCCGTTTTTATCAGTGAGTTTGTGTGCATGCGTTGTTTTGTTCCTTGCATGGCTTGTGTCTGTACATGAGTTTAAAGTATGATGTGAATGCCCTTATGAACAGTATTTCCGTCTGTGTCATGTCTGTGCTTCAATTTGTGTCCATGTTGTTGTGGGTGCTGTAAATGTTGTGGCTGTGCCTGCCTTTGCCTGTGCCTTTGATGTGTCTGTTTTGTGTATTGTGGCTGTGTGTATTTCCTGTGACAGTGTTTGCCATGTGCTGTGCCTGTGTTTTGTCTGTTTTGATCTGTTTCAATGGTCTGGGATACGTTTTCCAAAGGTTTTATTGCACCTGTCTAATAGATGATCTTAAATCCATTCTCACTTGTCGGAGGACAGATCATCTAAGTGCAATGAGGCTGCTGGAAAACATGCTCCAGACGACTCTTGCCCCTGATGATTTCCCCTCAGCTCTAGCTCTCCCCTTGCTCTCATGTCAAATTCCTAAACCTCTTTCTCCTGATCTCCATATTGCTCCCAGTCAGTCTGGAGCAACAATGAGTTAACTTTTAGCCAAACTCAATTGTCTTCAATTTGACAAAGTAAAATATTCACTCTATTTGGAAAAGCACAGTCATAACAACAGATGGCTAAAGAAGATGAGGTGAACACATTTAACACACCATGAAGGTGACACACATAGAAGGCAAGTGAGTAAGTGTGTAAACCATCATCAACAAAAACTGCATCATACAACAATATGGAGTCTTTCCCTTGGTAATGCTCTTGAATGTGTTTGCACTGAGCATTTGCTTTTGGTTTGAATTTCATTTTACCTTTTGTATGAGTGCGTAAAATATGATATATATCTTTATTTGTTTATTTTTATTTGTCAGGACTACCAACAACCTTTTATTTATACAAGAAAGAGTCAGATTAATTCATCTTCGTCAGCAACAACACCATATAATATAGATTAATGTGTTTGTGTGTCATTTGTAAAAGGGCAAACTTCATGTTTGTGCCAGACAGAGAAAAAGGACAGATAAGCAATCCCAAAAAGCTTAATTGCATTCATTTAACTTTTTCACTTGTAACCAGTCATATAAAGGAGCTTGGTCAGGAGCCCTTGGAGTAACATTTCACTCCTTCTGGTATCCTTCTGCATAACCTTTCAGCTTGCAGGGTAGTTATCTACATGTGCATCTTCCTGTTGAGAAAATGTATAGTATTTTGCCATTCTCGGTACAATATGTTATGAAACAGCTTGCTTTTTTTAGTTTTATATTATTGATAATGTGAGTTACATGGTACTAGATATATTCAAACATTGCTATACTAAAAGTCCATTCAGCCTGATAAGCCCTCAGTTCACTTTTAAGTTGCTTTAAATAAAGTGGCCACTAAATTAGTGTAATGTAAGAAGCACATTATTGTCTTTGCATCTCCACAGCTTTACACACACACATTTTTTGTCACAGTCAGTCACTGTTTAGAATTTGGCAACAGTTGAATAGGTTTGGATCACTAGTCCCATAGTAGAGACCATTTCCCTACAGCCTCATCGCATCTTCTTTGTCTGATGAGGAACTGTTATTGAGGTATATTGGACTATTTTGCATGTTGAAACATTGTAGGATGGGGTATCCTGTGTATTCAAAAGTAACGCCAAGGTGTCTTGACCAAGCATTCATATATATTCATTCATAGCCAGTACAGTAGTGGAAAGCAATACCAACATAAATGAAACCACTGCAAGGTTGGGTAGTTTTTAACCAACTAACCATGTTGTCTGCACAAGTAATAACTACAGTAGTCACCGTTGGTCACCATAAAACTTATAAGTTTGCATGCCAACTGAAGTCTTGTCTAAACAGCTGAATACAAAGACACTAGTTAGTACAATAGTTTTTTTTTATTATTTTTGTTTTACTAATGAAGTCATCTTAGTGTAAAATCTGTGAGTCAAGGCCAAAAACATCATCTGTGTATTTCATGAGGCCTTTTCATTGAAATTTCACAGCCATGCTAAAGTTTTCCATCCATTTCATGGACCACATCCAGATTGTCTGTCTGCTTAAGTTTGCTACTTGGTTAAACCTAGGTTTAATATCATTATCATTAAAACTACTGAATATGATTGACATTAATCATCTTTTTACAATGCAGTAAAAAATTGAATACTATTGAATACTGAACCACAAACAGCTCAGTAGATGCAACAAATAGCCCAAACCCTTTTCTGCTGCCCAGATCCTCATCCATTTGTGAACAATTCTGATACATCCCAAATCATGTCCACAGGTCCCAGTAGATCTGTTGCCAACCTTCCAACATCACAGGACACCTCAGAAGTCTCATATCCATGCACTAAGGTGTTTGGAACATGCAAGAATATACACAAAGCCTGTAGTTTTAATGTCAGGACTCATCATTTTATGTAGCATATGTGATAAAATCTGTGGTAAAACAAAATCAAACATCTATATATGTCTAAAAGTATTAAGTAGCAGTAGTAAAATAAAACTCTCTAACTTTTAAACTGGTCACATAAACCATGACTTTTATCCTCAGGGCTGATGTAATTTATACAAAAACTGTTTGACCAAATCCTACCCCACCACTTCTATAACTCAGATTTGTGATATGTCAGGGTCTGTATAAAGGCCTTATCCCCTTTGCTACTTTCAATAGTTAGTGGGTCTGGAGAATATCCTTTATCATCCCACAGCTCTAATTACCCCTCAGTGAGTCCTTGGAGACAGATGCTCAGGGAGCCAAGCCCCATTCGTCACAGTGTGGCTGCGTAGTAGACTCAATTTGAAGAAAAAGAAGAAAAAAGCAAACTGTCACACTCTGCTCTGTCACATAAATTCTCCTCCATCTCAGTTTTTATTTTCCAGCTGCTCTGAGGCCAACTGTAGATGCAGACTACATTAGGAAGCCCATTCATATCCATCCACCACCAGTTGGCTGTAATTTGTTTCGGCTGGTGGGGGCAGAGATCAATTTGCATGTGAAAGGCCATGGCATATTCAAATATTGTAACACTAGTTTTTGTCCAGGGGTTATTGATACCAACTACACAGCACTCAGATTAAAGGTTTACTGCTATTGTACAAGACTGCAGAAGTCTTGTAATACTGTCTCAGTTGGCCTCATATCAACTTGAGAAAGAAGACATGAGCAGGCTACACCTGGTCTAGACTGGTCTGGTCTGACCGACTAGGAACTTTTTTGTTTTGTTTTGGTTTTTTTTTGCAACTGTGAGATGCCTGATAGGAACAATGAGGAACAATGCTTTAATGGAGTTATCCAAAGTAACTTTAACCTAAGGGCTTCTTAAATCTAGACCATAACGACACAGTGATAGGTTGAAAACTCCCAAAAGTAATTTTATCATTAAAAGTTAGAATTTGAGAAACAATTGATCAAACATAGCAGATGGCAACATATATAATCTTTTGGTTTATTTCACTGTCACCCAAAACATTTTCACACTAGCAGAGCCTGCATCCTGACAGAGGAGCACAACTCCTGAGGTGAAGATGAAATGAAAGCTGTAATGACTTCATGGGTGACATGGGTATTACCAGTTCAACCTGAAAAGTACTTGTTCATTGAAAGTAAAGTTCAAGTTCAAGTTTATTTATTTTTTAAAGTAAAGTTGAAGACTTTTCATTCTGTGACTAGAGGAAGTCACAATGTCTTCATTTCTTCACTTTTTCAATTCTTCTCACACTTTTTGTTACTTTTTCCATCTCTGGGTTAAACTCCTCTCAAACCCTAAGTACTCTTCTCTTTCCCTTTATTTCTTCACACTTAGTTTTACACAGTTTGTAATTTGGTTTATTTTTTTATTAGTACCATGTTTAGCTTTTTTTTTAAAGCAAAACCCTGAAGCATCTTATCATTGTCACTTTTCATTTTATGCGTGAATGCGTACTTGATAAAAAGAGAGATTGATCAACAGTCAATGTGCATGCATGCGTGCATGTGCATGTGTTCAAGGTGAATGCGCAGAGTGCATGGTAAAGGTGGGAGTATACTCCAAAAGAAGGTGCAGGTCGAAAGTCTAAAAAAAGCTGCAGAAATCCCGTTTGTGATGGACAGACTACTCGACATCTTGAGTTTTTCAAGTATAATCGTAGCAACTATAATGTCCAGCTTCTGGTTCCTCAAACATTTACCCATATTTCACATTTCCGCTGTGAGTAATAAGGTCTTGGTAAACTGTTAGAGAACAAATCCTTCAGAATATGAAGAAAATAAAAAATCACACAACAGTGGTTAAAGATGATTCTTGTTGGGGTTTACAGATATTTTTTTATTCCTGTGATATTTCCAGGTTTTTCCCTGTTCAGCACAGAGATGAAGAGTCAAGTAAAAAAAAAATCCTGTAACTGATCAAAATATTTTGGCAACAGAAGTAGCTGTAGAAAATATTCACATGCAGCAATTGCAAGACTTTTCCTGCGTTTTAGTGCAGCTGACCAATTAAAACATAAAGTTACGTAAAATGGGCATTTTCACACTTTCATACAGTGAAGTAACACAGACCTGGTTTAAGTATGAAAATAAGAAAATGTGCATGTGCCTCATCCTAAAATCTTCATTTTTCCGTTAAAATATGGTTGGCTTAAGCATGTTATTATGGAGGGCCCTAAAAGACTTACTACTTTATGGTACATCCAGTTTAGAATTTAGCCACCTCACTTTATCGACATTATCGACCACCTTTAAGTCAATACTTCCCTCCCAAAATGGTTAAACGACGGCCTACAAGACCCTGTTCAGTTTGAGTATACCGCTGCCTGAATTGTATGCTTGCACATGGAAGGTTGCTGCGAGCTGCATATGCGCGCGTGTATTGAATGCAAGAGAGAGTGTGTTATGCACCTGCATGCACTGCACTGTAGGTGAATGTGTGTGTGAGGTGAGTTTATGTGAGGGCATCTGTGAGTGTGTGTGTGGGTATGAATGTATGTAAGGCAGCATTAAAACAGATAAATTGAGGGAATTAATTGGTTGAAGACAGCTTTTAAAAGCTTCATTTGGACTACGCTCGCCCTGATTGATGAAAGCATCATCTTTAATTGTTTATATTTAATATTTTTTTACGGTGTCAGTCTGAGATAAAGTAGATAACTCTGTATCTGTCCCCTGAGTCTAAATATATTGACTGTTGAAGTGAAAAACAACATCTTAGCACATCAAATATGTACTTAATTGTGAATTGTTATTGAGGAGGAGGAAATTCAGACTCAGCAAAGATGAGCAGATGAGGGTGCCATCACCCTTTCAACAGGACTGTGGAAAAGGAGATGATATTGTACTCTCATCCACTGAGGCACAGACTCATGAAGCTCCAAAACCATGTTTATTTATCACTGCAGTTACTTCTTGACCAGATATATTGTCACCTAATTCTTTTTTGGAATGCACATGTTGTGCTTTATTAATTTTTTTTTTCTTTTTTTTACTTGTCCTTCCCAGCCTGTTTCCTTGCTGCTTATTTGCAGTTAGATATTAGGCTGGTGCTCCACAAAGGCATGACAAAATAAAAGTTTGGGAAGGATAATGTCCCTTCACAAATGTACTGACCCACTGCAAACTGAGATTGAGACAGATTTAAACACAGTATTTAGAGAACAATGAACAGTGCTATGAACAGTCCTGACCTCATACGCACTCATTTTGTTTTATGGTAATAGTTTTCTTTTCCTAAAATTGTAGCTGCTGATTAAAAAAATATTATATATGTTTAATCTTTAGCAGTAGAGATTAAAAAAGTTCAATAATATAAGAATTCACAGGCAATATGAAATAGACCTAATGAAAGCAGCTATCATAATTATGAAACTTTTAAAAAGACAAGTTTTACTCATGCAAGTCGGCAAATGACTATTACTGCTATTAAATTATGATAACCGTCATGTTTTACCTGCAATTCTTGCTTTTTTAGGAAATTTTCTTTAACACCTGCTGGAAGTTTTTGAAAAAGGTGTTTTTTGGCTGTAAACATACTCCACTCAGTGGTTGGTTCTTATTGTTTAATTTCCAAAATCAAATGAATTCTCATTTTTAAAAATTCTTATTAAAACTCCATTCAGATTGTTTTCATAGTTGTTTTAAAGGCAATTTCCATCAATTCAGCTAATCTTTTTTTAGCATATTCCTTTATACCCATAATATTATCTGCCTCTGAAGTCCATTATTAGTAGTGTTCTAATAGCAATGTATCTGAGACTAATGCAGTGGAAAAAGTTTCCTCTCCTCTTTAAAACAAACCATTAACGTTTTCACCTCAAGAGTAAAATGAAAGCAATCTCCTTTTAGAATTCCATTTTGGCCCTAATGTCACTGATGATTCTTGAATTTCAGTTTACTCTAACATTAATATCTAGATGGCAGATCCTCCATCGACTGTGTGTGAATCAATGAAATTAGGTAAATTGTAAATGAGAATTTAAAGGGGCCTGGGTTGGCTGAGGATAAATGGGTGCATTTCAAGCGTCGTAATCATTAACTGGAGAAGTCCTAAACTGAACAAAACAACAATAATATGCAACTTTAAGCAGCATTTTTTGTCTTCCTCAAAGAAAGAAACATATTTCAAATCCTTGAAAGACTCCAATAGAAGTACATTGTGTCCTTCCTTTAACTAAGTTATGTCAACAGCGTCCATGAACTCCTCATCCTTGTGGAGTTTATATATCACAGTTTTAAGACAGTGCATTATTTCTGAAGCCTTGGGCCACTTCAGCTCTGCATCTATTTGCCAGACTGATTAAATTATAGTCTGGCTGCTCTGACTCTGATGCCGAGTCAAGCCCAGATGTGACTGATGGATAGACCTTTTATTTTAAATGATGGAAGTTGTGTTCTCAGAGTCCTCGGATAATGTGCACATACAAGAAAAGAAGACGTGCAGAGTTGTGTAGACAGATTCTCACCAGATTGGTGGTGTTTCTCTCTCCTCTTACACATCTGCACTCAGGATTTCCTGCCTTTCTTCCTCTCCACTTATGAAGATTAATGGGAGCCTGGCCCTGCTCTGACATATTGCTGTTGTCATTCTCTATTGCCTACATCTTTTCTGCTTTCCACTTTTTCTGACTATTTCTAACTTCTTGTTTTTGTCTTCCACAGGTTAGACTGGCTTTGTCACATTGAGGCACAAGAGCAGTTGTTAAGGAGGCTTTATGTGATGAATATGCTGCATCTGTGATAATATGTATATATGGGATGGAGCCACGTGTGCTCTGACATATGATATGCAACCTCTCTGCAGAGTGAAGGCACTTTTAATACCTACTGCTACTAATGCAGAGTTAAATCTCTTCTCCAGCAATTCAGAAACCAGGAAGGCTTAATGTAGCTTCAAGAAGGAGCTGAAAAACAGGATAAGGAATTAAATGTGTGTGTGTGTGTGTGTGTGTGTGTGTTTTGCGTGTATATTTATGTGAGTGTAAGGTTTGCGCCAGGGCTGCAGTAATCAGCCTCACCCAGCATGTGCAGTATTGAAAGCTGCTGCAGGACAAGGCTGCAGAGCATCATTCTGCCAGCAGAGGGGCATTAATATATTATTACAATGAACTGTCTCCTTTGTTTGTGTGTGTTGTTTGTTTATTTGCTAAACAAAAACACTGGTAAAAAAATTGATGAGAGATTTCATCCTAAAAACTTAAATTAAATAGATTTTTATCTGAGTGATATTGGCATGTGAGTGCGTGGAACTGTGAGTCTGGAGGCCAGACAAGGGCAGAAAGTGTGACAGGATGAAAAAAGACTGCTTGCAAACTGTGTTTATGTTGATTTCTTCCTTACTTGTTCAACTCTAGTCTCTAAGGCATCAGGACATGGGTAATAAACCACCAGAAGCAGCATGCGTGGACAACTTTAGCCCTTTATCTTTCCAACAAGAGGAACTTGACTTGAGGTCTAGAGGGCACATCTGCCTCAAACTTAAATCAACCCTGTTACAAAAAAGGAGTGTGGCTTACACTTACTAATGACCTGAAATCACACTGAGACAAACGATCCGAGAGAATATAGAAGACTGCAGAGTGACATAGAATTAAAGTCTGTATGCTCATGGTGCCAGGGGTCCAGCACTGCCTGCATCACATAGGGTGGACGTTTTCCTCACCTACTCTTCTAGACTAGAATCTGTGGAAGAGCAAAAGTTTATATTTGTGCTTTGAAATCCCTTTTTGCTCGACATTGTGATTCCTCTTGGCCATACTGGCCTAACATGCTGGATAAGAAAGGCTTGAAGACATACTCAGCCTACTCTCAAATTTTAATCTGATAGCTATGCTGCACAGTGTGAAATGTATTTTTATCAATTAGCTGTGAAATTATGAGAACCATACATTTTTTAAAGTTATGTATTTGAGCTGTGAGGACTTATCACCATGACAACCAAAACCAGAGAAATAACCTTTCATTTACAGTTAAAGTTGTGAGAGGATCAGCCAGAGTAATATCCAAGTGCAGGAACAGCACGATAATGATAAGATAGGAACTTTTTTAGTGACTTTAGGCTTTGACTTTAAGTCACTGATTCTTATAAACACCCTCAAAGTAAACCTCAGGAACTTGTCATCACACACCTTGAGACAGTCTTAACAATCAGGACCTCATAGGGTATCCTTCTCTTCTTTTTATGAGTCACCTCAGGGTTGGCAAGAGGACGTTTATGTCAGAGTTTCAGTGCTTTTTCTCTGAGGACCACAGGATAATTTGTCATGTCTTCATGGACATTAGTGTCTGTTGTCCCAAGCCTCACATTCTTTTTCAGTAGAGCTCTCATCACTGTCTAAACTCAATTCTGTAGACAGGACAGACGTCCCACGTGATGTTTTTGCCCAGGTCACGGTCCAGTGGTACTGAGTAGCGTATAGCCTTCTTTTTCTGTGCCCCCTCCTTCCTCTCTCCTACTAGCATTTATCTCTCTGCATGGTTTTGGCAGCGATGTGCTTTTCCCAGCATTTAGCCAGAAGAGGGAGAGAGGAGGGGAGCGGTAGAGAAAAGGGGGCCTTTTCAAGTGAGGAATGATGGACGCTTTATTAAAAGAGGCAGGGCCTTTTGAGAGGCTGGCCCCTCCATGCTCCCCCCTATACCCCATGTGTCTGGACCTTTTGTCACTGGGCAGTGGCAGAAACCCCCCGACTACCATGCGCTTTGTCACTGTAAGTCACCCTCGCAGACTGAAGCAGACCCACTCGGAAAAAACACACCCATTCGCCACAGTAACTCTTCAGCATTCTGGTTTTGCCTGGTCCGTGAAAAAAATGGATTGTGTGGCTGTCACAAAACATACAGGAGACACGGAGATGGGCGTGACGTTTGGGGAGGCAGGGACAGGCAAAAGGAGGGATAAAGTTGGGGGGGGGGGGTCACAGAGTGCTGCCATAAATGTGAAAGGCAGTGAGGGTAGATGAGGTGGACATCAGATGATAGACTGTAATGTGAGATGGAACAAGGGCAGGAAAAAAATGGAGATGAGTGGGGGACAAGTTTGAAAAACCAATTAAAGAAAATGGTGAAAATGTAGCCAAGAAGGAGCCAGGATGTTGTCAGGAAACCTGGGGTGTCCGTTTGTTTTTCACTGTGTGTGAAATGTGTGTCTTTAGATACAGGCAGAATTCCTCCAGAGATAAACCCCTGGGCCCCCATCCACAGAGCCCCCACCCTTCTCAGTCTCTCCACCCACTAAGCTTACTCAAGTGTGTGTGTCTGGCCATGTGTATGTGTGTGTGTATGTGCGTGTGTGTATGTTTACGGTGGATGGGGGTCTGTGTGCCCAGTACCAAAGCACTTGCAGGGGGCAACAGAAAAGACAGCTGTGTGTTTGAGAGAAACAGAAAACATAAGAAAGAGAGAGTGGAGGGCCAGCAGGCATGCCAGTCAAGACGGTCACTTTTAGAGTGAGTACCACAAACTCTTCTGTTCTTCGTCTTGTCTTGTTGATGCACTTTGACTGCACCTCTTGTTCTGTCTCTTTGTATTTCACATTTCTCTCTGCTAATTTTCTAGCTGTCTTTTTTATAATCTTTAGATTGCTTATGAAATCCTAAACACTTTTTTCGATGTAATGCACCTGTCAACACGACCTGTCTTTACCTTCTCACATCAGTGTTAGGTCAATACATGTTCTCCCTTCCTTGTCTGCCAGCTTTAAATGTACTTTTTTAAGTTTACTTCATGTCTGTCAGATGATAGTGATGCATTGATATCTTGAAGTAAGCGCCAGTTTTGTTTGCCATCCATTCACACTAACCATTCTGGAGATTTCCTCCTGGTGTTCATTGCTTCACATATAAAAAATATATAAATATATATATGGCATACAGATCAAATTCTTTATATGGAGTGTTAAAAACTAAGTGTTTTTTTTTTTGTTTTTTGTTTTTTTTATCAAGCTAACATTATTAGCCTTCCATGGCAACTGTAGACTGAGCTTGGTTGCTTAGGAGTTAGAGTTGTGATGCATGTTCATCCAAGATTAGTGTAAGTGAATATATGTGTGGGTGTGTATTGTGGTATGTTTTCCTCAGTAATCTTGTTTTTGACTTTTTGTTTCTCTGTTTGATGTTCAGATTGTATAATGTCATGTCAAGATTAGCTGTGGTAAGTAAATTAAAGGTCAGTAAAGTGATTAGTGTGTCAGCTAATGAGATGCTTTGGATGGAACTCCACTTAAGACTATGGACTACTTGATTTACTGAGGCCATACAGGTAAATGCAGCACAGGATAAGTGCTTACATGGTCTTTGTGCCTATTTTGTGTATACAAGGGTTTACTTGGGAGGATAGAAGGGGTGAAAAGTTTTGCGGTTGTGATAATGATGCGGTTTATAGAAATGTGACTGTCTGAGAATGAACAACAGTGAGTTTGAATCATTTCAGAATCTTTGCTTGCCCTAAACTTATCCATATGCTATGTTACGTTATCCAAACTAAGTAAATACATAAACTTTGCCTGTTGCAAAACAATCAATAAACAGGCTGCAGCACAGTTCAAGCCAACCATTATCTTGTATTTCGTGGCTGTTCTGGGATGGTCAGCTATTGAATGATAATTAAAAAATAGTATGTAAATGTTTTTGAATTCAGATAGATTTTTATTTCCATGATGGCGCAACAGCTGGGAGTTATCAACAAAGTTTTTAAACCATATTCAGTAAGCTGAAAATAAAGTTGTTCACTGGTAAAAATGGTTACCACCCATGTGTTTATATTTCAGCTCTAATACTGTTATGAGACTTAAAGTTCAAATGTTTGGTTTTATTGGGCTGGGCATTGATTTAATAGATTTCAGAAAGATCAATGTAATGCTTTGACTGGCGTAAACTGCTTTCTGTTTTCTGTGTCCCTCCAGATGGTTGCATTCTGTATAATTACTGCTGTGTAACTGTGCAGTAAAGCACAGGATGTTTACCATATCTTGATCCTCTTCTCATAGGTCTCAAACCCTATCTTCACCCTATGGCTGTCACACTCTTTGTCATCCACAAATGATCACAATAACCATGACAATCTCATCTACAAGCAAAGAGGCTGTAGCAGGGCCAGATATAAAGGAGACGATCCATGAGCAAGGCAGGGACAAACAGTGGGCTACAGAATGGGGGTGGCTGGGAGTGTGAGAAAGTAAATAGTAATAGTGGGACAGTCCACTTCTACACATACAGGAACTGGAGGCAGACAGACAAATGGTTGAACAGACTGGCAGATTTACATGCAGACAAGCAGTGTTGCATGGGAGATTGTAACGACTTAATCCCAGTGCCCCGTTCACTCACTTCCTGTAAATGTGTCAACAGCTATCCAGTCCCATTGGTCTCACTTTGACAGACTTTTACACTTAATACTTATCTGTAACTGAAAACAGGCCACTGCTGGCTCAACCTCGTCAAGAAATAAAGGAACAAGCAACAATAATAAGGACAGAGCAAGAAAAACAATTTCAAGAACAAATTCAAATCAGCAGAAAAGAGGTGTTGGAATAGCTGTTAAGACACTCGGCAGGAATTTCCATAACCATTAAGTGTTCCCCTGAATGAACAGAAACTCCCACATCACAAGTTTAAATACATTGAGATACTGAGTAAAGTGGGGTCTAAATACTGGGAATGATCCAGAGTTCGGTGCTCTTGCACATTTTATATTGTTTAAAGTTCTGGAAATTATTGCAAGTGAAGCATTACTTGTGACATGTTAAAGAAATGTATGCACCTTATTTTCACCTTTCTGCTGGGTGTACAAATAGCTGTGGTGGCACTTAAATTATTTATGATTTGCACCTGGTTGCTGTGTCTGCAAATTCATGTGTGTGTATGGGTATGTGTGTAAGGAGGGAGTGCCTCTGTGTTGTGAATTTCATGTTAATTCTAACAGAAAAGCAGAAACTTTCAAAAGATAGGAGCTTTCTGATGTTTGGTAGAAAGATTCTTCTATTGGAAGAACATCTTGATCTTGCATCTTGATTAGACTGGAAAATACTTTAGATCCATTTTTGGCCAGCAATGAGACAAATAATGAGAAGAATTTGAATTACTGATTTATTATATTCAGAAATATTCGGATGTAAAAAAGGCTAATGTTATCGCAAGCCAGATTTATATGAAGATGACACTAAACCAAAGTTACTAAAGCCATTTTCTGAAATCCAACTGTGCAAAATTAGGCGACATTTTTAAGATGGTGAGGGTCTGCTCTAATATCGCCAGTGTCTGAGCCTTTCCATTCATTTTATTTCTCACTGTAACACATAAACATGCACATTGAGTTTGACTGAATCGTCATCAAAACACACGTTTGATTGTGAAATCAAATCATCATTGTAGAAATCCTCATTTGTCAGGTCTGTTTGTTGCAATGTCTTCATCCCTGTTTTTGTGTATATACACACACATATGTGCACATTTTGAACGCTGCAGTCTGCTGGTGAGGGGGTGATGTCATCCTGTCTGCTGCAGCACAAGCAGAGGAAGCAAACGGGGGAGATACACATGTAAGAAGCAGGAGTTGGAGAAGGGAAAGAACGCAACAGCAAAGAAAATTGGTTGATAACAAGCAGGGGGAGTCAAGAGGAAAGGATTTTCTGTGATAAATGATGATATGGGATGAATTTTACTTTGTAATTTTGAACTTCATTACGAGAAGCTGTATACTGCCGTATCCGTAGACAGTTGCATGCAGATTGTACGACACAGTGTGCTGATACTGCTAATATTAACCAAAGATCTTCAGTGCAGGCTATTGTCTGCGTCTTTTGCTCCAAACAGTGTGATTAATGTGCTTGCTCAGTTCAGCTCAACCCAGAAGCCAGAGGATTGTCTATGCTCTTTTGGAATAATCAGAGAGAGACACTTTTGTCTAAATCATAACCCAGTAAAATGCAGCAGGGGAGTTACCACATAACGTAGTTAGACTGTGTGTAGTCCACATGTGTAGTATTTGATTTCTGTATGTGTGCCGTACCTGTTTATGTCAGAGCAAGGGGACGGGTGTGGTTCCTTGCTTTCTTATCTCACCACACACTCACTTCTTGACGCAAGACGATAATCACACAAACATGCAGGCACACACATGAAAATGCAGGACTCTAAACTAGGAAAGCCTCAGCATAAGAGGAAGCTCTTCCTGGAGGGGTTATGAATTTCTGTTGTCCTGAAACACCAGCAGACTGCAGAGGATGACTGTAAAGAGATTTCCATCAAGGTCACTATTTGCTGGTTTGAGCATGCCTATTGTGTTAGGTTGCTGGTCTTTGCATCAGCTGCGTTTGCTACATCTTTGGGGAAAGAGTGCTTTTTGTAGATTCTACAAGCAGAAATTCAGTGTTGCAGCATACATATTTTTTTTAGTTTTTTTTGTGGGAAAGTATACATATATAATGACAAATAAATAAATTTTAATAAATAAAACATGGACAACAATTAGATGGAAAACTTCTTTGAAAGTTATTTTATGTCAGTTTATAGCTGCCCAAAAAGATGATGTATTATCTCAAAAAAATTTGAGCTTTAAGATAGTGAAAGACTGTGTCGTGATTACTCTTGTGACAGGTGTGTGTGTGTGTGTGTGTGTGTGTGTGTGTGTGTGTGCTGGTCAGTCTGTTGCTCCACATTTGTTAAGGGGGTGGAGATTATCATCTCCAAAGTAAAAGTGAATGAGAAAGTTTATCATGGTTTACCAAGACAGCGTGGCCATGGTGAGTGTTGAAACTGGACGCAGGGCAGACCAATGTAAAGACATCTTAACAACTTCAGCTATGGTCATTTATGTTTTAAGAGTATTCCTTTCTTTACTTTAAGCTTATTATATTATAATTACAAATTGTTTTCTGCTTTACACTAAATTTTTTATGTAGTTTTTACTTTGTGTATGTTGGAAAGTGTAATTATGTTAGCAGCATGTGTGTGAATGTGATTTAGGTTTTGTAGAGTAATACAATATACCGCTTGATGTATTTAAGCTAAACAAAACTAAAAATAGCAGTGGCAGTGTTTCAGAAGTAAATAGTTCAATCAAAACTTGAGTCTTCGTTGCTCCATGCAGATAATGCTGCTGTGTAAGGCATAAGGTTGGCTGTGTAAGGTTCTTATAAGTTTCAACTTTCTTCACTGTGTTAATTTCAGAATGAACACAGGTCTTGCTGATCCAAAATCAGCTGAAACGACTTCTCAGAGTTTTCTGTTTTCTTACTTTTTCAGCTAATTTAGTTTTGGCGACTTCTCTCTTTGCACAGCTCTGTGCTGCTGGTGTCATGCTGAGGGTGTGTTGTGTCATTTGTTGCTATGCGTCTACTTCAGGCATGTGGATCCTTTCTCTTTTTTACTAAGACCCTCTCCCTCTCTGTCAAAAGAGGACCAACAACCCTGTCACAACAATGGTCAGCTTAAAGCACTGTGTTAGGCTGTGCAGTGGCCTTTTCTCTTTTAGAATAAAAAAAGCATGGTTTGTACAGTGGAATGAATGTATGATCTGTATTTGTGTGCAAACATGCAATGGAGGCTTATTTCCCAACAAGCATGTTGTGATGTCTGGGGTGATGTAGGGAGGGGATGTGCACAGCAAGAGAGGAGATTATGTAAATGAAAGTAAAAGGTGCGGGTTTTGCCGCAGTCGAGTTCCTCCCTGTGGTTCTCCCTCTGTCGCCCCTGCTCCTGCCTCTCCTCCTCTCCTCTTCCTCGCTCTCCCCAGTGCCGCATGAGTGATCCTGTTTCAGCCGCACTCCTGCCTGCCTGGGAGAGGCATGAAGCCCTCAGACACAAACAAAACACAGACAAAAAACACCAGACGTGCCATGTGCCAGCCCGTGAGCCCGGACTTAGTCGAGCGTCGTACTCTGTCGCCTTTCTCCATCTATCTTTCTCTTTCTTTAATTTAAACAAGCTGTAAGTTTAGACACTGAAACCCCAAACCCACCACAAACTGTTGACTTGACTTATCAAGAGCAGCAGTTTAAACTCAGAAAGCCACTGTATACGGCTGTTACTTCATTTACACACTTTCCACAACCTCATTAACACAAATTTGAAGCTACTGAAGCAGATATTCAAACTGCACTGCCCAAAATCCCAAGGGAGGAGTGAAATGAGAGGAAAACTGATGGACAAGTGCCATCTTGTCAACATTCTCCGTCCTTTAAAATGCCCACTTTTGAAACACATAATAACTGAACTCTCCCTCTCTATTTTCCTTCTCTCTTCCTTTACATGTCTCACTTTCTCTTATACCCCTCATCCCCATCTTTCCCCCTCCTATCTTTTTCACTTGCAGGCAGATGCTGGCAACAGTTTCCTTAGAGCAGCCCGATCTGGCAACTTGGACAAGGCCTTGGAGCATATAAAAAATGGCATTGATATTAATACAGCCAATCAGGTAAGAGATCCCATTCCATTGATTGAATTGCCACACTGGCAAGCAACCCCAGTTACCACCCACTTATTTTTATTTATATTTTACAATTTATTTTTAGCTTTTTATTCACTTTAGGCAGTTTTTCTTATCAGCAAAACTGATCTTAAAATGTGGTTTTCTATCTCCTTTTCATAAGATTTAGGGACTGTTAGTCTGTCACAAAACAGCTGCAATATGTCAATAGGAAAGACAGCACTATGTAGGCAACAGGACTTACAAACAAAAATTTTTTATTTTATTTTTTCATTTTTTGGTTCTAATCAGGTCAATGCAGAAACTTAGCAGCAGTACTTTTAAGTTTATCCTATCTTACATGTTACAGGGAACTGTTATATAATGTGGTTTAATCTGGTACAGATGTTTTTGTGTCATGTTCTGCTCAAGTTTAGTGTGTCACCATTATATATTTGTATTCATGTTTGTGTTTTGAGTGTCCGGCATGCTTGAATCAAGCACTGTGCTGTTATGTGCCATTTTCTGCCTGGCATGTGCATGCTCAGTAAGACTGTTAATCATTTCTGAAAGTGTCAGAGTTTACAGTGTCTCCAGAGTAGGTAATAAATGGGGTAGGGGCTTCCCTTTGCCTCGTGTCTTCCATTCTGCCTCTTTTACGCTGACAGTTGTACCTAGAATGTCCTGGTAGAGGCAGCATTAGTGGGTCTGCTGCCCTCAGGTTCCTGAAACTTGGCAAAAATCCCATATGTGTGCATAAAAGACTCCTCTGGCTCATTAATCTAACTTAGTCATACCTTCCATTTACCCATGCCATCCTAAACATTTTGTAATTAATGCTGGTAATACTTCTGTCACAGTTTCAATGAGGCCTATTCATAGGCCCTACAGCAAACCACATAACTACAGAATTATTTATTAAAAATGACAGTCCAGATTATACTGCTTGAAATGCTTTCACAATGATAAAGGGAGACACCCCATGGACTAAGAATATAACTACATGCTGGAATAAGGTAAATGAAACGAGGATTTGATATGTTAGATTTTCTTGAAGGACACGTTTTTAATTTAATTGTGTTTTTGGCGTTTATTATGTAATTGTGTTACTGTGTAGTGTACATGTACTTGGGTTAAAGTGGTAATCTGCAATGTTCATTTTTGCTGAGTTTGACAGCTATATACACATGCTGTTCTTTGCAATTTTACAGTTAAGGTTCCCTTATATGAGCTATTTGTATATCATTTTTTTGTTTTTAAAAATCCAGATTCAGCTTTCAGTTATACAGTGGCTTTAATATTGCAAAGGTTCATTGTGATAAAATAAACACCACATGTGAGCCATGGTTTTACATGTGTTATTGGAGTTGAATCTTTGCAGTGAATAACATCATTGCTAACTGCATTACAGTTACGTAAAAGTTGTAGATTGTCACTTTAACCTCTGTTCTGACGGTGCTGTTGTTTGGTATATTGTGTCGGTAACATGGGGGGATTTGGTCAGGTGGAGGCATGACTGTGGCAGTTGTGTTTCTGTTTCCCTGTCTGACTGGATGCCTTTGCCTCTGTCACCAGCACGCTGCCTCACTTTTACCCTCCCTTCACTGTGTTTTCTTTCATTGTCTTTCTCTCTCAGCCTAACAATGTCTTCTCTATCCTATCTGAGCTGCGTGTCTTCTATCTCACCTCAGTTTTTTTTTTCCCTTGCATTTTCCCTCCACCATTTCCTCCCTTCCTGCCTCTCCAGTAGCGTGATGGTGTGCAATGGTCTCCCCACTCAGAGGAATAATATCAGTGGTGTGGGAAAGGTCCAACCTCACATGTCCTGTGCGGCTGAAGGAAGGCTGTGTGAGGTCAGACCTATCCCACACGGCTCGTATTCTTCCCAGCCACGAGACCAGCGGCCTGCCATCCCCCTCCCGTCCTCCTCTTCCTCCTGCACCTCTAATCATCATTAAACAAATGAAAAAAAATTTCATCTTGATTTTCATTCCTATAGATGTTGTTTTTGCTAATGACCACTCTGATTCTGAGAGTACTGCATGCATGGTGTCCACTGTAAGTATTTGCTTGCTGTGGTTTGTCACTGTGACAGCAATCAGTTGTTACAGTTGGCATGGCTCTTGTGTTTGTGTGTATACTCTGAATATATGGTTAGAGATTGTAGCGTGTGTAAGACCCTTCGGTATGAGGTCTACCCTTTTCTTTCACACAGAATGGGCTCAATGGGCTGCATCTGGCCTCGAAAGAGGGCCACGTTAAAATGGTGCTGGAGCTACTCCACAATGGAATCGTATTGGAAACCACCACAAAGGTAACCTACCCTGCAAGAAGTACTATAACCTTTGACCCTTAAATATGACTATAAAAAATCTGTGTGTTTTTATTTACTTATAAAGAAATAGTATGAGATGTAAGAGAATTTAGGTATTAAATGAATTAATCTTCTTTTACGTGTGTCACTCCACTGGATTTTTATAAAATGTGAGGTTTTCTTTCAATTTTATATCAGTAAAAGTCAGTATTTTATCAATGTACATGAGACTGAATGATAAAAGAATTTGGGCGATGAGACTCCAATGAGTAGAGCTGTATCCTGAGTGAAGGTAGAAATTTAGCAGGGGCCTTGGATCTGGGGGTGGTAGATTGAAGATCAGGTGAGGATATGACAGAAAATTCTTTTTAAGGTGGAGGGATTTTTGATTGGCTTGGAAAAAAAACAGCATGAAGATAACTGGATCAAAGCACCGGTCACAAATAAAAAAACAGGTTAGTTTGACATTATATGAAGGTAGAAGTGCCTAAGCGAGAAACAAAGAACAGTCCATACATCCAGTAAATATGGCAGATGTGAAGAAACACTTAAGTGAATCTGAACAAATGCATGATTATTTTTACCTGACAAAATGTGTTATTTCCAGTATGTACTTAAATAATGCCAATTTGTTTATCCAGAAAATGTGCACGTCAGAAATACTTTGGATATGGATTTCAGTTAAGACTTTTTACATTGTGTACCTTTGTCCTTTTGTCTGTGTTTAAACAGAAGGGGAACACAGCCCTGCACATCGCAGCCCTGGCAGGGCAGGAGCAGGTGGTCACGGAGTTGGTTAACTATGGAGCCAATGTCAACGCCCAGTCCCAGGTGAGACTCAGAGATGCTCTCACAGCAGTAATCCCAGGACACAGTGAGGCTGCTTTTCAACATCTACTATGTGAACTTTGCTGTGAAAACCATTGTAGTACTGTGACTACTGCAATTCCATCTGTTAACATGTGTCTTTGTTCCAATATTTCTGTGTGTTTGTGTTTCCTCTTTGTGTACATCCTTGTGTGTGCATCTGTGACTGTCTTGTGGTTGCTGTGTTTGTGTCTCCTCTGCGGCTGTGTGTGTGTGTTTGTGTGTCTGTTGTATGTCTTTCTGAGACAGAAGGGTTTCACTCCACTCTACATGGCTGCACAAGAAAACCATCTAGAGGTTGTGAAGTTTCTTTTGGAGAATGGAGCCAATCAGAGCATTCCAACTGAGGTACCAAAGAACTGAGAGAAAAGCTTTTAAAGAGTAATCTCCCAAATTCCTCTATCCCATCCTTGCTGATCCACACTCACTGTGTTTCCATTCTGTTTTGTTCTCATGAGCTTCTCTCCTTATATATCTCTTTCATTTTCTCTTCATGAGTTAACCTCCTTTCAACTCTCCGGTGTGCTGCAGGATGGATTTACTCCACTCGCAGTGGCTCTTCAGCAGGGACATGAGAATGTTGTAGCCCTGCTCATCAACTACGGCACCAAGGGAAAGGTTCGCCTCCCAGCACTGCATATTGCAGCACGAAACGATGACACACGCACAGCTGCAGTGCTTTTGCAGAATGACCCTAACCCCGATGTACTCAGCAAGGTGTGTGGATGTTTATTTGAAAGACTGCAGGCATAGTTGTTCTCATGTTAAGTACATGTACCAACATGTTTATGTGTGTTCTTTTAATAGTTTACCTTTATGTTTTTAGAATGCAAAGAATTATTATTTGCATGTATTTTGCAGACTGGATTTACACCCCTCCACATTGCTGCACACTATGAAAACTTGAACGTAGCTCAACTGCTGCTCAATCGTGGAGCAAATGTCAACTTCACCCCAAAGGTAGGGAACATCTAAAGGTAATAGAACGTCATTTGCTTCTCCTAGCTTTCTGTTTTCTTATGTTTATTTGAGATCATCTGTGTTTCTCTGCAGAACGGCATTACACCTTTGCACATTGCTTCCAGACGGGGGAATGTGATCATGGTTCGACTCCTTCTGGACCGAGGGGCACAAATTGATGCCAAGACCAAGGTGCCAAATAAATCTGTCCTATGTAACTACTGTTGTTCCTAATTTGATCTATCATTAACTACATCACTTACGACCCTGTCTTTCCAGGATGAGTTGACTCCTCTCCACTGTGCAGCCAGAAATGGACATGTTAGGATTATTGAGATCCTGTTGGACCATGGAGCCCCCATCCAGGCAAAGACCAAGGTAACCCACTTGGGGACAACTTAAAAGAATACCTTACCTCTTTTAAAATTAATTGTGAATTGTTGTGTGGTTTAGTTATGAGAAATCAGTGAGCTTTATTTGTTCTGCTCCTTTTCTTGCTGCTTTTTGTGCCAATTATTTTCACACAGATTATAGACAATACATTTTTTTCCTTTTACAGAATGGCCTATCTCCAATCCACATGGCAGCACAGGGAGACCACATGGACTGCGTCAAGCAGCTTCTGCAGTACAATGCAGAGATTGATGACATCACACTGGACCACCTTACCCCTTTGCATGTGGCAGCACACTGCGGACACCATCGCATGGCCAAAGTACTGCTGGACAAAGGGGCAAAACCCAACTCAAGGGCTCTGGTTAGTGAACAGTTAATTTGTATTAAATTTAAAATAAGTAATATATTGTTTAGATATCCATTAGATACACTAGAATCAGTGCATCAATAACTGCTGATCTCAGAAGCATAGTCATCAGACAATAGCTCTTGGGTTTAGTTACTGGTAACAAAAACTGCAAGACTATTTTGCTTTTTGTCGCTGTAGTGACAATGATTTTGTTTTGACAGAACGGCTTTACTCCCTTGCATATTGCCTGTAAAAAGAACCACATGCGTGTTATGGACCTCCTGCTCAAACACTCAGCATCTTTAGAGGCCGTGACTGAGGTAAGGGATCAGGAGATATAGCATAAGTCAGAATATCTTAAAAAATTAATAAAATGAATGAATAAATGAATGTGTCTCTGTTTTTATTCTGTCCTTTCAAACAGTCCGGCCTAACCCCACTGCATGTGGCATCATTTATGGGTCATCTCAATATTGTGAAGATTCTCCTGCAGAAAGGAGCTTCGCCCAGCGCCTCCAATGTGGTGAGTACCTCACAGACCATTTCAAATGACCAGTTTGCATGACTCAAAGCACTGGCATTGACTCTCACTGTTGTTTGTGAACAGAAAGTGGAGACTCCGCTCCATATGGCTTCTCGGGCGGGACACGTAGAGGTGGCAGAGTTTTTATTGCAGAATGCAGCACCGGTGGATGCAAAGGCCAAGGTAGATTTTTTTAACATGCAAATTCCCTGTGAGTTTGTTATATAATATCTGACATGTTCAAGATGACTCAAACACACCGTTGTATACTGTACAAGTGCTAATTTCCCACCTCATTTGTAATTGTACTACAGATCATAGTAGAGTGTGTTGTATTTCATGATTTCTTTCATCTCCCTGGCTAGGATGACCAGACACCTCTGCACTGTGCTGCTCGGATGGGCCACAAGGAGCTAGTGAAGCTTCTGTTGGAGCAGAAAGCCAATCCCAACTCCACCACCACATCTGGTCACACGCCTTTACACATCGCTGCCCGGGAAGGTCATGTGCAAACCGTGCGTATCCTCCTGGATATGGAGGCTCAGCAGACCAAGATGACTAAGGTAAAGCCCACTTACTGACCCTTTTGCAATATTTGGCTGGAATTTGTAAGCCCACCCAGAAGCCAGTATGATCCACTTTAATACTAGTCCACTTTTTTCTTGGTGCCCCTCTAGAAAGGGTTCGCTCCTCTTCATGTGGCCTCCAAATACGGCAAAGTGGATGTAGCCGAGTTGTTGCTTGAAAGAGGGGCCAACCCTAATGCAGCTGGAAAGGTGAAGATAAGATAAAGTGCTTCACTGTATTGAGGATAAGATAAATAATAGATGATTACATTTCTCTCACTGGTGAACTTTTGACTTTGCTTTTACAGAATGGTCTGACTCCACTGCATGTTGCTGTACATCACAACAACCTGGATGTAGTTAACTTACTTGTCAGCAAAGGAGGGTCACCACATAGTGCTGCCAGGGTAAAACAAATATACATATATATATATCAATGCAAATATTATTAATACATAAATATTTCACTACAACCACAATTTTTTTTTTCTAGAATGGCTACACTGCCCTTCATATTGCATCCAAGCAGAACCAGGTGGAGGTGGCCAACAGCCTGCTGCAGTATGGAGCTTCAGCCAATGCTGAGTCACTGCAGGGAGTCACACCTCTTCACCTGGCCTCACAGGAGGGCCGACCCGACATGGTCTCCCTGCTCATTTCCAAACAGGCCAACGTCAACCTTGGCAACAAGGCAAGAACAAATATATAAACAGACCACATATTTGGCCTAAAATAAATTGTTATGTAACTTGATATGTCTTATGTATTTGACTTAGTTTTTTCTATTTCTATACCCAGAGTGGATTAACCCCGCTACACCTGGTGGCACAAGAGGGACATGTAGGCATTGCTGATATCTTGGTGAAGCAAGAGGCTTCAGTTTATGCTGCCACGCGAGTACGACTTTTTTCTTTTTTGTCTTTGCAGAGTGTTCAAAGCCTCAGTTTAAAAACTATTTGTGTTTCCACTTTAAGCTGTAAAAGATAGTGTCTAAGTGCTGCAGCATAAATAGCCTTCCAGACGGTTATGTTATCATCAGTACTCAGCTGACCCTTAAGTTCAAACCTCTCTGACCTCTGGTGCATACTGTTTGAACCATCATTGTAATTTAATTTTCATAAACACTGAATTCAAATTGCAAAGTTATGCGACTGAATAGAAGTGTGTTTAAGAGTTTTCACTGTTTTCTCCCACTGTCAGATGGGTTACACCCCTCTCCATGTAGCATGTCACTATGGAAACATCAAGATGGTGAAGTTCCTTCTGCAACAACAGGCCAATGTTAACAGTAAAACAAGGGTGAGTGTTTCCTGCTGGCTTTTGATCAAACTACAATAAAATTAGCATCAGCTGGAACCATACACCAACCTCACACTCTATCAATAACCACATCAACGCTCCATATCTTGTTTAAAAAACGCATCTTTACCACAGCCAGTCAATTAGGGTTAGAGCACACTAGTTTTCTATTCAACATTTGCAAGGTGTTTTACGTGGACATTTTCTCTTCCTTGCAGCTTGGTTACACTCCTCTGCACCAAGCGGCGCAGCAGGGGCACACAGACATTGTGACATTGTTGCTTAAACATGGTGCCCAGCCCAACGAGACCACTACAGTGAGTATAAATCCACCTGTTTGTCCTCATACTCACTCATAGAGTCTTGTCTTTGCATCTGATCAATCTGCTGTTTTCTTTTCCATAGCATGGTACTTCAGCCCTGGCCATCGCTAAGAGGTTGGGCTACATCTCCGTAATTGATGTCCTGAAGCTTGTCACTGAGGAGACAGTTTCCATGGTAAGAAGTTTTTAAATTTCCTATAGATGCAGCATTGATATTATACAGTTGTGCCTAACAGAAATACTTGAAATACTATAAGAAAAAACATTTATTTATTTATGTTTGCTTTCTTTTTTGTTGTCATATGTAAAACAGCTTTTTCTTTTCTTCTGTATTCTACAGACAACCACAGAGAAACATCGCATGAGTTTCCCAGAAACTGTGGATGAGATTCTAGATGTGTCTGAGGATGAAGGTATAGCACCAGTATGATTATCAATAACATAAAAACAGAAGGAAACAATAGTGTTTAAAGTGTTAAAATATTGTTTTTTTTTCTAATTTATTTATTTATTTATTTATTGTTTTTTGCCCTTTTTTTTAGGAATTGCACAGCTAACATTAGGTATGAATGCCTTTCTTTTTTGTGCAGCATTCATAGGTCCGTTGTCACAAAGTGTGTGTCTCCATTTCAAGCTCACTCCATCTTTGTCTCCTTGTCTCTCTCTTTCTCTCTCAAGTGGTGGTGCTCACTGTGATGGTGGCTCTGGTTTCTCATTGGCATGCACCCATAGCATCCATGTCTGTAACCTCCACATGTCCCTTCAATAACACCCTCATTCTATAACTTCCCGGTTTTCTTTTTTCCCTCCATGTTCTGACATCAGTCATTGTTTTTATAGTAGCAGCGAGAGCCAGTACATCGATCACACCTGTACCTGCCCTGTGAGGTTTTACACTTGGAGTGGAGTGGTGTTGTCTTTTTGAAGTAATTGCTTTGTTGTGTTTGTCTGTAGTCGTTAGTCATAGTGGTAATTATGCATTTTATTGTTTTTATGCATCTTGTATTGCTGTATTTAACAATGGATTTCATGATTAAGAAAAAAGGAATACACAGGGAATTATGACTGACCCTTAAGCTCACCTCAGCGACATGCTGTTGGTATGCTGGTCGTGTAATGACCAAATAAATTATTGTTTGCAGACCACAGTAATAGGTGAGACAAATGGTAACATAGTTTGAAACAGTTTATGCCATTGTTGTCTGAATTGTAATAGCAAAGTAATGCAAGTATAATTATTTAATATTCAAACACAAATTAGAAATATTAGTGTAAACAATATTCTTGTTTCTAGTTCAGTAAATTATCTTTACTTCTAGGCTAAAAATCCTCCCACAAAGAGAGGTATCAGAGTTTGATACATAACGGTTTTCAGAGGGCATCTATTTGACCTTTAAGATATCTTGAATGGATACACCCAATCTTAAGGTGAATATATATTAGCCTCAAAGAGAGCAGCCTGAGCCCCTTGCACGATCACAACATGGAGAGCAGATGTGAGAACCAAAATAAAACAAGAACTGTAAACTAAATGTGTTCAAGCACATGTATTTTTTGTTAATTTAGCTCAAATTCTATGAGAATAACATGTTGGCATTGTATCCAAGTCTTACAATGTAGTGAAAAACGTTATTTACACTTGCATCCTTTTGAATAAAATGCAGTTAACATATCGATAATTATATTTATAATCACCACAGACAACAAAATTGATCAAGGTCAGATGGACCAAAACAACTATATATATATATATATATATATATATATATCATATTTCTTTTTAAAAAAGAAACTGTTTGTCATATCAACTCAAATGTGATTTATCAGTTCATAGGTCAGAGTCACTTTCTGCTGCCCTCAGGTGGTCACAAACACCCCATATGGTGGTTTAATTTTTGCTGTTGGAAGTTCACATCATCACTGACAATAATGCCAGAGGATATTATGTCTTGATATATTTAGTCCCCTGATAATTCAACCAACAGTCAGTGTAGCTCTAATTATAGAAAAGAGCTGAGTCGCTGTCTTAAAGACACACCTCATATCCGGATGGTAAAGTGATATTAGTGATGCATACCCTCCCTTCCATATGATAACATTTGGCCCACACAACACTCATGTGTTGTTTACCAGACAGATGATATACAGGAAATGAGCTGACACACATGAACCTCTGGGGAGAGCACTCACCGAGTCAAACATGGCGTAATGACATCACTCTGGCTCTGGACCTTCCACAGACACCTATTCACACAAGCTGCGCTCATACAGTCACAAAATTTATAGACGCAGGGAAGACTTCTGGTTTCCTGGTGGTGATTCTGAGACATTATTGCGTGTTTTGGGGGGTAAGTAAGCTAAACCCACCTGGACTCATCCAGATATGCTGTTTGTTCAAAGGAGAGTGTGAAACAGCTCATACTCTTCTTATCCTGCATTTTAGACAAATGTGCTGTTCTGATTGTATTTGGCTTCATTTATTTGAGAGTAAATCTCTCCCTGGATCACTCTATAAAACCCCCACTTCAGTAACTTTTTATTCAAAAGACAACACATTTTTGGAATGAATTTTTACTGATGCATGCTCTCACCAGATAGTGTAGTCTGCATATCTTAAATGTTGTTGTCTTTAAGTCCAGCCTACATTCCTGTGTCATCCTCTGTGACTTTACTGAGTAGTAATGTCCAGGGTTTAAAAAGTGTCAGCAGCTTAGAGCACATCTGATTGCAGTGAACTGTAGTGTTCACATCCTCATACATAACTTGTTAAATGTTCCCATAATTCCTGAGTGAAGAACATTGTTACTAATGTCTTGTGTCACCAGTCTAATTCTCAAATAACAGAGCCATCACCAAGTACATCCAGGGTTATCATCTTGTCTAACACTTCTAACTGCTAGTTAACAGCCTTGTTTTCTTTCTCTTTTTCTCTTGTGCTGTTTCACCAACCTGACCACGTCTGTTCGCTCTCTTTGGCATGTTGTTCTCTGAAGGCGAGGAGCTCTTGGGGACAGAAGGGGCCAGGTACATGAAGATGGATGACATGAAAGACCATGATGACGATTTCCTCTCCCCAAAGAAATCACTGGAGTACGAGAGAGGGCTGGGCACAGCGTAAGGGGGGATGTGCAGGGAAGCAGGGTAGAGAGCCAAGCTAGTAGCCATGCCATAATAGGTTGATGGTAGAAGGGAAGGCAACATAGACACACACTTAACACCAGGCTGATCACTTGGGAGGAAATGAGATATGAAGAAATACTTTAACCTGACTTTTTTTCTTTTCTCTCTCTTACTTCATACAACAGGAATTACTCGCCAGCTATTCCCAGGATTCCCCGTGTCTCGCCAGAGACTGTTATCCTAAAAGAACATGAGATAGATCAGGTACTGCAGAGAGCTGCATGGCTGATATACACCAAACTGCAAATATTAAGATAAGATAAGATAAGATAAGATAAGATAAGATAAGATAAGATAAGATAAGATAAGATAAACTTTATTAATCCCCAACAAGGTAAATTCAGGTGTCCAGCAGCATACAATGTTTGCCATAATCAATCACTCTCACTACCAACCACAACATGAGAACAGTAAATAAAATAAGTTAAAAGCTACTATCAATAGTAACAAAGTGCAGAAATAAATATCATACAAAGTTTTCTTCATACTAAAATACTGTAGTCTTAAATTGAAGCATAGTAGAAAGTCAGATTTTGAGTCCCTTGTAGGAATTAAACTCCAAACTCATTGGATCTGTAAAGAGGATGTAATATGAGTTTAGGGTTTTCACTGTCTTTCTTTGTTTCTACACTGCTTTTTTTTTGTTAATATAAAATATCTGCAAAGTTCCAAAGCACTTACTGAAGAGCCTTTTACTCTCCCACCTCTCCTAACCTGTTTGAAATGCCTTATTTGTGGACCAGGTTTACATCTGCTACATATCTACATTGCCATCAAACACTAACTCAGTCCTGCTTATCAGTTATACTGGTACAAACAATGAACAAACGAGTCCAAGATCTGCTTCATCTTTAAACTTTTTTCTCCCTTGTTATCTTGAATTCAGCAGCTTTTAACCATTCAGCTGGACAAACAAAGAAATGTGAGCCTCACTAAAGGTGGGCCCTTAAAGAAAAGGAGCTAGGAGCTAAGGCAAAGCGTTTCAGAAACCTAAAATACAAGCAGTTCTGCTACAGTTAACACTGTGAGAATAATTATTCCAGAAGAAGCCAGCACAAATGATCAGGACATATACTCTTTCATTTCTGGCAACTCCAGTGTTGTTTATTATGTCCCTTGTAACAGGTGGGCTGTTTTACAAAATATGGAACATTCTTTTTTTGCATTATGACTTAAAATTAAAAAGAGAGTCCTTATTTCTGTTAATGATTTGCACAATAGCCACTGTAAAATTAGCAAGTTGCTGATTCAGCATAAACCTCTATCATGGCCCTGTCAATATCCTTTCTCTTAAGTGATGTGCTTTTTGTTTGTATATAACATCGTTTTAAACTGTTACACAATATAATGAATAGCCTTGTTTTCTGTCTCATGTAGCAACACACTCCACTTCCACTACCCAAAGAATATGATGAGGACTCGCTGATTCCCAGCAGCCCAGCAACTGAGACGTCTGACAATGTCAGCCCAGTCGCCAGTCCCATACACACTGGGTCAGTACAGAAGAAAACAGTTTATATTGCTTCATCTCTTTTTATTAGGTTGCTAACTGCCTCAGGCTTTGTTGAACAACAGGTTCCTGGTCAGTTTTATGGTCGATGCTCGGGGCGGTTCAATGCGAGGCAGCAGGCATAATGGTCTGCGTGTCATCATACCTCCACGGACGTGTGCTGCACCCACCCGCATTACCTGCCGCCTGGTGAAGCCGCAGAAGCTGACCAGCCCCCCTCCACTGGTGGAGGGAGAGGGGCTGGCCAGCAGGATCATCTCCCTCGGTCCAGCTGGCATGCAGTTTCTGGGGTGAGCAACTGAAATCTTCTTTTTATTCAGCTTGAATTAATACAAAGTTGATTATTTTTTATGATTGACATCTTCTAAATGTGCAAGAAATATTAGATATCAGCAATTTCTAAAAGAACTGAATTAAATGTTTGTTAAGCTGTTGATGAAAAACTGATGGATAGTGGATAGAGTGTTCTAAATAAGCTGATTAGCTATAAAACATGTTTTATTAATGATAATTATTTTCTAGTTTTTCTCACCATTTCAGTTAGGCTTAGACCATGAAAAATTTTACCTTTTTACTGCTATATATATATTTTTCTAGTGTGTGATATTGATGTACTTCCATGTGTATGGCAGACCAGTGATTGTGGAGATCCCCCATTTTGCTGCTCTGGGTCGTGGTGACCGAGAACTTGTGGTGCTGAGGAGCGAAAATGGCTCAGTCTGGAAAGAGCATCGTAACCGCTATGGTGATGAGGTGCTAGAAACAATCCTGAACGGGATGGATGAGGGTAAGAGTCTAGCGTATGGTTTATTTCACAATGACCAGCATCACTCAATCAAAAATTTAACCAATTCCTCCCCCCCCCCAAGACCTAGAAAGTCAAGAGGAACTCGGGAAGAAGAGAATCCGCCGCATCATCTCCACCGACTTTCCTCTTTACTTTGCTGTTGTGTCAAGAGTCCAACAGGAAAGCGACCTTATTGGTCCAGAGGGAGGTTCGCTGACAAGTAAACTGGTGCCATTGGTGCAGGCCACGTTTCCCGAGACAGCAGTTACTAAACGAGTCCGTCTGGGGCTGCAGGTGAGATGGGACGATGAGGAGAAGGAAAGAGAGGAAAAACAGAATCATTAATGCCTGTGTGCCTTAAAACAGCATGCTGGATTTCTTTTGATTGATTGTGGAATGACCAGATCAAATCAGCAGATGTGCAAAGTTTTGTTGATTTAATTTTATGTTGTTTTTTTTTTGTTGTTTTGTTTTTGTTTTGTTTTTTTTGTTGTTTTATTTTTGTTGTTGTTGTTGTTGTTTTTTGCTTGTTGTGTTTTTAGATGACCTTTCTTTTTGCTTTTATATTATATACTGCATGCACCTGGCACCTTTATAGACCTGTGGACTTCTCATTTCATACTGATATGTAATTGTGTCATCTTTAGCATCTTTATTACTAATGTATTTATGCTACTTACAAGCCTTGTGCATCCCATAGTCAACACATTCATTTGGAATTTTTGACAAACAAGTCATCTGCTTTTTTGTTGAAGCTAGAACAGACTCTATAAGTTAGTCTCTCTTTTTTGTGGTTTTGAAGTTATCACTGTCTAATAAAATAAGCTAGCATGTCTTCTTTTAAAAAGTGGACAGCTGAGGACCTGCTCTTTACACCGATTCAGTCTTAGTTTATTAACCATTTGTTGCCACACAATCTTGTTTGTATGGCTTCACTGTTTTCTCTAAAACACACACCAAAGACTTAAGTGCACATTATCCTCTTTACACACACATTTACTTATAATTTAGTTCTTGCTGTCAGAAATGACTCCAACATCACACAAAATAAGAAGGATTAACTGTAAGATGAAACTAGGAACATTTGGGATCTGTTGTCCCATTTATTGATCTGTATTTATTCTTACTTTTAACTTTTATTCTCAATCTTCTAATCTACAGCTTATCATTAGTTATCAGATATAAACTGAATTCCAGTGTCTGCGCAGACTACAGTAGACCAAACTGGCAGGTGGATTTAGAACAAATACACTAGCCACTGTATGTTTTGGCTGAATAGTTGTCCTGAGGACACATAAATGAATTTATGTAAAGCTAAATATTTTTGCAAACTAACACTTTACTGGCCTCACTACTTCCAAGCTGAAAATACTGAATGTTACTGAATATCAATAAGTTAGATATTGTTAGGATATTCAGAGTTTCTTCGCACAGATTTATTTGAGCAGTTTCATCATTTCTAGGCGACTATTTGTTTAACTAATATTATGTTGTAGTAGACATGTCATGAATGGCCTTGTAAAACCACAGTGCCTTAAAATCTATCCATTTTGATCCATTTTGTATTAATCAATTTGAGAAGCTTTTTGTTAATATACATTGTTGAATTTTACAATAAAAATTTATTTTAAAGTCATACAAGCATTTTGTGTTGCTATTTTCTCTTTAAATGCTTTGTCTGAGGTACTTTACTCACTGTGGGCTTCTTTCTCTTTTTTATCTTTAATTGTTCTTTTTTGATCATCCTTTCTTTTAATTCATTTTCTATTCACTTATTTTAATCTACTTGCTGTCCTAAAATCCCAACATCTTTTTGAAAAAATATCATTTCCATCTTTTTTTTTTTTCTCATCAAATCTGTGCCCTCGTTACGTTCTCCTACTTTCCATCATTTGCTTTCAACTTCAGGCTCAGCCAGTTCCGGATGAGCTGGTTGCAAAGCTGCTGGGTAATCAAGCAAACTTTAGCCCCGTGGTCACTGTGGAGCCTCGGCGGCGCAAGTTTCACCGACCCATCGGGCTTCGTATCCCCCTGCCCCCGTCCTGGAGGGAGAGCCCTCGAGATTCGGGGGAGGGCGATACCACCAGT
Source organism: Melanotaenia boesemani (assembly GCF_017639745.1). NCBI lineage: Eukaryota > Metazoa > Chordata > Actinopteri > Atheriniformes > Melanotaeniidae > Melanotaenia > Melanotaenia boesemani. The sequence goes on from NC_055692.1 coordinate 18,623,238, forward strand.
CTACGTCTGCTCTGCTCTGTCATAGGTACTGCATGACAGTCAGGAGGTGTGTGGGTGGGTTTACTTTCATGGCAAGGAAGGATTTATGGGGCAAAACTGCAGATTTACATGGGTTGACAAATGCCTGACAAGAAACATTGCCATCATTAGACTTCTTCTTCATGACCTTTGATCTCTGCTTTTGCTCTTTTCCTTCCTTTTTGACTTCCAGGTGGTACAGCTCCAGCCCAATGGGAGGACATTACTGGCACTACCAAGCTCATGTACGCTAATGACTGTGCCAGCTTCACAACCAATGTTTCAGCACGGTAAGTACAGATGGCAGCTTTTACAGTTTTAACCATCATACTGTAGAACAGAGTACACATTTTATGTTTAAACATCCCTGAAAACAGCCCAACTATAATAAAGGAAGACAAAAAAAGATTAATGTTCAATGTTGTGATTGCGTACCATTGTTTTATCACAGATTCTGGCTGGCAGACTGTCCTCGGACAGCTGAGGCAGTTTCCTTTGCCAACCTGCTCTACAGAGAACTGTCAGCTGTACCCTACATGGCCAAGTTTGTGGTATTTGCAAAGATGAATGAGCTGCGCGAAGGCCGTCTGCGCTGCTACTGTATGACCGACGACAAGATGGATAAAACTCTGGAACAACACGAGAATTTCACAGAGGTGGCACGCAGCCGAGACATAGAGGTCAGTTCAGATACCAGGGTTGTATTTCTTCACTAATGCATGAATACCTTAGACTTATTACTGTAGGCTTGTTGAGTATGTTGATAAGGAGCAAAAAGTGCTTTGAGGTAAGTTCTTAAATCATATATTGCAGGTGATGGAGGGGATGCCACTTCACCTGGAGTGTTCAGGGAATCTTGTGCCAGTGAGGAAGGCCACACAGCAGCCTCGCTGCTTTAGTTTCCAGGCCTTCAGGGATAACAGACTTCCTGTCTCTGTTAAGGTGTTACAATTGGGCTTTATTAATGTTCTTTTCTTTCTTACTGCTTCTACATGAGCATTTTTTCCATTTGCCTAGTGTTTGTTCATCTGTGCACCTCAGGTGAGAGACAGCAGTAAAGAATCAACTGGATTTTTATCCTTCTTGCGCAAAACAACTAAATATGAGGATAGCCAGCACGTGCTCTGCAACCTCAATATTACTATGCCTCCATGTATTAAGGTAAAGCTTTAAAACCTTGCTTTACAAAGGCACATACAGTGTATTTGTAAAAAATTCTGACTTTACAGGTTTTTGCTTGCAATTGACAGATTATTGGGAGTGAAGACCGGAGGCGAACTCTGACCCCACTGGCTTTAAGAGAACGATACAGCGCCCTGAATGAGCCTGCTATGGGTATGAGTCTTTTATCTCACACGATAGTTATGTCTGCTTCTTCAGTTGGTGATTATTTAATAGAAGCACTGTATGATTTTAAACACCTAATGTACAGCACATTCAGAATCCATGATAATCTCAGCTTTATAATCGACAGAGGGAGATGTTAAAGTTTCAGTTGCTCTGAATTTTGCAGCATCACTGAGCGCCATGGAAAGGACAGAGCTGAAGATGGCTGTGATTGCAGAGCAGCTGGGACTGAGCTGGGCTGGTGAGTGAAAACTGAGAGTACACGAAGTCTGTTTTCATGTGAACCATCCATGTTTATCTTTTGTCTGACAAGCAGACCTGACACGAGGCAGCTGATTAAACAAAGTTAGAACATGGTGCCTAGCCAATGAAACTAATTATTTTCTGCTTCCCTGCCAGATGCCATAGCTATTTTATAGAGAGAGTATTCTGTGAAGGCTTGAACCACCCTCAAGAACAACAGGATGACATGTTATACACATTTCCTTTCTTTCTTGATCTCCTCTGTCTCATTTTCTAAACAGAGCTGGCACGTGAACTTCAGCTCAGTGTGGATGATATCAATAAGATCCGAGTGGAGAATCCAAACTCCCTGTTGGAGCAGAGCTCTGCATTGCTCAACCTGTGGGCCACTCGTGAGGGCAAAAGAGCCAAAAGTAAGTGAATTACATATGGTGTGAATTTCTCACTTTTTTTTCCTCCTCCCTTTTTTATCTAGTATTTCAAATCAGTGTACTTGAAAACTTCTACTTTTCTTTTGCCCTCCATGTTTGAGTCTTTTCTTTGTGTGTTTTCTCTGCAGTGGAGAGCTTATATACAGCTCTGAAAAATATTGATCGTATGGACATCATCAATATGTTGGAGGGCCAACCCCCTCAAAGACAAGGCTCCCGCGATCTCAGCAGACGCCGACATAATGAGAGAGACCACCTTTCCCCTGGTATTACAAATGGTAAGCTCCCTCCCCAGATCCCACAATGCAGCCCACCCCTCTTTTCCTTCTGCCTCAACCCCAAGCCACTTTTCTAATAAACATACAGTGGTACTCAAAGTTTGTGAACCCTGTAGAATATTTTATATTTCTGAATGAATGACACCAGATTTTCATATTCGACTATTAAGTTCAGAATGAATCCAGCTGAGAAATTAGCTGAAATATCCTGATTGGTGATTTATCTACTGAGGAAAATAACTCAGTATTACATATCTTTAAAATCATCTGCTAATCTAAGAGGTTAACATACTTTTGCCACTCACACATGTGTAATATTGGACCATTTTCCTCAATAAGACATGACCAAGCATAATGGTTCACTTTACTGGATTCTTTTAATCTATTTGAAGAACTGTGAAAATCTGATGATGATCTTTTTTTTACTTTTGTTCCTTCTTTTTTTGCAGAAATATAGGAAACTAAACTATTCATAAACTTTCAAGCACCATTGTACTCCCTTTTCCCTAAAAATCCCTCTTGCCAAGTGATGTTTGTTTCCCTCTGAATTCTCTGTTTTCCTCATGTCTTTCTTATGTCCATGAAAGCTGCCACAAATGTTTAACTTTTGCAGGATTTTGCCTCAGCAACATGAAGCTGGACTCAGGACACTCCTACTGTACCACAACTTCTTTAGAGCCTTTGGTTATGCATTTTACACTCTACACACATTATGTACTGCTATGAGGTTTTAAGGAGGACGTTCACAGAAAATGAGGATTGAATGCTGAATGTTGGTTGATTACTGGTGTTGTAGAGACTTAAATGAAGGACTGAAATAATCACTCAACACAGATCAAGTATTCCATCATGAATAGTTTAGTGGTGTTTTCAATTTTTTCTGCTTGACTAATTTTGAATAAATTATCAGTCATCTTATAAAATTGATATTTTAGACCTTTGTGGGTCATTTACAATTTGAATTCATTTTAATTTACATGATAATTTGTTAAATAACACTTTGTCATACATGATTAGTCCACACAGGCTATAAGTAAAGCTCATTTATCTGACCCTCTGAGCAATTGTCAGTCCAAAGTCTTTTACTCTTTTTCCTCATGGTTTCTTTCACTCATGCATATTCTACATCATACTGATTCCATTTTCACCTCTGGACTTATGTTAGCTCTTCTTCCTCCTGGACTGGCTTCTCCTCTCTGTATTCAGTGCAGATGACGAGTTAGTCGGACAGGAGACAGGTCCTCTCTGTGAAAACTGGAGTAATAATCAGAGATGTAACTATGCATACATCTGTGACCATGATGGTCAAAGGGTGAAAAGGGGAGACATTCAGATCACCGCCACAGTGAATCTGATAACTGCGTATGTGTTCAATCTGTCCATCTGTCTAGCTACCTGCCTCCCAAAAGCCGTTCCTGCTTTGACATGGTGGCTTTGAATACATGAATATTGAGCCAGCTGTTTATTTTACACTGATCATAAAATTCTAGAGGTATATGACCTACAGACCCAGTGTAAGACATCTTAGAAGCACATCTGATCAAAGAATGTGCAGGTAACAGTAGAAAATACATTTATTTATTAATGCTTTATAAAACTATAAATAACAATGAAGCCACACACTTAAAATACTTAAATTGCCTTGGTATTTCTTTTGGACTTCTTTACACTGAAGAATAGTTGTTTGTTTTGTTTTTTTGTTTTGTTTTGTTTTGTATTGTTTTTGCCAGTTTGTTTCATTGGTTAATTCATGGATTTAATTTGTTTTTCTCCGAAGTTAGATGAGACAATGATGTTGGTATCATGTAAGTCTGAAGACACACTTAGCATAAAAACTGGAGACAGGGGGAAACAAATACTGCAGCCAGACTACATCTGGGCTTTATGTAAATCTCCAACAAAAACATAATCTTAGATTTTAGAGGTGGTCACTAAAAAAATGAATCCAAATGTTTACTCTTATACAGAAACCAAGAGCAGCCGGGCTCTGGTGTTTTTTTAACACCGTATTCTTGTGATATTGAGATAATTTATCTCGTTATCTTGAAAAAACAAACTTGGTTTTCTTGAGATAACGGATTGTTAAAATGCAGGGTCACGTGAGGGCTGGAGCTGTTCCTCGTCCATCACAGAACCAACACAGAATTTAGAAACTCAAATCAGCAACATGCTTGTCTTTAAACTGTGGGAGGAAGCGGGAGAGAATATGTAAAGTCCACACAGAGAGCTTAGCCATCATCCTCTCTTCTAACATGGCAACTGGTTGTTCAAGGGGCATCCCAGCAGAGCTCATCTGTACCAGGATGCCTCAGTACAGTCAAGCCAGCAAAAGATGTAAGCTGTCGTCAGATCGAGGAACATCTATCACTGATCAATACATCCAATTTTACTTCTATCAAGTATGACAAAGGCTGAAATTGCGACATGTTTATTAAGTTTTAAAATTATTCACAGAATTACACATATAGGCCATGATTCCCTCCGCTGCTGTCATGGAGTCTATTTTCATCAGTAAAATCAGGTTAAACACAGTAACACTTACTTTTGAGCTCACGTTAATCATCGTATCTTGAGAAAAGAAACTTATTTTCTCAAGATAATGAGAAAATTAACTTGTTATTGCGAGATGACGATAAAAAAATTATAATAAAAGTTGAGCCTGGCCACTCTCAGCTTCCGTATTTTTTCATTTTCAGACATAATAACTTTTCCTTTATGTTTCCAGCCGTAGTGCTAAGTTAAGCAGACTGGCTGCTTTGTATTTACAGGGGTATCTTGGGAGTGGTGTCAATCATACTATCTCAAGCTTGGCAATGAAACTTTCCATACAAAAATGTCACATTGCTTAAAAAATGAGAATGCAGCATTGAAAAAAACTGCATATTTCTTATGATCAGGAAAGTGATTTGTTTTTTTTTTTCAGATAAAAAAAGGAAAAAGCTTCTGTTAAATTAAAAAATATCCAGGATCAGTTTTGATTTATAGATCAGTTCCACCTCTAAGATTTGCTCATACAAATTAAATAAGCTCAGATCATGACAGAAAAGCATCTCTTCTTTTAGACTCATGAGAGCATCTAAATTCTTTCTGCCTGTGGTTGCATGTTTGAGTCTCTTTAGGGTTAATGTTGGTGCACTGAATGTCCTTTTGGGAGCCGTGTTTTCATTCCCTGTGAATCTGTCCCTCTCTGTGTTTCTCCGGACATGTCATCTGCAGCCTAGCCGCCCTACTCTTCCTCCTTCTCACTCCTCTCCGAACTCTGACCTCATGCCGACCTCATGTTGACCTCTGACCCATATCTGTAGCTTTTTTCTTTTTTTATCCTTTGTTTCGTTGCAATTGGTGCATTGCCTTTATTTTTATTCTTGAAAACCCCACCTTTTTAAGTGTCCGCTCTGTGACAGATACCCCTCACGCAGATTTCAGCACCCACTGGGAGGGGGGAAGGTGACCCCTCACTCTCTACCTTTCTCACACTGTTTCTGTCTGTGTTCATCACCCTGGTTTATATTCCTCTTTCTCTCTTGCTGCTCTTCTCTTTTTTTCCCCACTCTGTCCTTTCCCTCTTTTCCCTCCCTTTTTTCCCCCTCCTGAATGACTGCACGTGCACCAGACTTCCATTGCTCATCTCCCTCTGTGTTTGCATGGAGGCACTGGGATGATGGGCAGCAGTAACACTAGCTTGTTGGAAATAATGCTTCAAACACTGCATTAAAGCTGCTTGACCAACAGACATGTATCTTTGCATGGCATGTAGAGTGAGAACGACTATGTATTCTGTCCCTTTTACTCCTCACTTATTAGTTGCAAGGGGAGTTAAAAAAGGTGACAAACCTTTTTTGAGAACTTTGACTTGTGTCTGCTCTGTTCATGTATGAATGTTACGGTTGTTTTGTGTGTCACTGGTCTTATGTAAACTGTCCATCTTATTTTGTGTGAAAATATATGATGGTCAATCTGTCCCTTCTCTTATTGTAAATGTTCTTTTTTTTTATGTGAACTGCTGTCAAACCAGTCTGTGTGAGTGTATCAGTGTGAGCGCTTTTCTGTGCTTTAATATATTTATAAGTTCTTTGTGGATTTCATATTCATGGAATTGTGTGTTTACAGGCAAAAAGAGTACATTTTCTTGCCTTGTATCTTTATGTAAGCTTCACTGCTTTGTTTTGTGTACTAACTGTTTTTCATTCAGTCATGGGGTGGCTATCAGACAGTTAATTTTCATATTCACCCCTAACATTTCTTTATTTTTTGTCTCTCGCAAACATATTTTTCTCATTATCATCTATACTGACAAAAGAGGTTCTTATTTTATATAATCAAAAACAAAAACATCAAGTCCTGATATAGAAGAAATTTCATGAACAGACTAATGACAAATACAACCCCAGTCACTTATGTTTATACTGCCATCAAATGTTGCCATGGTCATAACGTATTTTATAACTTGTGCTGAGAGGTATTATCACAACTGAAGATACAAAAGATTGCTATCAGGGTAGGGTGTACAGGAGCCAGGAATAGATGCAAAAATAAAGCTGTGTAAATCACAGGGTATATTTACAGCTCATGGAGGAAACTGTGCGAGATGACTGGAGTAAATGTTGCAGATGTTTATGTTTTCACCTTCATCAAAACACATCTAAAAATTTGACAAAATTATTAAAATCTGTCGACTTCTTAATGCTTTTTCAGTCCCTGTGAGCTGACTCTGCTTTTAACTTTCATTTCTGAGATACTGCTAGTCTAGTGTGACATTCAGTGGTTCTGAAAGCTGTATATAACATATTTTAATTTAAACTGAATGTCAAAGACCAAGCCATAGTTTAAACTGTGCACAGAAGTTCAAAAATAAATTCTAATTTGTCAACGTTGACCACGAAGAGACTCAAATATATTGCTGCTATTACATTAGACAAAGCACATTAGTACTAAGAAAATATATTGGAAATTGTTAGTTTGTACTGACTGACAGCAGTCGGAGGGTAATTCAGAAAGTAGGACTAGGAGGTCGTTTTTGCCTTTTGATGTCTCAAATATCTCCTCCACTCTCAGCAGTAGCCTACTGCCACCCATGAATCAAGTTACACCCTGTGGTCTGCACAGTGTTTTTATTGCTATGCAGTATTCATACACAGTCAGCCTTATGTATTCTGTACTGTGTTCTCTGGACCACTCCTGATTTATCCTCCAGTAGAAGCACTTTTTAGTCTTATGTCCTGAGGTGTCACAGTCATGCTCACTTTGTTTAACATCACATTCTTGCTTGAATATTCATAGAATTTCCAAAAAGGGCTCATTTATAGAACAATTCATGTAGTGTGGTCAAGTTACAAGACATAATATAACATTTCACTTTTTTTATTTTAACTTTATTTGTATTTGTTTTCAAAATATAATATTTGCAGAGGTAGAGGGCGCTCCTTTTTGTCTAAAATCGTATCTTTCTTTCTTTCTTGAGGATGTGCAGTTATCATCTCTATTTTAAAAAATCCCAACTGCTGCTGTGACATTGTGTACTGTCATACCAGGTCCAGTTGTGCAAGAGTGTTCAAATAGCATCTGTAGGAGTGACCTGAGTCCACAGCACATTGACAACGTGCAGTTTCACCAAATGTTATAAGTGGGTTTGAAATACTAATTCAACATTTTGTTTAAGGCAGCAACCATGAGGCTTGTTCAACAAAGGAAAATTCTTCTGTAACTGTGTTTGCATATATAACAATATAGAGATATATTGAAAGCATCATATTAAATTTATAAATCAGTGAGAGAACCAGCAGCTTTATGGAGTAAGCTGCTGAATGTATGTGTCTGTGTGTGCACTTGGGTGTGAAGAGAAAATGAGATTGCTTGCGTGCATGCTATTGAGCCTGACAACAATATTAACTTGCCTGTTTCTGAGAGAACTTGAATGCATGCATCTCTGAATGTGAGTGTATGTGCGGGTTAGTATGAGACCAAGAGTGTGTGTCCCTGCTGGACAGGTGTCAGTAACCCCTCTCCGTCTCCCTGCAGGTGGCAGCCAGCAGAGCAGCATCAGTCACTGCTGGGTTTGAACCCCTGTCTCAGTCTCACGGCCCACCTGGTTGTGTCTGCTGCTGCTGCCGCTGCTGCTCTCACCGTCAGCACTGGCTGATTGAGCTTGACAACCTTCTTCTTCTAAAAGCTACCCTTGCTCTCTAAGCTAGTTGCACCTTTATTCTAGCTCATATTGTCTTGGCCCTCCTCCCTCTTTCCTTCCCCATTCCTCTCCCATTTGTCCCTTCAGCCTCCTCTACTCCTCCCCTAGATGCCCAGCTCCTGGGCAGGGGCACTTACCCCCTCCCAGGGCACCAATGCTGTGGGGTGAGGTGGGGAGCGAGGCGGGGGGGCCGGGTGTCAGTGTGCCTCTCTCTGTCTCGCTCCAGGTTATGGGTTTGCGCAAGAAGAGCTCCTCTCACCGGCGTCCATGCAATACAGCCTGCCCTCCCCGCTGGGTGCTGAGCCTTACTGGCAGGAAGTCTCCAGTATGGACTGCGCACCCATTGCCACCACAGAAGAAGACACCCTGATGGAGATGTCCGATGTACAGGTGTGGCCCTCTGGTAACAGTCCCTCTTTGGTGCCTGTGGAGGACTCCTCACTGGAGTGTAGCAATGCTGATGACTCAGAAGGTCTGCTGGGATTGCCATATGGAAGTCTGGGCCGGCCGGTCAGTCAGGCCAGCGCAGCCAGTGGAGGGGGTGGGATGCTGAGTGGCTCTATTGAGCTGCCAGAAGACGATTCAGAGATGGGAGTTGACTCACTCAGCACCACCACACCAGCCTCACTTGGGGGCACCATTTCTGGGATCAATCTTAACGGGATGAACAATGGTCAGGGGTCAGAGGCAAGTTCAGAGGCATCAGCTGTCACAAATACAACTGGCGGTGACGGAGCTGGAGGAGGAGGAGGAGAAGGCGGGACGGGTTCAGAGGAAGGACTTTCTCTTGTTGCAGGACAGCAAAGGGTGTATGCTCGGTTGAGTGAGTCACCTGGTCTGAGCTGTGTTGCAGATCGGAATGGAGACAGGTTAGTAGGACCTCTGGATGCCTCATTGGTTTTGCAAAGTCACATTAAAACAAGCAATCCCATTTTACATTGTTGTACATCAGTCCCAATTTTATGAGGAAGAAGTGTCCACCAAAGGGTTCTGTTTTTAATTTTCTAAGTAAACATGAATACTGCATGGACTTCCTCCTCATTTATCCACTGATCTCCTTTCAGGTCAGGTAATGTTGGAAACGGAGGTGGTGGAGGCTCTTTCCTTTCCTACCTGCAGGAACAGACAGGCCCAGGGTGGGTCCCCGTCACTGACCCGACTCAGGCTTGGGTAGGGACCCAGTCTAAATCTAGGCAGGCAGTGGAGACCATGATTTCAACAGTGCGTAATGCTGTGGATGGAGACCAATCCCGGGTATCCCAGGAGGCCTTGCTTCAGCCTGTGAGAGACATGGGGCATTCAGAGATCTTGCGGGGGCACTTCCGAGGTACCCAGCCATTTGAGAAGGGTTTGGGATTTCCACACAGGGTGCCAGAGCTGAGAGCCTGGGATGATGTGCGCATAAAGGGCCAGGTGAGTCACTCTCACAGCAAAAGTCAGCAAATGTCTGTACAAATTTCAAGACTATTTATCCAACAATTGAAATATTTCTGGACCAAAATTTTGCAATTACATGAACTGGCATCTACACAAGCACACGGCTGGCAAAATTTGATTAATCTGCCTGGGTTTAATCTTTACTGTATCTACATTTAACTGGTTAAGCTCCTTTTGTACTGGACAAAACCCAACAACAACCATGTTTACATTACCTGCAATATTGTTCACTGCAAAATGAAATTCATTCCAATAAAGATCAAATTTGACAGGTGACAATAATGACTATGAATGTCTTGTATAATAAAAATAAAAAAATCATCTGAGCTCCTAAAGCTGACAGGGAGAACCTACAGATAATCTGCATCAGATAAGGTTAAGGTGATTAGTAGATCACTCTGCTCTGCTGTGTAGGGCTGCCACCTGTGGTCCAGCCAAATATAGTATAATAAAGTCACACTTATCAGAAATGATGGTCCACCACAGCCTGCAGGATTGTCTAAGGCCATTCCTTATGCTGTTGAAGTCTGCAGGATTGTTTCTGTAAGAGATCTTTGAAATGTACCTCACTAATAATGTGAGGGTAACCAGTGCTGCCTCTGACAATAGAGAAAGAGACGTCTTTTTTTTTTTTTGTACTTACATCACAAGAAAAAAAACTGCATGTATTTTTTTTATTATTATTTTTGGAGAGTCCAGCTCCAACCATCTCTCTAGGCTGTTTTGGCAGATATAATACCACACAGTTGATGGTAATTCAGAAGTGTGGTGCATTTTATGTATTGATTTCCTATGTCTCCCTAAGAAGTAACGCCTTGAAAAGAGACTTAAAATTCAAATCAACATTATATTATGCACAATGGATTCTGTACAGCAAACATTAAATACAGCTACACACAAACACACACACACAGGGTGTAGGGCCCAAGATGGGCACAAACAGCATGTCCAGACAAATATAGAAACCATTCTCACTCTCCCTCTCATGTTACATGATCCTCACCCCGGTCATTCCCACATGTTAACTTTTCTGGCACAACACAGATACATCATACTGTAAAGGACAGTAGCCATGAAAGTGTGTCAGTGAAAATATAGTTACATTTAGGACCGTTGTGGATTTGATATAGCATGTTTCTAACTGTGACCCACTTCATTTGGAGGTTGCAGAATTGTGTTTAGTGAGATGACTGTTCTTCTGGCCGTGTGCATCATAAGAATGACAAGTATTATTTAGTTAAAGTAATAGGCAAAGTCAGTGGTGCCTTTCTGCAGCACACAGAAAGCTATGCAGGAGTAGCTAGGAGTATTTAAAGACCACAGATCACATGGTCAGATTGCAAGAGAGGTGTGAATAGAAGTCTCCCAAAGTTGCTTTTGGACATCTTTAACTGGCTGATCCTGATCTGAGGAAGGAGAAGGAATAAAGAGTTGATCAGAAGGGCCCACTGCCCCAGCTCATAGAGGACAGATATGATCTGAAAAACATAGCACCACTTTGACTGAATCGGGGACCCAAGGCAGGTGGCTGCAGCTGTTACCTTCTTTCTGAGCTGAGAGAAGGGCCGTGTGGGAAACAGGAGTCACTGAAGGCTGACGGGTCGAAGCTGCAGCAGTCGCACAAAGTGTGGTGATTTGCCGGGGATTAAATTGGGGGAATGTGGGCCCTGGTGACTGAACTCCTCTTCAGCTTCGTGTTGCTGGCTTTTCTGGTAATCAGCTGTCAAAATGTCCTCCATATAGCCAGCGGCTCTGTGCGGTCCGTGCTTACCTACATACACACTCAGCTGGACCATGAGCTCGGTGAAGTTGAAGGAGTAGCCGACGAAGAGGAGAACGTGACCACTAGGGTGGTCCGCCGCAGAGTCATTCTTAAGGTACAAAGAGAGAGGCATAGGAGAGTCGAGTCAAATTTGAAGAAAAGATTTATTAGCAAAGAGCGGGAGGGAATATTGTTTGAAGAATGCAGTGTTTTTAATTAAATCCTGAAATGGAAGGTTTGTGGAAATATGAAAAAATGATTTAACATGTCTCATTGCAGTTAAGGGGAGGAAGATTGAGGAAAATTGCAGTGAGGATTAGTTAAGGACACAGTGCACAAGAAAATGTTGTATATCCTTGGACAATTAGTGATATTTAATTCTGTGACTTCAGAGTACTTGTGGCTAAAGTTAGCATAAAGTGTTATAAATGTAGAAAAACTGTCTTCAGCTCAATAAATTTGGACCAGCTTTCAACTGGCACCTTACCAAAAACACATCTAAATCTAAAATTTTGTTCTTTAATTCAGGACTTCTCCAGCTCAGCTTTCTCTTGACTTCTGCAGCTACAAGCATCATTCTGACACAAAAATAGCCATGTAGACACACTGTAGATTATCAATGGTTATAACTGTATTATCATGACCTTCATATAGAGTAATTACAAGTGCCTACAGAAACATTAGTGAGCACTAAAGATTCCAGTTGCTCCCACATAAAAGCCCTCTAACCCCTCAAACATCTACTGTTTCTCCACTGCGTTTCTTCTTAGTGGAGAAACAATTACAGTGACAAATACACCCATGTTTCATATGGAGATGTAGTGCTCTGTAAAAGTAGAATAAACAGAATGCATTGAAACAGAAATAACTTGCATAAAATGTTGAAACTAAGATGTCCTACAGCTAAAAACAAGTATTTGCTTTCACCAACACACATGAAACAAATTGGAAAAGGGCCAATGAAAGACTGGAAAATCTGTGCAATACTAAAAATGTATCTAATGAAACATCTGTCACTAAAATATTCTAAACGTCAATGGCAACTGTGATATGATTAGATGTTAAAAGAACATTTTAGAAAGGCAAAGGCTGGGTATATGATTTCCATTTTTGTGTGTAAACCAGTTGTGATTCTGTAGATGCACATGTTTCCACTTACACTTAAACTTCTGGGTCAGTAGCATCAAAACAAGTCATGCATCGTAGAGATCTGGATTAGGTCTGTCCTCAAAACAAACATCCACGTTGCTCCTCTCCTGCTTGTCTTTAAACTTTTTTGTAGTTACACATATTTGGACTGCATCAGCTAACAACTCAACAGCAGCATGTGTGTTGATATGAGCGTGCATTAGTGAACAAGCCCTGGGTACTTTGTACATCTCTGAAAGCCCCATTGATGCAGAGCCATATTTACAGGTTTTAGAGGAATATATGCTGCCATTCAGAGAACAGCTTTTTAAGAGAAAGTCTTTCTTATTCCAGCAAGACACAGTAAAACCACATCCTGCACATATTACAACAGCATGGCTCCAGAGTTAAATGGCTTAATTGGCCTTTGTGATTGTCCAGATCTGTCACCCACTGAACAACTGGTTCTTTATGACATAAGAAATACAGCAAAGGAGGCTTTTAGGGTGGATGAATTGCTAAAATCACCTGGTATTGTATCAAGCGGGATTGGTTCACCGTTAAGTGGTTAATGCTTTTGTTATTCACAGGGCGATGAGGTTGAAGATATTCCTGGGGAGCAAGTAAGCGAGGAACATTTCACAGATGAACATGGAAACATTGTCACAAAAAAGGTCAGTGTTTTTGAAAAATGTCCTCAAATTAAATGTATTGTTTTTGATTTGTTTTTGTTTTGTTTTTTTGTTTGTTTGTTTGTTTTTTTCATTAAATTATTTTAGTGTCACACTGCTCACTCAGTATCCCCTCAAAGAATGATTATTAAACTAATAATCATAAAACTCTTCATCATATTGACCGTTACAAAACAGATATATTTTATTTTTCAAATACAACTTTCTTTCCATAAACACCTCCTCACCTTTTCACTGCCTCACCCTCCCCCCCTTCCTCTCTCTCTCTCTCTCCCACTCACCCATCGCTCTCCTCCACCCTGCTGTGTGTGAATGTATGCATGTGCGATAGATTGTGCGGAAGGTTGTGCGCAGAGGAAAGGGTTCAGATGAGGAGGTGGTTCAGGAGTTGAGCGTGGAGGGTTCTCTGCAAGATGCGAACGAGCTGGAGGGTGATGCTGAGCAGTACATGAGCTACGCCATCCTGGGTCGGGACAGCAGCAAGGTGGGCTTCTGATCTGCAGGCACCTGTGTGTCTCACCTGAGGCTCCCATTACTAGCTGCAGGGTATGCAGTGAGGCCTCAGAGCTGAAATAGTTTGAATTATATGAGATCAAACAGTTGAAAACCATGTGATGAGGTCCTGATTGGTATGAAATAAAAGAAGAAGCTAGATTGCAGCGAATATTGTAAAAGCTAACCGTTAAGCTTGAATGTAGATTTACAGGCACTCCTTCATAGTCTTTGCATAAGTGCATGACCACGCTTTGTTTTAAAAGATCTGGCAACTTTCAGATCAATAGACCTGTTTCAATGTTTGTCAGAATCACGTTACCAGAGAAGATAGAGACACGTGTGTTTGGTTACATACATGCTTACTTTCTGTAACATAAATCTCTTTCCATGTTCCTGTGTCATACTTATCATCTGCATTTAAGAAGAAGACAGTTCTGCTTTGGTGTTCTTATTTGATAAAGGGGCTCTTGTTCATCAACTCATTAAGAGTTTTATCATCTTTCTCATCACTAAGTCATGCCAGCACCTCAGATGTTTGTGTCTCAGACATTAATGAATGAAATGATTGTGGCTCCTTGCAGGTGTCATATTTTCAGATTTCTTCTTTCACTGGTTACCTCAATGAGTGATTCTTCTGTTTGTTGCCTTCATTAAAGCTTACAGTCCTTCAACTGTGACTTCTGTGTGCCTAATCACTCAAACCAACACTAAATCAGAACTGGGTCAAATATTATTTGCAGTAATTGAATAGTTTTAAATGGAAATGATGCTTCAGATTTGTTGGTGAAATTTACATGCATTGTTCAAAAACCAAAATACTATTTGACACTTTTCTGAACCACAAATAGGCTCACCTGTCTTTCCCACTGCCAAACCATCCCTTCTGTCCTTGCTTGACTGTTCATATATTATTTCTTTCTTTCTTCTCATTCACTTCTCCACATTTCTGTTACATTTTATGTTTTGTTTTCCTGTTTGTTTTTCCTCTGTTTCCCTATGCCATTTCCTTTGTCTGCTGATGTATTCCTGTCTTTCCTTCTCATCTCTCCCTGCTTCTATTTCCGTCTTCTTTACTAATATACCCTCAACCTCTTGCTCCTGTCATCACCATCTCTTCTGAACCCTTGAACCTCCTCTGCTGTCGACTCCCTTTTCCCCTCCCCACGCTGTAGCCCGATTCTGTGGATGTGAAGAAAGGTGCTCAGATAGTGAAATGTGCCAGTCTGCGGAGAGTTAAGCAGTGAGGCAGACTGAGGGCTGCGTCCCCGCAGGTATGGGACTGACCCACCTTGCCTCATCTGACCTTTGGGCAAAACCATTTAATCCAGTCTCTCTGGATTAAATGCATCTGAATGTACTTTTAATAAACTAATAATGATATGTAATGTGTGGCTGGCATAGAAAAATTACACATAAACTATTAACTAAACGGATAGTACAGAAATATAAGAAAAGGATCTTGAAATCCTAAATACTGGAATAACAACTTATGAACTAGTGGCAAATCTTTTCTGGATTGAGATAATTTTCATCAGTATTAATTCACTCATTATGGAGTGAGAAGATAGCAAGATGACTCTCACTGTAATGTTCCAGTAATTTCCAACCTGAATACAATAGATAATGCAACTGCTTCTGCAAGTGCTTTGTCATGTTTAAAATAAAGCATGGGGTTATATTTGTGAATAAATAAAGCTTATGGACACAGAATATGGTTTATGTTTGCTTAATTGAACTTTATAATTATTATCGTTATAATCATCATTGCAGAAAAAATAAGTCCATCTTACAAAAAACAAATATACACAAATATAATTCCATGGTTCAAAGATCCAAAGAGGCCATGGAAGCTGTACTAAGTTGTATTGGGTCAGTTATTTTCATTCATGCATGTGACAAAGGTTGGCACAGTGTGGGATCAGCAAAACCAACAACCAAGATGGATCTTGCAGTGACATGTCTCAAGGACAAAGCTGAGAGGCCAGTTGTCCAGAGAATTTGAGCCCCCTCAGTGTGTCTGTATGTGTGTGTTTGGTGTGTGTAAGCATGACATGCCCTTTCTAAAGGAAAAAGCCATGACATTCCCAAAATTACTGACATTTAAAGTGACTCACTGCTGCATGTTTAACCACTTTTGCCAACCATTTTTGCTTTTGCTCTGGCAGAACAAATGTGGTATATGTGTGTTAGTGATCAATAAAGATTTTATATTTCAAAAAGCTAATCATTTGTGTGATATGACAGGATCAATTAAATCTTATTTTGAATGTGGGCATTTGTATCAAGAGTCATATAAGTTACTCAAAAATATTCATATATGCTTCAACTTGTTTCAGCTTGCATGCCACCTGTTGCAAAGAGAAATAAAATGTGTGTATTGAATCCAAATTAGTGTATTTCTTTCTCTCTGCAGAGTTCTCCACAGGATTCAACCCCTTCACCAAAACCATCCTACATGGACACATGACCAGCAGCAGCTGACAGGAGGAACACCACACCTGAAAAGGCAGACAAATGGCAATGAAGACCCCAACACAATGACAACCACAGTGGCTATGCCAACAATCAGCACGCACCAGAAGACAAAGGATATAGATCTACTTGTAGTTTTTATTAACTTGTTTTGTTTTTTTAAAAGAAACTATGGGGGGGAAACCACGTACTACTAGGCTAGAAGCATGATTTAGTACAAAACAAAAACCAAACAAACAACAAGAAAAAAAAAAACTAGCAACCAAAATGTGCTTCCTGTTATCTGTATCAGCATGAGTGACTGCTGCCGCATGGCCTGTCTTTAACTACAAGTACTGAGGTATTACTGGGGTGGGTAAAAGGGCTGGGATGGGACAGGCATGCAAGATTTGGTCAAACACTGACCCATTTTTTAAACTAACGGGGAAACGTTTATCAATCAGCATAAGAATAAAAACAGTTTAAAAATAAGACTGAAAAACTGAGAAATACATCATATCTAGGCAACAGGTTGTTTCTCTCCTCCATGCCACACAAACTGGTTTTACACCCGTCCCAGTGCTCTCTGAGTCCAGTGAAGCTACACTTATTACCTAATGATATCAGTGTTGTACATAATATTATATGCACTGAAATGCTCTACGTGACTGTGTGTTACGTCTGTTGTTTATGTTATACAATCCCTATGCGATGCCGCTGACGCTGCTGTTTCAGGTACATAAGAAATTCCTCCTTGTTTTCATGTTCGGTTTGTTTGTCAGGACCTATATATTATTCTATATATTCTGAGATCTTTGTGGGTACAAGAACATTCAAATGTTGTGTCGCTCTGCCTGTTTTAAATGTTGGATTTATGTGGTTGTTTCTTTGTGCTTCTCACGTGCTCTCATCTTTTGCTTTAACATGTAAAACTGTAGAGGTGAGACAGTGTCATTTACTGTCCTGCAGGGTTTTTGAGCTTTGAGAGGCAGGTTTACTGCAGAAAACTGCCTCAGCTTTTCTCTCCGAGTGTTTTTACCTTGAGAAGAAGTTGGCGATTAGAGATTTAAGTAAGGGATTATGATGAGAGATTGAACTAATCTACCATCCCACTCCTCTGCCTTTTCTTGCCCTCACTGGGCCGAAGTCTTGTGAGATTTGTGTTTATAAGATGTCTGTCTGAACCCTTCATCTGACATCCCTGTTCATCCCCTCAACCCTGCAGTCACTCTCTCAGTAGATGTAGCAATCCTGTCCTCCTCCAGCAGGGGGAAGGATCCCACCTTCAGCCTACAGCTGTGTCCGTTGACCTCATCATGCAGTATTTGACACCATCACACAAGGTGCACTTATAAATCATCTCTCCAACACCTGAAGATGTCACTTGATGAGGTAGCTGAAACGCTGGAAATATTGTAGCACTGGTTCGACTGGGCAAAAGATGAATTTGTAGGCTGGAGAATGTCGTGGCAAGGGTCGAGGTCGTGTTGAGCTCTGATGTTTGTCTCTTTGGCAGTTCTTTGGAGTGTAGCAAAGGCAGTCACCAATCACTGTGATGAGAAACTGTAATACTGACCCGTAACTGTGAGCCTGGCTCGTCCCGAAGCATGTCTCGTTTTACTCTTTAATTGAGAGTTTTTCTTTGTCATGATTTACTGTCTTAACTGTACTTCAGAATAAGCAATAACTGCTTACACAAGGAAAGGGTTGTCTGTGAGCATGTGACAAATGAGGGATCATAGTTTACGTTCTTCCGAAACTCAGACTTTCAGTCTGTTAATCACAGCTTTAGACTCCTCCTCACTCTTCTCGGAAATGATGTCAGTACATAAACATCTCACATCAAAAAAGAAAAACTATTGTTTCATCTATATGACATTACATCAACCATCCCATCTGTGAAGTGGCCCGTGTTTGATTTTATTATTCATCTGGGAATGTAGGTGTGTTCAGACGGCTTTGAACCTTTTTTGTTCAGTTTTGAAACCTTAATTACATTTATTTACACCGTGAAAGAAATCTTGTTTTGTGTGTGTGTGTGTGTGTGTGTATGTGTCTGAGTGTGCATGTGTGTATGATTTTAAAATCACATGTTCAGTCCTGGATAATGGGACATGTCAAAGTTGTTATAATATCACTAGAGGAAAGTAATACTGGGCAAAGACGATGTGTGTGTACGTCTAAATCACATATTTTTAAAAGTTGATTTACCTCAATATGTGTGCCATCTCACATTATATCAATTATCTACATGCATTTATTTCAGATGCTGCATCAGACATGAAATTCTTTATTAGAAAAATTTATATAAGCCACAACAATGTTGCAATAAGCACCCATCAATAAGTGTTTAGTAAGGCTTCACAGCCAGAGATGATGAATGTAAAGTCTTGGTATACTGTGAGTCTTGTTATGAAGTAGTCAAACATGTTGGCTCTGTGTTCCAGTAGATAATAAGGTATCTACTCTGTTGTTTCAACTTAATATCTGCTGTAAATTCTCATATGAATGACTTCATTACTCATTTCATCACAAACATACACAGAGGAGAGTTTTTAAGAGCAAAGCCTCAACATGGTTAAGATATACTGACAAATAACCTTTCATCAGATATTATTTCTGTTTTATTGTCTCACTTAATAACCGCAAAGGTTAGATGTCAATTTAGGGAACTTTTTCTAATGTAATGTTTATTTTTTATCAAATATGTCTAAATGAAGAGGCAGTGGTGGCAAACTACAGCACCATGGACAGATTGGCTTGGATTTCAGTGAGGATCAAATCTAGCGCCAGTCTTGCTAAGTGATGGAAACTGGTGCTGCATTTTTATCCAGCTCACTCAGTTAGCCATCTCCCTTCATTTGTACACAGGAAGTGTAAATAAAAAGAATAGTGAAATAAACATGGCATTAGGAAATGAAAACTCCTTAAATGAATTAATTTAACTATACCAGATAATCTCTATATTTGTATTTACCTCAGTAGCTCATTTTAGGGTTTATTTTATAGCCATGCCTATTAATTTCAAAAGCATATTTATTTAGGTATTTATTCAATATTTGACTGAAAAGGTATTCTATACTTTAAGCGTATATGGTACTATTAGCTTGGTTTCTAAAGCAGTGGATGTTTATAAATCAGCTGCTGATGTCAGAGTTAGTTTGAGGAGAATCAGATAAAATGAAAAATAAAAAATAAAAAATACAATAAGTGAGAGGAATTTATAGTTAGATGGGAAATCTGGGGAGGCCAAGTGGTTTCAAGGTGGCAAGCATTTTTCCTCAACACAGCCCACCCACAATCTTTTTCTGCCCTCTTACCAAATATGAAACTGAGCCAGTTCTAAGGCTTCCACATGGTGACAGTTTGAAAATAAAGGAGTCCAAGTGCAATCAGACGGCCTTGTGGTTTCGTCAGGGAAGTGAAAACTGGAGAGCCAGCACTGAGGGACTACTGAGACGATGCCATGCACCAAGTTCATGCAAAAATATTAACTCTTGCAAAAACTAGAGAACACTTGTATATTCCTTTAGAATGGATTGAAGACATTATTAACGCAATAGCATATTACTCGATACTAAGGAATGCAATTGCACACATGCACAGAAAATGTTTTTAACATAAAAGACTATATATAGCTATACATATATATATATATATATATATATATACATACATATATATATATATATAAAGTTATATATATATAACTATATATATAAAGTATATAAAAATATATATATTTACTTAGAATGCTATGCACCCTTACTTGTCAACTGGGATTCTACTTATGTTATGGATGTACTTTTAGCATCATACAGCTGTAGCTACCAACAGACTGTTGAGTTCTGGGTAATGCCTGCAACCTGGGGATAAATAGGGGTCTTGTGGGTATTTTAACTTGTTTTGTTTGCTTTTTTTTATTGTCATGGAGAGTCGAACATAGATTTAAAATATTCAATGTAAAAAGCCTTTTAATCCAAAATCCAAGAACATCTATTGACAATTTACTCTGTACACCAGCTCAACATTTACAAAATTAATAAAGAAATTAAATGTCTTTGTGTAGAGTGTCTATACTTTATGTGCAAATGGATCCAATTACTCATCCATTCTAGATAATCTTTCCATTTTAAAACAAGTACGTCTTTAGCAAACACTTCACGTTGCCTGTTAAAAAGGTGGTAGTTTATAGATTATATTTGATATGATCGAATGGATACGTAAAATATTACAATGCTAAATCTAAGAAAGTAGCATGTTTTGCATAAAAAGTGAATAAAAACAGAAAGTGATGATTTTTAGATCATTTGAATTCTGTAATAAACAAGAAAAAAAGAACAAGGGCAACATTTAAAAATTAGTAGTATGATTTGGAATACAAAGAAGATCTTACAGAAAAAATTTTCACTTTAAAAGACTGTTGGAGGAAATGGTCCAGCAGTTTAAGAATACCATTCATGAGTGTGAAATTGCCAGGAAAAAAAGGGGATTTAATCATTCATAATACAATCAATCATTTAATCTGTCAATCAGTCAATATAAAGATTTGGGGAATCTGAACTTGTCTTTAAGGATAAAAACCAAAACTGAAAAGCTGTGATCTTGAAGCTCTTAAAAGTACTGCATTACAAAACAGGATACTACTGTCAGTGAACACAGTAACATTCTACAAATTCAAGTTAAAACTTTATCATACAAAAGAATGCATCCAACTTCTCTGTGCCCGGGAACATGGGCCCAAAAACCAGAGATGTAGTAAGATGGAGATGGCGTAAGGGGAAAGGGAAAACTGCTCTACTGTCTGACAAATCAAAATTTTATTTGTTTATTCATTCATTCATTCATTTTTTATTATTATTCATGATGCACCATCAACTTTTGCTATCGGATTAGTTTAAAAAATCGGCATCAAGTATGTAACATTTCAAACTATTAAATGCTTTCCTGAACTTTATCCAAAAGAAAACACAATTTATAATAATCACATCTATTGCATAAATATGATTTGCCAGTAGAGGGCGGGAGAAGTTCATTTTGTCCATATCTCTCGGCTGCATTTCCCCCTGCAGCCTTTCTGTCTGTCTGTCCGAGTGTTTTGTGTGCATGTGGAAGCAGAGGAACGTGTGCTGAGGTCCTTTTAGCAAAGATCCTCGGCACTTTGTATGTGTATGATAGCGCATGTCGTAATGTGACGAGTTTAAATAGCACTCTTAATAATTTGCACTCATGAAAACGAGGTATTTGTTTTTATATTTCAGAAAGCAACCATTCTGTTAAGCCAAAGCAGTGTCTGACACCCTCTGGCTTTGTTCTGTCAAACCAAGGCTTCCTGTCTGTTTCGTGATATTTAGTTAGCTAGTTTTTAGCTTATTACAGTCCAGGAAAGATGTCCACTGACTGCCAGAACACAACTGCCAAGGCCATCCCGTCGACCAGGAAAGTGACCATCAACGACGTGGATCACATGCCCCACGACTACTCCACTACTCCCGGGGGGACCCTCTTTAGCACCACGCCGGGGGGTACGTGCGATCGCCATATGTCAAATTTATCTGTATGCGTGTGTGTTGGTGAAATCTTCCGTTGCGTCCGATCACACGGAACTCGCCCATTTAACAGCTGAGGTGTGTGTGCTCAGGCCAACTCCACGCTGTCAGCTGATAGCTCTGCTAAAGCTAGCTGCTAAGGCTAGCAAGCGAGTGTATGTGAAGAGAGGAGACACAAAGAAACACCGGGTTTAAAACATTTAAGCTATGCTATTATTTTGAAACGGGCTGTTTTGAACGTTAGTACTGTTTTGTGATAAAATAAAATGTATTTGGGCCTGTTATTGGGGAATTTCATCAGCTTAAGACACTTGTTGATGCAGTTCTGCTTTAAACCTGTGTTGTCGAGGGTCAAAGTCACATGATCATCTGTCTCTGGAAGCTGCGCTTGAAACGGCACCTGAGGCCTAATGTACACAAAGTACGGTTCCTTGCAGGAAGCCCAAAGTCCTCTAGAGATCGCTGTGCACGAGCGTTTACTCAGACCTGCTGCAAACATGTTTTTACTGAAGTTTCAGTTTGATTTAAAAGTCAGACTGTAAATAAATAACCACTGATTTTTTTTGTCCAGTTTGCACCGCAGATTTATTTAGAGTAATACAACACAAAAGACAGATTGTTGATAGTGTTAAAGGATTGTCTCTCATGCTGGTCTTTTCTATTGACTTGTGATTGACCAGTCAGTTTTCTCAGATCGCACCAGGGTAAGAAGTTTTAAGAGCATTCATCAGGGTTAAACAGCTGATTCTCACACAGGGCAGCTCGATTAGAGTCTTGTCAGTTATAATATATTTTTAGAGAATGAAGTACATGCAAATACCCACATCAGATGGAATATTTTTCCCTATCTGCCCTTTATCAGTTTCTGTTAACTATTACAGCAAAGGCACATGTTTGTAAATAGTTTCAATGTCCTGTCTGAATAAGTCTTCCAGATGACAGAAAAAAATAGATTATTTTCTTAATGTGAATCATTTGTGGATATAAGTTTATCATCATTTCTGCTTGTCATAGACAGTGATAATAACCTAAATACCATAAACATGCATACGTCACCACTGTGTATTCATTAGCCCTGATCGTACAGCTAGATGGAAATGTGAACAGTGGAAGCTTTGCAGAGCACAGCATAAATCATCATAACATCACTCAGTTGTACAGCACAGTTTTTCTCATGATCATCTCCTCTTCAAACAAAAAGGAAGCAGGATCATCTACGACCGGAAGTTCCTGCTGGATTGTCGTAGCTCTCCAGTGGCCAAGACTCCACCTCAAGGTCTGCCCAGCATTCGCGGCGTGACCAGTCCACCCTCCAAAGAGCCCAATGAGAAGACCCTTAATGGAGAAGTTTTGAACAACAACATCTCTGCACCTGAAAGTAGCAATGCTGGTACGTTCACACTTCAGAGAAACTTTAAACATATGATGTCTCTGAAAGCCGTAGTTCTGATTGGATCCTGTGCATCAATATTTGTGTAATGTAATTAGGGTTCATATTCAGTGTCTGTGTGTTTTCCAGGTGATGAGGCTCAGTTTGAAATGGACATCTAAGTGAAGACAAACAAGTATGAAGATGCTGTGAAGGAAAGCACAGGAGTACCTTCTCGTGACTCACCAAAATTTGTGTGAAGACAGTTTTCCAGAATCTTGTAGTTTCAAAGTCCGTCTATCCTTCTTATTGGTTGTTTTAAACCTCATTTACTGTATGTGTGACAAAGCGTGCCTTCCTGTTAGTGGCTCAGTTTTAAATCCACACTGAGAATTACTTTATGCCAACAATGCCTCATTTACCAACAATGAGAAAGACAAAAGGAAATGAAAACTTGTTCTCTGAATTTACAAACATTCCAGAAAGATTTGTCACCTGATGTGCTTTCCCTTCGTACCCCCTCTCTTCAGATGCTGCCTTCAGATGTTCGATACGCCGTATATGTAGTCAGTAAAAGAGAAGTGCTCCGCCTCAAATATTGCACAACGAATGTAAAGCTGGATTTTTTGATGACATTTTGAAACAATTTTCACACGGTTTGAAGGGTGACAAAAATCATTAAAGCAAACACAATAAAATCATGTGTTTTCTCTTTTTGTCATGTATGTTTCAGTGAGTAAGTCATATGTTTTAGTGACTCCTGTCTTCATGTTTAGACCTGAGTAATTTGCTGTTTTGATATGGAGGTAAGTGAGAAGCTAATAAACATTTTAAAGATGTAATCTTTGCACCTTTTGTGCCCTCTGATTCAGCACAAGTTGTATCAGAGGAATTCCTCAAGTAGTTCACTGGCAGCTGATAACCTCAGTCAGTGGACTGTAAGAAGAGAGGTCAATATACAACTGAACGTAGCAGGGAGAAACTCCCTCCTGACATTTCCTCTTAAGTCTCACAGCCATGTTGAATCAGCGTAACAATACATGAATAACAGCCAAAGATGCAAGTGCTCAAATACAGGTGAAACTCAACAATTTGAATATCACGCAAAACTTATTCAGTAATTCATGAATTAGCTAATTAATCAAAAACACTTGCAAAGGACTTCTGGGCATTCAAATGGTTTCTCTGTTTAATTAGAATTAACAATCACGAGGAAGGTTGCTGAGCTGACAGTTGTCCAGAAAATCATCATTGACATCCTCCACAAGGAAGGAAAGCCTCTGAAAGTAATTGCAATAAAAGTGCTGCATCACAGCACATCAATAAAAAGTTGAGTGGAAGGGAGAGTGTGGAAGAAAAAAGGTGGAACAACCAGGAGGGATGACCGCAGCCTGGAGAGGATGGTCAGTATAAGGCCATTCAAAAATGTGGGAGAGCTTCACAAGGAGTGGACTGAGGCTGGAGTTAAGCTTCAAGAGCCACCACACACAGACGGATCCTGGATATGGACTTCAAAAGTCGTATTCCTCTTGTCAAGTCGCTCATGAACAAAACACAACATCTGAAGCGTCTTACCTGGCCTAAAGAAAGAATGAACTTGTCTGTTGAGCAGTGGTCCAAAGGTCTCTTGTCTGATGAGCAAAATTTTCATCTCATTTGAAAATCAAATTGTTTGAATTCTTGCTTGTGTTGTTCTTACTCTCAAATGTAAGTCACTTTGGATAAAAGTGTCTCCTAAATGACTGCAGAATAGAATAGTAGAATAGAAATCATGGTCCCAGAGTCTGGAGGAAGAATGGAGAATCACCCAATCCAAGACACTTTAAGTACAGCGTGAAGTTTCCTCAGTCTGTGTTGAGTTAGGGAGCCATGTCATCTGCTGGTGTTGATCCACTGGGCTTTATTAAGTCCAGAGTCAATGCAGCTGGAGATTTTAGAGCACTTCATGCTTCCTTCTGCAGAAAAGCTTTTTGGAGAGTCTGACTTCATTTTCCAGCAGGACTTAGCACCTGCCCACACTGCCTAAAGAACCAAAACCTGCTTCAATGACCAAGAGACTACTGTGCTTGATTGGCCAGCAAACTCTCTTTTTTAGTTTCACCTTTAGTTTTCAGCTTGTGGAAAGGCAAAAGTGATAACAGAGGTATTTGTAAAATAACAGCTCTTGTCTTGTTGCATCAGTAATTCTGAATGGATTTTTTATATGCATATTAACATTATTAATTATTATTAACATTATTAACCAGACGAACATGCCCAGATCATCATGAATAGAATAGAATAGAATAGAATAGAATAGAATAGAATAGAATAGAATCATGTGATTGATGGTGGAATAACGCCATGCATATGCTCAGCTAGACTCCAGTGTGCATTAAGGTGTGCTTTGCAAATACTTAAAATTTCCATCTTTCTGCATATTTTTGTAAAAATTGTCAAAACTATATTACCACAGCTGAATTCTCGAACTTTCATTTTTGCTCTGTTTCTCTTGTCAAATGCTACATGCATCAGAAATGTGTGTGAAATGCGGCTATTAAGACCATGTATGTGTTCAGGGCTGGCAGGATGTGTGAGAACTGTCAGTCTCATTTTAATATCCATTTGTACCACCAGAGTCCAATTCTCATCATGCTTTCATTATCACTAAAGGCCAAACACTGGTCTTTTTGTAATTCACAAGCATAAATGGAAACTGCAATACTTACTAGACACAAGAAACACAAGGCATTAAAAGCTAGAAGAAAAAAATCCTAAAAGACAACCCCATCTGGTCTGGTCTGGTCTGGTCTTGGCTGGCAGTGTGGATTGGACAAATTCAGCTGATCCGTTCCAGTTCACCCTGTCTTCCCTCCACAGTAGCTTCACCTTTCAGGTTCAGAGTCTTTCCATTCCCTTACATTGCTCAGTTTGTTTGTTTATGTCACCTCTGCTTCCTGGCACTCCACCCTCCCCCTTCCCAAGATAAACAAATCCTGCTGCTTTTTTTCTCTGCCATTGATCCGGTGTGGTTTTTGTTGTTCTACCCAGAGTGCCTGTTGATCACAATCAACAAAAGAAGCCTGGTCAGGGAGGACAACTAATGACATGATGATACGTTTACTGCACTGAGCCCAAGATGTGGATTGGTGGGGTGAGAACAGTAAATGCACTAAGATGTAAGTCATTAAAGACCAGCAGGATTCAGATGTAAATTAATCTACAATACGTGTTTTAGCTATTCCAAACAGATTTGTTAACCCAAACAAGAAGACAAGGCCTGTGTATTTAGTTCTTTGCAGCAACTAATACTGAGAGATTGAATGAAAAATGCTTGTAATAAAATAAAAAAGCAAACAAAATGATCTGTCTGCAGTGTTTGAAGCATGTAATGGCCATGATATTTGACATTTCAGAAGCAAATAAACAAAGCTTTTGGTTTAATTAAAATTTATTTGATTTATAACGTCTTAATATTTTTAGAATATCATCTATCTGAAGCCTCTCTGTAAATATTTGTTTTTAGGCTTAGTCAGAAATGTAACTACTCAGTTTAAAAACCAATAGCTGAAGAAATGTATCCAACAAATCACAAGACCACATTTAAGTCAAAATAAAATATTTTATTATAGTTTTCTTATTTTATACACAAAAATATACATGATAATGTATAAATAGGGAAAATATATATATATAACATCTGCATAATGGCAAGAGATATACAATATCACTGTGTATCACTCATTATGGATGAGTTCCTCTTTATAAATGCTTTTAGTAGACAGGAACACTAGAAATGTTATTTTTTTATTATTATTATTTATGTTTACATCAAGATAACACAAAATTTAAGCTGATGCTTAGTGACACTTGGTGATGGGGGGGGGGGGGGGTCTTCAGTGGCAGCCACACTCTTCAACAATCATTTCCTCATGATGGCGCAGAGTCAAGTCATCGTTTTCATAGTACAACATGGAAAGCGGGCTGAGGCGCGTTGGCACGCAAGATGGGCAAGAAACTCTGTCTGGATGATGAAGTCTCAAGAGGCTCTGAAAATGGTACAAAAAAACCACAAGAATGGATCAGGAACTGTGCAAACATTAGAAAATATAGGAAGGATGCTAACTCAAGATGTCATCTTACCTGCATGTATGCGTGGTTGGTGGGGTGGAAGGACTCATCCAGTGGTGTAGGGCACTCTCCTTCACAGCGATAAGCATTGTAGCGTTTTGGATGCACAATCCACTCATCCCACCCAATGTGGTCAAAGTCCACCCACATGTCCACCCTCCGACACAGCGGTCGTTGAACCGGATCCATTGTTGGTGCCACAGTAGGTACAGCTCTATCAGCAACCCGCATCCTCTCCATTCGGTTTCTTTTGTGGCGACGGCTTTGACTGTCACTGCTGACTGCACCTTTTGTCACGTACTTGGAGTTTTCCACAGTATGAATGAGACCGTATGCTGCATGGCTTTCGTGACGTAGGTTTTGTTTGGCGAAGATGACCATTATGACTCGATTTGTGGTTAGATAGTGTGTTTTTCTTTGCCTCATTTCAAAACTGCTCAAAGAGGGTTTGTCACTGATCTTCTCTTCATCCCCAGCACCGCTCCCATGATCTGTCTCAGGCTCTCCTGAGGCCTCGGGGCTCAACACTGTACCTGCCTGATACAGCCAGTACTTCAAGAGAGCAGTCACATTAAATACCTTCCAGGATGGCTTTGTGTTGCTGGGTGTTGTATCAAAACTCCCTAAGAAAAAGTCCTCTTCCTGACATGATGCTCTGCCTGGGTCACAGCTCTGTCTCGGGGAGTGATATAAATCCACAGTGGCATGTTTAGAGGCAGAGAAAGCAGGTAGCCTGATTTGTAGCTCTGCCAGCTGGACAAGCTCCCTAGCGGAGATTGATGACATGTCAAACATCAATTTCCATCGGTCCCCCACTTGATGGCAACCTAGAAATGAGACACGAGAGCCAGAAATCAAAGTCTGACACAGCATCAATGTGAGCAAACCGGATTGCTGGACAAATGTCAAAACACTGGAGTGAGAGGGAGAACAGGACAGAGTGTGTATTAGACCCCCCTGTGCAAGGCCGTCTGAGGGCTAATATACAACCACCCCACATAAAACAGAACAAGGCTTTAAAGTTGAATAAGCATTGACACTTGAAAGGTTGTAAAAAGGCAGGGTCTAATAACAATTACAACGAACAAACCTAAGAGTTGCTGGAAAAGAGAGAACACACAGGAGAAACTAATGCAGTCAATATGTGGCAGTGCTGCATATAGGCAATATAAAAAGCATTATACAACAGTTTACTCACCTTTGGCCACCAGACTCAGGACCGAATCAAAGTTGTGCACTGATGGGTTGTCAATTTGTGAAGTTATGGCGTTGACAGCTAGCGAAGAGATGGAATCGGCAGACTTAAAGGAGTGGTACAGCTGCATCATGTACTGAGGGTATCTGCTGTGATGACTGGTTGACTGATTTCTGAGTGCTACACTGCTCTCAAGGCGTGTGTGATATCTGCGGGCTCGAGTGGAGAAAACAGCACCAAAAGAGCAGATGATGAGTGTGCAGAAAACTGCAAAGAGGACTCTGGCTTCCATTTTAACCAAAACTCACAAAGATCCCCTTCTTTCCTCTAGCTGCTCTCAGGCTGAAATGATGCTGTGTGCAGATGGAACTCCAGACAGACCTTTTATAGTGGACAGCTGCCCTTTGATGACCTCTGACCACTTCAGGCATCTTAATGGCCCCTCTGATCATCAGAGCACATCAGAGATCCCCCCAAAAGAGATCTTTTTAGCCAAGGTCATTGTCTTGTCAAACTGCCATTTACATTTAATATGAAACCTAATAATTTTGAAATGTAAAAACAGTAAAAAAAAACTAAACAAAAAAAAAAGAAAACATTTATAGCCATCAGTGCTTTTTTGTTTCCAAGTACAGCTGTAAAGCAAACATAGCAGTTTGTGGGCAAACCTGTAATGAATGGATGAGCAAACTGGTCATTTGAAAACACGTCTTTATTCATTAAGAAGCTACAACAAATACCAAGTTCCTTGTTCCAGCTAGTTAGGAAAATAGAAAACACTATACATACACAAAACCGTGACCATCAGTAAACCTTTTTGACAACTGTTCATTGTACATATTTAGCTTATAATTTATAGGAAATATAAAACCACCAGATTCCTCTATGTAAAAGTCACTCAGGTATGTGAATAATTGTCTATAAGAAAAACTTCTGCAGAGTTCAATAAGGAATCAACAGAACAGTAACGTGTTACCAGAAATGTGCACAAAAAACAAAAACTCTAAAAGTACAACCAAAATCAATCTGTGCATTTCAAGCAGTGTGGTCCTTTAGAGAATGCAGCTTACAGACAAAACGTTTTTTTTCTTTTACTCTGTATTTACTTCATTCTAAGAGGCTCAGGTGTATTTACATGTCAGTTAACACACTTGATTGAGGTCCAGCTGGTTTCATCTCTTTCCTGCTGTTGATGGCTGCTCATAAAGCATTAAAGAAGTTCTTCACCTGTGTGTGAAAAAAGGTAATTCAGGATCTCAGTGGATCAGAACAATGAACACAACAAACATCACATCGTACTACAAAAATGTGTCAGTGTATCAGAACAAAAACATTAGAATACTGCCCCCTGGTGGCTAACTCGGGTAACAGCAGCCATCAGTTCAAAATGCAACTGAATCAAACCTACCTTTGTAATAAACTGCTCCTGCACCTCTAAATCACTCTTGAACTCCAAGCTAGCATCGAGCTGTAAGACCGGTATCTTTTTCAACTTCTCAAAATGTATCCTGTGAAGAGAGAAATCCAAGATGTTCAAGACCTGTTATAATTTCAACAGCCTAAAAGGCTGCACTGCTATCATCTTTTCATCACTGGCAATAAACAAATTGACATGCTACTGAACATTTTTTAGGCAAAAGAAACACTGTTAGTGATTTATAATGTTGATTTGTAAAAGAAGTTTTTCAATTAAAATCCCATTTAGATGATGTCAATCACAAACGTTGTCAGAACAGCTACATATCAAAACGTAAAGTAGTGTACTCTTGCAAATTACATGGCTTAAAAATAGTTTGAGGGACTAGGCTGTTCTTCCATTATTTCCCACACTTATTGATTATGTAGAGGCAATAAAATACATTTCTATGGTCATAGGCAATTTTAAAACCCTATGTGTAAAGAGGACAAACAACACAGACATGTGAACTCATTTTCACTCACTCTGTGCTTTTCTCGACCAGCCACCTCTCATGCTGAACATGCAGTTTCTCCAGATAATCCAGTTTGACTTCTTTCTCTTCTGACCTTCCCCGACACTTCAAACGCTCCATACACTTCTGAGAGGTGCACAAAATGACTTGTGAGACATTGATATATATATACATGTTATGTATATTATATGCATCATACCTTGGGTGAGGCTCTGAGATAAATGATGCCCTCCAGCTCCACCTGGGGTCCAAACTGCTCCACCAGAAGGGAATGCCAGTCTTGGTACACTGCCCACTCTGTAGCGTTGATACAACCCAGCTCAAACATATTTAAAGCAAAGATGTATCTGACAGAAGAGAGTCAAGTTTAATTTTAGTAGGCAAAATTATGCACAGTAAGTGTGCCTTATTCTAATTTTACCAGCAATACTGCATATTACTTTGAGAATAGAGTAAAAAATAATTCAGTTATAGTGGATTAAACCTATAGCTGCTAACCTCAGCCGAGTTTAAATAACTTAAGTGAAAGAGACATGAAAAATTATGCAGAATATCTGACATGATTCCACTGTCAACTTTTTGTTGTGGCCAGACTTTTACTCACCTGTCACTATAAACTGAGCGCTCATACACCTGGACAGGTGTTCCTTTTAAGTTGAGCAGACGAGTCGGAGGGGGCTGCAACTGTGTTCTCAGCCGGCTCATACAGGAATATGTCTGAAAGGTATACGACCAGCGCTTCGGGTCCTGGTACATCATCTCCAGCAAGTTACTGACTGCTGTCTGCGGGGCTGCATCACTCCCCTGTCAGGCATACAGTCGGGAACATGAAGGACATGTGTATAAGCTTGTGTTTTAGAACGTTATTTTGTCACGTTTTAAGAGTGTGTGTCCACCTTTGAGGTACTCTGAATGTTCTGCCACTTCCCAACAGGCTCCAACACCAAATTCCAGTCTGGACAAGCAGATTGCAAGAGTTTCGCTAAGGTCGACTTTCCAACAGCTGCAATATAACAGTAGGTGAAAGAGAAGATTATTTATAACAGACCAACCCAAGTAGTTTTTTATCGTTAAAATTGACGCTGATATTACCAATGTTTCCCTCGATAGAAACTCTCTTCACCCGAGATGGTGCATCCGCAGAACTTGACAAGCATCTTGAGCATGAAGACGTTAGATTTCCTCCCCTTTTAGACATATCACTGAAAATGGTTTTTGTTTTAGGAGTGACTAAGTTTGCACTTCGCACAAAACCGAAGGAGGTCTTCCTCTGTGTAAATGTAAAGCCCCTGAGCTGCGCCAGACCTGTTCGTTGTTTCGGTAATTCTCGGCGGAACAAAAGAAGTCGATGCACGACAGGGATCATGATAAGTTTTAAGATTACCTGCAAATATACAATCACATTTATTTACGTGTCATTTGGTGTTCTCCGGTGTTATCAGGCAGGGTAAGCCATTCCAGGATTTCAGTTCACGTGAGCCGGCTTCATGATGTAACATAAACTTTCATTTTGTTTTGATCATATACGGCTAATTTTTAGCTAGTTGTATATCTACATTCACATAATATATTGGTTTAATTTATCCTTTGACATAAACATTTTAAGTACCGTACATTTGCTGGTGATAACCATAGACTGTATGGTGATAACACTATATAGTTATGACGTGACAATTCAACAGAAACGCGAACATTAGCAACTAGATGCACTTCCGGTTCACGCGATGCACTTTCACAATGAAAGCATTTTATTAAATCTTATAGTGTGTTTTTACGAAACGGGTTATCTTAAACGACCATTGCTTAATTGGAGTAAAGATACAATGTCTCTGCGGTGTATGCATACAGCATAGTTTGAAATCGTGATATAAGAAATGTAGGTGCACCCGGAAATACATTAGCTTTCCACACTGATCCCTATGACTGACGTTAAAGTGAACGCGGTGTTGTAGTATTTATTTATACAATTTATACTACTTATAGTCAAATTAATAAATACAAATTCTGTAATTAGTCCATACATCTTATGTGAGTTTTTTTTATAAGCATTATTGCACGAGTGAACACCAGTGAATTCTGTTAATATTTAGATAAAAAGGACATCAAACTTTTTTTTTTTTTTTCTCATTCCTATTATTTTCTCACCATCTGTCGCACTTAAGACACAGCGCAGCATCCCTGTTCTCCTGTGAGGCTTCTTGAAATTTTCTTTTTCAGAGAGCCTTTGGTATTGTCTGGTGAATATACTAATCTGGCTGCATTTTCTCCTTTATTCTGGGTCAGCAATTTTGTTAGTTTGTTAGGAAGGTTTACTATAAAAAAAATAATATATTATTATTATTGCCACTGTCATCAAGGTTATAACTGTTACCCCTTTCATTCTTTTAAACTTGAGATTCTTCTTTTTTTTCAGTGATTTCTCTGTTGTTAAGCACTTTATAACACTGTTTTGAAAGTTGGTATAAAAATAAAGTTTTATTATTTTTTTATTTACTGCTAATGACTTTCAAAGAAATTCATTTTCATATGGTTTAGAGATAATATTTAAATGTTTGCTTCAGAAGAAAAACAAAAACTAGCACAATATTTTGCTTCGAGAAGTAAAGTTCTGATGGCATCTGCTTCTTGATTAAAGATGGTCACAGATTGTAAATTCACTTCTTTAAAGGATTTTCTCAATGAAATATAACAAAATATCTGCTTCAACATCCCACATACAGTAAATTATTTCATTTTTAGATCTAAACTTGCTCTTGTGTTAAACGTTCAAATCCACGAGGGGATTTATACACATATAGCACTCATATTACATAATCTAAACAGCCATCTTAAAAATCTAAGATAATCAAACCATTTAATCAACTATAAAATACTTCAAGATTATTTTGTTTCTAACTAAATGAAATTACAAAAATATTTACTTTAAAAAGTCATATCAGCTGAATTGAAAATTACTGAAAATGATTCAAAAGGGCTCAGCAAAGATTTCTAACAAATTTTAATAAAAATTCCAAAGTGATTTAAAAAATCCTAAAAAACAAGAGTTTTCTAAATGACAATTTAATGGAAGATTAAAACCTACGTCACAAGAAAAACATTTCATGAACCCCTAATGACTGCAACAGAACATTTGAGACAATCACAGGTTAATACTACAAAGGATTTAAAAACTAATTTTTGAATCATTAGTAGCTTGTGTTTTTGATGGTGATCTTCTGGGCTGTCTTAATCTTGAAATCATCGACACCTGAGGGAGCAAACAGTTATTCTGTTAATCACAACAAAATTAAAGTAGATCAAAGAAATATTGCATTATGTAGGTGTGTGTCCTCACTCTGAGTGAGTGCAGCACCATCAGAGGAAAGATGCCAGTATCTGCGGTCACTCTGTCTAGCCTGTTCTCCGTTTACTGCACTTAAGTAAGGACCCCAAAGGCTGGACTCCGTCTCAAACCTGCCACATGGCATTAGAAATGACTCACTGCAGCTGATCAAACAAAAGCTGAAATACATTGGCTCATTAGGTGAACTTACGTGAAGCCAATATTTTTCCCCTTCAGCAGTTCGAGGGCCTCCAACAAGGAGTTTCCCTTTGGCACATCCACAGAGTAAACACCTGCTTCTCCACTGGATGTCACCACTTCCACCATCACGTTCACTTTGGTCTTACTTGGTAAAACCACCACAGGGTCTTGTGGTTCCAGCAACAGAGTGTCTGTAAAAGGGTGAACATGAGGCAAACCAGTGAAAATACAGACAGACAGAGACCAGACATGTAGACATCAGACTCCACACATACCATCCTCATTGAGGCACTCCTTGCTTTTAACCGAAAGGTAAGATTTTTTCTGGAGAGCGGGCAACATCTGCGATACAGCCATGGGGTTGTGGTAGATATTGTTTCTGGCAGCTGTCCTCATCGCCTCCATTGCAGCAGCACAATCTGCAACCTCGCTGCCCATCGCCAACAAGGCCTTGAACACGTCAAATAAGTACATTCAAGCTACAAAAATCCTGCACAGTAAAGTTTCATGTAGCGACAAAAACAAGTGATGGGGGGTGAGAAGGAATAACTCCTTACTTGAACAGCAAGACCTGTGCTGAACTCGTTGCCAATATGACCATCGGTCCTATAAGAGGCCAGAAGCTTTTGCTTGATTTTGCTAAGAGCTATGTCAAGCTCAGCTACACTGTGCACATAAGAACCAGAGTGTTTCACACATTGCAGTCCCATCCCAGCCATGGCATAGGTATCTAGGGTGAGAAATAAAATATTACCTGGTACAGCTAAAACTAAAATAGAGACTGAAACATTGTTGGCATTTCTGTAGCTTTGTCATAAGCACATATTAGTGGGAAAGTTGAACCTGAACAACAATAAGTGACAGTTATAAAAACAAAAAAGGTGCAGAACAGAAGCTGGGGTCTACTGAATGTAAAGTTGCCTGACAAATCTTTTCAAGTGACCTTATGGACTGTTTGTTGGCCATTTAAATACACTGTTTAATACTAAGTCCTGCATATGCATTTTATATTTTCTAGAGTGCAAAGGTCAGTTATATAACGCCACATGCTGCTGTTCCATACACACCAGATGTGACACTCGAAAGAAATTATACTAAAATTGATTGCAAAAAAGTGTGAGTGATAAGTAGACTATTATACCTCTGTAAAGTTATTTATTGTCACTTTATTTTTACTGATAATCACCAATCATAAGGGACATGCATTTTGACCTGCTTGTTTTCTGCGTATCATTTAATCAATATTCATTTTAACAGTCAAAGACAACATGTTTCACTCACCAACACTCTCAGCGTCTCCATGTTTGAAGTGCTCATGATCTACTGCTTTGATGAGCTTGTGGCTAACATGGTTGTTGACCCTGATGCCATTCACACAAAGAGCAAGTACACCCAGACTGTACTGGTAATAGTTAGTCAAAGGGCGCTGGCTGACTGTGTGAAAGAAAAAAAAAGTAAAAACAACCAAACTGCATCAAAAACACTTTTTTTTCCAGTTTGAATTAGTTAAGAGTTGCTCTGTCCTCAGAGATGTGAAAATAAATCATAAATTGTTACCTTGTTCCAGTTTAATAAACAAAATCAGCCAAAATTGTTTAAAGCTAGTCTTCCTTTCTGAGAACATAGCCTCAGTAGTAAATTCTTGACCCACTGCAGCACAGTGAAAACAGAATTCTACAAACTTTTAATGACAACTGAAAGGTCAAAGGAAATCTTACAGGCAATATGTTCTTTCTCTGGCTCCATCTGCTTCTTCAGGTGTGTCAGCAGCGTCTCATTCTTATCGTTGATGGTGAAGGTGATGGTGTTGAGGTCAAAGCAGGAGGACCTCAAAGCCAGACTGTACAGCGCCATGATTCCAGTCACAGGCTTGCTGTTTGTGAGTGAGCTGAAAGACACCATAGCATGAGTTTGGAATAAAACATCAAGGCCAAAGATAAAATGGATGTTCATTTTTTTATACAGCTAGTCATTATTTTGCCAGGTATTTGTAGACAAAACAGTACCTTTGAATGTCATTGTGTAAATCACTTTTCAGTCTATTGAGGAGTTCATTCTCCTTGGCGAGATTATGGCCATCGGAGAGACGTAGGGCCAAGTGAACACTGGGATTGGGAAGTCCTTCCTGACTTTCCAAAGAGCGGAGGAGATCTTTGTTGAGTGACAGGAGAAGCTCACGGTTTGCTCCTTCTGTATCTGGATTCAAGATTTAAGGATCAATGTGAATATCATTTGACTTAAAGAGGGCAAATCTAATTCTATTAACTCTCTGCTCTTTGCTGACATAAACAAGAACAAAGCATTGCAAAATCATCAAAGTTGTGATAAGGAAACAAAACCAAAAAACTTTCAGGCCAAATTGCAGAATTTCCATGTCCAAAAGATTCAAATACACCTCTAATGGTAGACCTATCTTAGTTTAGTTGATTTACGTTAATAAAATGCAATAAGCCATGCAAAGGCAATTGCAAAATAAGGGAATGTTCAGGTCGGTGAGTCAGTTTATTTGCACAGAGTTGCATAGCAGTTCTTTCAGGTTTAGTGAGGACGGATTGGTTTATCTTTGTTTTATTTATTTTCCCCAAGGATTGTTAAAACCTGGATTTCTTTTTCAAAAAAAGTTACTTACCACATGGTTTGCTAGAAGCAAGAGCCAGCAGGCCAGCATATATGACCAAAGGCAGCATTTTGGATGACCTACTGGTTTAAAGAAGAGTAAAGAAAATATGAACGAAAGTGCTTCTGGAAGTTAGACAATATCACAAATATGAACATCGAAAGAACAAATAATGCAAGTACATATACATGAAACAGTGACTCTGTAACAAACCATAAGCCTTATATGTAGTATATGTGCTAATGATAAGTATTAAGAGACGCTATTGTAGCAGCAGTTAAGTCAACTTGTTAAATGTTGCCATAAAACACAGCTCATTACCTCTTTGTCCAGCGTTGAGTTACGACTCACGTCAGGGCAGAATGAAGAAAAAGCAGCGACACCGCTTATAATACCTCAGTGTCACATGACTGGTCATTTGAGATGACAAAACGATGAAAAACTGGACGTGCCTCTTTAAACAGAAGTAGAGCCTCCGAACATAAACAGGAAGTTGGGAAGACATTGAAAACATTATCGCTCATTGCCATTGGTTATAATCGGAGTAAGCGTGTTGAAGAAAGCCAATCAGAGGCAGAGTAGGGTGGATCATATAACAGTGGCCTGGGTCATACTCATACTGCTATCATACTTTAAAAATACATTTTTCATCTTAAAAAAACTGGTATTTTAGCAGTAGAAGTTTCTGGTAACGCACTCACTACGGTTCAGGCAGAGAATTTAGACTTTATATGTTGTCTAGTGTTTTCACCTAAACAACTATTTGTAGGCAGCTTTTATCTTGTACAACTACGTTTCCCATAATTCCCCTGTATCACGGAACGTATCTTACGCACTTTCTAGAACGTTAACGACTGTTCCAGCGC
Source organism: Melanotaenia boesemani (assembly GCF_017639745.1). Lineage (NCBI taxonomy): Eukaryota > Metazoa > Chordata > Actinopteri > Atheriniformes > Melanotaeniidae > Melanotaenia > Melanotaenia boesemani. Next base: position 18,660,864 of record NC_055692.1, read on the forward strand.
GACTCACTTTAGAGAATAGCAAGCTAACAGCAGTATGACCCAGCCTACTTTTTAAGCCCCTGACTTCATGCTACAGAGACGGACAAATTGTTTGGTCGTCATCTCTTTTTGACTGTGATTTTATTATTTTATTTGGTTGGTTAAGCTTGGGTGTGTAGAGCTTCTGCTGCGCGCTAACGAAAATGTTAAAAATGCAACTCTAAATTGAGTGGAGGTGAGCTAGCTTGACGTCAACATCAAACAAACTGCGAGGGGTGGTGGGCAGTGCATTTGCTCAGGTCGGTCTTTAACGCATCATGTTCTTACTGAATTCGTACAAATATTTTGTTCAGTGCAAAGATAAAGCTGTTATTGTGCACTACTCTGTTAGGTAATATAGTCAATGTTATCCGAAGCGTGATACTAGCACTAACACACAACAATAGCGTTGTAGCTAGATAGATAATAGTCAGTGGGCAGGCACCGTGTGCACGAATAAGATGTCTGTCACATTTGTTGCAAAAAATACCTCTCTCAGCTTATCTGATTGGTATTAATATGATCTTTCAGATCAGCCCCGTTATAATTATCTACCCGCGTGCCTCTTCAAATAAATTCTACGACTGGATCAGCATGCATCACCCTGCTACGTCAAGCAACGAACTCGGCTTTCTGCCAGCCATGTATTCATTTTCAGGCCCCACAAACGTGCCTGAATTTGACTTCGGACCTCCGAGTGCGTCTGACCACTTACAGAGAGCAACAAACTCTAACAAGTATGTAACTTATGTTGATTAGGGGAAGGCTGTATAATGTCTGCAAACAGGTAGTCACTGAAATACATATTTAGCAAAGCCTGATGTGCATTGCCTCCTTTTGATCTACAGCAGCTGGGAGACAAGATGCCAAAGAAAGCACAGGAGGAGAGTAGATGATGAGTAAGTGTTGCATACTATTTCTACTACTAATGATAAGTAATAATGATGATCATAGCAATAAGTGGCTGTGCTTTGAGTATCCTCACAGTATTAATACAATAAATATATGAATGCTTTATCAGGGGATGCTGTGCCAAAAAGAGGAGGTTAATGTCTGAGGCTGAAGCGGACATTTCAGGAAACTCCAATACTCAGCATGAATGGGCTACAGAAAACAGCTGTCCTGCTCTGTCTGCACAGCAAAGAGCCCATGCTCCATCAGAACCCTTTTCATTACCTCAGACCTTGTCACAGCCCCCCTCTGCTTCCACCCGACCTGAGACTGAGAGCTCCTGCATGGAAATAGAGGCAGCTCAGAGGAAACTGCAGGAGATTGAAGACAGGTATGCAGAAACTTTCTTATTGCTTGTGAAATTATACTCCACATAACTTAAATCTGCAACCAGCTTACAGTCTATTTGCAAGTTAAAAAAAAAAGATCATCCCATTTTTTTCCCAAGATTTGTTTAATTTAAAGCTGTTCATGATCACAAGTAATACAGTAGTACAAAAATCTTGTGGTTGTACAAAGACAGTGTTAGACAAAAAAAAAAAAATTCTAGTTGCAAGCACAATGTCCAGACATACTCCAGTTTTGGATGAGCTGACAAACCACAAAAGGTGATATATGGAGGAATTATTGTTTCTAACACATTATTTTTTTCCAAAGCAGCAAGGATTCTGGATAGTAACCCATTTATTAGTTCCTGAATAATGCAGTCTTTTCTATCAAATTCAGCAGATTATTCAGGTTTTGGCCAAACTTTTTTCATGTTGGACCATTAACCTCTCACTTGTAAAATCATTGACTGAACTTGAGCTGATTTAATTGAATAAAATGGAAAAAAAGAAGAAAGCTTTAAAGTGCCTGATTTGTAGTGTACATATGTTTTTTTTTTATATTATTTGTCATCCTGTTTATTATAAATTTCTACCAGAACATTTTAATAATCATTGCTTTGGCGTCTAAATTATTGAGTATGTTAAAGTACAGCTAAATGTGTTAGCTGAAAATTATTTCAATTAGGGCTGGGTGATATGGCCTAAAATATATATATATATTTATGTTTTATATATATATATATATATATATCGATATATGTGTATATATGTATGTATTATTATTATCTTTTTTTTTCCTTTAGCTTTATCCTGATACAGGGTAAACATCCAGATGTTTTGAAATCTAAGCTAAACACTGTGTAAATATTGAATTCAGCATTATCATGCATAAAAAGACACCAACAGAGCTTAAGAAACTCATCGAAATTTATCTTTATTTTCTTTATTTATCTTATTCTCATGTTGTCATGTACTTAAGTCACGTCATGCCTGTGCATGCCATGCTGCGTGCACACACTGGTGAGCTACACTCCCATGAGCAGAGAGAGAGCGCATGTTGGAAACTGTGGCATCTACCCCCTGTTAATTATACAAAAATATCTGGTTTAAGATCAGCTCTTATTTAATATTAAGAGCAGATGGAGGAGAAGCAGCTGGAGGAGTTTAATGCTCTGTTGTACTAAGAACTTAACGTCCAGCTGAACAATTGGTCTCCTCGTCATTGTCATTTCTGAGGCCTATTTTCTGGTTAAAATGGACGTCTTCCATTCAGCTTCCATCTTAACGATTGTAAACTAGCTAGCTAGCAGCATATTCTATTTCCTGTATCCCCTGAAACAACAACACGCATGTGCGCAGGAGAGTTTTCTGGATGGGCAGGGGAGTGAGCCGTCTGTCTGCTGCGAGCGACAGAAGCTAAACTACAAAGAAAATCACATGAAGATACTTTAAATGCTGCTGTGTCCGTTTGTACTCGATGTTCGCGATATAGACATTTTATATATCGCACGAAAAATTTTGGGATACATCGAGTCTATCCGATATATCGCCCAACCCTAATTCCAATTAAGTTTTGCAGTAAGTGATGGAGATAAAGTTTAAGTGAGTGAAAGTCTTCAAAGAAATTAGTTTTCCAAACAGAACATTGTATTGCAACACGAGCAAAGGCGCTACTCGCTTTTTTCTTTCAGTTGTTTGAATGTACTGCTTGGTGTTATTGGCTGTATGTCAGGTTAACAGGCCACAGTCCAGGCTACTGTGCACTGTGCTTACCTGGATTCTGCTTCACATTGTTGTGGTATTTCACTCTGAGCATTGCATTTCACTCCATTGGTCATGTTGGATTTACAGATCACATCAGCATAAGACGACTTTGACAAAAACTGTGCCCTTTGTAGTCTTTTAACTGGATATTGTGATGTTGATGTACCATAGAATAACACTTGAAGATGACGATGAGGATGAAGATCTGGATGTAGAACCAGTTCAAAGACGGCCAGTGCTAGTGATCTCCGACAGCTTGAAGGAGGGTCTACAGCGTGGCATCAGTGACATCCTCCCCCACATGGTGGCGCAGTCTGTGTATGTGCTCCTTAATCTGATATGAAACACTTTGATTTGACATTAACCAGGGAAATTTAAGAGTGACTTACTCAAAGACCTACTCAGATTTTTCTTATTGAGATGCTCTGTAGATGTGTCTACTCTCCACTGGTGGGAGTTTTTGTCTCACAAGTATTTTCATTACACTTTCAGAAGTCATTCAGGCATGGAGCTGGTGCTGTGGCGTCCTCCAGAAGATCCCTTCTCTCGGAGGCAAAAGGGTCCATTACAGAAGCAGCGTAAACAACAGACACTTTGCCGGCAACCTCCAACTCCGTGTCCATCTCCCAACCCTCATAGTCCCCTCAGCCCCTCAAGTCCACCAGCAGAGGCACAATCAGACTCTTCTTCTTTGTACAGTTTGCCTGCAACCCACAGCTCTGGGGAGGAGGAAATGGAAATGTAATGCTGCTTTGTCAGCATACAAGCTAACCCAAAGTAAAAGACTGGACACAAGATGACAACATTCAAGCTGACCAGGTTGGCAAGGGAGCATGACTTCACATGAGAATTTTTACTGTTTTTGAGTAATTCTTGCAAAAGTTGATTTGCCATTCAGAAGGTTTCCTGACTTTTATTGCCGACAACTACATGTAACTTTAAGTAAGCATTCAAGTCTGTACATATGCAGTCTCACGCAATTTTGTATATTTTACAGGTTTAATTTTTGCCTGTAGACATGAAGTATTTTGTACATACTTCCTGCCAGCAACGCTGTTGGGTTATGAGCAGGACTTTGTCTTCTGTTAAGCATTGTTGTCAAGCAACTGGAGTTTCACTTTGAACTTCTGGACATTGTTAACAGAACTCTTAAAAGTGTTTCACATTTGATCATAGTGTGACTTATGCAAGTATGCCATCTGTGACCTTTGAGGAATTTGTAAAGGGGTTACCGATATGTAGTCTTTTTTTATGATTTGCTTGTATTTTCATATGTACATTACCTGCATTGCAGACAGCCATGGAGTGTTATTACTTTATATTTCTTTTGTAATAAATGTACACTGATCACACAGAGATTCAAAATCTGTGTTAAGTATTTGAAGTGTAGCTTGAATTTTGTGAAAGTAAATTACTCTTATGTGAACATAAGGATGATTTTAAAGCAATGTATGCCAGATTAGGAAGAGTTAGGATCCCAGGAGTATTGTGGAAGGCTGCAAGTGGCTGCTTTTTAATGTGATACACAGTGTGATACACACTGAACTGTCAAGTATTAAAATAATCACACCCATTTTGTCAAACATAATCCCTTCAATGATGGTATGCAGTTATCAGGCATCTATCTGTGACTTCCTACTAGGACAAGATCATTTTTAGCATTATTTTAATTAGGTTAAAAAGGGTGTTTTTAAATGCTGATGACAACTTTACTTAAATTTTGCAGAAATAATAAAACACATTACACAAGGGATTCCTTCAAGGACTTGTCAGCTTTATGAGGTTGTTTGACATAACACATGATCTCCAATTTCCATAGACATGTTGGTTCATCATTCATTCACAGTTCACTGTACCCAAAGACCATAAAATCTGACTGCCTCAGCACAGAAAAAAATGTGACTTCGCTCGGTGACCACAATATTTGTCACCGTGACCTGCTTGTTAATCTGCTATCTTATGCAGATGAAACAGTGAATGACTCATATCCATGACCACAGAACAGTTTAGAGGACCTATTTGAGATATAAAGGACATCATATCAGTGGTGGGTATTCCCTCTTTCAGAGTGTAAGGTTTCGTGTCCATTTTCAGACTGACTCAGAACCCCAGCACCGTCTTGACTGCGAGTGATCTGCAGAGGAGAAATCAACAACCATTATTACACAAACACAGAAGCAACACTCAAATGTCAATTATACCATTACTGTTCCTTTAATATTTTCTGTCTTCAGAAATAATTTGAACTAAATTTTTCACACTAAAACGACACATCAGGTTAAAAAATAAAAATGCAGCCCACTACATACAGACATCTTTTACAGTGAGCAGCCATGGGTAGAGTTAAAATCAATTTGATATGTGGGGGTACTAGTTTAAGTATACTAGTGCTTACACTAATGGTTAGTAATTAATGACCTGCTTTTGAAAAAATGCACTCACAGACTGATGAATCTAAAGGCATTATATCTTGAGGTGAACTCCACATGAAGGCCTGGTTTTCTACATGGAGCTGCTTCACTCTGCTCTGGAGATAACGCAGAAGCTTAAATGAAGCCAAGTTTGATGGGCTATGAGACTCCACAGCGCGAAAACAGGGAGAGCAAACTGCCTTCTGGTCTTCCTGATGGGAGGAAAAATGCCAGAAGTTGTTTTAGGAAAAAAAGAAATAATGCGAAAGAGCTTCATGTTAATGCTGACAATACATTTACCTTTGCACTAAGCTTTGTTTCTCCTTCAGGGCTCACCTCTTGAGTCTTCGATGCTTTTCTGGAAAACAATTAAACCTGCCCTTGAAAAGTTGTGACAATGTGTGAATAATTAACAGCTGTGTGAAGAAAGTATGTTGAAAGGTATAGCTACTGTAATGTTACACCTACAGTATAAAGAACCCATCACACAAAGCTGAAGTGAGATCATGCACTTGAAAGGACGAACAACCGGTTAGTATGTTATTATTTACATTACAGAGACGAGTTACCTGCCCCTTATCAACTTTGCCTTGCACCTACAGGATGGTAAACATTTGTACAAAATTTAAACAAAGTGGTTGCTTGTGTGGCTCAACAACATTCATGTATAACAAGTGTGGGAAATGATGTGCCTGTATTATGGAGGGTGCCTTGTTCATATTGTGCACGTCACCTTTCCAGTTCAGCTGTTAACTCTTCTTTAAACTTGCACGCCAGGCGAGCTGCAGTGCGTTCTTTCCACTGAGCCATGCTCCTCTGAACCTGCCGGAGCTCCAGGTCTTTGGCCTTCAGCTGCCTGCGGAGAGATGCTGCCACTCCTCCCCCCTCAGCTCCTCCTCCATCACTCATATGAGCCCATTTCAAACTGCTCAACTCCTCGATGTGCTCCTGATCCAACATAATGGGAAAACCTTTCAGTGACTGTTTAACTCAAATGATTTTTAATAAAAATGTGTTCTGAATAAATGTGAGTTATAACCTGAATGAGACGCTCCTTTACAGAATTCAACGCTTGATCTCTCTCTATCCTCAGCTGTTGCCTTTGCATGCTCAGTTCTCGCTCCTAAATAAAATGTGAACTTAACATTTAGTCATGTATACATTCAGTGAGCTGTATGCAAAGTCCAAATTATACCTTATCTTTTCTAAGTTGCTCCTTGGCTTGTTTCTGTGAATCCAGCTCCTGGTAAAGATGACTAATAAAATGCTTTAACTGCTCCCGTAGAGTTCTTATTTGTGTGAAAGCTTCAGCTACTGTAAGACTGCACAGTACAAAGCCATCGGTATTAGAGAATTAACACAGAAATATTCACTTTTGTGTAAACTAGTTTTGTATGTATGTCAGGGAATGAACTCCACCTCTGAGGCAGCTCTTCAGCTCTTTGCTCCACTAACATGTGCAGATGCCGGCACTCCGCTTGCAGCTGCTGGGTCCAGTGCCTGAGCTGTTGCTCCATCTCAGCTGTGAAGAGCTTATGGCTGCTCTCCCTTTTCTCTAGCATCACCCGAAGCCTGTCACTCTCCTCCACAGCTAACCGAACATCCCGCTCAAGCTGCAGTGCCTTCCTCTGACTCTGCTGCAACCACACACCACGTCAGCTTTTCTGTAATGCTACATCCCCGCATATGTCTGTAAATGGCTGCTTGTCGTCCCCCACCTGCGCCATATGTGTCTGTGAACGCTGCAGCTCAGCCTGGTGCTCCTCTTTCAGTGATTTGCAAATTGCAGCCAATAAAGACTCCTGTTCTCTCTGCTGTGCACAACTTTCACTCTCCAGCTCCTGTATTTTCTTATAAGATATAAAATCATGCAAAAACTATGAAAACATATTAACAAATAGTCAGAATGGTAATATTACATGCTTTGGTTATGAGTCACCTACTGTTTTTAGTTCCATTACTTGATGCTGTAGAGCCAGTGATTTGCTCTTCTCTTGCTCCATCTCACTCATCAAGCTCTCTAAACTCTTTCTGTTCTGCTCTTCCAGTGTTCCACAGTGTTTTTCCACAGCTTCCACTTTTTCTGCCTCACACTGTCTCCTCTCCTCCTCTGCTGCTTTGCGTACCTGAGATCATTTCATGCAGGTCATGGAGTTATATTTAAAAAGTGTGCATATGTTAGGCAGAGGATTTTTGAAATACCTTTTCCAAGGCTTTTGCATGCAACTCCTCTTCACGTTTTTCTGCCATTTCCTTTTCCTTCTGCAGATATGTTCTTAGTTTGATTAATTCTTCCTCTTTCAGCTGCAAGGATCACACTTTTTATTTGCTATTGTTACTCACTGTGCAGTGCAATAAACAACATATATATATATATATATATATATATATATATATATATATATATATATATATATATATATATATATATATATATATATATATATAAACATCACAGAATTGGACATTTTGTTGCCACTGGTGACACCCAGATGTACAACTGCAGCAGTCATGACACAGCAAGGTATGCAGGATAAAGCATGTTTCCAAACAGTTTATTGAGAGGTAATGTGGTAGATTTAACATATGCAGGGCATCATACTAACCTGAATGGAACTTTGCAATGAATCAATGTGTTGCATTAGCAACAGAGTTTCTTCTTTCAGAGCATTAACTTTCTCCTCTTCAGCCTGCTTTCTAATCTGGAATGAGAAGAACCAAAGGTTTAATTACTTGCCTTTCACTTTGGGGATGATTGGTTCTTGAACCAAAGAAAAGTTCATCCTTAGCTAATTAGGAATTATTTATGATATATTAGAAAAAAAGATGCTCATAGAATAAAAAGTTAGCAGTTACCATCATTGTATGAGTTTGCTCTTGGGCTTCCTTCAACTCTTTGTGTTTTTGGCTTTTCAGGTGCTGTAGCGCCCTCTTCAGTTCATCTCTTTCTGTTTGCAGCGTACCACAGGTTTCCTGTAAATCTAACAGCTGCTGCTCTTTCTGGGCCAACATTTTATCCAGCACTCCCACTCTGATCTTACATTCTCCCTGTTCAAGCTGCAGCTTGCTCACTTGGAGCTCCAGGGTCTAACACAAAGAAAAACAGCAACAAAACCAACACACAAGCTTTTTATAAAGAAAGTCTGGGCACTGGAAAATGTGAAAAAAAGAATGAAAATATTGACTCCGTCTATCTATTTTCTATATAATTTGGGGTTATGTGGGGGCTGAAGTCTGTCCCAGCCAAGGTTCTTGCTGTGTGCATTGTCGCTAGCCACAACACCACAGTGCAACCCCAAAACAGAAAAACAAAATCTGTACGATGACAAAGCGTCACCTTAATCTCTTCCTGTTTCTGTATCTGTTTCTCCTCCAGACAAACACATTTGTTTCTCAGGGAACTCTCCTCCTCTGTGAACCTGTGAAGCTCCTCAAGAGTCTCCTCCAGCTTCTGCTTGAACACAGAGAAATTGTATTTGACGTTTGCACAGAAACAATCACATTCTCCCTTTGAAGTCTCACCAAATGTGGTTATTCTTGTTTGAATAACTGCTACAGAGAAAAAGATCACAATAAGAATGATGACTCCACAGTGATTAGAGAATGGTTTAGTTTATTGCACTGGAACTGGCTAACATTGCTTATTCTCCTCTGGTGTTGGATATGTTCATGTATTTGGCAAATAATTTTGATTATTCTGATTCTAATTTTGCTTGTTTACATAACTAAAGAAAATAATATGTATGAGTTCATTTGGAGTCCTTCCCTTTGGAGTGAAAGTCATATTAGTAATAGAAAACTAAAGTTATCTGTTGCTTGCTACATGCCACCACATAGCACCAAAAGTATTAACAACCATAAAAAATTAATGTTTGGACATGTTTATATGTTGTTTGTTCCCTGATAACTAACATCAAACCAGCAGTGTTTGAATATATTTTTCGGTGAATTAATATAATACAAAACTATTGGATTTAAAGATAAGTTGGTTACAACAAAAGCCCAAATTACCGGAGGTATTAAAGATTCTTTGTTTTGGTGGAAAAGCATATTTACTAGGTTGATTACTGGGGGATTTAATATTTTACCTCCTGCAGGGACTCAATCTTTTCTCTTGCACATCGCTGCTCAGCGAACAGTTTTGTATGGGCACAATCCAGCTGCCGCTCCAGCTCCTCACGCTCCAGCGCTGACACGATCACCCTGCTCTGTTTGTGGAAATGACACAAAAGAAGAGCAGGGGGGGAAATTATATTCTAAATCTAAGAAAGGACATATTGTGAAGTCAAATTTCATTACCCTGTTGATGAGGGATCCATCTTTTAAAGTCTGTTTTTGCCGATTCAAAGTTGCAAGATCTTCTTGAATGTGTCTGACCTCGAGGAGACAGGACTCTCTCTGCCTCTGCAGCTTCTGTAGCTGGCAACTAACAAAAATGTACAAAATTGATTCACTATTTAAGAGACTTTTTTATATACAGAAAAGGATTATGTTGATGAATGTGGTTTCATAGTTTGTTTTGTACCTAACCAACTCTTTCTCATCCCTGCTGTCTCTCAGAATGGATTTCAAAGTGCTAATTTCTTTTTCCATCTGTGTTGTCTCTGCAGTCAGCTGCTCTACTTGCCACAATGCATGCTGGGACATAGAACATTAGTAGCAAAAATGAGTGAGGGCACTAAGCACATCTTTCATATAACTTTCCCTACCAAAATTGCCACTTTTACCTTCCTTTTCTCTCTGAGTTGAAAAAGGCAGAGCTCAGCATCCTTTAACGGAGTCCTCTTCAACATTAATGTCTCCTCTTCTTTCTCAGACTTCTAAACAAACAAAAAAAAGCTAAGCAATATCTCACATTTGATGATGCAGAAGGGTTTGTAAGAAAAATACTAAAGTCTTTTATTTTACATTTGAATGCACAGACCAACACAAAAAAAGATATACACACCAGTACATTAATTCTTACTTGTTGGAGGTTAAACCATCGCTCTTTCATCTTGGTTGAATCTGACTGCATCTTCTCTGATGTCCTCACAGGCCTGGACGTCCCACTCCAGTGATTCACGTCTTCATCAGTGTCCTTATCATCACTCAAATAATACAAAAGTTGTAGATTAACAAATAGGCACAAAAACGTGATAAAATATTTCAAAGAAGCATTTAAGAGAATGTACAAAGGCCTAATGTGCACCATTTGTTATATGACTTCTTTTTACCTCCAGGTTTCTCTCCCATTATCTTGAGCTTTATGGACAGAAAGACGTCTGTTTGGTAAACATCTGTAAGACGAACTGCTCCCTTTGTAATTAAAGAAAAAAAATAAATCTGTGACATTTTGTTTCTTTACCAAAGTGTACAAAAAAGATAAACACAGTCAGATGTTGCTTCACCAGATGTAGACAGAGGTTTATTGTCTTCTTGTGTGGGTGTGTCATCACCACTCTGGTCAGTACAGTGGTCATTCAGGTCTGTGACAGACTGAATGAGAGAGCACCATCCTTGTGGGGGGTCACACATTCAATCAAAAATTACAGATAAACATCTATAAATAAACATGTTTTCTTGTGCAAAAATGAGTTTTCTACACATTTCCTGCATGGTCTCACCTGTCAACTTTTGGATATGCTGCCTGACTTGGTCAGAGCAGATTGTATCGAGGTCACTGTCAACCGACACAGTGTCAAAACTCCACACAGGTACTCCTGGAAGAGCAACAAGAATCCTTCAAGCACTGTTTCAAGTCACTACTGCAAATGATCTTGCAAATGTGGAGTTTTTTCTTTAAGGTACCTGCCAAACACTTGGCCTTAGAAGAGCTGCTGTGATTGTGCAGTAAGTTTTCTGGTTTTGTTACAACCTCAGTTCTGTGTGAGTCTGAAAAAAAAGTGAAAAGAATCACAAGTTGTGCCTCCAGGCGATGAGCAACACTGCAACTGTAAATGAGGCAAGTTCAGAAGCAAACAACGTTACAGTGACTTTAAGGTACTTCAGGTGGAAAAAAGTTGAGATTGTAGTTCAGGCAGGTTTTTATAAAAGTAGATTTAAAAAAAGCCTGAGTATGAAAGTGATTTGATAAATTTTTCAAACTTTTTCTTTAGAGTGGTCTTTATTCAGAAGATAAAAAGAGGGGGAATAAGGTTTCTTTTACTTGTCTTTGCCTAAAGGCTCATGATTTCATAATCAGTCCCTGTTCGGAGAATATGCTCAGTAAATTTCAATATGCCTATTCCTTGCTGGGGGAAAAGAGTTAGTGTGCTAGATTATATTTAGTTAATTCTTTTTTTTTTTTTTTTTTTGTCAGCCTAGAAGTGATACAGTCTTCAAAGATCACAGGAAATGTTCCCTGAAACCTGAATGTCCATACAAAGATGAGATACACTCAGTCAGGCATCTGTAGAAAGTGGATAAAAAAATGGAACACAGATGGACCCATGGATAAAGGATGGGATGGTAGTTCGGTGTTTTATCTGTCACTCCTTATCCATATCAGTAAATAAAGTTTAGAACATGCTTGATGGCTCTTCATCATGCTGTACCTACCATTACCATCGTCCTCGGGTCTCAGTGGGGTTGTGTCTCTCTCTTCAGCTCCTGCTTCTTGACTAACTATTGACATATTAACTCCACACTTCTTAAAGAGACATGATCTTTGTTGCTTTCTTTGAACAGGATTGCCTGACTGGAAAGAGTGAGCCATCACTGCATTTTTCTGGCTTCCCCAAGTTGTTGCTGATCCTTGTCTCTCAACGTTTGGCTCAATTAGACCACTCACACAAATGCTGCTGTCAGAGATTTCTATCCACTTAGCTTTTTCTTCACTGTCTAACTGTTGCATATCTGGCAGAGTCAGTTCCACCATCTCCTCTCTGAAACGTCTGACAAAATCCTCAGTGCAGATACTTTCTGAAGGAGGCTGTGTTTCATCTGCAATCTTTCTTTCTTTACAGGCATCTCCAAGCAGCCTCTCCAACCTCCAAATGACCTGTTCCTTTCGAGATTCAATTTCCTCTTTGTCACTTGTGCTCCTGTCAAGCCTCGTTTTGGATTCCCTCTGAGTGACAGGACCTTCCCAGCAGCCTGCCGTTTTCTCTGTGGTAGAGAAGATGAGATCTGTTGCACTAAGGAGGTATTTCTTCATATAAATTAATGTTACACAACTTATAAGGGTGACTAACCCTGGTACTACACAAGGGACTGATTTATGTACATTTTCATGATTGGACCCCTAAATATTTATGTTGATAAGCAGCACTTAGAATTTTATTATTGCACATAATATAGAAAAAAAAGCAGTCTCTTCAAAACAACATTTGAGAAGAGCTTAGCTAAAATAATGATGTTTGACCTGTTATGATGCAGATGCTGGACTATTACCAGATATTTGCTTGATTGTTGGAGTGTGCATCAAATCAAGACTAGACATGGGAGTGTCATATGTCTCAACTGCACTTCCAATGCTTGTGTCTTTGCTCAGAGATTGACTCCACCTAAGAGTGGCTTCAAAGAAAAATCCCAAACACATTTTATCATTTGACATAGTCATTAACATTGCTATAAAGTGAGATTATGACATAGATTACCTGCTTTGCTGCAATCATGTTCTTTAGTAACTGAAAAGTCACAATTTGGAGGCTGAACCTGCAACAATTTAACATACTTGCTACATAAAACACAAGCTGATAGTTAAAAAAATAAAAAAAAGACAATCACAGTGACAATCAGCGACCTTGAGCTGCTCAAGCTGTGCATCCATTGCATCTAGCAGGAGATCGCAGTGGTCTAGTTTGGGAGGAAGACAGTCCATTCCCAACACACTGCTATTTTCACAGAGATCTATATGGACAGACAAGTTATCATGAACAACAGAAAACAAAAAAGAGACTGACACACACAAGATGCTTAAAAACGTCTCACCAGTGTAAAGAAGTTTGTGTGTGTCCTCTAAATCTCTCTCTGCATTGTCATGGCCATCCATTTCTGAAAGCTGCACACAGAGGGTCAAATAGTCAGCAGTGCCATAGAGACTGTATCCCCACAGTAAAGAATCATAACAAGTGGGGGGTTTATGTTACTCAGTCGTCCAGGAAACCAAGTCAGAGGGGCTTGTTGGCAAGCTTTCTTCACCAAAGAACCTATAAATTCTTGTCTCCATGTTTCTCTCATTTTCTAAATAAACATTAAGGTAAAAAAAAACTGAAGTTTAAGCCCACTTTAACAACATAACGTGGAATTCTCCTCTCAAATGTTTAGCTAGCCGTGACTGCATGTAAAAATGAAAGTTTTAAAGGTTTTAAAAGTTTTCTACATTTTCTAAGACCTTGTTTACACAAATAAGCCTTTACCATTGTGGGTTTTATATTCTAAAACTTAACATACAATAACATTAGTAGAGCAAAGTCAAGAGGGTTCACAATTAGCCTAAAAATCACAAACTCTCTAATTACCACGAAGCTAGATTATTTAAAAATATATCAGGTGCTGCTTAAAACGCCCGTCACTTACTTATTTTCGGGGAATAAAAGAAGAGACCTTCAATCGCAGAGAATTTGGCTCTTCTCTCTAGACTAGAGACCACAGCTACCGCTGCTGCTCGGCGTCTTGACTGACAGGAGCTTCAGGTTGCCGTGGAAACGGTCAAACAGCTTGTGAAACGCACACAGGCGCGTGAAACATCCACACCCAAGCAAAGACTGAGCCGAGGGAACATTGTTTTACACTTCTTATCCTAAAGCTACGAGTAAAAACTTCCCCCAAAGCGAACACAGGTTGAAAGGTGGCCAACGGGGTCCTTATGTACTTATAAGTGTTACAAATTTAATGAGAAATTATGTATTTTCTAAGACATTTTATTTATCTCAGATTTCAGTTAGACATTTCAGATTAGACAAGTAACTTTGTAATCGATAAAAAATGATCAGATTTCAGATCTCTTATGAGTCAACAACTCAACCAAGGAGTGATTTTTGATACCTGAGCAGTTTAATTATTTGAATTTCTACAAATATAAAACCTCAAGCTTATCTTAAGAGCACATATTATGCATATTTGCTAGTTTCTTATTTCATTTGGGGTAATACAGGTTTTTGTACTTTGTTGTTAATTTTCCAAATTAAGAGTAGAGTAGTTCAAAAGGACTCTCAAATATCAACTGGTCACTTGACAGTGGAGAGTATTTTACCTGAGCAGTCCACCAAATCTGTTTCTCAACATTAAAAACAAATGCTTCTGGATGAACAATGTATTTCTAGTCATAATTTATTTTAATTTTTAGAAAAAGCAGAGGTCCATTTGCTAGCTTGTCACATGTAATAGAAATAAGAAAGAAAAACAGAAAGAAAGAAAGAAAGGCATATCTTTGCCTCATAGAATATAGATTTATCTGCAAGCTAAAAATCTGTTTATTTGTAAGAATTTGTGTGCCTGGTTTCTTAATGTCCCGATCCAAAACTTTAGTCAAGTTTCTGTTGACCTTGTTTAAATATTTTCACCATGTTCCGCTGTACTCTTTCCTGAGTAGGAAAAAAGAAATTAGAAATCTTAATATCCAGCTTCAAAGTCTTAAATGGCCCTGCCCTGACATACATCTCAGACTTACTGACCCAGTGGCCTCCTGACCACTGAGATCCACAGATTATGCCCTTTTAAATTTCCCTATGTCACAGTTTGTGACAAAGGGAGATCAGACTTTTTCCATCAGAGCCCATGAAACTATTTTCCTGCTGCACTCAAACACACAAGATATTTGATACTTTTAAATCCATCCTCAAAACTGAATTTATTCATTTATTAAAATGAATGCTGCCCTTGAATCTCATTACACATTGCTATCTGAAGCTGATTTGCTGTTTTCTAATTTTCTATGTTAAGCACCTCGTAACATTGTTTAGAAAAGTACCATATAAAATTTTCCTTTCCTTCTTATTACCTGGCAATTGACTTTTGAAAGAAAAATAGATGCATGCTGATCTCTGACATCTCCCAACTATCCATCCACCCATTTATTGTCTATACCTGCTTATTCCGATGCAGTTATGGAGGGTTTTGGAGCCTGTCCCAGCAGAATCTTGACGTACAGCAGGACCTCAGTGGTCCGTTATGCATAGAAAGCATATCTATGTCACCATCAAGCAGGCATTCTAAAAATCTGTTGCTATAAAGAATAAATCACATAGGTATGGACTAGTTATATGCACAACTATCCTGCACACTAGACCAGATATTATTTTATTTATTTATTTATTTATTGTATAGCAATGGCAAACTATTATGATTCTTTCTCTTCACCTGCAAGTAAAGACATCCTTCACCTGCAGATTGAAAGACATTCAAAAACACGTGTCTAGTGTCAACAAAAACAACTTTATTATCTTCTTTTTCGTTGTTGTGTCTTTGTTGTTTAAAGACAATATTAAACAAGTATAAATTATGGGAAAAAATACTCAATTTAGAAAAAAAAAAAAAAAGATCAGAAAGACCTCTTTTGAATCTGTAGTTACACCTGAATACACGTGTGTGTATTTGGATGGTAAGAGTCAAGGCAGGTCAATTATCTTACCTCAACCTGTACCAGGCCACTGTTGTGATGTGTCTCATAACTTTCATCATCATACAGGTCATTAATATCACCATCATTTCACTACAAAGCTCTGAGTCACAGTCCACAGAGGAGCAGGGTGCAGTAAAGACAAGGCAAGAACAAAAAAAACTCCCCATCTTTACTGGTTTCCTTCTACCTCAAGGCGGACGAGCATTAGATGAGGAGGAAATGTGAGCAATGCATGCACACAAACCAAGTTCATTATGCATAAAAACAACATGAACAAAACAGCATGAGAATAATGGCACCCACGAGATGGAAGAAACAGAAAGTCAACGCATAAAAAGTAAAGCTAAGAGTCACACCAGAGTGACTCAAAGTTGGGTGAGATGAAATGAGAGAAACAATGAGAGGGGTTTTACATTACAACCCTCTGAGATAGGGAAGGCCCATGAAGAGGTTGTTAATCTACAGTACACTCTCCTCTTACACTTTGGTTGTTTTTTTCCCCCTCCTTTCTGCACTGAGACAGACAACTGTTCTGTCTGAAGCAACAACAGCCATGAACTAACAACTAAACCCTCACTGCGTTATTGCTACAGCTGTCTGATTCTGTACAGGCCGTTAGAGGGGCAACTTCTGTAGACAAGCCACCATCAAGTACTGAGGTCGCATCATTTGGAAAATATACTGATTAAAACGTACTGTCTGGTGAGCTCTCCATTATCATTCAAAATATAATATGTTTTCTCAAATATAAAATACTCTCAAACACAATATATTAAAGTAAATCTCTACTGAACCTGAAAAAGAAATCACAGATTCAATTTCTGTACATACAACTTCTTCACCACCACTCAGCAGTGATCTGTGATCTTTCAGTAGGTATGACAATGCAAAATGATGCAGAAAGAACTGTGCAGTGACAATTTTAAACAAAACAAAAAGGAGACATGTTGGAAACAGTAGTGTCTATCCTCACATGTGACACTTTGATATGAGTAGTGTACATAACCTTTTGCAATACCTTGTATTTATGAATGAAGTGTCTGTGTAAAGTGAGAGCAGGAAAAGGAAAGGAATTGTTCAACATTTTTGGAAGTTTTTCTTCTTTTAGTAAAAAAACAAAACAAACTGTGTTCAGCACACATTAAAACCAACAGATGTTTAGATAAACATATAAAAAAGTTTAAATGATTACATTTATTTTCTGGTTCTGTCCAAAAGCAAGCAAGAAAAATGGAGTTAACCTCTTGAAGCCCAGCATAAATTTTGTAATAATTTGTTTTAAATTTCTCTAGCTATTTGAGTCAGACCGGATAAGTATTAAACCTAAGTGAGGAAGTAGTTTTGAGAAAATGAAAAGAATATTCTGGCTCCTCCTACTAATGAGGGTTAGATATTAAATATATTTGGTTGTTCACTGAGTTAATGTTGAAGCTACAGTTTTAGAATAAAAAGTTAAAGTGCAAAAAAAGGAGGTTGCAGTCTTACTTTTTATCCACAAGCATTGACTTCCTTAACCTCTTTCGTCCTGGCCATATTTTTAGACAAAAAAAAAAAAAAATCTAAAAGACATACCCACAGTAAATGAAGAATTGCTCCTGAATAATAAGATTCATGTGCATGGCTTCGGTGTCTAAGGGCCTCTGAGAATGTATTCCTAGTGTCAAAAACTTTGTGTGTGTTACCTCACTTGAGTACATTGCAATAAAACAGAGGAAAAATGTAAACTTCCCATCCTTGCCTATTTTGCCCCTCTTATTTGACAGAGGAAAACAACATGCTAACATGGATACTACACACAGATTCCACTGATCATCCTTATCAACAAAATCATTTCTAAAAATTCATGTTTGCAATAACATGCAATTTCTGTTTTAGTTAGTTAACATTAGGGTCTGGTTAACTAGGGTCTGAGAAACCATTAAAAAACAAACATCACTGTCCTCTTTAATATTTTTTTTAATAGCAGCTTTTTATTTTTTGTAACTTTTTCAGGCCTCATAAGGGCATATACGGCTTAAAGAGTTAAGATTACACAAGGTGGTAATGAGTTTTAAAGGATCTATTCAGTTCTCTTATGGACGGAGGTCTCTTTCAAGTCTGCTGTGTGTACTTTAGCAATATAAACTTATAATCCTTGTTCTTCATTTGTGCTGTTTTTCTTTTGTATATTTTTGTACACGACTTTGGTCAGCTGGTATGTTGTTTTTAAAGTGCTTCAAGTCAAGTCAAGTATATTTGTAAAGCACATTTAAAAAATCCACCTCAGTTGACCAAAGTGCTCTACAAGATAAAACAAATAAAACAAATGCTTTAGAAATAAAATTGTATAGTATGGTGTGTAGCTTTATAGTCTTACTCTTGCAAATTGAAAAAAAACAAAAATCGACTTCCAAAAATGGTGAATTATTCCTTTTAGAATCAGACAGGATATTTAGTGACTGATCACACTGACAGCTATAAATCAAAACAATGTATGAAAACCTTTCATCTTAATGGGAAAAAGAAGCATCTTTTTGTGCGAAGAAAAAAACCCCCACACAATATTCATTCCATTTTCAATTAATCTGATAAATAATCTCTCAGATAAACATTTCAAGAGCTCAAGTTATCAAACAGAAAATCTACTTCACTCTATCAGCTAAAGACTCTGCAAAGAGATCTACTCTAATATAAAGCAGTTTGTCTGCCAGTGCATTTCTCACATTTTCATATCTTGCACATCAGAGGAAATAACCAAGGTTTACAATGTGTGAGTCTTTAGAGCTCTAACAAAAAAGCATCTTCAGCATGTTAAGACAGTTTTGGCCAAATCACAGGCGCCTCAGGGTTAATTTACACCGTTATAGAATCAGTCTGGATGAAAAATGAAAATCACAGCAAATCCTTCGTGCTCATTCAGTCTTTTCTGTACAGATAACTTCATACTCTGATTTGTTGAATTATTCTTCATTTTACAATATTATTGTTTTATCACAAAATATTCACACAAATAGACTAGATGGTAAATACAATACCTCCAGCCATGAATTCTACATTCCTAACAATAATTACAAAAAAATACTAACTGATTTTCAAAACTCTTGTCACCATAGACTTGTAGTGCACAGGTCAGGGGACTCGCTCCCTTATTCAGTCAGTTAAAGGCAAAGACTCAGGGTACCTTTGTGAGCTGATCCCAGATCAGCGTGTCCACAAACAGTGAAAGAGCTGTGGTGAGCCTGGAGCAGCAGCCGAGGCGGTCCTCTGTGGCTGCAGCTGACTACACAGTGAAGTGCTACAGGAACCAGCCCTGTCTGCTTCTCTAACATCTGACCTCCCGTCAGCTGAATCCACTCAGGGCTCCGCAGAGAACCTGCTCTAGTCTCAGATCCAGCAATCCCACGAGCTACAAACTAGTAAGTGATGAGGCTGTGTAACTCAGGCAATAGACACAAACAAACGTGTTTGTGAGTGTACAGGGTGGTAATTATTAAATTTCTCCATGATGAGGCGCACTATGTTTTTTTCTTTTTAGATTTTGTACAGTCACTGAGATCGCGCTTAGTTAAAGTGGTCACCAAGGGAACAGAGGGTGTTGCTATGTGAGAGCACCAGAGAACAAGGTACATCTAAAGAGAGAAGATTTCTCAACATTAACTCAAGAGATTGGTACTAACCTCTAGTCAACCACAGTAAAAAGGGCTTTTCTGGGTTTTGATGGAGTCTTTTTAGTGATACAAATAATTTTATGTTTGAAGTTCGATACTGTGTCACAACTAAAGGACTAACCAGTACTGCAGTTTTGCTAATCAATATCACAAATGGAAAATATCTCAAGCATGTTTGGATGTTAGATATCTACTAAAGCAGTGAGGCAACCCATTCTAAATATGAATATTGACCGGTCATACTACCTTCTCATGGATTACAGGCTAATGAACAGACTACTTGTATGTATCACAAGGAAAATCCCAACATTCACTCCAAAAAACCAGATGTCTGCCTTGTTGTAGATCCTCTAGTTAGACTTTACACCTGATTGAACTCTAGTTGTTGAAGATGGAGCCTCAAAGGGCTGAAAATAAAATAAAAATCTGTCTAAAAGTGAGAAGATTAGTAACATAAGTATCACATAGTTTTTCATGCTGCTCATTTTCTCTGTGATTGAGCTTATGGCAGACTCATTTTATCTCATTCCAACTGCTTTCAAGTCAAAATGCATTTTCTAGAAACTAGATCTACTTCTGATATGAAATTAGATTTTTTCCAGTGACCATCTTTTATAATAGCACTTGAGCTGTCACAAACACTTGTGTTCTTCACGGTTGATAATTAGATCTGGAAGATATTTTCAGACACAAAACCTTATCCTATCTAATCAACCGAAAGGAGCACGTAAAAAGTGATTGCAATCATTTCTATGAAGATAAATGGGGAACCATTTTAATATTTATGGAGCAGGCCTTGATTAATCTCAACTGTACTGAATAAAAATTGAAGGTGAGGATGCTTCTTACACCCACAGAAATAATGATATGTATACTCAACACTCCTGTGACTCTGTTTGCCTTTTTATGATTTTTCCAACCTAATCATGAGCTGGTTTGGTGAAAGTCTGTGACTGGGTGAACTCGGGAAAGTGCGTTTTGGGTCTCATCTGCGCATTTAATGTGTGGTGTCCCAACTGCTCGAGCTCACATGTTATCTTACTGCAGTTTCAGTAAAGTGTCTGAGAGGGCTGCTCAGGCAAGGCCCTGTCTTTTTTCCCCAAGTAAAATCAGAACAAGAGTGCATTTGGAGGTATGGTGTTTTCTGAGAGTGTGTGAAACAAACACATTCTCATGCTCATAAAGGTCAGTGTGGTGCTCATAAGCCAGCTACGCTCCACTTCCTGAGGACTGGAGGCCGAGTGGTTCCCTGTCCAGTGAGGTTAGGTGTGATCTGAGATGATTTCCTGGATTAGAAGATGTCAGGACACATGCTCCAATCCTGTCTCTCCTTTGCCTCCCAGTAACCTCCCTTGTACACAAATGTTGTCTCTCCAGTGATTGAGTCCCTCCTCTGGTGAAACCACAATGGCTGGTAGCCTTCATATTCTCGACCTGGGGAGAAGAAGCGCATGTGTTATCTGATTATCGCCATTTAATCATCTTCTATTAGAGAAGCCACACCTGCAGGCAATTCACTGAGCAATCAATTCACCTTTACACAAATGTATATATGAAAAGCAATCAATTGCTGTGCATTGCATTTGGTAAAGCTCCATATGTGAACCGGGCTGCAACAAATTGAACTGAAATGTGTAAATAAATGGCAAAACAAATAAATAAATGGGCCAAAATCTGGATCCATTTTAATGGAGAAAATTAAGATCACAGTTTTTTAAAACTCTATGATGGAAACAGCAAACAAATGAGAAACTGCAGTTTTCTGATGTGTGGACATTGGTAATCTTGTTAAGATTTATACTTGGTACAGTGGCTTATTTAGTGTTCCCTTTAAAAGAAACTTGAATTAGATTAACAAAGTTTTATCCAAACTTGTTAGCAGATGCACCAGAAAAGTGCTCTTTAAAATAAAATGACATTATAGAATGAAGTGCAAATTAATCATTTGGAACTGTGGCTTTGCTAGAAACACACTAATAATACTTTCTGTAAGGACGTATCTGTTAGTGCATGTAACATATTACTGAATGAAAATATCACATGTATGCAGGAAAATGTCTCTTTTTTTCCTGAGTCATTCTTTGGATAAGTTGACATGACAGGGGTTTCATGCAGTTCCCAAACAGAGGCAGAGCACACAGAGGACACACAAGAGGATGGTTTGTGAGTGTGTGTTTGTGTGTGTAAAGTGATGTATAATAGAGTGGTACAGGACAACCCTCACTCACCAGAGTCATTATCACACTCTGACCATCAATAAAGGGAGGAAAAGAAAGACAAGTCATGGGTACATCAAACAGCCTACACACAGGATTACCGTCAGGATAAAAAGCTCCAAATGAGGTTTTTGTAAAGTTCATACCTGCTTTAATACAAGCCGGCTCCTCTAAGCTTTTAATGCTCAGCCGTAAACAGACATTTAATAACTTGAACTCTTGATTAAATTATTAATCATAAATATTGGGAGACCTAAAGGAAATCATCAATAATAAAAAATAATGTTTTATCTAGCTTGAATCCGTATGGCATAGATGTTTATGAATCTGTGAAATGTTACTAAAATTTAGTTGCAAAGAGGGACTGACTATATTCTTTTGTTTTATGATATTGTAAATGTTATCAATAGATTACAGATAAACTATCAGTTTACGAATTGTTGTCAGATGTCTGTGAGCCTCAGCTGCAAATGCTACTGAAAACGAGACAGTGATGTATATCAAAAACACTTGTTTTGTCTTTACTATTCTCTATTGCATACCATCATCCAGTGCTTCTGAGGCCTCTGCCTCCCTCCTCCTCCTCACAGCTCTCTGTTTCTCCTCTAGCCTCTGTTTTTCTGAGTTTGCTTCATCCCATCGACCTTCCTCCATCAGCCTCTGATCTGGTCTTAGACGGCTGTCGGTCATTCCCACTCCTTCTTCAGGCTCATTCAGTGTCAGGGCCAAAGCTGAGAAGCAGTACATGTTCTCAGCGTTTTCCCTGACAACGTGAGGGGAAATTAAACAGTTAGTTTGTGATATTCTACAATGATATTGATTAAGCACTGCAGTTTACTGCGGTCTTCTGCTTTATGAGGCTGATGACATGAGCTTACGGCAAAGGGTATTTCTTCCACAGCAGTTTTGGGGACAAAGTCTGGTAGACTGTTTTCAGCTTGCCCTCCGATCCACTGCCCCCTCGACTGCTTTGAATGATCTTGGCGCTTTCCATTTTCTCATCCCAAGTACCAGAGAGGATGTAATGAGCCTGGCCTCCACTATCTGCCACCACACCTGTCACCTGGTGAGGACAAAAAGACAAAAAAAAAAAAAAATTGTTACAGACATGGAATGAAGGCCCCAAAACATGTATCAGCATACACCTTTTACCTCATATCAATACACAGTTCAGTTAATGGAACCTTACTAAATTTCAATTTGCTTATTTAAAAGCAGAAAAAAAATCCTATAGCCCTGAATTCAGATTATTTTACTTAGATTTTATTTCATACTATGAGCATCAGCTGTGATGCTTTTCCATTTGGGGGCAGCATCACACAAATTAACCCCAAACTGGATGACGTCATGTTAACGTTGGGGTATCAGTAAAGTGTGAAAAAAGGAATAATTTACCTTCCGTGGAACATCCCTGGAGAAGTAACTGTAAGGAGAGAACTTGAGCTGGCAGGTCTCCTTGGTCCTGTGATTCACAATCTCAATGTCTCCCGACTGCAAAAACACAAACCACACCAAAATCAGAGAGACAAACACACAGCTAAGAGCTATTATAACTTGTGTAAAGTGAAAAGAGGGAGGATGGTTTCTGCTGTCAAGCTTATTTGAAATAATATATTCACTGCCAAGGGTCACTGGCACAGAGGTTCCCATTAAGATGGAGGACCAGTAGGTGTTCTCCAACTATAAGGGAATCACACTCCTCAGCCTTCTTGAGGTCTTTGACATAACTTATGGACAGCATTTCTAGGCATAGTCAAGGGGCTGCTAGGCCATCTGGTTTAGTTAGCTCAGAGTTTCCCATTTTTAATTTTGCAGATGCTGTAGTTCTGTTGTGATTATCTCCTGATTGCATTTTGGAGGTATGTGTGATTCTAAACAAAAAAGAGTTGATTTAAGTTTCAAGGTTGGAGATGAATTGAACTCCTCAAGTAGAGGAGTTAAAGTATCTTGGGGTAAATTTCAAAAGTGGAAAATTGATGTATGGGTTGCTACAGTGATGAAGGCTGTACCAGTCAATAACAGTATAGCCAGCTGAGCAAGCTGTTCATTTACAGGTTGATTTACATTGTCACCCACACCTATTGTCACAACTTTGGTAGTGACTGAAAAAATAAGAACATGAACACAAGCAGAGGAAAAGAGCTTCCTCAGAGAGTTTCAGTGCAGATCCTTATAGAGGTAGAATTCAGAGAATAACAGCTATAACGATCGCTGAGGTTGTTTGGTTATCTGTCAAAGACATCACCAGGTGAAGTGCTCTGGTTTCAGTTTGATAACTTGAGACCCTCAGAGCAGAGAGTCCATCTCCTAGCTAGCTAATAAAATATTTGGTACCTCTCTGGAAGAGCAGGAAGAGGTGGTCAGCAAGAGGGAAGTCTGAGCTCCCTTCACAACTCAGACCAAGCTAGGCAGTAGCAAATGGATGGATGGATGGATGAATATTACCTGTCAGTATCATGTAGATTACCCTGCCTTGTTTCATTAGCTGTATAATTCATAATGCTGGCTGCATGTAGACAGCTCAAAACAGGACAATAATTTCTCTAATTTATTGGAATTGTTTCCCTGACCTCTGACAGTAGAGGGCAGCAGAGCCATCCATCTAAAAACAAAATTACATACATTTGAAGGGATTTCTGCATATTCTATGTATATTTGTTTTCCTTCTTTTTACTCAGAGTTGCCATATTTTGCCATATTCTTCTTCATGTTGTTTTTCAAGGTTCATACATAAGCAGAAATGAGGGAAAAAAGGAAAAATGAGTGAAACAGAACATAATGTCCTAAAACAACAATCTCTTCTTTCTGTGAACAATGAAACATGAAATGAAAAATACTGTACGTATGTGTTGCCTGACCCACCCGCCTTCATCCCCTATGTAACTGGGCCATCTCACAGAAAGATGAGGCTGATTTTTAAGGGCGTTAATAGAGATCAAAGCTTCAGATAAAATCCCCAGAAACTGAAGAGCTCTGTAGTAATGTGCTGTATGGTGTTGCTTTGATTCCAATATTCACATCCCTCTATTCTGCTGGTCTGTACATCTGCAACATGGCAGAAAAATATGTTTATGTGATAATGTAGATGGACTTGAGATTCAAAGATGGTGGGTTTTGAGCTGTTTAGGATTTGTTAATAGTGACAAATGCTTATAGACAGACCTGGTCAATCCACAGCTTGCCCACAATGATGTTGTGCACGGTAGAAGTGACCTTTCTCCATACATAGTGGTTCCCACTGGAGTGAAAATGCAGGTGAATGGCACCTGGGGACACATAGGAACAAAATACTATCAGCAAATAGAATCATCACAACTGCTTTGTTTCCATTCTGTAGTTTCTGACATAAAAGTAATGAAGTGATTATGGGTTTGGTTTTGGAATATTTCCATGCTCTGTACATGGTAATTTCTTCCTACTTCCAAAGTGATTTAATCCCAGAAGATCTACAACATCTACTTCATCATAAGCTAAGTTAGCTTAGGAGTTTAGTTTTTTTTTTTCCAATTAAATAGCTAATCACAGCAGCCATATACCAGGGAGTGAGAGAAGATAAATGCCACTACATCTCTTTCTGGGTCCTACACCCATCACATTTCTCATTTATCTGAGCCAACAGTAGCTGCTCCTTGCCCTTCCAGCGCAATGTAGAGCTCACCTTAAACCCATATTTATGTTTATGTCAAAGGAGTAATAAAACCCTCCTGATTCATGCTCGCACCCTATCCTCTAGTTTAGATTGAACAACAGACAGATGAGCGGTCTACTTCTTTAGAGTAGACATTTTTAATACCAAGACATAAACAAAGAATGTAAACAATTCTGCTCAGAGCTTTACATGCCATCATTGTAAATTTTGGTCACTGACATTTTGAGCCACATACTGAAATTTATAGAATTCTGCAGCACAAAATAAAACTAAAAAACTTCTTTATTTGTCTCTAAGATCACATAAAGGCATGAATGAGACACAAAAACTAATGGGAACACTAAAAAGAAAAACAGAATAGTGTTGTGTAATACCATAAAAAGGTCTAGGGATATTTTGTATTAGCAGTGCTTTTGTGTTCCCTTGAATTCTTCTTTAAATTCATCCTGATCCAAAAGAACAGTTAATGTGTTGGTCTAGTCCGTTTATAATACAATACCAGCTCAGTGAAACATTCTGTAGATAAAAGGGAGACGTTTTTTGACACTACATGATGCATTTAGTGCTAATTATTCAACCAGGCTCTGGCTGTGAGCTCAGCAGCAGCAGTAGCAGCACCTAGTGTTCAGGCCTCAGCTGCTGGATATGTCCAGCTGTTAATCTTTGAAAGATCTGCTACAAACAAACCAGGGTACAGGAATGCAAAAATCTCCCTTCAGCCAACATAATCATCACAGCAGACACCATACTACTAATAAAAACTGTCAAAGCTAGACTTTTTATATCTTAAGTAGACCCATGAAAACTGTCAAAGTAACAGTGACAGCTGTGCCATCCCTACACTGCAGTCTGTCTCTAGTTTTCTTCCTAACTGCAGTAGTTTATTCTCAATTTTATGCTCACAATGCAGCTGCTCACCTCTTAACTGGCACACGTAAGGCAAGTCATATCACATCCATTGTGGATTCACTACACTGGCTCCCAGTCCATTTTAAGGTGGGTTTTAAGATCTTTTTGTTTGTTTTTAAGTGTTTAAATGGGTTAGGTCCTTTTTTTTTTCTTTCTGACCTTTTAACTGCACTCCTTCCAGCTCACTGAGATCTGAGATCAGACACTTCTGGCTGGCATGAGGTCCAGGTTAAAACACAGGGGTGGCAGAGGTTTTTCTTTTATTGTTGGCCACAAACTGTGTAAGTGCATGCCCCTCTACATCACAATCTCACCAACAGTTGATATTTTAAAACAAAACTTGTTTAAAAACCCATATTTTCATTGGCTTTTAAATCAGAACTTTGACATTTAGTTATGTGTGTTGTGATATTTTGTATGCTTTAAGGTGTTGTTCTCTTGTTTTAAATTGTACAATACTTTGATTAACATGCTTTTTTAAAGTTTATTAATAAATGTGACTCATAATGACAGCTGGGGCTGCCCTGGCTCACATCACAGTCACAACATGCAACTCTCTAGCATAATACATGACACTTTGCAGGCTCAGTCTTTCTTCATAGGTCAAAAATTGCAAATGCTATATTGTTATCACCCAAAACTAGTCATCAAAAGATATTCTTACCACCACCTTTGCTCTACATTTTTGTGTTCATGTATCCAGAATTTAGTACATGTGCTTCAAATTTACAGTGGGTTTCTCAAATGTCAACATTATGTATATAAACTCAAAAATATACATAAATGACACCTGAGATTTGGTTGACCAGAACTGTGGTCCGCTAGCTTCTCAGGTAAATTTGAAATGTCTTACCCAGAGGCATAATGGAGAGGTATTTGCCACGGAATTTGCTGGCAATGGTGATTTCCTGCCACAAGGTCCAGCCTTTTTGGGAAATGACATGATGTGCAGCTGCAGGGGGATGATGGCTAACCTAAATGGAAATATAGACACAGAGGTGTGTTCACGTAATATAAAAAAAAAAACCCAATACTAACCTATGTTTATGAGCTAAATACAGTATATGCTAACACATTAAGGAATGTGTAAACAAAATCTGCCTGTGTCCATGTTACCTGCTCACACAGTGAGCGGTAGCCATATTCCTCCAGGCGATCAAGCTCATAGGTCTCGCCTAGCAGAGGGTTGAAGGGTTTGGCTGTCCGGAGCACGGTGGTGGAGTAGGAGGAGACAGAGAAGGCAGCAACCAGGCACATCTGCTCCAGGGAAGAGTCGCAGCGTGCCGCCTTGTCTAGGAGCTCGTGATACTCCAAGTCCTCGGTGAGTCGCTGCAGCATTGACAGAGGCTCATTGAAGTTTACCTGAATGGAAGATAAACAAATGAAACTCATAAAATGTTATGCACACAGATTTGTGTCAACCTATCAGTCATTCCTTGTAGACTTACAGGCATAGGAATTTTAGATAGCTCCTTGCCGATGCAGTTTTTCATGATGCTCCACAAATTGAGGGAATAATTGGGCTTGTCTGGAATATGAGTCCGCCTCTGTCTGCGGGGTTGCAGCTCCTTTCCTGACACATCATTAAAGCTTGGAGACATCTGGGATTTTGGCAGAGAAAAGAAGAGGATGCACAAGCTTGAGAAAACAAAAATTCAATTCCATGGACAGTTTGACAGCATGCCACCAGACAGAGTCACAGAGCAAATGAAACATGAGAAGAGCAGGAAAGACAGATGTGTAGGAGGGAGCAGTAGAAGCATAAAAGGAAAGAACAGATGTCTGACTTGTAATTAAGATTTATTGGGATGATGCAACTGTATATCTGTGGCACGACAGGGTTGACAAGAAGATAGCAGGAAACAGAAAAAGACTGGGTGCACCTCTCTGTGAGAACAGCATGTGGAAATGTTACACGAGTAAATCAATGAGGTGTGAGCTTTGCAGTGATACAAATGAATCTACACTAAGATTACAAACGTCAGTAGAGTTTGCAAATGTCAGCTGTATCCGTCATACTTGTTAGGATAACAGGCACTTACATAATCGTCCTGGTTCCACTCACTGGGATGACCTCCGCTAGCTCCACTCAAATTACTGTGAGATCGTCTGAAACAAAATTGAAAACATTTTATGCAACATGCACTGGACAGAACTCTCTAGGAAACCCTTGTGTGTCCCGTTCGCTTTATACAAGTTCAAATGCAACACACACAAGGGAGGAAAGAAATTGCTGGACAATGCACCGGAATACTGTGCAACAGCTGAAATCAGTCTTAAAAGGTTTAAACTGGAGTTGAGGGATACACAGATGAGCCATAACATTCCAACTACTTACAGGCAAGGTGAATAACATTGATGATCTGGTTACGTTGAACTGTTCTGCAGGGAAAAACTGAGTTCTGGCATCCATATGGATGCTACTTTGACGCATACCACCCATCTAAACATTCTTAGAGAGCAAGGACAGTGTGTTCTGTCCAGATACACCTTAAAAACTATTCAGGAACACAACAAAGAGTCCTTGGTGTTGAAAAAGCCTCCGACTCATTGGATTGTAATTTTATCAAGCATCGTGAGATACATTATAACATTCCACAGAGGACCCACCAACAGCCAGCATCGCAGTGTCAGATTCAACATCAAATCATAAAATCCATGGCTTCCATGTTCATTTGTGTGATGTAAATTCCCTCATCTGCACCAGCATCCCATGTTCTGGAGCAGTGAGTGTGCTGACTACGAATGCGCCTGGATCAATCTCCATTAAGTTTTGGTCATCTAAATCAACAATGAAATTACCAGACAAAGAAGACAAGGAGCAGAAGAACGACATGGATGCTTGTTCTGAGTGTACTCTAGGCTGAACACATGTCCTTGCACGGAAGCTTGAACAAAGATGACCAAAAAAGTAGAAGGATGGAAGTGTGTGCATATTGTGTTTAAGAAGTAGAAGCAGAAATATGGTGTTACATCTCAGCCAAATACCTTGAAGAGTGTATTCATCAATTCAACAGTGCATTTCTTAATCGAGAGGGCGCATTGCTCTGATTGCTTTGACTTTTTAATTAATCGCAGGGCGAAATCTTATGGGACCATCAGGAAGATTTTAAATAACAGTGTATTAAATAAAAATAATACAGAGGTGAAGGTTGATATGTATACATCAAGACAGGATTTTGCATAAAAGCAGAAGAAGACGAGCAGGGGACGTGGTGTTTTTGCTTATTTCCAGTTTAAACTATCATGTTTGTAAATGTTTTTGTACCTTGGTGCAATAAAGTTGCACCAAGATCTTGAAAAAATTTAACAAAATAAATAGAGCCAAGGCCTGCGCTGTCACCAGATTTGAGCTGAAAATCCTGCCAATCAGATTAATAAGAAGAGTTACTGCCCTGACTGACAAATACAACCACTGAACAGAGTGAGCGAGCAGAGTTTTCTGGCGAGAGCGTACAGATTAGAGGGGGGGTTGTGTTTTCCGCTCGCTGTGCTGCGTTCATGGCCCCGCGATTGATTAAAAACTCCTGCAATCAGAGCAATGCGCTCTCTCAATTAGGAAACGCGCTTTTGAAATGATATATATGCTCCTCAAGGTATTTGGCTGAGATGTAACGGCATATAGAAACTGCACCCAACCTTAGAGGTCCCGTATAAAATTATTAAACATGTGGTTTTCATACTGTGGCTGGTTGGCGTGTATTTCAAGAAAGAGAAACTACAACTGTCTTCTTTGTCTGCTGCAGGGCATGTGCTCATTACAATGAACAAGTTGCATTAAAAAGGTTTTTCCCTGTATTTGTTTCTCATTTTGTTCATTTTATATAATGCAACAATTACATAAAAAACAGCTGCATGGAGTGGATGGCTCTGTGTGAGAGACTAACCTGTGCTGTGTGCTCTCACTGGCAGTCACTGTGATAAATGCAGGGGAATCCTCCATGGCATCAAAGTACTCAGTATCCTCATCTTCATCACTTGCCTCTTCTTTATTCGATCTTTCACTCCCTTTAATTTAGACATATACATCTGTGAGTCTATGCAGACATCATGTTAGACTAGCAAAACTATTTCACGGTGTTGAGTATGTATTCCACAGAGTTCAGGGGAGAAGAGCCTATAATCACATACCCATGGCGATTAATCAAGGAATAATCAGCTTAGTAAAATTGACTATGTTCCTGTGGGTTAAGTAGCCTGAGCTTTGCAAATTCCTCTGTGTGTGCTTCTCATATTTAGTACTCAATGTTAAGTATGTGATCCATAATGTGTATAAACTAGCCTTCATCTGACAGACAAATAATCATAGTGTTCTCTGATTAAAATGTGATTCTATTATTATTATTATATAATTAATAGTATGTAGTACCAGTATATACAGTACCTAATAGATTTGCATTTGCTGCAAGCAATGGGCAAACTCTCGTTACACCTGTAATTGGATTTAATACAGTATGGCCCAAGTGGTATTCACCCCTGAACAGCAACCAAAGCTTTTTTCCAGAGTCTTTCAAGGACATTACCTTTCTTTAATGTGCTGCCCCTTTTCTTAAAGTACAATCATCTTGTTTTAAGGCATCATTTTGTACATCTGAGAGAGCTGACAGGAAATGAGAGGATGATATGGGATGGACTTAAAACTAAAATAATAGGAATGATGTCTGACCCATTCTTTGGTTTTAAAAAAAAAATAATTTAAATGTCTATCCATTAACTGTGTCTTGGTGTAATTATAATGCTCCATTGTTTCCGGTTTGACAATGATGAAGAAAATTAAGTGTCTTTGTTAAGCACACATATGCATGCACTGTATAACTTATCAAAAACACGAAGGGCTTTGCACCAGTAAATAAAATGGTTTTGCATTGGCAAAAGAAAGTTTTTGGGGAAATTTTGGCTACAGGTTTAAGATAAACAACAATGTAAGATGAAATGACCTTTCCTTACATGTAGCTACTTCAAACTTTGTTATTCACCAATGCAAACCATCTGACAAAACTTCAAATTTCCTTTCTCCACATGAGGGCATTTTATACTATCAAGCTTAAGGCTACAGAGGACTTTCAGTCAGTGAAATGAGGTCTAAACTGAGGCCGACAAGAGTAAGGAAGAGACAGTCTCACCCTTGTTGGTGGTCGGGGCACTGGGTGGGCTAGAAACTAGCGTGGGTGCTTCTCTCCAAGCTCGCTCCAGGCTGTTATGCTGTTTGGCCAGCTGCTCTATGGTCTCCTCTAGGTGTGTACGCTGCTCTCGCTCATACTGCAGTGCACGCTGCCATCTCCTGCTGTGAGTCTCAGCTAGGTCCAAGAAGTCTCGACACGCCTTGGGAAATATTAACACAAGTACAATTAATGTTAACACAGTTATCAGCATGGAAAGTTTAATGTCTATATACATCCTTAGGATGTACAGTGCATCCTGAAAAAAAAAATTAAGTCGTACAGCCAACCTGGAGGTTAAAGAACTCCAAACTTCAGCATAATACTAAAATGATAAAACAACAGAATATACATTTTAAAAAATGGCAAGAAACAGACTCCGGATGGAAAAGGGTGCATAACATTTGTCATCATTGTAATCGCAGCTCCTCAACACCAATGGTGGGAGCAATTATCAAAAATTTACTGGGTCTCTGCTGTTTAAAGGTACCGCAAAACAAACTTTACACAAAGACAACATCACTGACTTCTTAGCTGCAGATAAAATCTCCGTAAAACAGACTATACTGTGTGTAAGTCAAGAGGGGGCATCATGATATTCTGATTATACTGCTGAGGCAAAGAGGTTACTTCAGGTCACCCACACATAAATATTACATGTCAGCACTTGTTGGCCCTGCATCAGAAGCCTCAGCTTTCTGCATAGAGTGCTCAAAGGTCACTGAACTCAAATAACACCTCTCAGATTATCAAAGCTGGTCATCTAGCTTTTAGGACGAGAGTATTCAGAGGCTCCTAATAATAACTTAAAATTAATCTGATTCAGTTGAAAGCTGTGATGTTGTTGTGGTAGTTTGGTAAAGTTCCTTCCTACTACACTGTCTCAACATATGTCAAAATTTGCTTTTATGGTCATTTGGAGCAAATGTCTTCTTGGTCCCAAAGCCAGAGAGGTTGTGAGACAAAAGCTGGAGCTGAAGCCAGAAGGTTGGACAGACAAAACTGTCACTGCCAATGGCTCAGCTCAGCTTACCGTTGTTCTGTTGGTTAAAAAGGCTACCAGGATGTGCAGTATCAGTCCAGGAAGAGAAGTAAGGACACAGTAATAAGCCTTACAACTCTGTTTCTCTTACACATATATTAGTGGTCACTGCATACATTAGAAAACATAAACCATAAACATAAAACATTACTTCAGGATAGACTACTGAATATATGAACAAGGTAAATTGAGCTACATTTAACAATTGTATTTTCACTATTTCAAAACATGTTTGGACAACAGTAAAAAATGCTTATACCAAGGATCCGTAACATATTTCCATATGTTATGCTGTTTTTCTCCCCAAACCACATAGAGGTGTTATATTTGTTTCATTATCACTTAAGACCAGAAGGACTTGGAAATTGTTATCTCCACCAAGGTAGAGGTCATGTATTCTGTGTGTCTGTCTGTTAGCAACATAACTAAAAACAAGTTATGGACGGATTTGGATGACATTTTCGGGAAATCTCGGAAATGGAATAAGGAACAAATTGTTCGATTTTGGATCATTTTGCCATTAGAGCTTCTAACTAAAAAATAATGGCCACAACCATTGGCAAAAAAAAAAAAAAAAAAAAAAATGGCTTGGCGGAGGTCTGCGCTCTCTGAGTGCTTCTAGTTAGATCTGTCACAGCAATTTACCTATTGAGAAATTATCTCACCGTCAAACATCCTTATTTCTTTTTTCAGATCTGATGATAAAAAAACTATACACTTTTAATGTTTGAAGATAATGGATGAATTGAATTCTTTTGCATTTGCTGAATTTACCATAGATTCAGTGGAAATTTGGATATTTGAAGCATTTCACCTTCACAAGAACAGCTAGGCAGTCATATTTCAATGTATTAACCTGTTCTGATATATTTCTAAATCCAAAAAAAAAGTCAAAGCAGTGGTTTGGTTTAAAAGACATTACCAGCATTAGGACATGGAAAACTACTTCTTTTATTTGTAATTTTGGAATAAAAAACCCTTTTGTTAAGTGATATATGCAAAGGAGTATAAATAATAAAGAACAAAAGTTACCACATTATTACAATAAAAACTTAACAAGTCAAATTACATTGCGTTTTGGCAGGCATGTATATCTCCAG
This sequence comes from Melanotaenia boesemani, assembly GCF_017639745.1. NCBI lineage: Eukaryota > Metazoa > Chordata > Actinopteri > Atheriniformes > Melanotaeniidae > Melanotaenia > Melanotaenia boesemani. The sequence continues at coordinate 18,694,605 of NC_055692.1, forward strand.
TCTCTTACCTTCAGCAGTCTTGAATGAAATGTTTAGACATCGGTGTCTGAGCTAATGTTAAATGTCACAAGTACATGTGATATTGAGGACCACTTCCTCAGGCCTAACTGTGATATGAAACTCAAACCCCTGCGTAAAAATGCATGACAGTTCCACTTTTTTTATGCTGACTCTTCAGTACAAACGCAGACTGCATGTGATCTCTGGTTCTGGGAAGACATTATTGATAAAGACCAACTAAGTGAACTGGCATGAAGGCATGAATGGGTCAGAAAGTCCTGACATTTACACCCATCAGTGTATTTCTATATTCTGATTAACTTGAATTACCAACTTTGATTAAAGTGAACCTTAATGCTATTAAACCATACTAACCATGGTTTGTGAACCTTTGTGTGCACTAAATGGAAAATGTGCTACTCTAGTCTAGTCAATAATTGTGAAGTTACATGGGTCCACAGTAAATGAACTCAAGTGAAACTCTCATGTCTTCTCATTCTGGCCTTCTTCTTAGCACACCATTCTCCTTCTTTACAGGGGTTTAACCCATAGCTTAAGAAATCCATAACATCCATTTTAAACTCTTATGTTACTTTAATGCAGGGGTGTTCAACTTTGGTCCTTGAGGGCCACAATCCTGCAGGTTTTCGATGTGTCCCTGCTCTAAAACCACCTGACTCATATTAATAAGTAATTGTGCAAAACTGAATTGGCTGTTTGATCCATTTCATTTGAGTCAGGTGTGTTGAAGCAGGAAACATTGAAAACCTGCAGGAAAGTAGCCCTTGAGCACAGACTTTGGACACCCCTACTTTAATTCAAATTGTAAAGTGGGGTTAAGTGTTATTGTCTCCTGAAATATTTTGTGTACTTCTCTACTTGACGATATTTTAACTTTTCTTTTATCTGCTGGTTTTATAGGTTGTCTGTGAAAGACGAGAAAAGCCTGAGTAACATTGTGTGAGGATCTGCTTCAAGATTAGTGGCGCTCAGCTGATGAACTTGAGCTAAATATTGAAATTTAAATAAAAAAGAAAAGTGTAAATCAGAAGGCTTTGGGAATTATTAGTCAAACTAATCACATATTCTCTCTTGATTTCTCCTAAATGCACTTTGGACAGTCCTTTTGTCCCCCACTTAGTATTATAATTCATTCTGCAATTAAGCTTCCTTTTCTTCCTCAAATGCTGCTACAAGCATAAATGATAGTGGATGGACAGAGAGAACAAGATGTGGCAATCATCTATTTATTGAATGAGTGACTCATTGTAGTCATCATACTTTTCATATTTTTGATTCTTTGGCCAGTTTCTGGTAAACTGTGCATCTACATCTGATTTTGTGACACTGACTACCTCTTCTGGAATAAAGCTGTTTGAATCTGAATCTAAATCTAATTTATCCTGTGCTAACAGCTGCTTGAAAAGGACATTCAAAATACCTGAAAAAAAAACAACAAAAAAAAAACAAACAAAAACTACAGAGATAGTTTGAAGCAGCATTTCTTTCTCATCAAGCACATTTATGGAAAACTAAATGCCATTTTGCCAAGTTACACAACCCAAAATTATTTTGTTTGTCCAATAGGTCATAGTTTATATGGAAGCGTGGAGCTGTCACCCAAATAAAAAGAAAATTGGGTTCACATCAGGTTATAACTTGATAGTTTTATCATAAAATCGTTAAACGTATCACAAGTAATAACATGAAAGTTTTATTGTAAAAACATGAAATGTTTCACGTTATCATGTGATAGTTGATTATAAAAACAAATCACATTATAACGTGAATCATTTATTGTAAAAATGTAAAACGTATCACGTTATAACGCGATAGTTTATTGTACAAACGTATCACGTTATAAAGCGATAGTTTATTGTACAAACATGAAATGTTTCACGTTATCATGTGATAGTTGATTATAAAAACGTATCACTGTAATGCCACTACTTTAAATTTTCAATTATTAACATAACTGAAACCAACAGCCAAAAATAACTTATTGTCACTGCATTGCTTGAAGCTTGTGTTAAAGAGGAGTCTGCCCTAATCAAGTTTACTCAGCAGGTTATTTTCTGCTTCTCTAACCCTGACATGCTTGGGAGCACGGCCACTGTTTAATGTATAACCATCTGCGTTGACACTAAGAACAATCAATCACGCAATCCAACCATCTACATTTAGGGTCCCATATTACGATATGTGGGGGATATCTGTCATTAAATACAGTTTTTCTACAAAAAAAAATAATAAAAAAAAATACAGCTGTTATTGGATTGCTTACTGCAAAAATGGCTTGCAATTGACAGCCAAGGGATGTAAAGTTACCAATGATTTACAATTATTAGGAATTACATTAAGATACTGCTGTAAATTTATAGCTATTCAGTAATTTACTCATATAAAGAGCTGAAAAAGTATCAGTCAAACATGCATTATAGCCAAAACAGCAATCACCGACCCCAAATCGAAGCCCCTGAGGAAGAACGGCAAACCGTGTATGTGTCTGGCTTTAGACAGGCCAAGTCTATCTGTCGAACTGTAGCTGAGAAAGCTCTAACATTTCTCACCTAGCTGAAGGGGGCGTTGAGGGTTTGAGAGGAGGGGAGAGCAGGGTCTATTCCTGTCACCCACACCCAACATCATATCTAGTATCATGCCCTCAGGACCTCAACCCTTCCTGAACTCTGCCACAACTACCACACTGTAAAGCCTGTGGTATTACCACTGGAGAAACTAGAGTGCAGCTCTCTGAAGGAAATTTAAATTGTATTTATGGGATCAGGAAATATGATTAACTGAACTAAGCTTACATGGTCAACAACAGTTATGATGGTACTCTAAAGAACAAATTTGTTTTAGAATTTCATGAAGCAGCAAGCAAAGAATTGGTCATCAGCTTTGCAAAGACAAACAGTTATATTTCTTGTCACTGTTTCATTGGAGGTGGTTAAACATAATCTGATGAGGTGTAAAAGTGTCTGTGTAAACCTGTGGTCACTGAGTCTTTTTGACATTTCACACAGTGTGAGGTAATCTCTTCTCTCATCACTCACTAACCAGGACGTCATAGATGACAGGCATTCCTGTGACAGAGATCACACCAAAGTATGCACGACAAATATTTCTAACTGCTGCTGCATCTTGTGGCTTGCTATGCCCTGAGTACTTACATTGATCATAGCATTGGAAGTGATGCGGAAGAGGGTGGCTCGCTCGTTGACCGCCTTGATCTTTTCTCCTCCCTCCAGTGGGACTTTCAGCCCCTCCAGTTCACTCAGGGAACGCTGCAGCGCTGCTCCATGCTTGGCGATTAGGTCGTTACATGTGCTGAGGTCATCAAGCTTGCTGACAAGTATCTTCAGGGTGCCCTGAATCTCACTCCTGTCGGACTGGGATGTGGGCTCTTCATCCCCTGAGTCATCTGGAAAAGAGAAGTAATATAAAGGAATTTGTTTAGAAGGTTTTCTCTTTTAAAAGTTTTATGCAACATTGAAAAATATGTAAAAACGCTCTTCTTTTCAAAGTGATACTTCCCATCAGAGATGATTAAATCTGACTTACATGTGGCAAACAAATACTCTCCACCGCACAGTAATCCTACCCAATCACACTCTATCACATATAACTTAGTACAGGCTGTAAGCAGATGGTTATATTATTACCTGATTAAAACAGAGGAAGTCATGGTCATGTTTTAACATTACACATGAGCTTTTTGGGAAAAATAATCTTGAAGGATTTTATTTGACCTGTTATCTGTCAGGTGATGGAGAAGAGATAGACAGGAAACATGGGAGATTACATGGTTGTGACATACAAGACAGGTTCCAGCTCAAAATTGACATGGGTTTCATGGTTATGTAGAAATTTCAAAACACTTGACATCAGACTTTTAAAAATGAAGATTAATCTGATTTTAAATCTAAAAAAACATAATCCCTTCCTGTAATGTCTGATTTTAATAAATCAAAACAAACCTACATGATGGGGATAATTTTAAAATGACCCCTTTAAATGCTGTTTTGCTCCTGACACATAGCAGCATATTGAGAAGCTGGAACAACCCAGCAGCCACACCAGAGATGTGACATATAACATTACAGCTACTGCTAAAACTAAGAAAACAGATGGCAAGGTGGAGTGACACGGGGAAAAAATAGTGAAAAAGTAAAAAATAGAACGCTGAGGCAGAAGCTGTTCATTTTATCATCTAAAATGTGTATTCCTGTGATCGTGAGGTTAACAGTTTGAGTTTAAAGAGAAACTCTTCACCCCCTAATCCACCCTGCTGATCTTTTGATGTGTAAAAAATGGTATTTTGCAGCCTTCTGCACAGGAACATGCAGAGTATGCTGTCTCACAATGAAGAGATTTGTTATGTAGCTGATAGAAGAGACTATCTGGGGGAGGCAGCATCACAGCAATACTTTTTCCTGAGAACATGGCAGGCTGTGACCTTGCAGTGAAGGAGACTATCAACCGTGTCAAGCCTATTTACACCATGCAAGTATAACATGGATCTCTGCCTCGGGGTGGTGGTAGCATGGCAGTCGCAACTGTACTTCACTTAATGTGTTCATATTTGAACAGGACCTTTGTCTAGTGGAGCATCTAACACAACAACCAGCATATTTATTTTCCCTGAGGACTCTCCAAAGGGATTAATAAAGTATTTCTATTCTATTCTATTCTATTCACATACAAAAAAACCACATTCAACATCACCACTCCATACGTAAACAGCAAAGTTGCCAAAATCATTTTTGTTAAATGCATTGGCATTTAGAGGTCCCCATTGTCAACAGTTTTCAGTAACCAAGGCAACATCAAGAGTAAAAGTGGTTGTTGACTGTGAGACAAAAGCAATATACTTAAATATCAAACAACAGTGACAAAATCACAGGTCAGAAAAGGAACTGCTTTTCAGCTATGCCTCTGTTACGATTAAAAGCATTAATTACAAAAATGTCTAACAAGTGAGAGTGAAGATCATTATTCCCAGAAGCAATCCTAATGACTTAAGTGATCATCTGACTTTTAATCTCAAGCCAGCAGCAGTTTTTTTTTGTTTTTTTTTTTTGGAGAAATCTCATTGCATCTATTGGCTGGATAACTCTAAATAATGTGAATAACGGTTGAAAAATGAATGTCCACTTATCTCTTATGATTCAAAATTAAATGGCTTAAGAATTTAAGGGTCAGCTGTTCTCAGAGTTCAAGGCTAATTAGTACATTTTAACATGAGATTCAGATGTTGAGCATGTTGCATTAATCTCACCATATACCTGCTAAATACCCACATTCCTTTTGTATAAAAAAAAACCCCACTGTTTTTATATAAAATACTATTCTGAAATTTCTGAATTTATTCTACTGGGCAACATGTAGCTTTAAAGACCATTCCATGGTATACAGTTTCAGTAGCAATGTCAGCATGCCAAAGCAGATATACTGTACATACTGTAAACTAAAACAGTCTAATAACATTAGCCATCACTATATACTACTGTTACTGTCGTACAGGGGGAAAAATCTTCAATACAGAAAAAGAAAAGAAAAGAAAAAAAAAGAAAAGAAAAGAAAAAAAAAGAAAATCTCTCACCATGTTTGCATTCTGTGGCATCCATTTTCACCTACAGGCAATCAAAGTTCATGGACCAAGATACAACACAAACACAGGTCACTGAGCTAGAACCTGAGGTGCTGGATAGTGCTGCGTGAGCTCTCAGCGAGACTCAGCTGTCAGGCCATGAGAGAAAAGAGACTAAATCCAAACAATCAAGATAAAGGTCAGTGCAGCACAGGACTTCAGCAATAACAAAACCAAACCTGGATTTGAAAATGACACCAGCATCCACTTATTATAAGCCAGAAGAAAATCAATAAAGTCCCTGTTGGAAAAAGCAGCTGAGGGATGAAAAAAGTGTTGACATCAGAACGTTGCCTGTAGAAAGGAGGCAGGAGGAGTGGTCAGTAAAGTTCCAAGGATAATGAAATTAGCCTTTAATTGATAAAGCCTGACTGCGGTAGTACAAATTTAAGCAGTTGGCCAGTTGGAGTAGTTAAGAACTTCCTCCCATAGGGAAGTAATTAGCCTGTCAGCTATATATATATATATATATATATATATTATTATTAAACACAGTTAAGACAACAAACAAAAGACCACGTACACAAAGTCAGAAAAAATATGTAAACCCAAATTATGGCTCCCCGTGTCCACCCTACAGCATGGACACAGACAAACAACACCTCTACTGAAAGAACACATCTCACAGATTGCAAAACTGTATGTTTCATCTTGCTATGACAAAGATTTACTAAGCCAGAGGCAAAATAAGGCCAATTTTATGCTTCATGTTTGTAAAACACAGTCATAAAATGTTGCTGTCTTGCCTAAAACTTATATCCACCAGGATAAAACCACATTTAGTAAAAATATTTTTCTCATTGTCTTTTGGAAGTGTTTCCATTGGTTTTGACGCATAAAGAGAAATGTTGGTTCTTTTTTTTCTTTCTTAAGTGCCAGAAAGAAAATGCTTCTTCATTTTAATAACACGCTCTCTCTCCTGATTATAACAGATGCTCCAGCAGGATAAGACATGGAAGAAGACGAATGGAATGGTCTCGAACTTTGGATTTTCCCATAGACTGTGACAGTTTGCAAAGGGTATGAGTAATTTTGGACATGCCACGTTTTGTTCAAATGTAAATAAAAGCCTAGAAATATTTTTTCCCACAATGATGCCTCTTGTACATCATCTTATAATCTTCTGGGAGATGCCTGTGTTATTTCCAATCAAAAAAAAAGTTGCTGGTTAAATAAAAGTAACTTTAAATCAGAATTTGCCAGAGGTATGAATAATTATGAGCTATATATCACTATCACTATCTCTCTCAGAGAGAAAGAGAGAGAGACGTGGACAAAATTGCTGGTATCCTTCGGTTAATGAAAGAAAAATTCACAATGGTCATAGAAATAACTTGAACCTGACAAAATTAATAATAAATAAAAATTCTATGAAATTTAACCAGTGAAAGTTAGACACTGCTTTTCAACCATGCTTCAACAGAATTATTTTAAAAAATAAACTTGTGAAACAGGCCTGGACAAAAATGATGGTACCCCTAGAAAAGACTGAAAATAATTTGACCAAAGGGACATGTTAATCCAAGATGTGTCCACCAATTAGCATCACAGGTGTCTTAAATCTTGTAATCAGTCAGTGGGCCTATAAATAGGTCTACAGGTAGTCACTGTGCTGTTTGGTGACATGGTGTGTACCACACTCAACATGGACCAGAGGAAGCAAAGGAAAGAGTTGTCTCAGGAGATTAGAAAGAAAATTATAGACAAGCATGTTAAAGGTAAAGGCTGTAAGACCATCTCCAAGCAGTTTGATGTTCCTGTGACTACAGTTGTACATATTATTCAGAAATTTAAGATCCATGGGACTGTAGCCAACCTCCCAGGACATGGCCGCAGGAGGAAAATTGATGACAAATCAAAAAGACGGATAATACGAATGGTAACAAAAGAGCCCAGAAAAACTTCTAAAGAGATTAAAGGTGAACCATCCATCGCTGTTTGAGCCAAAGTAGACTTAATGGGAGACGACCAAGGAGGACAACATTGTTGAAAACAAATCATAAAAAAGCCAGATTGGAATTTGCCAAACTACATGCTGACAAGCCACAAAGCTTCTGGGAGAATGTCCTATGGACAGATGAGACAAAAATTGAACTTTTTACCAAGGCACATCAGCTCTATGTTTACAGACGGAAAAATGAAGCATATGAAGAAAAGAACACTGTCCCTACTGTGAAACATGGAGGAGGCTCTATTATGTTCTGGGGCTGCTTTACTGCATCTGGCACAGGGTGTCTTGAATCCGTGCAGGTACAATGAAATCTCAAGACTATCAAGGGAGAGAAATGTGCTGGCCAGTGTCAGAAAGCTTGGTCTCAGTCGTAGGTCATGGGTCTTGCAACATGACAATGACCCATAACACAGCTAAAAACACCCAAGAATGGTTAAGAGGAAAACATTGGACTATTCTAAGGTGGGCTTCTATGAGCCCTGACCTAAATCCTATTGAGCATCTGTGGAAGGAGCGAAAACATGCCGTCTGGAAAAGGCACCCTTCAAACCTGAGAATACTGGAGCAGTTTGCTTATGAGGAGTGGGCCAAAATACCTGCTGAGAGGTGCAGAAGTCTCATTCACAGTTACAGGAATCATTTGATTGCAGTGATTGCCTCAAAAGGTTGTGCAACAAAATATTAAGTTAAAGGTACCATCATTTTTGTCCAGGCCTGTTTTATGAGTTTATTTTTTTTAAATAATTCTGTTGAAGCATAGTTAAAAAGCAATGATAGTTGATTGTATCATGAACAACCCCTTAAATAAAATTAAACTAAAACATGAGACTAACAGAAAACCAAGGTTACTGGACAGCAGAGTCACCACTGACTGAGCTGCAGTAAAATCATCCCCTAATGCACAGCATCACAACTACATTTGTGTGTGAAGTTACATTGTGGGGTCTGGATAATATTTAAATCATTTAGAGCTGCTTGGGGGGGGACTGAAAAAAAACAGGAAGAATCCATCTAGAGCAATGAATACAAAGCTAAGCTCTGCTGCAGTGAAGCCTTGCCTCATATAATTTTTCTTTCACCCCTAATACACAGCTATCGCACATCAATGACTTCAACAGTTTTATGTGATGTGATTTAAAAATAAACTGTCACATAAACCAAGGCATATTTGTTTATGCCCCTCACCTTCAAAACCAATTCTCTTTCTAAGGAAAAAAAAAGCCTAAGAGCTGCAATAACACTTGATCTGCCGGTCTGCTTCAGAGTATTGACTACTGGCACCTCTAAAGAGGAACCAGAACACAAAGTTCCAATAAAATCTTCCACAAATACACATTCTGTGATTCGGTTTCACACACAGATCCATACAGCATAAACAAAACGTCAAGGACCACCAGAAAGTTTGAGCTCTGGAGACAAAGATGCTTTAAAATGGGTAAACATTTTCTATTAGCAGGATATCACCCAGATCTGTAGTTAAAACTGAATACTGGGTTTAAAACTACAGCTCTGTCAATAAGTTGTCCATCTATGTTTTCTGTGCATTCATGCTTGGCATGCTCCCTCTTATTTCCAACCCCTTTCCTCACAAGAGCAGATGTAGATGGATGAGATCGAGCAAAATTGACACCCCGATTCAAGGCCATGAGCCCATTACCACGCCAGTCATGCCTCAAGGGCACCGTTCCCCACAGCCTAGGACCTTGAAGAACATGCTGTATCAACACAAATACAAGTCTTTTTCCACTTTACTTACTACTGCACTCTTCTCCTCAGATGAATGAATTTGCTCCAAAGGCAAGCTGGGACACAAGCAGGTAAAACCACATCATTGCAGCACATAAACACACATCCATCAGGCAGCTTTACATGCACACAGCTCATTTGTCCCTCAGTTCTTCTTCATTGTCCACCGCTTTACTCAGCAAAAACCATGTTTTGAGAAAGGAAAAAAGTAGACGAATAGGCGGTGGGAGTATGTAATTGGGTGAGCAGTTCTCTGGTGCCTCACTGTCAGGACCTGTCTCGCTTCGCTTGTCCCCAAGGACGGGCTGTCAGATCAGTGGAGCCAGGCCTCCGGCTGACAGGATGTCACCCTGTGGCAGAAAGATGAGCCCACCAGGCAGGCAAGCACATGGGAGAAATGTACAACACCTCTAGTTTTAAACCCTATTTAAACATACTGTAAGCCCTAATTAAAGGGAACACAGATATCTGGCATTTTGACAGAAAAGAGTAAATTTCTTTTCTGAAAGTCTGTTAGTTACATTTTCACAAGTCATTGTTATCAGAAGTCTTCAAACTAAGCAAACAATGTTAAAAGCCCCACGACCATGAGGCCCTAAACTTAAGGTGGTTCAATATTACTAGGATTTAATCCATTACTTTTACAGATTAAGTCTGTCTTTTTTGGAAAAATAAAAACACATTGAATGTCCATTAACCCCTATATTCCATGACTGAATCTTTTTTTTTTACCTTCCACCTGATGATGACATAAATGTAGATAAATAAAGATAAAGATTAAAAGCTACAGTATATAAACACATAGATGGTGTTTTCCTAACAGACAACATATTTAGGGAAATATCTTGCCTGCTGTTAGATCCTGAAATAATTAGTTTAATTCAGAGATTTTGCAGCAGAAATGCTAAGATGTTACCTGGTCCTATCTGGCTCTAAAAAAGCAATGATGGTTACAGCCAAATCCTGGCTACAGAATGCAAACCAAAAAGTTTTGTCATGATAGTATTTTGCATTATTCATTTACATTTTCAAGCTTCACAGAAATCATGTCTTGCTTTAGAAAAAACTGCAAATTGCCTTCTGGAGCATTTGGATATACTTTTTGCCCCATACATAAAACTCATTGAGGTAAACTTTTATTTTGAAATATTCTCTAGGAATATAATCTAACAACTTTCACTTAGCCAGCTTAATACACAGGTAATCACTAGATTTCCAACTTATACTATTTACAGTCCCGGTTCAGCACAGACAGCAAAGTGATGAAGAATGACTGGTTTATAGCTGCCTTTGATAGTGTGTGCAAGAAAAAAGGGAGAAATGAGAAGCATATAAGAAACGCAGTAAAGGACAAGCCAGATGAAGAGCAAGGATTCATCCCAGAGGACGGAATGTAATCCTGGCCAGTAATTGCTAACAGTCTCCATACCTCCCCAGAGATACATCACAAGGAGACAAACTGAGGAGACAGCAGGTTAAACCCAGTAATATGGAGCTCAGCTCTTCAGAAGCAAATGAGAAACTGTGCAGTGCAACTCATCACTGTCCCCAAAGCTCTGCAGCACAGCTCTGGAAGTGTATCCAATCAAACACTCTCAGAAAGCAGCAAACAACAGAAGATTAACAGCAAACTGCAGCAACTAAGCATTGACTTTTACTTCAGTGGCATCCTGCACAGTGTCAGCATGGAGCAAAAAAGATAACAATAAAACATGTTGACAGCAAAAATGAAACTTTAGTGTTTAGAAGTTATGGATATGTTAACTTTTTGTTTACCATATTAAACAGTTGCCCAACAATCAGTGTGATAATGAACTGTAAACTATTAGAGCCATAGTAAACACAGGGGGCTGAATGTAACATCATGGAGCTTAGTCAGTTGGTTTCTCCTTAAACACCAGCTTCAGAAAACAAATTATATCTACTCAAGTAAGTTAATTTGTCTTCTTGTTATGAAGGACAGCAGTGTTGCTCCAATGCAATCCCGAATATGTATTTCAAATTGTGCAATAAAATGATTTACTGGGTAGCCAATCTTATAATAAGCACCATAATGCCAACTCATTAAAAAGTATTTAAAAGCAAGTGCTGTTGATAAGGACTTAGTAACTGGGCAGCCTGATAATCTAGACAGATGGAGCAGAATCAAGGTCAATAACTCCTGAACACAGTTAATTAAGTGATCAATCATAGTGACTGTCAGAATAAAGTGGCTGCAAGACCATACGACATGAAGGTAGCCATCCAAGGTAGCCAAAACTAGTGACACTGTTTAAAAAGCTGTGGTAAAGCGATCTTCTATGTACTCCCTTGTTGTGTTTATTAATATTTGAAAACATTTAATTGATCAATGCACAGCAGGGCACTGTAGTGAATTAGCAATATGGCTGACCCTTTGCTCTAAGGCTTTGTTTAAAATGCATTTAGTATGGGCCAAGTGTGTTTGTATTGCATGTCCAAACACACTGACAAAGTTTTAACCCTCTCATCTTGAGGAGTGAGAATATCCACATAGAGACACAGACAGGTCAATAAATATTGTGTCTCAAATTGATGTGGAATTTTACTTGGAGGTGCAGCTCCACAAGAGGTTTTCCATGCCAATGAATGCAGTAATTCTGCTCATCGTAGCAACACCACTGCACTGAGAAATTTCCACAGAGGAAGAGAAGGTTCTTTAATAAGATAACACAGATTTTTACTGAGCTTCCATGCATTCATCTTTAGACCTTTTTTTCATGGCTGTAAAGACATGTATTATCAATTTAAACTAACAAAAGATAAATAATAGAGTCTAAAAAAATTAATAAAAAAAAAAACAAAAAAACAAAAAGAACAAAACTTAACACAGGGGCACTGTGTATGTACTCTCTGGTTTGTTAGCTTATTTTATTTATTTTGTTATGTTCAATCTTGTTTAAGTTATTTAAATTGGAAGTTTTGGAGGCTTTACAGATTTCTATCAGATGTCTAAGCATAAAAAAATTATCCTTACACTGAAGAATGAACGCTCTTTACCCCAGACAACTTTCTTACACTACTTTTTTTTCATAAATCCCTGTTGCTGACATAAAAAAAGAACTGGTGCACTACCTTCATAATAATGACAATATCATGGCTGTCAGTAAAACAGGAATGTTGGGCATATGTAAAATTTCCACCATTTTCTGTCAAGGTAACCAGGGATATTGTGAAAGGTGTCATTATTCTGGCTGCTATGCTCGTTGTTGCTGTTGATTTTTTTCAGCACTGTCATGGTTGGAGCAGTGAGCTCACCGATGTTCCTGAGTGGCTTCTGATGGCTCTAAGCTACAACTCCAGCATGTCCACTAAAAACTGTCTAAACCATTTATATTTTATCTAATGTATGTTCCATCAGAATAGGTCTTTATTTGGATTTTTATAACAAAAAAAACAAAAAAAAACTTACAGATCTTAAGCAATAAGGCCCTTCTAAAACAATTATGTGTATTTTTGGTTGATGGTAGCAATTAAAAATCTGAACACACCCTTCATTTTAGAAGAGTAGGCATGTCAAGACTTTAGACTGGTACCATATACTGCAATTTACATTTAGCTACTGTTTATTATTAAGTCAATTACACAAACTAACCTGGCAAATTTGCAAGGTTTTCCTGGCATAAACATCCAACAACTATTATTCTTCACTCTCTCTTTATAAAACACCCATATATGCATTATGTCAATAGTTTCCTTGTCCATGTGGTTCTGATTGAAAAATTTCAGGTTAACGCTGTATCTTTTATGAGACCATGTGCAAACTGGGATCAACCTATATATAACCAAGTATTCATAACACAAGATTAAGGTCAGTATTTTGTTTGAATTGAAAAAACAGGACCCTCTCATGTAGGCTTTTAATCCATCACATTAAGTTGTGACACTGTAATAAAAAAGGGGCTGTAAAGTAGGTGTCTGCCTCCAAATCAAAACTCAGAGCTATGGTGCATTTGTCCTGAAATGTGTTCTATAAACCATATGTGCTGTAATTCATCACATCTTAGAATTACAAAAAATGTGCAGAAACTTGCTTTGAAAAAGTAGAAAGGTAAGTCTTAAAACAACTTGTACTATACTGCCAATGCCAACCTCATTTCAGCAAACAGACAAAGGGAAAAGGGAAAGAGAGCTGGGAGCATGAAAGCACAGCTGTTCAACTCTACTTTGTTCCGACTGCCACAAGAAACAAAACGATGGATGAAGTCAGAGGGGTGGAAAGAGGACAAAATGGCTGGAGACACAGAAGGAAAAGTTCATTTGACGTTTTCCCATGTTTCAGTGTTACTCAAAAGGTTACAAACTTACATATAGGATGTTACACCACGAGGAGTAAGAGAATATTTGTTTTGTGTAAAACCCTTTCTCTTTGGATCAGTGTTTAATACGGCGTAATATTTCTTGTGAGCAGATGGTTAAACAATTGTTATTCTTCTTCACCATCCTACTATAATAAATAACAGGTTCTAGGACCCTGGTATATGCAGCACATCAGATCCAACAGTTTCCAATGGTGCAATGAACTCTAAGCTCAAAACATGAATAAACAGACATACACTGCCCAGACAACATGTTAGTCTGGCAGGTTCCTGCTCATCCATATGCAAATATAAGGTGGAGCAAAGAAGAGAGTGGAAATGAGCATGAGTAAAAGCAGCAAGGGAGAATAAGGGAAAGAGCATGCAGTGCAGAGTCAGGAGAGGGGACAGGCTGCACTTTTTACAGCGTAAGGCGCTGCCATGTTTAAGGAAGCTGTAGAAATGTAAGCATTCGTGGTGAGTGATGCCACAGAGAGGGGGTTGGATGGAGGCTTGACAGCTACCCTTTGGATGTAAAATAAGGAAGAGGTGGCAGGAACAGACCTGTCGTTGGACAGATGGAGAGGAGTGTGAAAGCTCCGTGCTCTTGTGCTGTAGCTTTAGCCATAACTGTACTGACCCTGGTTGAGTTTACTCAAGCAGCCCGAGTTGCAGAGGGAGCGGACCGTCCCTGGCTCCCAGCAGCTCCGGCCCTTCATCTCACTCTTTGCAGGCCTGATCCAACTCCACGCTCCCTGACACGTAACGCTGCCCCTGGGCTGCTACATAATCCTAGCAAAGGGGAGGGCTGAGCCAGCGACTTTCCTTTTTCAGCGTTGCAGCGTGCTGACAAGTACAGGCATACTCACACACATACAAAGATGTGGGGCAAGCAGGCACCCCCTGTAATTCCTATTTCCGATACTGCAATGCCTGTCCTCTTATCGAGCGTTCCCCTGTCCTTCAGAAACACACACACACATACTAGATACACGCAATAAAAAGCTCGGCACATTCACAATTCTCCTCCACATGCTTCTTAGTGCAGTGCAGACTGAGGAGGGAGGGAGAGAGGCAGAGAGGAAGAGAAGCAGAAAGGAGATAGGACTCGGCAGCTGGCAATCATGTACTAAACGAAGACTCAAACACTTTGCTTCCTCTCTGTCACCTCCTTTAGCTTGATAGCTAAAGTCAACAATTTCAGGAAAGGAAAATGACAGAGTAGCATCGGCTATGATGGCTTTGAAAGGAAAAGCATGAATAAGTAGCCATAAAAGATGAAAAGATTTACTCAGAAAGGGGTCACAATAAAAGATGAAAGAAAATATAAAGTAACACTCCTCAATAAAATGTCCCTTTCCTTTGCTACTGACATATTGCTGATGTACTGCTGCTATATCCTCCTCTGAATATTTTTAGAGTGCTTATCGTCACCTGGTAAAGGACAACTTAAAATCTGACCTCACCATCAGTTTCATTGTACAAACTTGGCATCAGCTGCAATGGCAATCCACACTCCCTGCAATTTGATAATACATGAAGGTTGTCATTTAAGTATCACTGCCGGTATACTAACCACACCGTACTGTAAAGCAAGGTCACTGTTGTCAATTGAAGCAGCCTACAGTCTGCAGAGGGTTTCAGAAAAGACTTTTCACATCATTGCTAGGTAGGACAAGCTAGCTATTCTATCCATTAGGGAGGTTGTTCATTGTTGGCTCTGGCCTGTGCAACAGTTTATTTATTTTTGGTAGATGTTCCATTTGTGAAGACAACAGTTTTTCCTTAGACTTAATGAGGGTATAAATGACCACAGAGTTTTTTCTTTACAAGTCATCTTTTAAAATATTCTTCATACATATTTGACAGGGAGCAAATGTGTTTATTTCTGCTGTAAAGTTGGACATTTCAACATATGGGACTTTGTGGGGACTGGGACGTTTAAGGAATTTAAGGAAAATGTTCATTTTGGTACTTTACTGCAGCTCCTCTCTCAGAAGGTGTCACTGGGTTTGAATTTGTGTATTATTTGTATTATAATGGAAGGCAGTTTATTAGTTACATGATCTTATGTTCATATAGTTTAATGCTTCAGCTGTAATTAAAATGCAATTTATTTATTTATTTTAGTATATAGTATATAATTTTCTTTGTTTATAGTCACACAAAATAGATTTTTCTGTGGATACAGCTATAGTATGCCGACAGAAACCACAGTACCTGGATATCTAAAAAAAAAACATATTAATAGTATTATTGTGATAATAATTTCAAGTATATGAACAAGCTGCACGGTGGTGTGGTGGTTAGCACCGCAGCCTCACAGCAAGAAGGTCGCCGGTTCGAATCTCGGCTGGGGGGAGGTTCGAACCTTGAGGGTGGTGGCCTTTCTGTGTGGAGTTTGCATGTTCTCCCCGTGTATGCGTGGGTTCTCTCCGGGTTCTCCGGCTTCCTCCCACCGTCCAAAGACATGCATGTTAGGTTAATTGGACACTCTAAATTCTCCGTAGGAGTGAGTGTGTGTGTGAATGGTTGTTTGTCTATCTGTGTTGGCCCTGCGACAGACTGGTGACCTGTCCAGGGTGTACCCTGCCTCTCACCTGTTAAAATGCTGGGATAGGCTCCAGCTCACCCGCGACCCGAAATGGAATAAGCGGTCAAGATAATGGATGGATGGATGAACAAGATGTAAGACATGACAACATGCTAAATTACAGACATCATGAATCTCAAACAAACAGACATTTTCTTTCATGGCGGTTGTCACTTATGTAATCATGACTTGCATATGTAGGATATACACAAACAAAATCAGCCTTTTAGCTCCAACTATATTCCAAAAGTGATTTAGATTTTGCTTTAGGTCATGTTTTTTTATGAACAGTAGCATGGTGGCTATGACAGTATAACTGCCTTGGTTTAACATCAGACAAAACCCAAAGAACTGTCCATATCTGTTACTATAATGTAAAGTAAAACTTTCTTTACCACACTGAGCCTTCCTATTGTAATATGGTTGCTGCAGAGATTGTGTATGAATATCGGATAAGAGCAGAAAAAGGTGTGAGAGGAGAGCTGCTATGGGATGTAAGTGCAGTGACAGAAGTGCTGATGAGGAAAGGTTGTTGGACTGTGAAAAAATAATGTTGCCCAAATGTCCTGAGGCTTGTTCCAGGAGGCAATGAAGCATAAAATCACAATTAATTTCACACTTGACCTTCATCATTCTTTACTAGTACTACAGTTAGGTTTAAAAACAATGAAAACAGATAGCTTTCTATGAGCTACATCATTAGTCATTAGTAGGAATCTAAAAATGAATTTTATAGATTTGTTAGTTAATTAAAATGCAATAAAGTCAAATTTGGAGTAATATGAATCCCAACTAATTGTCTTCTTAATCTATTTCTTTTTAAATGAAAAAAAATCTTTTTGTGTGATTCAACAAAATATGAATTGTTTTTATTTCTTTTATCAAGAGTGTATTTGATGACACAATAATAACTACTAAAATGCTTAAATGCTTTAAATGAATTTATGAAATGCACAATCATTTATATTAAATAAAAATTCTGCATAAATTTCCCTGTTTGTTTATGGCATTAAAGTCGATGCACATAAAAGCCAAACCATTTGAGACAAAGTAAAAAAAAAAGAAAAAGAGAATGAGTAACAGACTTGTGGCAATTAGTAAATTAAGAAGTAGGAACCCAAACACACGGAGGCTCCACAGCCTAAATGCACTGAGCTCATTAAAACAGGAAAATAGTTCAAGAGCAAGAAGTCTTTCATTTAGGGGGAAAAAGCTTTAAAGATGACTTTTTAGAGGTCACTTTCTAAATTTAAGACCATTTAAAACATTAGGCTGTGTTACCTCCAGCACCCTGATCTACATCAAAGGACCCTATTATCTAAGATGCTGTGTTGCCTCACTAACACCTGGGTATGTAAGAATCGCAAATACAGACACTGGCTGCAGTGAAATACAAGGCTGTGCTGAAGTCTCTTAACAGATCAATGCTCTTGTGGCAATAATAACCCGCTTATCCAAAAGAGGTGCAATTAACCAGAAATTTAAGACTTAAGAGTAATTAATTCCTAGTGAGTAGTTTTTAACAGACACTTCATATGAATGCAGCATAGTGAAATTACAGCTGCTGCTCAAAATGCAGAAGCAATGAATCATCCTGCACTACAAACATGAAGTCATCACTGACAAACTCCACGTAGCATCTTTGCTAAGCAGATGCTCTAACTGGAACTGTTTGTACTTCTCTGTGTTGTGCTTTAGAACTTTCAGATATTTTTAATGATAAGATGCTTTATTATTGTCTCATATCATACTTCTCTAATGCACACAGACAGACAAGGTCATATCAACACGTTTAATATTTTCTGTAGAAATTAACCTTGCTATAATTATCCAATTCTTGAAAATATAAGCATAGATAACACCAATTTCACTGCTGAACATCTAGCATAAGTGCAGACATTCTTAAATCTAGTCGGGTATGTGAATTTCACAATTAGGAAGTAAAAATGAAACCACAATTAGAAGCAGAAAAACTCAAATAAATGTTACCATGGTTACTGACAGGAGTTGCAGAATGGGCAGGATTTTAAAACACTGCTCATTAGTTGCAGTTCAGTGATTATTGTGAAAAGCCTTGCATGTACACTTGAACAGCGTTAAGGTCATTTCTCTGACTTTCCCTATTTTAGCAGATTTTTTTTCCCTTTGCTAGTGTGATTCATTATCACTGCATGATCTTATCCAGGGTTGGGTTGAGAGGGCAGCTGCCGAAGCAGGGAAGATCAGACTTCCCTCTCCCCAGCCACTTCTTCTACCTCATTCAGAGAGGTGCCCAGAACACCTCTCCAGTGAGGTGTCCAGGAGGCTTCCTATGCAGAGGTCACCACCTCATCTGGCTCCTCTCAATGCAGAGGAGCAGTGACTCTACTCTAAGCCCCTCCCAAATGACCAAACTTCTCACCCTATCTTTAAGGAGAGCCCAGCCACCCTGGGGAGGAACCTCATTTCAGCTGCTTGTATTCGCGATCTTGTTCTTTAGGTCACTACCCACAGCTCATGGCCATAGGCTAGGGTTGGAACATAGATCGAATGGTAAATTGAGAGCTTTGCCTTTTGGCCCAGCTCCTTCTTTACCACGACAGACCCCAACATGCAAAAACCAAGCTGCTCGGCACCTCTCACAGGGAGCACCTCTGGAGTGGAAGAGTGTCCAGCCATTCTAGAGATGGCCCAGAGCCCAAGCTGTGCATCGAAGTGAGTCCAACTATATATAGCCGGAACCACTCAACCTCGCGCACGAGCTCAGTCTCCTTCCCCATCAGAGAGGTGACGTTCCATATCCCTAAAGCTAGCTTCTGCAGCTGAGGATCGGATCGACTGGGTCTCAGCCTTTGGCCACTGACCGAGTCACATTGCACCTGACCCCCATGTCCCCTCCCATGGGTGGTCAGCCCATAGGAGGAAGGGCCATGTCATCCTTTCGGGCTGAGCCCAACCGGGTCTCATGAACCAAGGCCCAGCCACCATGCGCTTGCCTTTGTGCCCCACCTCCAGTCTGGTCCCTCGCCTAGAGACCTGTTTGTCAGGGGTGACCCTACTAGGGGCATGAAGCCCCTTACAACATAGCTCCTCGGATCATTGGGACATAGAATAGAAATACTTTATTAATCCCTTCGGAGAGCCCTCAGGGAAACCCCTCCGCCACGATAAGGTGGCCCATGGAAGGTTTTTGCAGTTTTACCTGATGATCAATCCTCATATCAATAACTGCAATTAAAGATTAATTGTCCATCTCTGGTCATTTAAAGGGGTTTTATTACTACTTACTACTATTACTTACTGCACTACAGGCCAATTAATAATTTTAAAATTTATCATCACCATTAAAATGTACTTAAATTTATTTGGAATAACTATGGGAGCATAATTGAACATATCTATGCATTTTTGTCTTTCAGGCATTTTTAAACAAAAATTGCAGTGTATTTTTATCATGTCCACAGTAGGGCCAAGGGATGCAATGAGATTAGGGCTGCAACTAATGACTATTCTGATGGTCGATTAGTCACCGACTATTAAAACGACTAGTCGACCAATCGGATTATGTATCTCATGATTATTACAGCTTTGAAATCATGCATGAGGTTGTTAAGTAAGTCCGACGTGCCTCCTCTTTAAATGTTCGAGCATTGCAGACGTACTTTCGTGGTACACAAGGTCCGCTTTACAAATCTCACATGTATTTAATTTATTTTGTAAGTTTAACGTTAAGTTATCCCAGACTTTTAACATTCTCCGCCGCAGTTTTCCTCCCTGGTCCGCCACCATATTTTTCCCCTGGCGGACTTTATTGCGCATGTGCAACTCTCAGCAGAGATAAAAAAAGAAGACAATGTCAAACTCTATATTTTTTCCCCTCTTTGCGCATGTGCATTGTGCAACTCTTAGCAGAGATAGGATTAGAAGACGATGTCTCACTCTGTAGTTTTTGTTTTTTTTTTAGTCGACAGCTAAATTCGCTGTTAACTGTTTTTATTGTCGACTATTGTCGACAACGCCGACTAATCGTTGCAGCCCTAAATGAGATGACTTCATTAACCAGGCATCAAGTCTCTCAGTCAATCAGAGAACTATAGAAAATGGAGAGAAAAGCGGATAAATGATGCTTTTGCTAGATACACTTATGAGGATCCAGAAACTGCTTTATTGCACCCTCACTTACATTTGATTTACACTTCTAGCCTTCAATGAAGCCTATAAATAGTCCTTCTTCTTGAATGGTACCTGTAAAGGCATTACTTACTATACAACCAAGATCAAATGTGGTTGTGCTGTATCCCATTACTGCATGTCATCATCTTTGTATCTCTCACTATTCTGTAGCTTGTGACTTCTCTCTGCAGGTATTTCTGGTTCCGGTGCTGGATGCTTCAGATATGTTGTTACTGGCCCAACTAAACTGTCTGTCTATTGTTTGTTGTTCTCTCTCACTCTTTCTCTTGGTGTCCTTTCACCCCAGTTATTTGAAGCAGATGGCAAGGCTCCCTGAATCTGATTCTATTGTCACCAAACACTTGATTAGTGAAAGAGCAGTATTTCTATTTATGTAAAATACAATGTAATATAAATATACAGCTCACCTATACTGTCATGCTTACTGCAGTGCATGACTGAAAAGAATATTCCATTTATTCAATTTTTTTTTGTATGAAACCACACCAACATATAGCTAGCAGACAACCATGCTTTAGTCTGTAGTGACATTAGCTAATGTTAAAAGAGCAGAAGTTGGCTGATCTTCCTAGGATAAAGAAAAAAGGAAAATGGAAAACTGAATACTAAGTCACTGCTGTCCAAGCTGTTTGCCTCAAACATTATTCAACTAATTTATTATATTTCTTTTAATGATATGCCTATATAAACATTCTCAATTTTTTAACTTCTTGCAGTTGATGAAGCAGAAAAGCTACAGAGTGCACAACAGAGAAAATGTGTGTGCTGACAGGGGCACAATGCAAGTTCAATAATAACTCCAGGTTTTAATGCAGTATATAGCAAGCCAGTGTACACACACATGCCATGGGGAACAGATAAATACTGCAACAGTCAAGAACAAAAAACCAATATCTGTATGGATTATGTAACAATACAGTCCTTTAAGAAAACTCTTTGTCTGCTGAACGTATGCATTCCTTATTATATTTATATACTGTGTGTGTGTGTGTGTGTGTGTGTGTGTGTGTGTGTGTGTGTGTATGTGCGTGTGTGTGTGTGTATGGGTGTAGGTGTGGGTGTGTGTTTGGGGGTGGGCATGACAACTTTAATGGGTTAATTATAATTAATTAACATATTCAATATTTAATTGCAGTTTGTGTTTCAAACGACCCGGAATGTTTGTCAGCACACAATTTCCGGTACAATTACAGCGACGTGCACATAAGCGCTTGGGCGCTATATTTTGCAAGTTTTCAGGCCCCTCTAACAATTCTATAATATATATATATATATATATATATATATATATATATATATATATATATATATAGTACACTGTTGAGAGCAGTGTCCCATCCTAATGTCACAATTTGCTGCCCATGGGTTTTGACAGACAAAGAGTAATGTTGGTTCTTTTTCTTTTTCTAATCTCTTCATTTTAATAAACCCGCTCTCTCCTGATTACTTCATAAGTACTGCTGCAACAGGACAAGACATGGAGGAAGAGGTGTTGGACTGCAATCCTCTGCATGTGGCGAGTAAACAAGTAGTTTGAAAAACAATTTAAAAATAAATAAATAAATAAAACCTGCGTTAACGAGTGTTACAAAAATTAACGGTGTCAGTCAATTAATATGCTAATGCATTAAGAAGCCCAGTCTTAATATGCTGAATTGCATTTCTGATTTGGTCAGTGTTTGACCAAGTCCTGCATTGTCCGGAAAACCTCTACACCTGGGACTAGGTGGAGAGACCCCTACTGCTCACTATGCTCAGCAAAAGGAATGTTTGAGCATATCCTGCCCAACAGCGCTCGGCCAAGGCCATTACACCTGCCACCACAACCAGGTGCTGAAACCCACTGCAGAAGCTATCAGCAATGGGATCAGCAGCTGTAGCTGGATGCACAACACAAAACGTCTAGTTAAGGCTGGAGGGCAGCCGAGGGCTGGACACAAAAGGGCAGCAGCAGGGATTGTGTCACCAACTCTGGATTGGCAGTTGGTAGTGAACCTGGAGAAACAGCTTAAATTAGTTTAAATCATTTTCTCCACTCTGAGGCCAGACGTTCTTCTGTTCTCAAAACCACAAAAATGTTATCATCCTGGGAGGAAGAGCTGAATTCACTAGAAAGAGAACAACAAAGGACCCAGAACAACAGTGGCCAGGAAAACCATCTTTAATGTGTCAGGAAATTAGGAGGAAAATACCAGCTCAATTATTTCCAGACTTCAGTCACCCGAAGGTATAATGATTTACAGCCCATTCAAATTGGATATGATAAAAAGAACTGTTTATTCCATACAGATTTATCACCAAATATCACAGGAACACCAACCTTTTTTTAAGTTTCTGCACATTAAAATACACCATTAGAAAAATAACAACACAGAAAAGTCTGAAGTAAAATACAGTATGTGTGTCAGCATGGGAAGTGAAGTTCATAAAAGAAGTGTGTTATTATCCACTATCCTAAATCCAATATTAGACAGCAAACAATTGATTTTATAGTGAAATTTTTTTGACATTTTCTGTTTAGACAGTCACAGAGTTTATGATTTCTGGGAAAACATGTTTGTTACGTTGCAATTGAATCTGACTCTGACTCTTTGTCTCCATTTCCCTTGCCACTGGAGACTGATCTGATCTTGCAAATCGAACCACTGCCAGCATGTCATCTTAGTTCCAAAACAAACAAGGACAAGCGATTAAGTAAACAGCCCCAGTAGAACTAATTGATGAAGATGATAAGCAAACCATCTGTCATGTCATTGCATCTTCTCCAGATCCCCTGAAAGTACCAAAACATGGCTAGATCCCACTGCACACAAAGCAGCTGCAGACTAATTAAAAATCTAGGGAAATACATCAAAATTATTAATGAAGTTGTTTAAAAACAGACTTATATGTTGATAACTGAAAATTTTGATTAATGCGGAAGTTGTAAACATTTTGTATGAGTTTCTAAAGAGATTTTCCATTTAACACAAAAATATTTTCTTTTTTAATTACTTAATCATAAATGTAAAAACTATTGGTACAGCAGACATTTAACATCTAAATTTACTGCCATATCGGCTGGTTTAATAAAACTAATATTTAACCTGTCCTCTAATCTAAGTCTCCAGCCCTGCAAAGAGACAATACATCAACCTAACACCTGAAATAATAAAGCATACTAAATCAGTTCATGATGGGTATAATATTTAATGCTATCAAAAACATTCGTTTTATATAATTATTATTTTATTAAGAACACTCCAATGTTTTAATGTTTCCAATTTTACATTTTTAGAGTCAGATCTATTTAAATGAATTAAAAATATCCTTGAAACTATAAATAGCTGTGGGGATTTTATTTGTTACAAATCATTCTGTATATGTAACAACACAAAAAAGCAGCAACATCCAATCATCAGAGCTAAATATATATGTATGCTGAGTGCAAGACACACACATTCCTGAGCGCAACACAAATGGAAAAAGCTGTGTACTTACATGAGGGAGGCTGTGCCTTATTCAGTCTGTATTCTTTCCCTGGACTTTGCAGAACAATATCAATGTCTTAAGAAGGGAATAAAAGATGATAATGGGAGAGATTGACAAAGAATAAATAAATTCCATTCAGGAATGAACCCAGCTGGAGGAAAAGCGGAGTAGACGCCTGACTGAGAGAGAAAGAGAAAAGGGGAGAGAAAGAGGGAGGGGCAGGTATACCAGACAGGGAGAAGATCACAGAAAGAGAGAGGAAGAGCGAATGCCAGTGATAACGTACGTAAGATAAAAAAATAAATAAATAAATGAAAAAAAAAAAAACATGAAAACAAAAAACAAACATCCAGGGTGGAGAAAAGAGAGAGGAAAGGAGCAGGGAAAAAATGCTAGAGGTAGCATCTTTAAAGATGAAGTCCTACTCATTTTGTCCTCTTTGATATTCCTACAGTTTCAGCACCATGGACAGAGTACCGTGTTTAATCCTTAACAGAGGGCGACTTATGGATTTATTAAATTAAAAAAATGAAAGAAAATGGACATGCAAAAGAATAAAAATACAACAAGGAAAAACAAATCGCACTGTACTCCCACAAATAAGCAGAGTAATCAAACACATCACATGTGGACAGTCAGACTAGCTTACAGATTAAATTCAGCAGCAGATCGATACAAGATATGCATCAGCTGGCATCCTGGATATATAAAGCTCAGGTGCTCAGGCTCTTCAGCAAATCACAGCTGTATGAACTAAGCTCCACCCTGAGGACCCTTAAATCAGTGACTTTCTACAATATCCCTGAATTTCTCTTTGTTTTTTCCAGCAACTTACTCTTTCCAGTAAGCTTTCCAGATTCCACAAACAGATGTCTTCAAAAGTAATATTCACATATGCTAAGCTGAAATAAACTTAAATTTCTGACTAGCAAACTTGAGCCACAACTGGAACAAGTGAACCTAGAAGCTGTGAACCCGCTTTCACATTCAGTATCATAAACAAGACAAGCTTCACAGAGGTCATGTTAAAGGGAGGGAGACACTGCCACCTGCTGAACTAAATGTGTATGGATCAGTGTATTGCCTCAGGAAGACACTGGAAAGTCAATCTAAGCCAAAATATGATCATGTGATGCATGCATCGCTCATTAAAATAAAGTAAATTAAAATTCTGGTACCTTTCGTACAGGATCAATTTCATGGCTCAAAGTCAAAAAGAGATTAGATTCAAGAATATTGCATGTGAAAAACAAACAAAAAAATCTCACTACAATTGGGACAAAAACAAAACCGTAATTTGCTACAATCATCCCAGTTTCAAAAAAGTCGCCTGCAGCTAGTCTTAATGACTACTGTACTGTGGCACCAATCACCCAGAGAACATCATTGTCAAATTTGCAGGTGACTCGACAGTGGTGGGGCTGGTCACAGGGGGAAATGAAGCAGCTTACAGAAATAAGGTCCTAAAAGTTGGTAAATGGTGTTCAATGAAAAGCCTTGCATTGAACATCACAAGAACCAAGGAACTCATCCTGGATTTTAGATTGAATAAAGCCGAGCCCGCCGCACTATACATCAACACTGAATGTGTGGAGAGTCCAGTCCTTCAAGTTCCTCACATCCACATCTCTGCAGACCTTTGCTGGTCTGTGAACACCACAGCACTGGTCAAGAAGGCCCAGCAGTGTGCTTAACTTCCTGAGGGTGCCCAGGAAGGAGTATCTGCACACACAGCTGCTGGTGACCTTCTACCTTTCCACAATTAAGAGCCTGTTGACCGATGCCATCACAGTGTGGCACTCCTGCTTCACTGTAGCCTACAGGAAGAGGTTGGAGAATGTGGTAAACACAGCACAGACGACCATCAGCTGCTGCCCTCCACCCACTTTGCCTGGCATCTCCAGCTCCAGTTGTCTCGGCAGGGCAGGGAACATCACGAAGGACACCACTCTCCCTGGTTTTCACTTCAACCTGATGCCCTCTGGCATGCTCTAAAGGTCCATAGGGGCCAGAACAGACTCAGAGACAGCTTATTACCCAAAGCTGTCACCATGTTGAACTCAAACCTGCACTTCTATGACCTGCACTCACAACCTACACTGACCACTTCCCTTATCTATAGAATAGAACTTTAATGATCCCTTGAGCAGCTGCCCTGAGGAAAATTTGATTCCCAGAAGCAGTGTAGGACCCATTTACATAAGAGAAACAATAGTCACACAATAAAAAGATTAGAAGACTAAAAACACTATATACATACACACATACATACATACACACATATTTAAAAAATATATATCTTTTGATATGTTTTTATTGAAAGGATATCTTTGCAATATACTTTCATTCATTAATATATGTGTCTTCAGTGTTTGTTGTGTTATTTATATTGTGTTTTACACTGTTTTTACATAGTTTTTATATTTTTATGCACATTTTTTAGGCTGCTTTTTGAAAAAAAAACTAATTATACTTACATAATGACAATAAATGCTCTCTATTCTATTTTATTCTCTTCTACAAAGAGCAGTACAGGACGGAAATAAAACAAGTCACTTGAAAGAAATCTATGTCTAAGTTTTGCTCTCTCTTGACACATGGGTGTCCTCATGGGCTCACACTTGAGGAAATCAATAGGAGCTCTTTGTTCCACTAAAAGAGAAGAGGAGGCAGGTTAATGAATGTAGACATCCTGTCACTGATCTGTGTGTGTCTAACACCAGGGACGAAGAAAAAAGATGCTCTGACAGAGTCTGAGAACATACACTGCAAAATCACCAGCATTAAATGAACTCTGAGTGTTAGGTGGACATAAAGAATTACTTTTCCATGTTAATTTAACACTTCCAGACTTAATTCAAGACTGGTAATTTTACTCTCTATGGTAATCAACATGTAATCTGACTTCTAGCAACAGTGGTATAAGCGATGCCTCATTTTCTACTGTTACTTTTTCTCACGTCCTCTTGAACCCTCATCCCATAGATAGGTTAATTATGAAAGGATATTAAAAAATAGACACAAATACAGTACATTATTTCTCAAAGCTTTTAAGTTAAATAAAGTTACTCACTTAAAGATTCAACAAATAAAACACAATGAACTGTTTCATTAATAAAAGTTGAATGGATATGAACAAAGAAAAAAAAAATGCAGATTAAAAGTTAAATGAACTGAAAAACTGTTTGAGATTGTTTAATCTGAAAGGTTTAAGCCAGACTGACAAAAGGCAACAGACACAATCTGCAGAAACTTATCATGAACTATACATCTTGTTCAGGTTACTGAAGATCATCACAGAGTCTGTGAGAACATAATGTCTCCTGTCCTCATTTGCAGTATTTTGCAAAAGTCTGCAGAAAAGTCACTCATGTAAAGTCTCCGAGGCTATCCCAGCTTAGACTTGGTACAAAAGCCTGCCTTTTAAACCGGAAGTGGGAGGTCTGAAGAAGTGGGCATTTAGGACGCAGGGAAAAATACTGCTGAGTTGAGTTTTGAAAAAAACTGTAAGATTCAGCAGTTTTGGAGTTTAACCCACAACCAGGGACTAAAAACCGCAGCATCTGCTGTTTTGATTTGTGTGCGTGTGTTTATTCTTTGTAAATTTGCAGAATACATTTTTAAATATCAGTGCTTCTCACAGTAGAATAGCTAGACAAATAAAAACTGCTGAATCACACATGTGTAATGATGTTAATTAATCATAGTTTAAAAAAAATGGTTAAGAAACCCTCAAAGAAACTTTCCACATTCTGAAAAAAAGAAGTTACACAGGCAAGGACCCAACACACAACAGTAACTAACTGTGTCTTTGTCTCATCTTCATCTCTTCTATTTGAATTTTAAAAAATGTCAATAACTATATTACAGTTAAACGCTAGTGAAAGAATATATGGATCTTATCATGGATCGGTATTTGTTCTAAATGAGGGTAATCTCACATGAAGTGGGTCACTCACTTTTATAAACATACTGTCTGTTTCAGCATATTCTTTAAGGTTGATGAATTCCTTCCCTTGTTGCACATCAGGAAAAACATTTTGACTTTAAATTAACAAAGCAGGCCGTGTTCAGTGAAAAGAAAATCAAAGATAAAAGGCATCAAACTGCAGTGGCACAAAAGCTTTAGCTTGACGTTAGCATAGTTAGACTGGCCATCCCAAAAATGTGCCCACACACACACAATTGGACACCCCAAATTAGGCTGTTCAATGGTCTAAAACACAAATATATACTGGCATTCCTCTCCAGCATAATGGAAGCAGTGAACTTAAAAAGCACTCACATTCTACCCCAGTCTATATTTAGTGAACTGACTTTCAAATGGAGGCCAGAGGAATATATAGCCTGTCTCCATCTCTGTAGAGCCCGTCTAAAAAAGTCTTGGGAAGAGACTCTGGGATGATGCCAAAAAGAAATATGAAAAACATTCCTCCAAGACATTTCCCACAGCCTTTGACCAGCAACATCTAATACACCGTACAAGAATAAGTCCCCTTGAAAAGGAGTGTTTTGTTGTCAGGGGGATGCTGAATGGGAGCTCAGTTCTCACAGTGGCATTAGAATACTCCAGTTTGTTTTCCAGTGTGAATGGGCAGACATGCCTGCCCTCTCCTGGCTCACAAAGGAATGCGAATTGCATTAAAGGAAGACGGCATGAGCTGAAACAACAGCTGTGCAGAGTATCAAATGGCAAAGTACACAGGAGACCTGTGGCTGGAGGAAAATTAAAACCAGCCTGAGAAGCATATTGCTGATCATGTCAATTCAGGAGTGAACTCATTTTGTACCTGATGTAAACATAAAGGACACACTCCAGCATTTTTAACTATCCTTTATTAACCCAGCTATTTAAGCAATGACAGATTTAGACTACTAACTTCTTGCAGCACAACTAACTCATGGCGGTACTGGAATGTAGTCTGTAGCTGCATGCCACAGCCAGTCTTACCAGACTGATCGTTCATCATGCGAATGGCTTTAGCTTTGGCCAACTCCAGCGCAGTGACCCATCTCTGCCGCTCTACTTCTGTGCTAGCCTTCAGATGGTAAGTGCGGCCTCCACTGCTTAGGACAATATTGCAGGCATCCTCTGTGTCGATGTGTGCTGTGGCCAAATTTATTGTTCCACGACACGTATGGGCCATCTCTGCCTGCGTCCTGCAAAAGTAAAAGATTAAAAACAAATAAACAATACCAGGTGGACAGAGTTGAGTACATGAGTGCAATTTAACAGTTTTCAAAGACAGTGTTTGTCCTTCAGTAGATGCAAAAGTAAAAATTACAGCAAGGTTGCATGTTAGATAGTGCAACTCACATTCCTACTGCCACTGAGCACAAGCAGGGAGGCAAGGAGAGACTGAGGACTGCCCCAGTAATCATGTAAGTCACTCCAAAGGGAAAGCAATGGTCCTTTCATTAAATACACATCATAACTGAAGCACACCCATGAATGATGCCTAAACCTGCTGTGGATGTATTGTGTGTATCTAAGAAGGCCTCAACCAAGACCAACTGTGGCACATTCAGTGGGCCGTAGTAGTCTAGATAACAAGGCCATTGTCTGACTCTAAGCCTCTGTAGTGAGCACAACGTAACAATAAACAACAGTGTGGACAATAGAGAACAGTGTGTGAGAGGTGGTAAAAACCAGAGAGTGATAGCTGGGAGACAGCCAAAGCAGAACAGCAAGAGATCAGTACAAAGAACAAGCGGAAAAGAGTTGTTTGTTCATGCACACTGCATTAGCCTTTGACAAAAGGTGTACAATAACTGCATGTAATATGTAATCTGTTTCAAATACCATTTCCAATGAATAAGTATGCCACACTGATTCAGAGGAATTTATTGCTGTGGTCACTATGCCTAAGTACACCCATAGTATATTTTAATTCATGTGTGTGCCCTTGCAACTAGTTTTAATAACTGAGAAAGACTAAATTCAAGAAACCCAGAATTTTGAGAATTCTGTAGTAAAACACTGGCTATCTGACATTTTGTCTTGGCAAAGCAAGCAAAGCTGCAGAGCAAGGATGGCCCACCATGTACCATGGAGAGCAGATTTTCAGTCAAGCAACTGAACGCAGATTTAGTTGATTAACAACAACTTATCAGGAATTAAAAAAGGCAATGAACAAATTCAATTATCTGAAAATCATTTAAGCTCTAAATGCAGATTGAAATAGTCAAAGACAGCATTTCAAATGTTGATGGTAACTAATTTTCTTGCTTTTTGCTATTTAATTTTTATCTCAGCAACTTGTTTAAAAAAATTGTATCAGGGCAAAAAAAAAAAAAAAAAAAAAAAAAAAACTACAGCAACATCTCACAATTAATCAGGTTGATATGCAACAGCCATAACAGAGACTGTGTCTTCTGGAAGTAAAGATAGGGAAGAGTTCACTATGTTGTGAAAGATTGTGTGGGCACATAGTTCAGTAATTTAAAGAAACCAATTTTCAACATAAAATTGGAAGGAATTAGGAGATTTCTTCATCTCTGGTACATAATATCATTACGAGTTGCAGAACATTTCCAAAGATCTCTTTAACACAGTTGAAATCAATATTAAACAACTGTGACCTTAGGACCCCAAGGGCCACACTACATTAAAAATGGATATGATTTTGTAGTGCGATTCACTACATGGACTCAGGTACACTGAAAACCATTGTAAGTGAACCCTGCAGCTGTTAACACCACTATGTGAAAAAAATCATCTAAAGAAGATGCTTTAATTCAGAGGCTTATGTAGAACCCTAACTCATTAAAGATGTTCTGAACTGAGCTGGAAAGTTGCCCTAAAAGCTTTAATGTTATTTGTAAATCATGGATATTGCATCTTCTAGGCTAATAAAAAAAATCTGACTTATTATTCCTAGCACAGTTCAAAAGCCAGCATCTGTGATAGTTATATGGTAAATAAGTGGACATGGCAAGGGTAACTTGCACATTAATGCTGAATTATATACACAGGTTTTGGAGCTACATATGATACTTTCCATATAAGATCTTTTTAGTGAAACCTTGCTTATTTCAGAAAGAAAATGTCAAATTCCATTACACAGCTTTGCAAGGCTGTGGATGCTAAAATGTATGCCTGTAATCCAACTTCTTTGAAAACAGGGCGGTATACTCCAGCAACTTTGCAGTGTTTAAAATAAACATATGGAAAGCACTCCTTGTCACATGTTTGCCCATTCATACCCATGAGAAAAGCCTTTTTGATGCATGCAGGCATGCTATCATGTGGGTGTATCTGTGGGAGCTGGCATTCATTCATCCATCCCCAGTGAACCCACACTGCCACAGACAGCTGCCTCTTAGTAGCATTAAGCTCTCTACCACCTCCAGTCTCAGATCACAGTAAAAACTGTAAAACTGTGATTGGTGTCTTATTTGTGTTAAAGTTTTGGGTGTATTTTTTCTTATTCTACCAGGAAGTGACCTCCCTCACATGGCTTCTACTGACTATAGTCCAGTCTTGTTATAATGCCAAACGATAACAAACGCTCCAGTGTACCACTCTTCTGCTGGCACTTGGTGCACATCAGTTGTGCAGACAACACTGCACTAGAGCCATGCGATGCAGTACGGGGAGTGGGTGGGGACCCTAAAAAGCCCAGTTTTCAGCTTCACCACGTGAAGTTTAGCTGCAGAGTCTTGGATGTAAGTAGGTCAGCAAACTGAATATGCTGCTGATGAGTAAGATGAGATCCATGCTGATCACTTTAGCCCTGTGGGGAGGTGAGGCCATGCAAAGGCCATGAAACTACACAAGGAAAAGCTAGGAAGGAGAGATAAAGACTAAATTCTCTAGTGGTGGAGCAAAGGTGAGTGAAGCTGAGGGCATGAGAGGGGTACTGCATGTTGCGCTGCATCAGGACAAATTTGCAGTGCTTTACCTGTCAGTCCCCTGTGCACACATCCTCATAAAACACAAATCCACCGATCTGGAGCATGTAATGACAGAACAACAACCAGTGAACAACACAGAAAACACAGCCTTAAGCGCGAAGATGCAAGCAAAGACAGGCAGAGGAAATAGAACTAAGTACCCAAAGCATGAGAGTGTAGATAGGCTTTGTTTTGGCTGGAGGCTGTGATATCACAAGACAAGCCAGAGAAATGCCTGGGAATGTGCTGAAGATGGAAAAGAAACATGACACAAGAAGACCAAAGCAATGATACTGCAACATAGACAGCTTGACATGACCTGCTGAAATACTTTAAGAATGCTGCCAGATTATCTGCTCTCTTTAGCATCACTCTGCTACTTTAACCTTCACATAAAACACTAAGACCACCCAGACAGGCACGCAAATTGAGACACTTTGGCATGCACACTCTGTAGCTTGGTGATAAGAGCAAAGAAGAACCCATTAACAAGATTAGATCACAGCAGCCACACTGCTTGCTCTAGTCACTTTGCTGACACACCAAACAGGATTCAGGCCATCCTCAACCCTACAGCTGGGCCCAAGGTTGGTTTTCTTACCACTCTCCCTCCCCAAATCGCTGCACCAAGGAGCTGAGTGTGCAAGCAGTTACACCATAACCTGACTCTCCAAAGAGCACAGGTAGTGCCAAACCCCTGGTGAGCACTTTAAACTGATACTATCTGGTTACTCTCCAGCAGCAGTGAAGGAAACATGTATAGCCTAGTATACTGTTAAATACAAGGCTGGTTGCACTGATATCGCAGCTCTATTAACAGTTAAAGCTTTAATGCCATGTAATCTTCCCAAACACACCAAGCTGGATTTACTTTAAGTATTGCTGAGAGAATTAAAACTGGGAGGAAAAGTCAGTTAGGAAATGATAAATTAATGAAGTTCCGAGAAAGTAAAAGGAATAAAAATCACATGTCCTCTACAGCACAATGAGGCTCTTTGTGTGATCTGAACTAAAATAAAAAGCACAACAAAAAGCTGATGTGGAGTAAAAGACAGCCGGACTTGCACTTTCAGAGCCAAAATAATAGAGAAATCGATACCAAATGCAATTTGGAATCTTTATTAAACTCATTACAATTTAACAGGCACATGTGCTGAGTGTGTCAGTCCTTCCACAGAGTCAAAGCTATTGATTGCAGCTCTAAGTAAAGAATCACGCCCTTTCTTTAAGAAGGGCAGGCTTATTTCTTGGGTTATTGATGACACTTCTGAAAAGCATTGTTGTCACTACTGATTTATAATAACATAACAGTCAAACAAATACTGAATGGTGTCAATCAAACAACTGATCATTACATATTGGGCTGAATCTGATCTAATATAAACTGTGTATAGTCTCTTGATAAAATTTTATGTGCTATGACATCTCTAAATCATTTCATGTTGATTCAAAGTTACCATCATATCCTTCAAAAACACGTGACACACAAAACAAAAGCAGCTATTGTAAACTTCAGTACTATTCCTGTCTAACTGCAAGCTGCTGTTGTATTAAAGACAGTAAAGACACACTAAAATGAGCTGCAGAAAGGGTGCAATAAAATTATCACTTGACATGCAAAGATAACACATTAATAAATATGCTGTCACATTTGTCTGTTTCTTTTTCACTTCACTTACTATAGAAGTACACATAGTCAAGCAGACAAGGCGCACACAGAGGCACATAAAGCCTGAAGACAGACACACACACCATGCAGTCTGCCAGGAACACATCATTTGAGGGGACAACTTGTGAGCTTCACTACCACTGTACTCTGATGTCAACAGGCTAGCTTCACTTCAGGGAAAGCCGTCACCTTATAACATAATGGACTAATAATGGTGGGAATGGCAACAGGCATCTTTCCTTTTACCATGCAAGAAGGAGCAGGGCCTAGCTTACCCTACCTATCAGGCAAATAACCCTTAGATGACAACAAAAGACAATTAGGCAGGCTTTGCCACAAGACTTGCATGGCACAAAATGGGCTAAATGGGTTATAGTTTAATTTCTGCAAGCACAATTTGTAGATAATACTCCTTGAAAATCATATTTTTCCTCTCAGACTCTTTGTTCTGCAGAGTAGCTTCTTGTGCTCAAAGGGCCCAGATTAAAACTCCAGCACTAGCAAGCCAGATGACAATTAAAAAGATAGATATCCTTGACAGATAAATTTTGCCACTTTAGCTTATCAATGCAAGCAAGAAGTCTGTTAGTTTGTTTTGTTCTTAAATTACTATTGGTAATTTAGGCATTTAGACTTCATAGTCTCAGCTTTAACTGAGAGCACTGTTTGTAGAGAAAAGTTAACTTCACTGGGTCATACAGGGTGAACAACTGTTGCACACAAATACTGCATCTCCCCACTAATGTGGATTTAAGATTTGTTTCTTTGTTTATATTTTTTTAGTTCTGTTTATACAATTGACATTCTAGAAATCCCAAACACTTTGAACGTTAAAGTAATTTGCCTCAATCTACTGAGATTAAACTACAAAAACATTCTAGGAGCACCAAGGGCAGGGTGACCTAGAAGGTGATAAAGAAGAGTGTTTTAATAAAAACCAGCCATGTGATAGCAAGCAACTAATTAAACAATCAAAAAAGCAAGCAATGGCAGTGTTACAAAGTGCCTTTTGTGTGTGTGTGTGTGTGTGTGTGTGTGTGTGTGTGTGTGTGTGTGTGTGTGTGTGTGTGTTACACTGTGTGGCAATATAATTTCAGAATTTTCACAGCTTTCAATTACAGCTCATATATTATGTCAACATGTAAAGCTGAAACAGGTAAGAGGTGTGAACATGATTTAAAAAGAGGTCCAAAATGAGCTTTCTCAGAGTACATCCAGCGATTAATCTACAAGCAAAGCCGTACTGACTTTTAACTGTTGACACTGACAACTGATATTGATACTCTTCTTATATTCCGCTTAAAATTGAGTTCAAATGATGAATTCAAGCTGCTTTTAGGACCATTAATGTTTAACAAGGCATTTAAGAAACATAACTCTTTTATGCTGAATAACTACTTGTCACTTGGTGGGGTCTGATTTTCATTATAAACCCTACTTTGTTTCAGTGTTACTCCTGAACACCCACACCTGCGGAAACATGACTCCCTCCCAAGAAGCACCTGAGCTACAGGTGTCTGGCTGTAGTATAGCTAATGTTAGCTCACTGTTAGTAACCGTGGGATCTGGGTGAAGACAGAATGGTAATGATAGCGACCACTTCTTGCAATGTATCTAATTACAATAATTAAATTAAGTAGCTTGGCTCAGTTAAGTGAGTTGACGCAGTGAATTAAAACACTTGGCAAAGTAATGACAATCATAGAAAGTACACATTTGAAACAGTAATAGTAACGCAATAGGAAATGAGTAAGCTCTTGTTAACTACGCATTAAAAGCAACATTTGTTCATTTGAGTGAGGAGAGGACAGCTGGATGATCTCCTGGACAGATCATGACAGGAGGCTAACAAGCTAGCTTAGTTTGCTAGCTAACGTCTGTAT
The DNA here is from genome assembly GCF_017639745.1 of Melanotaenia boesemani. NCBI lineage: Eukaryota > Metazoa > Chordata > Actinopteri > Atheriniformes > Melanotaeniidae > Melanotaenia > Melanotaenia boesemani. The sequence continues at coordinate 18,729,956 of NC_055692.1, forward strand.
AACGTATAACCCCATCTGCACTTTATTAAGTTAAGATATAAGGTATGCTTCAGTGTCAGTCTCTTTCTGTTTTACCACTTTGTTCACAGCCATAGTCAGCTGTAAGTAAAATGTTTTACCTTCGTCAGCTGGAAGTAAACAGCTGACTGTCCATTTGACAGCTAGCTTTAGCCTACTGCTAGCCAGCTGAGGTTGCCAGCTGTTGTGATGCGCCCATAGAAATATTCTATTCGGGCTTTTTTTGTTGCTGTTGCTTTTTCTTTCTTTCTTTTTAATCTTACACACTATGTCAACAAAATTGTACCTGTAATATGAAAGCAGGCCGTTGCTGAGGACAAACCATCGCCGTTGATACCCTTTCAAATAGTTGGTCCATTTAAAGAGCCAGCCTTTGTAAGTATCCGACCCTGGAGCCGGGGCCGTGGTAGAGGCGGATGCCGAGCCCTTCCCTTGCTCGCTCATCCTCGGCTACGCCGCACTCTTAAGGGGCGCAGAATAAACCGGGGACAGCGGAGACAGGGACAGTACCCCCCTGCGACTGTCTGACCGAGGACGACAGCACTGGCGATCTGGCTTGACAGAGCAGGGTCCGGTCTACGGTGAGACAGACCACCGTGAACCCCTTTCACATGAAGCTGGAGGACGAGAAGTGATGCCAAGACACTTTGCTGATGCAGACTGCAGAGGATTCAGGGCACAGAGCTTGACAGAATAGAAGGGAAATTCCTTACATGGTCGCCATGTCATTATAAAATAATATCACCAAAAGCAACAGTAATCCCTGCCTTACAAACCACTTTTGATAGCATTTCTATGAGGGTGAGGTTGCTAATCAAGCCATCCCTTGGGTGAGACCAGATTGGGGATGACCGCTCTATAAGTTCACGTCTATATTCAAACACGCACCACGTGACGTTGTTATCGAAACATTCCTAAACATTTGACACGCGGTTTGGCTCTCGATTTTGGACCAGATCAGAAGTTATTCGGGTGAGAAGAGACATATGGGGCACACTTTGACACAGCGGACTTAAAAGAACAGATATCTTCACTGGCTGCTATGGTGGTTCGCTGTCATGAGTTTACTCAGTTAATTATTTATTACATTAATTTCACCTGTGCGTTTCCTGCTGCCAACAGACAATATACAGTATTGACATTGTTCAACTTTTTTTTCCTTTTGAAGAAATTTAACCTTGTGATCTAAAAAGTATTTGTCAATAAATAAATATTTTAACTTTCAAATCATGGAAAACACGAGTGTAATGAATCGCATAGCTCCTTAGTACCTCAGTAAAACTTTACAGTAAACCAGTCCCTTAAAACTAAATGTTAGCTCTAATGAACTGGATGCCCATCAAGGTCCTGTGGCAGGATTATTCACAAAGAAAGCAAGTGGCCCCATCCCAAAACTTTGGACACATTTTCTGAACTATTGATCATTTCATCTTAAGCTATCTTGTCAAGCTCATCTTATGTAAATATGCTGTTTTAATATTGTGATTATTATTCATATCAATCCTCTTGTGCTTGTTTTGAATGATGCAAAGTCTGAAAAAATGTACTTAATCAAACTTAGCACATTTATGCTAAATTGGGAATACATGCACAATGCATTAAGGTATAATTACTTAATTAACTGTTTAAAACAGTCATCATTAATTCTAATACATCTGTTAAAACACTGTTGAGTTAGTTAGATGGTTATCTGGTTTTCTGTAATATAACCAGACACATATTTAAATAAAAAATCTGATGAGTTAAAGGCTTTAAATGTGTGATGCCCATTCAGTTGACTCCTGTTGATCAGGCTCCTGATAACATCACTTTACCACAAGATGGCAATATCATCAAAATTATATTAATGTAATGGAACTGTTGCACCGAACTGAGAAGCAATAAGAGCAATTTTCTGTTCCCAAATGTATTTATTAATTCATTGGGTCAAAAAGAAAAGAAAGTTACTCACCTTACTAACACCATAGAAAATTAATACATGTAACATTTCTGATATAAAACAGTAGCCCTTATTATTTGGAAAAGCACACACAAACAAAGTGATGATAACTCATGCTACACACACTTGGTTCCTAGTGTCTCTGCTACATATTTTTCTTTTTTTTATTTTACTAGAAAAACAAAACTAAAAAAAAAAAAAAAAAAGGAACACAACCAACTGGCTTCTCTGAAGGGTCGACACTACGGTACATCATGGAGAGAGCTTTTGCTCTTTCATGCCAATGAAAAAAAACAATCACATTCATCCGTTCAGCTGCACATAACACTGTCAGAAAACCATGAAATACAAAAATTAAACACAATATCACCTTTTCACATCAGTGCAAGTAAACCCTGACCTGTTGGTTCTACCAACAAAAGCATGCAAATTGATTATGTATCATTCTTATATACAGTAGGTCTGCCTATTTCAGTGCAGCCATATTCATGAAATTACCTACCTTGGCCTAATCAAAAGAAAAGCAGCTCACATTGCCCATTAGATGGTATCAATAGTGATATTAAAGCTTTATTAATGATCCATGTGTGTCTGTGATGGGGCAGTTTGTGGAAGTCATTGAGCTCTGTTTACTTATTTTTGCTGGATATCTGAGCCCAGGTGACAGTATGAGGCATTTTTAATAAAATGTAGTGGCATGTTAGTCAGTCAGGACATCGCTGCAGGATTTTATTGCTCCTTTCCAATCCAAAGCTTTAACATCTGTCTCCTCTAGCTGCATTTGTCCTTTTCCTTGTCTGAATGTCACCTATCAAACCTGCCCCACACTGTCTGCTTTACTTGCTCTCTCTTTCACACACTCACACACAGACACATATTTGAACATCTACCTTTGAGGGGATCTATCACTAACAAGCATTCCCTCGCCTCTAACCTTTACTTAATGCTAATACTAATCCTAAAACTATGGTTTCAGCATTTTGGTCTGGCCTTACAAATATAGTAAACCAAGCCCAAACACACAGACATACATATACCTACATAAACAACTACATTGCCATAAGAGGTTCAAGCTCGGCAGCCTCCTGCAGGTCCCCAGTTCCCTGGATATAATGTATTCATCAGAAACAGACTCTGAGTGAGGGGAGGGAGCAGATTAAAGCCCTACAGTACATGATGATAAGGGACTGCAGTATTTTCTGCTGCAAGACAACCTTAAAACACCCTTGGGTCAAAATAAACAGCTTTTTTATTTTTTTAATTTACTTATTTATTTTTACTGGAGGCTGAGTATGTATTAGGGACAAGAAAAGAGAGAAAGAAAATACAGTCTACTTTGATTAATGCTATCTTATATCTTTCTTTATACATAAGTGAATACTTTTGCTCTTTGCTATTCCATCTTGCAGATCATTGGCCTTAAAATAAATCTAAATGTGTTGTTGACCTTACTGAATGTGAACATTTCTGAGGGAAGACTGGATGATATTGCTGCTTCCAAACTCTGGGTCTTGCAAACAGCTTCCATTCTGTCAGGCCTGGCTACAGGCCTACTGCTATGTCACATTGGGAAGCACAGCTCGAAATGCTTAGACTTCAAGCTGATGTGAGAAAAAATAACTGTTCTATGGTTTAGTTATTGGTTTGAACTTTCTTTGTTTCTACACAGTGGGCATTATTTGACCAGGAAGTAGCTGGATGACCATGAGTGAAATTTTAGTGTCTTTTACAGCGCAAAAGTCTAATAAACCTCATTATGAAAAGTCAGCTCAGTTAAGCAGGAGGCCACGGGGTATTTTTCCAGCCATTTCGATATAAGGTCCTTTTCTCCAGGGCCGCTCCACTCCAGAGTTGAGACGGGTGGAGGGAACTCTCAGGGTCACATGATGGTGCAGCGATTCCTCTGTAGTGCCCCTTGCAGACGGATGGAGGTGTGGTTCTGGCGCATTCCCCTTGCCACAGCAATGCCCAGAAGCTCCTTGAAGAGCAGGACTACGTGCCAGTTAAACTTTGCAGAGCACTCCACATAACCACACTTCCAGGTTTTCTTCACCAGAACCGACACCGCCCTGCGAGGCATGAAACGCTGTCGTTGCAAATCTCTCTTGTTACCCACCACCAGGATTGGCACCTCGCTGCTGCTGCCTTCCCTGCAAGAAAATGTAAAGGGGAAAGCTTCATTTCAAAGAGCACAGCTATAGTCTTTTTCTTTTTTTTCTGAGGTGTGAGGGGGCGGACTGGAGGATTAGCACTTGCAGGCTCAGGGGGCCTCCCTGGAATGGTGCAGTAGCTGGTTAACAGCATTATTGAGCATGAAAATGTATAGCAAACAAGAGGTAGGAGGTAGGGATACAAGACTTGTGTTTGTAAAGTTTAGTTCTGCCACTCCATGGATCCACATCTACTATAGGTTGATGTCGTTAAGTTCAATACCTTCCAGTAGAACCTGAGTGCTGGTCACTTAGTGAGGCTCAAATTAAGGAGAAAGGGATTTCGTTTAACAAGATTATTATAGTTGCAGGTCATTGTGCTGCCTGAAGCAGTTGTATTGATGAAACATAACAAAGTGACAGGAATTATTCAAAGTTATTGTAAGTGAATTCAGTGAGGACTATTAAATGAGAAACCTGTGAGAGCAGCAGTGTCTAAGCACAAGATATCTGCTGACTTTCTGAGCAAAGTGACAGCAAAGACATAGCAGAGATGTAAAATGTTAAATCTGCTACGTTAACTAGTTTCCTTTTTATAAAGTAAATATTTTTTTACATAGTTTTTTATCTTCCAACATGGATTTGCATGCTTCTGCATATTTGCACACCTGCTTTCACAGAAGAACATTGAGCTTGAAGGTGAGGAAGCTACACAAAGAGAAAGGCTGGTAAACAGCATAATTCTGAGGTAAAGTTGAAGCAACATCTTAGCAATGTCTCCACTTCACATATTATGCTCACATAGGAGACTTAAAAAGAAATGTTTTCTTGGAGGTTTTTTTTTTTTTTTTTTTTTTTTTTTTGCAGAAGGAGACTTGTGTGCATACATTTGTGTATGGGAATGGTGCAGAAGTGATGCTGGAATACAACGCTGTCATAAGCCTCACTGAGCTCACGGTAGGCTTTATGCTAGAGGGCTTAAAAAAATAGGGCAGAAAAATGAGGTTACTCTTGTTTGGAACTGATTTCTGTAGAACCAGAGCATCCCAAGCCTATATTTTTGTTCCATTGTAGCTGATAACTTTAAAAAAAAAAAAAAACAACAAAAAAAACCCATTCCTCCTTTAAGAACCCTCCATTATTCATGATTTTAACACAGTATCTGCCCCTTCTCAGCTTTTTCTTGTCTCCTTTATTCTGACAATAGATCTTTGCCCAGTAATGATACACCATTTACCCTTTCTGCTAATAATGGGTTTCTGTCTTGGGCCATAAATATAAAGTTGCAAGAAAGTGAGCATGAACAGTGCCATATTGGTCTTGTACAACACAGGAAAAAATGAGGACCCTCAATGTGCCCTTTATATGTAAATATATGTCAGTAGTGAGAATTAGAAGCACATTTTTAATGGTCGTGTTTTTATCTCTAGAGTTCAACCCTTTTGATTCACATGTTCAGTCATAGCACTCAACCTTTTTGACATTTTTAATGCAGTTCTATGTATAGTTAAAGCAAAAGTATCCACAAAATAATCTTTAAATCACTAGTGCCATCTAAGGTTGCAACAATGCAACAATGCTAGATCAAAGATCATAACAAAGCTGTCAGGATTTCAAGGAGTGAGCTTTATTCACCACAAGGGTGAATAAAACTGTCAGAGTCATTAAATTGAAGAGCTTTAAGGCAAGCTCTAAAATTGTACTCTATCTCCAAATGGGTGACAGGGAGTAACATAAGATATCACCAGTGAGGGTTACGAGGTTTTCCATCAGTGTTTGTACACTCAGTAACAGCTGTGAGTATTAGTTTGACCATACCTGTTCTCTACAATCTGCTGTCTGATCATTTTGACGTATTCAAAGCTCTCCACACAACAGATGTCGTACACCAGTATGTAAGCGTTGGCATTGCGAACCCCTCTGCAGCGTAAATCCAGCCATTCCTAAACAACACACACAAAGAAGCATACGAAAATGAGAAAAAGAACCATGAACGAGAAACCTTTTAGCCAATCTTTTGGGAAATGTGTTTATTTACTTATTAAAGTGTCCTAATGCCACCTTCAGTAATACTTATATTTTTATCATCTTTATTTCTACCTTTTATTTTCCACTGATGAGCTGATGTTAAAAACTCCAAATATTAACTCATTATCAGTCAATTTGTAGTATGTCCATGAGATCCTTTTCCCCAGACTGATATGGCCAATGGAACATGACAAAAGATCCTGTTCTCCTAGAGTCCTGTTTCATAGCTCTGTAGAGCACATCATAAGAACCCATATGGGTACCAAGTTTGCATTTCACTACAATGACAGGGATTAGGGTGCTCAGGCTAAAGCATGTTAATAGAATATTAAACTGTTTAATACACCACTATGAAAACATACAGTGTTTGCAGAACATTTTGTGTATAATTGAAGTTTTTTCACATTTTCTGTTTCAGGTTAATCTAAAAGGTAAGATTAAGAATTTTAAAATTAGGTGGAATGGGTACCTACTGTCAATGCAGAGTATTGTTGAGGTTTCTATAGTATACTTTAATATGCACTTTAAATGCATTGTCATTGTCAGCATGTTCACCTTCTGATTGGTGTTTAGCTCATAGTGTCTCACAGAGCTGATAGCACACAGTACAACCATAGAAAACAGCAATAAAGAGCAGCTAACTGAACAGCATGTGTTCTGTGTTCCTTTAATATTTTAAAAGCACTCTGGCTCTGTGTCACAGTTTGCTTTCCTCTGTTACAGAGAAAGTGCAGAGTCAATGAATTCCTAGAGCTGGCGTTGCTCTTGGAGTCTCATAGCCTGGAACAAAGTCATTTGGTGACTACCCAGCAGAAAGCACTGCTCTGTCTCCTAGCTACACATAGTCAAGGACGATAACCAGACAAATGCAAATACTCGCCTTCTGTCAGGAGAAGAAAAATGGACAGTTTTACTTTTGCTGTTGCTTGGCTGAGCTTTGTAATCAGGGCACATGTCTTGTGGTGAATAGCAATGTTTTGTTTGATGCTAATGAGTTTCCAAGTGTAATTAAAGAACATATCTATCACAAGTGGGTGATTTACACCTGACTGGGGACAGTTGTTCCAGTAAAAAAAAGGTGACCCATTCTTCTATTCATGGCATGTTTCCCTAAGCTCACACGGGCACACCACCTCCACCTCCCTTACAGCTTCAAAATGTCCAAATCCCAAAAAAATGAAAAAAGGCAGAAGCAGATTAAGGAACGCGCAGACAGCGTGTCAACATAACCTCTGGTGTTCCCGTACACTGATACTAATGGCTCTGGGGTTAGAGACTGATACTTCAGTGTACAGAAACAATAGTGACATGCTTGGAATTGTACTAAAGCTTGGAAATCTTTTTGGACAATAGAGTAATGATTTGATTAGAGAAGAAGCAGCATAGCTTCATGGGAAGCTTTAACACTTTTATGTCTACGCATTAAATGTAATTTACACAACATGAGGTTGAAACCATCATTCAGTTGCAGTGCAGCTTAGTACAAATCTCAAAAGAAGGGAGAACAGTCAGCCTGGTTTCTTATTAAGAGGGGAAACTATGCGTTCAAGCACCTTAAAAGTGAATTAATTCTCTTCTTGTATCATGCATAACATGCTGATTTACAGATCTATGCTTTGTGGTGTTAATGTAAAAAAAAAATCCATATTTCTGTCATACCATCACTATTTGACAGACTATTTTGGCTCCTGATTCTTATAAAAGCATATACATACTATGCCAAAAATTGGCTTTTGGGAATGGTGGAAACTTCAGTCAACATCTTCTTTATTTAAAGTCGTGCACCCTCCGCTCAAAGTTTCTTTCACTCAATCCAACCTGTTGAAATGGATTCGAGTTGATCAGAGAGGGAAAGATACACTAAACGAGAACCAGAGTCTTTGGAAGGCTCCATTCTCACATCATTAGTGTCTGAGTACAAAAAAGTACTTTAACATACCACAAAGACCATGTTGGGATAATCTATACCTGCAGACTCTTGAGTGCAGGAAAGGCAGAATGTATGTTTGTTTTTTTTAGTTAGGCAAAGCAAGTTTATTTGTATATCACAATTCAATGACAGGGTGATTCAAAGTGGTTTACAGAAACTCTGAAACATCCGAAAATAGGAAGCAAAATTTAAAATTAAAAACAAAATTAAAATAAAAATAAAAAAAATTCAAGCTCAAAAGAAACAGATACAGGTTTGAATTTTTAAATAAAAACAAGTGAAATGCAGCAGAGAACAGGTGGGTTTTTAACCTGGATTTAAATAAACTGAGTGTTTCAGCTGATCTGAGGCTTTCTGGGAGTTTGTTCCAGACATGTGGAGCATAGAAGCTGAATGCAGCTTCTCCATGTCTGGTTTTGACTCTGGGAACTGATAAGAAACTGGATCCAGATGACCTGAGGGTTCTGGTAGGTTCATAGGATCAATCATTTTCGTCCTAAACCATTCAGAGATTTATAGACCAGCAGCAGGACCTTAAAGTCTATCTTCTGACAGGCAGCCAGTGTAGTTAAAGGAAACTAAGATTATTTTCTAACTCCCATAGCGTGGGCTTGGGACAACTCTGCAGATATTTTATGTGCACAAAAAAAACCACACACATTGGAGGTACAATGTGGTTTGAAAAAGGTGGGGCTAAGTTGGGTATTTATAGATCTGTGCATATTAAATCTAAGATAATCCCACATTATCATTCTTTGAATATTTTCAAATGTTTTATTAATGCCTTGAAAGCGCGTTCAATAATTTTGCCTCAGAAAATTGAATAAATAAACCTAAATCCAGGTTTGACCGCTGTCTCTGCTGGAGTAATTCAGTTTGTCATATGCTGCCATGATTTTCAAAGCTGTTCTCCTTGATATGCATAATGCTTTTTGACTGATGCACCTGAACCTCCGGCACAGATTATTTGGCCTCTCTGCAGCTCTGTTTGTTGTGTCATATTTACTTTGAAATCTTAAATATCAAAGTAAATGTTATGCTTCTGTTTAGTAGCAGATATGACCCACAGGTTTAGCAGTACAACGCTGACTGATCTGTGTGCTGATGTTCTTTCCTACTCCTGCAATAACTTGAAATAGGATTAAAAAAAAAAAAAAAAGAAAGAAAGAAAATGTAATCACTTTGCTATCAAGCCTCTGGTTTATGTACATGCTGTACAGCCCATCTGCACACTGAAGATCAGCTGATCAACTGTGACAGGGAGGCTAAGGGAAAAGGCGATGATCAGTGTGATAATGCTAATGATAATTCCTGCACATTGATGAGAATTAATTTGCCTTCATTCAGCTTGGAAGAGTTATTTATGGGTTTGTGTTGACAGGAAGAAACAGCCTCACACAAGAACAGTAAGATAATGAGGCTGATCAGGCATGGGGGCAGACATGTGTAAGACATGTGTAAGATCACTGCAGTCGGAAGTGACAGAGGAAGGGGGAGACTGTGTGGTGAAAACTGGTGTAAACTGTGATCACCATCCCCACCCCAGTTTTTCAGCAACTTCTTAGCAGCAGCTTACAGAAAGTTTAACTCAGGTTTTAGCTTTTTGATCTATACTATAACTTTTGGTATCAAATACAATTTAAATCCAAGTTGTGCCATCATTTCACAAAAAAAAAGGTGCAGTCCCAGCCATAACCATGCATGTAATCAAAGCTCAGCCTTTTCTGATAATTGAGGCAGCTGAGGACGTGAGATGCACACAGTGGCTTCAGTTGTACCCTCACATCTTTTGTGCTAAAAATAGCAGCTTGGGTTCACATCTCATATCTCTTTGTCATCCAAGTTCTGGTTTTAAATGCAGAGCCGCGCCCCCCCTCACCCCCTCCAAAACATGAAACACAAGCAAAACAAAGAAGTAAAAACAAGACAGCGCATCAATTTATCGCTGATGAACTGGAATCAAATAAATGCAAAATGCGTGTGTGGGCATGTTTATTTGTGTTTCCTTGCAGGATATGAGTGTGCTCTTGTGGGAGCATCAATGCGAAGTGTGGTGCTGCTATCTGCATCCTCCAATCGGCCTTTTTACCATGGTGTAGAAAAAAGAGCATCTCATCTTCAAGAGCCAAACAGAACATGTTTCCCTGACAACCGTGGGCCGTGGTCAGGCTAAGACAAAGCTGTCGTGTCTCCTAATATTACCAGGAAAAAGGAGGGGCAGCTTAATGGTATGCATGGTTGTGATGGATCATGCTCAAGGAGGGAAACTGGGTGTATTGTCAAGGGGAAAAGGTGCTGAGTAATTAAAGATTTGGCATGCAAAGGCCACACCGGATGACTTGCAGTTAAAATCTATTACATTCCCTGCAGGTAAAATTCCCATTACTCAATGATGATCTATAGACAGAAAACCATTAAAAACGTGCAAGCTTAGTAAGTCTTTAGTGTATTTGCCTTGTTTTAGATAGAAAGCGAGAATTTGTACACTTGAATCAGAATTTTAAAGAGATCAAGTGTGGCTCCTCTTGGGCATTATAGTCAAGTATTGTTGACCTAAAAGAAGGATATTGCACAAGTTCAAACAAATTTAGAAGAACTGTTATGAATCAGGGGCATATGCTTGTTCCGTCTCTAGAGGGGAGTTAGATGCTCATTAAATATAAAGCTACAGCCAAGAGCACAAAAACGGAAATCAGCGTAGCTTTGTCCAGAGCTTATGTAATCCACTTATCACCCCTAGACTTATTAATTTACATGTTTTAGCTCTCTCTCTCTCTCTCTCTCTCTCTCTCTCTCTCTCTCTCTCTCTCTGTTTAACCGATGTAAAATAAAACAGTTAAAAAAGCACAATTTGTGATCGCACAGAAGGTCAGATGTAGGGCTATTAGCTGGTTGAACATGTTGATACATGTTTGGTTTTTGCCATAATGAGCAAATTCATTACCTTTGTATAGATAAATGTTTAAAGAGACAGGAGAGATGTAATGGGTCAGTCTTCTCATTTAATTCTCTAAGAGAGCATCAAATATGCATTTTAATGAAGTTATGCAGTAATTTATTTGACTATATGTTTCTGTAGAAATAAGGACATTGCCCACTTAAACAGCTAATAACCCCAATGTTATTAACAGAATTACTGATTATAAATAGAGGTTGCAGGTTTAGAAAAAGTTGCATGGATTGGGACCAAAATTTGAATGAGTTATTTCTTTGTCAATACTCCATCTGTTCACCAAGTTTTATTAGGAAATGACGAAGTAGTGTTTGCAGAATCCTCTTGAGAAACTTTAGTGATCGAAAGAGTTTAAGTCATTGCAACTGAGCTGCAACACAAGCTAATTTAGATATTTTGCAGTTTGACTAAATTGAAAACAAATGCACAGCACAAATTACACACCTAACTGTTTGGTTTTAATACTGTAACATTAAATACTTTGACGTGACAATTAAAGTTACTAAAGTCAACTTCTCTTCAATGTTAAAAAAAAGGCCTTTTTTTTGTTTGTTTGTTTTTTTGTCCCCCATAAAACATGACTGTTGTCATTTGCAACCATCCAGTGGCATCCAATATCAAACAGGAGCTACATAATCAAGTCCAAAATAAACAAAGCCAAATCTGAAGGCTTTGTTTAATCTAGAACTCTTCAAGCAACTTGTAAATCATATCAAACAAAAATCAGGCTGTTGTAGACTGTGATCTCCTCCTTCTCTTTGTGGGATTTTTTTCCCCTGAACAACAAAGGAAAATCTGAATAATTACCCACTTCATTCCTGAAGTTAGGTACCCACATGCATGGAAATGCAGGGTGCTTTCAGACCCCTTCCACAGCGCAGATCCTATACTCTCTGGTACAAACACAGTAATGTAGAGCAAACAGTGGTTTCATGCTGTATTAAGGTTGAAAATATTGTATAATTAACCTTTAAGATCCAGCGCCTTGAGCTCTCTCAGCCGCTGGAGCAAACAGAAAAAGATGGACAAGAAAAAGGCAAATATTGCCACCAAAACAATAAAATCTTCTCAGCTCTGAACACTTAAACTGCTTGCAAATCTCTTTTGCTGTTAACAGATGAATCCATATTTCTGCTGCTTTTGCAAGAGTCAAAATGACTAAATGCGTTACATAAAAAGCAGTCATTTCCATGCTGTTATCAAAGAGAGTAGATAACTGAGAAAATGTCCAGAGAGAGCAGGAAAGAGGGAGAAGGAGCATCTTGAGTGGGAGGAAGTCATAGAGATGCATTATGGCTTGAACAAAAAAGAACAAGAACACTAATACTGAATGTTCTGTCAGGCTTAAATCCATCTGTCATCGTATCTAATTGACACACTGTGGCAGATGCTCTCTAAAAGCTATATTATCAGCAACGGGCAAGCGTATACAAAGCAAACAAATCATTAAACCATCATGGCCTCACAGTAAAATAACCGAAATTTTGCCTGTAACACATGTTTGGAAAGATAAAAGTGGGATGACTGAAATGATGTTAGCCTGCTGGGATCTTACTGCTCTTCTTTTAATATAATTTAAGCTAATGAGAAACAGCCAAGCTGCATCCACATGGAGGCATACTCACTCTCTCAGCTTAGTCATCTCAAATTTCAGAGGATGAATTAAACCTCACTTACTTTGTGTCTATTAAAGTCTGTGCAAATTTTGCAATTGACTGCAGTCACTCTGTCCTCTGCTGGTGGTATTCCCAGGTGTATTCTAACAGGGAATAGTTCTTTAATTCAGCTTCTTGCAGACAGCAAATAAATTTCAGTTATGGTCTTGTGTGCTGCTCTGTGTACCCACAGCCCCTGTTTCAGGTTATGTGTTTCTTGCAATGGGCTAAATACATAGATAAGCAGTGATTCAAAAATGCCTTATCAGTGCTTTCACTGTAAATAGAGGACATCCCCAGAAAAACTGTAAGAGTGGGCTTGAGAAAAAGTGGGACACAGCCAGAGCGGAGAAGAAAAAGCACAGCAGCCTTGCAGGGTCATTCCTCAGCAAATGAGTAACAATAAATCTGTCTAATGGAAATGTTGTAGTAGCACACAGCTAATGGTTTTCCCCTTCTGTGTACCTTCCACCAAGGCCCTGTCAAACAGGGGTCCTTTCACTGATCCACCAGTTAGTATGAAATGTTCTGCAGAATATGATACAGCATGATGGTGAAAGCTGTGAGTGCTGAAAAGCTTGCTGATGTGACTCAACCTTTGGCACAGGCACACTCCTACACTTAAACCCATGAGACACATTTTGTCTTATTCCGGCTATCCGGTCACACCTACCAGCTTGCTCCCTGAGGGGGATTAGGCAGCATTTTGCATACAAACTAAGACATTCAGAGTATTTTAAAAGGGTCTCTGTGGGAGACAGGCAACAAAGCACTCTGCAGACCTTTTTTACACCTTCCAACAAATTGTTATATGTGGTACAGGGGTTGTGTGTAATTCTACAAGGATGATCCCTCAGGCACTTTAGCAACTTGTCAGGCATTTTTTGTGTTAGCACCTGGTTTTCTGAGTGCACTGCAAACCAACATTTTGTGAACCCCCTCATTCAAGTTGTTCTTTTGTGGTCTCCCACCACAGTGTTTCTTGTGGATATATCTGAAGAAACCAAGCTGAAAGAACAGGAATTATTTCAACAACAGCAATAGGCATGTCAGCGTAGTGACATGGTGGGCTTTTATCATGTAGTATCACAGCTTTACAAGTGACATACAACTCAAGTTAATGCAGAAGGTGAAATGGAACAGTCTGTTTTCAAGGACCACACTCTTTTATATACAGCAATGCAATAAATCTTGCATTTTTGAGCTGGTAAATGGATATTTTCCATGGCAAAGTCTCACTTTCCACCACACAGTAGGTCTAGATGATTTTCACAATGGGGAATAATGAGATTCTCCTCTAATAGTTTTAAACAATCTTTGACTAAATTCACCTTTTTTAAATTCTTTTTGAAAATTTATTTTGAAGACAAGAGAATGCTTCAGATGTCTGAATGTGACCAATCAAGTCAGGTTCTTCCAAAGTTGCAAGATTTTTCAATTAATTCTTTGTGTTTCCACAGTGGAGGAAAAGCAACACAGACGGGATTTGGGATTTTTTGTTTTTTAAAGCCTAGTTAAACTAATTTTCATTAGCCTCATATGGCTTTCCTGAACTTTAAAATGTTTTCATGCAGAATGGTGATTGTGGGCTAACATGAAGGAGAAAATGTGAAGCATCCCATGCTTTTGATATGAGCATGTCAGTATTTTTCAAGAAAAAAAAAGGAACTTTAAACAATACACCAAATTCAATCAGATCCTTTTTTCTTGGCATAGAAAAAGCCAAAACTGCACATCCTCTTCGCAATGTGGTTACAAATCTGAGCAACTGGAGCTACAATCAGTGCATACCATGATTTTGCAGTCAATTGTGGCTCCAATTAATGAGGCATGCAATCTATAACCAATAATAAAAAAGCTATATTTGTATAAATAGTTTAACCAGGTGTCTATAGTATATTATCCTTTTCTGTGAGAAACACACAAGCACAACCAGCAGCATAATGTAATCAGCTCATCTAAATACACCTGCCTGAACTATGTCTTTAGTTAAGTCTGCAGAAGATATTTCCTGATTAATACAAAACTCATTCTTTCCTCATGAGGGGGTTAAGAGAGTTTACTCTGTCAAAGTGAAGATCTAAGGCTTTAAGTCAGTCTCCATAGCAACTAGTAGACATTTAAAAATGAAAAAGAATAAATACAATTGTTTTGTCTTTAGCAGCTGCTGTCAACAGACTAGTAAAATAAAGCAGAGATCAAGCAAACGAATAAGAGAAGTTATAAATCAGAGAAATAATCATTAAGGCTTGAAAACCCCTTTCTTTAATTTAGCTGAATCTTTTGGGGGTAAATGTTTAAGTACCTGACTGGCGCTTGCTGGAAAAGAGGAGATTGGTGGGACGTCCAAAATTTTCAGCTCATACATGATCCCGTTCAGTATGACGGAGGGTCTGTACACATATCTGGTCCTGGTCGGCGTGTAAACCTCCGAGAAATCATTATAAATGAACTGGCGGATTATAGAAGTTTTACCCACTCCGGGAGCACCGATCACTGCAATACTCAGGGTCTCCACCATCCCTGGAACACGAGTTCAGCACCATGGACAGCGCCGACGACAACGACAGATGTGACCGTCCAGAAACACAGCTGGCCGCAGCTCTGACGGAATCCAATACACCCCCCACCGCTGCTCCTCTAACCTGCAGCCTCTAAACCACCTTAACTGGCTTCAATAAACGAATCAATTAGCGGATAAATTATCCAGCCGTCGAGCACAGCGAGGAAACTTTATCTCTCAGGTGAGGGTGAGAGCAGAGAAGCCGCGCAGCTTGCAGGTCGTCAGATAATAATCTCAACCATGATCACGCAAATGGAGGGATTTTCGCTGCTTCTGCGAGCCAACGCACAGAGAGAAACTCTTGGTTTTCAGGGGACATCCCCTGCCAACCTCGTCCCCAGAGAGGAAACATAAAAGTCCGCCCTTGCCGTCTCCACATGGACATAATCCTGTCCCAGGTTAGGCTCTGACCTTGCCCAAACGCACAATAGCTCCCGTGTTGTTCATTGATTATCTCCTCTGCGCCTCTCGCTCATTTCCACCGATGCACCAGCACCGCACTCCTCCATCACAGGGAGGAAGACGCACAGCCCCCAGGCTCGTAAATAAGCTGTCCACGTGCTATGAAATGGCATGAAACCTTTCAATCTTTAATCTTGCTTTCGGTGTCACGAAAATATTCGATGTAATTTAAGAAAGAATATTTAAAAAAATAATGATAATAATCCTCACAGCCGACAGACGCGCGTTTTCTGTGAAGGCATCTGAAGTCTGGTAACGTTGTCTCTGCTGTTGGTTGGATAGATGGTAGATCTCTCTCTCCCTCTCTCTCATCACTTAAATCCTCTGCCCTGCTCATCCAATAGGATCGTCTCATGCGCAAAGCGTGTGAAAGCTTGGTGTTCCCATACTCCGCAAAAGGAACAGGCCACACACACTATGCATCATCACAATGTGAGGACCGTGGGGGCGCGTCGCAAGACTGACTTCATACCTACAGAGTGACTTACTAGCTTCTGGTCATGGTCTTCAGGCAGGGCAGGGTTGATATGTGCCATCAATCACTGCTGGGTGACAGCGGCACACAAAGGACGAGCCTGAGGAATAAATCTCACACATTTGATGTCCCCAAGAAAGACTGGAGGATGTGTTTCTAACATCTGAAACTACAACACTTTCCAAGAAGGTTCTGCTTATGAATCATTTATGTTTAAATAATGGTTTTATAAGTTAGTCACAAACGGCTAATCCGTTTAGTCCTGTAGATAATCATTAGTCTACACTGTAAATTAATGTAGTATAAATATTCCTTTATTAGAAAATATGAAGTTATTTTTGACACAAGTGTGTAGTTTCTAATGTAATACGTTTAAGACAATAAGGAATAAACAAATCCAGAATGCAGAAAGTCAGCAGCTAAAACTTCGTGCCAGGGTCTAAAAATAATTTAGCCAGGATCATGAAGGATATTAAATATCAGCCATATAGGCTTCAGTTTATTGGGTTCATGAATGAAGTGTAAAAGCAGATTTTTTTTGGTGATTTATCCCTTTACCTTTAAAAGAAAAACAGTGAGGTTACGCCCCCTAGTGGAATGCTTTCATCACAGAGGATGAATATAATAGATCATTCATTAGAAGTCACCCGTCACAGATTTCCACACAGATCTTTCTTCTAGTCAGCGTTTCTGCATAGCTGGATACAGCGGACACTTTTTTAAACACAATCTTAAATTAAATGTATTTCTTTCACATTTGCTCAGCAGAAGTCCTGGTTTTGCTTTAAAAGAAGGCTGGACTTAGAACACCTTGTTGCTGCAGTCCTGCTGAGAGGACATGGTGCCTTGACCTTAAACTTACTTAAGTCAGTTTGTAAACAAAAACTGTGAACATTGCCAAGTCTGTAAAAACTGCTAGCTAGCAGCCCATGAGAGGAGCCCTGAACACCTCAAAGGTCACTGAGGATGATGAAGTGGTGTGAAAACATTGCATGTAGACTCAGGGCATTTGGGAATGAGGACTTTATGAAGCAGACAAAATAGTTCATACCTCCTGCAACACTCTGCTGCTTTCAGTTTTAGCATCTAGTGCAAGAAGGAAGGAAAGAAATGGATTCATCAAGACATTTAATAGTTCTTTTCAAATGATGTACACACAATGAACAAAATTAACTCAAAAGGTCTGATTAAACATTTGATTTCTTTTATACAGCATTTAATATGAATCAGCTGTCACCACACACACACACACACACTGAATTCACAGCCTCTATTGTAATCTGATAAAGGCAGTTAGCATAGGAGCACTCACACTGTAGAAATGATTTAAAAAACAGCTTCAGCGCAACGCCTTGAAAACAAATCCAGTTAGATGGACTGGATGCTGTCTAGCCTCGCTTTAGCCAAGACAGTTTGCTACCTATGTCTACGCTTTTTTACTTAAGAGTGGAACAAATCGTGACATCAGTTTGTCACCTGGGCCTTCATCTCCAGTGGCCATGGAGCTCAGGAGAGCTGCTCTGAGGACGCAGAGAGCAAAGAGGCAGAGAGCCCAAGAGGCTGTTGATGACGTAAGTAGAAGCAGTGAATATAAAACCCTCGCATCCCGAGGCTCTCTTCCAGTTTGCCACATGTACACTAACAAGACTACAGAAACACAAACACCAAAAGAAATGAAACCATTGGAATGACTATGCAAAACAGCAGTCAGGTGACACCTGCTGCTAGTTTATAAAACGTCAATATATATTGATGTAAAAATTAAACAGACATTTCCCACACACACACGTTAGACATTCTGTTTCCACAGATCCCACGGCTCCACAGATACTAAAGAAAAACTGTAAAATGACAAAGACAATAGTGTATTTTAAGTATATTTGTGTCTCATTTTTGGGAACCTAAAGCCAAAACCCCCTCACACGGGCAGTGGATAAGTAGAGTTCAGGACTCTTTATCGCATCTCAACTCAATTTAAGCCCAAAATAAAGGGGATGAAAATGATGATTCACCTGCAGATATCAGATCCTAAAAATAGATGGAAATTGGCAGAGAAGTGCATCTAGAAAACAATCACAGCGCGTCCTGCAGAGAAAGTCACAGGGACAGAAGTCAGACCGCCATCTGTCCCCAAATGAATAAGGGTCATTAATGGAGGGCTCAAGCAGAGAAGAATGGAGCAGCTCTATTAATTTAAAATAAGGTCCTGAAACTGAAGCAGGTGGTGGAAGCAAACATAAGTGGAGGGGACAGGATGAGACTGGCCAAGAGAACAGACCAGGAACTATCTAGTCTCAGTAAATGAGGGGGGAAAGAAGATGATTCAAAATGTCACAACAGGCCCTTAACCATACTAACGAAAGGGCTGGATGATAGAGACTGTAGTTAAACACTGCAGGGAGCCGTTTCTGCGCTGTGTGAGGTTGTAAAAGGCTTAGCAGATCAGGTGCGAAAGAGCAGGAAGAGGTGTCAGAAGCTCTGTGAGGGCAGCTGCTGGCTGGATGTAGAGGCGGTGGTTCAGTTCTTCAGCACTGCCTCGTAGCTCTGGAAGACACACTGGGCCACCTCTGCAGCTCTGCACTTCAAAGAGACCTGAGAGAGAAGAGTGGAAGATGATTTATGAAATAAAGAGCAAAACAATCACAAAAGTGAGTTTGAAGAAAAAGTCTTCCACTTGTGCAAAATCTAATTCTTTTCTTTGTTATGTTTTTAGAAACAGCAGATGTCTTCACAAAAAAAAATTCCTCAAGATTCACCTAAAATTAATGACAACCTGCAACTTAAAAATCTCACCCAGCAACTTCAGATTTGAGCATGTTTAACAGTTCTTTAGCTTATAGTGAATCAGGTTTTTGGTCTTTTTCCTTAAAAATAATCAGGTCAATCTCATCTTTCATTCAAATGCACTTTTATACCAGGAGGCAACATTCATTATTCACATGGGAGGAGAAAAAGATATTTGGATTAAAACCTTAATTCAGTCTTATCAAGAGCAGGCAGACCCACTGACAGAAATATAGATACATAAGCACACTAGAGGAAATAGAGACAGCCTGCCCACTCTTTGATGTTAGTCCCAGCTGGGAAAGGTTTTGGATTTAATGGAGCCTCTCATATCAAGCTTCCCTCCACCTCACTGCAGATACCATTTTCTCACATCCAAAAGCGCAGTGTTTACAGGAAACACAACACAGCTGGAGATCTGGAGTAGTTGCATCAGGTCAGGTTCTATAAAGCCGGTGCAGAAAAGACGTCACAGATACAAATGACAGCGATTCAGACTATTTAAAACAGTTTAATAATTAATTGCTGCACAGTGAAAACCAGCTGTGCCTTCCCTTGTGGCAGCTTGAACATTTAATAACCCACGTTTGTGTGGAAGTGGAAAAGAGCCACTTCCATTTGTCTTGCGTTGACAGCAAAACACACAAATCATTATAGTGCAGCTGATTCTGCTTTAATCACTCATTTCTTTTAATCACATTTGTTCCGCTGGAGTGAGGCTGAAATAGTTTGTAATGGTGGGAGAGATTCACAATGCAAGATAGTGACTGAT
The DNA here is from genome assembly GCF_017639745.1 of Melanotaenia boesemani. Classification (NCBI taxonomy): domain Eukaryota; kingdom Metazoa; phylum Chordata; class Actinopteri; order Atheriniformes; family Melanotaeniidae; genus Melanotaenia; species Melanotaenia boesemani. The sequence goes on from NC_055692.1 coordinate 18,749,685, forward strand.
AAATATTAGATATCAAATCTCAAGAGAGCAATGTCCTTGGAAAAAAGGGTGCATTTTAAAAGTCTGCATTTTGGATTAAGTGCTTGGATCTTGTACCGCTTTTCTGTTCCAACAGTCAAGACAGTCTGACCTGTATTTTTCATATATCAGTGTTCATTGCACTTGGTTTGAAATGGCTTTTTTTTGTATAATGTTGTTCAATAATTCATTATCCTGATTACAAGGTGCTATGTTCAGTCATTTTGTTTTAAGCCTCCAAATGTCTATCAATGACACTCGTACACTAATGTTTGCTCCATCATCTTAATTACAGTGATCAGCTATTCACCTGAAATTTGATGGTGTGACTGAGTGCGGTACAGTCATTAACACAATGTAGTCATTAAATAAAGCAGTCATACAGCACAGCCTCCCCCAACTCTGGCGTTGGTACACTCGGCACTCTTTACTAATGCATGCCGCTGCTGGCAACACTTAGACACAGCCGCGCTCTTATCAGCAAGATGTGAAGAAACGCTGAAGCTCCAGCTACAGTGCAGATGCTGCTACTGAGACAGCCTTAAACTGCAGCACTCAAACTCGGCTTAAGGCTTGTTGTTCAGATACCTGTGTGGTGAAAGTATGGAGGTGAGGAAATAACATATTGGATACGGAAAGACAGGTTTGCGTGTAATACAAATGGAATATGAGACGGGATTCCTGACTTTGTTTTACTTCTCCACCGTAATCTCGGGTCCTTCTTTCCTTTTTATCTTTAAAAATGAAGGACTTGTGACTGAGAACAGAAATTACGGAAGCAGACAGACTGAGCAGCAGCAGACTGTACATTTGCATATTTCTGAATTCAATGTGAAAAAATGGGCAAGAAAAGGTAGAATTTCATAAATGCTGCTCAGTTCATGATGACCAAAAAGTAAGGCTGCAAAAGGAAAGTGGTGTGGTGAAAGGCTTGTGTAAGCAGAAGGCAGGTGGGTAGGCTGGAATTAGTAAAAGAACATGCACAGAGAGACAGTGGGCTTTGAAGTGTAAAATTTCAGATGAGTCCCAAACCAGCCAACATGACTCAGGGGAAGGCTAGAAACCAGACTGCAATGAGCACAAGAGGAAGCAGGATGGAGAGAAAGACTGTTTGGTTATTAAGTGCTGGAAGTAACCATCATCATCATCATTATCATTATTATTATTATTATTATTATTAATGTTGTTGCTGTTGGGATCATTAAGCTAAAGCATACAGATTTTTTTTTAATTTATTAGAAAAATCCAAGAGACAGAAGTGGATTTCTCTGTAGGATAATGATCTAAAGCAAACCAGCTAAGGGAAATCCAAGAGATTGTCCCCTTCAGAAACCTGACCTAAACCACACACTGAATTTATGAATGAAATGAAAAAAATTTTTTTTTTTCTTTTTAGCTTAACTAGCTAAAACAAAGAAAACATTTAAACTGTTTGACCTTCACGTCTGAATCTTTTTCAGCAGGTCCTAAACAATGGCAAACTAAATACACTGCAACAGACCTTCAGTGAACTGCATCTATGCTGCCTTACAAATATATACCTACGATGCCTTTAAAAAGTGCTTCCAAGGTCGACTGGAATAAGGTTTTGTGGTTCGATGATACAAAAATTCAGCTTTTAACACTATGTTTGATGGACATTAAAACATGAAAATCACCACAAACACAACATCCCCATCCTGAAGCATGGTGGTAGCAGTATCATGATCTGGAGATGTTGCTCAGCAGCTGGCCCTAAAAGACTTGTCAAAGTGGGGGGGGACATGAATGGAGACAAACATTGCCAAAACCTGGAGGATAATCTGACTCAATTTGCACAAGAACTACAACATGGGAGAAGATTTATCTTCCATCAAAACAACAACCCCAAGCATACAGCCAGCACTAAACAGAAACGGTTCAAAGACAAGAAAATAAATGTTCTGATTTGGCTAAGTGAAGACCATATCTCAATAAAACTTGAGAATTTGTGGCTGGACTTGAAAAGAGATGTTCACACCTGATCCCTAAACAACCTGACAGTGCTGAAGATGTTTTGCAAGGAAGAATGGAGAGAGTCCAGATGTGCCAGCCTGATTGAGACAAATCACATAGACTCAGTGCTGTGATTCAAGCAAAAAGGTGCATCTGCTAAATACTGAACTACAAAATATGTTTTTAATTCTAAATGAAAGAACCTAAATTTCTTTTGTTGTGTGTGGGTAAATTCAGTAAAAAAAGTGTTAATGCTTTACTATGTGCCAAATTTTAATCAGTTATAAACTTGATCAGGTGAGAACTGATTAATCGGTTTGCATGTTAATTGGTTAACTAGTAGTGGTCATATCCACTGCCATCAACCCTTAAAGATGTGAAGTTGTTCTGACATTCAGATGAAAATCTAGATAATGGCATACAGCATTATTTTAGCAAAAACATCAACCAAGATTATAAGGTGAAAAAGATGTTTAAGTTATTTGACAGAATGTGCTTGTGTAGAGGAGTGGTGCATATGTTTCATGTGTACAGGAGCTTTGCGGTGTTAATTTCAGAGTTTTCTGAAAACACCAAGAACCAGCTCAAGAGGTGGGTAGAGAAATATCAGCAAACATCACTGGTCACGTTGTTGCCATGGGGACAGGAGATGGCAGATGAGGACACCCATGTCTCATGTCCACAAGATGAGCAGCATCCCAGTGCTCCACTAAAAAACACTATACAGTATAAATGAGCTTTAGGATGTGGGAGAAATGAGCTAAAAACTGGTAGCAGCTGCAACTGATAACAGTCTGATATTAAAATAAAACATGAAACAATGTGACAAAGTTAAAAATGGAGCTGAATGTGTGAATTCCATTATTTTTATTTTTGGCTGCCTGGCCTGCTACTTTGCACTTTTGCTTCACTCACCACCTGCACAGAGTTGTTTTTGGCTGCAGCAGGCAGCTGTTTTCAGCAACTGGAAGGTGTTAGAAAATGACTTTCTATTGTAGATGTGCTGCTGTGCTTGGGATTATTGTCCCGATGCATGGCCCAACTTTGGTCAAACTTTAGCTGTTAGACTAACTGCTTTTTAGAGAAGAAACTGCAGTTTAGTAAACTGCAGCTAAAAGCAGCGTAGGATGTGGAATTGGGACATAGCTAAAATAATCTCATATAAGTAGTGGGGCATCCTGGGAGAGTTTCGAGACACGAAAAAAAAAAAAAAAAATATAGGCCAAGCCATATTCAAACTGTAAATAGCAAGGGTGCTCGGCAGCCAAAAAAAAAAAAAAAAAAAAAAAAAATCCAACATATTCCCTTATTAATCCTTACAAGAAATAAATTATAAGAATTTTTGTCTTTCTTTAGACAAGTCATAAACCCCAGCAAACAAGCTTTACAGCGTTTTACTTGTTAATGTCTAAAAATAGCTGTCGACAAAAGGCTCTAGCAGATTGCTTTAATGTTGTGTGCCAAGAGAGTGCTGGGACCATACAGCACGCAGCAGCTTTCAGGACCAAGCACCAGATTACATACTGGGCTTGTAGCACAGTTACTGTGAAAGTCAAGCCCCATCTTTTCTATACAATTTGTGATCCATCTGTAAAAGCTAAGCAAGCCCTTCCAGCCATACTGAGGAATAATGTGAAGAATTAAATCAAAAGACAGAAGGCAAACATAACAAAAGCAGCTGAAGAACAAGAACACACTCCTGAATTATTGAATTTAACCTACAAATGGATGCACTGGGAAGTAAAAAGCAAGAAGTACATTCTTCCCTCTCAACATATAATCCTTAATCACTTCATACACATCATGTTTTCTCCTGTATGAAGTTATGATGTGTGACTAAACCGTAGGAGGTTTAAATCAGTGCAAGTCTGTAGATTTAATGAAACAAGTCTGGGTGACTGACAAATTGACTAGGCTGGACAGGAGTAAACAAAAAGACAGTTAAAGCCACCTTATAAATAAAACATGATGTGAAAGCAGACTGACTGATGAGCAGAGAGGAGAGTCACACCAAGGTCATTGCCCAAGACTGCTGATGTTCATTCTCTAAGCCAAACACAATCCATCAAGAATGGAGAAGGTGACAAAACACAGACACACAACATCATAATGGGCAGAGAAAAACATGTGCACCATCACATAAAATACCAGCAATGCACTTCAATCACTGACCAATCAGCCTTCACTCTTCAGTACGTTCATCACTCATTACTGCACATCCATCTCAGTCACATTTGCTTGTTCAGTCTGAGGCAATTGTGTCATTTGTCTCTGTCTGTGACATGCAGTGATGACGGTGTATGGTCACTCCATCATACTGGTTTCATTCAGTAAATAGATTTTTTTTCTACATTGTGAAAATTAATAGCTGTGAGAAAATTATGGATAGATATGGGAAGATCCTGGATAAGTTGCATGGTTAAGTGTTTCTCATGAAAAGGTATATTTTCTGTTATTTGTTGGGTATTGATGACCCCCCCCCCTAAAATTCACTAAATGGTAGATGTTGTGTCGTTATAAGAATTTCCCCTAAAATTTCCCTGCCAAAAATGAACAGTCTGCTAGCCATAAAAAACACATTATGCATATGACAAATAACACTCACTCAGTTGTTATTATGCAAACTCTGTTAAGAGATCATTTTATATAGTTATTACATTAAAAGGTTGAAAAAAAACAACAATAAATTACACTGTTGCAACTTAATATTCTTGCCATCCTTTAACTACCATCAGTCTCTGTGGGGTCTAATGCGCTAAATAAGAGTCGACTGCTCTGATTCGATTCACCAACTTTAGAGTGATATTATGGGCAGTGAGGGGTAGTGATGGGAAGTTTGGCTCTTTTCAAAGATTTGGTTCTTCTGGCTCGTCTCCCTAATAGAGTCAGCTCCATGGGCTCCCAAATGGCTCTTCATCGAATAAAAGTGGATTCGATTTATGTTGCGCTTTCCTGCTGACATTACTCAAAGCGCTTTACAGTGAATCCATTATTCATTCAGACCTCATTCATACTTGATGGGGGTAAGCTGCATGTGTAGCCACAGCTGCCCTGGGAACCACCACCAAACATTCATACACCAGCAATGCCAACACTGGAGGCAAGGAGGGTGAAGTGTCTTGCCCAACGACACGACAACAGATTGACTGGGGTGAAGCAAGATTCAAACCAACAACCTTCCAGTTTTTGGACCACTTGCTCTACCACCTGAGCCATGGCCTCTACTTATTTAGTATCACTTAGAACTTCATTTCCAGTCTAATCAAGCAGTTATGTTTGGTTTGAATGTTAGTAATCATTAAAAAAATTACAAGTTACTCAGCTATGATTAAATATTTCCGTCAAATCTTTAAATGAACAACTGAACTCAGAAAGACAACAAACAAATTACATAAATAAAAAAAGGCCAAAGACGTAACATTATGACACTTTTCTTCTATATGAGACTTATAGAAGATGTCCAACATCACGGTGCAAACACTGAATGATCTCAGCTTCTTTGAGAAAGAGATTCTGCTCTGTCCCGTCTTGTACATGGTTTCTGTGTTGCATTCTTGTCTAGTTTGCTGTCTAGCTGAACTTTGAGGTACTTGTATTCTTCCACCTCCTAGAATGTAAGGAGTGTTTTGTTTACTCTTGCTGCTCCCAAAGTCAACAATCATCTCTTTTGTTTTGTTAATAGTTAAGATGAGGTAATTATTTCTGCACCGCCTCACAAACTGACTGACCAGTTCTCTTTACTCAGCTTCTTGTCCATCACTGATTCACCCCACAACTGCAGATTCATTAGGAGTATTTTTGCAGATGTCAGGACTCAAGAGTTGTATTGGAAGTTTGAGGTGTACAGTGTGAAGAGAAAAGGTCAAAGTGCAGTCCTTTGTTGTGCTTCAGTACTACTGACCACCATCTCAGACACACAACGTTTCAGTCTCACAAACTGTGGTCTATTTGTTAGGTAGTCATTCATGCAGGTGGTGGTGGAGGTATTCATTTGGAATTTATGGAGCTTCTCACATTGAAGAGCAGGCTGAATTGCATTAAAAGCAATTGAGAAATCCAAGTAAAATGATCCTCAAAGTGCTGCCTGATTGGTACAGATGAGAGTGGGCTCTCTGATGCAGGTAGATGATGGCGTGTTCACTTGCTTATTAAGGTGAACCAATAACAGTCTCTCAAGGATGATGTGAGATGTTAGGGTAACTGGTCTGTAGTCATGTGGTTCACATGGTTGGGATTTTGTAGGTACTGGAACAAGGCAGGATGTTTTCCACAGCACAGGAACTCTTTTTGAGTTTAAATGTTCTAAATAAAGGTCGCTTGGAAAATCACATTTTTAGAATGTGTGAAAACCATAAAATATCTGATCAGATTTTAAACAACTTGGAAAATTTTACATTTTTATTTATGACACTTTTTTCTAATTGTTTTTATGTAGTTGTACAATACATTTACAAAAGAAAAAAAAGAAGAAAAGAGTCTTTGTTCATCACTAGTCTTTGTAATTTATAAACATTCATTTTAGCTGAAAAAGGCTATGATAAAAAGGAAATTAAGTCTTCAGTTGTGCAAAATCATTGATAATAATAATAATTCATTAAATACATACAGTACCAGTCAAAAATACAAATATATAACTAAACACAAAAGACATTCATAAAAAATTAACAGCAATTTCAACTTTATTAACAGCATACCAAAGGTTTTTTTTTTTTAAACAGTATCTTAAAAAAATGCAATACTAAAGATGCCACGTCTGTTACCAGTGGTATAAAACAATAAGTAAAGTACTCACCGTGTAATTTGGATTTCCCGCCTGGACCCTCAGCTCTGCCAACACCCAGATACCATTGGTGAGTTTCATGGACTGATACAGCATGTCCTGGCCATCCACTGTGCGCTTGGCTATGGTGAAGATGTTACTACCTTGCAGTTTGCTGGAAGCTGCATCTGTAAACAAAATAAAATAAATAAATGTTACATTTTCCCACTGTTATTCTGCTCATTTTAAATTTGGTTCTCTCATTGATTCCTGTCATGCTCCATGGCTGTCTGCATTAAATGTGTCAGACCGTGAAGAAATTCTTTTATCCCCTTATCATATCGGAACATTTTCACTCCAGCCCGCCTGTCCAACAAAGATATAGTCACAAATTCAAAATGAACTTTATTCCTCAGCATCGTTCTTGCTGAGCCCCAGCAGGATGTGAAATCCTCCATCTCTGTTCACAGAGCAGAAATCCAATCTGTCAGGGGAACTCTCCATTAAGCTGTCATTAGGAATTCTTCTCCACTTCAGCTGCTCTCACACTTGTGAAAAACTAAGTTATGAAACAAAAATAGGGACCGGAGCTGATGAATTCTCATCAAGAATGATTTGCTTCATTAGCAGGGGTCTAATTTTGAGGTTGACATGGCTCGTCGTGTCTATTTGCATATAGAAAAATGCTTTAGGACACAGCTGTATGGTAATATCTAGTCAGCTAGGGCATTCTCTGTTCTCCAATCATCCTTCTTACCTGAGCTGAGATGACAGTCTTTGATCTGAAACTGGGACTCATTGTCATTCGGAATATCTTTCCATGTGGCAAGGAAAACTTGTCGCTCTGTGGATGACGAGATGTGATCACAGGATAAGTCCAAAGAAAAAGCAAAGACTAACATATATATTGCATTTTTCCCCCCACAGTGCAGTAAAAAATATAGAAGTAGTGCATAAGCATTTCATTTTTACTGTAGACAAGGTTTCCTGCTGTGGTTTAGACTCTGGAGCATTAGCGTGCAGCCCCTGGCGACAATCCTGCTGCTAGCCTCATCAAAAGGCTCCACAGGAAGAAATGCCAACATGTTTTTAACCAAATAAATCAAACAGCAACCCAAAAACAAAATGAAACAAAAACAGACTACACTAGCATTGCTGTGCAATCTGTGAGTAAAGGTTCAGCCATACAGTCTATCAGAGTTCCAGCAGACGGACTGTGACATGGATACACGTCACACATGCATCAATCTTTCAGCGGGGGCTCATAAAGATTGTTGACGTCAGCAGGGCTTCAAAGGGGTTTTGAGTAAAGCATTTAAGGTAAACACTCACCCATCTTTCCGTCCTCTACGAACAGCATGCTCATGGGATACTGGCTGCTGAAGTAGAACACATCAATGTTGTTCTTAATAGCCACCTGCAGAAAGGTTTACATCCAAAGAGGAGGTGAGAGAACAACAGTGACGGGAGAAACAAGAAGCAAAACCTTCATAGACACACCATCAACAAAATTATGACAACTACTTTTAATTAGCAATTTAGAGTTCAATCAAAATCAAATACATTTTTATTTATAAAGCACTTTTCAAACAAAAAAGTAGCAAAGTGCTTCTGTCCTAAATATTCAACTAGAAATCTGCTAATTGTTTGATTTGCTGGAAAAACTTTTTTTTTTTTGCCACCTTCTGCTTTATTCTATTCTATTCTACAGTCATTTAGCAGACGCTTTTATCCAAAGCAACTTACATTTGAGAGTAAGAACAACACAAGCATGAATTCAAACAAGATGGGACATCATATTTTATCAACAGTATCATTCAGGCTGTCAATGACCCCACAAGTTTAAGCAAAATAACATTTCAAAGAGCTTCTGGTGACGTCAGATGTTAGGATTGTTTGGCTTTTGGCTCCATTATTAGGTGCTATCAAACATTTTCAGTAGAATTGAGGCGTGGTGATTGAAACCGCGACGGGATAATTACTTGTCAGTTTAAATAAATCAGAGACAGACAGTTTTCTTCCCACCGCGTCGGCCAATAATCATCTCAAGGGCAGAAAACAAACCAATACAAAAAAAAGAAGAAGAAAAAAAAGAATGAATAAGCGTCAGCTATTGAAAAAGCCATCACATAATCTCAGTGGAGGAAGGAGAAAAGTCAGTGACCTGTGAGGTGTGTGGGCTAGTTAGGCTGCAGCAGTATGAAAACACCACAAAGACTGAAGACTGAAGCCATCTCGAGATGGAAGCATTTCTCCTTCAGACAAAGTCTCACTGTTTCAGTGTGACCGTCATGTTATATGATCATTTTTGTCCAGTTCTTTAACTCGGATTCATCAGAAGACAGAAACTTGCTGGTATGGCCAAACCAGGTGTTTTCCCGTTTCTCCTTCCAAGAGGCAATTCAAATGTCCTTAGATTCAACTTAAAGACAGCTTCCTATAAACACAACCTTTGCGGATTGTGTTCTCCATTTAGCAAATTCTGAACCTGAGATGACATGATTTCTCTACCTTTTAGAGAACAAAGTTCAACAAAGTATCGATCTCTTGTTTGTGTTCTTACTCTCCGTCTGCCTGATCTTGCTCAGTATAAAACAGATGAAAACTTGCTGCATATTGATTTTCTTGAACAAACCACTGTAAAGTGGATCAAGTCCACGTATGGTTTATGAATGCTACTTCAGTGGATGAGATAAAGTCAAGGAAACTATCTAACAGGCAGCGCTGCTATATGTAGATTTTTTTCAGTTTCTTTAAAGTCTCAGAATTATCATTTTTAGGTTTACATGAATAAATCTCAAGTCTTCAATACAGAGTTTTTCAGTTGCCACAGACTGTCACTGGGTTTTTATTATACACGAGGCGGATCTTCTTTTCAACGGCACATCAAAACATTAACTTACAAACTAAATATATAAAAAATTATTCAACTATAAACCAGCTTTTGAAGGTGTTTCAAAAGGAGATGCAAATAAAGATTAAAAACATGGGGAGAGATAAGAATAGCAGACATAAATGGATAAAAGAGAAAAAACTGAAAACTACCTCAAACAAGATCTGTATTATTAATTCATCATCTATTTTCTATACTGCTTAGTCCAATTCAGGGTCACAGGGAAGCTGGAGCCCATCCCAGAAATTAGCAGGTGAGAGGCAGGGTACACTCTGGACAGGTTTCCAGTCCATCGCAGGGCCAACACAGAGAGAAACAGCCAGTCACGCTCACTAGGGAGAATTTAGAGTAACCAACTAAACTTACATGCATGTCTTTAGACGGTGGGAAGAAGTCGGAGTACCCAGAGAAAACACTAAAAACACATACACAGGGACAACATGCAAACTCCACACAGAAAGACCACTGTTCGTACCGCCGTATTAAAAATAGTATTAAAGTGGTATTAAAAATTAAAAAAATAAAAAGCAAATGTGTTAGCTTCAGCCTCTCAAAAGACACTTAGGGCCATGGAGACTCAAACTACACAAGGGCCCAAATATGAATGCTATGAAAAATAAAACTGTATACTCATCTTGATGTGAGGTTGTAACAAGAGGCTTTTAACCATCTGTACAATTAGTCCTTACAAGATATTCAAACAAATGAAGGAGCAATAGTGGAGGGAAACTGCACACACATTAAGAAAAATGGAAAAGATGCTGCCAGATGCTGATCGACTACACAGATATGGAAGATGTCCACAAAGAACAATAATTATGATGTTAGGTGCCCAAGATATGCTGACCTTTCTTATGTAACAATACTAATTTCAGCTGATTACTTCTGAACAAACACTCATTTGCATGCTAATACAAACAACTCCTCAGCCAATCACATGGCAGATGGCAGAAACTCACTGAATTCAGGCATATAAACATTGTCAGAACAACTTCCACAAGCTCAAATCGGTCTGAATGGGGAAGTTGGGGGATTTAAGTGTCTTTGAACATGACATGGTTTTAGGTGCCAAACGTGTTGGTCTGAGTATTTCACCGTGACTTGTATCAATGGTTCAGGCTGGCGCCGATGGTGGTGTAATGGTGTAGAGGATATTTTCTTGGCACACTTTGAGCCCCTTAGTGCCAACTGAGCACCATTTAAAAATCAAACACCACCTGGGTATTGTTCCTGACCATGTCCATCTCTTTGAGAGCACCAGTGTCCAGTTGACTAATCACGAAAACCTTTGTGATGCCATCATGTCGATATGAAACAACACCTTGTTGCTGTTTAATTTAAAAGAAAAATAGGTTTAATTTCATGGGTATTTTAAGTATTTTGCTGGACCTTTCTACTTTTCTAACAGTTTTCTGAAACTGAATAGATCAACTGAAACCACATTTTATTTAAAAAGACAGCAGATAACGGATAATAAAATTAGCAAGTCTTTGCACCTGTTCCAGCAAAACATGTCCATATGAGAAAATCATTTTTTACTAAATATTAAACTCCAGGAAGAAGGGTCATGGATACCTAAGATGCATATTTCCCTTTTTAGAAGATATGGTATGCATCTAAATTAGATAAATGAAAAAAAATGCTATTCAACAAGATGTATTTTTTTTTTTTAGAACAATTAAGCTCACGTCAATGCAGTCTGACAATTCTTTATACTTTAACACATTTATTTTCTATTAAAGGGAAGGATAGGTCACTGGCTGGCTACCTTAAAACAGAGGTATTCACACCATCAAAGACTAAGTGCTTGTAAGTATTTTTAGGCCCTCAAATAGCACAGTAAAAAAAACAAACCATACGTCTTATGACTATGTCGTTTCCTTTGATACATAAGTCTGGCACATGTTTGTCAGTAAAAATATGTTCTGGTTGTCATCGTTTACCACAGCTCCAACATATGTACAGCATCATGTCACTGAAGCCTTCATTTTAACCACACTGTCAGATTATAAACGTTTCACACTAAAACAGGGAAGAGATGCTGTTAATTATTCATGACCTTCACATGTGGTGTTTAAGTTGTGGTTATATCTTCAATATGTGTGTGTCTTTAGTGTTTCTTATTGCTGTTCTTGCTTGTACAAGCTGCCTTAGCAACCAGTAATTCACCACGACATCTCAGCAGATGAGCGTTTCGGTTTGTTGTGATACAGCTGTTCCTAATCGATGTGCTACAGACTTTTGTCCAATTTTCCCTTCTTCTTAAAATGATTTCCAGATGTTACATTTAATGGTGCATTGTTGCAAGCACCACCATTGTTGGTTGGGTATGTATTTACATTTACCCTTGCAAGCAATGACAGGGGTCATTTAAACCATTTTCACCACTAGTTTTGTATGGTGCAACCAGTGAACAGGTGGGTCGACTGATACATGGCTTACAAGGTTTGCAAACTCCTCTCACTCAACAACACCCCCAGTATAGTAATGGTGTTGACCCACACTGGTATTTTCTCACTCATGTTGATACAAAAATCATATTTTGACTCTGCAGGATTCTGTATAACTGTTGTCAGTTGGATTTTAATGATAGAAATTGCCCATTGACTGGTTTACAATACATTTAATTCAATTTAGAAGTCTGCATACCAAAGTAATTACATCTTTAATTGGGTTCCAATTCCAACTGGCTAAGCTTTACACCCATTATGAATCCTGTACAACAAAAAAAAGCTGTTTACAAGGTCACAGAGAAACTTGGTACAAAGATTAAATCATCTGTCTGGTGCAATTCAGCAACTAAAACTAATTGTTTTGATGCTTACTGTGCATTTCTCAGTCCAGAATCACAGTACTAGAGGGCTTTCTGGAATTTCCCTTATAGTTGACAGAACATCCCATTCAAATCCATTTCTCTAACCAGAGAACTTCATATTGTCATGCTAGTTTTAACTGCTGTGTCCCTGCAGAAGGGCTGATGGCAGCAAAGCAGTAAGAAAACCTGCATCCAAATTTAGTAAAAGCTTGTTCCTTAAAGCCCTGATTTGTGAGGGTTAATATTTCTTGGCAGCAGCTGCAGTAAATGTAAAAATGATTTTTCCCACACACCAGTAGTTAAAAGATCACTAATATGGTATCACAGGACAGCATCCTCCATCATGATGAGGGATGGGTGGGGGTAAATCATTTAAAATAAATATCTGGGAAATTGTCAAACAAGACAGCAGATCACATCAAAGCACGGTCCACAGGCAGCATAGTAGAAAGGTTTGCAAAGCTGCCGAGGCCAGGAGAAACAAAGGAGCCATGTGTTGTGAAACTACTAATGGCCACCCCCACCTCCATTCCCTCCCTCACACTCTTATCTTCTCTCTCCAGCTGCACATAGCAGCCATCTACCATTATGACCAGTTTAAAAGAAGCATCCCCATCAAAACCAAGCCAGGTTCATACACTTTTTTTATATGCAAAATATCAAAGTAGCTCTAAAGTTTTTTTTCTATGTTTAGACCCTATTTTATTCAAAGCATGGGAATTAAACAATGAGCAGTGAGAATCTATTACTGACTGATTAAGATATTTTCAGGGCAGTGTTGGAACAAGCAGTCAGCTCAATGGGATATATAAAGTTAAATGACTCAGAATTTAAAATATAGCCAATTTTAACAGAGTGAGCAGCAGAGTAATGCTTCCGTTTTAAGTATGAAAAACTCAGTACACAACCATTTAGACCTCAGAGTCAGAAGGGAAAACCTCATGCTTCAGTGTCCTCATGTTGCTGGTTGGCACACATAACATAGCATCTTTGGTTTGTACCAATTTCTGATAATAACCTCGTTGAGTTGCTTTAAAAGTTCAGTCCAGGATTATAATTCATGTAAAAATTACTTTGGAATGTGTAAAAAAAAGACAACAATCTCCAACCAAAACAAAAACTAGCCCAGTCAGACAGAATCCATGGGAAAATATTAGTGTGAAGGTGTTACCTGCAGGTTGTTGAGAGGATCCATCTTCATAACAGGTCCTACAGTATTAAGAGGAAGGGCCACTTCAATACTCTGGTTTGGGCTAAGAGGGGTCAAAACCTGGAGGGGACCAGCTGGAACAAGACCAAAGCTAAAACGGACAAAAAAAAACAAGTGTCACAAAATGTGTGTCCATACAGACAATGCTTGCTGAGATGTTTCTCCCACCTGTTCCTGTTAAACTGGACGGCAAAATCCGTCATGACACTCATTGCTTTATTAGTGAGAGTCATCTCCATTTGGATCACCCCAGAACGGCGGACAAAGGTGCCTGATATTTCAAGCCCCTTGGCCTTCATGGCTGGCAGCCAAACCTGAACAGAGTAATTATTTATAAAAATGGGTCTCTGGTTGTTTGCATCCTATCGAGGCCACATCCAAGTTTTTTTTTTTGCTGTTTTTTTTTTAAACTCACAGTTTTTGGTGAGCTGTAGGCTCCCATTGGCATCCCAACCCCACCTCCAAGATCAAACAAATCATCCAGACCACCGCTAACAGGGGCACTGAAAGGGACAGATGCTGCAGCTGGAGCAGCACCAAAACCAGCACCTATCTGCAGGTCACAAGACATAAAGCACATTCAATGTTTCAGTGTCATCCTGCATTAAGCAATCAAAGCCCAATAAACCTCATAAATCATAACTTACAGCAGGACTTCCTCCCAGGTCTCCACCAAGCTGAGCATGAGGAAGAAGAACAAAAAGGAACATTACAAATCATTTCCTGTAGTTGCAACACTAAACAATACTACAGGTTTAGACGAGGTATGATGGAGGTGAGTGAGGAAATGTCTTTCTCTAATTAATGACAGCTAAAGGGTTTAAACTATTAACAAGTCACTTAAGAATACATGAGGATCCTTCATGCTCTATAGCAATTCTAGTTGAGGGTCTATTTAATCTGACAGGTTTTATTCAAATGCTGCTGAATAAACAGGTCTATTGTGGTGGTGACAATGTTTTGGATAAAGTGAACTAAACTGCCAGTGCGGTACCATGGCTACAAAGTTGAGCTAATAACTACAGAGCAACACTCTGACGCAAAACAGAAGTGTGTTTTACTAAAAACTGAGCAAGTACTGAAAACAAATAGTGGAACAGAAAGTGCAAACAGGAACCAGTTACTGCTGGGGTTGACTATGCATGACACAGTGGTACAACAGGGCACAAGAGGGGTTGGGTTCTAGGCTAGTGCTGGCCTTTACTGGTCCAGCTTGGTCCCTTGGACCAACCTCAGTGGGGCTGTAATCTGGGGGTGATGGGGACTGATGTGGGATTTGAGGTGACTGAGGAGTGTCCGTCCGCAGGGGAATGGGCGGCTGATTGAAAGATGAAACACATCACACAGCCCACATATAAGATAAGAGGTGGACTCAAGGATTTATCGTCATGCTTACTGGACATATCAGAACAATAAAAAAATATATAAATGATGAATGAAAATGTTAAGGCTGATGAAACTATAAAATTAAACAACAGGGATTAAAGAGCCCACAATACACTTTGTTTTTTATTTTGCCTTTCTTCTTTCAAAGCGGTACATAAATGTTTTGTTTTGTTTGTTTTGCACATGTAAAAATCTGCTGAGTTATGAAGGTCTAAGTCTACAATAGAGGGTAGTTATTCTATCCCACAGAAAGCACTGTGTCTGAACTGTCCTATAACCCCTTTCTGGTTTTATGCCTGCTACTTATTTATAGCTGCATATGAACATTTTGCAGGATCTACAAACGTTTGGACAGTTCATCTATTACAAGGATTAAGTGCTAAACAACATGCTGGTCCTGGTTGGCAGCAGTTCTTATTAGAGTTGCAGGGCTTGCCAGGTGTGGCTTGCAATACTAAATATTTCTGATTGGTTCTGTTCTTCCAGTAACTTCTTTTGCAGTTTTATGTTTTTTCGTCTCATTGATCCCTATGAAAGCTCAAAAATTCTGTTTACTAAGCTGTATCACTATATCGGTTGTTAATTGAAATAAAAAAAGATTAAACTTTGGCCAAGCCCTCAAGTGATCCACATGCTCAGAGGAAGATGTGACATCGTACCCTGCATATTGTGTTTACGAAGGTAAATATGGATGCGCATGTGCATCAATTTTAGTTATTGTGTAATCAGAGCCAACAAAATTATGATATAATAGTCCTTTCATTGTTTACATTTGATATTGCCATGTCCTGAATCCTCCATTGATGAATTGTAACATCTGTCTCTTGTCAATGATGTAAAAATTGGATGAAATACTATATGACCATTCAGACAGAGGTCGCTTTGACAAATATCCGATATGCATCTGATTTAATACCACATTTGAAAGGGTCCCGGGTTAGATTAAAAAAAAAAGAAAAAAAGTCAGGTCTGTGCAGTTCAGACTCTCCTAAACAGATCCGATATGGGTCACATTTGAGCCACTTTTGCCTGCAGTGTGAACGTAGTCTTTGTGAATCCCTTGATGTTTGTCAACAATTACACTGAACATAATTTTCTTTGTAATATCATTTGAAGGTTCAATAAACAAATAAAAATTTACTCTTGTTGCATTTTAGAACAAACTTCCTATCTTCATTAGAAATGGGACTTATTAACCCAAAAATTACATTTTGAAATTTCACAAATGTGGGCTCTTTAAAATAAAATTTTCATAATAGCCTGATATGGTTGTTCCCCCTCCCCCCTTCATGTAGTTACCGGCTCAGACTCATCCCCCATCTGCAGGTGCAGCAATGAACAAAGAAAGAAGAACATAAACAGTCAAGGAAAAAATCCACAGGCAAAATGTTAAGATAGATTACCATCACTGGCTCCTATGAAGTCAGCAACTACACCCTACAGCTGCACTCAGAAAGTGGTGCGTAAATAGACATACCAGGCTGTCCAGTCCTCCTCCAAGAAGATCCATGGCACCCATCTGCATGCCAGAAGTAGGGGCTGGTGCTGGAGGTCCAGTGGTGGCGGGAGGCGTCAGATCCAAATTGAGAAGATCACCAAGCAGATCTCCCTGGGATGGAATGACAGCAGGGGGGGCATCGGAAACTCCAGCAGCAGAACCAGTGTCTGGGCTGTCAACACTCTCCCCACTGGAAGAGATAAAAGAAAACAAAAAGTTAAAGCGGACCTGTTATTTCCACTCATTCAGTCCTTTATTTTAGGTACCACAATATATTTACACCCATAATAACTTCAAACTGGTTGTAATTATGTAAGAATAAGGTAAGTGTCCTTCTAAAAAATAGAGGATTTGAGGGAAATGTAATTTGACTGGTCAAAGTCTTGGAGGATTTCTGAGGACGTTGACAAAGGGATAAGAGTGACTGGTGACAACTGGTCTGGAAGTTACGTTGTCTTGTAAACAAAATAAAAGCTGACAAACAACATTTTTAATAATGACATGTCCAATCCAGCTGTTCATGTCTGAGCCAAAACTGGATCCAGAGCATGAAGATGAACAGATGACAAACTGCCACAACAAAGTTTACAGCAGAACATCTTCAGTATGTTCATTACCTGCATCTGTGCAATATTATGAATTACTCTAAGTTCTTCTCCATATATATATTTTCTGTCTACTCCTGTGTTTGTAGGTGAAGACATGGAAAGTGTGGTAAAATGCCAACTGAAGCAGAAAAACATCCACTGCAGATATCTAGAAATGTAATGATGCTTACACACTCCCCCACGGTTACCTGAGCCTAAGTTACCTACTGTATGGTTTCTCTGTGCACACAATGAGTGAAGTACATGGGGGTTGGCAAATACAAACTATAGTTGCTTTGTGAGTAACTTCATGTTTGTGAGCAGATGTAGAAGCAGCAAATGGATACGTTCGGTTTCCCTGTCATTAAATGCTTTAGTACAAAAATACCGTCAGCCCCTTATATGCCTTTTAACCAACTCCAAGTTGTTAATGGCTTCTCTTTTAACATAATATGTGAGGCGCTTGGGGCACTCTGCCTGGAGAATTTAGCCGTATAAGGATATCCAAAAACTATGACATGATAGCAGCCAAGTTGTTAAAAAAAAAAAAAAAACAGTTTGAGCAGAATTCTGAGTCTTAATCAGATAAATTAAGTTCCTTCTGCATAAAAATATTAAACTATCTGATACATACTTCAGAGATACATTTTACTAATTGCTATGTTGCTACTTTCTTGCTAGTACATTTGTTAATTTGGGTGGACCAGCAAAAAATTAATTAAAAAAAGTGCACCCGAACAATTTTTACAATATCACTCTCAACACCTCCTTTAATACATTTTAAGGATTGCTTTTTGATCATTACCCATAGACATCGGTGGTTATTTATGTCATTGTGAACAATAATGAGGTAAACGAACATGTTCATCTTTATTTAATGTTAGGTAGGAAAAACCTACTTATTTTAAAAAATAAACTGAACTCAATGAAACTAAACCTTTCAAGCTATGAAATGGCTCATGATATTGTGCCGTTTATGGCTAAATTCCCTCTTCTGGATTTAGAATGAATTCTTTTTGGTGATAATTATCTACTTGGACTTGTTACGAAAGGCAGCTTGTCTTTTGCAAAATTATATACCCCGTTCAGGCTGATCAGCCATAAACCTCTAGTTTTTTTTTTTTTTTTTATAAACGACAGTCTAAACAAATAACCCAAACGGCTCCGGTCTACCTTCACTCCTTAATCCAGAGCTACACTCCCTCTCGACAGTTACGCTCTGCCAGCGAAAAACGCCTAGTGCTCCCACCACAACATGGTGCAAAGTCAGTAGCTAGACTCTTCTCTGTTGTCCGACGGATCCACAGAGTCCTTATCCACCTTTAAAAGCAAGCTAAAGACTCAGTTGTTTTAGGAGCATTTCCACACTTAGCTTAACTCTTCTACTCAATAGAATGAGTTAGAAAGATTTGTCCAGCTCTTTGGCTCAACCAAGTACTGAATAAGCTGTGTGTACCTATGTCCAAGTTGATATTGTTCGATGAAATCATGATCTTGTATTAAAAAAAAATTACTTTTTGCACTGCCTCTAGCACTACATGACAGCACCTGGGTCCAACTGGACTCACAGCAGTCTGACTACCACTTAATTATGACGTCCCTTCTAGTTTGAATTCTTGCTTGTGTTGTTCTTACTCTCTAATGTAAGTCGCTTTGGATAAAAGCGTCTGCTAAATGACTGTAGAATAGAATAGAATTGATTCCCATCAGTTCAGTTACGTCACACAGACATGGAGCTGCAGCAGGTTCAACTCTCATCCAGCTTTTCTTTTTCATTTAGCTCAGGCACGCGAAAAACTCTTAAATAAGTGTTGGTAATAGAAAACCATGTTTGAGCAAATTCTATAATATTCCACGTCTT
The DNA here is from genome assembly GCF_017639745.1 of Melanotaenia boesemani. NCBI lineage: Eukaryota > Metazoa > Chordata > Actinopteri > Atheriniformes > Melanotaeniidae > Melanotaenia > Melanotaenia boesemani. The sequence continues at coordinate 18,768,686 of NC_055692.1, forward strand.
ACAATTAATTCCAGTTTTCAAGATCCTCATCTGCTCTTCACCGTAGTGGATGTTTAATGTACATTTCAAACCAACACACAACACATTATACAACTGTGGATCAGAACCAATCAGAGGGGAAGACCCATCCCTTCTCTGTCTTTATTTATCAGGGTGTTGTTCTTCTCTGAGCTCAGGTAAGAAGGAGAATGAACACTGATATTCAAGTAGGTCAAAGTCCTACACTTAGATCTGTAAAATGTTAAGCGTACCAGTATAAAAAAAAGTTAGTTGCACTAGACAAATTTTTGGTTGCACATGGTCACACTCTAGAGCCTTGATATTTTATTGAGATAGTAGACTACTACTGCCTGTAGTATTTAAAAATAAATAAAAAAAAAAGGATATTGTGCATAACTCACGATCCTGCACTGCCAGGAAGTCTCTTGTGCTGAACACCTCGGCTTCCTTCAACAAAAGCACTGGGAGGCTTGTGGTAGACAGAGGCCAGAGTGCCAATGTGACAGATAAGCTCCTCCAGAAGAGTCGGCTCAATCAGATCCGTCTCCTCAGAGATCAGGGGCTTCTCAGCCAGAACCACTTCCTTGGCAGCCACAGGGTCTGTGGAAAGCAGACGCCAGTAGATGTAGCCACGGTCCCTGAGGTCTGGGTTATCAGAATCCTACAGAAAGACATGGAGGAATGACGATTATTTTTCATGGAGTATATATAATAAATACTTAACATTAAGACTCTTTTCCCTGTAGCCTCCGATATGAGACGCTTAGCAATGACCAAAGGTATCAAAAACTGAGCAAGCCTCAGGGTAGTGATAGGATTTAAATAATGTATGCGGCAAATTGACACTGTAGATTTATCCAGAGTTTAAACAAAGTAAGTGAGTGTATCATTTCTGCTGCTAAGGATGGAATATTTGTACAGGGAAGCTGATGTCTAAGATCTATTATGGCCTGACAATACAAGAGATTAAATAACAGAAAATATATTTGGCGAGAAAATAAAAAATGGAAGCTACATTTGATGAGGACAAATTACACAAGAGAAAAAGACAGAACTGAAAAGCAGTAGATGAGAGAGGAAAAATTGTTTTATTTGTAGACAGATAATGGCAAGAAATGAAAATTATCAGTTCAATTGTTTTGGGTTTTTTGTCTCACCTGTGTTGCCAGGCTTAGGACCTGCTGCACCAACTCCTGTGTCTCTGTAGGCTTTTTCAGGAACAGCTTCACAATTGCAGTCAATAACTGCAGCTGCACCTAAAGATCACAGTAAACGTGCACAGTAAGTTAAAACTGTCCCTTTTTTTTAACCAAAACTGTAACATAGTGGCAAAATGTATCTTCATGACAATTTTTTACATAAAATTTTGTACTAAAACCCCAACAAATAAGTAGTCAAACACGGATATAGCTAATTTGTTCTTTCGAGGGCAGAGATGTATTTTCCATAAACTAAAATGTTCAAAAAGGGATCATTTGATGTTAAATGCATTTATTTCTACCCACAAAAGCCCCTCAATATGAGCAGAAAACCTTCTCTATGGTAATATTATGAAAACAATCTAAATATCTTAATACTTAGGAGAACCATCCTTTAATATTTTATACCCCCCTCATGAGCTGTGTCTTTAATAAAGTCTAAATTGAAACGAGTAACTACACAAGACTTGGCATACCCCACAGCGAGCTATGACAGACCATGAAAAAGAACAGCTATTCTATAAAATGTGTCCAATGGGTCAGACAAAAGAAGTTTTTTTTTCAACTGTAATGTCTTTGCATCAAACAGTTTGATAAAATGTTCAGAAATATTTCCCTACAGTGATTCCTCCCTTTTTTCTTTTTTAAATGAGCATATTATTATATTGATTAAACACAAGCCGTTCTTTTGTTGTACTGCTGTATGTGCCCCCCTCCTTTATCTGTGCTTTACAGCAGCTAACCAGTGGCTTTAATTATTTCCAATTAAAAAATGTGCTTTCTACTGACAGCAAAGACTATAAATAATTAGGTGTGACTACCATTAACATGTTGATTAAAAATGGAACAATCCCAAGCACTCTCCTAAACACACCTGAGTGCTTTCATCATGGAAACCTTCCAAAAAGCTCTCCAGCAGCTCATCAGCATTGTCGATGCGCTCAGCATATTCTCCCACAATCCAAATCATGGCTGCACGCGCCTCAGGCTCATCCAAGGAGTCAAGGTTCTCACACAGAGTGGCAATCACGCTCTCATACCTGGAAACAGTCACACAAAACAACATTATATGCATGCAAATGTTACAAGTGTTAAAGGAGGAAAAAACACAAATTCACAAAATGCTTGTTACTATAATTTACTGTACAGATAGTTTTGGGGTGTTTTTTTTTTGGAGAAAAAAAAGTACAAAAGAATTAAAGAACCACTACATTTGAATTGTGAGTAGGGTAGTAAACCACTGCCTACAATCATGTAAAAATGCATCATCCAGTAGATGTAGAACATCAGCAACTGGAGTCCTGTTTTCTGGGAGCCTGACAAATGTAAATTTATTCTTTACTCTCTTTACTAGCAATAATTTGGTCTTTAGAGTCTTTCTACTAACTGCTTAACCATGATGTCCCCTAAAATAGATGAGGTACTCCTGATTTGCATTAAATCCATGGAAATAAATAATTTATTTTACATATTGATCGAACTTCAAAGATAATTAAGCCAAACATGTGTTATTATTATATAGGACAAAAGTTTAACTTCATAGTGATTGATTCAGCTCAAGGTGCGAGCCACGCCAAGCTGGAGGTTTTGCAACGCTGCTCCCTATGAGGCTCTCCACTTCAGGATGATGAAGCACTGCTGTGTGGGAGAGGTTTGTCTGGCACATAAATCCAGTTCACAGAACAAGTGATGTTTCAGCCAAGTCACCCTGACCTTTGGCCAGGTGCAGTAACAACAGGGTCTCAAAAGAGTTGTCAACTACAAACAAATGTTCTTGTTGATGCTGCATTTTTCAGCTTTTTAGTCTGAATTTAAATAATGAATTAAGTGTTGGCAAAATATGTAAATAGATGACCACACTCATGTATAGGAAGAAACCTACTTGTTGGGGTATTTGCGGAAGATGTCCTTGATGACGACAATGGCTTCCTGCACCACATAATTGACCTTGGTCTGGATAAGATCTAGCAGAGTGCTGACACAACGCTCTGCTGATTGCTAAGAAATTCAAAGATTACACAAATACAGAAAGAAGATCTGTGTTTATAACATTTATGACAACAGACAGGACCACAATAAGAATGGAAAAATCTAATTTAGAATGACTTCTTTTTTTGTGTGTTGCTTAAAAAATGTTAAAAACAGACAGTAGCGTTTTACTGGAGTTATGCTGTAAAAACAGTTTCACTGATATTTTTTAGGCTGTGCTAATTAAGGCTTCATAACCCAACAGAGTAGATATTTAAGGATACTAAAGTCATTTGTCCCTCAGTCTGCAGTGTTGCAAACAGGCATACTAGCCTACCATGAGCCAACCATGCCACCTAGCTGTGTGTCTGGCTAACTGCTCTTTCTTCATCGTGTCCCTAGATGGCAGAATCTGCAGGACTTGGGCTGTTTGATTAAATTAACAAGGAATTATAAGGAAGAGGAAAAAAACAACTGAATTAATTTAGTGAAAGTTAGAAATGAGGCACCACAGATGTTGGGTGAGCTAAAGACAACTCAAAAATCATATGCTGGTGAAGTACAGGGCCAAATTAACATCCCTGTACTGCAGTTGTTATTGACCTGTATGTGTACATATTTACTAGAGTTACCACACACTGTGGATTAGTTTTGTGGCCAGTCAGCACCACATGGCAGAGGTCAGAGTGCTGCATACCTACTGATAGAGTTGCACCGTCAGTGGATTGATTTGATGTAGCGCCATGGTGACAGAAAGCTCAGGGTAGTTTTACAAACTTGATATCTGTAGTGTGCATTGTAGTGTGTAGTCACATCTAAGCAGTTCATTCCAGTTAAAATGAACTCCACTTTGTTTGTGCTTCTTTTGCACTGATCTGAGATTAGTTCTAATCATTGTCTTCAGCAAACACACAAACAAACTCATTTTCTTATCTTTTTAAGACCTAACTGTTAACTTAGTAATTGTTTTAATCGTTCGTGTTTGGCTGGATGGTTAACTTTAAATATGTCATCATGCACAGCAGCACACTCCTACACAACTTAACTGAAAACACCAATAAAATGGAGAAATTTTACTTTTTTGGAACAAAACCACTTTGTATCTGAAACTGTTTTTTGGTGGCCATGCATCACTTGCTATTTTGCTTTGACTGAGTTCAAGTTAAAGCAAAAAGAAGCACAAATATAAACTTGTTAAACTACACTGATGACTGCAGTTGACCATTATCTCCACCCACCTCCACTTTGATGGCACAACGGCCAATGGCCCTGACAGCTTTACGCACAAAGTCCACATCCACCTCGGTGGCGTACTCCTTTAACTCAGCCAGCACCTACAGCGAGACAGATAGCTGTGTTACTAACAATATCCATCTTCCAGGAGAATTCTAAGATCAGGATTTATTTTAGATGTGGGTGTGTTACCTGGGCAATATTAGCTTGAGATGCAAGACGAATCATGATGTCCAGTTTCTCCAGTTTGACATAAATTGGGTCATTGTACTTCACAAAGAAAACCTTCATTTCATGTTTCATGATCTCTGGGCTGAAAAACAAATGTTTGTAAAAGAAAAAGTGGTAAAACTGAAAAACAGCACACTACAAAAATATTAAGCTCTTCGTAAACAAACGTATAAAGAGCGTAAAAGAGAGCATCTTCCCAGGCTTACCGTCTCTGGACGATGAGGTTGATGTTTCTAAGAGCCACATACTGCAGCTCAGGCTCAGCAGAGAGGAGAGTGACCAGTGGAGGAGCGAGCTTCTTCAGCAGAGTGCCATAGTAGTCCAAGTCTTTGGGCAGCATCTCCATGAATTTCATTAAAACTTTAACTGCTGATAACACCACTGCAGAGTTGGCATGGGAGAGCCGTGGAGTGACACGCTCACAGATGCTTGCAGACGTTGAGAACATTGGGTGAGAGAGATGAGGGAACATAAGCCAAATGACACCCAGGAGGAGAAATTATTTTAATATTCTGGCTTACCTTTGGGACTCACGGTCATCACGAGGTGTGTAATTGGCAAGACAGTCAAGGATAAATATCTGTCCCCACTCTGTGCATTCATTAAGAGCTGTCAGCAACTTGTTTATGGTCTGAGGATTCAGGTCCAGTAGATTACTGTTGGGATGGGACTCTGCGATCTCAGACAGCGCTGCGACTGCATTTGCAACAACCTGCATTTGAAGACGAGTATAAACATTGACTAATAAAAACTTGGAAACAGCTATCTTAAAGTACATAAAGAATGTAACTGTTCTAACATTTGCAATTTCCCTCAGTGATATTAAGTTTCCTTTCATTCATAAACCTGGAAAGTTAAACATTTCAGTTCCTAGAAAGAGTTAATAGTATAATAAATAGCTAGGGTTTGTAACTAGCTCTAAAATGCAGAGTAAGAAATCTATTTGGCTAAATAACTAGCAGAGCCCAGTTTGATAAAGGATGTGTACCATGGGGTTGGAGTCAGAGATGAGATCTTTAAGAGTGTCCAGGAAGCCTTGGTCCTCCACCAACTGGGCATTGATATCATGGAGCTTTGCCACACACACAGCAGCTGTCTTTCTCACATAGGGGTCTTCATCCTTCAGACATTTTCTCAGAGGCTCACAGAGGTACTCAGTGATCTTGTCCACACGAATACAGCCCATTGTACGAACAGCAAGGGCCCGAATAAGAGGGTTGGGGTCTTCACAGTCCTGATAGGTGGAACAGAGATGTCACAAACTTAATCTTACATTTTATTTATTTCATTACTATAATAAAATTATTCTGTCTTTCTACACTTTATTCTATAACAAGAGCTGCTGTAACAAGTGAATTTCTCCACTGTGAGATAATAATGTCTAATCTAATCTAATCTAATATTTAATCCGAGATACATTCGGATTGAATCTAATATTTGTTTTCATTACTAATCTGCAACATGTCATCACACATTTTTAGTTGTCAGTACTTCTTAAGGATAACAAAAGACAAAAGGTAAAACTATGAAAACTGTATTTAAAGTATTATGTTGAGGATTGGTAATTATCATCCTCAAGTCAAAGAAACTCATGAGGGAAGTAACAAGGGACTTCCCACGGCTGTGGCAAGTGTCGCCCACAACAGCCTGAACAAAAACAATACTTCACCACCAAAACATTGATGCATGTTTTATAAAACTGCAAAAAAACAAACAAAGAAGAACAATACAGTCAGAAAATCCCATTACAAGATGCTAAAATTCTAAATATTCTTTTAACCTGTGACTTCAAACACACTTCTATAACACATATAACAAGCTCAAATAAAAGATTACTTTACTCGAATAGGAGATTTTTAAGTGATAATGTCAGATTGCTTTACCTTCACGAAGGTGTTAACAGCCATGATAGCCATGTCTGGCTGACTCTTGGCATAGTTCATCAGGTAAAGGTAGACCAACTTTTTCAGTTCCAGGTTGTCTGTTTGCATGCAGTTCACAACATCTGGGAACAGCGCACTGCAGGAGGAACACACTGTAATGTGACTACTGACTCAAAATGAAAGAATATCCATAGTAGATGCTTCTGCTTTACTGCCATTTGCTCACCTGACATCCTTGCCCACTGTCATTGATGCAATGACCTTCTTAACAGCCTCCTTCTTCTTTTCTTTCTTATCACTGTTGAGCTCTGCTTTGAGCTCAAAGATCTCCCCTGCACACACAAGTAAGAAAATAAATAAATCCCAATATGTAATCCATTTGGCATGAAAGCTTAAGGTATGCAGAAGTGTGTAGTAGTGCCCACATTGCAATGTGTTAACTGGAACAGAAAGTGAACTTTAACAAGTAGAGGAAGTTTTTGCCTATCACACAGAAGTATCTACTTGCCCTTTCTCTGCCTTGTCTTTTTTTCCTGACAACTTGCATGACTTCAGTGCCTCTTGGGAAGTGTTAAAAGAACACCCTCTTTGAAAACCAAATCTCTAATGGTCTCACATGTACCACTCCATAACAGTTGGAGAAATATACAAAAACAATAAAACATTTTAAAACCATGTTTTATTTTGTATAGAATTTTGTGAACATATGTGTTTCCATCATTGCAATTTCCCTGTGAGATTAATAAAGTATTTTTACTTCATCAGCTTAAAATCTGCCGTTAATATCTACAAATGGTGCAGGTTCCTACTTGGCAGAGTAGCCCCAAGCAGACACATCAAATACTTTCTACTGCCACAATCTTTTTTTGCAGCCACAATATTTTCTAGCTATGCTTGAAGTGTAGGGTGAGGCAACAGATATTCAATCAATTATAATCAGCAACTCAACCAGCAGATGAAAACTCCAGGAGAATTTGTAATCGCTTCTTGAAGTAAGTAAATTTATATTGCACTTTTCAAGAGCAAATGTGCAAAAGTGCTTCACAATAATAAAAACATAATCAGACAATGAACAAAACATCTTAATGATAAGAGCAGAAAAATTTTAATAAAACACAAATATAAAAGGCAAATACAAAAAAATCATAAAAATGATTAAAAGGCGTGTTTAAATGTGTTTTAAGCTGCTTTTTAAAGGTGTCCAAAGAACAAACAAATCTTAAATTCAATAGAAGAGAGTTCCAGAGTTTCGGGCGACAACCTGAAACGAACGGCCACATTTTGTTCCAAGTCTCGATTGAAGGACAACCAGCAAACCGATCAGATGATCTCTGATCTGCAGAAAAAGTTTGGGAACCACTGTGCTACGGTAAGGTTGTAGCAGAGCTGTAAACATGCCAAGCAAGAACCAAGATTTTAAATTGAATTCTAGATCTCATATTACAACAAGGCAAATATTAAAACCTTCCAACTGGGTCCTTGGGGAAGACCCTTAACGCTACTGCAAATGATGTAAGTCGCTTTGGAGAAAAGCATCTGCTAAATGACTGTAATGTAATGTAAATGTAATGATAGGGAGGCCAATGTAAAGAATGCAAAATTGCAGTGATATGATGCCTTCTGTGTGTTTTGGTCAACAGTCAGGTCAACTACCTGCAGGAGGTTCTGAGATGAACTGCTCAGACCAGTAAAATAGAAATGCAGTAGTCTAAACGGGAGGAAATAAGAGCCTGAATGATCATTTCCATCTCCAATGAGGTAACAACTTCTCTTAAGTTGGTAATATTTCTCAGCTGATAAAAACAGGAGCAAACAAAATTTTTGAATGTTTGTTCAGACTCAAAAACTCTGACTCAAAGATACAGTGGATTTACTGCAGATTTAAAAATCGAGCCTCTCTATTATACTTGGAGCCAAAGCTGATGGAGCACAGACAAGGACCTTAAGACCTCAAAGATCTTAAACATATTTAATGAAGCAGCATAATTATTTAAAGAGTGAATGCTGATATTACAAAGAATATACCTACTTTATTTATTTCTAGAGTTAGTAAAAAAAAAAAAACACTCTAAGCTCATGATGACCACCATCTAGATGACCATGACACAAAATGGCAATGATTTTAATATGATAACTTTAACCTCTCACTTAATGTTAAATATTGTATTTAATTTATTATAAAATATCAGACCTTTCTTGGTAGTGGTGAAGTACTTGGAGTCTGTCATCTTGGATCCAAACTGTCGGTTCTCCTGCATGAGATAGAAAGGATGGGAGAGATGACTCTAATGTCTTTGCTTAAGTGGAAACTTGCAGAAGCACAAGAGCAACAGGAAATATTAGAAGTGCAAGCAAAGGGAAATAAAAGGATTTCCTGTCTTCTCCTGACAGATTTCTTGGGGGGGGCAGATTTAAAAGGGAATGTTTTAGGTTAGCTTGGAAGGGGCAAACAATAACTTTTAAAGCCAACTTGGAAGGTTTTCTGCAGTATGTGACAAGTATTTCCTGCTCCTGTTTCCTGATTTCCACTTAAACAACAATCCCTCTTTAAGAGATCTTTGCCACTGTGTAGAATAACATTAAATTAACTGAATTGTTATCACTAATGTTTCTATTAAGGAGATGCATGTTCAAACTTTGCAAAATAAAGCAGGTATGCAAATTAATCACTGAAACATTCTTAAGAGTTTAAGATTCATTCACAAATCTCTGGCTTATTGAGAATAGTATAATAAAATTTGAATTTTAAAATACATGTGGATCATTTATATAGTTTTGTATGAATGACCCATATCTCCACTGCATATTCTTTCATCTTTATTTCTTTAAGGTGTTATTCCATGAACATTTGTAGTGAGTGTATATTCACAAATGTTTACCTGAAATTAAATAGACTGATGTAATCCCAGTAAAATCAATAAACATACTAACCTTTCATTAGTTCTACAGACATTACATAAAAATCAGATAACAAAATTGTCTTTTCGGAAACTAAGTGTTCCTACATAGAACTGTATAAAGAAAGTTATTATAAATCTCTCAGTCAGGACAGAACAACTAAGAGGCTATTAAGTGTATTTCGAAAACTTTTATCTAATGAAACAAGCAAGCATGGCGCTGTTATATGCGATAAGAGAACTGAAATCAGCCATTCATGTTTAGCATAAACTTGCGTATGGATAAAGTTTGTAAATAGTCATTGCTAACTTGCCATTTGCAAAAATAAATAAAAGTAGTTAACGTGTCAAGTTGATCATTTATTGGGTTTCAGTCGGATGTCAACATCCGACAGGTTGCTAACAACGCTACAGACGATTTAGCTAGCTGATTACGGGGCGTTTTTATCTATACATCATGGTACTGTCTCACCAATTAACACCAAGTGTGCTTTTGCGTAGTTTACAAGTGAATAATAATACCTTACTCAAGATGACCTTAACATATACTGCCAAATTAACTATAAAGTAGGGGAACGCTTTTTAACTGGCTAGCATCAGGCTACACTAAAGTTAGCAAAGTAACTCGAGTGTGTGCGGCTAGAAGACAATAAATATACTGTTAACGGCAACACAAAGTTGGCTAAAAATTTGCAGATTGTTAAGCATTTACCAAAACTGTTTGGGTTTTTACTCACGTAAAGCTGATTGGCCCATTCCTGCATGTTTAAAGTTGTTACAGTATATGAATGAGACTGTTGCTAAAAGGCTAGCGGTGTGTCTGCTGCAGTATGCCTGTCAGTGTCAGCTAGCGCCCGGCTACTTCTACAGCTAGCAAAGCTGAGACATGACCTTCTAAGTAGAGGCTTAAGGAAGCCTTTGCCGGGATAGTTAAGCTCTTAATCTATCGACCTAATTCAGACCTTACCCAACGAATTAGCGTACCTTCTGGAGTTAAAATGAAGCTCGCCACATAACGAATTAAAAGAGAAAACCTCCACAAACATCTTACCGTTACAGGCGTAGTAGGAGCAGTGATGGCCTTCGTCCCCTCCCACTTGATTTACTTCCGTCTTTCAACAAAATAACAACTGTCAAGGCAACGTCAGCTTTCATTGTGAATGTTTCCTATCACGAGCTCTATCATTAAGTGGTTTGAGGAACCATTTTCTACACTAAGTATTATTTGGATGCACAACAAACATGTGGTTGCTCATTGACATCATAAACAGGATCTTACTTATATGTATACATAAATATATCAAACACCGTTGACATGTACTCATCTGTCAGTTTAAGCCCCGAAAAAAAATGTGAATTGATCATATAATATATTTACGCGACGTTCAAATGAGTACTTCATTTTCACGGATTCAAGTAAATTAACTTATGGTTAAAAAGTGATGATCTGAATGTGATGCAATGCTCAACAAGCCCTCAAAATTAGTTAAGAGGCTGTGAAACTATGTAAAACCATTCTAAACAGGTTAAAACATTGTAAATAACTGTTTTCCTGAAAATAACAGTATTGGCATTAAAATTCTGGCATGTTTGAATCCATAATCCAAACCAATCCTGTTCTCTACACTTCTGGAACCACATGAAGAAAATGGAAGCATATTTATGAAGTTCAGAAGAAAGAATTTATTACAACAACAACTTGATAGCATTGTTCAGATTCAAAAAGAGTAGAATGTTGCAGTATTGCTATTTCATACACACATATTTCACAACGTCAAGCAATCTGTACATCTTACTGAAGATTTTGTGAAAATGGAACCAGATCACAAACATTCAGAGTTCACTGGATAAAGAGGAGTGAGAAATTTGCAAAGCTGTGTATAACAAAGAGCAAACTATCTTGTTAATTACTCTTGTTATGACTGACAAGTAAATATTTTCTCATGTTGTTTGAAGTCACAGTTCATTTTACCTGGCAGATGTGAACAACCAGTGAGACAAAATGCAAATAAGTAATAAACTTAAAATGAAAATAATTAGCACACATAATCCTTTTTACAAGCTAAACTGATAATCAGCTACTCATTTAATCAGCACTTATCCAACATACATCGTACATCATTATTTTTGCTTGAAGGATCATTTTAGGTTTCTTTTGTTGTTGCTTATTTAACTGGGACCATATCTAGTGTATTAGTTCTTTTGTTTGTTTTATAATATAGTGCTGTGGTAACTGACAATCTTTAAATGCCAAGCATTATTTGGATTCCCCTAAACACGTATTTACTTAAAATACTTGGGACAGAGATGCCCTATTAGCCCACTGAGAAATGATTCAATAAATAAATAAATTAGACTACCAATGCTCCCCTCTTTACTCAAACTCTGTTTATCTTCTCATACCATATGTACACAAAGATATACACACTCTGTATACTTTAACCTCATTCACTGTTAACATCCTGCAAAGACTACACTTTCCCTGTCATGTTAAAACTGTTGTGACTGTTTCAGTGAGAGTGTTTTGGGTTTTTCTTTTTTTTGTTTGTTTTTTTGCAGAGCACCGACACCACAATTCCAACTTTTCAAAGTCCTCGCCTGCTAAAAAACAGCTCTGTAAACTCTGAATGAAATTTTACCTCACGCACTGATGGCAACAAGCTTCAAGTTGGAACCTTGATATTCAGTGACAGTTTCATCATTCGTGCATTTCTGCACACATGCAGATACTCAAGCTAGAGTCGGTCTTCATTTATCAAACTTCACCATGTCATACCAGTGTTATTAACTTTAACATGTCAATCTGAACCTGGTGGAAAGGGAACATTGTCAAGAAACCCCCTTTTTTCCCTTTTTTCTTTTTTGTCTTTACAGCATATGTCTTTCATGGTTTCATGTGTCATATCTTTAAATAGTCACTAGAAATAAGAGGGAATAGATTATATTGAATCTGAATATATGAACACCTTATCTACATCAGAGATAATAGTTGAAATTGGCAAATGTTCCTTACTTTTTCCACATTCAAGCCCAGTCTGTTTAACTTCCATTATTATAAACCTCTAATAATGGCAATGTAGTGTTACAAATTGAAAACATTCAAAAATTAATCCCATGACTAAAATTTAAGGCAAAGGGAATTGTCAAGGCATTTAAAAATACCAATATTGCATAGCTAAGGCAGCACAGGCCTTAATACAGCAACTATGTACATTGAACTGTATTTTCCATGCCCTCTATATACAAAAATACCCACACCTCTCAGTGAGCACATCAGCATGTATTTACACATTCATTTTCTTCAGTATGTGATTCATGATGCTCACTAAACTCAAGAGTACATTTTGGTCAGAGGAAGAGCTCTCAAGTTTGTAGTTTCAGTGACAATGACACACAACCTCAGCTCCCCTCACATTTTTTACACCAAATCCATTTAAATGAAAGTAAAAATGCTTTACTCCATTAAAAATATTAAAAACATGAAAAATTAAGCATTAAAAAACAAATATCAACTACATTAACTGATTGTTAAAGCTGACAGTACATTAATAACACTTAACAATTGTACAGAAACTAAATGTAAATGTTGTTAACATCAGAGGAATGATGTTTCTACCTGTTTGTGTGTTACCTATTATCATACTAATATTATATTTGCTGAGTCACATGTTAAGATTAATGTGCAGAGACTTTTATGTCATACATAATTTAACTATCAAGGCAAGCAGACAGACTATGGCAACCACAAGAGGGAGCCTTTCCATCCGACTGAAAGGTTTAATATTTGCACTGTTTATAGAGATGAAGCTTCAAATACCTGGCACTTTACCATGCCCCTCGGTGGGGCACATGGCAGCACATATGTTTTCTCTCCATGTTTGTGTATGTGAGAATTTTACAAGTGTCCTGTTTAAAAAAAGAAAAAGAAAAAAAAAAAAAGAGAAAGAAAATCACATGATTGACAAAAGCGTCCCATGCACACTAAATATACAGTAAAGATAAAAACCATTCCTTTGGTAATAAATAATTTGGCTTGAGTGCAAAAAAAAGCAATGTGACCCCCCCCCACACACCCCCACAACTGCATTAATTCAGGGGAAATCTAAACCAATAGTGTGTTTAACATGCAGTGGAAACAATCTCTAGCCCAAACTTAACTCTGTCTTGATGTTTTGTTTTTTTTACACATTAGTCAACACTCAACAACCTCCTGTGTCAGTTCAGTTTTGTGCTACATCCAAGCTTCAGTGTCCAAGCTGCCGGTCTTTGCAGGGTAGGAGCACTCTTTGTTTCCCATGGCTGGAGAGCGAGACTGAGGATGGATCATATCAGTGAATGCCTGGTGCAGGCTCTTGCATGAGGCTGGATGAGAACTCTGAGGGGACAATGGCGGTGTGTGACAGGGCGAAAGAGTATCACGAGCGCAAAGATCTCTGTAGCTGACAGGGGTGGGGATACGTGAGGGGCTGTTCTGTGGTCTGTTGTCAGTTCGAGGCCTGAACCTTCCTCCCAGTTTGTGCTTAGAGATTGGACCTATCTTGTTTGCCTTCTTTTGTCCTGATTCCCCATTAGTTATTGGTAAAGTTGGTGGTGGGGATCCAGAGCGGGATTCACTCAAACTGAAGCACATGGATGAGTTTTCACTAGAAGAATCCTGGAAGGAGCAGTCCTCAGAAGGGAGAAAGGGCACAGGTGATGGACATGCCTCTGGAGGTGGGAGGTCATCACTCCATTCGCCATTTTCTAAGTCATAAGGTAAGTTTGGCTGATGATTTTCTAGTGGAATATCTCCTTCAGTCTGTGAACCCCAGCTGACTGGACCTGGATTACCTGTGTGCCCTCCTGCAGGAAGAGAACCTCCCTGATCTCCGTTCATATTAGTACAGTGAAAAGCAGGCTGCAAGGGGATGTTTTTCATCAGCTCGTCTGACTCTGTGTCTCCAGGACCAGGCAAGGAAGATGGATTTTCCCTCTCTTCTATTGAACTAGAGATGGCTGGGAGCTTCTTGAGACCTCCTCGACGATCCCCCCAATGTTCAGCCTCTTTTTGGACAAAACCATGAGGTCCTCCAAAATTGTGTCCATAAAGAAAATTTAATGGGTCCTCCTGTGGGAAGGGATGGGGGTTAGTCCTCTTGGATTCCCTGAGGTCAGGCAGTGTTCCAATCTTTCCACCCACATTCAAGGAGGAGGTGGAAGAGTTAGAAGAGGAGTAAGCAGAGTCAGTGACATTTGGGTCAGTGTGTGCAAGTACTGAATGTGCCCCTGTTAACTGCAGAGTTGCTCCTCCTGGAGCCTTACCAGCAGAAACTTTCTTGACCTGCTGTGTATTGGCCAGAAACTCAGCCTCAAAGCTGCGGTAAAGGTCCTGCTCCCTCTGTGGGTCTAACGCTGGCAACATCTGGAACCCAAAGCCAAGTCCCTCCTCTTCTAGTTCCTGTCGTTCCATTCCAGACCAGTTTCTATGGTTGCCTCGCCCAGCAGAGCAGGGTGCCTGCGAGATCCGAGAAGAGCGTGCAGCGTGATGATGAGAGTTTCGAGGAGATGAGTGTGGTGAACGTCGCCCTCCTGGGGTGACAGGTGGGAGTGGTCTGCCTTTCCCTGTGGATGGTGAGCGGGGGGCAGGAGGTCTGGGAGTAGTTATAGTCCTCTTGTTGGGGCAGCTGTTGCTGCTCTGGGCTCCTTTAATAGGAGAATTAGAACATGAGGATGATTGCCTCTTAGTGAACCCAACACCCACTCTTGGGGAGGAAGGGGGCACCTGTTTAGGTCGAGGGTCCTCTCGTTTTTCTGATGATGGAGATTGATGGTCTCTGATGGACAGACAGGGGCTGCCATCACTTGACCAAGTACGACTAGTTAACTTACTGTGACTATGGGAACGTGGTGCATGGAGTCTCTTTTGACCCTCATTTCCAGGGGTGCGTCCCCTCTCTGTATGAGATGTTCTTGCTCCATCAGGTGACCCTGATGGTGGGCTGGGTTTGAGTATTGGAGCAAGCGCAGTGCGTTCCCGTGAGTGGCTGCGTGCACGAGGCATTGTGGGCCGTAGGGATGGGGTTTGATTTCCAGCTCCTCCCCTCTCAATCCTATGCCTTCCTTCCTTGCGGTTGACAAGCAGAACTATCTCTTCACCAGAGCGCCGTGAAGTACCACCAAGAGAGTGTCGCACCCCTCCTCCTCCTCCTCCTCCTCCTTTAGAGGAGGCTGTAGATGAGTCACTGTCTCCAGAGAGACGTCTTGTCACGGGCATCATTGTCTCCTTATTCCTGCAATATAAAGAGGATGCAGCCATTTATATTTATAATACCGCCACATACTTAAATAGTCAAGAACCAAGGCACCAACCGATATAATCTTTCTTTATATGGTGACGTGGCATGTTTTGAGCAATGCTGAGGATTTGTGAGAATTTTCAACTTGTAACTGACCTACAGCTCATGTGTGTTTTGGAACAGTGGGCAGTGACAGCCAGGGGGATTACAGGGAAGATGAGAGCAAGTGGGGGCAGGATTAGAAGTCTCATAGATTTTATAGCCCAACACACACCATTTTCCTTTTTCAACCAGACACTGCTCCACAGTCATGCATCAGCAGGACCATCAGGTTTTACTGTAATTAATTAGCTCATGAATCAAAATGTAGGAGGAACAAACTTAGATGATGAATGATGATCAACACAGCTTCGGAAATATAAAAAGGCAAGCAGATACTGTGTTATTTCACTAAAGATTTTAAGTGTGCTTATAAATATATTTTTTAAGGAAGTAATAAACCCTATTTAGCCTGTTTTTTAAACTAATATTGATAAAATATATTAACCTGTTTTACCAATATATAATATGACAATAGGAGTGATTTCCCACCTTTATGTCAATTGTCAATTATTTAGGAATGAAATAAATGTGCAAATAAATGTGGTGCTGAAATTTTTATACATTTGTTCTTCATCACACTTGACTTCTGCAGTTATCCTCAGAAATTCATGCGAAACCATTTTGCTTGTGTGGAGCCCACCTGTTGACCTACTTCCACAGACAAGTTAGCTGTGAACAGTTGTCCTGGGATAGTTGTGAGATTAGCCTTCATCTAGTATGTCACACGTGAAAGGAAATAATCCCATTGACTCAGGGTTAATCTGAATGGGGTGATATCTTGACATCTAATCTGAACAGTGTTTTACAAGAGAAGTGAGCAACATATTGGCTTGGACCCACATTGAACCAAAACACTGCCTTTAAATGAATCATGTTTAACAATGGTGCTGCCACACTGATAAATTTGAATGGTAAGTGAGCAAGTAAACCTGTTTACCATGAAAACAAAAGAAAAAAAGCTTGAAAAACAGCTTTCACATATTCTGAAAATAGATACGGTACAGTACGGTTATCATGACTAATTAACTGAACGAAAGAGGAAGAGAGAAAAGCAAGGAGGATGTAGTTTTAAACAAATTTTTATCTACCTTCTGCCCAGTAGGAGGTGCTGTAAGGTGGCTTTGTGATGTGGATTTGTCAAGGCAATGTCACCTGAGATTAAATAAATCTGCTCTGGTCTAATCTGTGGCTTCCTGGTACATTTATATTTTCTGTATATGTCCGATTCTGTGTGTTTGTGTGCCCTGTCTGCCTGTCCATCTGTGGGCACCTCTCAATGAACAGCAAAAACTGACCTTGCCCTGCACGGCCACTTGTGAGAAATTAATTCTCACACTGATCTGGACATTTACGCTGATACACACACACTCACCTGAGAGGATTAAAGTGACGAGGTTCTGAGCGGTCTCGTGGCGGCCTCGGGAGCAGAGCACGAGCTACACCAGAGTCAAGCTCTGTGGGAAGAGCAGAGCTCTGAGATCGCCCTGGACGTGAGGAGGAGGAGGAAGCGCTCGGGGTAGAGAGGGGCTCCAAGGAGCGTCTGTCAGGGGGTTTGTAAGGTGCAATGCCATCATTTCGCCAGTGTGGGCCTGGGCTGGTGGAGCGAGAGGAGTGAGCACTGGAGGACTTGCTCTGGACTCCTTGACCTTGGCCACTAGCTTTGGCTTGATGGTAGCGGTGAGCTGTGGGGACAGATTGACAATAACTGGTTAAGACATACTTTTAAAACATACTGACAGACATATTGCACAATCACAAATGTTAAAGGCATCATCACTACGATAATTTCAAATTCAAAACCATCAACAAGTAAAACGTCGGTCTCATTCTAGATCCAACACTATCATTTAAAGAACATGTTAAACAAGTGGCTAGGACTATTAACTTTAACCCTCAAACACATCAGAAATAACTTAACACAGAGAGTTTCAAAGACATTCCTTCACTCTATGATTCTTTCTCACGTCGAGTGATGTCTGACGAGCTGCTCACTTGCCTGTCCTACAACTCTCAAACCCATATAAGGATTCTATAAAAATATACTCCAAGTACTTCATAAGAAAACTTTCTTTTCATTATTGCCACATGGCAAACACAAGTTACTAAACTTCCACAACATGACTGATTTAAAAACTGTGTTAAATATACAAGGCACTGCACGGTCTTGCACCTCCCCCAATGACGGAATTTATAAAACATAATGTCAATTACAACAATCCTGAAAAAAATTATAATAAAAATAAATAAAGCCTCTGTTAGAGAATGGTCATGTCGTTCTGCGGTGGTAACTTATGCAACGGCCTACCACCAACAGGGAGAGATGGCCCCCCACATACAATTGTTTCAAAGCTATACGAAAAAAGTTCCTATGATCAGACCAAGGCTGCACTTAAAAGCACAGAAATAATGTTTTGATGTAGTATTATGAAGATATGTGGATAACTGTGTAAAGGTTGTACATATGTGTGATGGTATGTTACTGTGTGTGCATGTATGTAGGCCTTTTTATAAGTCATTTGTATTGTATTTTTTCCTCCTGTTTCTAACTTCCTCCAGGTACAAAAGATAGAAATGAGCTTTTGGCTAAAATCCAGGGTGTTTTATGTGACATGTTTCCATATAATATTTATTAACATTAACTGTCCCTTTTCAAATAAACTATAATTAAAAAATGTTAAATTAAAAAAAAAAAGTAGGAGTGACGTACTTTTAATCACTATCTTGCATAATTTGTTTCTTCAACAGTAGTAGTGTTTGGGAACTGAAGAAATCATCTACTGTAGTTTTAAAAGGTAATTTTCATGAGTTCAAGCCCACAGAAAGAAACTCCATTTTCACATTCTGTTTATATTTTTATTGTGCATGCTAAAGTTTAAACTTGTAGATATAAATTCACTTGCAAAATGTGATCTCTGACGTCGGTCATGAGTGTCCTAGAACAAAATCATATCAGTTTTTAATGCTATCAAGCCCGAGGGCCTGAATATCAAGGCTGTTTGGATGAGCCACTGGAATACAGACACTCCTTCATATTCTCAGAACCTTTAAAAGATTTTATTTTCAGCAGAAGATAAAATCCACAGTATCGTTACTTCTGTAAGACTAAGACGCTCTTGTTTAACCCAAATTTGTTACTGAACGGTTGACAGTTAATTAGTTGTGAGATGCTTCCCTAATGCTTTATTTTATGTCATCTTTTTTCTATTTCCCCAGACCTATTCCAGCATGTTTAACATGTGGCACAGCACCAAACTCAAAATTAGCTTACATTTTTCAAAGATTATGATATATTCTATATTTTTCCAAGTATAGAGGTCCAAATGATAATTGAGAAAATAATTTAGTTTTTTTTTATTTGTATTTGATACAGGATTCTAACATTTTTTGGGACAGTTCTGTATGGAAAAATAAGTTTTATGTTGGGATGACCTGCTCTGCAGGCATTTTATTGGGTTGATTAGCAGAAAAAGATTAAGAATGACCAAATATTTTATTAATACCAATCTTGCGCCATTTTCCACACTTTTTTCATTATTTTTAAATGTGTTGAAAATAAAAAAAAATTAGATCAGTGTTTGCTAATAACAGAGCATAATATGTTAATGAATAATTTGTTTACAACCTTAAAAGTACAATGAAACTCTTGGCCAAAACAATAAAGTAACAAGAAGTGACCTCACCAAAAGCAGCACAGCGACATGGATCATGCTTGTCCAAATAATGCTCTAATGTGTCCCAGCCCCCTCCAACACGCACCATCACATGAGTACGAAGGACCTAAAGGGGGAAAAAAGAGAAAACAGGGCCTGAATAGAATAGATAATGTGACATACATAGATACACATTTATACCCAAATAAAATGGCCAAACATCTTGAAAGATACAACTCAATAGATATGGAAATTTCACAAACGAGCAGTTTGCTGAAGGCAGGCTGACCCTCAGTGTTACATAACATCTAAATGCTCCCCTCCCTCTCCCACAACTCCTCTTTCTCCCACATCACCCCCAGCTGCTGCCATTATGAGGCCTGTTCATTACTATGCCAACCCACAATTAAAACTGAATACAGTAGCTCACAAAGTGCTGTGAGAGACACTCTTTTTTTGGGGTCCCTTTCCCCCTGCCTCTAACGTGGCAGCAGGGTGAATTATATTGTCACAAGTCACCCCTGCTGCCCACTTGGCTTTTCAGCAGAGATTTTATTTATCCCTGGATAGCCATAACAGAGGGGGGTTGGTGGATATGTCACGTCTTACTCTCCTATGCTCTTCTTAGCACACACATCCACAAGATCAGAACAAAGAACCTCACTCCCTCCAGGCAGAGGCTGCTTTCATTGAAGCAGCACACTGTGCTTGATGTGACAGCCTCATGGACGCATCCGCCTGCCTTGGGTTGTGTAACACTGTCTGTCAGCCACATGTTTTAAAGGTTGTACCCACGTCTTTGAGGGCACATAAGGCTAGCTGTAATGTTAACTCTGCGTGGGCTGGCCCAGAGTTTATTTCCACCAAATTGCACACATGTGGCACAGCACCTCATCTCCAGGACGCTGACAATGGTCAAAGTGAGGCTGCAGGCAACACACGTGTACCACAGTCTCCCCCCACCTTCTCTCCAACAAAAATCCCTATCAACCCACTACAGGTCTCTTCATCTGCCATACTACATATGAAACAGTCAAAACAGCTGATCTGCTTATCTCTGTCAGACCTGTGGGCATAAACTGCTTACTCTCCGTTGTTTTGACCTTATGCCAGTAACAGGTTTACAGTTTGTGTGATGCTGCGTGACCATCATGAGCCAGCAGTGAAAAGTAAGGTTACACAAGGTTAATAGCATATTATCATATTTTGAGCATCACTGCAGTCTGCTTTGGACAGCACAATAAAAAGATTAAACAGTCTACTAAAAGACATTTACATACTGCAAACCATGTGCTGCCAACAACATGCAAGGACATAACTTACAACTTCTACGTATTGCCTTTATTATTGCTTTTATTCAGGCTGGCAGAGTAGTTTTATAATGGTACCAGCAACTTTGGATGCAAATAAATTTTCATTGCAGTGTGACAACCATGTGACTATGAGGAGCTTTACTGAAGGTGTAAAAATGCTTACTAAACTCCTATAATTTCAAAACAGCGTAACTTAACAAGAGCCTAATAC
Source organism: Melanotaenia boesemani (assembly GCF_017639745.1). NCBI lineage: Eukaryota > Metazoa > Chordata > Actinopteri > Atheriniformes > Melanotaeniidae > Melanotaenia > Melanotaenia boesemani. The sequence goes on from NC_055692.1 coordinate 18,789,648, forward strand.
TGTCTGTTGATAATAATCACTATTTTTACCATAACAGATGCTGAAATGAAACAGAAAAAGTTAGAAAGCAGCACACAGGTTTAAATGATAATATAAAGCAATTATAGCATATTTTGGGTTATAACTTACATATTAGTAGTTAATGAGTGATCAAAATAACATGGTGTACAGGGATTCAATTATTTTTTGTATTCTGCATCATCAGGAGCCTTCTGAGGCTGAATAGATGTTTAGGAACCATGTTCCACTTTAAATATGTGGCTCAGCTGCCAGCTTTCATAACTGCTGAAGGGGTATCACAGTCTTCACCACTACAGAGACCCGATCCCTGTTTCTATGGCAACAGTGAACAGAGAGACTTCTTTTCATCATTGCTGGGGCGTGTTGAACAGATTATTTTTTTTTTACAATCATGCTGTTGGGTTAAAAAACTAAACTCATGGTCCATTTCAGCTGTTGTTCCCTTCAACTGCAGGTTCAGTCTACTCACTGAGGAAAAACCCTCAGAGGCAAAGCTACCCTTCTAACAACCCCCTACCCCCTTCTGCACATGCATACCATTCAGCCATTTGCTTTCAGGCCTTCAATCCTTGTTTCAGCTGAGGATCCTTGTCTCAGCTTTAATAGCTGAATAAGGGCTATAAAAGCAAAGCTTCTGCCAGTTTCCTCTCATCAGAAGAAGAAGGGAAGTGTGCTGGGTGCACTTGTAGCTGCTTGGGCATGTGCATAATCACTGTCTTCCCCAGGGATGAATCAGGAGAGGGCGGAAAAGCATGAAGAGAGTCAGTCTGACAAGGCAAAGGCTCACAGGCAAACAAAGTCCAACCCAAATTTAAATACATCTGTTGAACTGAAATGGCCTCTTCAATAGGCAAACGTGGTTACACTGACCAAACATATCTCACTTATAAGAGATGAATGGAGGCCAGGAAAGAGGAAGGTTTCTGTGTTTTTGTTTTTTCTTAAAGGAGAGATGTCTTGTTTTGTTGTACGTGGAGTGAAATTCTTTCACTTTGTTCTCAAATACTCTCAAGTGGCTGTTTTGCTGTGCTCAGAGGATGCTAAAGACCTGGAGAGGACGAGACTGCTGCCTCCATTTCAACTCTTTGAGCTAGAGCAAACAATACCAACATCTAAATCTGGTTACAAAAACAGAATGTACATGATCTGATAGTCTAGGGATTTGAGCACAAACCACATTGTTGAAATGCCATTAGGCAGATAGTCCTTTTTGGATTCCCTAATACTCTGGGCAGATGTTTAAGCATCTGCACTGCTACACTGCTGTGTCTGGAAGCAGGGCCCTAAACTTGCTCTGCCTCATTTGAACCATACCCCAGCTGACTCTTCATTCAGATGTGAGCTTTCTAACAAGCTGCGGTATGTGAAATATCAAGTTCCCTCATGGAAGCAATAAAAACAACTCAACTAAATCTAACATGATCTAATAGAGTGTCTCAGCTAACAATAGCTGTTCCTTTGAGTAAAATTTTTTTAATAAAAGTTAAATTCTTATTTTTGTAAAGTTGGCCATCTGCACAGCAGTGTGGTGGTCAGCACTGTCACCACACAGCAAAAAGGGCCCTGATTCCCAGCTTTCTGTGTGGAGTTTGCATGTTCACCTCATAACCGCATATCTCACCAAGTAATCTGGCTTCCACCCACAGTCCAATAACATTCATGTGAGGTTAAATTCTCCCTAGAAGTAACTGTGAGTGGTTGTTTGCCTCTCTGATGGACTGGCGACCTGTTCAGGGTGTATCCTGCCTCTTGTCTGATAGCAGCTGGAACAGCTGAATTTGATTACATAATAAAAAGTCTTTTTGCTTTGCCTCATTTCTCAGTTGTGTAAACTTGATACTTGATATTTCACACCATCAGAACAATACTGAATTTCATCAAAAGAACAAGTCAACAGGAAATAACATGAGGAAAAGTCCTGCTTCTCTTTCAGATGAACAATGTCATTAAAGTCCCTTACAAACACTGTTGAATTACACATACTTATAGAAAATCCTGTTAAATATCTAGAAGTGGTCATGTCTTAGGAGGAAAGTGTGCTAAATGATTTATCTCATAGCACATATCACATCTCCTGGCCTGGACAAAGTGGTGCCACCAGAAATAAAATAAAATACTGATATCACTGACTGGCAAGAGAGTTTGACCATGAAAACCATCCAAGGAGTCCATTAATCTGGCTGCTGTACATTTTAGGTAAGTGAGACCAAATCAATTTCTGATATCAACTGGCCTTCCTGCTCTGTCCTCTGAGGCTTTGGTTTGATACAGTATCAACTCGTAAACTGAGAATGAGACAAGCAGTCCAGCAGGAACAGGCTACAGTCGAGATAAGCAGAACTCAGGAAATTACTTAAAGCTCTATTTGTGTCTACATAAAAAGTTGCATCCTGCTAGTGGGCCAGATGAAGGCAGATTGTAAATATTCATGTAAGACAGAAATCACAACACCCTCACTTTAACGAGCAGTTCACTAGGGTTTGACTCAGTCAAGCGGCTGAGTGTTGTATGTGTTGCTACATAACCCTGGTCCTCTTCAAACAACATATGATGCCATATGCCAGCACCATATGGCTCTGCTCAATTACTGCACGCCTTCACTTCTTTGTGCCAAATATACTAGCAGAAAATGTGTAACTTAAGGCATTTAGTATAATTTAGGGTCATTATAAAGGTTTTCTTTTTGGCCTATAATCAAGGTCAAGCTAACTTTATTAATACCTGAAGGTATAATGTGTTTTGCTGTAAAAATAGGAGAGGTCATGCTTTGTACAAAAATAAATAAATAAATACCAGACACAGAAGGACAATGCCAAATGCACAACACAAAACACAACACAAAAGTGGGTACTCATCTAAGCCTTGGATATAAATAACCATAAGAAGTATAAAACATCAGTATAAAAAACCTGGTCACATTTGGTCAAAACCTAAGACTGAAGAACTAAGAAAGATTGGTTTTTATTTTGTTTCTGCTGTTTTTTATTTTCTGATGGCAAAGGAAACATCAACTGTAAGTTAATAATGCTGAGGGTAAACAGAAATAAAAATAACAACAATAATGTATAATATGAACTTAAAGTGTGTCTGAACAGATTTGTTTACCCTGCCATGCCTGAATACCCCTCTTAACTTTGTCCCACATGGGCATTTTTTTTTTGTTTTTTTGTTTTTTTTTGTGCAGTTTTAAATTAAATGAGTTGTTACTGCCCCATCCAATGCTACTGTCATGGATACCTCTGTGAAAATGTGGAGATAGAGAGAAAGAGCGCTAACTGGGTGAGACTCCAATGGGATTAGCTATAACTATTATCTTTTACATTTAAAACATCTAACAAAGCAGCCTGCAAAGTTGAGTATAAAACAAAATAAGGCATGGAAAAATTTCCCAAATGGTCTGATTCTTTTTCCATTGTTCTGGCCTCTGGTGTGGGCTTATGATCACAGCTAACATCAGCTGTACAACATGAACAACAACAAAGTTTCTATTGCTGCAGAAACACTGCCATCAAAAATATAAATAATCACTTAAGGACTCTTGTGCTTTTGCTTCCTGCCTGCATCAGAACATTTGCAGTGCTTTCCTTGTAGTCGAGACATTTCAGAGTTGGATAAAGTGGCTGTGGACAGGAAATAATAGCTGACTGCTAAGCAGCTGCTCAGTGAAAAGAACTGAGCCATGCTGGGAGCTTGGCTGAGAGTGATGACTGTATACAAGAAGCTGTGACTTCAAAACCTTACAAACTGTTTATACAGCATTTCAGCTGCTTTAAAATAAAAATAAGGCAAGGTTATTTCACTTTGTATAATTCAACACCTGCACTGTAAGTCAGCTGCAAGTCAGATGACCCTCTTTACAAGAAGGTAAACTAAAAAGTGAGAGGTAATATTTTGTAAGAGTTCTTCACAGGACAAGACAATTCAATTAAACTTGTTTAGCACCAATTCAAGGCAAAGTAATCTCAAGGCAAATGCAGTCCAAGTCAATCCAATTTATTGTAGTCTAATAATAATAATAACAACCCAATTAAGACAAATGCATCATATCATTCAGAGTAGTCAAATTTATAATAACTATGTTCATATTAGCCAAATCATATAAAAAAATTTTTTTGCTGAGCTATGGAAACCAAAGGATTGCACCAAATCTTCCCTTCCATTGAATCCCCCATCCTGAGCATTCACAGGGCAGCAGGAGACAGTGGAAAGGAAAAACTCCCTTTAACAGGAAGGAAAACCTCCAGCAGCATTGGACACAGGAAGGGCGTCCATTGGCTTTGACTGGGTGGACAACAGGGTGAGCACATGACAGACAAAACAAACAAACAAAAAAACAATGTAGGCCCAATTTAAACTAGACCATTTTCAGGAGGCAGGCATTATAGATTTAGTTTGCCTGCAAATGTTAATAATATTATAACTACTAAATCTAAATATAGGCACACAACTGTCATTAAATTCATGAAAGTCAGAAATCTAACAATATTGCTCATTGAGGTACAGAAAAAAAGGTATAAATAAAATGCTTGCATAGACCCTTAATGCAATGAGAAGACCTACTCTGATGAAGATCAACGCACTGGAGTCTCCCACTTTGTACTTCCCTTCGGACACCTTGATCATTGGAAACTGAGCTGGACAGGAGCATTGGCCAAGAATCTCCCGCACCTGAGGAGAACAACAACAAACATTTTAACATTCAGGACTCAGAAACATTATATCTGCACAAGTGGGACCAAACAGTGACTTCTTCCTATTCTGAAATGGGATCATGTTTAGTCAGAGAAATCTGTGACTAAAAAGCTGGGCCTGAACACTATGTGTCAACAACACAATGACTGTTTTACAGTGTGAGAAATGAGCAGTCTTGGCTGCCAGAAAGCAGGATGGTGTTGGAGTGTGTGTCACCTTCCTGCCAGTTTTTCTCAAAACACCTACTGGGCGATAAAATGTCCTGCCCAGTGGTTTAAAACAAACAAAAAAAAACTCTATTATCTCATCTTATCAGAGCAATTTGGTCACAACAAAATGTCACAAAAATATATATCTGGCATTGCTAATGTAGCTTTGTAGATCTGTGGGCTTTCTGTATGTGACATCTTGAACTGAAAGGGTTAAAGAGCTCAGAAACCAAACTGATGGTGATGACGATGTCAGCAGGGCTAGGGGTGCCAGCTGCTTTTTGAACTGGGAGTCGGGGCCGGCGTCCTTGCTGTGGTCGGTGGGGGTGCTTATTAGTCAACTAGGAGTCAGACACAACTGCAGGGTGGAGTGAGATCAGCTTGTGTTGCACATGCCCAAGCTCTTGCCGGATTGGACAATGTTGATGTTGGTTTTGGCGTCTCTCTCAGACAAAGGCGTGTGCACACTTGTCGACCAAGTCGAGGGAAAGTGGGGCACCAAAGTGGAGGAAAGCACAGGAAGACAGGACGAGTAAATGCTCATAATTATGTGTACAAGAGCAACAGGAGTGTTTTTGTTTATATTAAAAAGTGATCAAATGACATGGGGGGAAATTTCAGGTGGTCCCTTCATGTTGTATACAGAGCTCAAGGGATATATTTTGCTTTGGGTTTGTGTGTACTTAGCTTAGAGCACATCCATTATTCAGAAGATTAAGGAAGCACCATGTTATTTTCTTTAAATAACACCCTTATACTATCCCATGCTAATTAAAAAGGAATCAAATCACCTTTGCCTCTGTTCTTCGTCTCACCTGCTTCTGTAGAGTCTCTGCTCCTTCCTAGGCTTTGTTGTAAACCAATCTTTATTTTTAGCCTGTGACCAACAGTATATTTGTCCCTTTTTTGTTTTGCTTGCTCTTTCTCTTTTTTCTCTTCCCTGCTACCATGTCTTTCATTCAGTCAGTAGGCTGACGAGCCCATTTTGGAAAAACCCCAGCTGGTGAGTTAATGGAAAGACTGCTATGGTAACAGACACACACACGGTCCCACTCCTTCCTTTTTGACTGCACACTTTGCCCCTCCAATTCTTGCTATAGTTGCTAAGTCTCTCATTCCCATAGCTGTACAGCTGAGATCATAAATTTTTCACAAGAGAGACAGTGTGAGACTCACACAGTGTCTCATAAGCGACGTCAAACAGGACAGACATGTACAATGAAGTTCCTGAATAATAACCTAATCAGTGGCGTCTCGGCATCTCTGACAGTTGAAAGTATTTACTCTGAAGACCTTTGGCATGAAGTGTGTGCACTTCCCATGTCTTTTCTGTGTCAACAAAAGCAGACACACTAAAAAAAATGTGATCACACACACACACACACACACACACACACACACACACCAAAGAATGAGATAGAAGGGGAGGAGTGGGAAAAAGTTATGCAGGAAACATGCGGAAGTAGAACAGGAATGCGGCAAAAAACTGAATGATAAATTATGGATAAAGATGCTTTCAGCACAGACTCACAGATGTTTGAGAAAGAAAATAGAGGCAATCTTCTGTGCCTATCTTAAAATAGGAATGCAGATATGTTTTTACAAGAGCAGAAAGAGACACTGTGACACACTCTTTAAGCTAAGCACTTGAATTTGTCTTCAAGGTGTGTCATGTATAAGTAACAATCCTTTAAAGATCCCTCTGCTCATATTACGTCATATCTGCTCAGCATGAGTCAACAATCTCTTCGTTCTTTTCCTTCCTGACCTGCAAATATCTGAGTGTCCATTCATGGAAGGGATTGGCAGAGCTTGAGGACTGAGTGAACCCTGGGGATCAGCACAGGAAATAGGAGGGGCACAGATAAAGATGTTTAGGTTTTGCTCTCCACATTATTTATTGATTTCAAGTCTAGACAACCATTTTACATTAAGATTTACAGCTTTGGAAAATGAGATCATAACAATGCAAACTCCAAGGTTGCCAGTATTGTTCTACAAAGAAAAACTTCTGTTGAATGATGAGATTTTTTTGGTCGTTGTGATACAAATACACTAACCCTGGCTCCAGTTTTGGTTTAGTGGCTTAGGTTATCAGACTGCAGATCAATAATACTCTGAGAAACCACACATCCATTTCAATATTTGTCTGCTCTCATGAGACAACAACTAATTTAAGACCACAGTTTGCTCGAAAGCTTTAATTAAACATACGTGGGTCTTTTTATGAGCTCTGTGCTGAGAATACTCATTGCTGAACTCCATAAAAACACTCACTTCATAGGAATTTATATACATTTCCAAGCTTTGACTTCTAAGCCTTCAAAGTGAGACAAAGGTTCATAAAAGATGACATGGCACAGTACATAAAGTATATTTTATATTACATAAACCTAGACTATTTATATATATATGTATATATATATATATATATATATATATACACACACACACACACACACACACATATGAACCCAACTTCGTCATCAGACTGATAAGCAAACACTGACAAAAGAACCAGGCCAGTGGGGGTGCCTGCTTGAAAAAACAACTATGTTTTGGGATCTTGAGGGACCATTGAACCACCAACCATAAGCCTTCAAGAGTTTGTGAATGCACACAGCTACATATCAAGCTCTATCCTTCTATTAAAACACTGCCAAAACAGCTTGTATAAACAAGCGCTCTGTTTACAACTATGCCACAGCCCACAAACATGGGATGACCTCCAACTAAATGATCTCTTTAACCAATACGAGGGTGTGGAGAGGTGAAAAATAACTGCATGGATGATAATAATGTTTTCTAATTATACTGAAGTTGCAGCCTAAGGGAATGAATTAATGTGCTGTGGCTCTAACAGGCTGAGCCAGCAGAGAAGAGATGGAAAAACTGGAATATATTACTGCCTCTGGGTCAGGTATTGAGTTAACATCCTTACGTGAGGAGGAAAAATAGTTTATACTTCTTCTTAATCATTTAGGGGAAACACTTTAATGCACTTTCCAAGTGATACTGATGGGTGTTCTCGCAGTGTAATAAGGAAAGGTTAAAGGAAAAAAATATCAAATTTTTTACATCTCACCTATGTGTTTATAATTTTTAACAGCTTATTTATTCATTTACACCCTCCTATATTGATCTCAACAGATTCCCCAGAGTGTGGCAGCAACCGTGACTTGACCCCGATATCTAGGGAGGAACTACTGTAGGGAATGGGCTGGAATGGGAGTGTGGCAACATGGAGATTGCAGATAAGCTCCTCTTAAGTAGTGACCTTCTCCTTAAAACCAAATAAGCATGCCCTCCTTTTGCCAGGGTGTTAGCACTTGGAGTAAAAATCTGGAAATAAATGCAGCATTAAAGGAGTGTACTGGCATTTAAGGAAACATAACTACACACGTTCTGACACCGAGTTAGATATGAAGATTGAAGCAAAGTCTCAGTTTAAAGCTATAGCCAGCAGCTGGAAAGCTTTGCAAGTCTCAACAGGGATAAACAGCAATCTTTGATCTGACAAAGGGAAACAAAACTGACAACAAGCACTTCTGAGGCTTACCAAAGAGCCAAAGCACCAATTTACAGAGTTTTTTTTTCTTTTCTGTAAAACAAGACACTTTATATTGATAAGCGTGTCTGAAAGGTGGTGGTCTATAAAAAAAAGTGTTTTTCTTGTCTTGGTACAAACAGATAAGTGTTTCTGAAAGGTCAAACTATTACTGCTAATGTTTTTAAAAGAATCACATGCTTTTATGTGGTTTCATACTGTTTTGTATTTTCTCAAATTGCAAAATGCAATCATCCTTGTTTCAGGATACACATCATCTGCTGCGTTAAGGCAGCCATTCTGTGTAAATTGATTTCTGTCTATTGGCAACATGATAAACAACCCATTGGGAGCAGGAGGGATGGAAGAATTAAACATCAGGGGTGTGCCTGACTCATTTGAATCATTTGTTTTAATGAGGCTCAACAGCATTCTGCACTCTGCTTGTACCAAAGAAGGTTAGAGGAATTTATGTTCACTCTCCACCTGAGACCAGCTTGAAGAGCCTGTAGCAGAAAAGCACTTACTATTCTCACAGACTGAAAGACGCCTGTTCAGATAGCCACCCAATTATATGATAATTATGCAAATGATTAGCTGATAACATCAAACACTACAATAAAGGGATAATGCAGGTAATATGCAAAGTGTGGAGTCAGCTTTTTCCACACACAACCTGCTGCACTGAAAACAGCCAGGAGTGAGACAATCTCAGTGCAAAACAACCTTTAAAACTCAAAACCACTAAAAACATGGCTGCATGTGTCACTGAAGGCTAACATGCTATCTCAGCAAAGCATGTGAGTGTGACCCAAAGCAAAGCAGGATGACCTACTTTTCCCCTTCAGTCTCTCTACTGTAGCTCTGCCTCCCAGAGCAGCATCACTCCAGTCAGGTTTAACAGAGTGTACAGTGAAGTCACTCAAGGCACGCCGTCTGTTGTCTACTCTCCTTTTTTGTTGCCTGAACACATGAATAGGACCATAAGATTAATGGAGCAGTGTTTACACATGAACAATACACACAGTATCTTCTCTGCATCACCCCTATGCTCTGGAGGTGTTTCCATCCAAAGATCAAGATGTCAGCCTTTGATTACTTTGCTGCCAACAGTGGCGATCTATTAATTTCCCCTCTTCCATGACAACATGTAAGACATACGGTTCCACTCTGCTTTATCATCTCCAGTCGAGAGAGGCGTTGGGGGATGGGAGTAGTGGCTCACATATATATGAACTAAACAAGGACTTAATGTGAAGCCTGGGGTGAGAAGAGACATGAACCAGTTTATCTGAGTGAGCAAGAAGAAGAGAAGACGCTGACAGAAGGAATTCAACAATGACTGTGGAGCATTGTGCTGTATAGATGCCGACTCTTTCAGTAAACATGGTATAAAATAGAGAACACATTAAGGAATTGTTAAGTGTGAATTCAATTGTTAGATGTATGTCAGTTTGTATAGCTACTGTATGTGTTAAATAGGCCCAGAGACAAATGGAAAGACCTGGTGTGTGCAGGAGGTATGACCATGAGTATTTGCCTGAGGTTCGATGCAGCTTACAGGAACATACAGATTTGGTCAAATCATAGCCATAATCCCTTTCTAATGGCAATATGAAAGTAAATCCCTAAATGCAAAGGACAGAATTTTGCAGACACATACAGCAAGGAGGGGCAGCTGCTGCCTTGTACACCTCCAGATCAGAGAAAAATGAACATTTTTACTCACAAGTCAAGATAAGACATGTCATACAGGCACTTCCTCAACTTTTAAGTGGAAAGGCATCCCACAGTAAGATGAGAAAGAGGAAGACACGGAGGTGGTTAGAGTTGACATGAGGGTTGGTAAACAGGAATCTCAACAGCTTATACCTATTTTATCCAGCAGGTAGTTGATGTGACACATTATGAGTTTACTGAGTCACTTCCCTGTTATGCAAGTGTTCAGGGACATATCAAAACTACTATAACTTTGTCCCATGCAGTTACTGTGATTCCTGAGTGACTACATGTCCAGAAAGGGAGTTCCTTTTTGAGCAACAGCCATCTGTTTGCATGTGACAACTCCCTAGAATAATAACATATAATCATATTATCTTCACACTCCATAATATATAGAAGAAGATGCAGGTATATACAGCATTTAGGAATAGCTCTTAATTCATAATACTGGACTTTTCTTTAAGAACAAAAAACAAAGTGCCCCAGGAAGAACTTTGTTGCTTTAAATAGTGCCATAAGGTGGTGCTCATACATGCGTTGCACAGCTCACATTTTCTGCTCGAAATGTAATCAGCTTCTTTTGAGTTAATCTGGTTCCACACATGCTTGTACACAATTAGCTCCTCACAAAAATCATGACAACGTAGCTAAATGTTGGCAGCTTATCAGTTTGCAGAAACATTTGATGAGTAAATCTTTGAAATGAAACACCCGTTAACTAATTATAATTATTAAGAAGAAATTTAACTGAAAGGCAGCAATATTAATTAAGTCACTGAGTCTGCATTAACCTGCATTAATAAGATTGCTATATGGAACTACAGATTGGATGCATTCTGTAGGGTTAACTTGACAAGTCCTGTGTCAGTGATCTTTGCTGTTCTGTGCAGTTTACATCTAAGAGGATGAAGATTTCTCCAGACACATGATGACTGAGGTCACTTCCTGTATCAGTCAAACGTAGTCGGATCTGTGAATCTCTCTGACAGATGATACTAGGTTGTGTGTCTTTGTGCTGAGAGATGTGTCGGTGACAGACATAGAAAAGAGGGGGCCTACACACTGGTCGTCCTCCTGTGATTGTTTTGTCCAAAAATCCACTTGGCTTGAATAATCCACGCTGCTTAGTCATATGAGTGAGAGTGTGCAGACTCAGACAATCTGGAAAAGAACAGCACACAACCCTACTCCGTATGCTCTACTCCTATTTCAATCTACAGAGGTCACACAAGAAAGCGCTCCGCTCTGCTGCCTGACAAGCATGAGTGTGTCTGTCGACTGTGTCCCCTCCTCCCTCTCATCATCAGTGTCAAAGACAGACATTGTTCTTCTCATCAGGATGAAAATATTAACTTCAGTCACACTTGCACTGCCCCACCAGCATGTGTCCTGTAGGGCTGTCTGTCTGCTCATTAGCTTTGCTTTGACATGCTCATGCCCACCAGGCAATAGGAAAGGTTAAACAGTTCAGCTCTTGAAAAGATTAAACATTTTTGGAATTGGCTCCCGAAAAAGTGTGTTCTTTGCCTGCAGGATATTTAATTGATTCTTGATGGAAAAGTTGGATGAAAGAGGCTGGAGAAGACTTGTGACATTTAAGAGGGGAGACACATACTGACCCCATAGGTGAACAGGAATTTAACAGTATGGTCTAACAAAGTCCTGCAAGCTCAAACCCACACCACAGGGAATCAATGGAACCAACTTTTTTTTTATAACATTGACATGATACTTTCAGATATGTACTTTACTTCTGACACATTTTTGTGTTTTACTGCGGGAGATATTTGACCTTCTATCAGGTGTTCTAGCACAAGACAAAATAGACAGGATGATATTTACTTTTGGGCAAGGCCAGAAGAAAAGGGCCTGTGGGAAACTATGTTCTTTACCCTGGGAAAATGGCTTAACAGCAAACCCCACTGTGTGATTAAAAATGTGAGCAGTGAGATCACCACTAGCACAATGCAATTATGACTTACTTTGGGTTTCTAGAAAGTCAATATGGTTATTAAGCGACTCACCAACTCATCCAAATTTCGCATATCACATAATACTCTCTTCTGCGGCCAGATGAACGGCTCTGGATCAGGTTCCTCTTCATCCTCCACACTCTGACAGCTCTCTTTCCGACTGTAACATCTGCTGGGTGAGCTTTGCTCGGTTGGCTCTCCTCCATCGAGACGAAGGCTCTCCTGATCCCGAATTTCCTCTTCTATCTCCTCCTCCAACTGGATCAGCATGGGGGCCAACATGCCAAACTTGGACCCTCGCCGCGCCACCTCAAGAAGACATAGGATAAAATTCTTCTCGTTGCATCTCTCAACCAAGTCGTTGGTCTCAAACATAAGGACGTCCTTGATCCAGAGCTCTTGCCTGCACCATGTGATGAAGTTAGACACATTATCTCGCGCCACAAACGAGCCAGGGACAACATTACGCGACTGAAAGACAACATCTTTTGATGGCACCTTCATGGACTGTGCTACCTCTGGGTAATTCAGCTGGAAGTCCTGCGCAGCGCGGTTCACATTGTTGGCGTGCCGACACAAGGCACAGCCCGTCTCCAGCCCATCCATAAAGGTGTCCGCAGTAATATCTAGATCATACAGAGTCTTCAGCCATTCGGCCAAATCCTCCTTCATGGCATACAGGTATTCTTCACTGGATTTAAAGGGCCGAATACTCTTAGAGGCGGCGGACTGAATGTTGCTCTGATCAGCCATATTGTCTGATTATGTATCAATAAAGTCTACTTAATAATTCCCGATTGTCTCATTGCACAACCGCGCTCCGAAACCTCATCCACAAAACACAGCTTAATAACCGCGTTGACGCACCCATGCCGATTTGCATGAGCGGTTTTTTACGGGAGCTAATTGAAGCCAAGCTTTGTGTTGTCTGAAGCATGTCGGGATGCAGAGTGTCCGTGGCGCATGGATGCGTTTTCCGGATGTCTACGAAACCCGTTTCCTCCACACAGCGCATCACTGGCTCCCGGAGTGAAAGCGAAAACGGATCAGCTCTGGACCCCGACACATACCCGTATACGACGACCACTTAATCTACCCGGTGAGTGGAGACTCTGGTCAGTTACAAATTTCCACGTGTCACCATGTCCACCCGAGGCCGTCAGCTTCTCACAGATGAAATCACGACCGCTGTTAGCAGCTCCGAGTCCACTGCTCGTGTGCCTGCGCACAGGCTCAGCCCATGTTGCGCCGCCTCTTGCGCTGAATGTGTTGACCTGCTGTAGCTTAAACTAGCAGAGCCACTCGGTGGCACATCCCATTATGAGGGATAAACGCTCGGCCGAGGAGAAAAACTTAACCCCATGTTCACCAACTTATCACCACACAAAAGTGTCAGATTATATGAAAATCATAGAATGGTCATTACAGACCAGAAAACATAGCAACTTAGAATAGTTGGACATTTTCCTCTAAGATTTGCTGTTTAATTGTAAATTAGCCTATATAAGAGAAATAATTATTCTAAAATTGTATATATACTAGTTAGGCTATAGTACAAATCTCTGAACCATTTGCAAAGGCAGCAGTTGATACAAATTATGCTTAAATTAAACCCCACAGCTGGTTTGGCTTATTGTGAACTTTTAACTAAGTGTTGCTAAACTAAGTGCACTAAATGTGTTCTTTATTCCATCTTACAAGAAACACGTTTTTTGAGTTTCTTTGTTTAGGGTTAAAACACAAAATAGTTTTAAATAACGAACTCACTGTTAAGCATCTACCCCCAAAAAGCCTGAAGCCACTGAAGGCCTTTAAAGCTTGCTCAGTATTGCGAGACAATAACTTGCATTATTCAAGCTCCTCCCTCTCAACTTTCTAATCTTAACAACGACTGAAGGGTATGACAAGGTAAAAGTCGAGCACTCACAGCATTGTCTAAAACAAGTAATCACTACGACTGATTTGTAGAAGACAGCTCACAAATCAGAGATCTCACACTAGCGGGGACAAGACCTGCAAACCCCGTGACAGCAAAACGTGGGACTGATGATAAATAGAATACAATATACTGTTATCAGTAGCTGAACCAACTGTTAACAGGGTACAAGCAGCCAGTTCCACAGCACATGATCTACTGTGGCCATAAAGATATTTGTTTCTCGCAAACTGTAGAAAATAACGGGTCTGTTGCACATGTGGGGAGAACTGGATTTCAAGTAAGCCCAAATTCTCATTGTTATCCTCTCATCAGGAAATATGTCAAGTTAAGAATGACCATGTAAGACTGTCACCGAAATGTATTATTGATCAAAATGCATTTGGAAATTCTGGTGAAACTCCTGACTGGTCTGTAGTTGCGTGCTTTAAAAAGCACTGGATGGGGAATCTGAAAATTAAATTAGAACATTACTATGAATCCAATGTGGTTATTGAAACACATAAAAATAGTAATTGTAGTAGTTCCACTTCTCTTCACCTTTGATTTTAATAAAACAAGACCATTTTCAACTCAACCTCAGTCTGTCATATATCAGCTCAAACCCAGAACAAGTGGTCATGTTGAAGTTTTTGTTTTGTTTGGTTGTTTTTTAAGAGGTTTTAAAGAACTCTTTTTGTATGATAATGTGTAACTTAAGTTTGTGGATGCAGTTGTGAGCAGTGTTTACCGTTTAAATGAAGTAAAGATTGTAGGCAAGATAATCATGGACATTCACTGCCTTGTGTAAGATTCTTTTTAATTATATACAACAGACAATGATGAGTATATTATTTAAAATGTAATGTTTACAAATAGTATTAGTAGTAGAAAGTGTTGGATCATATGCCTTTCACAGAATGGTGAGCCCCTTAATTAGCTTCTCCATAATGTCTTTTTTTCTTGTAAATAAATAAATAAATAAATAACCATCTTACCTTTTGCTAATTAACCTAATTTCCTGCAAGATGCCCTAACATGTTTATTTCTTAAGCATTGCTCAACTTTTGCAGTCATCTGTTGCACTTGCTTCATTTTCTTTTCTTTTTTTTTAAATTTTGCATGACTAAAATTCTGGATGAGCATATACTGTTTTAACTAATTATATGACACTTTAACTTTTTTCTTTTTATAAAACTTTTTCTTTTTATCTTTAAATCTGAGTGACGTTCATGTCATCTTCTCATAAAACTGTCTTAGAAAACCTTCACCCCCATCCTTTAATTCAACTCTTTAACTTCAAGGTTTATAAACCTGTAATCTAAGTTAAAAACTTTCTGACGTGCCTATAATTCTTCCCAGAATTCCTGGTCTCATTTCTACTTGAGCAACTCGTGTTTACTCTATGCATGTGACTGTTTGAATATAAGCATAGCCTTTGCCAAGAAGGAGGGCTTGTTTTCATTTAAAAAAAAAGGGATGTCTGTTTAAGAAAGGGAAAGAAAGGGGAGGGCAGAGGAGAGAGGAAAAAAGGGGTGGGGATTGATGAGATCATTTTTTTGGGCAGGCAGGAATGAATCAGCTTTTCTATCAGGAAAGAGAGCATGTGAGAATACCGCGCTTTATATTCACATGAACAATTACCAGAGCAAATGAAATCAGATGTAAGAAGTCAGCTGTCATGAATTCCCCAGGCTCTGTGGGGAATATTACCAGTTTAGAATGAGGAAGACAATAGAAAATACTTTTCCAAAACCACCTAGAAATCAGAAACAAAGAGGTCAAGTATCCACGTTTTATTAGACAGAAATGAAAGTGTGCAAGTGAACTAGAAATATTTAAGGTACTTTTGACTTCTATACATGTAAGTGTATGGAAAAACAGCCTTTATAGCCATGTGTTTGACAGCGATTCAACATTTGTGACAAAAACTACTTAATTCCATTTAAATAGTTATTTAATCAAAGACCATGAGACAAAATTTTATTCCAATTTTTCTTTTCATAGTTGATTAGCTTTTTTCAGTCCTGTTAATTTTCTCTGGCAGCAAGTCAGAGGAAGCCAAAAAGAATGACCTTCTGGTCTGAGGAAAAATAATTTCTTTGTATAATTTGCAGTCCTGCCCTTTTGTATCTGCACTCAGATGTAAAGGTGCCATAGTCATTTAATCAAGAGCCACTAGTTTCAGTCCAACCTGCCCACCTACTGGCAAACAAGTTAACAGCTTTGACTAGGCTCATCTGAACAAGTGCTCAATTGAAACAGCAGGGTCAGTGATTACTTTCATTTTAAGCCACGTTTATTTGATGTGCATCATTTCTAATTCAGTTATACAACAAATTCTCTTCTTAAGCTACATCATAAAACTGTTTCAGTTTTAACATTAACTACAGCTGAAATGACTACATATGATTAAAGAACCAGTTAACTGCAATGAACACAGAAGTGTCATGTTTGACAACCTGAAAGAATCTCGTTTCATTTAGTGACATTCAGTAAATAGGCGCACAACTTAAAACATCAAATCAGTAAAATTTTATTTCCCAAGTTTACATCATACAGTTCTAAATAATGGGAAAAGGGAGGCAGTTACATTTACTAAAGAAAAATATTGCATTCTACAATACAATGTCAAAGCTAATCTGCATATTAAAAAAAAAGGCAAAAAAGAAAAAACAGTACAAGATGCTGCATAAACATGGATAACCTAAAACAAAAATGGAACCACAAGTTGACCAACTGCACAAGTTGTATGAAAGCAGTTCTATGATAATCAAAATATGGAATCATAAATTAAAAGTTCTATTAAAAATCAAATTCCACATGAAGTTCAGGAAGTTGTCCTTCAGTAAGGTCGGTCTCTACGCTCCAGGCGATGATCCCTAGGAGTGAGATGACAAAATAAATGACAGAGCTTCAAAGTCTTACCATCATAAACACAGAACACATTCAGAACACATCTGAATTATTTGCAACAAAAATGTGAATATAGCTAACAGCAGGGCTCCAGACTGCGACCAAAATGAGAGACAGTGCGAATGAATTTTTTATCTACTCGCACAATGGCGACCAATACATTTGCAGATCTTTTTCTTGCAGTAGTTATAAATGAATTTATTTTGTCGCTAACAAACTTCTGCTTCCCTCTTCGGCCCAGTAGCTCACAGAATGCGCAAATTAGCTGCTGGTTTGCCGACTCAAACTAACTTCAATACGAGAAAAGGAGACGAACACCAACGAAGAAGACGGCAGCCAACGTGCATGTGAGCTGGGACGAACAACCAGTGTGATAACTTATGTGTGAAAAGAGGCGGGTCTTGGGGGGATTGATTATTCCTCAGTGTTGCCAACTTAGCGACTTTGTCGCTATATTTAGCGAGTTTTCAGATCCGTCTAGTGACCAAAAAAAATAAAATAAAAAAAGGGGACTAACAACAAATCTAGTGACTTTTTCTGGTATTATTGGAGGCTTTAGGAGACTGATGTGAATGAATGTAGTTTACTCTTGCCAACGAGGAGCGGGTGCTGTACAGACCCATTCCCCGTCCACAAGCACTCATACCAGGCTTGGTCTTCTCAGAGCAGCACACAGCTCACCAGCTGCATTCAGAGCAGACGACGTTCACCTCTGTTTCATGACCAGGGCCAGGCTGAAAACAATAAATGTGTTAAGCTGCTGCTGGAGGATCCTGCGCTGGCTTACCGTCAGATAGTAATGTCCATTAATGAAGAGTGTGGACAAAAATATTTAAAAAGTTAAGTGTTGTGAAATGTTCCAGACTCCTAATTAAAAAACAAAGTACACTTAAAAAAACTGAACTAAAAATAAAGAAAAATTGACTAAATTATTGCTGTTCTAAACATCTTGCCTTTCCCACGACATCCCTCTTTATGTCAGCATCCAACACAACTATATGTACT
The DNA here is from genome assembly GCF_017639745.1 of Melanotaenia boesemani. Lineage (NCBI taxonomy): Eukaryota > Metazoa > Chordata > Actinopteri > Atheriniformes > Melanotaeniidae > Melanotaenia > Melanotaenia boesemani. The sequence continues at coordinate 18,807,648 of NC_055692.1, forward strand.
AGGCTGATTATGCCAATAGCTACTTTTCTCACTGAGGAGTGGGAACAGTGGCTGGAGAGGAGTATCAGTCCCTGAAGCTGTTTATTGCCAGGAACTACATGGAGCAGTCATACCATGCCCTATGGGAGGGTGGTGCCAAAGTTGCCGTTCTGCTTCGACTACAAAGTGAAAATCAAATCATTTGATTTGACAAGTGTCTACTTGTTTTGTATTAGTGTGGCCAGTAAGATTTTTTTTTATCTCAATTACTGTAAACATTGTAATTTCTGAATTTATTGTTCAAGTATTTATCATTAATACAGTGAAAATGACTGGAAATGTGAATATTTGCTATGCAAGGGCGATTTCAGTGTGCGCCCCTAAATTTTCTGCTTGTGCTCCTAAAAATTTAAGTTAGGGGCCACTGTGCTCCTTGTAAAGAAAAAGTTATTCTGGAGCCCTGGACTATTAATGGAATAATTCCTACCTCATATCCATCTTTCCACCTGGTGGTCCCATTCCTCTTCCACCTCTGCCACCCATTCGGTCCATAGGTGGTCCTCCACGCCCGGCCCCACGGAATCCTCCTCTGTCCATTCCACCACGCCCCCTGAAGCCACCGCGGTCTCCTCCCCAGCCTCCACGGAAGCCTCCTGGTCCACCAGGGCCACCAACTCCTGCTGGCCCACCGCGGTCCATGCCTCTTCCTCCACGCATTCCCATTCCACCTCTGCCTCTGTCACCACCTGGAGGAAAGGGGGGGCCACCACCCAATCCTTCTGGTTTGGGAGCTTTGCACTGGTTACATTCCATCCTCCAGGCAAAGTTCTGGTTGCCACAACCCCTAGGAACACAAACCAATACACACGTTACAAAACTATTTCACACTTCCACAGAAAAAGCACTCAACAATGGAAGACATGAAGATAACGTACGGATTTGGACACTCCCAGTCCCCTGCCCTCTGTTGCATATTGCCTCCTGTAGGTCCACCTCTGCCCATTCCACGTGGACCACCTCGTGGACCAAACCCACCACGGTCTCCTCCACGGCCCATCATACCTGAGGAACAAATTACCACACTTTTCTATATGTTGTCATGAAAATATTAATTATAGCCTCTTTAACTTTAGATGCAAAAAGCTTCAATATGGAACAGGGTTTATCAAACAGGTTGGTTACATGAAGCATGATGAGCCCATGTGTATTTTTTTTTTTTGTTTGTTTTTAACTTATTTACATAGGTATTTTCTCACTAGTAGTCGACTGTAACATGGCTTCAGATATTGTATAAACAAATACAGTTGACATTTACCTCCACGGCCCATCATGCCATCTCTCATGGGCATACCACCTCTCATTCCACCCATCATGGGTTTCCTGCGTGCCATGGACACCTTTATCCTTCGGCCTTGGAATTCTTTCCCTATAATTTAAGATATTAAACTTTGACTAATGCTTTATAGATTAATATATTTCACTGAGATTTGCGTCATGTCTGATGTTCAGTCTATAAAATTATACCATCAAAATGTTCCACAGCCGCTTTGGCACAGATGGGCTCTTCATACGACAGGGTGGCATCTCCTTTTGGCTTTCCGGTGTCTTTGTCTGTGTATATGTTTATAGCAGGCTGGCCAAGTCTGCGATTCAGCTAGATACAAAAAAAGACAATTTAGCTTCCACATTAGCTGTACTTGCAACGATATTCCAATGAGGTCTGAAAACTTTGGTGTTAAAAAAAAAAAAAAAAAAAAAAAAAAAAAAAAGTTGTTTAGTGGCCCATTTACACATGTACTGGACAAGAGGGAGACTGGATGGAGGACAAAGCAAAAATATTTCTTAGAAATCAGTATTCATGACAACTTCAAAGATAAAAGAGAAAGCTCCTAATAAACTAATAAGTTGTGTTGATGTCTGAACTACCATGTAACCTATCTACTACACCAAAGCAGTAGATAGCCACTTATATGTAAGGAATTTGAAACATGTACCAATTGATATCTCCACTAGTCATATTTGGTACAACTTCTGGAATATAACAAGCTGGGCAAACTCTGGAAAAGCTTTTTTTTACCTAATGTGTACATTTTCATAAGCAGCCCCACTAGAAAATATTAATTTTAAGCTTGATTCTTACCCTTATTGGGCCAACATGCTTAAAGAACTCTGCCATTTCCTCCAGGTTAGCCTTTTCAGTCAACCCTGTGATGTAAATTGTACTGTTCTCAGAGTCATCTTGCTCTTCTGGCCGTCCTATAAGTAAGCACAGAACAACAAAATCAATTCATAAAATGTACATTTAAAGTTGGCATGAACTGTCAACAAGAACTTTAGTGAGAGTTCACTCACCCATATCACGTTCATCGCTGTTCATAGGCCCTGTAGTCCCATCAGTTGAGGAAGAAACAAAACAAAACAAAAAACAGATTGAAAGTCAGTGTGTGAAACTGAAAGTCTATACATGTGAAATACTACAAAACAATCCAGCCATTTCCTTATAGACGCATGACTCATATTGGGAAGTTGAAAATGGTATCTTATGGTACAAAATTCCCACAAGTGATATAAATTGAATTGAAAATTGAACACCTCAGACCCTTTGGCAAATTGTGTCATTTGAAAAGCCTTTAAGACCAGTGAGAAATCCTCAGGAAAAAAGTGGATTCAGCTCATTTGCTAGAGCAGCAAACAAACACTTTAAACGGATCATTAACCTGTCAAATGCTTGTCAGACCAGAAACAGTGACTGAATTATATGAAGTACCTCGGACAATATGGTCTCAGGCAAAAAAGAAAAAAAAAAAAAAAAAGAAAATGAAAGAATACTTTCCCCAATATTTTCAAATGCGTTTGTATAAATAAATTTTGTATACCACAATATAACATCAATACTCAAAGAATATTCGCCCAAAAAGTTTCTGGCTTTGAAAGGACTAACCAGTGTAATACTCGTTAACTTACCACCAGGCTTACTGAAGCCACCTCTGTCTCCAGCGCTGCTATGGGGGAATAAATGGAGATATGAAGGCTTTTCCTTTTACAGCCACTTCCATGGCTCGAGCAAAGTGGCTTGATTGAGGAAGTAATCAAAACATTCTAACTAACCGGACAGCAACTTCAAAAAATACGTCCCATAATTAGAAATACACAATCTAATTGAGGGGAAATGTATAATTTACGTGCAATTGCTTAACTAGCTCAGTACAACTTTAGTGACAGTTTGCAAAAGTAGTTACATTTGTGAAAAAGTATTAATGACTAACATGTTTTAATTAGATAAATGTGACAAATCTGAAACATTTGGACACAGGTAGAAAGATTTCAGATGCACTGATGGCACACATCTAGTACCCATAAACAAGCAATCACCTGAAAACATTACTTCTAATTTACAGCCGACTCATTAAAACATTCTTTGAAAAAATAGACAATGCATCTGAAATTTCACAAACGTATTGTGATTACATTCACCAAGTGATTAAAAACAAAAACAAAAAAACATGGTTAAAGACATAACACCAAAAAAAAAAAAAATAAATAATTTTTTACAGCATTTACCAAGCTTTTAAATTAAAGACAAGATCACTTTATAAACCCATCATGCTCATAAGAAAACACCATCCTCAGTTCTTGAAAAAAGGCAGACTTCGAATCTTTGTTTAAGCTCCTTCCTGCTGCTTAAGCTGGCGACTCTGTACTGAGTACAGATCTTTTTTTTTTAGAGAAAAGATGGTTTAATATGGCTCTCACTGTTACCTGTACGGTATAAATGTGACAAAGCATGTTAAAAAGTGCTCAAAAGAAATCAAACATTTGTATTCCAAACCACAAAACAATTTAAAACATTTCAAAATGACAGTGCCCCCCAACCCAGACCACTTAAATACCTGTGCAAAGCTAAAACTATACTACAGCACTAATTTAACATAACGGTTTAATTTATAAAAGTGTATTTTGTACTGTAGTAATGAATCAGTTATTAGTTATATTTAATTAACCACTACTTCAGTGACTTAATTTGACAAGTGCTTTGATTTTTTTTATTTAAGTTGCATATCAGCCTCCTAGGATAATTACCAGAAGAAAAAAAATACAGGAAAGATCACTGTCAAATAAAACAGCTGATTATTCACGTGGCACTTTTTTTTTTTAAAACTGAGCTTTAGTTTTCTGAGAAAGTCAAGGTTTCAAAACCTCATAATAATAATAATAATAATAATAACCTAATAGTCATGGCAGCCTCAAACAGATTTAATTTTTCATCTTTTCCCTTAGTTTTAGACATCCAATAATGAACCAAAACAAATGTGCAATAAAACTTATTATAATTTTAATAGGGCTTAAATTTATCATAACTTTTTGAAAGAACGAGTGTGGTTTTCCTACTAGAGGGGGAAAAAAAGAGAAAAGAACAAAACACTGTATAAACAGTCAGTCTGCTATATTTACAATTGCTTTTCAAGGTAGAATTTGTGCACCCAGGAGCAGTGGCCTGACTATGAAACAAGGTCAATACAACCAAGTTATTTTCAGGTGATCTGGCTTAACCAACCCCCCAAAAAGATTTTGTTGAGCAATACCACTTTGGTTATCAACTCTGTAAGTCAACCCAGGTGTTCAGACTCCAGATATGAGCACAGTCCAATAGTCAGAGTTGGGACAAAAACACTGCATTTCTGGCACCCTTTAACATAAAAGCTGCTACATATGAAGCAGGAAATATAGCTTAAAACTAAGCCTAAGTTAACTAAGTGAACGGGCAAGTGATGATACTTTGGTCAATATCACCCCTCAATTCATTGAGGGTTACTAGATAACATATAATGTACAATGAGATATCAAATCAATGTGCTGCATGTATAGTACCATTACTTTTTAAAAAAAAAAAAATCATATTCAGTCAGATCCCACACTAGCTCCTTTTAAATGGTATTTTCACCAAGAAAAAACTTAAAAGTATTAAAAACCAACCACAGGGCTTATTGTAAATGTACAATTTCATTCTCTGTCATCCCAGCAAAACAAGGTTTTGATGTTTTTCAGTTATCGAAATTTAATTTTAAATACTTTTGATAAAAGGTGGATTGGATGTAAATGCTACATCTTAGTATTATCTGATGCAAATAAAGTTTGACACACTACACGCTGTGTGGAAAAAAGAAAAAAATGATAAATAAATCTGCAATAAAATCTACCATAAACACTTGCTTTAGAGTTCCATGTCAACAGAAACAGCTTTACAGTAGTCAGTCTTTGTTTGGGCTACACATGCCTTTCTTTCTGATGAAATCTCTAATGAACAGACTTCTCAAAGAGAAAAGTCACTGATTGACTTGGAGGGAGATTAAATGGATACCTTTAAAATTTTTCCCCCTCCAAGCAAATTGACTGGCCAGGAAGCATGGCTTTAAATGAGTTGCTCTTTTATTCACAAAACCTAACCCACTCCAAAGAAGGTTATGTTTGATTAAAATTTACCATGGCAACAGTGAAAATTCAGAGCTGAACATAAACTCAATAAGCCAAAACTCCGACTTTTATTACAGGGTCCTATCAGTTGAAGTAAAATTACTTTCATGAAGGCTATACACTTCTGTGATTCATTAAATACAAAAGCAAAAACCTTGAGAGCTAGCTGTTGCATTGTGAATTTAAACATGATCACATTACACCAAAATCATTGTTTTGACGCATCGCAAAAAACCTTGACCACACCAGGAATATTACTGTAATGCATATACTTAATAAGCCCCAAGTTTTTTCATGTTTTTGGTGTAAGCCTCACTAATTTATTTCCCCACCTTCCAACTTTTGTATGTTGGTTTGACATTACAAAATACAGCCAGGATTGTTTTTAAAAATGTATATGCAAGAAAGCTAAACTTTGGTTGTACAACTTAAGACCAGTTTTAGATTGTATAGTTATAGTAACATTGACCACAGAAACTGAGGCAGATTTTATGAAAAAACACTTTTTGTGTGATAAATCTTTCGGGTTCATTGAAAGAAATACAGGTCAGATAGGAGAAATAAAATGAAGAAATATTATTTTAGCTCTTTGAAGTTTGCTTTTGATATTTTGCTATATTTGGCCATTTTTCAATGTTGCAATTTTTGTGTTTTGGTATAATTTCTTCAATCGAGTCAAATAGAAAAATGTCTATTGTCTGTAACCCTTAAAAAATACCTCAATCACACCCTGAAAATACCAATGAATTGACAAAGATAAAAAATGTCTGAAAGCGATACACTGACCCAAGTTAACATACATTTTAAATAAGTTATTTATGTTTTATGGAAATACTTGAAAAACCAAGGCCTGAAAAATCAGTGTCGGGACTTACTTGACTCCTAACTGTATTTTTGCCCAATTGTAAGTCACCCATGTATGAACCTTCTAATGAAATCCAATTGCGTTAATGTATAAATGTTTGTGCAGATGTTCTTGCAAAACGTTACACATTACCAGTAATACCATGACGATATCCACATTCCCAATTACCCCAAAGGCGATGTTATCATACGCAAACAATGTTCTACGATGAAGACTATTCAGCCTAAATGTTTATGCACAGGTCTCTGGTCAGAAAAACAAAATATGTATGAATTAAAAAATGGGATATTGTCTTACCTTCAACTGTAATGAGGCAGGGCTAAAAGAAACTTATAAGACTAATGTCTGATGGTCTATTTATGCCACCATGTGTAAAGGAGAGGCCAATAATTTATTAGAACTGACTGTTAAAAAAAAGAAGAAAAAAAAAAAGGAAAAGAAGAAGAAGAAGAAGAAAAAAGACATCGGTATACCTCAAGACAATGAATTTGCAGAATTTGTAAGAGTATTTGCTTGGTTATTTCATCAATTTCAGCGTCTTAGCCCTGCCTCAAACAGCAAATGTACCTGTAGAGTCAGAATAAAAAAAATGAGATTACATGCTAAGGAAATACACTTACCCCATTCCACGCCCCATGCCTCCACGACCACGATGCATCATTCCACCTCTGTCAAAGCCATCCCTTCCAGGGCCTCTGCCTTCTCCTCCCCCCTGGTACCTCCCAGGCTCAGAGCCAGGGTAACCAGAACCTCCACCCTGGCCATCCTGTCTGTAGTTACCTATAAAAGCGCAAGGCAGAAGCATCAGTACATACAGTCTTCGTGCTTTGATTTTTAAATCCAAATGTTTCAGTAAAGATTCAAATGGAGCAATTTAGAACAGACAAAAATAAACTTACTGTAATGGCTGGATTGGCTGTAACTGGGCGGTCCACCTTGCTGACTGTACTGACTTGCTGGAGGCTGTCCATAGGAACCAGCAGCTTGAGGAGGGTATGCAGGAGGAGCTTGTTGCTGCTGTGGTGTCTGCTGTTGGTAGCCCTGCTGCTGGTTGTAGCCTGCCTGCTGACTCTGGTAACCAGGCTGTTGCTGTCCATATGATGCAGGCTGGGAGTAGCTACTTTGGTTGTAACTAGCTGGCTGGCTGTTTGCATTGTAACTGCAACAGACACGGGCAAAGACCAATTAACATGTAACACAGTAAGGAACCTATTGTATCTTTTGATTTCTACATTTATCGTCCATGAAGGACATACCTCTGAGGTGCCGCAGGGGCAGCCTGTTGACCATATCCGGGATAGGCAGACTGGGCAGTATACCCTGGCTGAGAGCCATAAGACTGGGACGCAGCTGGAGCAGCAGCAGCAGCAGCAGGAGTGCTGTCATAACCACTGGCTCCATAACCCTGGGCTGACTGAGAGTAGCCATGGGCAGTAGTAGACTGGGCAGGATACCCAGCTGTGGAAGAAAGAGAGCCATGTGTAGTGTTTAAAATGTGTGTCAATAAGTCAACTATTTGTTATCAAGCTAGTACTACTGTTTTTTTTTTTTTGTTTTTTTTTTTAAACAAAGTAGCTCAAGGCACTCACATAAAAGTTGAAAATATTGTGATTTTAGGTCACCAACCTGATGCTTGCTGGCCATATGAAGATCCATACTGTTGTTGCTGCTGAGGGTAACCTCCAGCTGCAGGTGTTGTCTGCGTGTAACTGCTGTCAGCAGCAGCGGCAGCAGGTTGAGCATAAGAGCCATAATTCTGCTGGCCATAGGTTTGCTAATAGAGAACAGAACACTGTTTAGGTGCTATGCAGTACACAGCACCAACTTAAAAAGGTCACTGGTGCAGTAAACAACAATACAGAACCAACACATAATGTCACTCACCTGTGCAGACTGTCCATAACTTTGTGATGGCTGGGCAGCATATGAAGCGTACCTGCAGAAAAACATGCTAGTTTTTAGCATAGGCTATGGGGTCCCCTTGCCTCCTAAATTTTAATTATTCGATTAATAATGGGGTGTATATTCAATAGTTTAACAATTAATATATGTCTGTCTCACAGTGATACAATAATTTATCCTGAATTAATGTTAATTATAATTCAATTTTCATATAATTCAGTAATTAATTTATTATAATTCCATTGCTTTTGCTTAGCATCCATCTCAAGCCTCCTATTCAAGGCCTTTGCTGCAGCAATCGACTCACTAAAAGACCACGTCTTAAAAATGAGAGTTAGCATGGAGATTCTTACCCCTGCTGAGCACTGGCTTGATTGTAGGAGCTGTAATCTGAAATGAACAGGTAAAAAAAAAAAAAAAAGTCAGAACGGTTAAACTTTTTAATCAAACTTCCTTTGCGCGCGCGAGGAGCACGTTCTATATAGGCCGCTTGGGTGGTCGCCATTCAATACGAAGGTAACTTTATAATAAATAAACCAATAAGCTGCGCCAGAACTAGCAGAGGCATAAAGTATGCATAGACAACATACTCAACATACACTCTGTTTGAACTGCTTATGCAATGTAGAACAAAGACCATGCGGCAGTTGACCGCAATGACTAAACGAGCTAACAAGACAAGGCCTTTCACGAAATGCTAGCTTTATTCATGGTAAAATAGTCAAGTACAGAAACGGTGAAACGACGGATAATAACGACAAACACGCTAGTAAGATTAATAAACGCAAATAAATGTTTTAGCTTTTTACCCAATTTATTTGAAAACCTATCTATATTATGAAAATTCCACACTCACCGGGAGCTGACGCCATTTTAGTGTACCCGTACGAGACGACTGGACGGAGTTGGCTGCCGTTCTTCTCCTGGGGTAGAGGGAAAAAAAGAAGAAGAAGAAAAAAAAGAGATGGTAATCTCGCGAGATATAGACGGCAAGGCTGCGCGGATTTTCATCATGATACAAAATAAACGTGGGTTTCCTCGCAATGTACCAAGAATATTTTAGATAATCTTTCTTCGGAAGGGGAAGCAGTTTGGAATATAACTGGGCAGCTTACACTTATAAATAATGCGAAGTTTGGATAGTTGTATTACACAAAACTATAAACAAAATCTTGACATTTCATACTGTCCTTTTAAAATATTCCTTTAAGCCTAACACATTCATCATAAAGTTGTAATTACTGTCAATTTTAATATAAAAAATGTAATCGTTTTACTAACCAAAATGTGGAACTATAGTGTCACATTTATAAAGTTCTGTTGTTAAAGAAATAAAATAGATAAGCCTTACTTACTTAGTCATTTAAACATTTAAATTTTCAGCTTTTTGAATGTGTAATTTTGCAGCTTTTCTTCACATTGATTTAGTTTTTCTTTTGGCTTGGTTTTTGTGTCCTTTTGATTTAGCTGTTTAAAATGTGTCTTTAAATTGTAAAAACAATTGAAATTTAATCTATAATAAAAATACACATTAGTTCCTTCAGATGTGTAAGGGTTTATTTTCACTTCCATAAGTAGCCCTATTATTAATAGTGTCATCATTATATTCTTAAACTTTTACCTATAACTTTTTTTATTGCAGAAATTTTACTTCTAGCATACAAATTAATTTTATCACTTAAGTCTAAGTTACCATTCAATTTGCAATTCTGAATTAAATACTTATATCTCGATCTGCACTAGTAATAGTAAAATATAACCATATTGAGATATGAGGGGATCTATTGAAAAACAAATACCTATGTGTTGACTTTCTCTTCATAAGAATGTGTCACTTGCAATTCCTTACCCAATACAGTGTGGAAGAGGCAAATTGATTTATGTATTCTTTATTTTATTGTATTTTATTTTTTAATACCAGATTGCTGATTATAAGTGTAAACCAACTGCATACTTTGAAAAATGTCATCAGATCAATTATATTTTCCAAAATTCTGATGTAAAAATTCCTCATACCAGAAAACAACACATTCTTTGATTTGAGAAGCTGGGGCCAGTTATTTTTTTATTACTTTTTTTTAAACTAAATCTGTTCATAAATAATTGTAAATAACAGTTATTTTTTTTACATCTGACAACCTTATAAATTTACTAATGTATTAGTTGTTAAATATGGTCTTTGTATTTTCAATCTGTGTGCTATATGCTGCTGACCCATTGACCAGGTCGCCCTTGAGATCTTGATCTCAATGTGTGTGTGTATTTGTGTGTGTGTGTGTATGTGTGTGTGTGTGTGTGTGTGTGTGTGTGTGTGTGTGTGTGTGTGTGTGTGTATGTATGTTTTAACCTAGTTAAATAAAGGTTTAATAATAAAAAAATAATAATAATACCATATCACTCGAGAAAATAATGCAGATGTGTTTTTTTTCTTGTCCAGTAGGTGGCGGTAAAAGAAGACTAAACACTGCGTCAGAACGTTGTCGCACATATAGCCATCAGAAGAAGAAGAAGATTGCGGAAGTTGGAAGCCGTTTGGTTTCCCCTACATTTTCAGGCTGACATGTTTTTAATTTGCAGCATTTAATAGTAACTTTTGAACCATGTCAATATTTTAAAATACCAGCTAAAATCGAAGACTTCAAGTTAATCTTGCGTTATGAAAGTGACATGTGAATAAAAGACTATCGTAGTCGGTACAGTAGCCATATCTGTGGATTATAACATAATTATGATTGAAAAAGCTGATATTAAAAAAATGCTGCGTCGTTTATTGTCAGTGAGACTTAGGTTTGGATCAGATCGCACTGGGTTCTGCCTGGGATCAGCTTTATTTCTAATATTGATGCTGTTGGTGTATTATTGGGGTATCCAGGCAAGTCTCCGCATTGGTCCAGGAGGAGACTTTCCAAGTATCACAGGTAACTACTTTATTGTTTAAAGCATCGGTGTCCCAGAGTTAGTTTAATTAAATTATATAACTCATTTTCTCCCCCTCAGATGTGTTTCTGTATGCTCTGAGTCATGATGACCTATCTTCTCTGCTGGTCAGTGTTACTCTCCTGCTGCTGTTTGGACCACATCAGGAGCAACACTGGGGAACAGTTGCTTTGCTGGCCCTGTCTATCCTCACAATGATCATACTGCCTTTAGTTTACACCCTGGGTATCTTTGTGTGTGGAGGTGAGGCTAGTCGAATTTGTGGTTTCTCTGCCATCCAACTGGCTTTGTTTACAGCACAGTGTCGACAGGCGAAACAGCGGAGGCTCCTAAGATGTTTGCCAGTCTGGTTCCTCCCCTGGCTTCTTTTGCTTATTGGCTTGCTGCTGTTACCAGGGACACCTGCCCTGCTTCACTTCTGTGCAATATGTGTTGGACACAACTGTATCCTTTTTCTCATAAAATAAGTCAATTATTGCTAATTTAAAATGTAGTTTGTAGTTATTTTGTGTTTCATATTGGTTATTGCCCCTTTTATAACCATTCTTTGTCTCTTCATTGTCATTCTCTGTGCCTTTATGGCTGTTCTGTATCTTGGTTTGGTTATTTTACATCTCTGTGACTGTTTTCTTTGGTGCTATTTTGCTTGTAAGGGGTTCATGCACAACAATGTATCTCTTGCAGAGATACATTGTTGTTCTTGGATAAGACCCAGGGCACTCAAACTGTTTGGGTCCTTTGGCCAATGCTTAGTGAATACATTTAGTAACCTTTCTGTTCATCATAGATGTGTGATTAGTTTCAAATGATTTTAGCTGAAAATATCCTACCATATCAGATCTATAATGGCATTTATTTCTATTCAAGTCTTTTTATTTTATTTTTTTTTAAAGAAAATACTTAATGTAACTTGCAGATGGTCAGCACTTTATTGGGATGTTGCAGGAACTGGGGGAGTTCAAGTGTTTGGATTTCATCCCTGACTGGCTATATGTTCCAACCTTGGCCAGGTTCAGATTGCCGACCTACACAACCTCACATAGGTGCTGTAACTATTAAATTATTATTGAATGTTTACAGTCATTGTCTGTGTCACAGTGGCAGAATTAATGATTTCTTATTTTGTTTTTACAGCTCACTTCCCCAGTTTACTCCTGTAGATCAGCCAAATGTGCCCCCAGTTAGCATAGCTTTCAACCAACACTCATGGATGGAACCATTACCTGCTTGGATAGTGGAAGAATCTACTGCACTGTCTAAGGCAGAGGTGCTGGAAGAGCAGATGCTAAGGGCAGGAATACTAGCCTCTTTAGAAGATGCTCCTGAGGAGGACCCAGATGCAAAAGTCGAAGTACCTAAATCATCTGTTTCCTCTCTGCGGTTAGTCTTTTGTGTGTGTATATGTGCAAATATGTCTATACTAAAGCAATCATTCAAAAGTTCCTGCTTATGTTTCCTCTCAGACTCCAGCAGCTGGAGAAGATGGGCTTCCCCACAGAAAAGGCTGTGGTGGCATTAGCTGCATCAAAGCAGCTAGATGGCGCCATTTCCCTGCTTATTGAGGACAGCATTGGCGAGAAAGCGGTGGTGGTATCCAAAGGGAAGAACCCTCCACCACTGCAAAGAACTTAAATAACCTCATACTTCTAGAATGAGCCTGTTAGAGTTTTTGAACTTGACTTACACTACGCTTGGGTTTTGCTGAGCTTCTGTATTCTCCCTGTGGGCCATATATTGAACTGTTTTGTGTTAAAAAGTCCTCTGGAAAATGGAGATGTAAGATTATGTGATCTCTAATTAAGTACATGCAAACTGTTTGGAATGTTTTTTGTACCTCTACATCACAAAGAGCAGATGTCATTCATTTAAGTTATAAAAGTATTTAATGAATACATCTGTACCACAAATGAGAACAGGTAACATGTTAAAATGAAAAAAAAAAAACAAAACCAAAACAAACAAATGAACAATATTTTATTACACTGATCATTTTGACAGGATTATCTTAACACGATAACACATTTGTAGGAAAAAAGTTCAAAATATGAAATGGTTACGCAACGGAATACGACATAAACTACAAATGATCATTTAAATAGGTTCACAATACAATAAAAGATGAAAAAAACAAAGTATTTTCATCAACCGACACAACAGTGGTAAAAACAGGTTCAAGTTCCATTCCATCCTTTGTGAGTGTCTGTGTTAAAGATTTTGAAATGGAAAGTCAAGTTTGCAGAGCGCTGTTTTTATTACAGCTTTTGTTTTCAGGTTGCAGCTTTATGTAATGTAAATGATTGTGCCTGTTTTGAACACATTAATGTCCAAAATACATTGCAGTCACATATCAATATGTACTTTCAGTGGGAAAAATAAACACTCACACTAGAAAACTACAAATAACTGTTAGCAACGCATAGCTCACACAGAGATGACTTCATGTTTTTAGTGCACTACATAACACTGAATAAAACAATATGATAGAAGTATAACAAAATGAATACTAGAGGAGGAGGTTTGCCTGTGTAAGTGTGTCCAACAAACTGTACATGCTCAATATACTTAAACAGTGGACTCTCAGATTGCTTCAGACTGCAGATATATATGAAAGGAAAAACAAAAAACAAAGCAAAAACTCTAACCCAGTCTCTCATCTCAAATCTGATTTCTCCTTCACTTGATTTCTCAAAATGACCCTCATTTTCCACAACAATTTATAGTTCAGGGAGCACCATAGAGGATTCAGATTTTCCTTTTTTTTTGTTTTCAAACATAATTTTTGTTAATTTTCTTTAGTTCTGTAAAAAAAAACATGAAATACATAAGCAGCTATTCAGAGCATTTTCTAAGGGTTTGGTTATGGCAATGGGAGATGGTGAAAGTAGTTGTCAGGTTATCAATGTAGCAGGGCAATGTGGAGTATCGGCAGAGTTTCCCTGAGGTGTTCCTCATCCTAAATCTGATGATAAAGCCCAGACTGGGCACCAGATACGGTCTGAATCTGTTGAGTGCCGATGAGACCTATAGGAAAGGAAGTCAACCCAGCCTGTGATCCTCAGGGTGAGCGTGGGGTTATTCCCCTCGAACCTTGGGGTTGGAGGACAGAGGGGAACCAACTCGATGTGGAAGTACACCTGCTCTCTTATCTCTGTAGAAACTAGGGGAGGTTGTGCCAAACGGTCCATCCCCAGACCCTAGATCCGGCTCTGTTGAAGAAAGACAGCAGTTGGAACAGGTCCTCCCTCTCCATCAGTATGTGCAGATGTATGCACTCTACAGTCCTCATCCAAGTCTACACTTAACCTGCTACTTCATTTTGATTGCCAGTTGGAGCCATACGGAGGATACAACAAAGAGGTTTCTGTAGTCAGAAAATATATATTTTGTGATTTTTTGTATCAGCTGAATAGATTTATTTATTATCTGCATAAAAAAAACAACAACTTTGGTTCAAGAAACACCTCTAATGGAGAAATCCCAAATACTAAAGTGATTGGGGGGAATTATTAATCAACTCAGGGTCACATTAACAGACAACGATAAAGTTAATGTTTTCCCTAAATTCTTGTGGAAATAATTTAGTATTTTTGTAGACATTCGTAAATGTTGCCACCAAAATCTCAGAATAATCAATTTGCTTAACTAAATATCTTTCATCCATTTTTTTTCCCCAACACATCAAATAACTCCAACTTATCTGTTAGCTATCAATATTTTGATTTTAATAGGATTTTAATCAATTTTATTTAATATTGTTAAAAATGTATTCACAATTTGCATAATTAATCCATTTTTCTCCTTATATGAATTATTGCTGATTGATTCAATAATTTATTTTGTTTTAGTCTCAAATCTTCTTTCATTTTCTGACATGTCCCCAAGTTCCCAGGCCATGTTTCCATAGTGGTTTAAGCTAAATTAAATTAACTGTGGCCTACAAAATCCACAGAGACCCCCAAAAAAGCAAGTCATGAAGCAAACGAATGAGAACTACATTAAGTGAACAAGTTAATGTTAAATTTTGAAAAAGATGTATTTCTTTACAGTTTTAAAAAAATTATTTTTTACATAAGTAGTTGCTTATATCTGGCTGAAATCTATTGAAATGTGCCAAACTGACGAGATTCTACAGACCAAATAGTCTACAAATCTGTAACCAGATTAAAAATGATCATTTTAGTCGGCCTTACCTTTTGTAAAAGTGACTGACTCAACTTTCCTGATCAAGAAATTTCTCATGGCTCTAATACTTTGGAATTCTGCATTATATCCAATAACCTCCTGACAAATAAAAAATGAACAATGCAAGCTATATATATATATGTTTAAATAAAAAATTCTTCAATTGCTACAAAAGAATTAATGTTGTTTTCTTAAAGGTTACTTGTCTACTAAAACACTGAAGAAAATGTGCATCACAGCACTCCAAAGCCAAAATTATCCTTTAATTATTCGTTTGCATCAATCAACCATCCAAAACAAAAAATCTGCAACTTCTAAGATACAAAGAAGGCGCTCCTAACATTTGAGAAGCTCCAAACAGGAACTTTTTGGCACAATTGTTCTACTAACAGGCTTTAATAAACTTATATGTAATTAGTATGTAAAATAAAGAAAAAAAAAATCCCTGAAAATGTCAAATCACAGATTTTCTTAATAACCATGACCACCCAATACAAGAGTTTACAACTAAAACCATGATCCATGATCCCACCTTTTTCTAACCAGCAGGAACAGACAAAGGCAGGTATGAAAAACAGACTGAAAGAAACAGGATTTTAAAACATTCAGGACTGCATCTTTCATAGCATGACCTTGACAGAGAAAAATATTTTAATATCTGTGCTGCCATCAAAAGATTTTAAAACCAATGAACATTTTAAACAAAATACACATTTTTTTAAATACATCTTGTTAGTAGCTTAATCAACATTTAATAGTTCAGTAACAAGTGGTTATCACTAACACTCCTTCTAACACTTTATCAACACTATCTAGATTATGTCTATGAGGTACGTGAGGGCCGGCGGGACTGTGGGTGTCTCAGCGTTACCTGGCCAGATGATAGCCTCCAGCAGAGTCACCCTGCGAGCCAGAAGCTCAAGGTCTGCCTGCAAGTCGAGGATCATCTGCAAGCTAATGTCCTATCAGAGAGCAGCGACAGGGGGACTGTGTGAGGGAGTGGAAACATCAGCCTGGGTCCTGGGGCTGCTTGCGACTGTTCCCACCTCCTGTCTCAGCTGTGAGGTACAGAGGGAGCATGAGCCCCCTCTGCCTCTGGCTTTGACCCCTGCCTAAAGCTGACCCTTCCTCAGGCCTCCTACTCACCATGAATACCGATCATAGTCTCAAGGATTAAAACCCTCTCGGCTAAGATCTTCAGCGCCTCTCTGATTTGATGTATTCCGTCCCCCTGTGAAGATAGATACAGCCGTCAAGGTAAGGAGCACAAGCTAAAGGACTGTTCGCCAAGATGCAAGTCATTTTTTTTTCAATACAGATCAGCAGTTAGAAGGTTAAAACAGTCAACATATCTGCCCAGCACGTTTATCCATTCCTATATTTCTCTACATCTCCATCATTCTCTAATCATGCTGCTATATAAAGACATTTTCTGCCATGCCAGACTGGGCAACATCAGCATGCACATTACAGACCAGCATGCTGGCAGCATCGCACAGCTGAAATACACTCTTTCAGAATATAGACATGATCATGCCATCTGCATTCTCTTTGTTGGGTATCAGCTCAGCAAGACACATATTTTAAGCTTTGCAGTCTTAACACTGCAGGTACAAAAGTTACCCAATGTCATCTGACTGAGCGACAGCCTGTGTAGGTTCGCACTGACTTCTCATTTGCTTTTCCTTCAAAGATAAGGTAGCAACCTCACGAGTCATACTTTATATCATGATAAAAGTAGTGGAATAAGAAAAGTAAAGCACAGAGAGACAGCTGATGCCATCATGATCTTCAAAGTAGGCATGCAGAGAAGAATGGCTGAAACTTTTTGATGCCAAGGTGAGTGATTCTTTCTAAGAAATATGTTC
The DNA here is from genome assembly GCF_017639745.1 of Melanotaenia boesemani. Classification (NCBI taxonomy): domain Eukaryota; kingdom Metazoa; phylum Chordata; class Actinopteri; order Atheriniformes; family Melanotaeniidae; genus Melanotaenia; species Melanotaenia boesemani. The sequence continues at coordinate 18,824,853 of NC_055692.1, forward strand.
ATAAATAAGACGAAGTAATGACATAATTAATGTGTAGAGTAAAAAAAAGGAAAAGTTACTTCAGGAGCCTGGTTCTGAGGATTGTTCATTGATAAAAATCTTAGGTGTGGATTAAAATGTCTCAAGCTAACTTGACTTTGTTAAGCCTCTAACATCTGTCACACCTTTTAGAGACTAATATTAATTTCTTTTAGTGAAATTTCTTAACAATTGCTGGATATATTGTTATAAAACATGCTGTTCATGACCCTTTTGGGGCACGAACATCAAGCAAAACCTGTTTTCTAACTTTCAGTTTCATAACTAAAGAAAGGTTTGTACATTTTTTACTTTGCCTTATTTCTGTTTTAATGACACTATGTTAGTTAATGCATTAGACAGGTCATTTATTTAAACATTAAGAATAAAGAAGGTTAAAGTAGTGCCATGCTTGTCATGCAATGTTGCATTGTGGGAGAAAAGAGGATAGCTGTATCCACTCCACTCACATCAGAGCACAACACCTCTTAACCCAAAAGGACCCACCACTGACACATAATGGGATGATTTGGCATACACACACTGTATTTCCTTAATGTTTCATTGAAATGTTTCTAAGAGAATATAATGAAACAAACTGATTAGAGGTAATGGAATGAGTGAATTCAAATCAAATCAAGTGTTTGCATCACTCAGACCTTTTATTCTCCTATTGTTTTGCATAACTACATGTATATGCCAAAATCAGATGCTGAAAAGGTGACTGTGAAAGGTAGCCATGGACACAGTAGCTTGCAGAGGGAGTCAGACAGCTTTAGGGTCAAGAGGACAGTGTCGTAACAGGGGCCAGCAGTCCAGCGCACACCCCAAGGACCGACAAAAACACATCAACACACAAAATCCAGCACCAATCACATACACTCAAACAGACACAACAACAGACATTGTATGATTCGTCGACAGGTATGAACGCGTGGGCTTCAGGGAAAAAGAAGTGCAGCTAAATACAACAGTTGGTGGCTAATCACAGCCACAAACACAATGATTGTTACAAGATTGTAACCATGACCTGAAATGCTGGTCAAAGTTACAGATAATTTAGAATAAACTCAATGCAATTTTAATATATTTTAAGATGTTATAACTTGAATGAAGATGTCTTACAACTAGTTTGTTCTTTTAAAATCAAAAGGAGGTACAAGAAACACACATTAAATATCAAATGCATGACAAAGGAATATTTTTCCAATGTTTGGTCTAAAGGCAGAATCTTCCTGCTCAGACCACCATATAAACCACCAACTACTGTCTTACCGGTAAGCCCTTCTCTCCTGGCTCTCCTTTGGGACCTGGAGTTCCCTGTAAACAAACATGATTTTGACTTTGAAAGAAGCGATCCAGGAGTTTACAGCTCCTTTTTAGTGATCGTGTTGTCACTGGTCAGTGGGCTTTGTGCTGCTCTTGAACGCAGATTACAGTAACTTAACCAGCCATGATTTGTTGTTGATGTTTATTTAGAGGTAGCTTACCGGCTCGCCTCTGAATCCCCTTTCTCCTGGGTAACCTAAAGGACCCTGAAAAATCAAAGGCAGGTTGCAGAGACCGGTTACTTTAAAAAAAAAACTTATTGAATCGTATCACATAAGCAGTTTTTGATTAAATTTGCCTTTTACCTAAGTCTGTCATTTGCTTTGACAAAAACACTACAGGTCAAAAGTGTGAACACACTTTCCCATGGAGAAAACCTTCCCTGAGGGGCAGTAGCTGAACTTTAGGGCGATTTTTATTTTAAAGAACTGAGGCCCAGATCCAGATTCTGGATACATTTTTTGCAGTTTAACTCTTAATCTAATATCACCTCTCCAAGAGGTTTCATTAAATTATGCCTTATAGTTTTTGTAAAATATTAGAGATAAAAAGCTGTGATCTTAAACTTGTGCTTGGGAGGATCTTGGCTTAACGGAGGGATAAACTAATTTAAACTGGGTACACTCACTCTCTCTCCACGTTCTCCTTTTGGCCCCACTGGGCCCTGCGCTCCAAGAGCTCCAGGTCTCCCCTGTTCAGAAAGAAATAAAATATAATAAAGAAACATCTGTGCAGTAACTAAACTGACAGACCTGAATTCTGTAAAGTGCAGGAACACTTACATTCTGTCCTTGGGGGCCAGGAGGTCCTACTGGGCCTCTAGGGCCTGGGGGACCTGTGTGGTAGATTGAAAGAATCATTATTTTTGACTGATGAAAAGCCCAAAGTTTGACCTGACATATGACAGTATTTCCAGGTATTTATGACTTTAGACAGGATCAGCCATCAAAAAACTATAGTGTGACAGAAGCTAACGAAGACGTCAGATTGAAACTAAACAACATCTGATGGATAAAGCTGAACAAATTACCAAAGGGGGTTTGTATATAACCACTTTCAGTATTAGAATGTTTCAGTGTGTGGACAGATGCTTTACAGCCACAACACAAACATCCTGCAAACAGTAAACACTCACCGATGGGTCCAGGAGGACCCTGAGGTCCTGGAACAGGCAAACGTTGTGAGTCATGGAAAGTGTTGGTGAAGAAAGGGTCTTTTCCACGATCTGGAAATAAAACAAAATGTGTGTACTAAACAGAATACAGAAGCCACTCTCCTGGATAAAATGGAAAACAGAAACTAAATTTGCCAGATTTCTGCCAGATTTAAACAACTTAAAATGACTGTATGAGGCATCTGTTATTGTATTATGCAAGTGTCATTTTATTAACTACCATTTGTACTATTTATACCCTGTCTAAGTTATGGGTTTCTAAGTACATCCAAATTTCACTGCCATGACATGATGGCGTTGTATGCTTTACTTTGTAACTTGTATGGAGTAATTCATGCGATGTCAAATGGTATTTTGGTATTGTAAATATAAGGTGATATTCAGAATGTAACATTATTATTTAAATAGATTTGATGATTAAGCAATAACTTGCATTGATGAGAAACATGTTGAAAGCTCTTCACTGTCTAATATTTGCCTCGGTTTTTGTGGCTATATTGGAAAACCTGATACATTTGAGTGAATAAAGTGCACAAATCAGACCTTTCCTAATCCTTTCTCAGGAGCTCAGAAGTTCTTCTTAACAAGCCCTCTAGAGGGCAGTGTTTTAAAAGTAACTGAAATTCCTCTTAATGGCTTCAGCAGTGTAATTAAGCTACACTATAAAGAGTAATGAAAAGTAAAGAGATCAGAGCTGCGTATTTATTAAAGTTATGTAATATTATGTTTGAAAATATTCTATATACTTTGTGTAACACTGATCAGTGCCAGACAATGACATGCATACACAGCTTAAGGACAAGAGGAAGAGACTGGTGAACGTGCGTGCTAGGGGAAGTGTGTGGCTGTTAGGTCATTTTACATAGACAGGAAACACATATCTAGTCACAGCATGACACATTAGAGATACGGACAAGAGGATGAGGAGGAAGATGAGGAGGAGGACTGATATCTATAAACATCCTCCAGCTGGCAGATTGTTGTAAACCACTAGAGGTGATATCCAAGCCACAGTGGTTCTCTGTGTGCCTTACTATCTCTAGACAAGTGCTACATGTTCTTCTCAGAACATAATGGCATCTATGGTTTTAATATTAAGCTATCTTCACACAGTCTTCTTCTTCACTCTGTAAAGCCCTGGGCTGCTGTTTTAGGAAACCTCTCCTGTTCTAAGGACGGGAATTCCAGCATTCTGATGCTCATGTGGAAGCTAAATAAGTGAGTGTTTTCCAAAGGAAGCACAGCGCAAGACTACCAGCCCCCGTCTCTACTTATGTTCCCCACTGTTACTTTGATGTTAAAGAAATGGCCCACAGTCTCGGAAATCATTGTGCCAACCACAGCACCTCTGCACAAGAACTCAGACCTTACAAATCTGCATGCTGCATACTTTGTTTTACCACTGAAACCATGTATAAAACCCGCCCATCTGTTGACCTTGAAAGAGCAGTCTAGCCCCCCTGCCCGTCTCTCACAACCCCCTCCCTCCGAGTTGTATGAATGGCCTGCTGTACATCTGGAAACTGTTGAGTGACATCACTTATAGACAGGTTCCCATCCCAGTGTGTGAAGACTGTCAATCCCAGAGTCTGCATCCATTTAACACTGTTTGACTCTTGGCTCCTAGACAAGGAGGAGCAAGTAGCAGATTAACGTCATCCTGTCTGTTTCTTTTTCATTTTGTCTTTTGTAGAGTCTTAAGTGTCAAGCTGCAAGTCTATAAAACCTGACACATCACACTAGAGAAACTAAATAAATAAATAATTGAAGGTGGCTGCATCCAAAACTGATTTTGTTTAAAAATGGGGTCACATTGTCTGGCCTGGTTCAGATAAAGACTTCTTACAAGAAGGATCCTGTAAAAAGGATGTTTTACATAAATCAACTTAGTAATGGGATTTTTTTTAACCAATGGGAGTCTTTCAAATCCACAGAAGTAAGATGTGAGTTTCTAAGCAGCATCATTCAGTCTAATCAAAAGAAAATAAATCACATTAAAGGGAAATACACTACAAGTAAAGTTAAAATGCAAATGGAAGCTGGATGATGCCTGGATAGTTGGTTGGATCAGAAAAGGAGTTTGTAAGTTTTTGTGGTTACATGTACATTTCTGTCCTCATTTCAGCAAGGTTTTCTGATAGCTAATTTGCTAGAGATAAAACAGGATAAACAGCTATATAATAACTCAGCATAAAAAGATGAAGATGCCCAAGAGGCACATTGTTTGTTGGGATCAATATTTGTGTTTCTATTGTTCTTTCTAATTGAGCATCACATACCTGCTCTGCAACATTTAACAGTAGAGTACAAGAGGACATTTACAGCAAATGAAACAATCATACTAGGTTTTCCATATGTCTACTAAAGACCACAACTAAGTAGATTAAAGTATAAAAACTTGCTGGAGAGAACTGAATGGAAGCAAAATTTCCTATTGGCACGATTGTTCTTTTTGATGAAGCACAGTAATGGAGAAGTCTTGTGCTCTAGTAGAGGTGACTGTGATGTTTCAGCCAGAACTGAAAATTTGTTCAGATTTAGGCAGATCAGATTATTCTGTTCAGTTTGAGATGGTTATATAAGCGAAATCTCAACCATGCAATCATCATGCACTTATCTCACATAGAGCATCTGGATAGGGGTTGGCAACCACAGTCCTGCAAGTTTTATAAGTTTTTCTATTTCAACACACCTAATTCACCAAGCAGAACTTGATAAGCTGATGGATCCATTTCTTTTTTAATCAGGCGTTAGAGCAGGGAAACATCTAAAATCTGCTGGACTGCAGCAGCTCTTGAGGACTGGAGTTGCCTAACCCTGGTCTGAACCAGTCATCAAATGGTTAAGAGAAAAATTAATTAATTAATTAAAAGTATTTTACAAGCTATTTATTTATTTCTATCAACAGTTATATAAAAAGTCTCTATGATCTTAAAGTGTATATTGAAAGTGGAAGAAGACCTGTGATGTCTGTAGATATGTGTGATGTCTGCTTTAGTGATGAAAAGAGTCATTTTAACCATTTGTTGTTGGATTTGTGTCATGGAGATTATAAGAAGTGTACTGGTTGTCCTGAGTCTTACTGTGGTCTGGCTCTGGGATGTGGGCACTAGGAGGTGATGGTGGTCCTGGAGGACCTGGAGGTCCTGGCGGTCCAGGCGGACCTGGCAGACCACTTTCTCCTGGGAGTCCTGTTGGACCACGGGGGCCCAAGAGGGGGGAAGAAAAACACAAATCACTGTGGTGACAGACATGCTGTAAAATTTTATCTTAAACTGTCTTGTAGTGATGCACAGCACATGGCAGACTGATAAATGACTGTGGGTGATGTGCTGATAGGAAGATAACCTGTGACAAAAACCAGAGAGAATGAAGTTTATCTGAAGTGTTGATACAAAAGGATTATTTCAGGCTGTGCTGAGTGTGTACACTTTGATATCTGTGAATGAACATGTGTGACAAGCAGAAGGAGTGTGTGTACTGGCTGATTTAGCTACTTTGTAATTAAAAGGAGGCAGATCATTAATAATCTGGTGCTGGAAACTTAAAAAGTGACACAGGGAAACTCAAATACATAGTTAAACTCTGCAAACTGTTACAGCCACAAGGTTCATATTAAATGAAAAACTCTGCAAGCATGCCACCAGCTTTTCTAATGTGTGTATAAATAAATCCTGTAAAAGGTCCATATGAGTTGGTCCCTGAAAGTGTCCCTCCACCTATTTCAGCCATTAATTTCAAGGTGGAAAAAGCATCACAACAACATCTGACCTCAGTGAGGGAACATTGCTTGCTGAACACCACCTCTCAGCCTCTGTCAAACCAACACTCACCACCTTTCTGTTTATACACTGATGCAACTGATGATGACAAACCACTAATTACTGCAATATGATGTTATTACAGCTTTGGTTTGACACGTCTGTAGCATTTTCTTTTAAATCAAGCTTTGGTAAAGAATTGCAGCGCAACTGTCAATGTTTAGGTTGCTTCATGGAGATTCTAAGTCGTAATCCACAGCACATATTAACAGTCCAAATTTTCCTTATGTAACATTTTAGGTAAAACTGTTCACGTTTTTCTTATACAATAACAGCTCCCTAAAAGAGCTGGGGATGCTGTGGCAATATCTGAGTAGATATTTGCAATACAAAGTCCACTTTTCTTACATATCTGGGTAAATTTGCATGACACTGATCACATTCCATTCCTGTGTTTATCTTTCTCTTTAAACTGGAAAAAAAATCTACACAATAAGAAAACACTGCACCTCTTCGGATACTTATGAAGTAATGGAGATAGAAAAAACAATAACAGCCCAGGCATATGGAAATCATAAGGACCTGGGGTTTGTATACGTAGAGCTCATGCTCCTTTTAGATTGAAGTCACATGGCACTTCGCAGAAAGTGGGTTTGTAGTTCAAGTTTCACTCTAAATCTCATCTTTACCCAGCAGCAGGCACAGAGTTGGGTTTATATGTTAGTCTGAAAGGAGAGACACTCCCTTTGTGATCCAGAGCAGAGGAATAACAGCCTATAGCGAGAGCAGATGTTGTGAAACACTTATAGCGCCATTTACTTTATTCATCATTCATGTTGCAGCTGAATTTACTTTTTTCCCCACAAAAGGTTGTTAATTACTTTAACATAACCAAAAAGCTCTAAATACAAAGAAGAGATTCATGATTTTGGTTTCTGTCATGGCTGATGACAATTTGATGACTATAAATAGAAGTATATGTTGGGGAGTTTATAAATATATAGTCAACAAAAAGAAAAAGTGTCTGCTGCCCATGAAGTGCTCCTTTTTTAGAAACATAATTTCAAATACAAACCAACAATATGCACAAATTCCAGTAACCAGAAGAACTCAGAAGTCGCTGGAATGCTCCAACATTTACTGTCTGCGGGCTGACTGAGAAGTTTAAGACAAATACTCAGACCTCTTTGATTTCTCAGCTCTTTGGTCAGTACTACGTCATTTAAACTGTTTGACTGTACATCTTTTTTGATGACAATCACACAACTTTACGTGCATCTTGACAAGCTGTGTCAGCATCTTGTAGGACAAGGTCCATATGTTTATCTAACAGCTGTCCACCAACAATGAGCTGTGTGTGTCTTTACCTTAAGTCCACTCTTACCTATTGATCCCGGAGATCCTTTTGATCCAGGGGTTCCAGATGGACCCCTTGGCCCTGCCTCCCCCCGAGGCCCACTGGGACCTGGCAGCCCTCGAGATCCTGGCTTCCCTAAGAGGAAGAAACAGCCATGAGTATTCACAAAGCTCTAATTGGCTTGACACCAGCTGAACAACAACAGTTACAACTTACCATCTCTTCCAGGAAGCCCATCTCTCCCCTTTTCACCTTGAGGACCTGAAATGACAGAGATGCTTTAATCGAAAGATTTATGTCTATAAAAAATATTTTGAACATGGGCCACTTCGAGAAGATGTTGTGTGAGATCTACTGGGGATGAGATGCATTTCAGCAAAAAGTGCTGCCATTATTGGTTCAAATTATAAGGTGTATAAAGTGTACTCATAACTTGTGTTCTCATGTATGACCTCACACCCTTTCACCTACATCAGCAGCAGTTAATAACTTATTAGACCAAAGCCCTACTTGTAGCCTCTGAAGGCAAAAGTAATTTTTAAAAAAGTAAAATTAGGCAAAGATTGATCAAGTATGGCTTGTTTGGAAGGAGAAAGGATTTTAACTTAAAATAACAGTTTACAAAGTTGCATCTGCACAAACATGATCTCTGCAACAATATCTTCTGGACAACACTACAGTGGAGATGTTTGAATATAACTTGCAGCAGCATATTTGGTGAAAGCTGAACTCACCATGACAGCACAAATATTTCATCCCAATTATCAAGCACAGTGGTGAGGTGGTGATGATTTGGACACCAAACCTGGGCACCTTACAGTTTTTAAGTCAACAATGAGTAACCAGAGTTAATTGTGGGCTTATCTGTCTAATAGCTAAAGCTTGGCTCAAATTAGGCCAGGCAACAGGAACAAAGCAAAGCAACAAATCTGGAACAGAATGGCTGAAAAGAAATAAGGTGTTGCAAAAGTCAAGTCAAAGTCAACCCGACTGCAATGCTGTAGTGGAACCTTAAGAGCTATGTTCTGATACATAAAAACTTAGAATTGAAAGAATATGGTTTTTCTTTTTCACATCTATCTCCACATCTAACAATTTAGCATGAAAACAAAATGAAAAAAAGAGACTAGCTTCTCTTTAAACAAGTCAAAATCATCAGTCTTAGCATGGAACTGCCCTCCCTCTGCAACGTTACCATGCAGAGCTTTGCAGATGCACAAGTACTTGATGCAGCTTTCTGTTCCTGTGTCAAAAACTCCAAGAGGACAGAAATATTCTGTCTGTTAAATAAGGAGCAGAGAATAAATGCACTTGGGGTGGTACTTTGGGCATAGCAGTAAACTACACTGCACCTATTTTCAACAGGACCGTCTCATTTTATACTAATAAAAAGTCTGTTTATAAAGGGACTAAACACATTTTATAGTAGGGTTGGTCAACTGTATGTTTTCAGCCATATCCAGTGCTGGTCATGACTCCAGGAAAGGAGGATGCTTTTATGCTTCCATACAGACACAGAGAGCTGAAAGTGAGGGGTGCAGAAAACTAGGCTCTTGCTTTTGTAGAAGGAAATGGATGTGTGTGCAGTGCAGGAAACAGGATATGAGCAGAGGTGAGCAAGTAGAGGACAGGAAAAGCTACAAGAGCTTATTTTTAATTGAATTATCAAGCATAAATTCCTGGACCCCAATTATTGGAAATACACACATTTGTTTGCTTAAACTAAAAATTTATGAAGACACGTCACTGTGATATGGCTACCTGCAGGTCCCTGCTCACCAGGGGCTCCCTGAGCGGGCACTGCCCCAATCAGTAATGAGGCCTCTGGAGCAGTTCCTCCTTTACTCTGAATGTTACGATGTGATATGGCAGCCGGTGCTGTGAGCAACTGCACCTAATACAGGAAAACATTAAATAAAGCACAGGTAATGTAACAATAAGCTCGACCGGAGCAGGCCTGTAAAATGATTCTGTGATTCACATTCAGTTTTCATTCACCTTTGCCTCGAGTGAGTTCAGCCTGTCACTCAAAGCTGTGATTCTGCTGCAGTTGAGGCAATCTAGAAAACAAAAAAGGTCTTTCTTTAGCTTTAACAGACATGTGAGTATACCTCTGGTATTTTGTCCTCAAGAAAAAGTAGCAACAAATTCATAGGTCTTACTTGAGATAGGCTCTCCTGTGCGAGCAGGCGGGCGCCGTACCATGGAGGGTTTCCTAACAGCCTCTTGGGCGACAAGCTGGTTCCCTGCATCTGTAATAAAAGATAAAGTAAAATAAAGAACATCACTTCTGTTACATGGATTTACTATTGTTGGAATTTTATGCCAAAAAAAAAAAACATAACCATTAGATTTAGAAGTTTCTATTTTCTGATAAACAGTTGATAAGAGATCAGTTTCGTGCCCTGGCCCAAAGAAATTACCCAGTGGGGATGTGTCTTGAATCTGCAGTGTTTTCTGAAAACCTAACAAAGGTAACCTATGTTGTATAAAAGTTTTTGGGAAATTGTCTCTCTTCTCCTTTGGTTTTTACATTAGGAAACATTTCCTTAATACGATTATGGTCACTAGTTTAACAGAGAACTTCTGTTCGGAGCAAAATAGAAAACAAAAGAGGGTTTCTGTAGGGTGGAACAACAGTGTTTCACAGTGTGCCACCCTTTTGGCAAGCACCGTTTCTACAGTTCTCAGTCAAATCCACTGTTCATTTGCAACTTCACTGTCATAAGGCCAAAATGATTAGTGCCAAAATACTGAACTTAATATCTTGATACAGAAGTCTACAATCCAGCAGGTAGCATCACATCAAACATCCCAATCTTTTTTTTTTTAGGATCCTTCATTTCTTTATACAAAAGAGATACACAAGTGAGAATCAGAACTACTAATCCCCCATGTAAACTGTTTATTTTAATACACCTAATTTAAAGATGATTATTAACTATAAAACACAATTGAATTAACTGATTGATCATATTCATCAAAGACACCAAACATCATTTGGTTTAAGGAAAAAGATAAAAGTGTTTGCTTCTGATTATAAAATGATTTACATTCAAAGCAAGCATTAACAGGTTGTTAGCTGTAGTGTATTTATGTATTCAGTGTCTTATCATTCCTGTGATTAAAGACATAAGTCTTTACAACAATCATTAAACAGTGTGCACACTGAATCTCTGTTAAACTGCTTTCCTTTTCCCTTGTTCCTTTTATGGAGGTGAAAATCACAAGGCTGGGATGAGAGACGTCTAAAGACAAACAAAAGTTTTCTTGTGTGAAGAGAATAGCCAGTCTCGGCCCGCATTTAGGTCTTTCCTTCATTTTATGAAGTGTGGTGGGAGTTTGTGTCCTGGAGTTCTGGATGTTTTGAATGGGCGGACCTTTGTGGAAACGGTTAGACTGACTCCATTGTCTGGTCTGGCCTTACTCTGGCTGGCTCAGGTGCTCCTGACACAAATAAGAGACTGAGTTCAGCACCTCATTAGCCAGCAGGAAGCGTGTCTTTCCCTTCAGTGGCCAGCAGCCACAGCTATGTCAAGTGCTACACTACAAGGCATGAAATAGCACCTGCAGTGCAGAGTTGGGGAAGGAGAGCTCTTATACTCTTGACTGCTTCACTGACTGTAACATCAGATGTCATAACCCACTGTTGCACCCGAGAAGGAAAATTAAAGCCTTACTGTTTTGAATAAAAATGAACATTTTTGGAACTTAAGATGCAAAAGAATATTGAGTTGACAGATTACCAAAAGAGGGGGACCAGAGAGGGCACAAGAGGACTTTGAAAAGAGCACACAATGCATGGTTTAGAGTAAATTGAGACTGCTCCAATTATTCTCCCTCCTAAACCTCTGTGCTCATGATTTCACTGTTTTAGGCTCTGGGTATGTCTCAGAGGATTACATGTGTAGATAGATTTAAACCATGTATGACCTGAGAGGGAAATGTTATGGCATGAGCTCTGCATGTTCTCTCTTACATGTTTCAGAAACAATCTAAGTCATGTACAGAGATGAGGAGAATACACACCTCATTCTGCTCTTCACTTCTCTGTACTGCACTTGAGTCCATATGGGGGAAGGTTGCAGAGACAAAGAAAGGTGTGTATGCGTGTACATGTACAAGCACATCCCGCAGACTTTTCCTGCAGAGCTCGAATCATGTGGATGGCTGCATTCAATAACAAAGGGGGCTGTGCGTTGGAAATCTAGTCTCTGCTCCTCCCCTCCCAATGCCACCTCTTCTTCCTCTGAAGTAAAGAACATTCAAGATCTCCCCCCTCACCCACACTCCAGCTTTTGTATGAGGCATTAAGCCAGCTTTGGCACAAGAACTGCTTCCTCCCACATCCACCTCACACACACATTTTTTCTATATTGCAACAGCAAATTTGAAATCCTGCAAGACCCCTAATTTCTTGTGCATTTCCTATGACAGTATCAGTGAACTTCATGGCCTGTGGTGTGTGTGCATGCAGACAGAGAATGCCTAGGATGCTTGAAGTGTGATCCAATGCTCTGTTAGCCAATAATAACATCATCCCATTATATCTGTTCTTTGATTTCAGTGGACAAATTGTCCTGCGGGGAGAGTCATAGTAATGTGATAATGTGTTTGACCTGTTTACCTCCGTGTTGCACTGGTCTCTAATCAGTGACTAAGTTATAGCTCTTCATTAGAGAAATACCCCCGCAGAGAGTTCAGCAGGCTGTGCTGACATCAGCCATCTCTTTGCACTTCTCCCTCTTGCACAAACTCACATAATTTAGTAATTTGTTTACAAACACCTCCCTAAATGATCTTTGCTCCCGCTGGTGCAACATCATTGGCAAAGTTGGAAGATCAGGGTAAAGTTTACTGCAAGAAAGTTATACTTTCCAATTTTAAAATCAGTTGTGTGTTCAAGAGTTTATGAAAGATGATCCCAGGTGGTTAGAGCCTGGGTTTATGATGATATGTAATGCACATGTACAACCTTGTGTCCAGAAAGGTTGTGACATTGTGAAATGATGATTAAATCCAATATGTCATGATTTAAAAATCACTTAAAACCTACAATATATTTAAATGAAATAATACAGATTTCATTGTGATCTGCGTCCCTGCGTCTCCTCTGAGATAGTTAAGCTAGTTAATTATTTCTCACTGAACTGTGGCTGTCAGCTCAGCACAGTGGGACTATTTTTGATTCATCTCAGCTCTTTTGTATAAGTGTTTTTAGAAAGAAAAAGTGAGGTTTTCTCATTCCTGCAGCACCCTCAGTGAAAATTAGTTTGTGCTTTCATCAATGCAGATAGAAGCTGAAGCCGATAAAACTTTGGACTACTGCAGAGCCATTTGATGCGGGACTGAAAGCCAATTAAATCCTTTTTCATTGCATTCAAATGCCAGATGTTAGTGGATGTCAGATAGTTTTTTTGAAGCAGAGTAAAAACAAAGAAAAAAGGCTTTAGAAATGGTTTTATCAGGCCACACATGTACACCTAAAAGTCTTAGTGAAGCACAAATTCCCAAGCTGCAGTAAACAAACAACTCTGAGAAGTGTGTAAAAATAATCTGTACTTGCATCTTATATTAAGCTGTACCTGGGTTCAGCAGGTGCAAATGTACATGTGCCTTTAATGTGGACTGAGTACTGATCATTTCACTACATTACTCACATTACTAAAAGGCTGCATATACATATACATAGACATTTGGCATTAAAACATAAAAATAACAAAAATGAATCTGTTACAAAAGCAAAATACAGAAGTGCTGACAGGAGTGAAAACACTAGCTTTAATAGACTGTGGACCATCATCAGAGACACACCAATGCCAAGTGTTATAAAAAGGAGAGAAGCACCTCATCTGAGCTGACTGCACTCAATAAAATGTAACATTTTACATTTTAGTTCACAAATGCATCAATAACTCAGCTGCTTCATTACAAATCTGATATTATTGACCTAAAAACTTATTTAAAACTCTGAGGAGTTATAGCAAAGAGGTGAACAGCAGTTAAACCTCTTATTTTCTGATCTGAGGAGGGAGGATGTGGGGTCTTGCAGGACTTCACCGCATGTATGACCAGAACACATGTGACCTAAAACATATTGTACAGACTGTATTATTAATGATTCATTGATGGATCATTTTTGCACTGATATCCAGTAAAAATAAACCTACAGAGTGCAGTCACTACTTAAACAAACTTGTCACACTCAGCTGCATGTACTGAGTGACCCTTGAAACTCATCATCTGCTTAAGTTAATTTGTTCTATGCTTGTGCAGAGAGACAAACAGGCCTTAATTTACAATTAAAACTATTGTTGTTCATTCTCAAAATCTGTGTGGATGATGAATAAATTCATTAAGAGAACTGAACTGTGTTGTCTCAAAGTTTGAAATCGGAGTCTGCCAGCTGCTGAGAATGGAAACACCTAGACACAAAAGTGCAGCATGCAGACATTGCAGAGCGCAAAGTCCTGATCCATCTCTGTCTGGTCAATTAGCTGAGCTCAGCGCTGCAGCATCATTAGTGATCAGGCGCTGACAGCCAAGCGGGAGGAGGCGTTTGTCTCTGTCTCTGCACTGGACAGACTGAAGCCTGCTGCTGCTGCCTTCAGACGAACACATACAAAGTGATGTGCTGTACTCTCAGAAACAAGCCAAGATGAATGGGGAGCCTAATCAGAACATATGTCTGCTGAGTGAGCTGTTTCTTTCTCCTATTTTTAAATCCACAAAAGACAAATTGAAACTATATGTTCCTGATATTGTTTTTTCTGCTCTCCTCTCACACGTTTTCTTCTCTATTTCCTTCTGCAACATTCCCACATTCAAGAAATGGTTTCAGACCAATCACGTCACTTTTAGTGTGATATGTAATTATTTTTGTTTTGTTTTTGTGTTGTGTGTTTAAATTAAGTAGCATCCACAAAAACCCAAGAGAGACTCATCATGAGCAGAAGTGGAACACCACAGGAACCATGTTCAGCCTGTGCCAACATTTTATTCACTGAGAAAATGACATTCAGAGGTTTTATGTATTAGTTTCTCATCTGATGAGCACTTATATGAAGTCACTAGTACGTATCGGTGACCCGCAGATTTAAGGAATCTCACGTTAGCACAGAGTGGAAAAGATGGATTAAGCATCCTTTTTTATCTTTATAGGCTGCTTTTCATTGATGACTGACTGAGATCAGTCTCAGGTATGAAGTGAACCACCAACAGCTTCTTGACAGCTGGCAGCTCTCAGTCTGCTGACCTGGCCCGGATTGTCTGCACAGATGCAAATTTCCATCTGAAACCCTTTGTTTACTATGCTTTCCCATGGACTTGGCTGTCTTTTATTAGGTGATTGGCTTAAATTGCAGGACACACTTCATCATTACCTTCCAATTGAAATGCCACTCTGCCTGTACGCCTCTAGGCCTGAGAGTGGAGCAGCCAACGCACTGGACTGGTTCAGCTATAATTACAGGTGAGAGGGAAGTGCAGCCATGCTGTAACAACTAGTCGGGTAATTGATCCCAGAAGAGAAGTTAAGCTGAGCAAAACTGAAGCCTCACTTTCTGATTGTTTGAGCTGAAAAACAAGTGCACTGAAGCAGTCAGCCTACGCTGGCATTTATTTTTTTTTTATTTTTTTGTTTTTTGTTTTTTCATAACTCTAGGTGAAGTGTTGCAATGACCTGATGCAAATAAAACCACAGTGGAGCCTCAAAGACCCTGAGGTGAGAGTATGCAAGGTCAAAGAAGCTCTCACCTCATGTACACACATCTCACCTCATCAGTCAGGACTGACATTTAAACCAAAGCAGCACAGGATGTACAATCACCACATCGCCATAACACCACTCTTAGCAAAATTTATAATTACATTTAGTCTTGTTTTTTCTTTTGAGTGTTTATACACACTTCCTTGCAGGACACTTCCTTGTGTGTTGTTTTTTTTCTAACATGCAAGAGATACCTTTTTTAGCAGCTAACTTTGAAAGCATACAAAGACAAACACAAAAATAAACATTAAAGATGCTCGTTCACTGTGACCAGCAGCATTATCACTTTGTCTCCACTAGTTCTCACATCACTCTTTTCAGCATTTCCATCCCATCCAGATGTGCTCATACACACAACCTCTAATCTTCCACAGGAAAGAGGAGGAGGAGGATCTCCTGCGTTTCCTCCCACCTCTTCGTCCCACACAGAGCTGTCTTTACCTTACCGTCCTTCTCAATCACTCTCCCTATCTTCTTCACTCTCTCTGTTTTCCAGCACATGCCTGAAATGATGCTGATGTCAGTGACAGGTATATAAGTCTGGCTACCCTTTCCCAGCAGGCATGGTGTGTAATTACAGAAAAGACTTGGTCTCAATGGTTTGAGTGGTGAAGATGTATGCCTGGGCTGCAGATCAGTGCACCAACTGGCTCTCGGGACCAAAGGGACCAGGGGTCATTTTGGGCACCAACAGCTACGAATCTAACACAGCCTCCCCTCCTCATCCTCTTGTAAGGCTCCTGCCTATTATATTTTCCAAAGTTTCATAATCTGAAGCCTATAGGTATGTCCCTCACAGTCACTGAGACCAGACAGCCGAGAATACCTGCAAGGCACTTGTAGATACTAATTACAGGAAAATGTATCTTTCTGTCAGAGTCACTCACCACATTCACCTCTAATTACTACGCAGAGCAGACCTATCTTTACCATTTATCTGCTGGTTTTGGGATGTGGAGTTTTTACCAGTAGCCTTAGTAATTGTTGCCTGCCTCAGTGTACAATGCTTCTGCAACAACAGATCCACAAAAAAGAAAGAATCTAGAGGCACAAAATCTGCAAGAATATGAGTGAATTTACAAATGAACAACTTTAAAGTTATATTGTCTATTTATTATTATTTTAAAAAAAGAAACCTAGAAAACAGCCCACAGCTGCACAGGGCAAAATGGAAACAATTCTCCTTGCCATGAAAGAAGACAATGCTGTGGTTTGTGTAAAGTGGCTAAAATAAGTGGTGAGTACTGTGAAACTGCAGCACGCTGAACTGAGATACTATGTGGTTGGGACAGGCTGCAAAACAAATCCACCCAGCAGATGTCTAATGAAAGCACAGGACAGAGGCTGACAATCCTCACAGCCTTCACTTTTATTAAGAGAGGCACATAAATGCCGAAGCTCCAGGAAAACCAGTGCTTTCTTATTAACCTGCTTTGTAAACTTTGCCTTGGTGATATTCTCCCATTCAATGCACTCATTTGGCAACTTACCCACTGACTCACTCAATATCTGTCCTTTCTGTGGTCACCAGGGAAACAAGTAAAAACAGGACAGAATAGAAGCAGACTGCCTAGATAAAACCACACACACTGCTGCTGCAGCTTTAGTGTGGCAGGGAAGCGACCATCATGTCTGTGACCCCTTCCTATAAAACACTCACATCACACAGTGGTATTAATTAAAGCATACTTGGATCAGCCAACATACTGCCACAAGGGGCCAACAAACAAAAGCTCTCAAAACACCCAGGACCAGAATTAGACTTCAGCACGTAGACACACATATGCATATTATGTCTCTGTCTTTGTGAGGACATTCTTTTACATAAATGCAATCCCTACCTCCTTATCCCAACCCCAAAGCCCCTCCTCATCTATTACTATAACCTGAAACGCACTGAGTCTCCAAGCATTAGATAGATCATTGGAAGGGGTGTGAGAAAGAAAAGATGAGTAAAAATGCCCTCTCTTAGACTGCCCAAAAAGCAGCCCTCTCTAAAATAGCTGGAGAAATACACACACACACACACACACACACACACACACACACACACACACACACACACACACACACACACACACACACACACACACACACACACACACAGTAAGTTTTAGTTAAGTCTGTTTGGGAAGTTATTCCCAAGGAGACAACAAAAAGATGTAACTATATGTTATTATGTTATTATATGTTATATGTTATATGTTATTATATTCCATCTTTTTTGTTTGAAGGATTTTTATTTTTTATTGTCTTTAGTCTCATTGAAGGTCGGAGATCTGCATCCTTTTCATTCTTTTACCATCACAATAAGGCTCTGTTGCCTTTTTTTATTTCTTTATGGCAATGTTACTTACTTTCTTTTTATTATTAATATCATTAAGTAAAAAGTCATTTCAGCAAACCAAGAACTACTGGTTTATTGCTGCTTCTCTTAATACTAACTGAGCTGGAAAACAACATTGTGTTTCAATAATGTGGGTTTTTCCATCACCACTTTCCACTGACATCAGCATTGTTAAAAACTTTTAGGCTTAATAATTTATTTGAATGGATGACATGAGTCCAATGAAAGGATGCTAAAATCAGCAAGCTAATTAGACGTTAAGTCTTTGTTTCTTCACTTGATGAATGTGACAGAAACAATGACTAATCCTTTATGATGAGGATATATATTCAACATGTAACTTTAGGTTTTGAAATATAACTTTTCAACTGAAAAATGAAGTTATATTACAGTATTTGTGATTTTTCCCCCCCCCTTCTAAAAGTTTCCTTAAGCCTGTAATGCAGTGATGCAGTAAGTGTGCACTTAGTGTGTTTTTTTTATAATCTTACTGAAGAACATGAGAAAAGATACACAAGAGCAGTTAAGAGAGTTTTTTGTTTACTTGCTCACTTGTAGAAATTCCTCTCTAATTACTTTTTAATGCAGATTTGCTGTATTTCACACATGTGGAGGAAGAAAACCAGTTATTTAGAGGTATTTACAGAAAGTCAAAAGGTAGCTCAGCCTTGATTAAACAGTGAAGCGCTGATTCTCCATTCTAACTACAAGAAAGTCTTTTTTGGAAGAAATTGCTGTGTAGAAATTAAAAATGAGGGATTCCTGGACTTGGGTGCATTTTAGTAATGTAAAATTTCAGTTTCCTGCACAGGATAATTTGTCCAGCACTTCCTAAGACAGAAATTCTGCATTGCAAAGATTAGAAAAGCATTGCAGTTGCTGTATTTCAAGCTGCAATTCAAAAGTCTCAGCAACCAGCTTGAAAGTACTGCATGTGAAGCACTGAATTACTGTAGACTGAAGTTATAATGGGAAGGTGAGATGCCTTAAAGAAAGTTCTGGTGACTCTGAAATATCCAAACAAGGCTGGAAAGACTAAACAATGAAAAGATGGTGAATTGACCAACTGCTATAATAACAGCAGTGTAAAAGCAAAAGTTACACACTGCTGCTCCTCTGCAAACACATCGTGTTAAATGCCTGACCAACACACCTTTTACTCTGACCCTGTTAATTACCGTGCAGAAGTTGACATGCGCTCCAGATCACTGTGCACAGCTGCAGCCAAGCAGAAAGCTGTCCACTTCTACACACCAACATTCTGCCCTTCTGTTGTACACACTTGGAGCTGGGTGAGTAAATCTCTTAGCATTTGAAGGACACATCCAGTCCAACACATACTTTATTTATCCAGCATTGGTCTACGCACTCACTTCTTCCACATAAGAGGCCTGTTGCTACACCAGCCAAATTTAATTTCCCTCTGGTGGTATGATGTGTACGCAAATACACATGAGAGCAAATCTTGTTTTCAATAATCTAGATTTTCCTTAAACACCCATGTAAACAAGAAAAACAATTGAGTCAGCTGCAGCAGAATCCTTGACAACCGAATACAAATGTATAATAATTTCACTGTTTGACAGTGGCTGCACTCATCCACGCAGAGCCAAAACACGGCTGCCGGTCCAGCTCCCCTTAGGTCGATATTCTGCTTCAATAGCAAATCGTAAACCTGCCTCACACTGCAGGGCTATAAATGAACTGAACACATCAGACCTGTGGTAAAAAAGGGGGCAAAACCTTTCCTTACTTTTGTTTCAGGTTTTCTTATGATTCAGCATCTTTCGCAGAACATTGTGCATTTCCACCACCGAAACAAATTATTTGATTTGTCAGCTTCCTTTGGGGCTCCTCATGAATCAGCCTAATCTTCATTTTGGCTTCATAAGATTGGGATTATTTCGCTGTGGAGGTATTCAGCTTTGCTCAGATGTTCGTCAGGTGGGAAATACTAGATTTAATTTTCTGTAATAGCAAAAGACCACTCCTTTACAACATGTTATCATTTTCTCCTTGTAAATATGCTTGACTGCCAATAACAGCAATATGTAGAAGCATAAACTCTCCTGAGTGTTGAAGTTTAAAGAAGGGACACTTTATTTATTACCGACGTTAAAATTAATTGTGTTGAGAGATATTACAGTTTATGATAGGGTTTTTAAATGTTTTCATGAAGCAAGATCCATTCCACATGCGATGGAGAATTAAAATATCTATGTATTTAGATTTGAATCCACACACAAATGCAGCTTCAGGTTTCTGAAAAAGCTCAAAGCTTTTGGAAAACTGTTACATGAACAGATCTTTAATGGAAGCCATTACAGCATATAAATGGACTCTTATTTCTATATGTTTTTACATGTAGAGAGGGAAAAATGAAGAACTTTGGATTGAGATGGAAGCTGTGTGGTTTCTCCTGTTTGTACATGAGGGGCCCTTAAATACAGTAAGTGTAAAGGAAGTATAGCTAAAGAGTTGGTGTTGCAATCTCTGACACAAAGAAGAAAGGTTAGAAATACTTGACAGTGCTTTAGTTGGGTTTATCTGTTATTATGTGGAAATTTCTTATGTTTTGCTATATTTTTTTGCGTTTTTTTAGAGCAAAGCAGGAAACATTCTGTAAAAAATGCCCATGTACATTTTTTAAATAAATTATTCCCTTTAGTGTTATAGCAGTTGAGATGGCTGCTGCAGTACATCTTTTACTACTATACTTAGATTGGACTGGTATTATATGATGGCAAATCTAAAGGAAAAGTTCAATCACTTTAGGCTGATGTGAGATTTAAATGACAGGTATGCAGCTTACAAGGGCAATCTTTGAATACATTTCAATACATTCACACTGTAAGAAATGATCAAATTCAAATAAGGTCAAGTAAAAGTATTAGTTTAATAAAAGAGGCACTTGGTCTGTATTTTGATTGGATCTCTTTTATTTGTCCTCTACCTATAGACAAACAGTGAGTTCCTGTTTAGACAATATGAGAAAAGTGTGAAGTCACAACCATTCTTGTTTTAGGGATATAAGGTTCATATAATCTTGCAGTGCATAACTCCAATTTCTTTATACTGTATCTCCACTTTAGGTAATCAGTCATAAGCCATAAAAACTCCGGTATAAGTGCAAAGCAGACGTGCACATCTGTTGATAAAAACTCCTAAGGCTGTGCTTGTGTCAAACATGAAGTGTGTTGGAGGACATCTTATGTTGTGGACCTGGCTGAGTTACATACAGTTTACAACTGTACAGACTGACTCAACAGTAGGATGTCAAAGCCCCTGATTTAGAGAGCTCATAATATCTCCTCAAATGAAAACCCTATTTGTAAAAAAATGATAATAAAATCACAGAATGGAGAGATTACTATGCATACTCAGGTAAGAGTGTTGTGATATCAGCCCCCTGATGATCCATCACTTGGTTACTTGCGACCACATATGCAAAAGTCCTCAAAGCAGCAGCAGAGAGCCAGAATCAACATCACTACCTCAACACTCCAGGTTCAGAATAGGATTGATGGTTCTTCCACACACTGCTACTTAACTGTCCTCACTAGCAGTGTAACGCTGCATCGGACCATCATTCTTTACATCATTATATATATCTGTGCACCTGTTTAAACACACACAACTGAGACTGGCCACAAAATAGTGCATCTGTGACAGAAGTTTGAATAACACAGCCATCCACCTGATCCAACAGTGTCCCACCTCAGCGTGCTGACAGACGGAGCCTCCACACTCACTTTTTCTTACAGACACACATCATCTTGTTTCAGCGGGAATAGAAACTGTAATTAAAGACAGCAGATTTAAACTTTTACCTCTCTCACTCGAGGACCAGTAGACTATTAAAGAAATGTGTTTAGAGGAGTGGTGCTGGACTCCAACCAGATGGTGATCTGCTGGTGTTGATTTCTGCACTGCAGATGTTTGTAAAACTTCTTGAGTATATCAACAATTAATCACTTACTGAAGAAACGTACATTCACTTCAAACATAACGCAAGCTACCAGAAATTTCTGTAATGTCATGACTGCTTGTTATATTTTAGCAACGAGGACATTTTATCTCATTAAAAAAATTAATAACATTTATATTCTATATAAATATATTTCTCATGTTATGACAATTAGATAAAAAATTATACTAAAAATAATACATTTGATGACCTCTAAGTCTTGGCACAGATAGTTTAGTCTGTTGAGGGTTTGTAGTATCAAAGCGTGTATTAGTGACAAATGCTTATGATTAGTCTTCATCCTAAGGTGACCTGACTCTCTGGCAGTGGTTTCAAAGTCTTACTGAGGTTAGAACACAGCCCAGAATTTGCATACACGTACATATGCACGCTCACACGATGAATCCACACATATAAATACTCCCACAGAATGAGTGAGTAAATAACTGTGAAGCTGAGCTCTTCTCAGTTTAATCCCTGCGTGAATGGTGTGCTGTGTACTAAGCATTCCTCTGTGTCTTTCTAAGGCTTTCTGAGGATTAGACCCCACTTACTTCCAGGGGCCGCAGGGTGGGATCAAAGCCGATTGAAGTTTTTGGGCTCACTGTGGTGGCTGTGGAGCAGACAGCTTGTACTCAGGCAGACTCTGTTGAACACGACACCATGGCCGAGACGTGAGATGGTGACGCAGGTCGCACACACCTGGTGAGGGTCAAACTCTCGCTAATCCAGCACAGCATTAACTGTCGCTATGCTGATTGATGGCTGGCTCGTAGGAGGAAAGACTAACCTCCTACAATAAAACAGGTATGCCGGACTTCGGCCCACTAAGGTTAAACAAACACAAATCACAAATGAAAGATTTTAATCATTGCTTTTCCTTGTCAGTTCTACAGTCTTCACAGCATGACGAGCCTTTTATGAAGAAGACATAAATGAAACATATATGTGACAGACAGTGCAGCAATCTGGACTTAATTCTACTTGGACAGCACTGCAGGCTTTAAACTGGCTAAATGTACATCCAATGAAATAGAAGACAGACAAAACAAACACGATGGTTGATCTGCAGCAACCTTCACACACCCCAAAAGATCCACTCAGCGCCTAACCTTTACCCTTGCAGAGACAAAAAAAAAAACTGGAGGTTTTCTTTAATCCATGTAAGTCAACACACAGGACGTGGATGAAGCCTTTTTGTGGCAATACAATGTGTTAAGCATTTGAATTAGAAAAATAGCCCACAGCAAGACTCACACACAGAAATGGTAAAGAGCTCTGAGATACAGCAGCAGGAATTAAAAAGGCTAACATGACAACACCCTTGAGGCACACTGAAAATAAACAGACTTTATCCACAAATATACCCAACTAATAATGAGGAATTACTGTGTCTGTGCATGTGTAGTATTCAGATGCTGGACTAACACCGGAGTAGACATGCAGTGCGTGCAAAGATTGAACTAATTACTGAATGCTGGAAGTCCAAAAGCTAATCTGTGTATAGTCAAAGCTATCTGCAGCATCTTGATCCTGATGACAAACACTAACACACAGCATGTTTTGGTAACTCCCTGGGAAATAAACAAAATGACCTTCAGGGGATTGCAGTGCCATACAGATAAGCATAATCACAGCCTGGCAAACAAAAAAAAGTTGATTGTGTGTTTTTTATCTTGATGTTGTATCCCTACTCTTTGTTCAATCAGAACAAACGAAGGATTATAACTCATGAAAGCCCTTTTGGGCACCACATGGACCTTCTCTCACAGGTGTCTTTTTGCATCTGCATGTTCTGTCTCAGCTGTGTCTGGAGAAAGACCAAAGCCCTTCACATCCAAGTATCACAACTTACAGTAATGACAACCCCTCAGATCTGGGCAGTGTTAACTCCAACATGAGATTCTGTCCCATGTCTGCTTTCTCTTGACAGATGGAAACAAAAAAAGATCCCTCATGCACACAGGGGTGCTATGGTTTGTTTGTCTTTTGCACCAATGGAGATAAGTAAGCATGCTCTATGTGCTCTACAAAGGGAAGATAAGGGAAAGAGGGCCTTCCAGGACTGAGCTGTGCAGATGACAAAACACAGACAAGAAACAGTTGATTTGTTTTTTCTACAACTCCAAGAAAAGACAAAAGTGAATATGTCCATTGCCTATTTATTAGAAGAATGGAGACAAAAATATCTATAAACGAAAGAAACACCTCTAACATATAATGCAAAAACATTTGATAAAATAAGCACAGATAAGCAGTTTCTGTATGTGAAATGTTCATATTCAGCAATTTAGGAAATTAAAAAGATAAAGTGTTTTTTTCTACTTTTTAAAATTCTACTGCCTTTAAACCTTAATGTCAACAGAATGTTTAAGATTATATAAGCCATCTGTAAATTATCTGCAGTCTGCTTTCACTGATTTATTTTTTTCAACATCTGTGCCATTCATAATCAAAAGACTACTATCTCAAACTCTAACATAAGCACAGCAGCAATGCATAATGCAATAATTAAGTTTTGAATAGAGAAATGAGTAGAAACATTAAAAACCACTGATTTACTTAAGGGTATTTTAAGCCTCAAAGACAGATTTATTTACTGTAGAATGAGTTATGCAAGAACTGAAGAACAGATGTAGGGATTTGGATTTGTTCTCATTTTTTGGCTAAGACACACAAGTGGGGACCACTGGATGAATCAGGCCAGGAAAACTCTCAGTCTTCCTGCATTAGTGTTAGTTCATGTCCAACTCTTTCTTTGTAGCTTCAGTTTGCCAAGTCAGAGTTGCTGCCAGGTGATGGATTGCTGCAACACCCATTCGCAGATGCTCTCAGTGTAAACTTGATGCTGTGGACATTTTACACTCCCACCACAGTTTGCAAATGAACCACAGTTCATTGAATATGCCACAAATCACTGAGAAAGCCAACAAACAAAATGAAAAAGGAATAAAGATAAGAGTGGATATAAAACAGGGGGAGGAAAATGGGATGCATCTATTCAGTGTTTTCAACCCCCCCCCCCCCCCCCTCCACACACACACACACACACACACCACTCATGCTCTACTCTTCTTCCATCTTACCAGAATGAGGGTCTTATCTCTGAAAAGCACTTCAACACAACATACCCACAGACAGAGCTGACTGTGTAAAGACTTCCACATGGGGATGAAAGCCGACACATAGAGGGGAGGCTGCCATGCAGAAGACTGGAGGCAGATTATCAGAGAAAAAGCAGATCAAAATCCAGCAGAACCATCACTGCCTATATGGCAGTGTAAGAAACAACAGGCCAAACAAGAGGCAAACAATGACCAGCCATCAATCATGTCTTATCCTGTCAGCTAATAAAACATATTGTGTGATCACAGTTTCAGGTCAACAAGGGTCGGTCGCCCCTGCTGGGCTCCAGCAGGGGCTGACGTGGTGGATGCAGCTCTTATCTCAGCACTGCATTACAAAGAAACACAAGCTCCCCCTCAGACTCCTCCCTGCTGGTATTCACAAATTTTTTTGTTAACAGCCATCCTGTGCTCCCTCCTCACTCCCACACCACGAGAAACTGCTGATAGAATACAAAAGAAAACTTCAGTACAAACTGCAAAGTAAACTTTAAATAACTGGGGCACCAAAAAAACAGCCATCTTTTTCATGACCGGCTGTTCGAAAAAACAAGAAACTCATATTCACATCCAAAGGTTTTTTTCTGCTTTGAGATTATGATTAATCTGTACTCATATTGCTCATTTTGATTGTTTAGCTAGCTGACTACAGCTTTTAGTCCTGTGCAACACAAGCCATTCAAAACAACAACAGATGAAATAAATGAATGATGAAAAGTTAAAATGGTGACATCAATAGATCTGACTGAATGGAGGGGATAATGCAGTGTTGTCTGGGCTGTGATTGCAGAAACTAGAAGCACGCAGACCTCCACCAGGCCATTGTAATTGTTTTTTATTATGCCAGTGATTGTGGGTATTATTTTAGATTTAGAAGCTCTAATGACAAAATTAT
Organism: Melanotaenia boesemani; assembly: GCF_017639745.1. Lineage (NCBI taxonomy): Eukaryota > Metazoa > Chordata > Actinopteri > Atheriniformes > Melanotaeniidae > Melanotaenia > Melanotaenia boesemani. The sequence continues at coordinate 18,850,594 of NC_055692.1, forward strand.
CCCTATCTCCCCATAGTAAAGAATCCTGGATCTAGGCGTTGATCTGGATCACCCCCAAAATCTAACCACTTTATTCAATTTCTGAGATTTCCTGAAAATGAATCAAAATTCATCCATACCTTTTTGAGTTATGTTGCTAACAGACAGACAGACAAACCAATGCTACTGTTACATGACCTTGGCTCAGGTACTAACCCATGCATGTGTTTGGACTTGGAGATACCCCACAAATTCACAGAGAGCACAGAAAGTCCATAAAGAAGATCCATCTGAGATAAATTATTACAGCAATGCTGAACCCACCACACTACTTTGTGGGTCCTATCTTCCTTAGTAGTAGTTATTTGATGTGATTTGTTGAAATGTGCAATGACAGACAATGACAGACACATACTTTATCTAACATTTCAGCCATTCCACCAAATGAAGGCCATTTCCACTCCCATGAAACTATGTAAATTCAATACAAAATGACTAAAATGTTTCTTATTAAGCCAAGTGTCCTGCATTTTTATCTGATTGCTTATTAAAGATATACAACGGAAAGGGTTAAGGAAAACTACCTAGAAAACTAAACAAAATAGCATCCACTTTCTGTCTCATACACTTTACCAAGAAATATACTTAATAAAATCCGTAAGACTCTTTTTCTTTTTTTGCATTGTTGCATGTCTCCATATTTCATTGCTTTAATTATTATTTTCATAGAGAATCTATAATATTTTAGTTAAAGTAACACTAACTTTTGGCAGATTTTGCAGCCTTTCATACATTTGTTGTATCTCTTCTTCTGTCCTTTTCTCTCTTTCCTATCCTTTCCTTTCTTTGCTGAATCAGTTATGGTGCACATTCAAATGGCCAGTGGGATGACACCCAGCTGCTGGTATGTGACACAGTCCTTAAAGAAAAATGCAACTGTTCCGTGATGCTCTGTGCCAGAAAAAAAAAATTGATTCTTTAAAAAAAATATTTTTGTAATTTTTCTGGGTTTTTTGCTCAGTTATGTGAACCCATCTGAAAAATTTGGGAGATTCTGCAAGTCCCATGTTAAACAGGAAGTTGCATCAGCTAGATCTTCTGAAGGTCAACGGAAGACCAAACGTGACTTGTAACTTATATTTTGGATCTCTTTGATATATGGTACAAATGGCTTTCAATCTTTTAGAAAAATACAATTTGCATGTCTATCCAGGGATTTTTTTTGTCACACACATAAATTATTTCAACAAGAAACTAACCATTTCTTTAAAAAACAAACTTGGTTGAAGGGAAAACAAAGGAATTTGTTGACATGCTTTTTAAATGTTCCATAAGTTTTAGTAACAGGAATGAGAAAAATGCAACAATCTTTGGCTTAGAAATCTACATACAGCTGCCTGAGATTGACCAGTGCACATTTTTAATAGCAGCATTTATGTTTTACTTGATTTAATTTAGAAAAAAAGATGAGAAACTAAGTTTAAATAGGAACGATACAACAAACTTATGGCATCTCTTTGGTGAAATGATAAATTTTTTCCCCTATTTTTAAGTGCCAGCCCTTTTCCCAGGTGACTTGCTAACATGCCAAGAAATACCTGTAAATATAAACACCAACAGTTTCAGATATTCAATCTATACAAAACAGAAAAAAGCAGCATATAAAAAAAAAAATTACAGCATCAAATATGAGTAGAGATGTCAGACTAAAGAATGTTTGAGTGCTAAGAGAGTGGCTAACCATGTCTGGCAAACATGTTGGTATTTTAGTTACATACTGCCATAATCAGTACAGTTTTAATCACCATGTAAAGAAAGTTGTACTTTTTAGAGATTATATAATATTTGCTCCAGCATATGTCACATAAAGTCAACTGGTCATATTTAGACACTGCTGCATGTGGTGAAGATAAGGTTTTATTATTAAGAATCACAAGAGATAAGTCACACGACTGTTAGAAACTAACAGTGTAATGGGTCTTTTGTGGCTTTTCATGCATAAATTGTGTACAGGAAAGACCCCCCATGGTCAGTAGCGGGCAATTTATCAGACCTGTCCCAGTCCCAGCAGCCATGGCGAAGTGCTGAGCCCCAAACTCCAGAGATTAACACTCCTCCTTTGGAGGCAGCAGAACACTCTGACACACACACTAAGATAAAACATCTGGCCTGTCTCGGCTAAATATGTCTCCCATGTGAGCTCGTGTGCAGAGTCTGTCTATTTTCCTTGAGTGAATATCTGTGTGAGTGTGTATTCTTATTGTTTTGATATCTAGCAGTGTGAGTCGGACCTTGGCTAAGAACAGCCTGATCTCTCCTTCCATTTAATAAAAACTGGATGGATGCGTCCACCGGTTCGCTGTAATCCAGACAATGTCCGAAATATATCAAGCTGTGAAACCAGAAGTGGAATCCCTGAACAGGATTACTCGCAATAGTAGAACACAGACCAGAAAAACTTTCACATAACTTCAAGATGCAATTGTTAACCAAACCAATGGAAGCTTTTATAAGTTCCTCATCCTCTTACTCACCCTCGGTCTCTGCTTTTAAAAGATTTATTAACACATCTACAAACAATACATGAGGGCTAATTTTGCTGACTTTGTACTGTATCTGTTTAATTTGCAGAGTATTAAACTACTAATGAAACCTATAAAATCACAAGTAACAATTTAGGGCGAAGTCACCTTTAAAATTCATTGTACGCCCATTTACATAAAACTATAAATAAAATCGTGAAAGCTACAGAATTATCCATGACATCAGGACTCCACACAAGTAGAACATGAAAGTAATTTTAACTGTTTTATTACTTAAAGTAGGTCACCCACCCTTTTTCTCCCACAAGGGTGGGACTGTCAGAGACATCATAATTCACAAATGAAATGCAGCCCCTGAACCTCAAAGCTGATCCTTTTTTTGCAAACATTTGTGATAATTCTTCTTTCTGTGCACTGGCTAGGTAATAAAAGACATCAGAAGCTGTCAGAGCTTTGATGCAACTGGTGGCTGCACAGACAGGGTGAAGTAATTTTTCCTACAGAACTAGCAAGGTGTGCAAAGAGTTTTCAGGCACGCCAGGAGCATCAAAACTCCAGTGGCAATAGCATCTATCAAGGGCTGGGAGATATTGGGAAGCAAATGAGTGGTCAGTTCTTGAATTTTATTTGGTGGAAGCACCAAAAATATAAGAAAACATAGGGATTTGAGTAATTTGACAAGAGCAAAATTATCCTAATGAGATATTTTGGTCATCTTCAAAGCACAAGCTATTGTCAGGTGCATTAAATATAGTTTAGATTAGGGACCTCAGGTCCACTGTCCTGCTGGCTGTGGACGCTTCCCTGCTCCAACACACCTTAGTCAAAAGAAATGGATCCATCGGCTTGTTGTGAGGTTTAGGACAATGACCTATTAATCTGAGTCAGGTGTGTTAAAGCAGGGAACCATCTAAAACCTGCAGGACCATAGCCCTGGAGGGCCAGAGTTTGAGATCCCTGCTATAGACAATGGCAACAACAAGTTTCCCATGAAACAACAATACAATAGAAACACTATTGTGGCATAAATATCTGCAACCATTAAGGCTGACAATGATGAAAAAAATGTCAAAACAGGCATTGCAGCTTGCTACACAAGACTGCTGAAAGCTGCTTACCACTAAAACATCATGTCATTTTGAGAAAGCACTAGCAGGATGCATGATGGGAAGCAAGAGAGTTGGCAGAGGTGATGTGATGCATTCGGCTCTGGTATTATTATAAAGTTTAGTGTTTATTTAAATAAACCACCTGCCATTTTGCAACTTACAGTACTTGCTGCTTGATGCCACACAATGTCAGTTTTTGTTATTTGAAAATAATGACTGGATAAATGCTAAACACCGTGGCATCTGTCAACACCATGGCTGAATCACAATTCAAATAAACATACGTGGACATAAAAGTAAAGTTAGCTTCATCCATGTATTTTTGTCAACAAATAAACAAATTTTTAGGTGCAGACATTCCCACAAGGTCAGCTAAGCTCAATAGTAAACACAAATTAAAATTTTACAACAGTGTCAAGCCCACAAATTAAGTTTTTGGGCTTCATTTAGATCCAATAAGCAAACAACTACATAAACAAATAATTTAGAATTATACCCAAATAAACTATGTCAATACATACAGAGTTCACCTCAGCATCTCGTCCCTTTCAACCTCTAGATTTCATTGATCCAGCTCTCTCTTAGCTTTTTTTTTTTTGAAAAATAAGTAATATTACTGTCTACAAACAATGCAAGATTTGGTTTTTTGTTCAAGAGACCGTTTGACAGGGCTTGAAATGGCCATTATGTGACTCATACATGAAGATAATTAGCTAACAGTCACCCATCAACCCTTTCTTTTTCTTATTCAAGGTTACTCAAAAGAATAAACTGTGGGCTTAACAACCTCCCTGAAAGAGGCAGTGATGTTTAGGTTTTGTGATTAGTGATGCAGAGTGCCTGGGGATTTCATTTTGGCATATGGAAGAAGTTTGTAGCCTTTGGTATGATGCTGCATATTCCTTAGCCAAAAAGCACCTAAGCCAGGCAGCGATTTTTAGCGCTTTTAATCAACAATGGCTCACAACTTTTTCAAACTAGATCAATCAAACTGCTGATGATAGCCATCCACATTCCACCCGTCTGTTGCACAGTCTCTTACTCTGATCCTTCAGGCACTGTCAAAGAGGAGGGCGGCTGCTTGGTGTTGAAGAGACTGCCTTGATCTTTACCAAGAACTTCCTGAAAAGCTCCAACAAACTCAGCTGCACTTTTAGAACAAAAAGTAAACGGGGAGTAGCTCAGGCTATAGTTTCCGCAGTGTCAGGTGCAGCAACAGGAAAGGAATTCCAGCTTGGAAGAAAGAGCTGCTCTGACAGATGAATGATCCTGAGCTGTGTTTGTAATTCATCTCCCAGCATGCCCTCTCACGGACCTGGGAGTGTGTGAGGCTTTCATCATAATAATGCCTCAGCACTGACTCTGTAAGTTTGATGTATCTCTGATCGGTATCAGTGCTGGTCACAGATTTCAGCCTAACAGTGAAGAACAAAAAAAACATAAGTCCACACCATACAATGTACAATTCCCTATAGATGTCAGTCACCCTTTAAACATTGTGTCACTTGCAAAGGACTCTTTTTTCCTTTAGTCATTCTGTCGATTTACTAATATACTGGAGCTAAAAGAGGCACATTGTGCTCTCGGTGTCAAGCTTTGGGTGACTCAGAAATTTAAGACAGACCCTAAATACTCACATCAAGAAATTTTCTATCATAGTCTGATTACAGTTCTTCCACTTCAAGAACAATACTTGCTATTATTCTGCAGGAAAGCTCAAACCCTGCACCCCTCAATCCTCTGCCCTTTCACCCCTTTGGCGTCCCCATGGCTATCCACTCACACCCAGGGGGTAACAGTGTACTGACTGTGAGAGGGTCAGTCTGAGCAAACAAAGACCCACAAATCTAATTTTACCTACATTAAAATGCATGGCCTAAAATGAACACTGTGGTTATGGCTCATACAGAGAGTATGAATGATGCTCATCATCGTTATTATTTCAATCTGTCTTTTTAGCAGTAACATGAACAAGCATTTCCATTCCAGAAAAACCCTCATTTCCCCTCTCTTCATGTTTTTTACAATGTTTTTTCTTCATCTGGCTTAAAACAACAATGGCATCCCATCTCTTTGTAAGCTTCTGACAACAAGAGAGGAAGAAAAACATCCTGCATTCCACCTTTTCTACCTGGCAGCACTTTGGGAAACCTGTCCCAGCTTTGCTTTGCCACTTCTTCACCAGTGAAGTTGTTCTTATTTTACATACTCATCTCTTTCTCCATCTAAGAGCGAGAGAAATAGATTATCTCCCCCTGTCTGAGTGAGATCAGACAGAAGAGAAGAGGTGAGAGCTGAGCTTAGGCTTTCAGGACAAACTGTAACTCTCCACTTCGATGGGGTCGAGGACCCATCTGGCTGCAGATTTAGTAACTCTGCTTCAATAGAGCTTTGTTTACTTGAGTAGCTAGGTTTACACAGGCAAAGTGGAGGGTTCATATAAAACGCATTAACTGAGAATAATCCTTCTGGTCTTTTATAAATAGGATGTAATGATGGGGGATGTCCAAAGAGGCTAATCATTCTGAAAAAAAAACTGAGAGGCTAATTTGTGTCCAGGCAGTGGTTCAGTACCAGATCCTCTGAGCTGTACAACCATGAATCCAGACGTATCAGTATCACACGGTTTCAGACTGAAAGTCAGCAAAAATAAAAGGTCCTCATATAGGAGCCATGACAGGCGACTTTTGTTCCATCTAAAACAATTCAAACATAAAAGAAATGTTATAGCCGTTTGAACAAGAACTATCTGAATTTTCACACTGTTTTACTTTTGTATCAGTTATCTGTGCTTCGTCTGCATAACATAATTCATGTTCCCATGTGAGAAAATGTAGTGAGAAAGTAAATAGCTGTCTGAAGCAACTGAATCAACTATTTTAATTTTGGGTTTTTATATGAAAAATGAGGACCATACTGAGGCTTTATGGGAGATTTTAGCTTTAAAATAACGCATCAGAAGCTCAGACCTGTTCAGAGCAGAAAGCTGCTTGTAAGATGACTAGAATGACAAATCAAAACCTCAGTATGACTGCAGCAGACACCAGGAGGATTTAACAAACTCTGGAGTTGTGGTGCATTACTTTACTGTGTAGCAAAAAAACACAAATATGAGCATAATTGGAGGAGCCATCACAAGAAAACTTCTCTTGAAATCTCAGAACAAATTTCAACATCAGAAATTTGCAAATTAGAATTTGAAAAAAGGCCTCATTAAGTGCTGTGGACTAGCGAAACAATGAGCAAAGGATGCCCAAACTTTTACAAGCCCCCTTTATCAAAGACCTCTCAAGTGAAGGAAGCCTTCTTGTGCTCTCTAACAGGTTCACAGCAAAGCCAACCTTCTGCTTGACTAAAGTACAGCATGAACTGATAATGTATGACCTGACCGCTGTTGCTATTAATAAGCAGCCCAGTGTTGAATCATACTGTCTATCAAATTATAATCTATAATAACACTGGCAGTGTTACGACTGTTATTGTTGTACATTTGGTTAGCGTAATTTGATGAGTGTTGTCTGGCTGTCGGCCAAGGTGTCTCTACAAAGCTGAGCAGACATGTTTTCATGGGATCACACACTGTCCTCAGCAGGTCAGATGGAGCCCTTTAGAAAAAAAAGTAAATAAGAATATTCAGACTAGCCAAATGAAATAACAGAGCCATGATAGCATGAGTGACTTAGTAAGTTGATCTGATTTTTTTTTTCTTTCAGTTTGTATGACCGAAGTCATCTGAGGTGTGAAAATGTATGTTTGATTTTAGTGTGTGTGTGTGTCATGTGTGTGTGTGCGTGTGTTCAAACTTGATGCACGTGTGCTTGAGGGAAACAGGTGTTTTCTGTACTTTAAATTTTTCTTGTGTGAAAACATGAGTGGCCTTAGCTGAGAACTCAGCATGAATGATTGGGAGAACCATAAACAACTGAGTAAGCAGGAACACACAGACACCCTATCTGGACTGTACTTACAATTCTGAATGAGGTGGAGGAAGGGGAATCATTATTCTCAACTCTGGTCGTGGCGAGGGTCCAATGAAAACAGCAGTGCTGTTAAAGCCCCCCTGGATGAGTCCCAGAGGTAGGTGGAGCGGACAGAATGCGGGCCTGGGTTTAGAGGTTCAGAGGTATGTCCTGTTGTTAATGAGATCACCCCATTGGGCCTCTCTGGCTCTGAGCCCTCACATTGCCTCATTAGCCACACCACAACTGCTACCACCTTAAAAACTGGACCTGGACCACATTGCCAGAGCAATTGTACATCACTGTTTCCTCCTGAAGTGATCTCAACAAGATATGCGTCTCCAGGTGAACACAAAGGAAGTGCCAAACCATGCTGAGATTTTCTGTCGAGTACATAACAATAAACAAGCCTCATTGTGTTTGCAGACCTGTATAAATATATATGCATCATTTGGGCACCATTGGTTGGGTGTATTTTTTGTCTCTTCAAAATTGACTCGGAAAAAGAGAAATTATTACATTAATTTGTAGGTGTGTAGATATCTAAATGAGACTCCACACACATACAAACATGGACAAAATTGTTGGCACCTGTCTGTTAATTAAAAAAAAACTCACTAAAATAGCATAAAACTAAAAAAGGTTTCAAAAATAAAAACTTAATAATAATTTAAAAAAACTGTTAAAATCTTACTAATGAAACAGGTCTAGACAAAAATGATGGGACCCTTAACTTAATATTTTCTTGCACAACCTTTTTAGGCAATCACTGCAATAAAAGCATTTCTGTAACTCTCGGTGAGACTTCTGCACCTGTCAACAGGTATTTTGGCCCACTCCTTGTGAGCAAACTGCTTCAGTTGTCTCAGGTTTGAAGGGTGCCTTCTCCAGACGGCACGTTTCAGCTTCTTCTGCAGATGCTGAATAGGATTTAGATCAGGGTTCACACAAGCTCACTTTAAAAAAGTCCAATGTTTTGCTCTTAGCCATTTTTGAGTGTTTTTAGTTGTGTTTTTTGGGTCATTATCCTGTTAGAAGACCCATAACCTGCAACTGAGACCAAGCTTTGTGACACTGGGTAACTAATTTTGCTCCAGAATGCCTTGATAATCTTGAAATTTCCTTTTATCTGCACAGATTTAAGACACCCTGTGCCAAATGCAGCAAAGCAGCCCCATAACATAACTGAGCCTCCTCCATGTTTCACAGTAGAGCTTTTGCTTAAGTTTTGCATCTCTGAGCATAGAGCTGATATGCCTTGCCAAAAGGTTCCAGTTTATTCTCATCTGTTTAAAGGAAATTCTCTCAGAAGCTTTGTGGCTTCTCAATATGCATTGTGGTGCATACTGACACACAATGTCAGTATTTGTTGAAAGCAAATCCACCACTGTCGATTTGCTTTCCTTCTCCCATGAAGTCAACTTTGGCTCAAACAGCAACGGATGTGTGATCTGACACCGATGTACCTTGAACATGGAGTTGTGATTCACACCATGTCACCAAACAGCACAGTGACTACTTATCACTCTTTAAATAGACAGACTGATTACAAGTTTGAAGGCCCCTGTGGTGCCAATTAGCAGACACACCTTAGTTAAACATGTCCCTCTGGTTTTTTTTTATCTTTTCTAGGGGCGCCATTTTTTTTAACAGGTCTGTTTCATTAGCTTGTTTTTTACAACAACAATTCAAAAGCAATTTTACGATTTTCATTGCTTCATTGTCAGTAAATTTTTATTTATTATTACTTTTGTCAGTTTGACGTTATTTCAGTGACCATTGTGGGTTTTTCTTTCATTAACAGAGGGGTGCCAACAATTTTGCCCATGTCTGTAAACTCAGACAATGTAAGACAGCAAGGGTCCTCCAAGATGTTGTTTTTTAGTGATGCATATCTTATGGTATGTGGTCTATTAGTATAGAATATAAATCACTTAGCATTTATCCTTATTTTATGTGTATCTGAAACTCATACTCATTCCTAATTCACCACATTGGGATGTTTGGTCTAACCATCACTGTTTTAAGCACCAGACAACCCTTTATCTTCATCCTTTACTGTGTAGGACAGCTCAGTGCACCTAAGTAAAATAGTTCCTCAACACCAGAAACAGACGGTGTAGCTGAATGATCTCTGCTGATAACATGGCTGTCACATGACCTGTCACTGAGGGCAATCAGAAAGTCAAAGAAAAGCTTGTTGCAAAGGAGGGAAATGCTGGAAGCCATCTAGCAAACTAGCTTTGCAGCTTTAACCATAAGATACAACAACCAAAGAACAAACTAGGGTTAAAAAAGCCTAACAACAGTCGCACAAAGGACTTTATTTTTATAAATCAGGGTTCGATTCCTCAATTGACCTTGTCAATGTTTAACGCATGTTAAAAATTAGACTATGATAAGGTATCAATGGTATTCAAATATGCAGGAAAGGAGCCATTGACTAAATAATAAAACAGTGTAAAAAGTTTATGTTGTTCTTCTGCTCCTTGTCTCCTTTGTATTAGATGTTTTTTTTCTCTGAATGGAGATTGATCTAGATACACATGTGATCAACACACTAAACCTATTGGGTTACAGGCTGCACACAGTCAGCCGCAAAGGGACCTGGTTTACTGGTGCAGATTATGAAATTCACATCACACAGGCCTCCTGCATGAGCAGACATTGAAACGTGAATTGGCTTTAAGACTGCACTATTGTTCTTTTAAATGGCATGTTTTTATACACAAAACCTTTTCATTGTGCTCTGCAAGATTAAAACATGAAGAAAAACACATTTTTAGTTATTAAAACAAATTAGATCAAGATTGGAGCTCAAGATGTGAGTTCAAGGAAGATAATGAAATTGGGGGTGAAGTTAAAAAATTTTTTTAACTAATTTTGACATATTCCTCAGTTTGGGGTTAGCCTCAGTCTGGATCATAATATAAATCACAATAACTCTTTGTACAAGTATTTGACTTCCAGTGCATACCGCATGTGTCGACATGTGACCACCTGAGTCTCTGATTTGAGTCCTGGCCAGCTGGACCTTTACTGTATGCCACTCCAATGCTCACTTTAGTTTGTTTCCCATTCACTACTCATATCTAAACTAAGACAATGGAATGTCCCAAAATAACCAGTTTGAAACTTTAGCAGCCGGATACAGGTTAAGCTTTATTTATACAATTACCTTTCCTTGCAAGTCACATGAGGCCATTTTTCTATGGCTAAGATATTTGGCGCCTCTAGGAAAATCCAGCTCTTCTGTCAGGTTGGAGCTCTAAAAGCTAACCAGGCATTTCTCCAATCAGACCGACTGCTGGTACAATTCATCCAAAGCTTCTTCCTGTCTTCAGTCCAGGATCACAACCATCAGCATCACTCCTCTCCTCCCAGCTTAAAACAGAGTCAGGCACATGAGCATATGAGAATATATGCAACAAACAGCTCAAAAGTCAGACAGGGCCAATAACCCTAGAATTGTACAGGTTTGCCCAGAGTGCTGTATATAGCGACTGGAAAGCTCAGTCCAAACTCTGAAAGGCTGGATGGCAAGAGGCCATAAATGATGTCACCACAAGAAGATAGCTGTGATGTGGTGGTCTGTTTGTGCTTTAGTATATGTTGGAGTGGATTAGGTTTTCAGTTTTGGTTAATAAAATCCCCACCCACTGTGCCACAACACTGGATCTTCTCTTATGTGGTGTTGTATATGTTTATGAACTTATAACAGTAACCAATGAGCAGCTGGATCACCATGACTACTGGTTGGTGGATAAAACCACAGAGTGATGTGGTATAGGTCATTCTTCTGTTTTCATGTGGGATACATAACTGCATTTACAGGAACTCATGCAACTGAATGGTGTAAGAGTGTGAAAGAATGAATTTATGTGAAACTAAAGCTCAAACATTCAGTTGTATGATATAACATAAATTGTGAAAAATTGATAATTGAGTCATTGTCCAGATTTTCATAGTCCTGCTTTTCAAATGTGAAGATTTGTCTTTGTTCTTATATGAACTTTAATTTAAAACTTTTAGGTTGAACTGAGTGTTCGGTTACACTCAAAGGCACCTTACTTTTAAAATTCCTTTTTGACAACATTTTTGTATAATCAGATCACTAAAATGAGTTAGATCAAGATCTAAATTTTCTTTAAAAGCAAGTTTCACCAGCAAGATGGTTCCACGTACAGGTTGGCATGTTCTTCCCCTGCATGTGTGGGTTCTCTCCGAGTAGTCAAGCTTTTTCCATGGTCCAAAAACATGCTTGTTAGGTTAAGTAGTGTTTTTAAGGTTTCCTTAAGAGTACACTTAAGTGTGAGCAGTCGTCTCGCTGTGTTGGCCCTGTGATGGACTGGTGACCTGTTAAGGATGTACCCTGTCTCTCAACTTGGATAGGCTCCAGTCCCTCTGACCCAGTATGCTGAATGGAATAAGCAGGTATAGATAATGGCTGGATAAATGGGAGATATTTTATTTTTCTTATTAAACTATAATCTGGTTCAAGTTATGTAAAAAATCCTGACAATTCTGTCAAAATATCTGTCAATTGGTCATTCTAATACTCTATTGGGGAAGGGAAAAAAGTCCAGTTATAAATGATTGTTTGACCATTAAACTGGGCATCGGGGCATCCTTATGGCACTTTATATTGAAGAAAGTAGATTAAAGTAAAAAATTATTCATTTTGGTGGCAGGACTAATGACATATCAGTCTATATACTGTAATTTGAAACATCCAGGGTTTTAAGAGATTACAAACTTGCAGAGGGCTGCCGGCTGCAGCTGGGTCCACTGAACTGTAGGGAACCAGCGAGAACCCGAGCCTGCCTGCTACATCAATGCTGCTATTGTGTCAGCACTGATGTCAAAACGTCAAATATGTTTCATTACCTAAGAACAGTGGTGCTGTGTTATGCGGTACCAACATCATGCCACTCCTAACCTGCAAGTTGAGAGATGGTGATATCTTGACAGGCAGGGAGCAGACGGGTTAATGCAGCTTTAATAACATCAGTTGCTGAGTGAATTAAAGATGAGATAATGGAGGTTGAGCCCACACCTTTGCTTGTGGATTTTAAAAGGTTGAATTTTTTTTTTTTTTTTTTTTTTTTTTTTTTTTTTTAGTTTCCATTTTTTTATATCATTCAGCAAAATAACAGCTTTGTCTCTGGGTCACTTAGTCCACCAGAAAGAGAGTGTTTTCCCTTTCCTGTTCATCCCTGTCAGGCTGTAAAGTGCCTGCCTGCTTTTGTGTCACTTAGTCGGAGCACCAGTCCACTTAAACAACAGGACGAGGGGAAATACCTCAGCTTTATTGGGGACAGAAGAATACTCGAGCTGCCATGACCTGCATGTTTGTGTATTTGTGGGGTGTGTGCGTGTCTATTTTCATCCTTTAAAGTTTTTTGCACTGCTGACTCTGCCCGCTTTATTTCTCTCTGACTGCAGGAAAAGCAGTTTTCAATGTATTCCAGAGGGAAAGTCTTGGGAAATAATAAATAAATCAGCAAGCTGAAGAGACATTTCCAGTCCAGGAGCCAGATGCATAAAACTTAACTCAGACTCAAGGCTAAGTGTACATGAAATTTTAAAGAAGGTCCAGAGAAAGTACCTTGCATCTGCATTTTTTGAAGTTAGATTTCAGAATATATGTAGCCCAACAATGAAAGAGATTAAATCAGGTGCAGACAAAATTAATAGGATAGTTAATGTAATTTATTATGCCTTTTAATCATCTTGGATGTATAAGAAATTACCCTACCATTGTGTAATTTTCCTTGGCTCCTGGATTTACAAAAAAATGAAGACAATATCTACAAGTCTTATCATCTCACAGCCTGCAATCATTTTGCTTTACAGTGAAAACTGTATGTGGTTTACATGGAACATTTCAATCCATGCTATAGAAATAGTATCATAATTATTGGTCTGTATTACAATTTAAATACCAATCTGTACTATGAAACATAATTTTGGTAATTTTACAAACCGCTGCAAATACTAGAACTTTTTTATAAAACACATGATGGTGCAGAAAGAAAGGACAGGAGAAGAGAAAAAGAGAATTCCTCCTCTATTTGCTTTAGTTATATTTAGGGTTTGGCTGGTTGATGTTTTCAGTGCTGTTGTTTGGTAATTAATGATCATCATGACAATTCCCCAGAGCCGAGAAGCAAGGGCTAAAAGGGCTGGACGCTCCCATGTCTAACCTCATCTGGGTCTCACAGCCAGTTTGCCTTAACTTCAGCTGCTTCCAATTTGGGCTCGGTGCTTATGAGTTGGGTATTTCCATAACTATGAATATCAGCTGCCATGGCCTTTTCTGGTTTCAACCTGCCATGAATGCAACTGATGCACGGTCATAGACTTTGTGTTCTCAGTACAGAAATAATATTGGGTGTGGGTGTAAGTGCAGCAAAATCTGACATCAAATCAGTTTTCTTTTTTTTAATGAATGAATTGGAGCAAGAGAATAACATTAAGTACACAACACCTGCAAATGCAAACAGGAATGTGACTGAAAAAAAGAGGAGGGTTAAATGAAAAGGTGGCTAAGTTTCTGTTGCAATTTTGACAGCATATCTCTGTGTGGTCTGACAGGAGTGGGAGTGGAGGTCACCTTGCCTTGCTCAGCCCCCTCTTTTTTGACCTCAGGGTGTAGTCCCTCCACTCACAGCTACTAAAGGCTGCTGCCATTAAAGAAACTAATCACACTGAACAGCTGCATCCTTCACTGTATAAATCCTCAATGCCTCGCTCTCCCACCCACACATTGACTCTGGCAGACAAATACTGTAAACCAGCGTCCACACACTCCCACTCTTTCCTTACTAATAGCAAGCTGCAGCCGCCTGATGTTTAAATCACGAGGTTTAGTGTGTAGGCCTGAGATAAGCCGCGTTGAGCTGTGAAAACACAGATTACATTTCTGCGGCTTATTACAGACAGCGTGCTTCTGCCTCCCAGCCATACCGTAATTGTGGCCCAAAAACCACAGCCTCTACTTGGCTGTGAGATACGCCCCCACCACCACCACCACCACCATGCCCGTGGCAGAGCTTTGACAGCCGTGCTAATTCAAGTTTGCATTCACCTATATGTTTTCTGCATGGTAGCCTCCTCTTGCGATAAGCTGCAACCATATTTCTTTTAAGCTTCTTCCTCAATGAATCAAATCAAGAACCACGTCAGCAGCTGTCTCGTAGTGTCACCTTCACGCTTTTAAGAATCTGTCATAATTAGCAAATAGGAAAGAAAAAGTAAAAAAATATTTAAGAAAATGTACAGCTAACCTGACTGCTGAATGTGCAGTCACCTTCACTGCTGTACTGTACGTCAGTTAACCTCTATGAGTCTTCAAGAGCCAGCTAAAATAAAATAATGTTGCTTTTAAGGGATAAATTTGATATTCTCATCACAAAATTGCCTCTAAATGAGGTACAATTTTGATATTTGTGTCTGATGTAGCATAAGTTAAGATATCCCAACTGAAAACGACCACTTACTTAGTTGGAATACCAAAGCCAACCAGGCATACATTAAATCCCTGTTTCTGGCAGGCTATGAAAGAGCCTCCATCTGCAAATACTTAGCCCTTTTTTTTCCTCTGGCTCAATCAGTGATAAAGACCATTGTATTCCTGGTCCAAAAGTAAGACAATATCTCCCAAACCTCATAGAAAACAATTAGGTCCTGTAATTACACAACTGGCCTGGAATTCAAGCCAAGTCCAGAGGTTGGAGTGAAGAAGAAAGAGCTGGTGAGTAAATGTGAAAGGTCCCTGTCTCATGCAGCGTTGTCTTATTCTTGCACTCTGACTGAGTATGTTTGTTTATCAGTATGGGTGTGATGTAATGTTTTGCTTTTGAAACTCTTGCTCTCAGTTTGCATATGTCTAGAGGACAACATGGGGGGATCTTTGGCCATTATGATCTGTGCACCATAGCTCTGGCTTTTGAGGCAAATAATCCAAAGTTTAAACTTGGATATGTTTTCTTTACTGCTCAGTTACATATGTTGACCGACAGGCAGAGAGGAGAGAACAAAGGTTCACAAGAGAAAACAAAGGTTCTCATTTAGATCTAAAATATATCAGTGACTATACTTGCAAATTATAACACACTTCCTTACTTCTTTTAAACCTTAAAACATCTCCAGAGACTCGCTGCTTTGGACGTTGTTGAGATCTGCTGTAAATCAGGCTGGCTTTGGGATCCAGACATGGCCGGAGGCTTTTGGGGTGGCTGGGTGAAAGTGTGGTAGAGCTAAGAGTGTGAGTACATGAGCAGATCATACAAGATTTCCACAGTCTGTGAGAAACAGACAAAGAGAGGAAAAGTAATGATGGGAGCAAAGGTATTTTATGAAAGCTTGAACTCCACAAGACTTCTTTAGAGATGTACACATCCTGGGAAATACTTGTTTTTAATGTCTCACCTAGTTTTTGTTCTTTTACACGGTACATTTGATTAGTAAGCAACTAAGTAGTTATACATCTATTTGCTTGTTAACAGAACTAATACTTGTGTGTCTCGGAACCACACACAAGTATTAAGAACCTGTTTTTCACACCGCATGTGAAATGAATGAATGCAATGAACTGTGAGTGCAGATTTAATTTCACTTAGCAACACTGTGGTAACAGATTTTCGCATGATCTGGACTCCAGTTTTTCCTGTATGGCAGCATAGTTTTATTTCTTCTTAAAGTGCAGAGTGAGGCAGACAGTGGTGGGGATATCAGGTTCTGAGCTGGCAAGAGGTTCTGCTCACATGGTAGAAGCAGAACAAAGCGCCGGTGGCCCTGGATGGCATCCATGGTGCTGAGGAGTAAAGGCCTGTGAACGGAGCCTGTCACTTCCACTCAGATGTGCCTATGATCTGAGCCACCCGGAACGACGTTCAGATAAGTGGCTAATCCCAGCATCCCCGCTGGTTTGACAGCCCCCTGCTGCCATGACAACTGGAGGGGAATCTCCTTCGGCAACAACTTAATTGGATAATTTCCTCCCAGATTCACTTTATGTTTCATTCCTTTTGTTAAGTAAAGTCTGTAATTTCTGTCAGTGTGTTTAGGTTTGTATTTTTTTCTTTTACTTTGAGAGCGTGGTAAGTCTTAAACGGGGGTAATATTCTGACAGTTTGACCGTTTCAGCAGGAAAACTGGAGATATTTATCTAATCTAAATCACTCTGCAGCAGACCACAGGCCAGTGGTGACTGCTGAGAGTTGTTCTTAGCTCACCTGGCAGTGGGAGCATAAAAAAGTTATATAGCCTGTTTTCAGCACCACAAAAAAGTGACCACTTTTACCACTGTAAACATTTATTGTCCTTTGTGTTACACAGCTTGACAATTTATGTTACACCCATTCAAGCCCTGGGTCACGACATAAACAGACACTCCACCCCTCTCCACAGACTGCAGAAACCTGCAGATTAGTGCCAGAGGAAGTCATTATACACTCTCTGTCTGTGTGTGTGTGTGTGTGTGTGTGTGTGTGTGTGTGTGTGTGTGTGTGTGTGTGGTGGGCAGCTACTGAAGTAAAAAAATGAAAACAGAAGTGCATGTTACTTTAAGAGGAGAAAGACTTTGTTCCAGTTGGATCACAGAAAAGAGCAAACCTTTACGTGGTACATTTACTTTTGGAATAATGACATTAAAAGTGATTAATAAAGTGGGGGTATCTGACTCACCCAGCAGAGGCCGAGGGATCTTGTTTCTTAACTTCATTTAGAGGACAGAAGCTGCCTTATGTAAGCCTAATGGAAATCACTCCTGTTTTAAAGTATGACTCGCGCAAGCACATTGGAAAGCATGCACTGTATTCAGGTTATGAGGAAGCAATGCAAAATGCAGGAATGATGATAAGCAAGTGAGTTTGAAGGCATTAAGAATACTGAACAGAAAGTCGGGCAGCAGAGGAAAGGCTGTAGTTAAAGGCAAAAAGCGCAGTCATTGATTTCTCTAACATTTCCAAACGTGGGATGGTGGTGCCATCCCAAACTCTGACTGTTTTTCATTGCTTCCAATTGTTGTTCAGTTCGTATGTGCACATGTCTGAAAACTTCTTCTGTCTTGACTTACCTTCCTCACAGGCGGTGCCACTGAATCCTGGACAGCATTTCCACTCTAGAGAAGTAACAGTGCGGTATACCATTTTGTACGAAGGTCTGACCACTGTCTTGTAGCTGAAAAATACACACAAAATCTGAAGCCATCACATGGACAAAAATGATAGCAGTAAATTCATTACAAAATCTAATATCAGAATGGATATTTTATCACTGCCAAAATCCTAAATGCAGCTACATTCAGCTTGAATGTTGATTGTTTGAACATTTTCTTGAAAGGAGTCAAAAAGAAGCCATTTCATAATGAATAAGATGGTGCGCTGCATGCAAGAACTGCACTGGACAATGAGTGTTTCAATCAGCGGTTGGTCGTCTCTCTGTTGGCCCTGTAATGGACTGGCAACCTGTCCAAGGTGCACCCTGGCTGTCACCTGATAGCAGCTGGGACAGGCTCCTTAACCCATTGATTGACCCTGAATTAGAGTGTATAGAAAATAGACAGTTTGTTTCACTCCACCACAAAAGAGATCTTTGACCTCTTTATTACACCAAAACTGACTAAGGATAAAGACCCAACTTTAGTACCCATACAATCAGAAGCAGTCCACACCATAGATTGTTCAACATATTTATGAGATTGCCAACAAGAGGCAGCAAGTCTCTACAACATGCAGACGTGCTTTTGCAGAGCCCCAACGCACAGTAGGTAACAGATGTTACAGGGCAGCTGATTAAATATTTTTTTTCAGTCAGGTACTATCATCAGAACTTCTCCCAAACTTTAAATTACAAATGAGAAGGTGAAATTAGTGTTGCTGCTTTTTGTTTGTTTTTTGTTGCACTTGCCCACATTCATATGTGGCTATAGGACAAAGGTGTAGAAACGAATAGTGATGCTAAAGAAATATCTCACATGTTAAAAAAAAACAATATAAATGCACAATACAAAAAAACAATGATTGAAAAAGGAAGTTTCCACAGTGGATCGGTATTTTAAGGTTCTTATCTTTAAAGATGAGTGTTATAAAAGTCCCTTCGCCTCTCACCTGCCTCCTGAGCATCCCTGTGGCCAGCGGCATGTCTGGTAAACCCGCTGGAGGATTGTCCCGTTCTGCACCTGGCAGGTCACTGTCTTAGTGACTGTATGAGGACACCAGTTCCTGAAGAGAGAAACAGACAAATGAAAGGAAGTAATACAGTGTAAAACACATCAAATGCAAACACATCATATCATAGAATGCTCACAAAAGCTAATTAGCCATACAGCTACATTTAGCATGCTGTGGTCTTCCCTCGTCCACCCTTTTGTTTTTAGACTTCTTTACAATGTTTGCAATGTTTAATCAGCCGCAAGATTCACGGGGGTGTATTTACACTGAGATCTGTGTTCTTATCAATACACATCCGTTTTTACATTAGCTCTCAGAGGAGGTGAGGTCATTCAGAAGGGAATAAAGAGGACAACAAGGTCTTAAACAAACATGAAGGTTTCTCATTGCAGGTTACCACTGGGTCACAAGTTCACTCCCTTCCCCGAGGGGCTTCATAAGATATTGTCAAGACTCACTGAGGCTGTTAAACAAGACAAAAAGCTTACATGAAGACCAGAGATATAGATCTAATAATGAGGTGTGATCATAGAGCAGCTATTTTTAAAGCCTCCAGAGGCAAAGTGTGATATTTGACCAATATCTCATTAGGATATTAGAAAAGATATCAAGTTATATAAAAGCTGATTTATTTGTGAGAAGAATGAGAGCTAAATGGTTTAGTTTAATCCACCTTTAACAAGAGCTGATGCCTCTTCCTGAACATACAAGAGAGATGTTTCTGAAAAAAGTTCAGTTTGAAAGCCAACTTTTATCTCAGTCCGCAACTTAACACTGAACACTTTAATTTGTGGAAAATATTGTAAGACTGCTGAGCTACTAAATACAACAACTATTTTATCAACAATGAAATACATAAATACCTGCATCATATTCATCAGAATATAAGAGAAATGAGGAAACAATTACTAAGGCCTGTTTTGGTACAACCACTATATATAAAGACAGGAGCTCTAGAAACCACAAAGCAGACTGTGAGGCCAGCAGCACAAAATACAGTGTGTGTGTTGTGTTGCCAGTGGGTTTGCAAGAGTAGTGGGATATTCCCTCCCGCCAAAGTCTGTTTGTCAATATGTGAGACCATATGTTAGCATGTATCAGACACAGTTTACACTAAAAGAAACCGCCAAAGGCAAAGGATGTGAAGCAGCCCTGAACCAGCTCCCTTTAACAATCCCCACATGTTGTGGTGGCCGCACACACAGACCTGAGTCAGTGAGCAGGAACACCTCTATACATGCCTGAGCAAAGTCTGTGCAGGCATATTTTTATTTGAATTATCAAGTGATGTAGACCTTTTCTATTGATGTAAAATTCATTAAGCCTGCACTACAATGATTTTTTTCTACTATTTGCTTCTTTCTGGAAACTTAGAGTGACAACATTTAGGGTATAAACAACATATTGGAGGCACTCCTAAAAAGGGCTGAACTTTGCAAAACTACAGCACAACCTGAATTAATGATAGACTTCTCCAGTATGGGAATGAATTTGCAACATATTATATAAATATATGTCCGACATTCATGTATCTTATATCAATCAGCTGTGAGACTACAAAAATGAAAGTGGATCTATATAATTTCCCTATGACTATTTTTCCTGATTTGAAAAAAAAAAAAAAAAACTGACTTTGAAGGAACTGTGGTCATGTAGAGCTGGGAGGTGGTGGTAGGAGAGTCAGTGGTTGTACCCTGACTCCTCCCTACCACTTATCCTCCAGACCCAGCAGATAAACATCTGAGTTTCCCAGGCTGAGAGCAGGTTTCACCTGGGAACAGCCAAGCTGTCACCAGGGGGTACATGGAAAGACGTGGGAGGTGGGTTTTATGTGGGAGGTGGGTTCCTTGCATTGCACATATGCAATTAACAAAAAGGAAATGACAAATGCAGTTGCTTCAGTGAATGAAATAACAAGAGCATTTACCATATGATTTACAATTTCTTGAGTGGTTTAAAAACTATTATACACACAACTGGCAATATAGTATTTTATGAACAATATTTTATTTAATTTTTTTTTTAATAATATGACATATAAAAACAAGCTTTTTAAAAGAACACTTGGCCTTCTACATATAGAAAGTAAATTTGAAGATAATCTTTAAGAATATTTGTATCAGTTGGCTGCAGGCAACATCATGAAACTCTCTTCCTCTGCCAGCAAGCTGCTGAAAACTCCTGCACACAAAAGGAACACAGGTGTTCAGCACACTGAGTCTTTTACTTTTAAATGTTTTATAGTCAACACCTTCCTCTTACCCGAGGCACCCATGTGTTATGAAGTGTGAAGCCCACCAGCACCATGCTGTTTCACTGGCAAAACACCAAGCAGGCCCTCAGTGAGTATCAGGTCTCAAAGCACACATGGCACACTCTGAATGCTGGGCCCAAGCTAAATAAATCATCAACCATCACAGTCATATGTAGCCACAGCCAACCATTAGGAAAGAAATCCAGAAAAATCGCAGCTTTGTCCCATCTGTTCCTCAGCGCTACAGACGCCAAAATAGGAAGACATTGGATAGAAACAAAAGAAAGCTGAACCCGTTAAATGTAATGTATGCAAATGTAGACAGTAAGCTAGTTAAAGAAAAGAAAACCTTATATGCTGCATTCTTACAGAGTGTGCCCTCATTTCACCCCGTCTGCATCTTTTTTCCATTATGCTACTGAGTTGGTGGACTTTCAGCAGCAGACTGTGTGAGGAGGAAGAGCATGGGAGGCAAAGCCGTGTGAACTGACAAGAGGGTTGATGAGGGCAAAACGCAGATAAGACCCTGGAAGAATAACATCTCAGTGAATCCTTCTCCATCCAAACATCCATTCACGTACAGTAGGAGGAGGAAAGCTGAATGCTCAAAGATATGTTTGAATTGCTACAAGGATTGAAATCTGGAGGAATTTCTTCAGATTTCTGTCTGTGGGAAAATGCTTGTGGAGAACAAAGGACAAAAGACTGATGTGGCAAATGGCCAGACTGAAGAAAACTAGAAGAGATGAGAAGAAGCAAGAGGAGAAAGAGAGGGAAGTTAGGACATTTCTTCATGAAGGTCATACTAGGAATGACAACAGGGAGATGAAATAAAAGAAAATTATAAAGCAGCGTTGGTCTCTTGGGACAAAGGAGAGGTATATGATTAATGTGGCACACCAACAAATGTCAAGGAGACAAATAGAGTACAAGTCAAGGTGAAATTAATGAAGAGAAAAGGTAACTACATTCCTGGAGTTGTAACTGGCAGGTTAGGAAAAACAGAGAGAACCAGAGTAGCCTATGAGTGAACAGTGTAAAAGAAAGTAAACCTGATAAGAGTCACATTCAGTCTTTAAAGTGGAGGAAGAGAAAAAAAACTACAAAAGAAAAATGAATAGAGCTGTTGTGGATTTCCATTAATTCGTAAAAATATCAACAGTATTATATCTGGGAAGATGCTGGATAATTATCTGAGTTTATTATTTCATGGCTTTTATTGGAATCAGCTAGTGAATTATGTCATTTTAATTTTTAACGTATTCTTTGCCAGGTCAGATGCAATTTGAAGTGTTGTTTCAATTCCTTCTCATGCATAAAAAGTCTTTTTCCAAACAGGCAAAAATCATCTGAAACAAGTTCATAAACTTCTGCATAGGTTGAACTTTTTTTTTATTCATATGTTCTAAATGCTTTGATAAAAATTATCAAGCTATTAATATGATCATATTGTGACTCATTTGATAACAAAATCAGAAAAAAGGGTTGTCCTGAGGTGTCTGGAACTGAGATGTTGGCAGCAGATAGTTTGGGACCTACAGGCTGGGGTCTATGGAGTTTCAAAGCTGGGTCAACGGCTTGAGCATTGTCCCAATGGGGGAGGCCACTGCCATCAAGGAATGTTTTTGGCATGGGGGAGGGTATGCTTGGACTGCTTTGTCAAAAACTGGTGATATAGCAATGATCGAAAAAAAAAGCTGATAATTTTCCCACTATAGAAGCTGTAACTTTGTCATTTTGATTAATTTGATTATATAAAGTTTGATCTGCAATCACCAATTACAAAAAAGAGCCTTCCTGCGTCTTTCCAATGTTTCCATAAACTTTAAAGTTATATGAAAGGACAAACTAAAGCCCACTAAAGCCGCCCAACTATTGTCCTACTGGAATCTCAGTCGCTTTCATTCCCGTGCTTAAAAAGAACATGGATTTGGTTAAGATAGAGGAGGAATGAGGGTGGCCACAGGGCTCAGGCTGCTTGTCAGACCATGACAAGTCCTCCGAGCGAGGATAAAGAAGTGAGTGAGACAAGAAGTGAAGAATCATCTACCTCAGTAACCTCACAGTGTACTGTGCTAACATGGTCATTAAGAAAGACAAGAGCAAATTAACACTTTTTAGCTCCTGATAAAATGATCAAATCAGTCAAGAAATTATGCAAGAGTTCTTATCTCCTTTGATTTTTGTAATCAGATAGGGACGGTGCGAGAGAACATTGTTGGCAAAGGTCTCTTTGTGACGTATTCCTTTCCCAGTCAGCTGAAATGAAAATCTACCTTTGTACGCTCTAATGACAAGTTGTTGTTTTTTGCTTTATGGGTTTTTTTTGTCACCCAATATCAAAACAGCTTCCTGAAATCCCCCCATCTTTGTTTTTTTTTTTTTTTTTTTTTGTTTGGTATTGTAAACTTACCATAAGTGCTGCAGATCAGGTCAGACAGCAGGTGGACTGAGACATTCAGCTCATCGCATGTCACCTAAAACCCACAAACCCCTCTGAGGACAGTGGCAGATTCAGACCAGCAGCTTTCTCTCTGTCTATTCAACCCTCCCATCCGAAAATACTTAAATCTTCCCAAAACAAGCCGGGATGCAGTGAAGTCCCAGCTGCTCTTATTTAGTAAACATGTCCACAAATGTCTGGCTGTGATGGATGTGGGAGCTGAGCACAGAGGTGAGCCAATGGAGCGACGCAGGCTGGGGGGATGCCAAAAGCTACCTGGACACACCCTCATCAAGAGGGGCTCACTGCCTCCAGCCATTTTCAGCCCACACACACTCAGTGTGGCAGTGTAAATATTTCATCATTCTCATCATTACAAGATGACCTGGCTTTAAACTGAGTAACAGTGCAGCAGAGCTGTGGTTGCCTTTGTGTTTAGTCTAGAGACTCCTCCTAGAGACTCATCAACAACTGTGCTGTTATACAGAAGATCAATCATTACATGAGACTATCTAATCCCCTTTTTTTCATTCATTGACTATTAAGATCATACAGATCAATGCTCCCTCATTCATGTGACCCTGTCCTCATTAAAGAAGGATTTCTGTGGATGAACCAGGGTTCTTAAAGGCATTCCCCTCATCATCTGAGAAGATGACAGAACTGCTGCTGCATCTTCTGCTGAAAGGAGAGCAAAAACACACCTCAGAGATGGTGGAGGTGCTAAGAGGAGGTACATAGAGAAAAGGTGGGCCCACAACGAGGACCGGACTCAGCAGAGTAATGTGTGCTGCCAACACAGGAAAAAGGAAACCAGCTGTCAGGAAGACAATAGGAGCTGGTAGATGGATGGAGATGGGAGTAGCTCTGCAGAGTCATTCACTAAATAAAAGACTCACAAAACTTAGAAATACACTAGAGTGGTCATTTTATACAACAAGACACATTTGATCAGTAGCCTGTAGCAGCAAACAAACGTTAATGATACGAAGAGGCCATAAGTGAATGCATCCTTACCTTTTCTGATAGATTGAGGTGTGAGCGGCTGCTGCCTGGTCTCTGCTCAGCTGCCTCCCGGCTGAATATGTTTTGTAAAGTCCCGTCTTCCAGGTCCCGTTAACAAACGTGGCCAGCCAGAGTATCAGCACAGTCCAAAGCAAACTTTTTCTGCATAGTGCGGACACGCTCTCCCGATGGTGCGGTCCCATTTCCGTGGCATCAAAAGTGTGGCCAGGGAAGTTTTTAACGTGTCCAAATTGCTCCGGTTAGAAATTTGTCGAGTCCAGCTTGGAGGGGAGATGTGTCAAACTGCACCCGGTAGGCTGAAGAGGACGCGCATCCTTTTCACTAAAGTAGAAAATACACACTTGGAAATGAGGATGTATGACACTGACTCATTTGTACAAGAGCAACTCCTTCAGTCCTAACAGAGCTACAAAGAACTACACACGCAAAGGACTCACGCTTCTCGTTTGCCTCCTTTGAAAGTGAACCTTGAACACAAGTGTGTGTTGTCCTTCCCTCTCTGTGTGCTCTGCCTACCTCCGTCTGTCCGTGCTCATATCCAACAGAGTCTTTCCAGCAGCGGGCATGAAACCAGTTTTATAGTCTCCTCGGGTCTTTTAAAAGCACATCCCGCAGTCTTTTTTTTTTTTTTTTTTTTACCTTGCCCCGTTTCAACAGCTCGCAGAAGACAATACGCGCTCAAGGGGAAGGTACTTTTAAGCAGCGTGAATGAATTATGGGGGTGCAGTCTTTTAAGGTTGCTCCGAAATCATGGGAGCTGTGCAGCTATTATTTGGTATAAACAACAGAGTAAAGAAACTGATGCCACAGTCGTTTGAAAAGTTACTGTTAACGTTTGTAAACGTATTATTCACACACCACAGGCCTAAAACATATATTTTAAGAATAAATAGAGCAATGAATTAAGGACTATCCATCCATCCACTAATGTAGACCATCAGTGCAAACAGCCGTTAACCACAAGGCTGTGGTCTTCTCCAAACTAAACACCTGCCTTGCAAACCAAAACTAGGAGCTGATCTGTGGTTGGAGCCTCGCCAGCTACAAAAGATGCTACAGACTGCAAAGTTTGTCCGTGCAACTGTCTTGTAAGCTAAAGTTCCATTATGTCCTGATCTACTGAATGTGCTATTAGTCAATGTTAACACTTTCACACTCAGAGGAGCCTTCAGACTGCCACTTTCAGTTTGGGATCTTTTTTGTACAACAGAGAGAACTGGATTTTTTATAAAAAAGGTGATTGAGCCCACCTGTTTACAATCACAACATATGGCAAGTTATGGATTGGGGTGGGCCTGAGCTGAAAAATGGTGTGTAAGAGATTTTTTTATTTTCTTTATTTCAGGCACCTCTATGTGTTTTATGAGGTCACTCAGAGCAGACAATGGTGCCAAGCAGTTAGAGGTTGATGTAAATCCCTGCAGACACATACAGCTGAAAATAATTTTAGCCTCTCAGGATAGAAGTTTAGTTTTACTGAGATGATTTTTTTCCTCACTGGTCATTGCTTCAATTACTCTTCTGCTTCTATTATTTCCTTCCTCTTTACTTCACAAACTGAAAACTATCTATTACCTATTGTGATTGTTGATGTAAGCTCTTCCCAGTCATGTAAAGGTTCATTAAGCAACACAACAAATCATTCTTTCCTTCTTTTCATCTGGGGAAACAAGATACCGCCGTCCTGTGTTTGGTTATAAACATGCTCTGATCTTAACTCTTTATGATAGTTGTACCAGTTAAAGCTGGAAATGCTCCTGCTTAACCTTTACCCTCCACCATTCAGACAGGATCCTTTTAGAATACATAAAATGGTAATGAGATTCATTCTGGTGAGCTCATATGAGGGTCAGGGATTTAAAAGGTAAAAAAGAAACTTAAAAAAATATAGCATTGCTTTTCTTTTATTCACATCCAGAGACTAGAGTTTAATCCAAGCAGCACATGCCTGATTACAGCTGCATTTTCATAGTGAAGGCTACAATTATGTATCAAAACTGTCACAGTTTTCATTTATGTTTGTCAGTGAAAAACTGCCAGATCTTATGAGGATCTGGCAGCTGGTTTCTCCAGTGTTTCCACTGTGGTGTGGAGAAACTGCTGCCTCGACTGTGCAGGAGGCGGCACATGATGCAGAAATGACCCAGTGGAAATTGCTGTGTATTCTCTCCAACACACTGAGAATGGAAGATGAATCTTCTGTGTGAGACAAAGCAGCATGCAGGTCAACAGAAAGGGCACACTCTCTACAGCACACACACACACATTCATGCAGTCAGTGAGAGCAAATGGTCCGGAGTCCAGGCTATTTGCTGATGCATTTGTAAATAGTCTGAATATCTGGAGATTTTACTGGCAGACTTGGTGGACCAACTCTGTAGAAAGTATGGAGCAAATCTTTGGGACATTTGTATTCTGACATGCTTTGGAACACCCCAACAACTTTTCTGGACTCCTGTGCATGTGTAAAAGCAGCTATAGAATTTTCTTATATTTGAGCTCTGAATTTTCACTTTAATTTGAGGGACAGGGGTCTCTTTAACCTGCAATGAACACTGGATTGTCAAAATTAGAATATTTAAATTAGATTTGTGTTTTCAGCACAAATTTCTGCCACTCAAGATTGAAGAATTTTCTTTAATACAACTTATAGTTTTTAAAAAATTATAGGTTTTAAAAAGTATTTTTCTTTTTTAGGTTATTCAGTAAATGTAATTGGGACTGTAAATGAGACTGCTTTTCTCAACAGAACTCTATAAAATCAAGGTTAAACAAATCTTTTAAAAAAAAGTTTGTATTTGCCCTTTCTTCCTCTGTCTGCTCCACATAGTGTCTCTATGTTGCCCGTATCCCTTGTGCTACACAAAAGGGGGGATAACCATAACAAGCCCTGACTTAGCTGGTCCTGGTTGCTCAGTGAAGTACTTCATTATGGCTGCCCCCACATAGCAAGTCAAACAGCTCCTTTCTTGTTGTCTTCCTATATTACCATCCCTGTATGTCAAAGAAGAGAACACAATAGAACACAGGTGCATCAGGTTCGGAGCAGCTGCAGATGTTGTTCTCCTTCAACTTCTCCAGAAAACACATTTTAAAAAAATACTGTGAAACTCTTGTTTGTCTTTTGTTTGTTTTCTTTTGAAAATAATTATTCCTCAATGTCTTTGTCCATTGTTATTAAAAAACTATATATAATTGTGTATTTAATGTATTTCTAATCAAAGGTCTTTAAGAGAAAAGTCTAATTTATCATACATACATAGACACACACACACAGCATCCATTTATTTTTAAGCATGTGAAGCAGTTTTAATTACAATACTTATTACCAATAAAGCACAATGTTTAAATTCTTTCATTTTTTTCTTAGTAATTTAAAATCTTGTGAAGTGTCACTACACAGATAAGATAGATGAGGAACTTTATAACCATGTGCTGGATATAATCTACGCAAGCGATGAGAGTGCAGCGCATGGCTCATGGATGAAGGAATCTCCAGAGATGGTGGGTGTATCTGTAGGTCTCATTAAGACCAATTAAGGGTACATGTTACAACCCCGGCTCTGCTGGGGGAAAAGGGGTAGCAACATTAAAGACCAGAAATAATATTGTAAAGGTAAAGGGATTATTAAACAAGAAAAAAGGGACTAAAAGTAAAAGAACACAATCTGAAAACAAAAGACAAAGAAACTCAAATCCAAACAATCCCAACAAAAGAGCTATACTAGTGCTTGGTCTTAATAAAACCTAAGACCTAAAGCCATTCACAAAACAATAACAAAGAACAAAGACCAAAATCAGACCACCTAAGGATTTTCCACAGCCTTTAAAAAACAGGTTAACCTAAGTCACAGGTTAGCAAACACACAACCACAAGTCCAAAGACCTCAATTGGCAAGCTGGTCTACACAAGCACAGCTGCCCTGAATGCCTAGAGCTCCAGGCAACTGTCAGATGATTGGGTCAATCGCAGGTAGGTGATGACGCAGCCAGCCAATCACGGATGGGACATGGCACTGCCAGGTAGTTGCTGTTGGGTTCCAGACAACCAGCCAATCACCTGGCTGCAAAAAAAACACAGCAATTTAAATGCATTAACAAAGTCCAAGGCCTGGGGCCGTAACAGGACAGCTGACTTATATTGTTCTCCTTACAGCAATAGTGACACTGTTATGGGCCTGTTTTGCTTTAAGAGGGAGCAGCAACTGAGGAGTCACAGACAAATGTCCCCTTTGTTAAGTTTTTGTATAAACTGTCTGGTTCAAAAGCTTAAATAACACCACAAAGATATTTAAGTTCTCTTTGAAGCAGCAGCCACCTTCAGCAGACAGTCATGGGTCAGCTGCTAGAGCCACAGTGGTTAATGGCAAACAACTCCGGTAACTGCAGCAGCAGACCATGGAGGTGATGAGGCAGATGGCCAGAGGGTGGCAGCAGTTTAAGAATATAAAATAGTTTTTGACTGATTTGAAACCATCTAGGTTCCTTTCAACCAACTTACACTAAATAAACAAAAAAATGGGCTGTGAGTGGGGTGAAAAACATTTAAATGGACACGGAGTCAATTTAGGAGCTGGTATGTCTGAACAGACCGAACATTTCTTGTTAAGAAACATTTCCAGTGTTACAACATTAAAACATCATAACAAGGGGTCTTACAACATTTCGCTCACACTCCAAACATATGTATGTTAGGTTAATGTGTGTGAGCTAAAGTGTGATTGTAACTGATCGTCTGTCTCTGATTTTTGATAAACTGACAACTGACTACAGCTCTTTCCTGATGTACACTGACCCGGATCTGCACAAAATGTATTTGAACTGAAAAAAACAACTATATTTGTTTATTATATCATTAAAAAAAACAATTAAATAAAACATGAATAGGTATTCAAATGTAGGCGTTTTACACCTGAGACATAATAATCACTGAATCTTATATAAGTGAACATGCTCTTACTTTAAATGCTACTTTAACACATCCAGTTTCATTCAGGCTTACCAAAACACACCAACACTGCCTACACTAAGCTTTGTGCATTTTTAAAGTCGTTACAAGTCTGAACTAAAAGCAAGTAGAAAACTGTTAATAGTGTTAGCCTTTTAAAACGTGCACAGTCCATCCTCATGCAGGGAAACATAATAAGAAACCATATAGTTTCTTTAATAATTTGTAGACAGCACACATGATATCATCAATACAATTAAAAATCTACGATGTAAACTTACACTTATATGAATTTGGAGCTGTCATAGACCAACGTCTAGACCATAATAAAATAAAATAATAATAATTAAGGCGTTAGTAGAGTTGTTGGAGAACCAAATGGCAGTGGTTGATGCTACACTGCCATCTGCTGGTGAAGTGACTAAAAGAATTAGAAATGTTATTTGAGAGAATCCTCAAGAATCAGCCCAACTCCTGCTTGTGGATTACCAACTCTATTTAGGATTTCCTCATTCTGCAAAGATCTTTAAGGTGAAACTCTTTGTCGGTTTATTTTTGCCAGACAAGTTATCAGGTTATCATCAGCTGGAAGGGTGATAATTTAACATATACAATCAATGTGTTACTACAACATTTAAATAACTTGTTGCTGTTTTTAAGAAAAAAAATATGTTTTAATGTGGATACTAAATTGGTATAATTTGGTGTAATAAACAGTAGTTTGCAGAGGATTTTTTTTCTGAGTTAGTCTTTCTTAGTTCTTGTATACCAAAGCTAAAACAATTGAATGTTAGCAACTATAATTTAAACATTTTCAGTATATTTACATGAACTTTGATCCTGTGAGTAGGACGTAACATTTCCTGTTAATGGTGACAAGCTGAACACGAGAGTACATACTCTAAAACCTCAGATGAGGCTTTGACTGTATTCTCACACTCTACATCCTGCAGACTGGCTCTGTGCTGGTCGTATGCAGAGAAGGAGAAGCACAGTCGTGGAAACCTTGGTTTGATTGTCACCTATAACAATTCAGTAGCTGAAAAAGTGTAGTTAACTGGTTGTATGGAGATCCTGAACATTTACTTGACAAAATCTTACAACAAAGTAGAAAAGTACCCTGGGAGAGTCTTTAATATGTTATTGGTGAAGTAACACTATACTGATTGTTATGTTTTCTTTATTATTATATATTATTATCTTACATAAGCGGTACATTTAGAATATGTATTGTTTCATGAAATGATTTGAGGATTCAAAGAGTTTATTGTAATTCAATCAATAGATAAACAAACAAGGTAAATTAAAAATCTGAATAAAAATGACTAAAGATATATACAAAAAGGTTGTTATAACTAGACTAAACCCAATGAAGACAGTATAACATGCAGAGTGTAACATATCTCAGCAGTTACATTCAGGTGTCTTGAGTGACATAATTGTACAGTAAGGTACGTTAGTCCAGATTGGATTACAAATATTGTCCATCTTCCCGAGGTATGCAACCTAAAGAACACCACCAGAGTTCAACAGTCTCAAAGCGGTCAGGAAAAAGCTGTTCCTCAGTCTGGTAGTCTGTTTCTGATGCACCACAGTGTTCGCCCCAAAACATGAGAGTTAAAAAGTGCATGTGCAGGATGGGTGGAGTCCTTCAAGATGCAGGTAGTGCTCTTGTGTTGGAATTTTCTGAATTCCTCTTTTAACTGTGAATCAGAAACCATCCCCAGAGGTAATACCTGCTTTACTTTTAGAATTAGAGGAAATCCCAATCATTTGTACAATGCTTGATTTACCACAATTTCCTCCATATCTAACATGCTTCTTTATGCCTCAGATGAATCTGGCTGAAGTATCAGTAGAGAACTAACCAGTGGTCCACATGCAGGAGTCTATAGTTGAGCTGCAAACCAGCTTGGATTTGTTGAGATTATCTTGTGTCTCACAGGTGTTGGCTGGTGAGGTGGGTTTGAGCTGTAAGTTGGGTGAAGCAGCTCAGGGATATTTCAATGGTCCAGTTCCTACTTTTTGGAAAAATTTTGGCACCTGACACTTTGTAGTCCTGCAGCAACTGGATGAGCCATTTCAACAGGATTTATAAGTGAATATAGCTAATGGATATGGATGGGGACATCCCACTACACCAAAGAGCTATCTAGAAAGGAGTAAACAATGACTTGAACAACTCATTCTCAAAAGCTTCCCAACTGAGATGTATTGCATAGGATTCTGTTGTGGACAACAGCCACTGCACACTTTTACACTTTAGTGTGCTTTACTCTTTGGATGTTTCTCCCTGCTTATTCTGTAATTTCTCATGTTTTGCACCTCAGGATACACTGAGGACACCTGTGTACACATTTCCAGATCTATGAACTGATATGTATATCTCCCATGGGGAACACCAGGGAGTGTATTTGTGTTTAAATAGTGACTGAAGATGACCTCAGAATTAGTGTGCTATTCAGCTTATAAAACTGCTTAAACGCATTGTTTAATATTAGTTAGTATTATATAATTTATACATGTAAATCGAGTTTGCATCTGGCAAATAAAAGTCATAGCATAAACTTAATTTCCTAATGAGTAACCCAAATAAGACAAATACATGTGCAAGTAGATATACAAGTTTCGAAAATAAATGCACAGATATCATTACTTCACAACTGTATTTGTTCTCATTATTTTCTCACTAGATGGCAGCACATAGCAGCACTGAGGTTTGGCGTTTGGTCAGTGGCTCCAAGTGTCTGCGTAAAAATAATGAACCCAGGGTAATCAGAATCTGTTGGGCCTAAAAGTGTAAAGATTTTGAATAATGAACTAATGTTTGCTATTCAGGTGTTACAGTTGCATAGATATGTAATGAGGGCAGTGGCTTTAGAAGACTTCTGTTGATACTGAAGAGAGACTGAAAGGGTGGGATTATGGTTCCCTTGTTGAACCCTCATAACTGGGGAGAGGTCAAGGAAACGCACATAAATACTGACAATAAGCAGCAGATGTCTTTCATTTTTGGAACAATATAAATAGAGCAGGACAGCAACTGAAGCAATGACCAGTGAGACAAAAATCCAGTCACTCTGAGAGGTCAAATCATTTTCAGTTGCTCATGTCTGCAGGGATTTACATCAACCCTTTACTGCTCTAGTTCCCCCTTGGCACCACTGTCTGCTCAGAGCAGCTTTTTAAAATGCTGCTGGAAGCAAAGACCTGGCAGACCATTTTCCAGCACAGACTCTCCCCAAAATATGACCCTCCATACATTTTTTTTGTGAATTGGCAGGCTTGTAATTCCTAACTAGTTTCCTGAATCCAAACCTTCTTATAAAATCACAGTATTTGTATTTGTAGTCCACATCAAACTACATTTACACTGCAGATCACGTCTAAAATCAAGCACTGGAAAGAAACACTTTTATGAGCCTGAAATAAAATTAAAATAAATAATTACACACATTTTTACTGGCATGAAGAAAAAAAAGTCTTTAATATAAAAGAATTACAACCTGGAGTGTCAGTTAATGAGGAAAAAAAAGGAAAAAAAAAAAATCATGATTCTTTATATTAAATAAAGGAGACAATTAGGGATGTATTAGCAGTAATAACCAATTACATCCAGTTTTAATTAACAATCATTGAACATACCTTGCATTAATAAAACAGTGGCCCTTTTCACACAGCCCGTTGTCAGCCTACCATGAACGTGAATGTGCCTGAACACACCCGTAAATCACTCAACAGATATCAAGCAAAGGTGAACATTTTAACCTGGTTTGTGCTGTTACAGCTCAGATGCTGTATGAAAAGGGCTCCAGATTCCCAGCTGCCTCATTAAAAATGTGTGGCAGTACCTTTATGTGGCAAACTGTGTTGCCAGAGTGAAAGTGCAAAAGATAATGAACACAGTGATGATATTTATGTTGGATTCCCTTTGAGATAGAAAAAAAATCCCAATACCAGTTCCAGGCAGTAATAAAAATATTCAACTACTTGTGCCTGACATCAAGAGAAGAGATAATTTAATCTTCTTGCATTAAGATTTAATACAATCCAGCCACTGTGCTAAATACAGATGCAGGATCTTTCAAACCGAAGGGCTCAAACCAGCAGAGCTGAGTCAATAAATGGATGCAGCAAACTTTCCAAACATGGAGATTGGACTGAACAGCAAGTGGAAGGTGTAAAAGGCAGCACTGTGAAAGTACAAATGTTAAAAATACACCCCATTAACATTCATCTGTAATTCTGAGACAAAATTTTATAATAAATTAAAAAAATAATTCTGTAAAAGTATATACATCTTATAACACACCTGCCCAAACACCAATTAACATCAAACAGACAAAAATCCTTTGCTGTGTCTCAGCATCATAAATGAGACACTAAAATTTAGGGAATGATACGACGAGCCATTGTGTGGATGGACTTTTGTAAAAGAACTCAACCACACAGTGGCACAGGAACTACTTCTCTAGTACGGTTCTTTTATCCAGTGTTTCAAAACCAGATCTGCCAAAACAGAAGCTCAGTGAAAACACTAAAAAAGGCAGCAGTAATACGGGCAATTAAGCTAAAATTAATACCGTAGAGAAAAAAAAAATTAGGGGAAAAGATTTTTTTCTTGTCTTTAACAGCTTTTCCAAATATACCTTTAAAATACAATGTCAATGACTTTAGCCTCAGAATATTCTGCGGTGAAGCGTACTGATCCTGGAAGAAAATACCCTCTAATACATACATTTGCAATAAGAACTAATCTGATCTGTGTTCTTCAGACTGCTGGGATGGAAGAGGTGGTTCAATTCATAGTTTGTGAAACCTCATAATTTCTTCTAATAACTAAAATAAATGTGAAAACCAGCTTTGTGCCATCTGTAAAACGTGTCTTCATCAGCACAAAGCCCTGGCTTGTTCTGACTCCATTTATCAGCTGTGATCATCATTACATAGTCTCTTCACAATAAGCCGTCATGCTCAAAGCTGGAAGGCAGGAGGGAGAAAGAAAAGGGGCAAAACTTGACTCCTGTCCCACTGTAGAATTTATTCTGGAACTCCACCCTGGAAAAGAGACAAGAAATTGTGTTGGGAATATTAAAACAGAAATAATTTAAAGCACATTAACACTAATAGTACCACAAGTGCTTACCAGTGCAGTCGAAGAGCATGAAGGAATGCAGACAGACCCTCCATGACAAGGAGGATAGACACAGTGAGAACAGCAAACAGGCCAAACACTGGAACTAGGAATAAAACCCCAAGAGTGGTGTCCATTCGTAGCCCCACTCTCATCACCATGGCCCACAGCACCTCTGACAGCTCTGAAAGCAGTGAAAAGAACATGTGTACTGTCAGTTTACATAAATACAAGAAACAAACAGTCGCTTAACTAAATTCAATCAACATATCACTTATTTTTTTATCTGAAATCTTTGGCTTGACTCCTCTTACCATTGTGTGTGAGAAGATTTACTTTTTATAGAACAAAAAAACTCATACAGACAACAGCAAATGAGAGGGATTAAAATGTGACATGGCAAACCATCATACTCACGAGCATGCGCCAGGCTCAGAGCCCAGAGCCTCAGGTAGGAGGCTGTGTTGGAGATGCAGCCCAGACAGTACTCTATAGTGTGAATGGCTTGATGAAGCAACTCATCTGCAAAGTTAAACTGTAAAATAAAAACAGAAGTCAAGATTACAGAAAGAAACCAGAGAAAAATGACTGTTTCTAATATTAAGGAAGTTCAGGCTTATTGTTTGCTGTGCAGACCTCCTCTGAGTGGTGTTCTCCACTACTGGAGAGATCGCTGTGACTGCTGCCTTCCTCCATGTCATGAGCCCTCAGGAGGTAAAGCTCCTCTTCACTGTTTCGCCGCACACGCTCATATCCCTAAGAACATACAGATATACAGCTAAACAACATAAACTAATTATTTCAATAACTACAGATTTAACAGTATTCTATAAGTAAATGTCCACATTAAATCAAAAACATGGCATGTAGGTGCACGTTTAACGAGCTGATGCATCTCAAACTCTCACCCTGTACATTCCTAGACGGCGGCCTCCATTCTGAAGCCAGTAAAGGTAGACTGGTTTCCCCAGCAGTAACACCGGCACTGAAAGAACAGCAATGACCACCAGAAATGCCTGAAGGCCAGTCTGTTGGAGGAAACATAACATTTAGTACTGCATGTTTCCTCTCACTGAGTACTGTGCTTTAAGCTACATTAGATTGGATCTAATCTGAAAAAAAAGCACAGAGCTTTGCACCTGTCCTGGATAGAGGGGCTGCACTGCTTCACCCTGCATCAAGAACATGTTGATGAAGTGGATGAGAATGCTTGGAGCATGTCTGGAATCCTTTGCAGAGAAGACCAGCCACTTGTATAAGATCATGAACGCCAGGTAGCCAAATAAACATAACAGGAAAAGGAGCTCCGGCAGAAATACCAAGTAGAGGTTGTACTTCTTCCTGAAGTATCTGTTTTTATTGACAAAAAGAAAGAGGATGGTTAAACCATAAAACTGCTTATTTAGGGAATTTTTCAAATAACAAAACTAGTAATGTAACTCACAGATGATTGTAGGTGCTCAGAATGACCCCAAAACTCATGTGTATGATGCCCACTATCACTGACATCTTCATCTTATAAGAGTTAAGGAATGTGAGGCGGTTTGATGCCAAGTTCCATATCTTTAAGATAGATAGATGATCAAATATTAGTTGTAGGTAGTGAATGATTTATGCAAACAGAGAACAGCTTCACTAAGGAAGGGGGGGGGGGCGGATTTTATAACATCAGTCCCCAAGTCTGCACTTTACCACATGTGTGTCTCTTTGCACTTCCATATGTTAGTATAGTGATAACATTGGATTAACATTTCAGCGCCTTTAAAAATATTAACATATTGTGTCATGCTGGTTTGCATTCATTTAACACAGGTGATCTTAACCAATTATATTTCTCCTAATCTTAAATGGCACTGGATTACATCCTTAAATGTGTTACCAGTAGCTATGCTTGTTTGGTGCATCTACATGTTTTTTAATTCGACTGTTGATAAAATGCTGTTGTATAAAGACAAGAACAAAAGAATATTGCTCAACAAAAATAGTAAAAAAGCCCATTATGACTTCCGGTAATGGCCGCACTCTAGACAGTCACGCGTAACCTGCTCCGATATATTTTCATTTTAAAATCCTGTTGCAACTTGCAGACTTGAGATTTAATTAGCACAGGCGAAGTGTCCCAGTGAAGAGACAATGCCAAACGTAAAGACGAGCAGGGAGAAAGGGAAATTAACGACACAGTCAAAGCTGCCACCGGACTTTGGGAAACATCAAGAGCAAAAAGTTAGCAAAGAGGCTAATCCTGCAGAAGAGGCTAACACTAGCCTGGAAGATGCTGTTTCCCCTTCGGCGTATTCTCCAGAGCAAGAGAGCGAACTCAGCCTTGTTAAGAAAGAAATCATAACAGCGATTCACGATTTAAAAGGCGAGCTAAAAGGCGAGTTTACGGGCAGATGTGATGAGATTTTAAAAGCGGTAGATGAAACGAAGACTGAGATAAGTAACTGCACCGAAAGAATTGCACAAGCGGAGACACGTATTTCTACAGTGGAGGATGATTACGCTACACTTGCGGACATGGTTGAGAAGTTGGAGAAAAGGAATAAAGCCCTGGAGAACAAGGTTATTGACATGGAAACAAGATCCCGCTTAAACAACGTGCGCCTGGTGAACCTGCCCGAGGGAGCGGAGAGCATGGACCCGTGTTCGTTTTTGGAAAGCTGGCTGCCAGACGTATTGGACTTGGCCCCATTGAGGACGCCGATAGTACTGGAACGAGCGCATCGTATTGGGCCTAAAAGGAGCGCGGAGGAGCCACCAAGAGCACTAATAATGAAGTTCCAAAACTATAGACAGAAAGTGGCCGTGATGAACGCTGCAAGAAAGAAGGATGTCATTTTGTACAAGAATATACGCGTGAGACTTTACAATGACTTGGCCACAGAAGTTCACAAACAGAGGAGGCAGTTCGACTCGGTACGTCAGCAGCTGCGAACCTTGGGCCTGAGACACGGGATAAGACCGCCTGCTAAACTACTGGTAACACATAATGAACAAACGTACACATTTGATAAGCCATCTGAAGTGCAGCAGTTTATAAACAAGATCCAAGAAGGTAATGTTACAGTGGTCAATGAGGCTGACTTGCAGTAAGTTGTGAATATAGTATTTTTTTTACAATCAGGGCTTGATGATGGAATTCTGCACTTTTTGACAATTTAAGTTTTTAAATACTGGCCTTTAATTTACATAGATACCTTTTTTGGTATACAAGGTGACACTTATCTGAATATTAATGGTGGTTTGTAAAACCTAATGTTTTTTTTTTTTCTTTTTTTTTGGTGATGCTTGGAGTGAGCACAGGCTAGGTTTTCTTTCTGCTTTTCACGTTTTCCCTGCTTTAATATTATTATATTTTAATAATATTGTCTTTTACGCCTGTACACAATTTACAAGAACAGGTGCTTTATATTTTACAAGGAGTGAGTTTATTATATATTTTATTTTTACTTTTTAACACATTAGAAGCCAGTGGGATTGATCCTAGATCTGTCCCTTAAGGACAGGGGAAGCTACATAGATTGGGGGGAATTTATCACTTAGTGTGAGATATGGGATTATTTTTTTTCACGTTCAGTGTGTTTTGTGTTTTGTTCCGTAGTTCAGTGGTTAACCTTCTCAGACCAGTCACTTATTACAGTAAATCATATTATGCTTTCTTTAATGTCACAGAAGGTAAAACTTAAATTTTTGTCTTGGAATTGTAGAGGTTTGCAGAAAATTAAAAAGATAAAGCAAGTTATGAATAAGCTAAAAGATTCAGATGCACAAATTGTATTTTTGCAAGAGACACATACTGCTAAGGAAGATCATGTAAAAATACGTAGAAGATGGAAGGGTATCGTCCATGCAGCATCATTTAACTCACAGGCAAGGGGAGTTATGACTCTCATTCACAGTTCAATTCCTTTTCATGTATCTAATGTGATTGAGGATAAATTTGGGAGATATTTAATTATTCAGGGATCATTAATAACAGCAAATTTGAATTTGGTTAATATCTATGGCCCAAACGTGGACGACCAAAAATTTTTCACAGACCTCTTCCTCACTTTATCTGCTCTCCCTGGGGAGTATATCATTGCAGGGGACTGGAACTGTACATTAGATCCAGCTAAGGACCGATCCACAGGTGTGGATCAAACTCATAATAGAAGTAGGACCATCATTAAACACTTTATGAAAGAATTAGACTTAATAGATGTCTGGAGGTATCTAAAACCTAATGATTTAGCATACTCTTGTTATTCTAGTACATATAGGATATTTTCTCGAATTGATTATTTTTTTGATCTCGGCTACGTTGATCTCCAGAATAGAGAACTGCTTCTACGATAGTATTTTGCTATCCGATCATGGACCCTGTGGCTTTATTTATACTGATCAGAATCTTCTGAAAGACCCACCTAGATGGAGTTTAAATCAAAAATGGCTTTTAGATGACAAATTTATTGAATATATTGGAAAAGAAATAGACAATTATTTTAAAGATAATACAACTGAAACTTCAGCAGGAATTAAATGGGAGGCCTTTAA
Organism: Melanotaenia boesemani; assembly: GCF_017639745.1. NCBI lineage: Eukaryota > Metazoa > Chordata > Actinopteri > Atheriniformes > Melanotaeniidae > Melanotaenia > Melanotaenia boesemani. The sequence goes on from NC_055692.1 coordinate 18,889,702, forward strand.
GGCTTTTTTGAGGGGGCATATAATAAGCTATACCGCATCTAAATCTAGAAAATTTAAGGAAAAGAGATTAGTGATAGAGGCCAAAATAAAAAACGTTCAGGAACAGGTAATTATTAATAATTCTCCTACTTTAGAAAAAGAATTACTACTTTTGAAAGCAGAATATAACAAATTGTCAGCCGATAGGGCAGCTGCCGACATCATTAGGCTTAATCAAACATTTTACGAAGAGGGAGAAAAGACTGGGAAACTGTTGGCGTGGCAGATTAAACAATTAGAAACAAGGAAAACCATAAGTTCCATTATTAAGGGTAATGGGGATGTGGTAATTGACCCTGTAGAAATAAACAAAGAATTTAGATACTTTTATGAGAAATTATATGATTCCCAAATACAGTATGACCCAGGTGCACTAAATGCTTTTTTGGATAGATTAGAAATTCCCCAAATCCCTGATCATTTTGTGGAAATACTTGATGCGGACTTAAATGAAGGAGAAATTGGTAAGGCTATTGATGATATGAAAGCGGGTAAGACCCCAGGCCCAGATGGGCTTCCAACAGACATTTATAAAAAATTCAAATCAAAACTGCTCAAACCACTTTTGGAAATGTTTTTAGAAGCATTTCAGTGTGGTAATCTACCAAAGTCTTTGACAGCTGCGATTATAACATTATTACCAAAACCTGGGAAACCTAGCAATCGTTGTGAAAATATGAGACCGATAAGCCTGTTAAATGCTGATCTTAAAATCTTATGTAAAATTTTAGCAAGACGGATACAGGATACATTACCCTATATAATACATAGAGATCAAAATGGGTTTATCCTTGGACGACAGGGGTTTCACAATGTTAGGAGGGTCCTTAATATCATTCAGGGTCTGGGGGATACTACAGATAAGGCGTTCCTATCGTTAGATGCCGAAAAGGCTTTCGATAAGGTGGAATGGCCTTATCTTTTTAATGTTTTGAAGCGATTTGGTTATGGGAATATATTCTTAAAGTGGGTACAGTTACTGTACTTAAATTCAAGGGCAAATATAATAACAAACAAAAATATCTCAAAGTCAATTTTGATAAAGAAAGGATGTCGACAGGGGTGCCCCTTGTCACCTCTTTTATTTACTCTGGCGATAGAACCTTTGGCAATAGCTATACGGACACATACTGACATATCTGGAATATATATTCATCATATTGAACACAAGGTGGCACTATACGCAGACGATGTTATTCTGTTTGTTTCTCAACTTAGGAAATCAATCCCAGCTGTAATGGAACTGATAAATGCTTTTAGTAATATCTCAGGATATACAATTAATTATATAAAGTCGTCCATTTTACTACTTAATGAGAGGGACATTGAAGATCCAGCCCCAGAGGTTCTGTGTTTTAAGGTCGTGGATCAACTTACATATCTAGGTATAGAAATTAGGCCGAAATTGAATCTGGTCATTAAATCTAATTACGAGTCTTTGGTGAATGACCTAACAGGTTCGGTGGATAGGTGGACGTCGTTACCCCTCTCATTAATCGGTAGAATCAATGTAATAAAAATGAATATGCTCCCTAAATTGTTATATTTATTTCAGAATGTACCTTTGCCCCCACCTGATGATTTTTTCAAAAAAATTAAAAAGTTATTTATAGGATTTATTTGGAAGAACGGTCAAGCTCGGGTTAGACTGTCACTGTTGCACTTACCATATAATAAAGGAGGATTAAAATGCCCAAATATAATTTGGTACTATTGGGCAGTTCAATTGAGATCAATAAAATTTTATTTTGAGTCAAAAGATGTCCCCCAGTGGGAAGAAATGGAGTCAGAAGATCTAAACTTACCTCTGCCACAATATCTTTACTCCAATAATTCCTCTAATCTAATAAGGCAAACTACAAATCCTATTGTTAAAAATATGATCAGAATCTGGTTTAGGGTACGCAAATATATTAACGAGCCAAGTAAAATATCTTTGTATAGTCCAATTTGGGGAAATCAGTACTTTATCCCAGGGAGAGCAGACCCCGTTTTTCAACAATGGGCCTCAAAGGGTTTGAAGATAATGCAGGATCTATTTATGCCTAACTCAGAGAACATGATGTCTTTTGAGGAAATAAGACAAAACTACAATATAGATAAAAAATATTTTTTTAAGTTCCTTCAACTTAGAAGCTTTTTTAGAGCCAAACAGAATAATACTCTATCCAAACCTCAAAAAACAAATTTAGAGAAAATTGTTTCTAAAAAGAGTTTAAGTAAAGGTGCTATATCAGAGTTGTATAATTTACTACTGTCTAATTCAAATGAAAACTCTATGACAAAAAAAATGGCGTGGAATGATGATTTATCGATAAATATATCACAAGAGGACTGGGAATTAGCATGTACTAAAATCCATACACAATCAATTAATACCCGATTTAGGCTCATACAATATAAATGGTTCATGAGAACATACATCACACCAGCAAAATTGAATAGATATAACCGTAACATACCAGATGTATGCACAAAATGCAATGAGGAGAAAGGGACACTGTTCCACTGTATGTGGCAGTGTACTAAAGTTCAACTCTTTTGGGAGGAAGTTAATAAAGCAATGAACATTATTATATCAAAAAATATCCCAAAGAACCCTGCTCTTTTTATTTTGGGAATTTATCCTGAAAAACATAGCTTTACTAAGAAGGAACAAATAATGATCAGTATGTGTCTCCTGCAAGCTAAAAGAGCAATTGCCATATTTTGGAAAAAGACAAATCGGCCCAGCCTAGTGTATTGGGTAAAACAAATGCTTATAGTTTTTCCTCTAGAAAAGATCACATGTATTAGAAAAGGGAAATTAGAAATGTTTGAGGATATATGGGGACCTTTCAGAGACTTTGTGGAAAATGTGAACTTGGCAGGTCTTAATGAAGAAGAAGAATTGTGAACTTGTGTTTGTAAACTGCAAACCTTATATATGTATGTATTATTGGAATTATTTTGTTACTTTAATTTTCTTATTTAAATATTGTGACATGGTGAATGTATTTACTTATTGAGCGTGTCTATGGAAAAGTGCTGTGTCTAGGAGAAGTGTTTTGCTTGTTGTTGAATGTTTATTTTTGTTTTCTAATTAATGTTTTTGTACTGTGCTGAGATTCAATCCTGTTGAACAGTTGTAAAATTAATAAAATACAGTGTTCTAAAAAAAAAAAAAAGCCCATTATGATCAAACACGATGGCCATCCTTTTATATTCTACTCACCGGGTCAATCCCCAGAGGGTAAGGTCCTTTGAAAACTCCAGTAATGTTTGGATCCAGAGTAAGAACACCATTTCCACGGAGGACCTCATTTCTATGAAGCATGAAGAAAAACATTAGTGCAAATTACATGTATGACAATATCCTACCACAGCCTTTGTGGGAGAGCTCTTAATCTGAGTCCTGCTGTTAAGTGAAGGCGATATTCTGCATCTTCTAGTGATAATAATAATAATAAATAATAAGACATTTTATTTAAAAGCGCCTTTCAAAACACCCAAGGACACTGTACAAAGGAACATTAAAATAGTTTAAAAACCACTATGTACAAAACAAACATTAAAACAGTTAAAACAATAAGTGCAAAACTAAACAGAATGGAGGACAACAGAAAGATGGAGAATGACTAGATGGCATAGGACTGTCTGAACAAATGTGTTTTGAGTTGTGATTTGAAGAGAGGAAGAGAGTCTATGGTACGGATGTCAGGGGGAAGAGAGTTCCAGAGATGGGGAGCAGAGCGGCTGAATGCTCGGCTCCCCATGGTGGCGAGACGGGCAGGGGGGACAAGAAGCTGGAGAGAAGAGGAGGAGCGAAGTGAACGGATCGGAGTGGCAATGTGCAGGAGATCAGATATATATGGAGGGGCCAGATTGTGGAGTGCTTTGAATGTAATGAGGAGAATTTTAAAGTTAATTCGTGGTTTTACGGGGAGCCAGTGAAGTTGTTGTAAGATGGGGGTGATGTGAGTAGAAGGGGTCCGTGTAATGATGCGTGCTGCAGAGTTTTGGAGGAGCTGCAGTTTCTGGAGGGATTTATTGGGGAGACCAAAGAGAAGAGAGCTGCAGTAGTCAATCCGGGAAGTAACAAGACTGTGGACGAGGATGGCAGTGGTGTGGGGGGTGAGAGAGGGACGGAGACGAGAAATGTTTCTTAAGTGAAAATATGCAGACCGGGTGACACGGTTAATGTGGGAGTGAAAAGAGAGTGTGCTGTCGAGGACGACACCCAGACTCTTTACCTGAGGGGAGGGAAGGACAGTTGAATTGTTTATGGAAATTGGATAACTGTTAGTGATGTTACTGATGTGAACTTGCCCTGAAAAACGTCCATTTTACGCAAACACAGAAGAGAAGATCCAATAGTCAGAAACTTGGCTTTCTTAAAAAAATAATTAAATAAATAAATTAGTCTTTTTTTTTTTTTTTTTCTATAAATATATACATTTCTTTCCAATAACCAGAATGGGTTTTCTTTGTCCTTCTGTTTTTTTTCCTTCATTGTTCATTCAAAGTTCTCAGGCTATAAGACAGAGAAGAACTAGGTGGGGGAAGTTCATCTTTAAAGACGTTGAGCAGGAACAAATCGAGGACATTACCCACAATTACAATCAGCTTCAACCTCATTGTGGAGGAGAATTCTTTACTGGACAACACTGGTCACAAACCACCAAGAACACTGAAATGAACCAATGCATACATGACCAAGCTTTTGGAGGACAAATTAAGTTAAATAAATTAGTCAATAAATAAATATCAAATACACAAACATTTTTTCCACTTCAGGGTCTTAAAAGGAAAAGAAACCTGGAAACACATCTATATACACATTTTATACTAAAGGCTGCATTTCTAAATTCCTCTTTGTCAGCACATACTTACGTCCACACTTGTGCCTTGAACATGGCATTCACACTCCACCCAGAACCAAAGATATTCAGGGACTTCGAGAAACAGTCATTGTATATCAGACCAGTGTAGATGGAGAAGAGGCCCATCATCAGAATGATGTAACGGCCCTCAAAGAAGGTGTTCCAGATCTGCCAATACACAACAAATACACAAATTAATTTTAGACACACTGCATGTCTTACATGCTTCAGAAGACTTCCTCACCTCATTCCTGGTGTTTTTAAGTTTGCGGTTGTTCTCAGAAAGCACCATCCAGAAAGCAAAAAGAGCCATGATTATTCCGTGACCCAGGTCCCCAAACATCACAGCAAACAAAAACGGGAAAGTTATGATTGTGAATGGAGCTGAAAATTGGAAAAGAGAGAAGAGCAGAAAACAAAGGCTAGTTGTTGTAGAAACACTGAGATTTACAGACAGTGCCAGCAGTAATAATCACGAAAGCACGGCATGAAGTTTACTGACAGAAAAAGATATAATTCCAAAAAAACAAAAAGATTGTTTGAGTTGTATCAAATGGCTTTTATGGCTTTTTATTACATTTTGACCCCTGTAGTGTATTACTGAAGGAAAACAAAATAAAGAAACAACAAAAAACCAAAATAATGATACATAAATCACAGAAAGACAGTTAATCTCACCCACCAGGGTTTACCTCCCTATAAGTACACACTCCATATGCATCCACAATATTCTGGAAGCCAGAGGTAAACTTGTTGGTCCTTATCAGGGTTGGAGGAGTGTCAGTGGTGGGGATACGATTGACAAATGAGGGAACTGTCGCTCCACTTTTTCTCTGAAATATTCATGTGAAATGTAAAGTTACTCTTGAGAGAATTACACATACTAATTAAGTTTGCATAAAATAAGTAGCTCATGCAGTTAAAAAAAATGTTTAAACATGAAAGGGCTGTGGATGTTATGTCCATTGGTGGTTCAGATATTTTAGCATAATGTTCTCAGAGAAGGAGCTATTGGAAAACAACACATAAAAAAGTAGGGCCATTCTTAGAATTATTTTATTGCATTTTTTCTAATATATATGACTAACAGCCTCCAAACAGTATCAACAATGACCCCTTAGTGCTCAGTCCACACAAAAAGTATTTGTCTACACAAAATAACTTCATTTCATACTTCTTTTCTCAAAACCAGAGTTCTTGAGAAATGTGCTGTGATTATATAAAAAGAAGTGGCTGCTGGGTGACCAGAGTCGAAAACAGAACCACTTTGTTTAAGGTTTTCTCACCGATCCAACTTCCAGGGCTCTTCGAAGTTTGGGAATGTCACAGACAGGACACCACACCTCCGCGATCAGGCACTTATTAGTCACATCAAAACTGCACAGGTTCAAAATGTAGTAGATGGCCTTCATTTTCTTGACCTGGACAACCCAGGTGTAGACAGATTCTGAAGCCTTGATCAGGACCTGTCTCAGATAGTCCTCTGTCCTATGAAGTACCTGGATACAGTAATACATGATGGATAAGACTTGGTGACATTTAAAAGATATAGAAAAAAGAATAATAATGACAATTTTAAACTTCTATGATTTTGTGAAGGCTGCAAAAAATCTGATAAAAGATAAAAGCAGAGTAGAAAAGAAGTAATGAATGAAGGGTGTGTACGAATGAAAAAGTTGAAAAAAAAGGAGTCTCGTGTTGATCATGTGCTTCAGATGTGAGCTCAATTCTTTCTCAGTCACAGCAGGTAAATGCTTTGCTCCTGAGATAAACCCAACTACAGTATATAAACTGCCTCAGAACAACAAAGTTCATCTTTCAGAGAATACATGAGACGTTTCAGTTTGCGCTGTGACCACCTTAAGCAAGTTTTATACTCGCGCGGCATCTGCATACGGTCGGGCCGCTGTAGCTGACGCTGGTGAAATGTGCTCTCACTCTCGAGCATATGGTACTACATCATGTTGCAGTTTCTGTTACGCAATTTCCGCACAAATTCAACAAGAAGCTACAGAAATCCAGAAAAAACGTAATCACAAACCGACCAATTACAAAGGAGCACTTCCATGCGCTGGAAGAGGTTTGCATCAAGCCTCTGCGGACTTATGCAAAGCATACGGCGGTGACACCGTGACCAACCATACACGGACACTGCATGAGTATAAATCCAGCTTTAGTCTAAAGTGTGTTACTGTTTCACAAAATATGAAAAAGATTTTCCACAAGACAAAACAAAACAGGTAAAACTCCTGATATAAATTACATAGGTTGCTTTTAAAGCAAGGAGATGGTAACCAACCCTCTGTCAATTATTTAACACCTGGATAATTAAATACTTAATGAAATAAAAGGCACTAAAACATACTGTATGTAGATCCTGAATACGAGTTCTTAGTCCTTCCACAACATCGTCCCTCTCCTCGTTGCTACTGGGATACGGGTACAAGTGACAGTGGTAGCTATGGACAGAAAATAACATATTACTCACAACACACTACTTGCTGGCCATGAAAAAGAAAAATATAAAAACAGATGTCAGCCTGTGTATAGTTTAGTTACCAATCACAGATCTTCTTCACTTTCTGGCCAATTTGATCTCCCCAGTAAGAGATGAGGAACACCACACTTTTGGTAGACTCGCCCTGCAGACAGAAACAATACAAAGTCAGAGACTTGATACTGTCCACAAAAAGAAGCTTCAAATCCAGAGGCTTTCAAGTCATAGCTATATTTTCCGTAAGAGAATTTTTCATAAGAATGGTCAAAAATAAAGATCTATAATTGTAAAACAAAACTTCCTTTTAAATAGTTTAGTAGTAGTAATAGTAGTAGTAATAGTAGTAACACAAGAAACAGCAGGAAAAAGCATAAACTTTTCAACCTAAGTTTTTATTTCCTAAGAAGCATGAACGTCCAACATTATGGAATAATTCAGTAGTATATGTTAAGTCTGCCTGTAAAGTTTGTCTGATTTTCTTGCATTGAAAGCATGTCTGACATTCCTTTGGTGATCTGCTGCAGCCTTACATGCCTCGCCTCTGCTCAAGCAGAGGAAATGGATAATGTGATCAGTGCCGTTTGTCTAAGTGGACTAGATCTCAGAACTTATTGTATACAAGGACAACCAGGAGCAAAGAACTTTCTTATTTGTCCCTTATCTAACAAATTCACACATGGTGACAGATGTAGGACTTTTCTCTACTTTTCTTTTATTAAAAGTGATCTGGAATTTTCCATTTTCTGCATTGCTTCTTGACTCAATAAGACACACAAAAATGTGATGTTCATTATTTTTTTGTGGGCTATGGACCAGATCATATCAAACAACTTTTATTTACTCATTTAATTATTTTTAAATATTACAATTAAGCTAACAATGAAGGAGAAATATTCAGATGGTATAATTGGATTAAAAAGATTTTACTAATATACATCTCTTTCTTTTAATTATAACTTTTTAAAAATAAATTATAGTTTATTGCTTAAATTATTGTGTTTTACACAATGTCCGAGTGTACTGAAACATTGTCAGTTGCTCTTAAAGACATTTATTGGTACTTGTGCTTTTCATCTTGTCATGTTTGTCCTGAAAAACATCCATTATACGCAAAACATCCTGACTGAAATGTCAAGCGTCTTATCAACAATGATTTGAAGCATTGTTCTTATATCTAAATAAATCAAGTTTGTTATCTTGTTGTACCAAATCAAACATCTTGTGAGGAAAAATATTCATTCAATGCAAATTTCTTAGAGAAAAATGCAACATAACACTAAAAGTCAAGTCTTCTGTGCCAATCAAGAGCAGCGTTTGCTGCGAGCAACCTACTGTATCAGGATCTTCTAGGTACTCTTCAACCTCAGCATAGCTGAGGATAGTATAGCCTTTACATACTCTCCACAGCATCCGCTCAAAGGCCTCGATCTTTACCCTCTGAATAAGCCCAGAAATGAAACTGCAAGAGAACGAGGAGAACAGTCTAATGTATGGATCCACTTGGGAACACAAACTTCATTTCAAAATATCCACAGCGTCATAAATTCACAAATGAAGCTGAATAAAATAGTTTAAATTCTTCTTAAACGTTGTTTTCATAATCCCTTTTTCATTTTTTTAAGAAAGTCTGCTGTTGCATCAAAGAGGAAAAATGTGTGTATTGCAAACCCCTTATTTTACTTAACCATGATGCCTAAACTCTCACAATAGGGGATTTTAACAGTGTGTGAACATTGTTATTGAATGTGTGGAATTTAGTTAATGTCACCGCAACCTCAGCTTAGCTTTCATCCTTATAATTAAGCACACTGAAACAGCTCTGTGTGGCTGTAACGCAGAGTGTCTCTGACGGGACTGCAGATATAGGATTTCTAGAAAGTATTCAGACGCCATGAACTGTTGAACACTTGGTGCTGAATATCTAATGATGAAAAGACCATCTTTCCATAAGCCTTTTCTCAATAATCCATGTTGGAAAATGAAAACATGCTTCAATAAATATGTGTATATGTACCCACAAGAAAATGGGGGGGAAAAAAAAAAAAAAAAACTAAACCTCCCTCATGAAGGACTTTCCAGCTCATTTTTATTTTATAGTCTGCTTCCTGTTCAAACCCCTTCTCTTCTTAAAAATCACTGGGGCCACTTGAAACGAGTTTGAAAACCCTGATTCTGATCTAAGCCTGCTCACTTCTTACAGCAGCAACTGTCCCTAAAGATTACAGAGAACTTGAAACATTCCTCATCTGAGGCATGAGCAACTGTGCAAAACCAAACTATTCTCCTTCACAATACTACAAACAAGATCTAAACTAAATTTATCCCCAAGAAACACTAATATAAAAGTCACTCACCCCAGTTTGGCCCCTAGCCTCTGCATGCTGCTGTAGTCCATCATTGTGTCTTTTTCTAGGAAGGGAAACTCCTCATATTGAACCTGTAACGGCTCCCTCTAAAGGAAAGACAAAACACAAGAAGGTTAAAGAATCTAAATCAAATTCAGCAGAAGACTGTTATTGCCATATTAAGAAAAACCTAATTAGAATAAAAAAATTCAGATGAAGTTTCAGACCTCAGCAGGTCTTTGGACGAAATTGCGGGTGATGCGTAGCATGTGTGTGTACTCTGTCAGCTCCAGCAGATTCTTTTGTAACCTTTCCTTATTCCTGGTCACTTCCCCCAATTCCACCTCAAGTCTCTGCAGTTGCTCCTGTGAAACAATGTGTTTGAATATGAGTAACAAACATAAAATAGCAACAACAACAACAATAAGGAATTTACCATTATAGATATGACATGCTTGGGTGAAGGAGCCACAGGGTTCACGTCTCTATCTGGCAGTGAAATGTCGGCTTTCTTGACTTCCCTCAGAAGATATCCTATTAAAAACAGACAGCAATGCTTTGTTAGACACACACACAGAAAAAAAAAGTTTCTACATGTATCCAACTTTCCAGATACCAAGGACCGATAACACTGGAACTGAATCCATGTCTGACAGTGTGTTATTCCCTTCTTAATCTAATAATCCAGGGTTTAGTTAACTAAAAGACTGCAGTCCATTCAACCAAGTCTACAACCAGCTGACATTTCTCATGACTGTAGGACCACTGGCTCTCAATTCATCTGCAAGAATATCCTCTTTGGCTTTGTGTCCCTCCTTTTACCTCAACAGTCACATCATTGCTTTATCTTACTCCTGTGAGGGGAGTATAATTATATTTCCTGCTCAAAGACTGACAATGAATGAATGGACACTAACAAAACAAAGAGCCTTGTTTAAAAAATAAAAAATAGCAGTTTATTCTTACCAAGGATCCTTTCCATTTCTTCACATTTTTTGATCTCGTTGACGTGTTTTCGCTGGAAGGCGTTAACATTGGGATTGAGCTGAAACAGGTGTAAGAGAATTGATCAGCCAGGCTTTGAATGATGAACAATCTTCATCCAATCTCATCACTGAGACAGTGTGAAACACACTGATATTTTCTGTTCTTAACCCTAAGAACAAACTGTAATGAACAATTTCTCTTTGCCATGTGATATTAACGACTTAAGTGTTTTTGCCATTTTCATACAGCACGACTATTTAAAGAATTGTTATACATTTTTGTCAAATATACAGCTGTTCGGATATTAGTTACCTGTAAAGTGAGATTAGTTAGTAAATTATGTTGTAATGATCAGAATAATAGTTACTTTCCCAGCATCTGGGCGGAATTTAGTTAAAGAGCAATTCAAACAAGATTACAATGCTTCATACAAACACCAAGTAGTGGTAATTTCATTCACATGTGAACAGATTAAACCAATGCAAATTACAAGAAAATCATGTTATCATAGTAACCATACAGCTTGCTACAACTTGTATACACTTTCTGATGACATGGACACTTACATGAGAGGGGAATACAGAGTATTGTCAACTTTGCGTGAACGTAAAGTTGGGCATTAAGTTGTTTAAATGTTTATATCTATTCGGGTACTTACGTCTCTGAACTCCACCAGCCCCTGTTCTCCAAGTTCACTGATGCAGTCGTATGCTGATCCAGACTGCAAAAACAACTGGGCCAGGCACATCTCCTCACCTCGGAACAGAGAGCCCATCTTGACAGCTGGTTCTGATATTTCCCTGCTTTTCTGACGAGCTAAAGAAACTAACTTTAGCGATTCCTGTGAAGCCTATGTCAGTGATCGTCAATCAAGTCATTCCTTGTCCTTTCATGATGTCGCTCAGGTGATACTACAAAATTGGACTTGCACAACGCTGACTTTAGATAGCGATTGTCGCTGCAGCAGAGGCTGTTCCGGTTAGCTTGCTAATTGGTTAGCCGGGTAAGCCGTGTTCTTGATGACAATTACTTTCTTCAAAGTTGAATCTGAATATATGAGAAAAAAAATATCGCAACGGCTAGCGTGGCTCTTACCAATGTGTTGAGACAAGTTTTCTCACAGTTTACAAAGTTTTAGACGTGCGTTTGTCATCTCTAAACTCTCCACGTCATTTGACTTCGCGTTACTGAATGCGATCAACTTCCACAGTAGCAAATGTTTAGACCAATGAGCATCATCCTCTGGAGTCTGCGCAGTGTAACTCTGTATTTATGTTTTTTATCCCTCAACGCTGTCTGAAAGTGGACGCGCGCCTTCAGACAAACGCCTATATGCATTTTTTCCATTTTCCTTGTTTGGATAGCCTTTATTTATTTACTGTATGATAAATTGGTCGTTTAAGTGCACATTACTAAAACGTATTCACATGACAAACCATTTCTGTTTTCATGACTGAATTAACTTGAGTGTTCAGTTGAGGGAAAATGTGAAGATTGAGGCTGTAAAAAGTCTTTTATTTCAAGTACAACACTAACAAACCAGAAAATGTTTCAGATGAGTGGGGGCAAAGATAAACATTTTAGGAAACTGTATTGTAAGTGATCCATGAATTTCTGCTCTTATGTTATCCACTGGGTCATCCAAGATTTGAGTCATCCACACAGAAAGTTCAGCAGTATAGGAAAAAGTACTCTGATCTTTTAATTAGTTGAACCATTAAAAATATTACAATGGTGCATTACAATGTTGTATTTTAAATGTACATTACTACACAGAACCATTTCACATAGAAGAATAAATGTGTAAATGGAATTTCTCTGTACTAGCTGCATGGTGATTGTCTTATCAGCATTAATTAGTTTAGTCAAATGACTATCAACATAGATGTCATGACCCTGAGTCAGTCATGAGACTAATCTCAGGAGTGGAAACATGATTAATGAGGTACCGCAGGAAAAAGAAAAACAAACTTCCGCCTTATAAACCTTTATTTTTTTACTAAGATAAAAATCAAACATTTGATAGCCTAATTTACAACTTAAGAATTCATGTATTTATGTCAGAAAATATGTGACATCTTAAGTTATAAAAATACACAAACACACACACACCACATCTCAATCATGTAATTGAATCCCAGCCAGACACTGGGCTGAAGTCATAGGGTGGGAACCACCAGTTATAGCTTTAATATGTTGTATTTAATGTAAAACCTGTGTTGTTTCCTTGTTAACTGAACCAGATTAAAATCTGACTTATTAAACATATAATAAAAAAAACAAACTTTTTTTTACAGGGTCTAGATGATGACCTTTTGTAAACCTTCTGTCCCTAAAACCAGAACCCTGAAGTGACTCTTACTGCACAGAAACATAATAAAATGACTAAATTGGACTGAATTAGATTGGAAAACAGTACAAGTACGACGCTGTGATCAAAAGCACGTTCTCAGAAGTTATTATAAAAATATTTTATTACAGAATGGTGAATCAGTACAACTGGGAATATTCACACAGTTATAAACATTACAATAAAAAATAAAATTACATACTCCTTTCTATTACAACATTTTAAAAAGTCTTTAATGGACAATGAATTACAACACCCTTTAGCCTCTGGCTCTCCAATTATCTGAGAGTCATCTTTTACATATTTTAGAGAGCGGTGCTATACCAGACCTGTCTGATTTGTCTCCATGGAGTCCCAAGAATCGAGGCAGCGATAAAAAAGAAAACCAGGATCATGCCCTTAGCCAATGACTGAGAATATGGTTCACCTGTGAAAAAAGTAAAATAAGTATTTTTTTCCACTCTGACATGAGCATAAAGCCACCTGAACATTAGCAAGGATGAGACTCTGCTGCTTTTGTTCAGCTCTACTGATGCAGACAATCACCTTGACAGTGTATTTAGCTCAGATTATACTTTTTGTTGCATTTTACTTATGAAAATAAGTTTCTATTTACGGAATGATAACAAAAAGGAAGAAAATAATTTCTTCTCACATTACATAAATTCCTACCTGTGTAATATCTGGTGATGGGAAAGGCAAGCTCAGGCCAACACACATCATTCCTGCTACAGTCATATTCAGTAAAGTTGATCTGAAAACTAAAAGGTAAAAAGCCAAAATAAAACAAGACTGTATGTTAGAATCAAGCAGGTAAACGTAAATTAGTTTAGCTGGTTTGCAACTCTCTGTAAGAACCTTGTCATTGTTACAGCACCTGGTTTTTGGTGGTTCTGCGTTGACAGGGATGTCAATGAAAGTGACTGAGGAAGTGATAGGGAAAAGCTGAATCTCCTCACATAAAGACTTCCCTCCACAGTCCCACGTCCAGGTGGACAGGCTATAGCTGAAAATAACCAAAATAGCCTCATTAGTGGCGGTATTATGACTCCCATTGATCTGAGAATAAAATATGAAATGTGCAACTCCATGAATATATATCTGATACACACCTTACTTGTAGATCACGGATTTCCCTTTGAGGTACACCTTCTACCAGGCCAGTGATAAGACTCCAAACCAGAATATCCTGGTGGGATGGAATACCACTGCAAGTGCTTGCAGTGTCGTTCACAGTTGTGCTTGAGTTCAGTGTCACAACTGAAATGAATACATTTTGTGAAACATTTAGTTAGAACAGCAAAAAAAAAAAAAAAGTCCACAATTTGGCAGAAATGTTCTAAAATTCATTTCACAAATGGAGAGAGTACCATAGCAAAACAGAGTTAGTGATATTAACAGATATATGATCAACAAACACACAAAAACCAGTTTCTTTGCATTATAAACTTACAGCTTATGTTCATCCAGTCTGTTAGAGTTAGAAGATCAGGGTTCCCACGCTTTGCCACATATGTGGATGTAATCAAATCTGCCTGCAGATTAGTGACCACCTCTCTAAATGAGAAAAACAAGTTTAAACCACACAGTATATTCGCGTACAGCATTTTGCAGAAAAAACATTAACTCATGCTGAGCTGCTGACCTTAAGAGATTACACTGAGTTGGGATCTGTTGTCCGACAGGTAGCAGGCATCCTGACGTTGAATTCTCCCCAAATAAAACTACTTTCTTCTCAGCAGTGGAACAGAGTCCATCATGCACTGGTAGTCAGACCAGACAACAGTGAAGAGAACTTGTCTTTTAGCATGGACTGAAATATATTTAATTCAATATAAATCTAACTACATACAGCAAGCTAGCAATCAACAATATGACTTGAGCTTTACCTGGTTTCCAAATACTGATGGACGTCCTTTGCATTGACTCTGAATTATTGTCCATAATTCCAGCTATAACAGGCTTTCCCACCTGATAACCTTTATGAAATGCAGGTGTTATTCAGTTGTGACTACTGTGCTTTTAACAAGGAGCCCCATTTCTGGGACAAAGTACTGTCTCTTGCTCCTACCTGGGTTCCCGGAGTTGGGTTCAGCAATGAAATTTCCATTGAGAAACACAGCAGAATATCTTGTAGTTAATGCTGCTACTTAGAGGACAGAAAAGGAAACTGAGTCACAACCTCAAGCACATTTATTAACTTTGGTGATAAACTGTGTTATGGCCACTCGTTATAGCCACTTACCACTAACATCTGAGATAAGAGTCCCAATGGTGCGTGTCAGTGTGATAGCTGTAATACTATTTCCTTGCCAGAAGAATTTATAATCCAAGGCCAACGTCACATTTTCACATACCAGCCTGTGAGCTTCAGAAAAATATCAACACATTTCAACATTAGGTTAAAGGTCATCTTAAGCTGCTCTAGTGATGATACTATGTTGTAATCTAGATACTATACCAGTAGAGGAAACTGCACTGATTTCAGAAATAAATGGATTTAAGTCAGTGGCAATGTCATCAGTTACATTTACCACGACATCTCCTGAAATAAAGAAACCAACCAAAATTAAAAAAGTTTAAGAACACAGAAAAGTACTGCTGCAGTGTATTTAGCAAGTAAAACCCACCGCCTTGACCATTCATCACTTGAACGCTCAAATCTGCTGGTAGTGTCTGTAATGGGAATCCAGTTGGACAGGAGTGGAGAAGAGTTACACACTCGACTTCAAAATTTTTCAAAAATGCAACAGGAGCACTGTTTACACACTGTCCGAGGACCTTCTGTGGGGCATAAAGATACATCTTTAATGTCACAGCTCTGGCAACAGATACAACGCAGGATATTATCAAATATATTAAGAATATTAAGAAACAAAATACATACAACCAACCTGAGGAATACTGAAGTACTGGTTGTTTAATGTTACAATTGGTCTACCTTGAACATATAGATTAACTGGCATGGGAGCGGACAGTGTCTGCCTTTGGAAGGATGGGCCAGACTTAGGTGAACTAGATCAAATAAAGAGCAAAAAATATGTGATGAAATCATGTCACAAAACTTACCAAATGATGGAAAAATAAAACAAAACAAACAAAAAACATTAAATCCCTTCTCACATTGTGCTGCCATGGTAAAAGAAGCCAAGATAGGGGTTGTTTTCAGGTGGAGAAGTGACACAAAGAAATGGAAACCAATCGGGGGAATTTTTAGAGGACTGCACAGAGCACTGATAATCTGGATCGGGAGAGACCTGTCCCCCAAAGGGCCCTGGCAGACAATAGGATGCAAACAGCTTCAAGTCTTCACTAGAGCAGTCCTGTTGAAATAGAATGAGTGCATTTATGTGCCAGGAAACCCTCATCTGCTCAAAAAATAAATTAATAATATAGAAATACCTTGTCACAGCAGCAGCGAATGTCACATGATCTGACTGTTAGGTCACAGGGACAAGGCCCCAGTGGTTGGTACACTTGATTTGGAATGACTGTTTTATTATCTGAAATGGGAAAAATACTTTATAAAACTTATGCAACTCTCAAAGTGCTTTTATCCATAATTAGAAAACACATTATGATAAGGCACAAAATAAAAACTTTATTTGAATTACCATATCCAGTCCAAGCAGGAAACAACCGGGCATGTATGGTGGCCTGGATCAGTAATGATGCCTTGGGTGTATTGCCAACACAAGCAGTCACCTGAAGGGTTTCCAGGACACACAGCAGCTTTGTACAACAGTCAGTGTTTGTATCATTGTCACTACATGCATGTAGACTTTGATTTCGTGTCAGCTGAACCCGAACTGCAGTCTGGGAACAAAAAAATAAATAAAAAATACAACAAAAAAATGCATGAGCATAAGGCATGGGTGCATTATTTGGTTATATTAAGTTCTGCAGTCCTTGTGTCTTACTTCAGCTCAGACTGGCTTCTTACCTTTTCCACCTGTTCCTTTGTGAGCATCCATCGTGTTACTTCAGGAACACATGATGGGGATCCAACGCTCCCTGTAAAAAACAATCATCATTACCAAGCACCAATGCAACCCAAAATGGAGACAAAAAAAGCACAATTACAAAGCAGTCCCATATCTCTTTACTGTCACTGAACAGCTTTATGTGCAGGCGATAGTTCTCAGGGAGCATTTTTACTCATTTTAAGGCTTTCTACCTGTTGTGTTGGATGGAGACACGGTTCTCAGATTCAGAGACACGTCTGATGTGTTTCCGAGCAGAAATGCGGTGACTGTGGGTCCAGTAGCAGTTAAGAATGACGGCTGGAAAACTGTGAAACAAAATATTACTATTCCGTTTTAACATCGCATGTCAGCTACATAAAAACGAGCTTAAAATAAAAAAAAACTTTTGACCTTAAAAGATGACTGATAACATAATTATCTTACCAACAATGTCCTGAGCGTGAACCAAGGAAATGAAGAGCAAAACATATGTAACCTGGCGCGAAATGGACGCAGAAATTAAGTTTACACCCACATTAGCCATTTGGTAATTACAGAGTCGACATTTGTAAACTGTTTGTGATGTCTTAGCAACACAGATTTCCACAAATCACCGTCGATAAATTCTTGTTCTAGGAAAACAGGAGCTATAAAAGTGCTCTGAAGTGAGCAACAGTGACCTCTTTTGGCCTGGAGTAGTAACTGTATTCAATAAGTACAGGACTCCTAGTCGTATTTATAGGTTTCCTACTTTTACCTGTTGCAATTAAAGACATTGCTTTCACAACCTAATCCAGTGACGTGCGGTGAAGTTTATGGTTGATGATTTATTGATTTACAATTGTAAGAACTGAAAAGAGCATCTTATTTCAAAATTCATTCAATGGCATGCAACTACTGGTGATGCTTCACATCCTATCAGCATTCCTCTATCAGTTACACTCACACACCCACTGTTACTGACTCTTCAGTGAGAAAAGTAGCTACTGGTTGTCCTAAAAGTCGCTAGAAGTCGCTAAATGACATAATCTAATGTGAATAATAGCCTGGTACATATAGCTGTAATGGAGGCTGCAGTGGAGAGGAATGTCATGGGAAAGGCAAAAATGGACGAAAAGACAAGCTAAAAATGTTTAAAAAGGCAAAACTAATAAATATTAAACAAATTCTTTGGCTAATATTTTCTTTTATTCTAGTTTAATTTTATTAAATGTAGGTTGTTTTCTAATTAGGAGGCTGCAACATTTCACAGCACTTGTATTCCTCCACACTCTTCATTAATAGACATTAATATCTGACGGTAAGCCAGCGCGGGATCATCCTGCACCAGCTTTGAACGTTTCATTTTCAGCCTGGTCATGAAACAGGTGATCATCTCCTGCTCTGAAAGCAGAGCTGCCAGAAGGCTCTTTTCATTGCTTTTGGACAGGAGAGGGGCCTGCGCAGCCCCTTATTATTATTATTATTATTAATAATAATAATAGTAGTAGTAGTAGTAGTTATAATAGTAATAATAATAATAATAAAACAAATATCTTCTAAAACTGGGCTTTATGTTACAGACCACACTTCCAAGTGTTAAATCTTTAACATTCAATATGAAAGTTTACATTTGATCACAAAAGCAGGCAGTCCAAATATATTTTACTTGAACCTTCAAGTTTCATGCTGATGTTTCATGTGTTTGCCAGTGTTAGCGTTTCTTTCGGCAAACGTGACCGGTGAGAGCTGCTGAATATTTCAGCCGCTAGATGGCAGCATGTCCCCGTCACTATGGGAACTAAGATGGTAGAAGTAGAATTTTGCCACGTGACCAGCAAAGCAACGTGTTTTTAGTAATATGTCAACATTGTAGTGGGAAGCTAATCAAATATAAGAATGTCGTTTGAAAATCTAATGAAAACTCTGCAAGACTGTGTGATCACCGAGGATCAAACAGGTGAAAATGTCAGCCAAACCCTCAAACCTTTATATGACAAACTGTCGGAGTCCTCCAGGTTGGTTCTAAATATCGATATGAATGACAACTCACTCTAATTGTTGCTGTATTTAGTTTAAATGTCATATCAACGCCATGAATAATTCTACTTGCATGAACAGGAGTGGCGTGAAAAGATATAAGGAGCGATGTTTAGAGGAGGGCGTCCAGCTGCTAAGGCAACTATCAGAGCCTCAGCTTCGTGGTTTGGATGACAAACATCTCCTTCTCCTAGTCAGACTCCTCATATCCCTGCAGCTACAGATGGTCAACATTTCCACAGCCTGTCGTAAAGTGGACCAAGTCAGTCAGTTTATCAGTTCACCGTACATTACCCGAGGTAAAAATGTGATGTGGGGATGTATACTTATGTATCTGCTCGACAGATGTTACAACATTTGGCGAAGGTGGACCACCAGTTGGTTTTTAGAGAAACCCTTCATAGGTTCACCTTAATAGTCCAGAGTGATCAGGTACGCAACTCTCGCTCCCCTTTATTTGAGTTTATCTTATTTAAAGGCCTGCAGGTAATTGATCTCTTGTCTTTTCCTTTTTTTTAGATTTTGTCTTTGGAGGATTTGCAGAGAGGTTAGTTAAGTTAGAGGCTGTTTTTATTTGTCACTAATTTCATATGCAAGTTTTATTTATTTATCTATTTATTTTTAGTGTGTATGTTCTTGGAGGACAGCACAGTTGGTCGTGAGGTGTGGCGGCAGTCATATATGTCCATGCTAAGTAAAGTGTGTGAGTTATTCCCTGCTGTATTGCAACAAGAATTCCACAGAGATGGACCTCTCTGTTATGTTACTGTGAAGGTACACACACACACACACACACACACACAGCATGAATAATTGTTAAAATCCAGTGCATTCAAATCTTTTGTGTGATCTTGGTTACCGACTTGAGAACTGTGTTCCCTGCAGGTGTGTTTGCAGATATTTCAGTTATTGTCCAGTGAAGTTGCTCCTCTGGTGTGGGAAGAGAATCACAGGGGCCAAGCTGTGCAGACAATCCTGCAGGCGCTTATGGACATAATACTTGGACAGGTTGCTTACTTATTTGCTAGTTCAGAGTAATCTATTCAAAAGTCTGTTGTTCCAACTGTTTTGTGGGTCCTGTTTTGCAGTGCTGCAACAGGGATACTCGTCTTTTGGCAGGCACTGCCGTGGCCATGCTGATTAATACAGCATCAGAGAGCAAAGCAGGAGGGGCTGCCGCCTGGAGCCTGTTGCAGGTCTTTCACACAGGTGTGTAACTACAGCTCCATAAGCAACGTAAACAAGTCAGGCCGAAATAGTTGCTGAAAAGAAATAGTAGTTGTTGATAAAGGTGGCTCAAACAAAAGACACATAAGACTTTGATATTTTACAGATCAAGGTCTTTGTAAAGATCTCTTAGTAGACTAGATTTCAAGTAACTACCAGTTTGTCCAGCACTGGACACCCCAAGACATTTACCTCAAGAGCAGAATGTTTTATTAAAAGAAGTTCCAATAATCTCAGTATTTTGTGATGAGATCTGCAGGCAGTTGTTGGTGTCCATGAGTGGGTGATATGCCAGGAAAAGCCTTGTCTCAAAACAAAAGTATAGAATACAAGTTAATACACAAAGACCAGGTCTTTTGGAGTAATGAATTTGTTGTATATTTTTTGGCTTCAGTTACAGTTTATATTTGTAGTGCAAACCAAAGAAACCCCTTCACCTAAACATCTGGAATCTTATGGTAAAATTATACGGTTTGGAGCAGACCATGTTTTAGGTAAACTAGAAGTACAATTTTTAACAGGATGATGATCCTAAACAAATTAGAAAAAAGGCAAAAGCAGCCAAAAACTTTCAGCGTGTGGGGGAAACGGAAATTTTTATTTTATTTTTTTATTATTTTTTTATGATATAAGGACACTATTGAAATGTGAGACCACAGCTGTTTTTATTTTTTTTAATAATTTGGCTTCTGCGGAATTTATCATAGCAAAAAATATAAGCAAGTATGTATGTATGTGTATACAGAATTAGTCAAAAACCAACAGATTCAATGAAGTGATGATCATCTTTTTCTCATAACTGTATTGCATGTTTCTACTATATGTGAGAGATACATAAATAGATTTAATCTTTGTTGCACCAAGGTCTAAAAAGGTAGAAATTACACTACACATTCTACAAATGAGTGTGACTGTGGTGAGATTTCTGACTGAAGAGTTATTATTCCTCAGAGCCCTGGCTGCTGACTGTTGGTGCTCTGCAAGTAAAGTGTGTTCCTGCAAGGAAAGATGGAGTGGACAGGCTGGCCGTGACCAGGGGCCTCCTGACTTGCTGTCGTCCTCACATTTTACTCAGTTCCTGCGATGATGCTGCACCAGTAAATCTACTTAAATTTATTTAAATTAAAGATCTTTGTTGTGCCTGATTTTATAACTAAATCCTTTTTTTTTCTTTTTCAGACGTGCTTACTGCTGGAAGGTTTGTTTCCTCTGGTGTATGTGTTGTGTGAAGAGAAGCTAGATTTTCACTACTTTGTGTTGGAAGGTGAGTAACATCCAGAATTTGTGTGTTTCAATAATCATATCACATGTTTAAATGTGACATGTTATTGCAGTATTAACACTGTGGCTGAAGAGAGTGAAAGAATGTGTGGTGGATCTCTGGAAGATGACAGCTGCCCGTCTTCTGCCTGACAACAGCAGCCTGCGGCAGCAGCTCATTCATGTTATCTGGACCAACGCAGAAAGCCCAGTGAGTCACTGAACATCATCAAACAGTAATGTTTAGGTTCAAAGCATGATATCAAATCTAAGGACTTCTTTATAATACAGAATGTTGTTTATAATTAAGTCTTGCTAATAGTTCATATTACACTAAACTACTTGACATTCTCAGCTTTTGATGGTGTGACTTTACATCATGATCTGAGAGGGCTGTGTGTGAAGTCTAAATTTGTTAATTAACACATTAACAGCTTGCTTGTGACTTGGGAGACGATTAAAATCTGAAAATTCCTATCTAGACTGTGTTTCTGTTTAAAAGAAATTAAGACAAAGGCATTATCTTGTATGTAAAGAAGCTAAGAACGAGGCTTAATTGGAGACTCTTAATCTTCCACTGTCTCTTAAAAGAGCTGTATTTGTCTGCTTTATGTTACTAACTCTTATGTCAATGGTGAATAATCACATTACTGGCAGAGCTGTTTAATGACATCTGTCTGATGTTGCATTGTCAGGTGGAAGGGGTGCCTGAATTTGCAAGCAGTGCCTTTATTCAGCTGCTGAACCTCTATGAGATGGACTGTGAGCAGTTTTGTGATGCAGAGAAGACATTTTATGCTACACTGCTTCAACGAATAATGAAACTACCTAGGGAGGCCAAAGCCAAATATCATCACCTTTCTGCCCTGTTGCCATATCTGGATACTAACATGGTGAGGATTAAAAGTTATTAGTGCCTTAATGGCTTTTAAATTATTGCTCAGTATGTCATTGGTGCTATTTTATGTTTCTCTGTGATCTTTCAGGTGCTGGATCAGTACGTTGAAATACCCAGTCATCTCCTGAAGTGCTTATCGACCAACCACCTATCTCCATGTGGATCAGAGCTGTATAAATGTCTGATCCAGCAGCAGAGGAGAGAGCTACAAAAATCTGCCTCACTCACAGAGCTGGATCTAGCTGGACACTGGGCGAAGCTTTGGCAGCCTGTCCTTCATGAAGCTTTGACATCTGAAGTGACTCTTTTACAGAACAACGGCTCAACACACTTATTACCCTGCACCCTTCAGGTTTTCCCCTCTTCTGTGGACCATCTGCTGGCCTCTCTGGATCCTCATGTGCCCGGCCACCTCCACGCCTGGGCTTGTATCTTGAGCTCTTACCGAGCCATAACTGGTGGCTCTCCGTGGGCTCTTCAGGGTAGCTCCACCTTTGAAACGCTGCAGCTAGCTCTGGGGTCTGCAGATGACAAAATCCGTCTTGCTGCCCTTAATCTGCTCAGCTGCAGCTCAAAGACCAAAGATATCCCAACCACAGAGGAGTTGACTATAATGAGGAGGTTCATTCCTCAGAACCTGAACTGTGAGTCCTCGCCGTTTCGTCAGCATCTTCAGGCTGGAGTGAGGAAATTTCTGGTTCGTATCAGAGATGGCTGCTTAGCACATATCAGAGGACCAAAGGGCAAAAAGAAAGGGGATGCTGCCTACTACCAGAGCTCACAGGATGTGTTGGAGCAAAGAATAGGTGAGAATATAGTGAGTTGCTTCTTTATATCTGACTTGTATAATTAGCTTACCTTTTTTGTTGTGCTCTTTAAAGTATTTTAACATTTTAAAATTCCACTTCTGACAATAACAAACATTATTTATGTAGCATTATTTCAATAATACTGTAAGTACTTTATAAAATTGTTCCTGTTACATGAGTATAGTACAGTAGTTGTTGTGCAATAGTCAATGCAAGAGCACACAAACATATGCCTGTTTTTTCTGTAAATCACTAACTGACCAGATTTCTAAGAAAATCTTAAACTGGAAAAAAATACAAATAAATAAACAAACCTGAACATAATCTTAGCATCAAAATAGAGGTTGGCATCATATAATGCTGTATAAAAGTCCTGAGCCACCCCTCACTTCTTCATACAGTATATAGCCAAAAAAATGGAAAATATGTTCAGTAAGATTTTGAAACTAGACTTTCAGTTTCTGTTTTAGAAATGAAGAATAACAGGATCATTTAGGTAAAGAAGGTAATAGTGAGACGTTATCAGAGATCTAATCGTAAGTCAGAATCAAAAGTTAGGTTCAGAAAAAAAAAAAGTCATATTTGAAGTGAGGTTGTTGTAGATTGTTGTATAAATTTCCCTTTACCAGTACCCACTGAGAAATTAAGAAAACAATTAAGTCCTTGATGACTGAATAGGACAGCATGTCTTAAGAGTCAGTACAAGAATAACAAAAACTGCCTCTGATCCATCTTCCAGACCCTGTTCATTTTTTATTTTATTAAGCGGTCTTTTTTTTGTTTAGAAAAGCTTTATTGTTTGTCTTACAGGGTTTGTGGAGTGGTTAAGCCAGCTTCCATACAGCTCTCTGGCACCAGGACACAGTTATCAGAGAAAGAAGACTGCACTGCTGTTGCTGTCTGCAGTGTTGGAGACCTGCACAGACACCTGGAGCCCTGACAAGAAGAAGGGACAACCTCCAGGTCAGTGTCTTTAAAAATGTTAACAGAAACAAACCCATTTATATGGCTGAATATAGTGCAGATATATACTCTATTGTATTATTTTTGTAGCAAATATAGGAACTCTTATTAAATGCGCCAGACAAAGAGGACAGTGGGATTTCTTCTGTAGGACAAAACAACTGGTCCTTATCAGCTGTTTAGAAGATTCTACTAGTGAGGTAAAACTGACTTGTCTGACCATTAGATTTTCTTTTTGTTTAATCTGAAAAAAGTATATGATGCAGCCTGTTTTTTCCATCAGATTCGGGAGCTCTCCGCTGGGTTGTTGTTGAGATTTTTTCCACCCAGTTTCCCAGCTGATATCACTGAAGTGCTAAACCTGAGATCTAAGCAGCTTCTTTGCAGTCCTCGGGTGCAGGAGGCTCAGATGGGAGCGCTGATGATGAAGGTCCTCCTCCAGAAGTAAGCCACACCTCCTGTCATCCCCTTGTTCATAGACCTGCTTTAAATGATCAGTTCTTTGCTCATCTTTCCATAGATCAGGAGATCTTCTTGAGGACTGCAAAGTGTACTTTAAAGGCAGCAGTGGAAGGAACTCCAAATCATCATGTGTGGTCACATGTGTTGTGAAGGAGCTGGAGCAGCATTATGAGACCGCCAAAGCAGACATGATGTTTGCTGCCAGAACCAAGCCCATTCATGGTAAAAGCTAGGGTCTACATACATTAATTAAAATGATACTGAGCTTTGGAAACATTTTTCCTTTCTTTAAACCCTTCCATGAATTTATTTTGCAGGCGTGCTGTGTGCCCTTCAGAGGTGTCTGCTTGAGATACCGAACAGAGTCTGTGACATACTGGATCACCATGTGATCACTGAGGTGCTGGACTTGCTGGAGAATATAACTCTGCTACTTCTCGCTGTTCTGTATGGAGACTGCAGTACTTGTATCACTAAAAAGGGTAATAAAGCAAGCTGCAGAAATATGGCTGACTTATTTCAAATTTCATTTTGACACCATGTGCTCTGCTGCTGTCTTGCATCTTAGACGCCCCACCTTCTTTTTGTGATATGGGAAATGCAATCAGCTCTCTCATATCCCAGGAGTCTGGAGCTGGTCCAGCTGACGGAGAGGAATGTGTCCTGCTGTCTGAAGAGCACAGCCTTGTTCTCACATGCTGCTGGGTCTCCCTCAAGGTTTGACAGAAGCACATGAACCATTTTGGATGCATCATTAAATATCAAAATATTTAAGAAGTGTTTAAGATGTGTTTTTTCTCTTTTTTTTTATTTATTTATTTATTTTTAGGAAACAGGAATTCTTTTAGGTTCCCTAGTGGAGAAAATTCTTACAGAAACCAAACAATCCAGCAATCATCTTCTAACTAAACAGGACCTTATTAGAGCATCAAAGCTATTTAAGAATATTCTTCTCAAATGCCGTCACTGGGTACGTTTTCCAAGTATATTTAAAGGCATCAACCCTTAATCTCAACGGTTCCTTTCTGAAAAGTAGATTTTTCCTCACCAGGGGGCAGTGGAGGGTTGCAGTCTGGGCTTTACAAAGTTCTGCGTCTCCCTGTTGAGCAGCAGTGATCCAGAGCTTAAAGATATTCCAGCCCAGATGCTCAAACAAGTGAGGGATGCTTGTACATATTTTTCTTTGATAAAAGAAGATCCTGGACTGCCGGTGTATTTATCTATCCCACTCCTATTTCTAAACAGGGATTGGAGGTTGTGCAGTGCCCTCGTTCTACATCGGTGACCCGGCGGGCTGCGGGGTTGCCCCTGTTGATCCTGTGTGTTGTGTCAGCAGAGGAGGCCAGTAAAGCAAGGCCGCTATTAACCCTCAGTATGCAAACCTTACTAGACACAGCCAAAACCCCTCTGGATGAGAACTGGGATCAAAAGCTGGATCTGCCACAGGTGTGTAAATGCAGCAGCAAGAACCAGGTTTTTTATTACTTATAATGTGAAAGATGGATATGATCTACATGAGAGGCCCTGTCCATTTTAGGTGTGTGCAGTTCATACTCTGCAGGCTCTGGTACGCGGTGCAGGTTTGGGAGTAGCCGTCCTTCGGTTTGCACCTGCTATAGCCATCTTGTCACTCACTCTCCTTAGTTCTCCCTCCTGGGCCATGAGGAATGCTGCTCTGCAACTTTACAGTGAGACACAGACATTTGTAATTTAACACCTGGCTTTCTTTGTAATATTAAATACCTTATATAAGGAGAAATTGTGTATTTATCTGCCCATTAATTATATTAACTACTGTCATTAAGTGTATAATGTGTCAGAAAATTACCCATTTTGATTTTTCCAAACAAATTTGACTTTTCCTAACTGCACTCAAATTTTGCCATTATAACTGATCAATTTACTGCTGTTTTAAATCAGTTAGATTGTTCTTTAGTAAATACTGCCTCTATAACATTAATTAAAATCTGTCTCTAGGCTCTCTTTGCTCGCGAATGCTCGGCCAGCGGTGTAGTAGTGGTGAGGCTGGCCCTACCCAGCTTAGCATGTCGCCGGCTGCGTTCTTTGTCCACTATCATGGGCTCCAGCTCTTCCTCCTGGGTGAACTGAGAGGGGCAGCACAAGACCTCCAGGATCCAACCAATAATGCCAAGCTACACCTCCAGCCATCACTCTTCCCTATCCTCACGCTGCTGGCACAACTCCAACCTGGCGTCCAAGACTCAACAGAGTGATTACTGTTTATATGTTTTTAGATAGCTTAATTTGAATTAAAGAGGCTGCATTATCTTTCAGTGTTGAATAGTTTTCTGGGCAGTAAAAGTGCTGCAAAGATACAAAGTTCCAAACTATCAACCAGATGGATTTTTTTTTTAGACACGTCTAGTTTATTATCTGGCTTTTTTCTATTTTTACTTGTTTTTATAATCATGAAAAACATTTAGTGACATGTTTGAAGATTTATTTGGCCAATTAGAGCAGAACTGTCTTTCCCATGTCCACAAGAAACAAAAATCTGTTTTGTGCATAAATCTCCAAACTGAATTTTATGACTGATTGCCCTCTTTTTTTTCTCTCTCTGTCTGTCAGAACTTTGTTGGACTTCCTGCCTCCCTTACTCCAGCTGTCTGCCAGCCCTATTTACAGTGTGAGAGTGATGGCCTCCAAGGCTCTGGTTGCCATGACTCGCCCCTCAGAGTACATGAGCATCCTCATCAAACTGACTGCTCAACTACCCGGTCCTCAGGATCGCTGCTGCCACAACCAGCTCCATGGACAGCTGCTGCAGATCAAAGCCATTCTGGAAAGAGCTCTCTGCACAGACAGGTGAGACTTAAAAGAGCTGTTTATTACTTCATCAAACACTTTTCTGGCTTTGAAATCCTGCAGTGCTTCTGTTGGTAGTGGCCCTTCAGATGACCTGAGTGAGGTGCTGAGCAGAGTGCAGGCATCGCTGTGGATGGCCACTGAAGCTCAGCATTGTCCCCTAATAAGAGCGGTTTACATCAGCGTGGTCGACTCTCTACGAAGACACTACTGTGAGAGCTTCACATCACAACTCAGTGATGCACTCATGCATGACCTCCAAACACCTCAGCAGAGTCTTCAGGTGTGTGACATGCAAACAACCATGTGAGACAGAATTATTCTTTTATGGGGAAATTTTAGCTTATTTTAAGTGTGCATGATTACTAAAAAGCCGGATAGTTTTAAAGTAAACAAGCATAAGTAAAAGATTTCATCAAAACCTGAGGTTTCTCTGTATAAATTAACTTTTTATTACAAGTTTTGGTTGATAGAGGTGTTTATGTTGTTGATTCTCCGTATTCCGTCATATTTTGATGACATTTATTAGGAAAATAAATGCTGAATTCAAGCTGCCGGTTTAAAATGGTAAATTTCTCCTGGCTCAGAATACTTGATATCAGTGCTCATGAATGCATAAACAGAGCTGGAAATGTGTCTGGTGCCAAGTAAGTTTTTATTATAAGTGAGATTAACTTATAATTTTATTATAACTTGTTCTGAAAAAAATCTTAATGTTTCCAAGGTATTTGTTAGTCAAATGAGTTGACATTATTCATTGAGTTCATTCATGTGTTTATTCTTTTTTTCTGGTGCTCAATCTGTGTGGTCGACACAGGTTGGGCTGTCATCCTTCCATCAACGAGCCATCCGCTTCCTGTGCATGGATCTAAAGTGGGCTTGTAAAATCTGGCACAGCTTCCCTGAAGCGAGCCCTGATCTGAGACTCTCACTGGTTGCCTGGGTGCTGGATGGGCATGGTGTGGAGCAAACTGGTTTGAAAAAAGTCATCCAAAGGGTGTTGCAGGTAATATGTGATCTGCTCACGACTTCAGCATAAAACCAGCTTTGCAGCTTGAGTCGTTACGAACTTCTTACAAGACAATGTCAGGATAAGTTGGAGTTAATGATTAGATTAAATCTAATTCTTTCTGAGTTTAATGAAATTTTCACCCTCCTGCATACCAAAAGGATTGTCTGTGGGCTTTTGTGTTATTTAACGAAGGGCTTAAAATGCAAACATGCAGAGAGCTTGTATTTACTTGTGTTAAAGTTTGTGGAAACCATTCAGATTAAGTCTAACAGATAAATTATCTCTAGGTCACCCAGCTGTGTCTTGTGTATTTGAAGATGGTGTTCACCTTACTCAGCTTGATAAGATGTGGTAGATAGT
Source organism: Melanotaenia boesemani (assembly GCF_017639745.1). NCBI lineage: Eukaryota > Metazoa > Chordata > Actinopteri > Atheriniformes > Melanotaeniidae > Melanotaenia > Melanotaenia boesemani. The sequence continues at coordinate 18,918,583 of NC_055692.1, forward strand.
AGATAGAATACTGTTTTTTGGCCTTCTGATTGATTTTACAGCATATGCTTACATTTGTTTTCATACATTTATGTTTCATTGTGATAAATCAGCACTGCTCAGTATGAACTGTAAGTGAGGAATTTGGTAACATTCCTGTTGAAATGTTTTCTGTCTCCAGACAAACTTAAAGGAGGCTTTATTAAGCCACAGTGTGGCGTATCGCACAACATACCTTGCAGCCTTGGTTGTAGTGATGACTGCCGGTAGAACTATGTTAGCTCAACCTCTTCCACACTCAACCTCACTAGTGGAAAACATTCTGCCTGACTGTCTGGATTTGTTGCTGAGGGACCTGGAAGACCAGAGAGGAGGGCCAGACCTCCTCTCCCAGGCTCTTCATGCTGCTAGTCTGCTTCTTTCCCAGTGCTCAGATTCCAGGTTTTTAGTTTATTTTCTAATTCTCCACTTTATTTTGTAATTCCACCTTTGAAGATTTCATTCTGTAGTTTTGACTTTCTGCTTCTGTTTTGCCATATAGTCTAACGATTGCCATGCTTCAACGCTGGTGTAGCATCTTGGAAAACCAACGAGCTCCAGATGCACCTGAAATACTCAGAATGGCGTGTAGTGAAGCTCTTTGTGTTGCTGGAGTTCCTCTTATGAGCTGCAGCCTGAGGGAGCACAGTCCTCCCCCTGCCATCATGATCCGGTAATGGAAATCTGATCATATTGTCTGTCAGTTGATACAACAGATATACAGAATTTTAAAATATTGAATCTTTTATGGTTTAGGCTGATCAACACAGGCCTTTACTTGCTGCAGGACCAAAGCCAGCAGGTGAGGCTGAAAGCAGCCTGTTTTACCTCTTTGCTCCATCATTCAAGAAGAGGAGAGAACCAGAGCAGCGTCTACCTTGTGCAGGTTAACCAGGCTCTGCCCCTCCTCCTGGATTTGTTGCTGGAGGAATTCTGGGATTCTCCTGCCACACTAGAAGTGCTGCTGTCTCATCTGCCTCCGTCTGATCTCAGATCTGTGCTAACAGAAGCCTTGGCAGAAGGCGGGTGTGTTACTTCACTGAATCTGTTTTCTTTACAAACTGAGAAGCCTCCTCAGAGTGTGCTTAGCTGTTTCTATTCCTCTTTTACTCAGGTGCTCCATCCTGTATGAGCAGGATGAGGCGAATGTGTTTGCAGAGCCCTCTGTCATGTCTGCACAAGTGCTGCCTTACCTCCTGCAGATGGCTGAAAAATCCTTTCAGTCATCTGCTATGGCAGAGAGCCTGAATTCATGGGCAAAGGAGAATGCTGCACAGGTGCTGGATAACCTAACAGTCTGCCAAAAGCTCCACACAGGTACCACATTAGCTTGTCAGTTTCAGCTGTGATATATTCCCAATTTTCTTCACTTTATCACAATGTTTTATCTTTTTTTAGCTGAGACACTGACTCCCTCTTGGCTGGCTCTCCTCATGGATTCTCGTTTCCACAGCACTCTGTGTGGCCTCTTGACCAGGGCTACCCTTCTGCTCCGTCTGCTGACAACATCTACGCGTGTACAAGACATTTGTAATCTTTCATCGATGCGCACGAGTCTACAAGATGTTTGTCGACTACTCAGTCAGAATGGTGTCCACTTACAGTGTGCTTTAACAGCTGCTGTGGCTCGAGAGCTGATTATTTGACAGAGCAGGAGAGCTGTTTATGAACACTCAAAGAGTGCAGCCTTATGATGTGACCCAGTATAAAATTACCTGTTGATACTTTAAGAATGCACATGACTTACATGTCTCTCCCTAGTCTTAAATGAGTAACTCAACTGCTGACACTGCAGCACACGGGCTAATGAAGTTGCATAAGAGTCCAGTGGCAGCTATTACTTGAGTCCAAAAATTTGTTGTGCAGGAAAAAGACCCTCTGATTACTGAAAGTCAGAGTAGTAAACATTTCCTACTATGACATGACTTTCTGAAGCTTTATTCAGTTTTTCAAAGCAAGCTTTATTATGCAGAGTTACAGTCACCACAGCAGACCGAGGTCAGCCTCTCTCACCATCACCCCAAGCATAGCTCTTTTCTTTTGTTGTAAGGTGTATTCAGCAGCAACTGCAGCAAGACTCACGCTGATGCAGTGATGTAATGCAACAGCATCTGGGAAAAAAAACTGTGTGCTTGGTAACCAGCAGGGGAATATGCTGTGCAGTTTAATGTTCCATTAGAGGCCTTCTGCTTGGATAAGTGTCCATTTGACAACCTCATGAGGAGTGCTGATGATTGAGTGGATCTCATCGAGAGCAGGTGGTTGCCCTGCAACAGACCACACAGTAGTGCAGTGTTACATCATCAGATCTTCCTCCACTGCTGTTGATGAATGGCTCACAGGATTAGACAAACACTGACAGCAAAGATATGCTATGATTGGCTGTGTTAGTTTCCTTGTAGTGATTCAGTTCTTAGTGTAGAGTAGACCAGTGTTAACCAGAACAGTTTTCAGTTATTTATTTGTTTTTTGCTTCTAAATGCACTTGCATTGTACATCCATCAATTGTTTAACTGTTGAGTATTTGGATAATACCTCAGTGATGACAATAAGCTTGTGTTCATGATTCATACATAAATCTTCTGCAATGTGTCTCCATGACCCACCTAAAGTCCACGCCCAATGTACAGAGCTCAACAGCATTAACATCTGAAGGGAAACCGTTTATATCATAATAAAAATTGAGTTGATGCTAAATAACGACAGCTGCAGGGCAAAAAAGGTTTTAAATTTTTGTTTTTTTTCAATATGTCTGAAAATTAAGGTGTCATTTTACAGTAAGTTGTATGTGAGTTTAAGGTGAGCATGACTAAATTTCCTGAGGGCAAAGTGTTTATACAAGTGGAAAATGGCCATCTGCCTGAATATGAGCGTTTGCCATCGTAACTGAGGGTATCTGGGCTCTCTGTAAGCCATCATCCTGCTACTTAAATGATTAACTATGGCAACAGGGAACAAGGCCAAGTACAGTGGGTACAGCCCTCGCCATGAGGAGTGTGTGCATAAATATGGACGTTTGTGTTCCATTTAAAGCATGAACGTGTGTTTTTTTTTCATTGTTTTTTCAGGTGTAGTCCTCTGAATTTATTGTGTATTTTGATCCTGACAACAGTTGAATGAGATGAGGATAATTGGGGCTTTTTTTCTGCAAAAATGTGTCTTTCATGTGATCAGAGCTTCAAACTGCGGAAGGAAAACTCCACTATTCATTCCAAGTAGTGCATTTGAAGACACTAGCTCTTTATATTGCTGGATTTTGGCTTTTGGTTTATTTTGTAATGTAAAATAATTGAAATATTTTAATAAATAAAGAAATCAACCAATAGCAGTTGCTTCCTTTTCTGACAAAAAAGGCTTGACTCAGTTTATCTTTCAGCTGAGATAAGTCCTAGATCTGGAAGCTCATTTCTTAAAAATCAGTGATAGTGGGAAGGGGGGATCTGTTATCAATTATTCATTTTTATTTATTCAAGTGTAGACTTTTCCAAGTTATTTCATGCAGTTTTTCCACTTCAGAATATATATATATATATATATATATATATATTCATCTTAATGTCTACATATACATTACCTACAAATGGGATTGTTCATACAAACTCATTTGGCACAGTTTCAATAACTTTTTTGAGTTTTCTGTGACTGTATTTGAAATAGGACTTCTTACATTGTAAGACAAAATACAATTTGCGGAACATGTATTGTTGTTGACAAGTGAAACACCTCTGTCAAAAAAATACATATTTTATAACATGGCTCATAATGTTTATCATCTTATGTGAAATTCATTTAATCAAAAAATATATTGTAAATCAATATGGAAAAATTTCCACTGTAATTATGCAACATGAAAAATATAAAATAGTTTTAAGGAGATTTTTGAACCCTAAACTTGGTCAATAATTTAGTTTAAAAGATTTGAAGGTGGTATAAAAACAAATTATGTTTATCTTTAAAAATATAAAGATTAAAAAGTTCAAGTTTTATTTAATTGTGCTTAGAGATTATAGCAAATCGTGTTAAATTCATGGGCAACTGAATAAGAAAAAAGAGATCAGACAGGAAAGTTCAGAGTGATGGACAATACTTGGCAGATGCTGTGTGTTTGCTCTGGTGATTGTCTGAAAACCAGGTAAGCATCTAATTGAAAAGTGGCTTAGTGAACGCTGACTGAGTCATGAACTGTGTGGCCTTATTAACAGTCAGCCAACAGTCACAGGGCCCCCTGTGCTCTAAACACACAGCTCCCTGTCATCAGACAGAGAGTATTGGCAGCTGTCCTTTATTACTCTCTGTAGGGTCCACTTCTGACTAAATCCACCAGGAAAACAGGCCTCATGGGTTGAAGAGGAAGACTGGGAAATGGGAAGATTGCAGATGCTCCCCGCACTTAGAGCCAGATAAGACTCTACAGGGGAGTGGTGACTCAGAGTATATTGAAATGGAAATGGGGAGCAGCTATTTTTAAACAACCACAGAAAATAGACATGAGTAGATGTCTTGGATATGAATAAGATGGATGTATTACAGAAATAAACATGAAGATCTTGTCTCAAACAAAAATATGAATGAATATCCTTGATTTTTTTTAGGCTGACTGTTCCAGAGCTCTCTGAGAGCTACAGACCATGATAAGATGTCAGATTACTCTTTAGCTGATGTCCTCGACTGGGTATATTTTGCAATGCGCGCGTGAGTGCATGTCTGTGTGTGTTAGAGAGAGAAAAAGAGAGGGAGCGAGAAGATTTGTGGTGAGGCTTTAGGACCTTGAGGTTTGTGCTGCAAAAGGGCAGCTCCTCCTCCACAAGGCTGTTTACGAAGAAAGCTGAGCTCTGACAAAAACAAGGGCTGGGGCTTTAAGCGAGTGGAGCAGTGTGTTCCATGCACAGGCTCTTTCTCCATTTGAAACAAACAGCATTTAATAATACTTTCCCTCATTTTTAGAGAGAGAGAGAGGGGAAAAGCTCATCATGTTCAGGGTTAATTCTTCCCATCAGCTCTACAAAATGTTTTTCTCTTTGCACGTTGTTTTCCTGAGCGTGGCCATTGTGCACAGCAGCGCATCAAACGGAGAACAGAAAGGTAAAATTACGCATGGTGGACTGTTTTGTTTTGTATTTATTGTGTTAGAAATAAGAAAAAAAGTGGTACATGTACCTAATATACCAAAACATGCGTAATACTCAATTTTTGATCTTCTTTATTAAATGCACAACATGTTTTAATGGAGTTTTGCTGTTTTGTTTTCAGACTGTATGAGATCCAGTGGTGTGGACTACCGAGGAGAACAGCAGAGCTCCTCCTCAGGTCTGACCTGTCTGAACTGGATCAATACTACAAGGGACTATGATGTTGAAATCCGTCCAGATTCACAGACAGGTAAACAGTCTAACGAGTCTGTTCCTGCAGCCATCAGTGAAGGAGATCAAATTATTTCTAATTTATATATTCATCTATATTATCTGTAAGTTGGAATTATGAAATTATCCATTGTTTCCCCGATAGTTTAATTACACTGAGGACAGGATACTCAAAATGTAACACATGTTGAATCAAACAATGTCTGTATAACATCTGGAGAGGAAACACTCCCCCCCCCCCAACACACACACACACACACATACACACACCAAACCACCACAAAAAAAAAATACAGCACACATTTGAGATTTGGTGCCACTGATGGGCATGTTTGTATTTTTAAATGTCTTCTTGCAGCAGCAGCTGTTTCCATTGTTTGTGTTCATGGCAGCCTGTTCATTGTGGTGTGAATGATTCATGAATCCAGTGCTTTTTTCACACAGTGTGTCAGATACTCAGAGACAGGTCTGTATTTCCACAGGGAATCGGTAACACACATACTGTTTTTATCGCTCCTCCTGTAGGTGCTGGAGATCACAATTACTGCCGAAACCCAGACGCCTCTGAAAGGCCTTGGTGCTACATTGCTGGCCCAGATGGGACGATTCAGAGACAATTCTGTGCAATTGAAGCATGCAAAGGTCAGTAAACACTGAACACAAAAATATTACGAATATATTTTTTACTGTTATATATAATATAATTAACTTTCATGTAAACATGTTGAGAATTTGTGGAAAGACTTATAAGTCAGCTGCAAAGAACATGAACAGCACTTGTTTCTTCTCTGAATGCTTTGGATTCTCTGAAAGATTATATCCTTAAAATGATCATTATTAAAAAAAAACTTGGATGGTTTTTAGGGGGAAAACAATGTGAAACTTTTTGTAAGTAGGCCAATATTCTCATGAGTCAACACAACAGTGATGCAGTCAAGTTACTGCCTTTTATAGCAGAAAACATTTTAAAAACTTTTCTCTATTGCTTTATTTCCTACAAAAAACAAGTTGCAAGTCAGTATTCGAGATGGATTACTCACAGTTTACTTTTCTGAGTTATTATTAACATTTAGTCAGTCAGTATTAAGCTGCTGTGAGAAGTTTTTATGCTTTACTTCCTGCTGAAGCCAACAAAAGTCAAACAACAACAAAGCCCTGCACACGTGTCCATAAGTTCACACTGAAGAAACCCAGCCCCAAAGCTGTGCTCATTGGCACAGAGGAGCTGCTTCTCCTTGGAAACAGCAGCTAATTGGCTGTTGCACTTTATGCCTTTTTTTTCTATCTTGGGCAGAGTTCATAAACAACTTAGACGGAGGAGACAGAAAAGAATTAAAGAGCGGATGTTCACATTGTACCTCTCTGCTGAGAGGTGAGCACACAAAACTTGTTTATGTCTTGCACTTATAAAAAAAAAGAAACATGTTTCCAAATCATCTAGGCAGTTTACGTTCCAGCAACTTCATGAGAGAAATCTTGGAGCTGACCCTGCTGTCAGGGAGGGATTGGCGTCATTGGACCAGCACTAATTTTAAACCACACGGTCCAGATGATGGACTTCTAGTTAAGTCTAAATGATTGTACAGATTAAGGTAAATCAGATGAAGCCTTATGTATCTAAATATGAAGACAGAACACTGTGGTAACATTAGAGGGTGGCTACATGGATTGTTATTCTACACACACACACACACAAAAAAATTTTTTTGTGTGTGAATGGGATATAAAATTTAATTTAATGGAATAAAAGAAGAGGAAAATTTGTATAAAAAAACTGATCATGGCACAAGTACTTGATTTCAGATGGAAATCCAACAGCAAAGCACCCACAATAATTGTTTTTAATGATCTATACACATTTAAATATTTAAAGAATTTGTGTAAAAATGGTATAAATTCATATTTTGCACAGCTTGAAAAGAGGAAAAAGAACAAGAGAAACAAAAGTGATCTCGTGGTTATGGATTAAGATCAGTCCCCTGGTGTTGGAGATAACATGGGCCCAACTGAACAGGATGTGGTTAAAGGAGGACAAAGGAGTATAGCATGCAACCGAACACACACCTATATTCGTACATCACAGACTGTGAAAGGGCTCTGCCTCAAATTCTTCATAACTGTACAAAATCTAGTTTAGAAAATTGAAAGAAAATCCAACTATACCATTTACTTGCATGTAGACATCCAAGGTAACACGCTTATCTCAGCTTTAGTGAGTTATACAATGATAGAAAAGGTAAATAGACCATCTTTGTCTATGCTATTTGGTAAAATGATCACATACATAGTCATAATGTAGCCTGTCAACTGATCAGTGGATTTTAATTCTGTTAATAGTATTTACATGATAAATATTTGGACTATTTGTGTTCAAATAGCAAAGGAATCAGGGAATTTTAAGCCTATAAAATGACTTAGAAAACATTTAGGAACACTCCGTGATAGAAGCGCGACAAAGAATTTCCCTTCAAAAAAGTTGTTTAATCTTGTCGTTTTGTTGTGTCTGTAGAGCAAACTTCAGCTGTGCCAGAAGAGACTGAATCCCTCAACGCAACAGGAAGCACATCCTCCACACAGAGCTTCCAGCCGGTGAGGTCGGGAGCTTCTCATGGAGAAATCGCCGCCGTGCAGCCAGTGATGGGAATCAGCCAGCGAGTGCGCACAGGACCTAAAAAGAAGAAGGATCTTGGGACTCTCGGTATGTTGCACTATGGGTTTTTTTGTAAGATTTTGGGAATGCACACTTGCAGTTTGATTTATTGGAGAAGAATTGACAAACTTATATTCAAACCCTCTTTTTGGTTTTCAGGCTATGTCCTTGGCATCCTCATGATGGCCATCATAATCGTTCTTGGAGTGGGCATCACATTTGGCTACTTCTATAAGAGGTCAGCATGGGTCTTTTCATTTCAGTATTGGAGAGGTTTTTATAATTTATCTACATATTAGCTAGCCCAATGTGCTGCTTTTTTCCTTGGTCTCTTCATTGTAAGCCATTAATATATTAAATACATTCACTTTAACTGCAATGTAATGCCACAATATAATAAAAGCACACATCAAGGGTCTCTTGAGTCAAAACTATCAACTGTTGCTGATGTTCCCAATTCAATTGTTTTATCAAAACAGAACATGAGGAGGAGCATGACAGGAAATTAAATGCTTGCAGTCTATTCTGAGCGTTCTTATTTGATGTTCTCAGAATGGAAAGTGCATGGAGGACAACAAACAAAGGGATGTCCTAATTGCTGTGAAAGAATGTTCTCCGGTTCCTGTAGGCACATAACAAAATGCCCTCTCAGAATCTGTAGAGTGACATATCTGATTAGTAGTGCCTTTGTCACCACTAATTTCTATTTATAGGAGGTGATTATTGATAAGGAGGAGAAGCATATTATGTCATAGGGCTTATATCTGCCCTCAGTGTACAGTGACATCACCTTCAGCAGTGTGGTAGATGAGTTGCAGGTATGTTCCAGTTACAAGTTGTTATGATCTTACAATACAAATTAAGACAAATTTTCATTCTTCAAATGTTAAGAGAACACTCTATATGGATTCTTCTCCTAGTGTTTTATTATGCAGTCAGCCTTTTTATTTAAAAGAAAAGTTTGAGAGGAGCATGGTTACATTAGCTTCTGTTAAATATGACAATCTCCAAGGCTTGAATCAATAGAACACAGCTATGATGGGAAGTTTGCTTGGCAACTTGCTCCAAGAGTTTCTGGAAATAGTCCTTCACAAAACAAAGGTGCTCATAAATCCATCATAATACTTAAAACTGAAATTAAAAACCCTCGTGATACATAGCGAAGCAGAAGTTGAGTTGCAGGATATGATGTGCTGCCGTAGGCAGGTAGGAGGTGTTTTGAATCTTTGGTTTGTTTTGGCTCTAGATCGGTATAAAGCTGCAGCATGCAGCTTCATGTCACATGATAAACTCCTTGTCAGCTTGTCAGTTCTCTTGTTTTTATCACATTCTGTCCCATTTCTTTGCTGCAGACCAGGCATTGCTATCTACACACAGTTTATCTGAAGCCTTTTATCACAAACATTATGCATGGATGTCACTACAAGACTACTGAAGACATCTCTATAAAGGATGTATAACTATGTCTTAGTTATAAAAAAATGAGCTATGATTCAGAGCTCGGTGATAGCTGCTTATCTGTGTGGAAACTATTAAAACAATATTCAAAAGGAATTAATCAAAGAGTGAATAATGGGTTTACCCATTAAATATGTCACTGTGGGCCACATGTAACCATAGCATGCAATGCTCAATGAAAATCTAAAGTTAATATATGTTGGAGACCCCTGCTGATTCTAAATATAAGAAACCCACACTTTGGCTTTTCCATTGAGAGCCCTCACTATTAATCCCTGGAAGGTCCTAAACATTTCCCTCTTTGGCGCCTATTGTGGATTAGCCTTTAGTGACCCCAGAGGGGCCCTCTGCCCTCTGCCCTGTTTTCTGTGATCTAGATCTAGTGCAACTCATCTTTGGACAGCAAAATGTGGTCTTACATTCGCTCTGTCATGTTCTCTCAAGGAGGAAAACCTCACTTTAACTTATCCTGATCCAGGATCATTTAAATAAGGATAACTATAAACTTTTTATCACCAGAAAGGGGTCAAGCACAACAAGTTTGTTGGAGTAAAATAGAGAGAAGGAACAGACAAAAGGCAGAAAACAGTTCAGGAAGTATGCAAAAGCTAAATATTAAAAAAAGCTAGGAGATAATTAAAATAACCAGTGGTCCATGCTGAGCTTCCTTTGTGGATGTGCTTGTACCCCTTAGAGGTAATCAATATTTATTTTTAAGTCTTAAAAAAAAACACAAAAAATTAAGTGACACTTCTCTTTTTAAACTAAGGTTTTGCACATTGGGCAGATTTCCCTTGATATTTATCAAATTCATGTTGAGATTTTTGCATGTTTTATGTGAGCTGTCTGTAAACGATTTTCTATTGATTAACAAGAAAAAAACTTGTTAGACCAACATTTGCCAGATGGTCAGAATCACAGCTCCAGATGATTTTATGTCTGTTTTTTCCCAGCTTTTTGTAAATAAAGCTTTTGTGCTTGAACTCATTTGTGACAACATGATGAAAATGTGCTTTGATTTTAGGGGTCGAGACTTGAAAAAGCAGCATGAGCAGCGAGTGTACGAGCGTGAGATGCAGAGGATCACCTTGCCCCTGTCAGCCTTCTCCAATCCCACCTGTGAGCTCATAGACGAGAACACCATTGAAATCACAGCAGAGCATGAGACCAGCCCTGTGCAGGAGGGCGGAGACCCTTTAATGGGCCAGCACGCTGGCACGCCTGGAGCATGAATAGACATGTAGTCCTCCAACAGGACTGTGATATGTTTTGTTATTGTTCTTTTTTTTTTGTGGACCAAAACACTCCCATTTTCTGGTTTCTCCTCTTCACCTCCTTGAGTGACCTCGATTGAAAAGGAGCTGAGGAGCAGTGTTGACTCCAAAGAATTTCTTGGTGTGTCCGCTGTTTCTCTTCTCCTTCTTTCCTTTCAATGGACACAGTTTTAACAACCGGATCCACAAAGGAAAATCTGTTTTTAATGAGGACATGCCACGAGCTCTTTAATATTCATATCTGATTATTTTAAGAGGTGACAAAATGAGGTCACAGGCTCTCTCCTACATAAAAAATAGCGTGAACATCGAGCCAGATGGATTTTGACAAGTCAGTGTTTGATAAAACCAGGTCTTAATGAACAGACGGTGTTTGGAACTGTCGATAAATCTTTTGTTTTCCAAAGAAGAAGTGATTACACAATGAGTATGTGCTAGACTTTGACCTGTGTGGCACACTGTCTGTGCTGAGGGAGACGAGAGCCATGTTTGTATAAAGACTTTTTTGTCTTTGACACACACTGGTTACACAGATGTGTCTCTGAAAATAGTCATCCTCCCCTGTGACAGGATGCATGAGGTAAAACAGGCCCGCAAAAGACAAGGGAAGGCTTCCAGCTCAGAAACTGCCTTAGCATGATACTTATGAATGTATTTTATCCCATTTGTACACTGCTGGGCCAGTGTAGGTGTAGGTTGAAAAACAATGACGTTGTTATTGACAGAAGTGAAAGAAGACTTGCCCTTTTCTTCCACAGGTTAAGGAGTGACAGGAAATATACAGTGCTCTCAGGATGCATGAGCACAGTAGTTAGTCCTCAGGACAACAGACAGGATGAGAAAAGAAGAAAGCCCAAAGTCTGTCTTTGCAGCGCAGGATAGTATGTGTGTGTGTGTGTGTGTGTTGTGGTGATGGAGCCTGGTGTCTAGATTAGATTCAGATTTTTGAATGATTCACTTGATGCTTCAGAGTTGACACAAGAATGAAGTAGAGTAGGAACAGTCCTGAGTTTGGTGTTCCTCATGTAAAACATAATTGCATGTACATGGTTACCTGCTGTATGTTTGCCATTCAGGGGCCATTTTTCCATCTTAAAAACTACTCATTGAAAAAAAAATGTATGAATGAAAGAAATCATCACAGAGAAGATTTTGTCTCTTTCATAAGGTGCACTGTTATTTCTTACTGTATGTTATGTTTCGTTTGTCATGTAGCATGTAGTCACTCCAGCTCATCTGGTTTTGTGGTTATTGCTGGACTTTCATCATTGGTAAATCAATGGTTACTACTGCCTAATTATTTCAAGCATCTGTTGTAGTTTGCAATTATTTTGTCATAAGTTATCAAAATAAAAAAAAAAGTCCCAACATTTGGTTTAGGCACTTGTATTTGTATGAATGTTGCCGTTGCTAAGACTGAAATAAAAGGAACTCAACCTGAAGTCAAATGTATTTTGCCCATTTTAGCAAAGGAGAAATTTATAAAGACACATTCCAGTAGGAATTTTTTGATTCTAAGCATCTCATAGCAGGAACATTTTTTACAACAGCGCCCTCTGTTGGCAAGTACGGAACAAACAAGTCTGCGTCAACAGGAAATAAAACATGTTAAATAAGTACAACTGAGGCTGAGATTACCTTTAAACTTATCATAGCTACAGCAACATTTAATCAAGATGATGTAAATTATTTATCATTCTTACTGTATTTGAGAATCTGAAGGTAAAAACCCAACAAAGGATGTTCGCTGTTAAAAGTTGTGCTGTACTGTTTCATAATACTAACATTCTTTAAGTCTAAACTAAAAGAAATAATTGAGAAATTAGTATTTAAGTCTTTTATTTATTGTAAATCATAGTTTAGAAATTGGGTATCCCAGGTAATAGTATAAATTGTAAAATTGAACAAGATTTTTCTATATTTAAATATTTTACTTCTTGTCAATTACAGAAAAAAATGAGATGAAAAACATTGTTCTTTTTAATCACATGACCAGTGCCTCAGCATATTTAAATCAAATATTACTGATTTTTATCCTGAATTATAACATCTGTTTTACTGCCATAAATAAGTAAATGAAAAAAAAAAACTAAACAAAAAAAAAGAGGTTTAATTATGAAACACTACAGTAATATAAATAAAAGTGGTTACAATTAGTCATCAGTACCTTGCATGATGATGGCAAACTGTTGCCGAAATGTCTAAAAATCTACAAACTCCCCATTAGAAAAATGAAATCCAATTAGAGGTATCATATGTACATACTTATATACATCGCTTGAAAAGAAAAAGTTGCTAGTCAGCTCTCGCATGACAGATGTTCGACAACAATCAACAGTCCAACATTCCTACAGAGCTCTTGTCATGTTTCACTTAAAAAAGAAAAAAAAATAACATAAAGTGTCATAATACATTCTGAAAAATAAATCATTAGACTAAAAGGTGCATATTTGAAAAAGAAATTACATCAGTGGTGCTTAGAAGAAAAAAAGAAAACATTTCCACCATGTTGTGCTTTAACTGCTGCTTCAAGTTGCACCTGTTCTGTTCATGCTGCGACTTTTACCGACACTACAGCTAAGTGTTATTGGCACCCCTGAACTTTAAGCAGGTTTTTAGAAAATCAGAACAAATACAAAGCAAATAGTTTTATGAAATAGGAATAATTGGGTAAAAAAAAAATCCTGTTAACCAAAAACACGCTTTTATATTTGTGAAGCACAAAAAGTGACTCACCCGTGCTTAATTTCAAGTTACCATGCCCTGAAAAAAAGTTGTTTTATATGAGGGACAGTGGAAACAGTGGTTGGCACCCTTACCTCACTACAACAATGCTTCTCTTTTAAAGTTCAGCTCTGCAGGTTTTTCATGCTCTCCTTGTGTTTTTAAATTTGGGTACATCAGTCTCCATCAAAGACTTCAGTTTCATCAAAGGTTCTCACAATGAGGAGTTTTTTGAGTTGTTTAAAAAAATCACTAAAAAGATACAGAAAGCCCAGTTTAAGCAATCTGAAATGTTATCAAGACTTTTGGACTGTGGAAAATGATTAAGCAAGACACCCAGGGAGCATCAAGGTGACCTAGTCCTATCAAGAGTGGACACCACTACTGCAGGTATGAAAACCCAACTAAAAGACAGCTGTTCACAAAAAATTACAATAAAATGAAACCAAAATACAAACATTTGGTTAGCAGTCCTGGAAAAAACCCAAACTTCAGTAAAACATGGTACAAGTTCTATCATGCTTTTAGGTTTCTTATGAGAAAACGAATCCATAAAAAAATGATGAAATCACAGATTAAGATGACTGAAATTAAAGAGTCACCCAGTGTAAAATAATAAAAAAAAAATTCCACTGAAAACCTTGAGAAAGAGCAGTAATCTGCTAATGCTGACACGCCTCAAACTTAAAGGATCTTCATGACTTAGTAATGTAACAGCTGGTATTAAAGGCTTTGTAACCAAATATAAGTGCCGTTAGTTGAGTTTTGGGTACATTTTTGTTTGTATGTTTGTTCAACTACATCTGGTTTAATTAATTAACAAAAACACAATTGACTCAATTTCATTTAATCCTCAGAAAATTCTAAATTGTGCAAAAGAGATTCAGTGGTGCCAACAACCTTGACCAACACCGTGCCTTGACAACTCTCACGATTTTTGTTTTCTTTACTGCTGAGGTGAAGCACCTCCTCTTTTAGGCAAGGACTGGCATGTGCATTCCATGCACAGCAAACAACTTCAGAGCCAGAAAAAACAAAGACTGTGGTCACGTGAGAGTTTAAAGTTTTCCACCTGAAAATGATGCCTGACCGCCAGAAAAGAGGCACCCTTTTTTTCTGTAGACTGTAAACATTTAAAACAACCATGTGTGTGATAAGTGGCAACTTGGCAAAATTAAATAAAAAATTTGTAACTAACACTTATTTTGAAATGTCTTTCCACTCTGATTGCAATTCACTGCCACACACAGAGCTATTCTCCCACACTGCGCGATTGGTCCAGCTATCTCAGGTTATCCAGTTCTAAAATGGCTCGGGTTAAATCAAACGTTCCTCTTTTTCTCATCCACGGTATTAGTGCAGCAGTAAAGAAGCATCATAAAAAGTACATTACTGGGCGAACAGGCACAGAGTCCTAGGTGCCATTTTCTGTCCTGCAGGAGTGGTCTGGAGAGGCAGCTGTTTGGGTTAGTGGCTGATCGGTGCCCTGGATTGGGTCTTTAGACCAATAGAGTCTACTCAGACTCTGGTGCAATTCGTCTAATTCGGTTGGCAGGGGGATTCCCAGCTCCTGGTTGAGGGAAAGAGCTTCAAACCAGTCCTCAAGCTTCTGGGAACACGGACTGTGGGAGGAGAAGGAAAGATCAGTGAAGGCACACAAAGGGGTTTAAGGTTAGAACCAACCTGACAAGGTTGAGAGAAAACATGAGGAAGCAATCTAGCAGTAGAGGCGTGTCCCTGTTCAAGCACATCCAGATGGCATCAGAAAGCTCCTTTTATTTTCTCAATTTCTTTCTCCTGTAAACTCTTGTATAGAGGCAATACTCAACAACACTAGACACTGGACTGGAGGCATGACTGCCTTCATAAGTCCCTTAAAATGTTTGAGACCGGTCAAGGTTTAATTATTGTAATTATTTAATTATTGAGGTATTGATCACTGACAAGACACCAGCTACCAGAAAGGATTAAGAACTGCCTGCATTCTTTTACTGGGTAACGCGCAGACAGGAACAAAACAGTCGGCAGCATCGATGGCTTTATTTATCTACTTAAGATTATCACACTGTTTGGGTTTTAAACCACCTTGTTTTGTTCATGACAACTATATGGTAAAGGTCAGTGTGTGTGTGTGTGTGTGTGTCTCTTGCACAACTGGATCTTAGGTGGGCATCAGCAGCTTTTTTTGGTGTTATTTGGCTTTGTTCTTGTGTTTTGCTCAGTGTTATGCTCTCAGGGTAAAGGCAGACACACCTGTCATGTGATCATTTGAGTAATCAACTCTATTCTTATGGTTGGTTTTAATCTTTATTACTTCGTTCCTGCCCATCGTTGTATAGTTAACAGCTATACAAAAATAAAACTTATGCAAGTAAATGAAATGTAATATGTTAACCATTACAAAACCAGCAGGTGCTCACCGGTTTTCAGGTGTGAGGTCACAACAGGCCACAGCCAACGGAAAGAAAGCTGGTGGGCAGTCTTCAGGGAGGAACTTTTCCACAAACTTGCCAACATTTAGGCCAAAATCCAGAGTCCTGGGGAGGCATTCAGGGTCTGCATAGACTTTTCCAATGATCTGAATCATAGCAATTATAATTAGATGTTAGGATTAAAGAAAATAACACATTATCACAGATGAAAGTATTAAAAAAATGTTATGGTGAATACATCAAGTACAGGCATCAAACAGTGGGTTTTTGACCATTAATGGATAAAAAAGCATGCAGCCTACTTTATGTCATAATGTAATCAGTAGGTGACATGATTGCATAACATGTTGAGGGTGTGCAGAACTGAACCAACAACCTCTTTAATCCAGGATTAAGAATAAAAGTTAAAACCAGCTCCTCACCTCACAAAGAACAATGCCGAAGGAGAAAATGTCCACCTTCTCATCGTAGCGTTTACCTGAGAAAATAAGGATAACTATATGTGCTTGCTGACCCACAGAATGTCTGATCATCGTACTTTAAGCTGATAATTAATTTTTCCTTTCTTTTTAATGACTCACCATTTAGCATTTCTGGAGCCATCCAGTAAGGGTTTCCCACAACAGTGTACCGCTTCTTTCGATCAATGCGCCTGAACACTCTCTTCTTAGTGGAGGGTTTTTCGGGGGGAGGCTTAATTTTCTCCTCCACTACCAGTCTGGACAGTCCAAAGTCAGCAACGACTACAGTGTTGTCCTGTTGATAAAAGACAATGTTTCACTAGAAGGTTACTTGATAAAATTTAAATATGATTTAAAGAAAGAAATCTCAATGAAATGTTCAAATGTTGTAGTTGTGAAATTTTACTGTATTAAATAAAATGCAATGTTGTAGTTTTTTATTTTTTTTTGGAATTTATATTAATGTTGTGCTTTTGAAATGTTGCTTGTCATGCACAATATCTTATATAATGCTGTATTTTCTTCATTTTACATCTTTTTATGACAAATTTAAATAAATCAAGCTTTTACCTTATGAAATTTTAAAAAGCCAAACCCTCCAATTTTTACTCTTCACGTTTTGTGATGTATAATGGCTGGTGAGATTAAATCAAATTCAGCTTTATTTGTATATCGCCAGTTCACAACAAAGTCATCTCATGATGTCACCTACCAGTTTAACCAGGCAGTTGTGCGAATTGAGGTCTCTGTGGATGATGCTCATTGAGTGAAGGTAGGCCTACGAAAAAAAAAAGTAGTACAGATTTGATTAGATTGGCCAAAGACAGATTTCTAATTAATCTTTATATATTATGGAATCCAAATTATGAACCACAAATTCAGATATCAAATCACTGTTGGACAGTCGCACCAATTTTAAGGCATCGCAGTTCCCTGTTTGTTTTGATCCCTCACTGCAAGGCTGCGTCAACATGTTAAACATGTCAGCTGCTAAGTAGCTGATTAAAGGTCATTTTAGATCAGATCAAAATAAAATACAATAAAACAGAAAATTTAGTCATTTTATATATCATAAAAATCGTTCTCTGCTTGTCACATTCAATTCATGAGCTTTGTGTTGGCTTCAACGTGCCACAAATTTGCATGTTTATGCAAACTGAGTTCTGCTAAAAAAAAATAAGAACAATAACATGAGAAATACTCACCATGCCAGAGGCGATGCTCTTTGCAAAGCTCACCCTTTGTTCCCATGGAAACAGATCCTGTAAAGAGACAATAAAAATCTTCCTCAAAAGATGTATGTACAACAATCTTACAATTGTTACAGTAATAGTAAAACAATCCTTCATTGGAGAAAAAAAGTCAGAACTGGTCTTCTTCCTCATACGTCTAATACTTGTAAGATTACAGACAAAAGACCCCCCCTCTCTCCTCCCCTAATACAGCCTCTGAAAAACATTCATTTGTGGGAGGAGGGGAGCACAAGTCTTTGAATTTCACCTGGGAACACTTTCTACCACCTTTTCATTCCATGTCTTGGCCAGTTAACGGGCCTGCTGCTAATTACAGAGCTGAGAGCCTGGTATCAGTGTAGAGTTTACCTCCGGCCATCCCATGCTACACAGCTCTGAGCAGCAGGCAGCTCCATCTGTGGCCACTATAGGGGTTTTGTGCTTAACTCTGGAAGATGAGGAAGGTTGTGTGGGGGGAAAAAACAAACAAACAAACAAACAAAAAAAAAATCAATTTCAACTCACCATGTCTCTGATGAAATCCTTAAGGGTGCCTCCCTCAATAAACTCTGTAATCAAATTGAGCCTCTTGTCCTTGTACAGTACACCGATAAACTTCAAAACATGGGGGTGATCGAGGTTTCGCATTACTTTGACCTGAAATTTACACGTGTGACAAAAAACAAGAAGTTCCTCATTATGATAAGCAGGTTATCTGTAATCAGTTCCAGGTAAAGTGAAGATTAACTCACAAGGAAAAGCATTCAATTTAAATCAAACTAATGTGTTCCCACAAGACCAAGGCGACAACCTCAAAATAACACTGTACAAAGAGGTAATTGTTGGGAAAAGCAGTGTGCTTTCAGCTGTGAATATTCATACAGAGACAGTTCTGTCTGTGAGAAATCACAGACCACCTGCTGCTGATTACTGACCTCCTTTAGGAAAGTTTTCTGTGTCTCCTCATCACAACGGATCAGCTCCTTCATCACCATCACCTCTCCCGTGGCTTTATGAGTCACCTGTGGCAAATACAAGCATTACTTCAAAAATTCCTGAAAAGTGGATTAACATAATGATCAAACTTGGTGGCTGACCTTGATGGCCTGTCCAAAAAAGCCTTTTCCTAAGATCTCTCCATGTATGAGGTCACATGGTCTGAAAATGCGATGAGAACAGCTACTGGAGGATCTCAAGGATTCAGAGCGCCCAATATCTTTTGTAATGAAAGGTGACTCTTTTGGAGAGTTTGGCCCAGGAGACTTGCATATGCTGTTACTGCGCCTGATATAGACAGAAAATTATGAATTACAAGTTGTGCAGGCTCATCTGTTGTCTATTACAGGCTAAAAATGTGGAAACTGCATGCATTTTTGGTTTCTGCAACATACCTCAAAGACCTCCTTTTCAGTGTACCGTCATCAACCACATCTGTTCTTTCCAGAACCGCATCAGACGGCGAAGAAAGGCGCATGCGGGAGGTGGCTGGGACTCCAAGCCGGGTCCTGGGTGATCCCAGTCTGAGCCGATCTAAACGCTGTCTGACTGGGTCATATTCTATCAGCAGCTGCAGCGTGTGACTGGTACAGTGAATAAGATCGTCCACCTAAATGAGTAAGAAGATCCAGGATTGTCAACTTATTTTCAAATCAAATGTATCATACTATTCCCAGGATTGGATGCAATGCCATAAACTTTTATCTGATATGAGTGAGAAAACCATGTTTACTGAAAATATCTATTTATTTATCTCTGAGTAATTTTTTACTTAAGCAAAAATAATTATACTCAGAGTACATAGACACAGCTTAAGTATTTTTTTTTAATCAGGACATGACGATTAAATGTGGGGTTTCTATTCCGGTTTCATAATTTAAAGCAGCGAATGAAGACTACTGTGGAATGCATTTTAACGGTGCAAGGGTGAGGTTGGGGGAATGAGCCTTTAAGTCATTCATGTACCTTCCTCTCCCAGCTCAACAATGTATAAATAATGTTGGAATGCAAGAAATGACAAAAATCACATCTAAAGCTGTTGTATAACAAACATGGGTTTGAAGAATGCACTTAAGGAAATAAACTAATGAGAAAGCTCATTAGTTTCACTTCAACTATTTCAAATCACTGTGTGAACATCAGAACAATAAAAAGGTACAAGCTCACCTCTTCCTCCATCAACGTCCCAACAGGAAGGCCATTGATCTCCAGGATCCTGTCTCCAACATGAATGGCATTTCGCACCTCTGGACTAATAAGCATCCCTCTAACCCTGCAGCAAAACAGTACCAACATGAACATGCAAGTCTTGGAAGAAATGCAGCAATTAAAAAACAGAATGATGAACTAAACAGAGCCAGGTGTGTTTGCCAGGTCAGTCTGAGACACTCTTTAACAATATCAAACTATTTACAAATACGTTTTCCTTGCAGTGACACACTTACACACACCTGCCATTTTAGCAACCTGCAATTAGTCTTACGTAAAGCATTACTCATGCTGTTCATACACACAACAGCAAAAACAGGTACACAGAACAGCTGCCACTTACTCTTTGACCTGAACGCTTGCTGAGCCGTTGACGTCCCTCACCACTGACACAGAGAAGCCCCTCTTGCCGTTGGCTGCAGAGGGCATGGAGATGAGGGTCACTGTGTGGGGCAATGAGTCTAGGACAGAGTCATGGGAGCGTTTTTCCAACATGGGTGTGAGGACCACCTGCTTGTAGCACTGTCCACTGCACACAACAGACAAAACACATTGTTTAGGCATGTGTGCATATTGTTTAAAGGACACAAAAAAACAAAGAAGTCATGGAAAAACAACTTAGTTAAAAATACAATTTACATGAGTAAAATTCACGGTAATGACACTGTACAAATAAATCACAAGCAAGAAGCACTAAAGAAAAGAGTTACAGGAAGCACAATAAAAGGAAATATACTCATGTGACGATAATATAGCAGCAATTTTTTAAGCTTTATTTTTAAATAATAAAATGAATCCAATTAAAAGTTATTGACCATGTAAACAGCTTTAAACAAGGTAAGTAACTTACCAGTAGAGTTTCGACCTCTCAACTAAGGCGTAGGTATCTGTGTCTTCAATCACCACTTTGCAGCTCAGACAAACAAAACACTCTGGGTGGTACTTGTAGTCTCCGGCCACCTGTAGCCAAAAAACAAACCAGCTAATCCTCCACTCAGCAGAAAACAGAAAGCAGTTGAAACCCAAGTGCCTACTGTCCTGCTCTGCTGTTCTTTCCTTAAGACAGATAAATGTGTTGTACAGCCTGTTGCTTTCTGCTCTCCTCCCACTCTGAGCGGTGACACAGGCGTAACACCTGCTTTACTCTCAGTCCTGTCTGGAATCTGCAATGACGTCACCTTCGGCAGGTCTGAGCCACTCATCTCACTGCTGCTCTCACTTTCAAGTCTCTCTCTATCTCATCGTCATGGCCTATGCATGACTGACCAATTTCCCTTTCTGAAACACTCACGCCACATCTGCCTCCTTTCATCTCTCTCACATGCAAGGTGAGCTAATGTGTCTTGCACTTGAGCGAGGAGGTTATCTAATGAAATACCTGTCAGCCAAAAATACTAATCGAGGTCATTCATGCAATCAAAGTGTCATCAATAAAGTTATAGCCCTTTGTGATGGACAAAAAAACCCAACAAAAACAAAAACAAACAAACAAAAAAAAAATGTGAAGAATGTAGATGTTTTTGTTGACATCATCCCTGAACCTGTTTCACCTGTGAAACGCTCTTCTGTTTTCTTTTTGTGTTGCTTAAAAACAATACAAGAGCACGCCTAAAAATTAGGGACTTCTTTTCTGTTTTTTTGGGTTTAATTCTCACTTTTTAGTTATCTGCTATTCAAGCACATTTAGAATTGTGGAATAATTTTCCAACATTTACCACATGTCTGAGTCAGATAGTGCTGGGAAAGGACTCCCTGCTGCTTCAAGGTGATCTAACCCAAATAATTGTGACATCTTAAAAGTCTGCCTGCAATTTCCAGCCTTCAAGCCAAACACAAAAGTCACCACCACAACCTCAGTCATGACCTGCCTCAGGCTTTAACAGCAGGACAGAGGTACAAAAGCCTGGTACAACAGAACCTATAACAGAACATTGAAAACTGAAGCATTAAAGAAGCATAAACTGATCATAAAAACACAATCCTAAAATACAAAAAACAAACAAGCAAACAAATAAAAACAACATAAAAACGTCCCAAAGAATCAATGAACTAACAAATAATTAACCAGGACAAAAACAATAGTGTTCTGGACTTGAATGCCTAACAAGGAGCAGCAGCTCTGCATGACCCTCCTCCGCTGTTGGTCCACAATGATTTCCTTCTGGGTGAGAGGCTGCAATGCCAGTTCATCTCTGCCAAAAACACTTGGCTTCACTGGCTGATCAAGCAGGGCGCCAGCACCAAATAGAAGAGTCCATTATGTGTGTTGCTTGGTGGCCAAAAGAAAAACTTCAGTCTGGCTCCATGTTAGATAAGTGACCCTGTTTGTGACCAGCAAGAGCTGCTGTCACCTGAACTTCATGTTTGAGCTTGCAGACTGAGTCTTCTCTGAGAAAAGTTATCCCTTACTGGTTAGCTTTCCATTTGTGGAGCAAATAAAAAATGTGCTGTTTCCTTTGTGAAATATTGCTTTAACAACAGATGATAAAATTCTGTAAAGAAATGAGTGGGGCTCATAATACAAGTGTGGGTAATATTAACAGAGCCTCCTTACCACAGAGGACTCTGCATGCTCCAAAACCACTACCCTAGCATCTTCCCACTAGATCCTGTGTGTAGGGAAGTGAACCGTGGAAAACTTCTGTACAGACAGGGAAAAGAGTGGGGCCTGAAGTGGGTGGGTGGCTGGTGCTAAGTCACATGTGAAGTCTATATCCCCTTATGCAGTCGCCCAAGTATTACTCATCTGTAAACCTCCTTAAAAAACAGCCCTTTGCTAGCCTTTTATGCATGAAACCATTTGTATGGATCAGTGAAACGAAACTAGAGCCCTGAGAGTACCAACATGCTCTGTGGCCTTTCTGGTATTATTTAAGTAGGGGGGGGACTTTAATTGATGTTATGTGATCATGGCAAGAGAGACCCAGAGAGCCTGGCAGTCCCATGCAATAATGGTGGTCAAACAGTCCTGACCCAGTGCTGAAACTTTAACTTTAGTTACATAAAATTGCAGTGCAGGCAAACAGATAAACGGGAGTACAGAAAAATAAGCTAACAGTCTGGTAGGCAGTAAAGTGTGGTCATCCATTTTCTATACATGCTTAATCCAATTTAGGGTCGTAGGGATGCTGGAGACTTTCCCAGCTGCCACTGGTTGCAGGCAGGGTACATGTTGGTCTGGCTGATAGTCCGTTGCCAGGTCAACACAGAGACAAGTGAGACAAATAACCATGCATGTTCACAATATCTTCAAGCATCAACGTAGAATAAGCAATTAATCTAACATTGCATGTTTTTGGACTATGGGGGGAAGTTGGAGGAATGGAAGAAAACCCCTGCATACACAGGGAAAGCATACAAACTCAACAAGACTGAGTAAAAACTTGGCAGGACTCTGTGTGGTTACACTGAAAAGCTGGAAAGAGTTTGTTACAAGGGCATATTGCATGTAAATATTTATTAAACTTCCCCATTAATGACATACAAAGTTGAAAATCTAAAAAACTGTTTTCACAGAACTGATTTTTTTAACACTATTTCTATTGTGCGTTATTAATACTTCTGTTTGAAAATGTTTTTTGCCACTACCACTGCTCTGGTGTTCATAAATTCACTTTCTGTACCACTTAGTCCAATTAAGGGTTGCTCTGAGATTGAATGGCTAAAAATGAAAGAAGACAGTGTTTGGCTGCAGCTTGTGAACCACTTGAGCCACTGTTCTCTGAGTGCTCTGATTATTTGAATTTATTTAAATTTCTGAACACACTCATTTGAATACAATCTTGTTAACTCTGTGTGAGCTTGAGGCTGGAAACACACATTAGATACCTGTTACAACATGCACTGATCAATACATGGAGAATGATCATTACAGGCATCTGCATGCTGCTCATATTTTCATCCTATTATACAAAAAAATCCAAATTGCTGCAGATGAGGGCATCAGCTGTTGTGTAGCTGTGGATCCACAGTTTTGAGTCTTTGGTTCTTTCTGCATTCGTGTTTCATGAGAGTACAGCTGCTTACACCATATGCTGACTCAGATTAGGAGAAGTTGTGGTAAAATAGATTAATAGGAGCAAAAGCCAGTAAAAAAAAACTTTAGTGCACGGCTTGCTGACACTCAGTAAGCCACATCTGCATTTAATGGGGCTGGTCATTCTACTGGAGTCTCAAAACAAAAGAAAACAGCATTATCTAATAAAGACAAATCTCTTTCTTCATTTCCTTTCCTTCCTTCCTTCCTTCCTTAATTATAACCAAGATAAAATGTGAAAGCACAGCAGCAGCTTTGGCCATAAAGAGATATGAAAGCAATCAAAATACCAGGCTAGGTCATAATGCCAAACTGTAGTATGCAAACACAGGAGAAGGAAAATTTAATGAGAGTTTTTAGTTATGAGACTCAAGAGTCAGCTAGTTATAACCAAATACATTATTTTAATCTCTCTTATGTTTCAAGTTTTACATTTTTTTTTATAATTTAAATTTCCCATAATGCAATTTAATCATGCCAAATGTTACATCCATCCTGTCTGTTGAACGCCCACCTCTTTCACCGACCACATCTCTGCGTTTCTCAACAGTCAAAAGATAGTTCGTTTTAACCTTGGTTGTGGGCCAACAGACTGGCATAGCTTAAAAATCTCTAGATAAAGGGTATTAAGTGTAAAGCGATGACTGTAGCAGACATACCATTGCAGGTCCAGTCATGAGGAGAGAACAACCGTGGCAAAGCTCGCCAAACTTCTCCCAGTAGTGTTTCCGACAGTACAGCTTCCCGTCCTTCTCATAGTACCAGTTAGTCAGGTGGTCAGAGCACACAGAGCATCTAAGAAGATAAACACAATCATCATTACACACCCACAAAGAGCAAAATAGATGAAGAGATGAAGGATTTTCTATGGCCTAAATGTACACTAGAGGCAGGGTACAGAAGATCTCAATCATAGTGTTGAACTCTTTTCACTCTGAGGTGGATTGACACATTAGCACGTTTCAGATGACATGTTCTTTCCTTTGACTAACAAGGTGCAGAGTAAACACTTGAAATGAAGGTCTTCCATGGGTGTGGTTATTTGTAGAGTGTTGCACCTTTAGAAACAAAGAAAAAAAAGGGTTTAACCACACAGGAGAGAGAGAATCTGGAAAGCTTTTGCAGGTGGTGGATTTATTTGGTTACCAGACTGCATCGACAATCCCGGCCAGGGTAAAAACAAATCTCTACAAGGGCAAAGTCTACAGATCATCTGCTTGTTTACTGCACATTTTGCTTGCAGTTCCTTAAAGTTATCACTGCTCTAATTCTTATCTCATACAATGTCAACACTAACAAGTCACCCTGTTAACCTTGAGATCAAGAGGTGCAAACCATTACATGATTCCTGGGTTCAGTGAGGATCTTAAGTTACAGAAACTTCTGACAAATTTCTACAATTCCTGTCAAAAATACTAAATCACTTCGTGAACCATTTTTACTCATCTCCTACAGAAGTTTTAACTCTCTCTGGCCATGTCATTGAGCTAAAATGTCTTTGTCTTTCTTGAGAAAACTTCGCTCTGTGATAAGATGCATGATTATTTTCACAAGCCTTCACCCAACTTACTTTAGATCAGTGTTTTCCAATCTTGATCCTCAGGACCCACTACCCTGCATGTTAGAGGTTTTCCCTAGATCTCCATACCTGGCTCAAATTAACAGGTCAAAGAAAGGCTTTTACAGATCTTGATGACAAGATTAAAGAGAAGTATTAAAGCATGGAAGCTTCTCAAACAAGCAAGGCAGTTCCTGGAAACAAGACTGGAAAGCTTTCCTTTAAATAACAGAATCAGAAAAGTGTCCAAAATTTTAATGCACATCTGTGCTTTACTGTCAAATCAATGACTACCATCTCCTTTGGTCCTTTACTTGACATCATCCCAATATCATCAGTGTCTGAGAACAGTTAACTTCATATGTTTCATTAAGCCTGCAGCAAATTAAAGCTCTGACATCATCGATCTCACCAGATGCAGATTTGTCCTTAAGTATCACTTCCATTCAATCATCCACAGTCCACATCCGCTTCCCTTTAGCCTGCTGTCACCTTGTTTTCTTCAGTTCAGTGTTGGTAATTATTTATATATGAATTTTCTGAATCTCCAGGCCTAACAATAGGCATAATAGTCTCTGCAGTTAACAGGAATGTTAACAGCATTGTCAGAGAAACTACAATCAAAACTGTTGCTTTTTTTTTTTTTTACTGCAGTTTCTGTTGTACTTCAGCTGCTAACTGATCTAACCTGTCACCCGAAGAGATACTTGGCAAAGTAAAGGGATGTTTATAGCCACAGTATTGGGACAAAATGTTCTGAGGGAGGAATGCTAAAGTTGCTATTTAAGGGGAAAGCCACTGCAGGGTAAGAGTGTTCCTTACAGAAGCAGAACTGGTTCGACAAACCCTGGAAGAAACACCTTGTCTGAGGTTAGGTTGCAAGAATTTCTGCAGTTAGTTTTTTGGGATGTTTTGCAGTTTTCATATTGGCTTTGCAACCATTCCTTAACATGTTTTTCTCACTAACTAAAGCAAGTGTGCTGAGAGATTTGGGATTAAAGTGATGACGTGCAGACAAATGAATTAGAATGAATAAATAAGTGACAGTGTTCACAGGACTAGTTTCGCTTAAGCTCCAGATAAAGAAAAGCAAAAAGCATGCATGAGAAAATATTCATGTGTAGGTAGCCTTCAGGAATGACTGCAATAATAAACTCCAGATGCTATACAGACTTCTTCATTAACAAATCTTCTTATTTCAGGACAAACTAACAAGACTATGATAGTTCAGCTGATTCATTTACCATTTTGTGAAAAGGGCTGGCATTGTAATGAAACTAAACAAAATCAGTTTTTCTCTAATGAAACTATTTATTACTTTGAATGTAGTTTGTCTACATTTCTGCTGTTCTGGAGATGAGCTCTCAGCTACCTTCAGCCAGGACTCACACATTACGTTGTTCTCTGTGCTGCAGGTATCGCTGATCCAGGATTATTGACTTTGGCACCGATTCCAGATATTTTAGAGTTTTCTGGCATTACTTAAGACGGAGCAATCCCTCAGACTGAATACCACATGTTTGAGACTCAGCTGCAGAGAGAAAAGCAAGGAACTGGAAAATCACTGGCTCTAAGGCCAGAGGGAACGTTCCGTCTAACATCCACACATCCATGTTGATGCCTCTGTAACACAAATGTGAGGAAACAAACTGCTAAGGATGAACATAAGGTCGACATCATGACTCTTGCTTGACACATCTCACTGTGATGTGATGGTGGGGAAAAAGGAGCAGAATATTTGCGAGCACGTCAAGACTGCATGAGTCATGGTGGCTCTGCAGCTGTGGTTACACCTGCATTAAAGACCAAATGTCTGATTTTTGTGATCTGTGTGAAAAATTACCAAAAATAAAATCTAACTTCTGCATGTGTAATGGATTAAACGGGATCCTTGGCCAACCAACAAACTGACTGTGGTTATTGCTTTATAAAAGACATACCTTCCATGTACTATTGCATAAGCAAAACTCTTTGGACTTAGCAGGTTTTCTAAAAGATTACTCATGAAAAGTTGTCTGATCTTGGCTCAGTTCATAATTACAGACAAATACAACCTAACAGCATTAATATCTTTATTAAGCCAGTAATTACTTACAGTACAGGCTGGAAATAATAAGTAAAACCTCCAACAGACACCTTGTGTTGTTGCTAATAAAAACTGCACAACAAACGTGTTATAATTCTTTAATTTATCTGGGACATGCTCTTTAGGTTATGGTACTTCATCTCAAATAAAGTGCAGTTTTGATGCATTGCTGAATGGAAAATAGTATCAGGTGTGCTTCCATTTATTGGTGTGGAGTAAATATAAACGGTTTCTTGCATGTATTTTACTTAGTGGGCATTAAATCTCTTCAAAAAGTCAAAACCTCAAACAAGTCTTCTTTCTTTGTTAAAGAAACTTATTTACATCATTATGTAAAATATATTCATACAGTTTTGAATGAATTGTTTCCTTATTGCAAGGCGGCTGTGTCCTGGTATCACATCTCCAAATCATGAGGTTTTGTCCGTCATGCAGTACTTTCCAAAATAGCTTTAACTTCTGTCTGTTGGTGTAACATTATCCTAGAAATATTGCAAAAATTCCAAGTACTCTTGTAGTCTTCTGGAAACATCAGGCAGGTCGAACTTTTTTTATTATTTAGTTTTTAAAAACAAAGTTGTAGGTTCCTTTGTAAAGTCCAACAGAATTCTTTTTAGCATTTGTCTTAACATGTGAATTAGAATTGTATTAAATTGAGATTTCTGATCTTATTTTCCCATTACTGTTAGATTCCTTTGGGTCCCTTGTTGTCTTGTGGTCTTTGCTGTCCTGAATTACCTCCGTTTGATTGTGACATTATTCACACTGACCACACTAACTTGAGAAGAGCAGAGTTTGACTGTGACCAAACTTTGGATGTTTCTTCATTTTTAGAACAGGCTACTTGGAAACCCATGCATTTGATCTTGTCTCCTGACTGTAAATCCTTTGAAGAAACTATTTGAAGATTTTATTTTTCTATTCTTGACTGTGAGAGAGTATTCAGTACAGACTAAAAAATACAGCTGCTTGTGAGCAATGCGTTAATTTATGTCTTGGACAAAAATCAAACTGCATTTTCTGGGTAATCAGTGCAGATTATCCAGTGCTGCTAAATCTAAAATGATTCAGATACTTTTTCATGCAAATCAGCTAAAATTTAACAAGATATTACTGTGTTAAAATGCTAAGACAGTAATATTGATATTAGGTTGTTTATCCCTCTGACAACCTTGTTTTGTTTTTGTTTTTTTTTTAAATCCAATAGTTAACATTTAAAGAGGTCCTATTCGAAAACCAACAAAATACATTTAAGAAAGAAACAAAAAATATGTACAATATATTTGTTTGAATTTTATGGCTTTCAAATATTGTCATTAAACATAAAACAAAAACTAAGCCATACGAAAAGACAAAGGACCAGTACATTCCTAGCTGCGTCAAACACAGAACACCACTGTGAGGATCATTGTTATTGTCTGGCAACAAAAACATTCAAACTGTCTCACTAGACAAAACACACACAGAGGAGGAAAAAGAAAAATGCAGCATTTCAACAGATACCCAATGAGTAACTTTCAGCATCTTTCTGAGAGTGCTGGGGAAAACAAAAACGTCCCCTTTGATCCGAACACAAAGCCTTCTTAAGACTAAAGCAGCTGATACACTGTAATTATTGTCCATTATGCCCCTATAATGTCTAGATGAAGTAATGTGAGCGTGCTTATAAAAACACCTGACTTCCTTTCGTACATGCTGCTGAATGGGCCGGGGGGGGTTACACCAAACTCAGGTGGTTCTACAGAGAACAATGCTATCCTCATGTCTGCACAAACACTACCAAGCAAACATTACTCATTTCCTAAAATCCACATTCCTGTCGGTGTATTCCTTTGTTGGGAGTGTGGACATAATAGAAGGGGGGCATGCACAAACGGCCTTAAAGACCTGCAGAGGGAGTGTTTGACTTCTCTATATGAATATACTATTTTTATTTACTTATTTTTAACAACATCAGTCCAGAAAGTTGAGAGCAATCAGTAATTCTTATTATTTAGAAAATTGGGCTTGTGAGAAGAAGAAAGATGCTGATTCATGTCAAGACAAAGAGATACAGCTGTGTCATCTTACCAATTATTATACCACTTGTTTTGCTCATAAAAAGCACCAAAACAAGATAAAACACAACAATAAATTCTTAATACTTTGTTCAGCATAATGCAATGTCTTGTTGTCTGCATTCCAATCTAAACCCGATAATATTCAAATAGGTCAGAAGCATCACATCTGCACACTTGTACAGCTAAAACTAAACATGTTTCTGTTTATTAACTTAACAATTAGTGAACTTATCTTTTCTGTACTGCATTTAACTGAACGTATAACAAAAGCTTCTTAGGAACATCAGATTTACACCCCCAAAAAAAAGCATTAAATCAGGATGATTAAAGCACTAAAAGGAACCACTGTGTATTGGACCAAAGCATGATAAGATCAGCAGCCCTGTACACACTAAGTGAAGGACAAAAAATAAACAGCTTTCTTTGTGGAAAACAAAGGCTTCTGTAGTGTCTGAGACAGCAGCTTACATCTCTGAATCGCTGTCTAAGAATGCAGAACACAGCAAGTTGAATTTGCCATTACCTCTGGGTCACTATAACACTACCAGGTTTACTGGAAGAAGAATGACGACGGCTTGTAAGAATGTTATGCAAGGTGGAGGTACATGGAGGGCAGAGTGGCAACGTGCAGACAATAGGAATAGGATCACTATGAGATATTTCAGAAAAAGGCATTTTTATTTTTGCTTTCTTAAGGAGTTTTTTCTTGCAAAGAATGCAATAACAGACAAGGGTGTAAGATGCCTTCAGTAGTGGTATCTCTACACTTAGGAGTCAAATCTCAGAGGGCCAACAACATATAAATATGTCTGCAAATATTCTAAAAGTGTTGCTTTGAAAATATGGTAAAAAAAAAAACAAACAAAAAAAAACAAGTGAGAATTTCTGAAAATACAGAATTAGGGAGAGAATCTGTAATAGATATTGTGGCACAGATGTGTTGCCTCTACATGATACAAGGAGCAGGAATCTGTTATAGTGGAGTGTTGTATCAGGTTATGCAAGGACACTGCTTGCTTTAAACCCAGAGCCAGAGTGTTACATGTCAGCTTAGGTTATTTGATTCTGAAGAATTTTTCATTCACCTAAAAATGCCATAATAAATAAATAAATAAATAATAATTAAAAAAAACATAAAAAGCACATTCAGTGATTCGTCCAGGATTGTTTTATACAGCTCAAGTCAGTCAACTTGACTAAAAGCTGACATCCATGTACTTTTTCACGTAGCTCTGAACAAGATCAACCAAAATGTCACATGTCGGCTTTCTCCAGCTTTTGTTTAAAAACACCTAAAACAATTAAGGCCTTTTTGTCTGACGTGGGAAAAAGTGAGTGTTGCTGTTAACCAAGGGGAAAACCCTTTGAGGCCAACATAAGGTTGGTATGTACAATATGTACATGTATGTGGGTTCACTGCACCAAAGAGATACCCCATTCAGGTGCTGTGACCTGTGACTATCAGAGAGCTCTCAGAATTTCTACTGTGGAAATCATTAAACCTCAGCACAGGGGGCAAAGTACTCCTGGAGAGCAGGACCATAACGTGAGGAACTAGTATATGTTCAAGAATCTGGTCCGTCAGCTGTGGCATGAGTAGGAATGGCATCTTGGATGGAGTGTTTTATGGAGGAAGGCATAAATTTCATGTTTAGGCTCTGAGAAGCTTGGATCATCCACATGAGCATTTAAACAGAGAGCAGTTAACATGTTGACTAACAGGGGGAAAAATGGGAAAATGTCCCCTCTCTGCCTGTCAAAACTGGCTCATTAACACAGAGGTATGCCCAACTTCACAACCTAGGACCACTTACTGAAAGCAGGCATTGTGCCAGGTGTCCTGGAGGACTTTCATGTGAAACGAGTCTTGAATTTTCTCCCCGCATCCCGCACAGTTATAGTTATCTGCAAAGAAAAAAAAACAAGAGTTGCAGAGAAAAATCGTCTAAGAATAGTAGAAGCTGTGTCTAAGTGAGTAAACGTGTGCCAGGCGCGCCACTAAAACTTCAACGTTTTGCGTTTAAAACTCGCAGCTGTGGACCCGTTTCAGCCAATTAAACGATGCTTTTTTAGTCGATATGAAACAATGTAACATCACTGTAGTGTAGAGTTACAACCAGAAACGCTCCTTACTTTCTGGCTCCTCCATCTGCTCTCCGAGAGCGTCGTCGAGGTCCGGGTCCCTCTACAAATTTCTCATACAGGAGATCTGTCATGTGCCGCTTCAAACTTTCATCCCTCAAACGACTTCCACTCATCCAAGACTCGCAGATCAGACAACAGCATGAGGAGATCACAACTCCTTTAAACCTACAAGGAAAAAGCGACTAACGAAACGAGACGCTTTCTTGCCACTGGCAGGATAAGTGACGTAATGTAGTCTCCACATTCCTGTACGGAGAGCGGAAGGGCTCAACTGGAGCACCTGGAAGCGGGAGAGAGAGCGTTGAGATTCAGACCCAGACTTAAAGGAAACAATAGTAGCGCCATCTATTGGCAAAATGGCAGCTCTGCAAGACGTAGCAACATGCCGGACGGCGTCGGTTTACAGGACATTACCTTTTAAAAACCACATTAATTAAAATAAACTAATATATCATCATAAAACTTGAAACAAAAAGTAACTAAATTGTGTTTAGTGGATTATTTCGTTGTTGTAACAATGCTTCTTGGCAATAAATCTATACTGTAGGAAAGCTTGTTTATTTCCCTTCTAAGTGGCCAAATATGTAGGGCATTTTTTAGGATGAGCAGTAGAGGTTGAACCAATAAAAACTTCTCTATCAATCCCAAACAGTTTATTCTGCTACAGATGTTTGGGCATCTGGTACCCAGGAGCCTGTTGCACAAAATCATAAGGGAGGTTTTATATATACACATACATACACTGCCTGGCCAAAAAGAGAAAGTCGCCACAAACAAAAAAATAGGTCACACTCTCTTAATATTATGTTGGATTGTCTTTAATTATGGCATTGTTTAGATAAGCTTCTGCAAAGTCACAAGATTTATTTCCATCCAGTGTTGCATTAATTTTTCATCAAGATGTTATAATGATGTATGATGGTAGACTCTGACCACTGCGCAAAGCCGTCTCCAGCACATCCCAAAGATTGTCAGTGGGGATAAGGTCTGGACAATATAGATGTCCAATTAATGTGTGAAAATGATGTCTCATGCTCCCTGAACCACTCTTTCACAATCTGAACCAGATGAATCCTGGCATTGTCATCTTGGAATATGCTGTGCCATCAAGTAAAAAGAAGAAGAAAAAAAAAATCCATATTCAGTAGAGGTAGTCAGCTGACCTCATTCTTTGGGGACCCAGTATGAAAGAAGCTAGTCTAAGATAGCACTGAAATAAATGCAGGACAGATCAATACACTATTAATTAACAGACAAATGCAGTAGCCTCCCTGCAGGCTTGTATACACACAGTATACAGTGCAAATATAATAATAGTCAAATCTACTTAAAATTACACTAATTGCTCTGCAATTCCAGGTCATATGTAACTTAAATTGAAAGCATGCATATTAAATAAAATTATTTGAGACATACTGGTCTCTGACCAGCCAGCCACTGTTGTCATTTGGGAAGATGGCAGCATTGACCCAGGTCACATGTGGAGGCACTCTGGGGGCCCTGTCCTTTTTCAGACAGGCCACATTGTGGATGACATAACAGGCCACCATGTCACATGTCCTGCCTGGGTCCTGGCCTGGGCTACTGTTTCCTTTTCTTTCCTTCTCAATTACTTTTTCTCAGTGTTTTATAAGTGTCTACCAACATAATATTGTAGGTAAACTACTTAAATTGTACAATGACAATAAAGCCTATTCTATTCTATTCTATTCTATTCCATTCTATTCTATTCTATTCTATTCTATTTTATTGGTTAGTCAGCATTGCTGACCATCTAAAATGAGAAGATGTAAACTATTAGACCAATCAATGCACATCACAAGCAATGTACAGTTTTGATTAATGGACACTACCAAAAAGTCACGTTTACCTGAAGATTAATGCTGTGAAAAGACTTCCTGTTCACCCCCATGAGCACCCGAGGGGGATTTATTTTGATGTGAGTACAGCCCAGTGCTCAAATGACATTGGGGAAACCTGTAAAACCTGTCCCGTAATTGTAATTTGTCTTACCTACAATCCTATAAACAACCTCTTTAATGTTAGAGTCGTCTGTGGTCAGGGAAGGAGATAAAGACATCTGATAGTGCTTTAACAGCCAGACACACACATTTACATAATTTCACTCACATGTGCCGTCAATTTCAACTGCTATGTCAACAGATTCATAATCAGAGTACAGCTACCTTTTCTGAGATGTTAATTATGTGGATTGTAATTATGATGGTTTCGGTGAAGAAGTGAGTGTGTATTTGTCTCCTTCTTCTGCATTCAGACAGCTGTCTGCTCATCCTGGTCTGCTGATTTTGGGAAATGAGCAGTTTTTTTTTTTTGTTTGTTTGTTGTTTGTATCATAATAAATCATGCCGATGCAGATTCTCAGTCATCCAGGTCATTCTCATTCAGAAGGTTGAAGCAAGTTTTCTTGAAAAAAATACCTTCCCTTAACAGAGGTGGTGGACTTAGACATAATCTTTCCTCCACATGTAACACAGTGCTGTCTTCTATTCTTTAGAATGAAGCTGCTTGGAGGAGCAGAGAAACTCTACAAGTCAAGATGCCTCGCTTTAACCTTTTGAATCATGATAAATCACAATTTTATTGAAAATAAGATTATCATGCAATAATTTAATGTGTATTAAACATATTTGGTAAACTTACTTTCCACAAAGTACTGTCACCAGATTTGGCAAGGCTGTAGGATATTGCTTTTTATATTTTGTCACTTGTAGGTATGAGCCAGCTGCTGTGACATATCACCTGAGTACTTTGAATCACTTTGTGGCGTTCCACAAACTGGGTACAGACCAAAAAATGGCATTTCTATGATGGCCAACCAGAATGCCAGCATCCCGGGAGTGGAGACACAATAATCACTGAGAAAAATATCCCCAAAAAGTTGCGTCCAACGTCCCATGCTGGGCACATAGTTATGGTCAGGGTAAGCATCAACACTTAATCTCCGGTCTAAAATTCTGAAATTTAGGTTGTTGCAGATGGAGAATATATCAGCAAGTGTGTTTGCATAATAATAATATCAATGTTCTCATATATTGCTCTATACAAATAATTTTACTGATCTTTTGTTGCAGGACAAGGCAGCAGAGGCTGCTGCTGAACGTTCAGAAAAAAAATGAAGCTCTTGTCAAGTTCATTGTGGAACAAAAGGGTGCAGAAGATACACTGCAGGTACACCTTTTTCTTTTTGTTCATCACGTAACGCTTAATCATTATGTGATCACTATGACCATGCCACCTCCAGCAAGCAAACAGTACGGTTTAGTTTGAGTACATTTATTTTTCAGGCCGTTGTGTCTGGAGAGAAGCAGCCCCACTTTGAATTTACACAAAAGTGGGTTCCAGTATTGTTTGATGACCAACAGTTGGACAGGATAGTTAAGTACCTGACAGGCTTCCTTCATAACTGTGAAAAAATCTCAGATGAAGTCTCCACCATGCTGTCCTATGACAAGCTTAAATACATCCTTGTTGTGATGTTGCCAGAGGTAAGTCAATAGGTGTCTTTTTAAATGTAGAGGTATGAGCATAATAACATTGACAATAATATGGATGCATAATCGGGATATGATACCTGTAACAAAGGTGACAGTAAAGGCCTTGGAAGAAATAAGCAACATGACAACAAAAGACGCAGTGGCAGAGGTTGATCATGGACCACTGGATGAGAGGTTAGTGAAACATTTAAATGTCCTTTAAAAAATAGCCCAAAATCTCTGTCAAAAAATGTGATTTCTTTTTCTAGTGAAATGGAGGCCATGGAGATGGCAATAAGGAATGACATGGAGAGGTGTGAGCTTGTGTAAAAACGATCCAATAAAGGTTTCTTAAATCAGATTCACCTGTGTTTTTCAGATTCAGTAGGCTCTGTAGAATAATCTAAGACAGGTTTGACCTGACTCAGTGTGATAGTATAACATCTGGACCAGGTATAGTGTGTAAAAACGGCAGAAAAATGAGTGAAATCTGCCTTTATTGCATTTTCACAAATCAGAAAAAGGTTTCACAAATCACAAACTATGTTTTTCAGATTCAGTAGACTCTGTAGATTAATCTAAGACAGGTTTGACGGCATTGAGTAGCAATAAAACGGAGGGTTAAGGGTCCCTTAAAATTTCCCTTAACTAGCGAATCCGATGCTGCGCGAATCGGAAGCTAAGTTCAGCCTCGTTCCCCTCAGCCCACTGTAGTGGCTATAACTTATGAGAGGTGAGTCCAGAGTCAGACACGCAGACACACACACACACACACACACACACACACACACACACACACACACACACACACACACACACACACACACACACACACACACACACACACGGGATGCTCACTTCACTTCGTCAGTCATATTGCAAGAATACACCATGCACAAGCAATACCGCTACAAAACCTACTAACCGGACCAGCAGCTATTTACTTCCTCAGTTTCTAGGCTACCTGTGTACAGCTGCTTTGCTACAGGTGCGTCTGGGAACGTAAGGTCATCTACGTGGATCATGTGAACTACCGAATGGAGAACTAAGTTATTATTATTTTGTGTTATTTGTTATATTTGGGCCACACCGACAGCCTTTCACACAACACACACACAACACACGCATAACAAAACAAAAAAAAAAAAAAACGTGGACAATAGGGCATCAAGGGGCAAAAGTACAGGTGCTCCAACACTCCAACCTCCGCACGTGTATAGTAATAGCCATGTTTTGTTTTTGTTTTTTTCCTTCAATCTCCCCTTCTATGGCGTCCCCTGTGGGTCACGGCGTTATTTGCCTACCCATCCTGCATAACTGTCTTTGAACAAGTTAAGTAACTGATTGCAGGCAACGAACGGTCACTGTCGGTATAGCTTAGAGTTTTACGCAGGGCCACATATTATTTTGTCTGGTGGCATTCAATTAGGATAATGAATCGATATAAGAGATTTTAGAGAGCCTTACAGCAAAAAAAAAAAAAAAAAAAAAAAAAATCGCTACCATTCAACTCTTCTTCTCTATAAGCTTAATGGAGGCTGATGCAGAAAACTTGAAGCCACTCTGTGATGACGAAGATCAACGAGCTTTAGATAAAGTCATCGCCGAGAGGACCGCAAATGAAAAGGCGAAGAGACCCACATGGAGCGGGCAGTTGGAGTTCATCTTGGCATCGGTGGGGTACGCCGTGGGTCTGGGCAACATCTGGAGGTTTCCTTATCTGTGCTACAGCAGCGGCGGAGGTAAGCCTGGATCTGATGTAATTAACCGTTTAACCCCACTGGTAACAATTCTCGCTAATCTTTTTCTTTTATTTATTTTTTACTTCTGAAAAATCTAAATCTGTATTTTTGGCTTGAGGTAGAATTTTAAAAAATATTTATTTATTTGAAAAATATGAATAAATTGTTTCCTCTTAATTCTATTCGTGTCTGTCATTTAATTCCGGCCATCAAACACTCTCCTGCAGACTTTCGATGTTTCCCTGCTTCAACAAATCTGACTTAAATTAACGGCTGAACAGCCGACTTGTGCAGAGCTAGTCAGAGATCCATTTACTTCGAACCAGGTGTTTTGCAGCAGGGAAACATCTGCAGAAAAGTGGGCATTGAGGACCAGGGTTGGAGATCACTGATTTAATTTATATAAACGATCATGTGACCAGACCTCTTTACTTCTTGCCTGCATGTCAGGAAAATGATGTATGCCTCAAACTTATACAAAAGGAAGTTAGACGAATACCTTAATTAACAGATATAACTGAACTATTTTGTACACATGTTTTTAATAGGTATTCTACTGATACATAATGAAGATTATATGTCTGCATTAATTTTTTTATCATTAAAAGAGTGAATATGTGAATATGTTGAATCTACACTGTTGCTTAGGAATACTATGAGGTTACATACTTACTCAGGAGTTTCCCAGAGCTGTATGCTAACTTTTTCTAATTTTCTGCTTCAGGTGCCTTCATAATCCCTTACTTCACCATGGTGCTCCTGTGTGGCATTCCTCTACTCTTCATGGAGTTTACCATAGGGCAGTATACTGTCTTAGGGCCAGTGCATGCTCTCGCCAAAATCTGTCCCTTGTTAAAAGGCGAGTGACTATCCAAAGAACTAAAGCTTCTCTCTTGTGATGAAGATGAAGATATGCTAAATTGCTCTCCCCCTCTTTCCTTCTAGTTTGCTATTAGAAACTATGTATACAAAGTCCAGCTTTGCATGCAAACAAAGCTCATGCTTATTTGTTGACCTTTAAATGCAACAACTAACATGATTTTAAGATCCCCAAACATGAGTATAAAACTTCCTGTGAAATTTTTAATACACCACAATACAAACCAGTGGTTGTAGTAATTCCATCAGTCTTTCATACATATAAACTCAGTAAGCATGAAGAACAGTGATTAATTTTATGTGATTTGTTTTTATTTTTTAAAAACCTACAATCCATTGTTGAAGAATATCCATACCATTTATTAACCATTTCTCCTTAAAACCACAGGTGATCAGTGCATGTGTAAACAATGACCCCAAAATAAACTTTTTTTGGAAGGGTAACAAATAACAAATGTAACAAATAGTGTGACTTCATCAGATGATATGGAGAAGCAAGTGCATATTTCATGTATATATTGTTTGTTTTAGTTGAAGAGTATTTATCTCCCTGCGTGGATACTATCAAAATGATAGTAGTAGCAGGTAGTTTTTCTCTGTATGTTCTTCTGAATGATTTCCCTGTGCAACTCACTTGCAGTTTACTGTGATATGTGATCAGTGGTTGAGTCATCCACAAATGTCACAAACCAGCACAGGACAGTGAGAATCATCCATCGGTGCATGGTGTTCCAGACTCTACAACGAGCAGGAGAAAGTTATTTAGAGATAAAGTTTTATAAACTGTTGTAGAAAGACATTTTCTTTTTTCCTAGCAGTGGGATAAGAACCCTTTCCTTTTTTTCCCCAAACACTTGAGAATTTTTGTCTCAATCTGACCAGATTCACCCTTGGAATTTCATTGGAAGTTTCTGCATGAATTGGAATCTTTGAAGTAAGCAAGATTCCATATTACATATCTGTGATCATGAACTTTAGCTCTCAGTATAGTATGACCACTTGTGCAGCAATATTTTTTATCAAAATTTTTACAATAAATGTTTGCTGAACATCAGCCTGGAAGATTTGTTTCCCAGTTTTTTTTTTACATCAAGTCCTCAATTCAGATCCTTCCCAAACATTTCTACTAGATCAAGATCAGGACTTTAACTTTTTTTAATCAGTTTGAGTTCATTGACAGATATAAATAGGCTGCAATATTTACTTTGAAGAGCAGTGGCTTTCTCCTTGTTGTGCCATGCACATACTTGTTCTTCAACAGGACTTGAACATTGCAGGCCAATGAAAATTTAAGCTGCTAAGAAAGGTAACATGGGTGCCTTTAAGACCTTGCAGACTTCACTTACTTTTCTTTTAGAGTGAGCTGTGTTGATTGACTGGGAAGAATGACTAATATTGAATTGTGTATTGAATTGTATTTATACACAATTCATCTGACTGTGGACTGGTGGAGCCCGAACTCTGTAGATGGTT
The DNA here is from genome assembly GCF_017639745.1 of Melanotaenia boesemani. Taxonomy (NCBI): domain Eukaryota; kingdom Metazoa; phylum Chordata; class Actinopteri; order Atheriniformes; family Melanotaeniidae; genus Melanotaenia; species Melanotaenia boesemani. The sequence continues at coordinate 18,957,870 of NC_055692.1, forward strand.
TTGTGGGTTTTTCCAGCTCAATGAGCATCAGCCAATTCTTTTTAATAGGTCTTCAGAAATCCCCACTGGTTGTGATTAAATATTTAGACAACAATGAAGATCAGAGTTTAGTAAATTTCCTTTTGATTAAAACATACCTCTAACTTCAGCTTCAGTTGAACAGCTAACACTATATCGTCACATATTCTTTTCACTTATTGCATCGTTTTTCCTTTAGAAATAATCAAAACAAACACAATAAAAAGGTATGCTTTTTTTATTTCATTTGGGGTTTTTTTAATCATCTTGCAGGACTTATAAGAAAAAATTGAGGATATTGTAGGTCATTTTTATAAAGAATTATAGAAAATTTAGCATTCATACTTTAATTGCCAAGCTCTTTAGCTGAGTCATTTTTCAGAATTTCCTGAGAATGCAGGTAAAAGAAACAAACACTGTGTGTATATGCATTCAGACATCTGGTATACCCAGCTAGAAATCACAGGTGTTAAAAGACTGAATAATTTACTTCTGTAGGGGACTTTGATCTCACCTTGACTCATTTCATCTAGGGTCTGTAATATTCAGCCGCCGCAGTGGAATTTAAAATCCACAGCTGAGGAATTCTTCTAATCTGTGCCCGAGTTTGGCTGCACAATACTGGTTCTTCTCTAGCATCTATCTCTGCACTAGACATAGACATCTGCTACTGTTATCCGGAGCCCAATATTATTGACACTAAGTAATGCGTTGAGCATAAGAATGATTACCAAAGTGATGATATTTTTCCCACAGATCTGCAGACTTGTCTCTCACTCTGTCCCCCCCTCCCTCATGTTACTCCGCAGGTGTTGGTCTGGCCACAGTTGTCATCTCTGTTGTATCCTCTACATACTACAATGTGATCATGAGCTGGGCACTTTTCTATTTGTTCAACTCATTCGGAGCCACTCTCCCCTGGTCATCCTGCAATAACACTTGGAATGCTTTTGGAAATTGTTCCAGCGGTTTCCCTGGCAACGCTACCCACCTTCAGTCTTCGAGCCAACAATTCTTTGAGTGAGAAGACATCTCTGCTTTTTCAGCTGCTCGACTTTAATGTGGTTATATGAGTATCCCTTACTAAAATCACATGTTTTGCTTAAGACCTGAAAGTGTTTCTTGATCTGATAGTTTTGGTTTGCTGAAAGGATGTGTTCTCACATACTCTCACTGGCCAGTTTATTAGGTACAGCTACTCAGTTGCTTGTTCGTGCAAATAACTAATTAGCTAATCACCTAGCAGCTGCTCAATGCATTTAGGAATGTAGGCATGGTCAAAAAGATTTGCTGAAGTTCAAACTGAGCATCAGAAAGGGATTTAAGTTACTTTGAACATTGTATGGTTGTTTGTGGCAGTCAGGCTGGTCTGAGTATTTCAGAAACAGCTGATGTACTGGGATAGTCATGCACAACCATCTCTAGGCTTATCAACAGCATCAACAGTTCAGGCTGGTGGTGGAGGTGTAATATTGTGTGGGATGTTTTCTTGGCATATTTTGGGTCCCTTTACACCAACATAGCATCATTTAAACACCACAGCCCACATGGGTATGGTTTGTGACCATATCCATTCCTTTATGAGCACAGAGTACCTCGGATGGCAACTTCCAGCAGGATAATGTGCCATGTCACAGAGTTCAAATCCTTGTTTCAACAATTATATTTTACGTGTATGGAATAGTGGGTTCCAAGCATGCAACCCATCATTCCATACATGAACAGCACATTGCCAAGCATGTTTTTTTTTTTTTATAATGAATTATATAAATAAAGTGGATTAGAAATTCTCTCCAACTGGCTTCTTGAACATGGCAATGACTTCACTGAACTCCAATGGCCTCCACAGTCCCTAGCTCTCAGCCCAAAAGAGCACCTTTGGGATGTGATGGAATGGGAGATCATCATGGATGTGTCACCAACAAATCTGCAGCAAATGTGTGATGCTATCATGTCAATATGGAGCAAAATCTTTGAGGAATGTTTGGAACAGCTTGTTGAATCTATGCTACAAAGAGTTACGGCTTTTCTGAAAACAAAAGGGAGTCCAACCTGGTACTAGCAAGGTGTATCTAATAAAATAGCCAGTGAGTGTATTTCTGTACAACAAGCTCTGGCAACATGTGATTCAAAATATCTAAACTTTTTCCTACTTATTTCATTGTTACTCCTTTAGTTGGGGGCATCTGTTACATGCTACTCAGGGCTTTTAACCCTGCCCTAATGCCATACTAAAGTGGCATTAGGTAGATTGAGTGGTTGTCCTTTAGTTGGAAAGGTGCTAATGCCAACCCCAACTTCCCCAGTCTTAACATGTTGAATCCTATATTGCCCCAAACTTTGTTCCACTTTTGTCAGTCACTTTGGATAGAAGCAACTTCTAAACGAATGAAATAATGAAAAAATCGCCTCTTTTTCCATTTTTTCTAGTCACAAGCTTCTGGAGAAAACCAGCAGGATTGAGGAAGTTGGTGGCCTCCACTGGGAATTATCAGGCTATCTTCTCATATCATGGATCATCGTTTATTTATGCATTTTTAAAGGGGTCAAATCAACTGGCAAGGTCAGAAAAATGGCTGTTTTTCTGCCAGTGTGTACATGTATAATAGTCATTATGACAAATGTTGTTTAAGGTTTGTTCTTTAATTTCATTTAAAAGTTAATTCCAGTAATTTAGCAGTTCAGACTTATCTATACACATGCACACATTTATGCTATACAGAAATTTTAATACTCATACACAAAGTGGCAATTTCATAAACTTAACAAAACAGCACACTGATCAGAGTCTGATCAGCTTTTCCCTCTTTTTGTCACACAGGTTGTTTATTTCACTGCTGTTTTTCCCTACTTCATCTTGTTTGCCCTGCTCATCAATAACGTGCAGCTGCCTGGAGCCAAGAACGGTATCCTCTACTTTGTGACACCTGTCTGGAGTAAACTGCTTGCAGTGAAGGTGAGATTGTCTTAACATCATTAAAAATATAGGACAACACTGGTTGACCTATTTTGGTACCCAGTATCACGAGGATACCAAAATAAATTAAATATTACCTCATGCAGTGAGTTAAAAGGTGCAGCGTGTAACAAAATCAGTGGTCAATGGCAGAAAAAAATAAATATTAATCTGTTTCTATTGGTATCTATCATCTATCACTTTACTAAAATAGCTTTTTATTGTTTTTGAGTGAGTCATTTATATCTACTTGCCATGGGTCCAAATACATGTCAGCTGTCATATTTGTACCACCATTTCTACTATGATGTCTCTGAATGGACAAACAACTCCAGTGTGAATGGAGAACCCTCTGAGCTTTAAAACTGAAGTTCTGGCTAGAGCACCATTTAGGACGAGTAATAGTTAAAATGCTTTCTTATGATTAGTTATATCTTAAAAAGCACGTAGAAGAAGACAGTGACATGTTCACAATTTTAAAGTAGTTAACTGTAGTGCAGTCATTGCTGCACCTGAGGCTACTGGATCCACTTGCAGATAGAAACGTGATTATGTCAGGATGAATTTTGGCCACTGATTGGCACCGTCCATTTACATGCATGCTTGGCATTTGAATTCATTGCTATCTCCATCTTTACCATTAGATGTCAGCAGTTCTTACACACTATACCTTTAACATAAATGCTACCAAGTTTAATACTTGTCAGAGATTTAAAGTTTTTTTTTTTTTTTTTTTAGACAAATAGAACAGACAAAATCCCCAAATCCAAACTCACAGACACGTTTAACTGTGTTGCTCTATCCACAGAAGGCTGATCCTTACAAGTATGACGGTATTACTAGAGGGGAAAAATAATCGACCAAGCACAGATTTCCTTCATTTTGTGCAAAGTTTGGGTACTGATGTGTAGTAATCTAAGTTAAAGCTACAAAAATCCTCAGTGCTTTAGGCAGTTGATATCTCCTTTAACCTACTGAGACCCAACACCACACAAAACAATGACACAAAAAGTGGTTTCAAAACTAAATTTGATGGAATTCCAGTAAAATTAATCAATGTGTTGTTTGTCTCCATCACAGGTTTGGGTTAATGCAGCAGCCCAGGTCTTTAACTCAGTTGGAATAGCATTCGGCTCCATGATTTCAATGGCTAGTTACAACAAGTTTAACAACAACATTCTGAGGTAAAAAGTCAAAGTACTTTAAATTTTTCAAAATACAACATGCATTTGGTTTTCTTGCTAAATATATAGAACTGGTGGCAGAGAATGCAACTTTATTTTAAGTAGGTTCGCCTCATCCTACAGAAATTCCAATTAATTACCAGCGAGGTAGAAAACTGAGAAAACTGGGATGTTGGCAGTAAATAATAAGTTTTTTTTTTCCATAAAAAATAAAAAGGTATGGGGTTGTTAAACACTGTGTCTACATCTCATTTTGAGGAAACAAATATCTGTTTTATAATCTAACAGATTTTTCTAACAGAGTTTCTTTGGATACCAAAAGTGAACAGTGTTTCATTGGTCCTTTTTTTCTACAGGGATGTCTTGATTGTGTCATTTGTCAACTCCTTCACTAGTATCCTGGGTGGCTTTGTGATTTTCTCAGCTGTTGGCTACATGGCTCACATACATAACCTACCAGTTGACAACATAGCTACAGATGGTAAGGATCCCAGCAGGAAGAAATGCAACACTACAGTGCTGTGGAATTTTTTTTTCCTTTTCTTATTTCAAGGATCTAAATGAAACCCCAGATTCACTGGTGTAACGCTGGGTAACAATTCATCAACGTATTGAGACTATTTTGTTGTGGTATTTATTATCTTTTCCTTTAGGATTTATTTCCTCTTCCTGTGGAAAAAAACATGACACAGAATTCAATATCTGTACATCTGGACTTGACTTATTTGACAGTCTATTTAAGGATAAATATTGAAAATCTGGGAATTTTAAATGCTGCGCTCCATAATCTAATCTAATCTAATCTATAGACTGTATGGAAGAAGTTTACTTATCATTGGATAACATACATCAATTGTCTTTATCTGCTTATCCCGATGCAAAGGTCCTGGATAACAGTAGGAGCAAAATCAGCTACCCAAAGACCGGAAGCTGATTTCTCATCACATCCTTTCTGATTTATATGAGCTAACTGTTCTCACATGGGTTGATTGTTGTAACCTTTCAAAAAGTTTTACCCATTATTACAACATACTACATTACTAAATGCTCTTAAACTTGACAGTGTTCTCAACCATTCAGAATATGAAAACAACAACATATCAAATATGTATTTTCTGAACTCATTTAAACGGCCGTCTCTCATTAAATTAATTAATTAATTAATTAAAAACTCAGCCACCAAGTCTTTAACATATAGTAAGAGATGTCTCTCTCGTCTTTGTTACACTACATTGGACTTTTTTTTTGATTAAGAATAAATTTTAATTAAAGTCTTGCATGGCTTTGCTCCAACATTTACCCATGCCACAGATTTACTTGAACCACAAACACCATGTGTTCCTCAGCTTGCGCCCTCTATGCTGGTCCCATAGTCCCCAGGCTTTGACCCTAACTAGTGATACCTCTTTACAAAGGTAACTTTTGCATTGTTTGCTGTGTTTCTCAGGCCCTGGTTTGGTGTTTGTTGTGTACCCTGAGGTCCTTTCCACCATGCCTGTCTCTCAGCTGTGGACCCCCCTATTCTTCATTATGCTGCTGTGTCTGGGCCTGGACAGTCAGGTAAACATCAGCACCTCACTGAAAAATAACTTGTTAGGTGGACATAATAAAATTATGGAAATAATTGTGACATAAATCAAATGCTTTAATTTACTTAGAAAGAATTCTGTAGACTGAACTTGATGTAAATATTTTAGGTCAACTTGATGTATAAGGGTTAATGTTAATTACTTGCTATGCTTCTGTTTAACTAGATCTGTGAGGGTAACAAATTTACCAAAGATCTGACTTTTTTTGGCAGGTATTCTTGTGCTATTTGCATAACAGGAGTATGAGGTACTTAATTTGATAGGGTAGTTACAACTTTTTTTCTTTTTAAGATAGTACAGTTACATAAATTAATTTGCTTATTCAACAAAACAATTGTATTTTGTTGAGAGTCACTACAGTTGAGTGACTTTCAAAATGTATAATTCCATGTATAGTAATACAGTTCCAAATCCAGATAATCCAGATATTATTTTAAGGAAGAAGACAAAAACAAAACTACAAAAAGGGTATATTAAAAAATAAAAATAAAGGATTTTTTTATTTTCTGTTCACTTTTTTATCATTCTCATTTAATTTTAGATAAATTTATAAATAAAAACAAAACCTCAAATACAATCAAAAAGAAGAAAAAAAATGGCCGCAATTACAGCTTTAATTATTGTAAGGGAAATAAAAGAAGAAGAAGGGAAAAAAAAGATTCTCCACCTTTTCCTGCTTCAAGAAAAGTCTGCCATACACTCTCTGGCATTAAAAAAAACCTTTAAGTTAACAGAAAATGTTATTTTTTCCATCCTATAAATGGCCTTTGTCACCTCATTCCTTTCCTCAATCAATGGTTCACTTTGTTCCATCCATTTTTTAGTTATTGTTTTCTTTCCTGCTGCCAACAGCACATTCCACAAATATCTATCCCTTTCAAATTTGGGGGTTTATACCCTAAGTACATTATTTTGAAGTCGAAAGGAATTTTAATTTTGAAAATCATCTGCATAACCTCATGTACCTTTGTCCAGTAACTGTTAACCTGTGGGCATCCCCAGAAAATATGGTAACGGTGAGCCTTCTGGCAGCCACAGTTTCTCCAGCATTGGGCTGAGCCCCCTGAGTACTGTGCACTCTGAGATGCAGGTGTCAAACAAAATGTATAATTCTACTTTAAACAAATGCAAACATTCGGTGGAAAATGCCACCAGAGACAGTACCACTGTTGTGATCTCAGAGTAATTGTGCATTATTCCCGGCAGTTTGCCAACGTGGAAGTGGGTGTGACGTTTTTAAAGGATGAGTTTGGACCCAAAATTCTGCGTTTCGTAAAGAGAGAAGAGCTGTTAGTCCTGACTGTGTGCGTTGTCTGCTTTGTTTTGGGGCTTCCTCATGTTACTAAGGTAAAGTAAGAAACTTTTTAACTTTGCAGAAAATCCTATTCTTGTGTCGCCTGCATGTCGTAACAGTTCCTTACTGCTGTCACTCAGTCTTTCTCGCCCTGCATTGTAGGGAGGCATTTATGTGTTTCAGCTGATGGATCATTGCACTGCTGTAGTTTCCCTCATATTCCTGGCATTCTTTGAAGTTGTGGCTGTATGCTGGATCTTTGGTAAAATTACAGAATAAGTTCAAACTCAGACTTCCTGATTATCGTAAAAGCATTGATAGGGTCTTAGATTTTTGTTTAATGAGAAACCTGTTTTAAATGCCAACAAGTAGATGACAAGTTTGCATGCTTGAGGAACTAAATGAGGGATTTTATTTATTTATTTATTTTGTCTGTCAGGTGTGCCACAGCTCTCTCTAATGGTAAAGAGGATGCGAGGCAAATCTCCACACGTCTTTTTTCGCCTCTGCTGGCTGCTGGTTTGTCCTATACTGTTGTTGGTGAGTTCGGTTTCAACCATGAGACAAAAATGTCCATTGAATCTAGAGTAAGACTGTCCTTTTCTCTCTTTGCATAGTCTATACTGACCTCCAGCATTGTTCAGTACACCCCTCCTCACTATGGTAACTACTGGTACCCACTTTGGGCTCAGTTGGTGGGCTGGGGTATCTCACTAGTCTCTGTGGTGTGGATCCCACTTGGTGCCATTCATGAGATCTGCAACAACAAAGGAACTCTTGTTCAGGTGATAAAGACTTGTGCAGAGAATTTAAAGAGGGTAGAAATGAGGATGAAGAGGCTTTGAACTTAAAATCAAACTCTAACACCATACAGAAATTTAAAAGATCCTGACAGCCAGTGAAACTGTTTAGTTCTTAAACAGATTTTATGTGATCAGTTTACTGCAATGAGCAAACAAGAAAACAACAATAAAGGAGAACTAAACGACTCAAAGCTGGATCAGAAATGTGTTTACAAGCCGATTGACTGACTTTGTTGGATGGCCATTCACATTTAATCATAGCAACATAAATTTAGCCCAAATTTATGTTTAATAGTATATTTCCCCAGTTTTATTTCAAAAGTTGATTTTCTGAGTCAGTTACAAAGACAGGAGAATATTTAATTCGGTTTTCTCTTTTCATGAAGAATGAATGAAAAGTACAGTAATTGCTAACAAGGTGGTGGACTGAGAAGTTGGCAGAGCAATAAGATGCTGACTGATTCATGGTCACGAACTAATCATTAGATCAGTTTGTTACCAAGTAACCTGAACAAGATAAAAGATTAAAGTTGTGTACTTTATGTTGGGTGCCAACAGAAAGTACAGGAATTATGTTGTTTTTTCCCCTATATGAGTTCATCCTTAACTTGGCCTGTGTGTAGCTATATTATATATAATCTTTAAAAACAAACAAACAAAGAAGACTAACAAAAAACTTTGCCTTCTTTAACCCTCAGAGACTTAAAATAGCTGTTACGCCAACATTGGACATGGGTGATGTGGATCCAGTGCTGGAAAAACAAAATCATGACATCTCAATGGCTGAAAAATGTTTACTTCAAGAGTCAGAGACAGCTAAAGTCATGTGATGTTAAATGGCACAAGAGGACCTCATTGTTTTGATCATTGTTATATTTTTTTCTATTGATAATTTTACATTAGACCACCAACTAATATAGTTCACTTGCACTTATCCATCACTTCAGTGGTTCCCAACCAAAGGCCGCTGGACCCCCAAGGAGGTCCTCCAATGGGCACACGGGGTCCCAGAGGCTTTGACTGTTCAGAGCCAGTGTGATTTAAATTAAGACCATGTCCACACAAAGACGAGCTGAGGTGTGTTCCCTTCAGCTTTTATCATTTGGGTGTTTCATGCACATGAAACCAGTGTTATGGGAGCCCAAAAACACTAGACTAAACAAAAGTAAGGCTATGTGCTAATTATTACCTTAACTTTGGTTTTAGCACAGGAAAGGAGTCAGCCTGAATGCATCATTTATGATGAGAAGCAGCTGATGAAAGCATAAAACAGCTTTTTGGTCTTCAGTGAAAACAGGTTGGGAACCACTGAGTTAAAGGACTTATTTATTCGTTTCTATTCTGGTATGTTTAGATTATACAAACATACCATAAATTTCAATATTCTAACCCAATACTGAAATTTAGCTGATTATTTCTAATTTGATTTGCCTAAATGTGCAGAGATATTTTCTCTGCCTGTTTTTTATGGTAAATGTTGGTGAGTTTGTGTAGTTTAGAATGTTGCAATCGACTTATGGACCAGCCAGTCAGATGCCTTAAAGAATAAATAAATAAAATATTAATACATCTACTGTATAAACCATGATAACAAAGGCATTTCTAGATTAACTGCACTGCAGTGAGGCCAAAGAGACTTCTTTCATTTGAAAGTCTTGGCCAAATGCAGCCTTGTTCACTCTGTTCAATCTTTGTGGACCAAAAACTTAGAACTTACATGTCTGTTTTTTTTAATGCATTTTTTGGGTAGTCCCCATCAACTTACATTTAAAAGATTGCTTTATTGAGCTCACCCTTGCTTTATGGTGAGCTCAAATGTCAGCTACTCCATTTAATCCTCACTGGTACATCATCACACCGCTGTGACGACTCAGAAATGTTTGACTTTGATGAGACTGCCTGAATGAATCATTAGTTAGGATTGACAGCTTTAGGATTGCACTGTAGTTATAGAGAAACATTGTTTTAATAAGTGACCTTTGTGTGAGAGTAAAGTCTGAATTCCACCTGAAAGTTTGTCAACTCTAGTTCTTTCTTTCTTTCTTTCTTTCACAAATAAGCCCCATCAGGGTTATTTTTTTTATTCCAAACCATAATTAACATATGATCTGATAACTGATGCAGTGGACATTAAATTATTGAATGGGAAAAAATGCCTTTCATGTGTTTTGTTTTTTCAGTTTTGTAAGCTGTAATCAAAAATTATTTTTTTTAAATGATTAAAAAAAAATGTCAGTTATCTTTCCTTCCTTTTGTGAGGTCATATATAATTATTTTTTGTGACAGCAACAGAAAAAGACTCAAGTGATGGGGAATGTTGTTGAGGCAAACTGCACCATGAAGTGGGTTAGCTTTCCTGGACATGGTCACAATGGATGATGTATCAATCAGTGACAGACAGTGTTGTTATGTAATTTGTTGCAATGAATAACTTTATTTGTATTAGACTCTTTGAAACATATTGACACGTATAACATTAAAAGAACAGATAAAATATACAGGTAGAAAATTGGAAGTGTATAGAGAGATGAAGATATAAATAAATGATTAATATTATTATTACTAATAAAAACAATAATAATGTAGAAAAGCCTGGATTATTGAGCAAAAAATGAAAGATGTGTGTAAAAGAGTCTGATCCTCTTATTTTTGCTTAGGTTTTGTGAACTTATGCAAACCCACAATTTATTTAGCAAATCACGTGTAAAAGAAAGTCGTTCTAATTTAAAAGGATACAAAATATTTGAAAAAAAACAAGATTTAGAAATAAAGTGTTGGAGGTGTGTGTTTCACAGAATCCATTTATGGAACAATCTGGAAAAAGAAACTAAATAAATTATTGCGTTTAAAAGAGTGTTAAAGACTCTGATAAGAAAATATAATGAATGAGTTTAATTGTTGTGTTCTGTTTTGTTATTTTGGCGTTTTGCAGATAATAAAGTGTAAAATGTGAAGTGTGTTAGAACTCAGCGGCATGTTGGCCTGCAGCTGTTTTAGTAAAATTTTTATTGTTACAGAAATGTGACTTATTATTGGTTTAATTATTTTGTGAGAGAGGGGCAGATTATATACGATTTTCCTCTTTCTGCTCCTTTTCATTCAAATTTTAGAAAATTTTGTTGTATTGATTTCTTTTGTTAAGAATTAAATAAATATTTTTAAAAATTCTGATTTAACATTAATTAGGCATGCAATTTTAATCAAACCCCAGGCATTATGCAGTTTATGCTGTTTGTTTTGTAAAATCAGAATGACGTGGCAAAGCTTCATGTTATCTGAATCATTGCCACCAGGTGGCAGCAGAGTTGCAAAAATAATAATCATTACGATTATACACAAAAAAATCTATACTTTCACAGTATAACCAATTGTCCTGTTGAGCTGTTGTGACCACATTGACAGGGCTTTGCTCTCATGCTTTTTCAGTGACATTTGATCTCTGGTTTGTTCTTTAGTTTTATTTCTACACATTACATTTACAGTAACTTAGAACAAAGAACTACTTTTGCCATAATGCTATTTGATATTGGTGAAGGTCCATATGTTAAAGTAAAAATTATGTGAATAGAATGAGTTGCTGCTCTGACGTTGATACAAAAAAGATTATTTTTTAAATATATAACATGATAATTTAACACACAGTACGACATCTATATACAGTGAGGGAGAAATCTCATATCTTAGTATTGAATCAAGTTAATTCTTTCATATATACTTATCTTGCTCAGCACATGTGTTGAGAACGAATGACCCTGATGATCTCTGCTTGTGTGGTCATATTGGCTAACTGCAGATATATTTCAAGTAAAAGAGAACACAGTGCTCTAAGAGGTTTTCTGAAGTTAATTATTCCCTTGTCATAGTGTGCTGCAGTAGAGCCCTCAGCAGAACTGTAGATTAATCAATACTCCCTTCCTGCTTCCCCCATGACAGAACGTATCATGGGCATTAAATTAGCACTGGGAGCGCCGTGTGATCAATAACTATAGACAGAGGAGCTTGAGAGGAAGTAAATTAAAGGCCAGACTTAGCGGAGAGGAAGTGATTTTGAGCACAAATAAGCGGTGAAAGGCCAAATGGGTCAGTATCTAAATCATGGATGAGTGGTGCAAAAGCATTTATATGTGCGAGTCAATGAGTTAAATCAACTGAGCCTAATGTTTGAGCCACTTCAGATATCTACCCTTTCTTTAGAAGTAACTTATGTGGTCAAAGAAATCCAACAATGAACGCAATCATCAGAGAGAAAATCTCTCTGTGAGGAAACTTGTTATGACTTGTTTTTTATTTTCACTGAGAGTACTTTTTGAGAGGCAGACTCTGTTTTAAGGTGAGTTAAGTGTGTGGTGAGGAAAGCTGATTAAGTAAAGGGAGCACAAATCAAGGTTGATTACTGATACTGGTCTTGGGTGTGGAGTTGGGAATTATATGAAGAACTACATCCAGAGTACTTCTACTTCATTAATCACTCCATGAACGCTCCATCATAATAACATAAATACAGACTGGGGTTCTTCATCCGAGATATTTATAGTAACAGCGCATTTTCTTTAAGCTCTTAGAGGTGACAGATATGAAGGGGATGTCACCCATAGGTTTTGAATGTTTACATAGATTATTACTCATGTGGCGTCACAGACAGGCTGAGATTCATGCAACATGTGAAAAAGTGTGCAAACCCAAAGAAAATTGTTTTACAGATTAAAGATTAACATGTTTATCCAGCTTTGAAATACAAATTTCAAAGCTGGATAAACATATAAGAACTTCTGGTGGTTTTTTGAGTGTGAAAACATCTCTCACCATAAAGTTCTGTGTCAAATGTTTTTAAATGAACATCAGAATGTGGGTATACGATGCATTAAAACAACAAATACTATGGACTAATTAAGTTGGGAAAGACTTTTTTGGCCCAAGTGATTTGTCTGAAAATAAAAAGTTAGAGATTTTTCAGGAAAGGATTCCAGTTTTTAGGCAAAGGGGTGGATAGGCCATGCTTCAGGCTTGTTTTACAGTCAGTGAGACAGATAACATGCCACTGGTTGATGGAAGAATGGATTAAATTACATGCTGGCAAAGACTGCAACCAGAAGATCAACAATGTTTGACTAGCTACAGATCTACAGCAGTTTGTATGTTTTGCCATGTTCTTTATTCAGCCTTCTCTGAAAATCATGGAAAATCTGTTGCTAGAGTGCATGCAAGAGGATCCTTGAATCTATCAGAACAAAAATTGTTTTGCAGGAAGAATAAATAAAAATCGAAACAAGAATGGAAAATATCTTAGCTTCTTAAAAAAAACATCCTCAAGCTTTGACATTTGGATGTGCATGTGCCAAATGAATGCAATTATGTACTCATTTTCCTTTTTGCTTGTTTTTGTGAAATTGCTTAGGGTGGTAAAAGAAAAAAGAAGTAAAAGTCCAGCTCTGAACATTACAGAATTGTATCATCTTTGACTACATACAATTTGGAAGTCAGGCAGACTTTGACTCATCTTACAACTGACAGTAACAGTAATTATGCCTACAATTATTTTCCATTCTTCTAAACATTATAAAAAACAAGTAAGAGAGGTTTGTGAATTGACTGATCTGCAAAACTCTACTCTTTTCTGCAATGCTGACTAATTCTTTCATGCATACATGCACTCTTCTTTGCTTTCTTTGCAGCTGTTTTTTTGCAAGGAGCATATTTTCATTTTGCTGAAACATATCTTGAAACAGATCTCCTCTTCACCGCCTCTGTGGCGCAGGTTATAGATTTTCTTTCTTTGTGGTTTATTTGATTTGCATTTAGCAGCACA